>NC_138768.1:380320662-381799027 GCF_965119305.1 Pelophylax lessonae | reverse complement strand
CTCTCTCCCTCCTCTTCCCTCTCTCCCTCCTCTCTCCCTCTCTCCCTCTCTCTCTCTCTCTCTCTCTCTCTCTCTCTCTCTCTCTCTCTCTCTCTCTCTCTCTTCTCTCTCTCTCTCTCTCTCTCTCTCTCTCTCTCTCTCTATCTCTCTCTCTCTATCTCTCTCTCTCTCTCTCTCTCCCCTCTCTATCTCTATCTCTCTCTCTCCCCCTCTCTATCTCTATCTCTCTCTCTCCCCCTCTCTATCTCTATCTCTCTCCCTCTCGCTCCTTCTATCCCTCTCTCTCTTTATCCCTCTCTCTCTTTATCCCTCTCTCCCTCCCTGACTATTCTGATTCTATTCTTCCAGAAGCACATTTGTGAGGTCAGGGCTTCTCATCCAACATCTGTGCCTGTTATAGCTGCGAAGGGTGAGTCATTTTATGGTGGGGCATTGGGCAGGGGTGAGGGGGCGGGTATTGGGTGGAGCTTGGGCGGGACTTGTGGGAGGGGTTATCAAATTTACCTTCGGGCTGCAGCCCCTGGTCTTTTTACCACCTAGCAACGCCCCTGCTGGAGGTTAACCCCATCCCTTCTTAAAAGTGCAGCGACATGCTAGAACCAGACAGCTTACACCCATAACTGAAATATCGGTGTAATAAATATCCATTAAATTTGTCACTTTAGTATGCTAACCCTTAAAGAGTAACTGCATCCCATGATCTCCTTTGTGAGATTTCCCTCTACTTATTGTTCCCAGAGACCCAATCGCACATAATGGGAAAATCTCCCTAAAATTAGGGGAAATCCCACCAAAGGCGACAAAAAAAAAGCAAAAAAACACCAATAAAGGTTCAGACCTTTCTCTACTCTGTTTTATTTTACAGCAGGCCTTAAAATATCAGGTTGTATATTGTCATGTTTGAATTTTCAAGTGAGATGCACACCCAGAAAAGTGTAATCTTTTGTGATGAATTTTTGTATTTCCTATAGAGTAGTGGATGTTGTAATAACTGTTTTAGTTTATTTATTTTTGCAGGCCCTGCTAGCAAACATGGCTGCTATGTTCGGGGTCTACCATGGTCCAAATGGCCTAAAACATATAGCACGAAGAGTTCACAATGCTACATTGATACTTGCAGAAGGTGTGTATAGAGGGGTTTTCCAGCAATAAATGATTGGTGAATTTTAACTTCAACCAAACTTAAGGTTGCTGTTGTTGTGTTTTTTTTTTTTTTGTCACGGGGAAAGTTTTGTCACGGGGAAAGGAAGTGA
Source organism: Pelophylax lessonae (assembly GCF_965119305.1). Taxonomy (NCBI): domain Eukaryota; kingdom Metazoa; phylum Chordata; class Amphibia; order Anura; family Ranidae; genus Pelophylax; species Pelophylax lessonae. Next base: position 381,797,774 of record NC_138768.1, on the reverse strand, counting down.
GGGAAAATCCTCCTGTTGGTGGTCACATACTGCAGTTAAATCTTGACTCCACCCCATGTATACAAAATAATATTTTCTCCCCTTTTGTGCTGGGTTTTAACTATATGAATTGTTAAAATGCTTAATAGATTACATTACTTTCTGTTCAGGTTAAAAAAAAAAAAAAAAAAACTGTGGGAACTGAGTTGGTTACGAAGAATATTTCAGCTAGTACAGAATATATACCATAGAATGGAAAAATGCTTGTAGGCAAGAAGGAACAGGAAGTGTGTTTTGTAGGACCACTGGGTAACATTAAAGGGTGAGAAAAAGGCCTGAAAACATTAAAACTAATGCAGTCACCTAAGGACTGGTAACCTACTGTATTACAGTTTTTGTTGAATTTAGATACACTTTAAGGTTGGCTTTGCATCTGTAAAGGCTGGATAATACAGGTAGCTGTAGTACGGTTATTTTTCTTTGTCCTAAAGTATCTAAGGGAGCCTCAATGTGTGTTTTTTTTTTTTTTTTTTTTTTTTTAAAGCCCTTTTCTACCTATCAGGGTTCAGAGCAAAAAGTAAAAAAAAAATCTACACACTAGGTGAAACGCTTCGGACAGAAAAGTACATGATTTTTGTTTTATGGAATTGGAACCTTCATATACAGAATGCTAATTCTGTGTATTCTTCCCCCCTCTCCGTAATTTGCATGGATAAAGCACAGGCTTGCTTTAAAGGTAGAGCAAAGCAGCAGGTTTGCTTTAACGGCATCCCTACTAGCAGAACATAGCCACATTTTCTTCATACCCCAGCCACTCTGTTTGGCCACTAGGCGTGAATAAAATGCCTGGTACTTCTGGGCTTGTGCACCTTTTCTCCCACATAATACTGTTGCTTGGTGATTGGTTTCTTAAGCAACCACCTCTGCCCCATGAAGGTATGGATAACCTTCAGCACACAATTTTGTTGTGCATGGGGTAGGGAATGGTATCTGCTATATGTGGGGTGGTGTTGGGGTGTTTTTTTTTTTTTTTTTTCCTTTCTTGATCTGGCCCATTGGATAAATCTCCCCTCAATTCCTGGTACAACCAAGATAGAGTGGAAATCTCCTGACCGTGAGGAGAAATATCCTCTTACTTAACTAGAAAAGCATTTCCTTTTGAAGATTTTCTTGCATCTCCTGTCTCCGTGACTACTTTAAAAACGTATACTTTCCATCCCTCTCCCCAGCATGGAACACAGACAGCAGTAAAAACTTGACAGGGTTTCTAAATTCTATCCAAAACTGGATGCCCCCCCCCCCCCCCGAAACTTTAAATGAACACTTTAACACCTTTTAGCTTTGTACCAACAGCTTTTATCATTTTGTTTCAGGTCTAAAGAGAGCTGGGCATCGGTTACATGATGAGATGTTTTTTGACACATTGAAGATACATTGTGGATGTCCAGTTAAAGAGGTTCTGGATCGTGCTGCACAGCGCCAGATAAATTTTCGTGTTTATAGTGATGGTTCAGTAAGTAATCCTGTCTTCTACTAGAATACACACATTTCTTTTCTGTTTTTCTGATTCATACTTGAAGTTGTTTGCTCTACGAAAGCCAAATCTGGTAAAGAAATGAACAGAGATTATATTCTGCCCATTTTCCAGTGTCTGCAGGGATGACATACAGCCTTATTCATTAGTGTTTGTTACCCCAAAATGTAATCTGATATGTGTATTGTACCATGTTGTTGTGTTAAAAAGTATCTTGTTCTTTGTATTGCTTCCTTTGTATGAAATAATTAAATACCTGGTGATCCTGCCAGTTCTCCTGTTTTCCTATTTTAAACTGACCTTTCTGGGCATAAAAGCACGTCCATCCCAGCATGGCCACAAATAATGGTGGCCACACAAAATATTGATACTTTAGGCCCAATTTGGACATTTTCACCTAGTGTATCTACTTTTGTTGTCAGCGGTTTAGACATTATTTGGCTGTGTTGAATTATTTTGAGGGGACAGCAAATTTACACTATATATATATATATATATATATATATATATATATATATATATATATATATATATATATATATATATATATATACGCAAGAGAACTTTAAATAATTAAAAATTAGAAATGATTATAATGAATATGCGCTCCATTCTCTATTGCCAAAAATAATAAAAAATAGAACACAGTGATGCAATGCATATAATAATGAACAAAAACATCAATGATTAGACAATTGATTATGACCATATATAAAGTGCACTGTGCTTGGTGCAAAAAATATCTGACAGTGACACCAGTGAATCAAAAACATCCACGACACAAAAAGTAAGGATGCAAGTCCTTTAGTGTGCCCAGCAAGATAAAGTGCATGTGAAAACAAATCCAAAAGTCTTTCTGGTGTATACTTCTTAATAACTCATAAGGGTTAATAACAATATTCCTGAGCTTCAATAAGTGCTGCATGCAGTCCCACGGTGTTCACACACAATCGTCAGATGGCAACTTACCAGAAAAGCATTAATAGCCAGCGTGAAATATAGGGGGTAAATTCCACTCCTTTAGATCTGGGACATTCACAGCTTATTCAGAGCGATCCATTTTCCATAGGGATATGTGACAGGATATATGAGCCAGAGACCACTATTAATCCTAAAGGAATCTCCACCTGACAGGTATAATGTGGGGTCATCATCTGGTGACTGAGGTTCAGATACTCGAAAAAGTGTGGCTGGGGTGGGACAATGCCTCCGGATCTGGATCTTGTTTGCAGCGCATACAGTTTTTAGTTAACTAACTTCCAGCCAATGAAGAGATTATTAGCAGTATTAAAAAATAAAAAAAATAAAATGCAAAGCTTTAAACTGGTTGGTTTTAATAGTTTGTGTATTATTTCGCAGCTTGGAGTTTCTATTGATGAGACTGTTAAGGAAAAAGATCTTGATGACCTTTTGTGGGTGTTTGGCTGTGAATCCTCAGCAGTAAGTCTAATCCAAAATGCATTTATCTGTTCCTTTTTCTGAAATAAAGTGATCCTTCCATTTAGTTTAAACTATATATGACTCAGCAGAGCAGCATTAGCAAATCCTTTTTATGGTTGAGTAAAAGTACTTCTTGCAACAAAAAAAAATACTAAAGTATTGTGGGCATTTCCCATTTCTAGGGACTGCAGAAAGTCTGTTTTCCATCATACAGTTCCTGTCTGACTGATAGACATAAATTGAGGTAAAAGGCAAAGGTTAGTATTATGCAGCACTACAAAAGAGGATCTAGTCACCATGTGTACTGAGCTGATATGGCTGCTCTCATGTACATATTGTAAGACACTGGTGGACAAGATTGTGGACAGTGTGTTTTACTATACACTGTCGAGTCTAAAGAGGATGCAGATCCAGGTACTGGTGGACAGGATTGTGGATGGGTGTGTATTGCCTATGTTTCTTACGTACGCATGCTAAAAAGGCTCCAGGGTTTATGGCTGATGTAGAAATATTTTTAATTTTTCTACATCATTACATACATCAATACATTTTTTTACATAGTAGCCAGGCCTAATTTTAAGTCTCTGCTGCCTACGGGCCTGAACTGACCTGAGCTTAGTTAGGTGTTTGGGCAAGCAGATTTTTTATTTTTGTTATATGCTTGCTGTATAAGTTTCCTTGTCTTGTGCATGGTTTATTGATGCCAAAACCAGAGGAGTCTGTTGCCCTTACAAATTTACAAACTTATACAGATTAATGTTTTTAATATTTTACAGATGCACATATGTCAGTGGCCATGGAGAGTAGTTATTTTTAACAATTTGAATGTTTAGTTATCAGTTGTAAAAATAAATGAAAATCTGCTATAGTCATTTTGCTTTGTGGACTTTAAAGAATTTAACCAATATTCTCCATCACCAGCCACTTGCTATCTTTTGAGCTTCTTTACATTGTCTCCCCCCTCCCATCATTGTTTGGGTTCTTGGCAGTTGGCGTGATCCCTACCGAGTGCACTGCGTTGAATATCATTGAACCAAATGATTCTGTTACTAGGCAATGTGTTTTGGTCTCAAAGCTACCTGCATTTTTGGATCTCTGCCCATAATAGTAGCCCACCTTCCCCCTGTGAATGGTTGAACCCCTGGGAGACACTGCATTACTCCTAAGCTGTAAATAATGAATGAAGGCTAACATGAGGAAGACTTGCATAATGGATGTGTACAGATGAGATCAGTATTAAGAATTTAGACTTTTCAAACGCTAAAATCACGTTTTTAGATCAAAAAAACTATGCAGGGCTGAAAATGTAAACCCCCCAACAAGCAAATCAGTCTTGTTGTTGCTTAGTATACCATTTGCTTTTACATTGTTCTTCTGTGGTGGTTTTGAAGTTCCCACATTTTTTATGCAGGAATTGGTTGCGGAAAACATGAATGAAGAAAATAAAGGCATCTTAGCCACTGCTTTTAAGAGGACTAGCAAATTCCTTGCACACCCAGTTTTTAACAGGTGAGTATCAGAAGATAGCAACATTTCAGAAGCTAAAACTACACTTATCAGCTTTCTAATTATGCTTTACTTTCCCTAGTTACCATTCGGAAACCAACATTGTCCGCTACATGAAACGGCTGGAGAACAAAGATATTTCTCTTGTACACAGTATGATTCCTCTGGGCTCTTGTACCATGAAGCTGAACAGTTCATCTGAGCTTGCAGTAAGGGAACACTATTCTCTGGTATATTCGTGCCAATATCAAGACTAGATGACATTTGGCTGCAGGTAGACCTGAAAGGAAACTTTTTTCATTTATTCGTTTTGGATAGCGTAAGGGAGGGTTATAATCCTTGTAATGTTTGTTTTTGCCATCCGTGTCCCATTTGGGAGATTTTCCTTCACTTTCTGTCCCATAGCCAAAAAAGGAAGTGAGAAAATCCGTCCAAAGTAAGGGAATCCCTGGTTGTCACCAAGATCACCATTGGAAGATATCCCCACTATTCCTGTTTCGGTGACATTCCAAAATTTGGAAATTTCTTCTACGTTAATGTAAGTCGATAATGGTAAACAGGACAAACAGAGGACGAATCTCCCTAACTGGAGCACAGACCGCAATAAAAATCTGACAGGGGTTCTAATCCCTCCCCACTCTATCCAAAACTAAATAAAAAATTTAGCCTTTAGTTATACTTTAACTCTAGGAAGAACATCTATCTATCTCTATCCTGGAATCCCCATCACTCCCCTGCTGTGTACCCGTTTTTTATATTCCTTCTATCTCTCCCCTGGCAACCATCACATACACTATTTTGCCAAAAGTATTGGGAATTCTGCCTTTACACGCACATTTTTCTTTACCATGTTTTTATTAAAGACTTTAAAAAAAAAAATAAAAGCAAAAACGAACAGTAGGATATAGGTCATCCATTTTCAGTAACAAAAACATTGGCAGACAATCAAACATATTAGTACAGAAAAAGAAAAATAGAACATTATAAAACTAGAAGTAGGAGAAACTCTGTAGTTTGCTTGTGATGTCAGTCATGCCTCCGGGGCATCCGGACACCCCTTAATGGGAGCCAGCTGTGTCCAGAAGGGGGGCAAGACCACTCGAATATGTAAGCGGGAGGACTGCATAAAGAGTTATCTAAAGTAAGGAGAGCTTCTCTCCTACAAAGTATAGTAGTAGACAAAACAACAACAAAAAAAAAGAGGGGGGTGAATTAGATAGAAAACGATGAAGGGAGGAAGAGAGAAAGGGAAGAAGAGTGAGGCCATCTCTGCCCTAGTGCGCCATGATAGTGAGTTACAGTTCAATAAATCATATGGTTGGTTGTGCTCACGGAAAGTAGTCCAGCCAGAGTCGCCAGGTGTGTAAAAATGTATCATGTGTGTCTGTTAATATTGCCGTCAGTTTCTCATTTACCAATGTACCATGCATCCTGCTTTTAACCTCATCGAAGTGGAGTCTGTGTCTTCCACGCCTTTGTGATTGTCTGCTTTGTGGCTGAGAAGATATGAGTCGCTAGTGTGCGCTCACGTTTAGTGACACCAACTATCGGTTTGTATAAGAGCGCCTCCCTGGGATCTTTTTGCAGATTTATATGTAGCACCGAATTACACGCACATGATTAATGGCATCCCAGTCTTAGTCCGTAGGGTTCAATATTGAGTTGGCCCACCCTTTGCAGCTTTAACAGCTTCAACTCTTCTGGGAAGTCCATCCATAAGGTTTAGGAGTGTGTCCATGGCAATGTTTGACCATTACTCCAGAAGCGCATTTGTGAGGTCAAGCACTAATGTTGGACGAGAAGGTCTGTCTCGCAGTCTCTGCTCTAATTCATTACATAGGTGTTCTATCAGGTTAATGTCAGGACTCTGCGCAGGCCAGTTAAGTTCCTCCACCCCAAGCTCATCCACATTGTTATTGCCAAAAGTATTGGGCAATAACAACAAATGATTTGGAGGGGGGATTATGGTGTGTTTTCAGGGGTTGGGCTTGGCTCCTTAGTTCTTGTGAAGGAAACTCTTAAGGCGTCGGCATACCAAAACATTTTGAACAATTTCATGCTCCCAAATTCGTGGGAACAGTTTGGGGATGGCCTCTTCCTGTTCAACATGACAGCGTACCAGTGCACAAACCAAGGTCCATAAAGATATGGATGAGCGAGTTTGGGGTGAAGGAACTTGACTTGCCTGCACAGAGTCCTGACTTCAGCCCAATAGAACACCTTAGGGATGAGTTGGAGTGGAGACTACCTTTCTCGTCCAACATCAGTGCCAGACCTCGCACGTGCGCTTCTGGAAGAATGGTCAAACATTCCCATAGACACACTCCTAAACCTTGTGAACAGCCTTCCCAAAAGAGTTGACTCTGTTATAGCTGCAAAGGGTGGGCCAACTCAATAACGAACCATACGGACTGACTGGGATGCCATTAACCCCTTAAGGACCAGGCCTATTTCTGACACTTGTTTACAAGTTGAAATCAGTATTTTTTGCTAGAACCCCCAAACATTATATATTTAGCAGAGATTGTTGCAATACTTTGTCAAACCATATTTGTGCAGCGGTCTTACAAACGCAACTTTTTTTTGGGGAAAAAATACACTTTTTTGAACTAAAAAATAAGAAAACCGTAAACTTAGCCCAATTTTTTTCTATAATGTGAAAGATAATGTTATGCCGAGTAAATGGATACCAAACATGTCATGCTTCAAAATTGCGCACGCTCATGGAATGGCGATAAACATTAGAACTTAAAAATTACAAAAGGCAATGCTTTAGAAAATTTCTACAGGTTACCAGTTTAGAGTTACAGATAAGGTCTAGGGCTAGAATTATTTCTTTCACTCTAATGATCCCGGCGATACCTCACATGTGTGGTTTGAACACAGTTTACATATGTGGGCGCGACTTGTGTATGCGTTCGCTTCTATGTGCGAGCTCAGGGAGATGGGGCGCTTTAAATTTTTATTTTTACATTGCCCCTTTTAGAAAAAATTTCTTTGATCACTTTTACTCCTATTACAAGGAATGTAAACCTGCCTTGTAATAGAAATAAGCAGGTCCTCTTTAATGTGAGATCTGGGGTCAAAAACACCTCAGACCTCACATTTACACTAAAAAAATAAAAAGTCCTTTTTTTTTTTTTTCATCATGGGGGGAAAAAAGGGCCCTTTAAGGCCGTTGGGTGAAAGCGACGTATGATGTCGCTCCGGACCGCCAAGGCCATAGTCGAGTGGGCTAGCTTGCCCTCACTTGACTTCCTGCCTAGGAGGGGAAAGGACCGGATCATTTTCCCCGTTACCGACGGCTCGGGTAAGCAGGGAAACCAACCTGGTGCCCCCTCCCGCTGCCCATAAAAGTGATCCTGCAGCAGATCTACCGCTGGGATCAATTTATGTGTAAGAGGACCGCTCGTCCTGTAAAAAAATACCGAGGATATGGCAGCTGCCATAACTCCAGTATTTAACGTCAAAGTAGCAACGTAAAAAACTGCGGCGGGTGGTCCGTAAGTGGTTAAAGTTTGTGTGCGTGTAAAGGCAGGTGTCCCAATACGTTTGGCAATATAGTGTGTGTTCCCCTTCGCCATCACCTCTGCCTACCAACCCCCCTTCCTATTTTGGCAATCTTCTGCTTTTTCTTAACCCCGTGCCTCATTATCCTCAAAGATAGGACTGTAAAATTTAAAACACTTTTTTTTTTTTTGTCCTATTTTGCTGCTACTTTTTTATTAAACATTAAACCTCTAATCTTTTATAATCTGCAATGCCTTAATCCTAAGAAATAGACAGCAAAAATATTTAGTGTATCTCTTTGTGAATTGGGTCCCTGGAGAAAGTCACATCTGCTGAATCAGTTGCAGGCATGAATGAATTTGCAGTTTCCTTGAGGATAACATTAGTTACAGTCTGGTAACAATGTAACCGGTTTGCTCCAAGTCTGATTAGTGTACAGGTTTGTGCATTTTTCATGTTTGTAAAGAAAACTTTTTTTTTTGTAGCCAATTACATGGCTGGAATTTGCCAATCTACATCCATTTGTGCCCTTGGACCAGGCTCAGGGTTATCAACAGCTCTTCAGAGAACTAGAGAAGGATCTGTGTGAAATCACTGGATATGACAATATCTCATTCCAGCCAAACAGGTGAGAATATAGTGCAGTTAAGAAGAGATATTGTGACAGGTTACCTATATTTCCTTGTTTAAAAAGGTGTACTGCGTGACAACACTTCAGATAAAATGTACTTCTAGATGTGAAAAATATGACTATACATTCTGCATTTAACCATCACCTATATAACTGTGGCTTATGTAGTTCTTTTGTATAATCAGTGGTGCGCAGGGTGAATATGCTGGCCTGGCTGCCATCAAGGCTTACCTGAATGGAAAAGGTGAACATCATCGCACAGTGAGTATGATTCTAGTAAAGTTAAACGTTTATGAAATTGTACTAATGAGACTGTAGCAGCATGCAGGCCAGGATGGCAAATACACCTTTATGAAATAGGTTAGTGTATCTAAGCGGCCTTGTGAACGGCTTAAACTCCCATTGGCTTTTCATATTTTAATTAAAGGTATCTGTATACATCAATCAGCCATAGCATTATGACCACCTGCCGTAACCTGTTGAGGCATAGACTACACTAGACCTCTGAAGGTATGCTGTGGTATGTGGTGCAAAGTCAGTAGCGGATCCTTTAAGTCCCACAGATGCTCAATTGGTTTGAGAGCTGGAGAATTTGGAGGCCAAGTAAACACCTTGAACTTGTTGTTTCCTCAAACCATTCTTGAATTCATCAGACTAGGCCACCTTCTTCCATTTCTCTGTGGTCCATTTCTGATGCTCACGTGCCCAATGTAGGTGCATTTGGCTGTGAACATGGGTCAGTATGGAAGTCTGCAGCTATGCAGCCACATACACTACAAACTGCAGGGCACTGTGACACCTTTCTATTGGTAACAGTGTTAATATTTCAGCAATCTGAACTACAGTAGCTCTTCTGTTGGATTGGACTACACAGGCCAGCCTTCACTTTCGTGCATCAGTGAGCCTCGGGGGCCCATGACTCCCATCACCGGTTCACCAGTTTGCCTTCTTTGGTAGGTCCTGACCACTGCAGACTGGTAACATCCCACTATAGTTACAGTTGTGGAGATACTCTGACCCTGTCCTTTAGCCATTACAATTTGGCCCTTGTAAAAGTCTCTTAAATCATTAAGCTTGTCTTTTTTTTTTTTTTTTTTTCTGCTTTCAACACATCAGCTTTAGGGATAATGTGCTCACTTGCTGCTTACCATATCTCACCCACTTTCAGATGCCATTATACCAAGATAATCAGTGTTTTTCATGTTACCCTTCAGTGGTCATTTTACAGTCTGTCTGTATGTGCAATGTGATTGCACCAAAAGTATGAAAGATTATTCTACATAGTTACATAGTCTGGTTGAAAAAAAAGACACAAGTCCATCTAGCTCAACCGAGGAGTGTGAGGCTGTGCTGTGAGGAGGGAGGAGAGAGCGTTCCCGGAAGCAGTGTGTGTGGGCAGAGCAGCAGCAGCTGCGAGCAGCAGACAGTGAGGGAGCTGTGTGGAGGAAGAGCCGCGGGTGATACGTGCGGGAAAGCCGCACTAGAAAGCTGGGTGCAGAGGACCTCAGGGACTGGTGACAGAGTGGCGGCGGAGGACGGACGTGAGTAGGGGACTGATCAGCTGATTGGGGAAGTAACTAAGTGACTGTGAACTGCGACTGATCGACTGACTGCGGCCTGCTACTGACTGCGATCTGTGACTGAGTAACTTTCTTGAGACTAAGTAGCGTGTGACTTTTTTGCGACCGAGTAGCGTGCGCCTGGGAGTAACCGTCGGGCAGGGAATACCTTGCAACTGGTGAGTATCTTAGCGACTGGTGAGTATCTTAGGGTTAGTATCAGGGTAGATAGAAGTAGTGTAGGTAAGGAATAGCAAGATGATACTAATTATCCCCATAGAGTAGAGGGTAATAATGTCTGACAGGATTGGGGATGCCACTCAGTGCACTTTTTGCTGCATGTATGCATTCCTTGATGAACCAGTTGAGGGCGAATACTGCTGTGCAAGATGTGAGCGACTTGTTTCTCTGGAAGCTCAGATCCTGGATCTAGAGAACAAAGTGGCAACACTGCGTAGCATCAACAACCTGGAAAGGAGCTTGGACATTACCCATCAGGTGCTGGCAGGGGCCGGCATAGAGGAGGGAGGAGTAGAGGAGACGCAGGCATCGGAGGTAGGCAGTTGGGTGACCGTTAGGAAGGGTAGAGTGAAGAGTGCCAGGGAGGCCAGTCCATGAGTTGGAACACCCCAACAAATATGCCAAGTTGCATGTTGATGGGGATATCAGCTTAGGGGTGGCAGTGCTCGAGCAGACGCCCTCCTCCAGCTGCTCCAAGAAAGAGCGGGGCCGAGACTCAGGAAAGTTGAGACAGGTTGTGGTAGTGGGGGACTCAATTATCAAGAGGACAGAGAGGGCAATCCGTCAAAACGATTGTGGTAGCTGAACAGTATTTTGTTTACCGGGCGCTCGAGTTCGGCACCTCGCGGATCGGGTAGACAGAATATTGGGCAGGGCTGGGGATGACCCAGCGGTCATGGTGCATATGGGCACCAATGACCAAGTAAGAGGAAGGTGGATGATCCTAAACAATGATTTCAGGGACTTAGGGAATAGATTGAGGAATAGGACCTCCAAGGTGGTTTTCTCTGAAATACTGCCGGTCCCTCGAGCCACACAAGAGAGGCAGAAGGAGATAAGGGGAACTTAACAAGCAGCTGTGGAACTGGTGTAGGAAGGAGGGTTCGGGTTCCTGGCGAACTGGGCTGACTTCTCAGTCGGCTACCGGCTTTTTAGTAAGGACGGGCTGCACCTTAATGAGGACGGTACAGCTCTTTTGGGGAGAAAGATGGCCACCAAGTTGGAGGGGCTTTTAAACTAGGAGACGGGGGGGGGGGGGGGAGGGCTCAGAAGTAGTCAGTCAGGAGAGAGCAAAGGACAGAAGGTATTATTAGGGTTAGCAGCGACAGTAGATCCGAAATATCAATTGGGGGGGTCTGTGCAGGCAAACCTCAGACCAAACAGGAATACAAACAGGAATAAAAATAAGCACCATTCACTACCAACTTCCACAAATCTAAGAGGGGTATATGCAAATGCCAGGAGCCTTGCCAATAAAATGGATGAGTTGGAAATGTTAGTACATGAGGACATTGACCTTGTGGGAATAACAGAAACTTGGTTCGACCCCCTCACATGACTGGCTGGCCAATATCCAAGGGTATTCTGTGTACCGGAAGGACAGGGTAGGAAAAAGAGGGGGAGGGGTATGTCTATATGTCAAGAATAATGTAAGGGTGATAGAGAGGAGTGATATTATGGAACGGATGAGTACAGAGTTAGAATCTGTGTGGGTAGAACTCCATAGGGAAGAAGTAAAGGGAAAAGTAATTGTGGGGGTTTGTTATAGGCCACCCAACCAAAGGGAGGAGGTGGAGCTGGAGCTGGAATTTATATCGCTGTTGGGTAAAGCGGCAAAGCTGGGATCAGTCATCATGTTAGGGGACTTCAATTATCCCAACATTGACTGGGAAGAGGGGACTACACACTCACAGAAGGACCGTCTCTTCATGGAAACCTTACAGGACAACTATATGTCTCAGTTGGTGGATTCTCCTACTAGAGAAAATGCAGTGCTGGATCTGTTGATCACTAATGACCCAGACCTAATCTCGGAGGTAGGAGTCCAGGACAACTTGGGCTCTAGCGATCACAGGATGATCACATTTAGCGTAAATAACAATATAACCAGTTAAGAGGGGAACATAAGAACCCTAAACTTCAGAAGGGCAAACTTTACCAAATTGTGCTCAATGATGGAAAGGGTAAATTGGGACCAAACTCTAGGAACACTGACCACGGAAGAAAAATGGGAATGCTTTAGGAACATATTAAACAAATGCATCTTGCAGTGCATTCCTATGGGAAATAAATTTAGAAGAGACAAAGCCAAACCTGGCTGGCTAAACCGTAATGTTAAACTTATTAGGGGAAGAAAAATGGCCTTCAAGAAATATAAATCAGAGGGCACATTATCGTCTTTCCAGCAATACAAGGAGGCAAATACGAAATCAAAATGGCTAAAATCAACTTCGAGAGACAAATAACGGAGAATAGTAAAAAGAACCCTAAGAAATTCTTTAAATATATCAACCGCAAAAAACAAATAGGGCAGAGCATGTTGCACACATAATTAACGATGAGGGGAGGATGGTTACAGAGGACACTGAAAAGGCAACCGTGCTTAATGGTTTTTTCTCCTCCGTCTTTACACAGGAAAAGGAGGGGTACACTGACCATGACTGTATGGTTAGCAGTAATTCACAGGACTTGCCGCTATGGCTTACCGAGGGTGAAATCAGGGAAAGGCTGGATAAAATTAACAAAAAGTAATCACCAGGCCCGGATAGCGTACATCCGAGAGTACTCAAAGAACTTAGTAAAACTATATCTAGACAACTGTTCCTGATCTTTGCTGACAGTATTATGACAGGAAATGTACCAGGGGATTGGAGGAAAGCTAACGTGATACCGATATTCATTAGGCATGTCCCGGGAAATTATAGTCCGGTCAGTCTGACATCGATAGTATGTAAACTTCTGGAGGTGATAAGGGACTATATTGTAGAGTTTGCTAAAGACAACAACATCATCAGCAGTAATCATCATGGGTTTACAAATGGGTGTTCTTGTCAAACCAATTTCTTAACATTCTACGAAGAGGTGAGCTGTGAGCTAGATAGGGGGAGACCAGTGGATGCGGTGCACCTGGATTTCGCTAAGGCGTTTTGATACAGTTCCCCCCAAGCGCTTAATTTATAACAAAAAAGGTCTGCAGGCATCGACCACAAGGTTTGCTCTTGGATACGGAACTGGCTAAAAGGGCGTGTCCAAAGGGTGGTATTAAATAGCATACTCAGACTGGTCTGGGGTTGTAAGTGGGGTCACCCAAGGCTCAGTCCTGGGACCAACCTTGTTCAATTTATTCATAAACAGCATTGAGGATGGGATCATTAGTTCTATATCAGTTTTTGCAGATGACACAAAATTGGGCAGGGCAATAACTGCACAGCATGAGGCAGATACCCTACAGAATAACCTGAACAAAATAACAGAGTGGGCAACGACATGGCAAATGAGGTTTAATAGGGAGAAGTGTAAGGTTTTGCACTTGGGGACTAAAAACCTAAAAGCACAATACACTTTAGGGGGGAACCTTTGGGGGATTCAAAATGGAGAAAGATCTGGGAGTCTTGGTATAGGATAGACTAAGCAATATTAGCATGCATAAAGAAAGGGATGTATTCCAGAGATAGAACTATAATCCTACCACTTTATAGAACTCTGGTCCGACCGCATCTGGAGTATTCTGTCCAGTTCTGGTCGCCAGTCCTCAGGAGGCATGTGTTGGAGCTGGATAGAGTCCAGAGAAGGGCAACTAAACTAATTAGGGGATTGGAGGACCTTAATTATGAAGAGCGTCTAAAATCGCTTAATTTATTCTCCCTGGAGAAGAGACGCCTGAGAGGGGACATGATAGCAATTTATAAATACCTCAATGTTGATCTCAGCATAGAAAAAAAGCTATTCAGTCGCAAGGATTGCATGAGGACTCGAGAACATACAAATGAGATTAGAGGAGAAGCGTTTTAACCTCAGGCAACGCAGGGGGTTCTTTACTGTTAGGGCTACAAGATTGTGTAATTCTCTACCACAAGAGGTCGTTTCTGCGGGAAGTATGGCTACTCTTGGACATACATCTGAAGGATCAGAACATTGAGGGGTATGAGAGATGATTACGGCCACGCACGCCTAATACAGGTTGAACTGGATGGACTATTGTCTTTATTCAACCTCAGCTACTAGGTAACTATGTATCCAACAAAAGGGGGGGGGACAAAAAAAAAAAGCATGATCCCAATTTTCTCCAGAGGGGGAAATATTTTCTTCTTGATCCCCAAGAGGCAATCAGATATTCTCTGGATAAACTTTACCTATAGCATCCAGTTAGATTATGTACATTTAGGAAAGAATCCAGGCATTTTTAAAGGAATCTACTGAGATGGATAGAAACCGCTCTTGAAGGAGTCTATTCCACATTTTCACAGCTATTACTGTGAAGAAACCTTTCCATATTTGGAGATGAAATCTCTTTTCCTCCTAGATGTAAAGAGTGTCCCCCTTGTCCTCTGTTTTGACCTTTAAAGTGAGTAACTCAACACCAAGTTCACTATATGGACCATTTGTGCATTTAAACATGTTGATCATATCCCCCCTTATCTCCTCTTCTCAAGAGAGAATAAATGCCTCTTCTCATTCTATGACCTGTGCTACTTTGTTAAGCAGTTTTAGATTCTCCAGTAATGGTAAAGCAAAAATAATCTGTTTGTAGGTCTGTCTAATTCCAAAGTCTGCACATGGAACCAACCCAGCAAGTGCTCAGATGGCGGGAATGAAAATTCAGCCTGTAGAAGTAGATAAAGATGGAAGCATTGATTTAGCACATCTGAGAGCCATGGTAAGTCGCACAGTGCATAAAAGGAAGCCTTTGTATAAGTAATAGAGCCTTGTGTCAGCTGTTATTTTAATGAGTACAAGTGTTGCATTATAATTCACCTTACAGTCTCTTGACTCCAGGGTTACTGGGCTACCCAGTTTATGCTTGACTCAGGTAAATGAGCAGGATCCATTCAAGGATGCTATAGATTATTTTAATAGGGATAATGTGATTAAATGTATGATAATTCAGTGGTGCATTGGCTATTTTTAAAGCAGCAGTAAAGTCCGCTTTCTGACTTTTACCTGCAGGTAGGCCTATAATGAGGCTTACCTGTAGGTACAGTGAATATCTCTTAAACATGTACCATTTTTAGGAGATACTCACGCATGAATCGGCCGGTGACATCACCGTCGCGTGCACACTATGCTCCGCATGGATGGCACAATGGAGTATGCCATCCATTGAGAGCACTTTGCCGTGACTGACTCCTGTGTGCAGGAGTGAGGTCATCGTGGCCTGGCCTTCACAAAGCCAGAGAGCACGAACCTGGAAGGAAAACCGGGTGAAAATGGAAGTGCCAACATTGGTGACAGCGCACCACTGGGCCATTTGAGGGCTTAATTTTTAAAGCAAGTCTTTCATAATGTGCTAGTATGCAGTGCAAACTAGCACATTAGGGCTTAAACCACCCAGGAGCCCACTTTTTTTTTTCTTTGACTTTACTGCTTTCCCCTTTAGAAGTTTGTACTTGAATATATACAATATATCATTTGCACCGGTACTCTTAAAGCTGCTAGCTATTAAATATTTGCATATGTAGAAGATAAGAACCCCAATCCTACAGTATATTTAGTTATTTCTATACAGCAGTTAGTCGAACTTGAAGAACTCTTTAAATATTTCCATAGGCATGACTCATATTAAAGATCATAGATTGCTTTCAGAAGATCCAAGCATTTCTTTACAACAAATAAACATTGTCACTTAGGCCCAACATGCATGGTTAAGTAGACACCTCTGGTGCTGTAATTGAAACACAATTTTTATATATATATATATATATATGTATGTATGTATGTATGTATGTATATATATATATATGTGTGTATATATATATATATGTATATATATATATATATATGTATATATATATATTGTGTGTGTGTGTGTGTGTGTGTGTATATATATATATATATATATATATATATATATATATATATATATATATATATATATATATAGTGTGTGTGTGTATATATGTATATATATATATATATATATATATATATATATATATATATATATATATATATATATATATATATATATATATATATATATATATATATTTTTTTTTTTTGTTTTTGTTTTTTTTACACCTTACACTACTGTGCAAAAGTTTTAGGCAGGTTTGAAAAAATGCTATAAAAGCTTTTCAGAAATGGAAGTGTTTTTTTTTTTTTTAATTTTTGTTAACAAAATGGAAAGTAAAAAAAAAATGCAAGTGAAATCCAAATTAAACCAATGTTTGAAGTGACCACCCTTTTGCCTTCAAAACGGCATCCATTCTCCTAGGTACACTTGCACACAGTTTTTAAAAGAACTCGGCAGGTAGGTTGTTCCAAACAGTATAAACAAAAAGATTGAAAAGCCGCGCTAGTCCCACATAAACATGTAAGTAAAAATGAGCATATGAATACGCTGAAAAAATCCACCAAAATTCAAAAACTCAATAACAGCTAATGGCAGCCAGCACAAAAGGAAAAACCATATCCACAATGCATAAAGAAAAAACAGTGCAGCGCCTAACGGTATTAAAATATAAATGAATATATGAATAAATTAAATAATAACAAAAATCATAAAGGAGATTGATTGACAGCAATCTCCCAAGAAAAACCTCATAGGTTGTATACACAGATGGTATATAGTCACTAATTGGAAATAAACACCGTCTCTGAAAAAATGATGAAAGGAGGTGATGACAGGAAGCAGCTCCCACAGTAGAATGATAATCCACCACCGTGAAAATAACAGGGGTACTCTTACCAAACGACGTGGACCCTCGAATTAATGAGAGGTCAAATAGGCATAGAATGTAAATCCAATGTTTGGTCAGCAGATATCTGGTCACTTAAACTCCTTCTCAAACTCGATGGAAATGAATAAACCTTCCGGTTTACAAAGTGTCCCCAACTCTCCAAGCACCTCGCAAAAACACAAGGGGGAATCCAATAGTGTAATATGTACAAAACCGGTTTTATTGATAAAACAATAAGGCAGGTACTCACATGAAGTGGTTTGAAAAACAGCATGTAAACAAATATGGCCACGTCAGAAGCGTGCTTACGTGCCTGATGCGTTTTGTCATCATAGACATTGTCAAAGGCGCCACGCCTTTGACAATGTCTATGATGACAAAACGCATCAGCCACGTATGACGCACGTAAGCACACTTCTGCCGCGGCCATATTTGTTTACATGCTGTTTTTCAAACCACTTCATGTGAGTACCTGCCTTATTGTTTTATCAATAAAACCGGTTTTGTACATATTACACTATTGGATTCCCCCTTGTGTTTTTGCGAGGTGCTTGGAGAGTTGGGGACACTTTGTAAAACGGAAGGTTTATTCATTTCCATCGAGTTTGATGAGGGGGTTAAGTGACCAGACATTGGATTTACATTCTATGCCTATTTGACCTCTCATTAATTCGAGGGTCCAACTCGTTTGGTAAGAGTACCCCTGTTATTTTCACGGTGGAGGATTATCATTCTACTGTGGGAGCGGCTTCCAGTCATCGCCTCCTTCCATCATTTTTTTTCAGACTGTGTTTATTTCCAATTAGTGACTATGTACCATCTATGTGTATACAACCTACAAGGTTTTTCTCGGGAGATTGCTGTCAATCAATCTCCTTTTATGATTTTTGCTCTTATTTAATTTATTCATATATTCATTTATATTTTTATACCGTTAGGCGCTGCACTGTTTTTTCTTTGTTCCAAACAGTATATAACATAACATAAATAAATAAAAAATAATATAGATTGATCTTAGCCTTGTCACCAGGGTGGCAGACAGGATTTGTAGTTTTTTATTTTTTTTTAATTTACAGAGCTCTGACTGGATAATGCAGCTATGTGGACAGAGCCCCGCAAACTACAAATTTTAAAGCTGCTGTGGGAGAGACGAATCCCTGCACACTGCACCTTTTTGCTTCTCTCGCTTTTGTGTGTGCATTTGTGCATGCATGCAATTACTTTGCCTTTTGTATGAGCTTACACATAACACTTGCTTTGTCTTTATAGGTAGACAAACACCAAGATAATTTGGCTGCTATAATGATCACTTACCCATCCACCAATGGAGTTTTTGAGGAGGGCATAAGGGATGTATGTGACCTCATTCACAAACATGGAGGTCAGGTTTACTTAGATGGTGCCAATATGAATGCCCAGGTAAGCTTTTTTATTTTTTTCCGTATACAGGTTATTTTCTAATTGGTGACCTGCAAATTCTATTTTAGTGTTCATGTATTGCATTTTAATGCAGTGCTTAACATTTTACTCTTTGCAAACAAACACTCAGGTTGGACTGTGCCGCCCTGGTGACTATGGCTCAGACGTTTCCCATTTAAATCTTCATAAGACCTTTTGTATACCCCATGGTGGAGGAGGACCTGGAATGGGACCAATTGGAGTGTGAGTGACATGACCCTGCATTATGTAATCGCTATGTTAGATTTTTTATTTTTTTTGTTAATTTTTATGCAGCTTGAAAACCCACAGAAAAAAAAAAGGAAGGCAAGAGTGTTGATCTTTTATGAATGTACCACTTTTTTCTTTGATTGTGTGTTTAATAATATGTAATATTTTTCAGGAAAAAGCATCTGGCACCTTACCTGCCAAATCACCCAGTCATTGCACTTCACGGTAATGATGGCCGGTCGTTGGGTACTGTAAGTGCAGCACCATGGGGTTCAAGTGCTATCTTACCAATTTCCTGGGCTTACATTAAGGTATTCTACTTCATTAATGCCTCAGTAAATTGTCCAACTGTTTACCTCGGTGCCATTTTGTTTTAGACAAGTACTAAAATGTATACATCTATTAGCCAACAAGGCTCAATAGAACTTGCTCAGTATTTTATTTATTTTTTTATTCCATTTTAGGGGTTTTAACTATTTTTTTTTTTTTTTTTTTCTTAACTCTGCACACCAACAGATGATGGGTGCAAAAGGACTCAAACATGCTACAGAGATCGCTATTCTGAATGCAAATTACATGGCAAAAAGACTGGAAAAGCAATACAAAATCTTGTTTCGGGGATCTAGAGGCAAGTCTGACTTGAAACAACTTTCTCCTTCTGATATTTGACTTTTTGTTTTTGGTTTGACCCATCACCTAGTCTATTGGTAATGGTTTTAATGGAGAAGATGGTACGCACAAAATAAATGCCCTCTCCAGGCATAGATAAAATACTCCATTTTGCAGCTGTTTTTTTTTTTTTTTTGCAGATGGTGCCCAAGTACATGAATTATGACATGTTACCTGCATTTTGCAATCCACTTTATAGCAGCACCGAGGCTGAGAGAGGGAGGGGCAGGACTGGGAGCTGATTAACTGTGTTACATATAAATAAGTTGACAACGGATCTGTTGATAGGAGGGGAAAGCAGAATGAGCAAAGAAATTATTTTATTCTGCTGCTCCTGCTTTATCCAGTTAAAAGACTGGGGAGGAGAGAGGACACCAATGTATTTCCTAAAGGAGAAGTGTGGTAATTAAAAAGACAAACCTGCATACTCAATGGCTGCAGCATTGGTCATATGCCACAGCTGTCCCCTACCAGCTCGAAGACCAAGAACCAAACTATCACATGCCCGTGGATCTCTGTTATCAGTCTTCACTGAGCAGAGAGTGGTGACTGTCCCCTTCCAGCTCTCACTGCAGCTCCAGGCTGTGGAGGGGGAGGTGCGGCTGGTTAAGGCACTCGGCAGTGCATTGTGAGGCTGATCCAGCTGCTGATCAGGCTTCTGGGTGGATCCTGACATTAAAGTTGGGATCCTTCCAGAGCCTGGCCCATCTCTGTGATGTCAACCAACAACAGGCTTTAGCTCGCTGTCAGCCTAATCTGGGTCATGGGAGTGCAGAAAAAAGGGAATTCAACCCAGAACTGATAACCTAATTTTTATTATTTATTTGGTGCCATCTATATGGCTGTGCTGTGTGAGAGGGCTTCGTAAATAGCGGCATTATAGGAATAGAAATGCAAATCCTTTTTGGCAGGTAAAACTGCTCCCTTATATATAAGCATTTCATACATATGGAGTTCAGCACTAAGAAAAGCCTAACATTATTTTAGTGGCATGGTAGTTCATAAGTAGGAATTTAAAAAAAAGTCCCTTTTTAGACTTTACATAAATATGGATATATGCTCTAAAACTTTAGAGACACTGTATAGTACACATGTTTAACATCTAAATTATGGATTTTAAATGCTGTTGTTGCAGGTTGTGTGGCTCATGAATTTATTCTCGATGTAAGACCTTTCAAGAAGTCTGCAAACATTGAAGCTGTTGATATTGCAAAAAGATTACAAGACTATGGTAAGTTAAAAACATTTTTTTTTCTGTTATATTGGGGTACCCCTGACTGTAACCACACTGTTTTTACTGGTGTTTGTGCAACCCTTTATGCATCGGTCTGTACTGAGATGATGCTTCTCTGATTGTTGTCAAAAGTAAAAAAAAAAAAAAATAGTTACTGCCAAAATCATTTGAAAAAACATGAAGCCTAACCTAAAGTCTTCAAGATAATACATTTGCCATTGATTGCCTTTATGCATTTATAGAAGTATTACTGCCAAAATATTTTGTTCTGTTTTAAAAAAAAAAACAATGGCCCTTAAAAAATCCACTTTGAGGTTTCAATTCATAGAGCCTTTGTACATCCAATTGTCTTCCTGCATTTAGACTTCCTCTATAGTGGAGATGGTCCACAGTTTATAGCAGTGGGGCTTATGCTGAAATTTTGTTTAGAATACTAATTTTCCAATTTATGAATTGTATAACTTTATTGTACACTTTGGAGATAGATATGATAACCTAACTGAGGTGCTGTGCTAGTTAGCAGATAAGCCAACTCAAATTTATTTTTGGAAGTTCAGATCAGTTCTTTGCATCTCTAAGAAGGTGTTCTGCTAGATGCGATCAGTTGTTAAGCAATATCAATGTTATTTCAGGTTTCCATGCTCCCACAATGTCCTGGCCAGTGGCAGGTACTCTTATGATTGAACCAACGGAGTCTGAAGACAAAGCTGAGCTAGACCGTTTTTGTGATGCCATGATCAATATAAGACAGGAAATAGCTGATGTTGAGGAAGGAAGAATGGACTCCAGGATTAATCCCCTAAAGGTAACTGGTACATGTAAAGTCTGAGCATTGAGACCCTAAATTTCCACTGCATCTAGAGGCTTTTATGTTGTCCTAATGCATATTGCCAGTGTAGAAACCTCTGGAACACTTCACATTATGTGCTGAGGCCAGTTTACCTCAGACTCTTTGAGACAGGTGGATGAGTGTAATCTTATGGTGGTCTCTTAATATGGGGGGCCTCAAGTGCGGATCCCAACATCGCCAAAGGGCCGCACATAAAATTTCAGTTAATCGCTGTCAGACTGCAGATGCACAACATGATCTAGCCAATGATTATGGGCATGCTATATGAAGTAGTCAGAGAATGCCAACATGATGCAAGAGATGGACAGCAGAGATGATGCTGGAAATGTTTGGGGACTGAACATGATATAAGAGTGGGACATGTTTCAGGAGACAGACCTATACTGGGGACACATTACCAGAGACGGCTAGAAATCACTGTTATAACAAGGCTATAAGAAAACACAGATTAATATCTGCACAATCCGTGTGAGTACACAGGTGTGCAGGGTTGTTATATACTCGGGTCTGAGGATATACAGGTGCATTTCATAAAATTAGAATATCATCAAAAAGTTATTTATTTATTTTCAGTACTTCAATTCAAAAAGTGAAACGCATATAATTTATATAGATGCGTTACACACAGAGTAATATATTTCAAGCATTTCTTTCTTTTAATTTTATATTATGGCTTACCCAAAATTCTGTATTTTAGAAAATTAGAATATCACACAAGACCAATAAACACACTGCCAAAAATAGCAATACCTGGTTTAATGATCATGGTATCACTGCACTTGATTGGCCAGCAAGCTCGCCTGACCTATACCCCATAGAGAATCAGTCGGGTATTGTCAAGAGGATGATGAGAGACACCAGATCCAACAATACAGATGAGCTGAAGGCCGTTATCAAAGAAACCTGAGTTTCCATAATGCCACCGGCTGATCACCTCCATGCCCCGCCACATTGATGCAGTAATTAATGTAAAAGGAGCCCTGACCAAGTATCGAGTGCATAATATACTGTACATGGACATACTTTTCAGTAAGCCAACATCTCTAAAAATCTTGTGTTGAGGTGCTAGCTGTTAAACCAAATATGTATCCACATAAAAAACCAACATAAACACCAAATGCATGAAAATAAAACAGTTCAGTGCTGCTGATAGCAATACGTGAATATTCTGTAATCCATTACATCAGTGACAGTCCTTTGTGCAATTTTTTATAAAAAAAAAAACACCGTGTTAATTATTGCTCCATGCTCTTTTTATTTAAAAGTGCTCCTCTTTATAAATTTGCTCCATTACCTGTAATAAGGGGGGACACTCAGCAGATGGCTTTGGGCCACCAGGACTCACGGCTTATATGAAATTCCTTGATGTTGGTATGGGCTCAGCATACATCCAGTCACAAGCATGGATATCCCAAAATGAAAAAACAATACTGGATAATGGTGCAATAGGTTTATTAAAAAAAAAAAAAAAATCCTCATAAAAACATAGGCCAGTAAACTCTCATTTCCTTGTGCCATACAGCGGCACCCACTATAGATCACCTGGTCAATATGCAATCCTCGCTCGTGGCTTATGGCTAGAGCCGGCGTGCGTTCCACCTGAGTCAGACATGATGAAACCAGAAATACCACCGCTACAAAGACCTCAAAGTATTTCAATGGAAAGCGTCATCAGGAAGCCAACATTTCTGTATTAAAAATACTTTTTTTTTCTTTGTTCTTATGTAATATTCTAATTTTCCGAGCTATTGAATTTTTTGGGTTTTCACTAGCTGTAAGTCATAATTATCAAAATTGAAAAGGAAGGGGCTTGAAATGTATCACTCTGTGTAACACATCTATATAAAATATGAGTTTCACTTTTTGAATTGAATTACTGAAATTAACTTTTTGATATTCAGATTTTATGAGATGCACCTGTAGCTCAGCGCTTCCAGTTTGGAGACTGCTCCCGGTTTGGGAGATGGAAGGTCTCACCCAGGGGTCAGAGGTGCCCCTGCCAGAAGCCAAGAGAGACCGGAGGTCTCATTACAAGAGTCTGGTCTTCTCCTTTTGGCGTGTCGGGAGAACCCCAATCCATAGGCCAGAAATAGGCAGTGCTGCCACTGAAGGCTGAGAGCCAAGGATCCAGAAGAGCTGGACAACAGTTGGTGGGACTGGTAAGAGGGGCAATGGTGCTGCCAACAATTTCATTGTTTGGGTTTTCTGTGGAAGAAACCCCTGCATAAGCAATTAATGTGCATGGGAACTTAGTGTGTGTTTAATAAAAATGGGCTGCCATGCCCTTAAACAGTTTTTTTTACCCGTGCAACTCATTGGGAAAGCGCCTGCCACTTTAGTATAATTTCCCCAATGCCAAAATATACATTGGATTTCAGGAGGCTCTAAATAAAAAATTCCTCCTAGCTAAAGTGTAATTGCAACATAAGAAAAATAAAAACAAGTGTGTATACATGGGGAACAAAAATACTCCTTTATGTTAGTTTAAATGCCATAAAATAAATGAAGATGGTACAATCTGTACTACAATTAATGTATTCATATCAATGCCACAACAACTACAATATTGACACACATGATATTCATATTTGCCACTAGATCGGTAAAAGTTCAGCACATGGAATGTGGCAGAAACAACCCTAAAGTTTCTCCAAATGTATATTCTTCCTAGTCCTGATAATTTGGGTATTGGGCACAGCCTTCTCAAATTCAAAGTGTCTGTGATCATTTTAGCCAACATACTGAATGTAGTCTAGTTGATAGGATAACATGCAGCAACGGGTGTAATGGGTGAGATCCAGGCTTCTGTAGGTCATATCTTTACACATATCTCTACTGGCAGTCTAAATGGTAGGTGATCTCCTACCCATCAGATAAGCAGGAAGGGGACCTCTGTGATGTAGTGTTGGAAATATGCCACACATGTGAACTGTATTATCCCCTAAGTTTTTTGTGGTGACCACTATACATTTAAATTTCTTGTATGAAGAAATGCAGTTATTATTCAATCTGTTAAACATATCTGTTGTTGTAGGGAAAATGTGTGTATTGAATAACTTTTAAACATTTCAGGATTTATTTATTTTCCTTTCAACATGTTCTGCTATATGGACTGAATAAATGAATGGTGTTGCAAAATTATTCTTATCTCCTCTTTTGTGCAGATGTCGCCACACACATTGACATGCATTGCATCTTCCAACTGGGATCGACCATACACTAGAGAAGTCGCTGCGTTTCCATTGGTAAATTTCAGAAATAAAATCTCATGTAATTTTTAACAGTTTACCAGCCAGTATTTGTTTATAGGGTACTAAATTTCTAAAATCCTAGTTTGACAATTAAAAAAAACTTTGCTAAATTGGTAAAGCATTCTACAGGTGCATACACAAATATTTGTAATACATCCATTTTAGTTCTACTTTCCCAATTTTTTTTTTTTCTCCATTTTTGAGCAATGATGCAAAGAGCGTATATAGACAAGAAGCAGCAGAAAGAGGTTTCAGGCGCTCAGCAGTACTGAGATCCAAAAGAATGAAGAATAGTGAAATATTTATGAAAACAAAAACATGACCTGGTTTGGTACACAATGCTTTAGCACACTAAATATTGTCCAGTTGGGATTCAGATCTACTTTAAAACTGAGCAATCGTTTGTATAGGGAAAGGATAGACCTAAATTGGCGTGGCGTCTGCTTAAAAATCACACTGACTTGGCTGGCACAGCCCTGCCATATTTCAGTCTGTAATATTTAGCATCCCAACTATCCCAATTATTTCACATAGATAAGACTGACAAGCAACGCTTCCTCCTACTTCTGTGTCCCACATGGGCTCAACTGTTAGCGGACCTCATCTGTGCCATAGCTGCGGGAATGGATGATGGCATCGGGATGGGTGGACGTGGTTCGCTCTTACATCACTACAGACCGATTTGGAGACTGGCCTCTGTCAAATTAGACATACCTGCACATAATGACTACACTCACCTTTTGGTATAACAAAATGCTTCCAGATATTCTGACAGTGCCTGACTCAGAGGTTTGGTGTTGTGGGGGAGTTTATTACCTCTCACACCTGATATCTGGGGGCTCACTGAAAACATTTGATGCCCTGAAAGTGGATTTTACCCTCCCTAATCGTATGCTATTCCAGTTCCTACAGGTCCGTCACGCTATACACGTTCAATTCCCAGAGTCCGTGCCTCATCTCTCTCGCAATCCTCTCATGGGGATGATCAAAAGCGAAGACCCCCAGAAATTAATATCTATATTTTATGACATGCTGCATACCCCTTCCTCGACGAAACTAGCCTATGAAGTTAAAACGCGATGGTAGGGGGACCTGGGGAGCCTGGAGGATGATGACTGGGGTGAGGCACTGGACACATGTAAAGCGGTCTCACCCAAATTGTCAGATAGATTGACTCAAATGTATATTCTCCATCGCACGTACCTCAGGCCTGTGCGCCTAGCTAAATTCAATCAGAGCCGATCCTCTACCTGCCTATTGTGCCAGTTGACACCAGGCACGTTCTACCACCTTCTGTGGTCCTGCCCCTACGTGCAGGGCTATTGGATGCAAGTGGTGGATTTCCTACACGACAATATGGGGTCCCCTTTGACCCTGGACCCCAAATCATGCCTACTGGGCATCTTTCCGGATGCCGATATCGATAAACACACAAAAAAAATTCTACATGAAACGCTTTTCTCTGCTCGTAAATTGATAGCTAAATTCTGGATGAGACAGACCCCGCCCAGATTTCCAGACTGGAAGGCTGATGTAAATAACACCCTACCCTATAAAAAAATAATTTATATCAATAGGGGATGTCCTATAAAATACAACAAAGTCTGGGACCGCTGGCTCAATGTATCTGACACGTGTGTAGTGATGATGACCTTGCGTCCCCCTCCTGAGTGATTCTTGCCTCAGCCTGGCTTACGCAGGTCGTGTTTTCTTTACCCCACCTGTGCATAAATATGTGGCATGATTATACTCCTTGCAAACCTAGATGTAACTGCTTTCCTACGTTCTTTCTTTGTGCCTTCTTTTGATCTCCTGATATCTTCTGTGTGTATTACCTGGTTACTGATTGTACTGAGCTGCGCATCTGTACGTAAGCTTGTAAACTGTACTTTTTGTATGTTTTTGTTCTAATAGCGTTTAATCAAAAAAAAAAAAAAAACTGAGCAATCGCACCCCAGTCATTAACAGATTCGGTTCATCCGTCAATTACCTTTTATTGCATTTTAAAAAAGATTTTCTGGCTTTCTCACTAGGCATAGTTGAAAACCAATGCCTAGATATAAACAATAATGGCAGATGATATGGGTTAATTTTTAGTAAAATTTAACTATAGTAACCCATCCAACCTTAAAGCGGAATTCCAGCTTTAGTATTACTTTAGTTTGTATTTCCATTCTAGAACAATGCAGCCACTGCATGCATGGTAATGGACTGCAGTATCGTAAGCAATAGCACAGGAGACTTTCCACCTGCTGCTAGAATAAGAGAAAAGAGCTGGGTGCTTCATGGTCATTCAAGAGAAGCTTTGGATTTTTATCAGTGAATTTAAGGTTTCCTCTGATTGGAGATTGTGACATCATCTGCCCCACCACCTCAGCCAGTCCGCAACCGCAGACAGATCGCCCATAATGCTACAGAAACAAGTGTCTGTGATCATTTTAGCCAACAGACTGAACGTAGTCTAGTTGAATGGATAACATGCAGCAACGGGTTTACTTACTATATGTAGCTAATGCTACTGTAGTTAATTGCAGCGCATGCATACAGCGTCCGCATTGTTAATTGTAATTGGTTTGTTTTGAACCAGTTTGGCCCAGACATCTAAAGTGGAACTGTAAGCTGTGAAAGAAAAAATGGCTAAAAGGCAGTTTTTTTTTTTTTTATGCAGAAGAGACCTACTGTGTCCTTTTCTGCATACATTTTTTTTTTTTTACCTGCCCAACCACACTATACACTGAACTGCGCACACGCAGCTCCTCAATGAGCTCCTGCGTATGCGTGGGACTGACTTCATCTCGGGCTGGCCATTGAAAACCGCTCAAGTTTAGTACCTAAAATAAGACTGGGTGACGATGTCTACGGTTTGTGAGGGAACTCCAGGACACCGCAATGCTTGAGTTGAAAGCGTTATTTTCTACCAAATCAAATGCTGCATATTACAGGAATTTTTTATAGAGCACTGACTGGTAATGCAGCGCTTTACCCACTGTCCGGTCGCACCATTCCCAGTCCTATGTTAATGGAGCTTCCAATCTTCAATCCTTACTGCGTGTACACGTGTATGCATGTAATAAATATATATATATATATATATATATATATATATATATATTATAAACCACGCAGGTAATGTCCTAGTTGGTATTAAAATTGAGGACTTTAGTGCTGCAAAGGAGAAGTTCTAACGGCAAGCTACTGTGCTGCATATACAGTATTTTTTTTTTTTTTTTTCTTTTCGTGTACATGCCTGTATAATTTGATTTAATTAATTTTTGGAATGAAAAGTTAATGCATACACTCACCTTTTTTTTTTTTCCTCCAGCCTTTTGTCAAGCCAGAGAGCAAATTCTGGCCTACAATAGCTCGAATCGATGATATCTACGGTGATCAACATTTGGTCTGCACTTGTCCTCCTATGGAGGTGTATGAATCTCCATTCACAGAACAGAAGAGAGCTTCTTCCTAGTGTTACAAACTTTTTCATGTGCCCCAACTGCCAATACAAAACTGCCGTTTAGCTATATTGAGAGCAACATTTATGCCTTCTGAATATAAAGGGAACCTGTCATGAAAGAAATATGGGGACTACCACTGCTGATCTTGTAAAAATGCTAGTACCCTGGCTATCATGCTGACACTTGGCATTCAATGGCCTATCACTTACTTGGAGCAATAATGCAAACAAACTTTCTCTGCACTTATTTGTGACTGAGAACTGAAGCCGTTGACAGCCATTCAATTAGCATTTTCAGAAGAACTTCAGCAATAGCAGTCTGTAGCGGAGTCATAACAGTTTTCCTTTTAAGAACAGTATATGTATGTATGTGTAAATATTTTTTTTATATTGTCATTTGATGTGCATTTCAGTGTATAAACTCAATGACTGTTAAAAGTTATCACTCAACTGCAGAAGTAGTAATGAGTAAATACCACTATTTTAAACGTTTAAAACAAAGGAATGGATGCAGTTTCTTTTCCAATTCAACTGAGGAATGTTTATGAAAGGAAATGGATTTGGCAACTGCTGTTTACTGTACTGCAATGAGGGGCAAATTATCTGAAAGCTAACATTATTGTTGTAAATATGCAAACTCTTTTCTCTGCAGTGGTCAAAAAAAGTCTTTTGGTTTTGTTTCTGAACCTTTTTGTGTTAAACTGTTTTTTTTAGTTCAGACAGAAGTAAATATTTGAAAAGTTTGGATCAGTGTATAAGTCCAGACAATGTAAATATATTTCTTACAGATGCACGTTTTTGTTGGGTGTAATTCTTAGTAGTAGATGGATTTCCCTATATGACAGTTTTTCATAAACTTGACTGTAAATGATTCACTTTAATACTTAAATTTGGGTCACATATTACAAAATTATTTTTTCAACTATGGAACCCTACCAAGTCCGGAGT
Source organism: Pelophylax lessonae (assembly GCF_965119305.1). Taxonomy (NCBI): domain Eukaryota; kingdom Metazoa; phylum Chordata; class Amphibia; order Anura; family Ranidae; genus Pelophylax; species Pelophylax lessonae. Next base: position 381,768,621 of record NC_138768.1, on the reverse strand, counting down.
GTGCTTGCCAATATTGTTTAATCTGTAGGAGTTCTTTTCACAGTGCTGTACATGGAACACCAACTGAGGTCCATGGACCTTTAAAGTCAATGAATAACTTCAAAACTTGTGAAAAAGTAAATATTGGAGCAATTAGCAGGAAGGGAATATGGGGGGGAGAATCTTACTATACCCAAAGCCTAATACCTATTTTTCCTTTAGCTATTTTGCAATAATTTATGTGATTGCATTAAGTGTCAGCAAGTCATAAGCTGAAATCCAAAATGCAAAACATTTATTATGTTACTAATTCTGACTCTCATGATTTTCTTTCTTCTTTTTTTTTTTTTTTTCTTTTAAGATTCAGCATTCCAATAAATGTTTTCAACCTTGTACAGTTTCCTGCAATTCTAGGCAAATATCAGTTTTATCAGGTTGGCAATGGTGGTTTTCATTTTTCTCTCCACTGTAGAAAATCTACAGGTTGTGTGTGTGTGTGTTCTCTCATAGCAGCAGCTGAGTTCACTGATGCTACGACAAGAGCTAAAAGAGCATGCATAGGCGGTTGGTGGAGGAGAGTGCTTAAACTTGGGATACTGGGGGCGAGTGTACAACAGTTGGAATGTCCTAGCAACAGAAAAGAATGGGGCACAGCTACTTGTGGGAATTTTTTTTGAGCAGGCATAGCGTTTTTGAACACCTTTTGGCCCCCTGACTGCACGGTGTATCCTAAACGAACCCTTTAGTAAGCCAGCTGTTTGAAAACCTCAAAAACAGTATCAACATAAGCATGCCATGTGAGGGCTACAATACACTTCTGATCAGTTTTGAAGTGTTTAAACCTAAAACAAGTTGAAATGTTTTGTACCCTACACACAGCTTGTTAGTTTATGGGAACTCAATAATAATAAGATTTTTGTACTTGCCTTAAAATACATTTCTTAAAGGCAATTAAGGGTTAGATTATTCTTTCACCTATAGGAGGTTGTGACACTGGCAAACAGAAGTTGTAAGTCAACCTCCTGTATAACCACCCCCCTACCAGAATGCCAGTATTGTGAGCAAGCAGTATACCAGACTATTAAAATACCTGTGTTACTCAGTGGACTTAAGTTGTATGGTAAATATAAAACATTAAGGAACATAGGATGAAGTAACTTGGGTACTTTGTGTTACACTGCTGCCTTTAGGAGATTGGACACTGACAAACAAATTTGCAGCCCAGTATAATCCCTCCCAGCCTGCCTCCCTTGTATGCTCTCATCGAGCAAGTTTCTTCAGTTGCCGCAGTGCCAGGGAGGGCTCATTTTGCAGCTTACAGCAGCAACTGAGGAAATTACACATACTCCTGGCTGCTACAGCATTCAAGGGAGTGTATGTATATTTCCTTAACCATCTGTCAGCTTTGCACAATCCGGGCTTGATTACCTTTTAATGGAGTTCATTGGGAGATAATTGTAAAAGACCCCTTATCTCATTAAAGAGAAATTCCATTGTGCTGTTGCATAGAGACTAATCTGCCACCTTCTCCATGTTTGCAACAGCACCATAATCCTCCTGATGATACCTGGTCTCCATGCTGTCTTACAGTGCCCAGGTCACAGATGGTATTACCCTTCCTGTTCCAGCAGGGGTTTTGGGAGTAGCCTTGTAGGTAATCTTTCTATACCTAGCATGGCAGATCATAATCACAGAGGCAGTGTTTCAGGGGGCATTACCAGCTTACGATCTGCTAATAGTGTCCGTGTCCTAAGTGCTCTCCCAAAAAGTTCTGATAGCCGAGGCCACAGACCCCTGTATGAGTCGCAATGCTACTCAGTCAACCTTAACCCATTTAGGGGTCATTTTTCTCAGTTCCATTAGGGGGAAGATTCTCTGCTACTATGAGTTTTGGGGCAAAATTGCAGCAATGATAGCTGACTGCAGGAACTGCAGGCATGCATCCATGCCCTCCCATGCCCTCCCCAAAGTCTGTCTAATTTTCTGGGGATGCAGTTGCTCCTGCAGTCAGCTGGGAAAGAGAAGGATTGTACCTGTATCCTTATTTGAGGAATTGATACAAGAGTCCCATTAACCCAAAGGTTAAGCTAGCATCAAATATCACCCCTAGATTTTTCAATTTAGACTGAAGCTCAAGTACAGTGCCATCTATAGATAAGCTATCAGGACTGGCCCTACATAATTGATGGGTGTGCCAATAAGCATGACTTCAGTCCTGTTACAGCTTAACTAAAGGGAATTATGGGCCATCCAAGTTTTTATATCACAAAAACAGATGAGAGAAGCAGCCAAAGTGGAATCTGGTTTAGTGTGGATTTACAGCATATCGGAGTGTCATCAGCATAAAAGTGATAGTTGAGCCCATGAAATCTAAGCAGTTAACCAAGTGGAATCCTGTAAATGCTAAAAAGTAAGGGACCCAAGATTGAGCCGTAAGGTACACTGAACTTGACTGGACCAACTTCAGACTGGAATCCGCCAAGAGAAACAAAGTGAAAGCGATCAGTCAGATATGACTTAATCAATTTCAGACCCAATTCTGAAACTCCAAATATGGCTTCAAGGCGAAAGAGTATAAGATTGTGGTCTACAGTATCAAAGGCAGAACGAAGATTTAGTAGAATAAGAATAGTTAGCGAGCTGGAATCAGAAGCTAACAGAAGGTTGTTGGCGACTTTGACCAGGGCGGTTTCTGTGCTGTGCAGTTGCCGAAAACCAGATTGGAGGGGTTTATATAGGTTATTTAGGGTCAGGTGGTTATGTAGCTGAGATATCACAACCCGCCCAAGGATCTTGGCAATGTAGGGTTTGATACTGGGCGAAATTTGTATTAATTGTCCAGAGCCATGCTGGGTTTTATTGGTACCTGAGTGATAGCATCTGTTTTGTACCAACAATCCTCAAAACTGCTGCTAACAGAGTAATTTATGATATTAAGAATAATAAGGCATAGAGAACTAAAGCAGGATTGAAATAAATGGGTAGGAATAGCATCAAGTATGCAGGTGGAAGATTTCACATTCGAGACCAGTTTAATCAGAAATGCAGAGATAAGTAGAGGGAAGTGGTTGAAAAAAGAACCAGTAAAATTGGATGGATCAGGAAGTGATGCGGAAGAAGCGTGTGCTGTGGTGAGAATGTGATGCCCTTTTTTGTAGATTTTGAGGAGAAAACAAAATCTAAGAATGTGTTACAAAGCTGTGTTGAGGCTGGTAACATGGAGGGACTGCAAGGTTTTAATAGTCTGTCAATGGTGTGGAAGAGTTGTCTAGGGTTTCTAAGATTTTTCTCGATTTACATGGGGGAAATGGTTTGGTCTAGCAGTCTCAATTTGACCCTTGGCTGCCATTTACATTGGAGCGACTTGTCATGTGATTTGACAAGTCATATCCTATTGCCAGAATTTGCACTGTTCAAATTGGTGCAATGCTGACTTTGCGATGTCGCACCCATTTTAAAAATTAGTACATGCACTACTTTTGGCAATTTCGGATGCGACTTGCATAGACATCTGAGCATTAAGCCACACAGATGCCTTCGCCCGAAGTCGCACTGAGATGCAGGTTTGAAATCGTACGATTTCAGATGAAGTCCCACGATTTCAAAGCCGCAATCAGTGTGAGCGGGGGCTTATAGACACACAAATGTTCTTTCCAAGCCTGATAATGAACAGTCAGGCCAGAACGGTGCCACCTACATTCAAGTCTTTGCGAGACTGCCTTCATTAAAATATACCACAGAGTCAGACGGCATGCCTCTAAGTTGGCAACCTTAACTTGTAAAGTTGCTGTGTATCTATTCCCTGTTTCTTTTTGTTGCCTGCCTGCTTCCTTGTGTCTTTTGGGCAAATAGCCCAATGTGTCTCTGTACTTGCTATGGAATTTGACAACTTCAAGAAGGGTCTATTCCCAGGGCACAGTCCCAGATCCCCCTTCCTCCTGCCCTCTGGGAATGTCTAATTAATGACTGTCCTGGCCCAGCTCCTCTGCCCGCTTCATGAATTTTTTATGTAGCTGCCAGAGGAGGAATAATAAAAAAAGAGTCACATAGTTAGTCAGGTTGAAAAAAGACACAAGTCCATTTATTTCAACCAAAAAAAAAATCGTATAAGCCCATATATACTGTACAATCCTATACCCACAGTTGATCCAGACGAAGGGGAAAACCCTCAACAAAGCATGATCCAATTTGCTCCTTCCTGATCCCCGAGAGGCAATCGGATTTTCCCCGAATCAGCTGTATCTATAAATGATAGTACTCATTTATATACATTTAGGAAAGAATCCAGACCTTTTTTTTTTTTTTTTTTTTTTTTTTTTTAAAGCAATCTATTGAGCTGGCCAGAACCACCAGTGGTTCCCAACCTTTTTCAACTGCATACCCCTCAGAAGCATATTTCTATAAATTGTACCCCTTAATTGGATAGGGGGGCTAAATTACACTAACAGTAGGAGGAGTTTAAATGAGTATAATATAAATAATATAAACAGATGGTTGCGGGCGCAGCCGCTAGATTACAATAATATTCAATCAGGGGTTTGTTTTACACTTAGTAATAACTGACAATTAGACCTAAAAACACTTAATACAGAATGAGCATCAATATAGTTTAAAGACAGGTGCATAGATTTACTCAAAGGAGAATCAGATAGATAATAGAGAAATGTAATTATCAATGGTTATACAAATTAAGCCATGGTTTCCAAATTTTGGCAAATGCTGCTAGTGTACCAGAGTGCATAGCCAGTGTTCTCTCATAAGAATAATGCAGGTGTGCGGTGCGCACAGCTTCTGAAGGGTTAGGGGCTAGTTTTTTGTTTTTTTTTTGCAGTGGCGAGTGATAGCTAGTCCAGCTGATAGCAATAGGTTAGCTATAACTTTATGGTATTGGAAAGGGAAAGAGTCAATACCTATGTTCAGGATAGCAAGACTTGGGCTAGGGGGTGTTAATATACCTAAGATTTTGGATATAAAACAAAACATTTTCCTCCATAAACTGCGGATGTTCAAATATGACCATAGAATGTGAAATAAATTACCCGTGTAGCCGCAATCTCTCCAACATAATGAAAAACTATAAGGGTACATTTTGGCTAACTTACAGTTGTGCTCATAGGTTTACATACCCTGGCAGAATTTATGATTTCTTGGCCATTTTTCTGATAATATGAATGATAACACAAAAACTTTTCTTTCACTCATGGCTAGTGTTTGGCTGAAGCCATTTATTATCAATCAACTGTGTTTACTCTTTTGAAATCATAATGACAACAGAAACTACCCAAATGACCCTGATCAAAAGTTTACATACCCCAGTTCTTAATACCATGTATTGCCCCCTTTAACATCAATGACAGCTTGAAGTCTTTTATGGTTTTTGTGGATGAGGCTCTTTATCTTCTCAGATGGTAAAGCTGCCCATTCTTCCTGGCAAAAAGCCTCCAGTTCCTGTAAATTTTTGGGCTGTCTTGCATGAACTGCACGATTAAGATCTCCCCAGAGTGGTTCAATGATATTGAGGTCAGGAGACTGAGATGGCCACTACAGAGCCTTCACTTTATTCTGCTGTAGCCAATGACAGGTCAACTTGGACTTATGTTTAGGATCATTATCATGTTGGAATGTCCAAGTACGTCCCATGCGCAGCTTCCGGGCTGATAAATGCAAATTTTCCTCCGGTATATTTTGATACCATACTGCATTCATCTTGCCATCAATTCTGACCAAATTTCCTGTGCCTTTGTAGCTCACACATCCCCAAAACTTCAGTGATCCACCTCCGTGTTTCACGGTAGGAATGGTGTACCTTTCATCATAAGCCTTGTTGACTCCTCTCCAAATGTAGCGTTTATGGTTGTGGCCAAAAAGCTAAATTTTGGTCTCATCACTTCAAATGACTTTGTGCCAGAAGGTTTGAGGCTTGTCTCTGTGCTATTTGGTGTATTGTGAGCGGGACAAGGGGAGGAAGAGAGCGGCGCCAATCTCAGTGCAGCAGGTAAAAAAGTAACATTTTATTGTAATAAAAACACTGGCATATAGTACTGTGAAGCAGCTATGTGGATCAAAGGTACGCTATAAGGGATGTAGTCCTGACCGGAAGCAGGTTCCGGGTCTTGTGGTGCTCTGACCGTTCCAGTGGTGTCCGGGGCTCCAGATGCGGGGAGGAGAGGGGAAAGCCATCCTGTCCAAAGAACTTGCGCTGCAGCGGTTGGCGTGTCATCTACAATGGCTGCCCGGGAGACCTGATGAAGGAGCACGCATGCTCCGAACACACGCCTGGACACGCCCACCGCTGCAATGCAAGTCCTCTGGACAGGATGGCTTTCCCCTCTCCTCCCCGCATCTGGAGCCCCAGACACCACCAGAATGGTCAGAGCGCCACGAGAACCTGGAACCTGCTTTCTGTTAGAACTGCATCCTTTACAGCGTACCTTTGATCCACAAATCCCTGCTTCACAGTACTATATGTGAGTGTTTTTATTAAAATAGAATTTTACTTTTTTACCCGCTGCACTGAAATTGGCACCGCTCTCTTCCCCCCTTGTCTTTCTCTTACGTCCTCTGACAGTCGCCTTTCGATGGTATTAGCCTTCACTAATGGGTAATGGTGCTCTCTGCAGGAGCAAGGCTAGGCAGATAATTTATTATCAGGCTAATACAAAAAACTTTTATACCTCGGCACGCCACTAGGGGGCCATCAATCAGCCATTATCCTGAATCCAGTCTGACATTACCTCAGTTTTATGCTGCCTAGCTCAGGAGCTGGTTAGGTGTTTCTGACTCGGACCTTGTGTCTCAGTTTTCTTTGTTTTTTTCTGAATTCATGTGTTATTCTTTGCACAATAGATTTTTATTTCTCTCACTATTACTAGTTAGTCAGGGGTTCCTTTCCTGGAGGACTACAAGTGAATGCAGAGCTGGGCCTCGGACTGGGTATTATACATCCTTATGGAGTCCCAGCCTGCCAACGAGCATCGCAGGTTACTGGTACGCCCAGGCCTCGCAACGACAGTGCCCATCCGAATGGGGACGAGCCTGCGGAGCTGCGCCTTTGCTGAGGGTGTCTCAACCCGGATCGCCCGCGTGTTGCCAGCATCCCTCCTTGGCTGATGGCACCCCCACTGAGGGTGGGAGGTCTCCCGTATCTGAGCGGTGCCCGCTTCCTGGACTGGTGAGTACGGATACCCCCTTGTCCCTGGGGACTTTTGTGGGGTTGTGGGCCCACTCTTAGGGGATAGCAGGGCTGGTGGTCTCTGTAGGATCCCCCTTCTGGCCAGGTTGTTGGGTTTCTCCCTCCCTCCCTGTCCCGCTGGGGGTGCTGTATGGGGTGCTTGTGGTACTTGGGGGGGGGGGGGTGTTCCGTAACTCGGGGGGGTCTCTCTGGGGTTCCCCGATGATAGCCAGAATTTGATTGTACACTTTTTTTGCCGCCGTTTGAAACGGCCGCCATGTTATGGTGTGCAGATTTCTAAGCTCTGTGTGAGGACAGCAGCCATTTCAGGATTTTGCACATGCTTCTGATAGGGCGCCATCTTGGATGTGGGCAAATGCCTAGTAAGGGCAAGCGGCCATTTTCCCTGTGACATTTTACATTGAGTTTCAATAGGCACCTTTTGTCTGGGCTCGAGGGCTGGGCCTCTAGCGGTGTGAGGTCACTTCCTCCTTCTTCACACTTCTTCTGTGCAGGAACGCTGGTGGCAAGTACTGACAGGCTGGGGGGATTTTTGCTCATTCCTCTGCCATTTTTCACCAAATCAAATTTTACTTGTGGCTAGTGTGTTTTCTCAGGGGGCTCTTTCTGTTGGTGCAGATTGCGGGGGGGGGGGTTTGGGGTTGCCGCGGGAACCGCCGATTTAAAGGGCCAGCGTCCCTTTTTAATTTTAAGGCAAATATGGACTCCCAGGATAACAAATTCCCCGCAGACCTGGTGGGGGCTTCGGGTACACCTGAATCCTCTTCCATGGCCTCCATATCTGCTGCTCTTGCGACTTTGGCGTCCCAGGTGAATCTGCTGATGTCGGAACGCTCCTCAAAAAAACGACCTGTGCCCTCCCAGCCCTCTGACTCTGAGCCCGAATTGGTTGCCACGGACGATGGTCCCCCTGAGGTGTCCCAGTCCTCCGCTTCTGAGGGGGAGGAGGAATCTTCCACTTCGGTAGTGCAGGAACGCGCTACGATGGATGCCCTCATTAGCGCCATTAAATAAACTTTCAATCTTAACAATGAGCCATCTCAGTCAAGTAAGCGGTCCGCGCTTGGGTTCCGCAGACCCCAGAAGTCGGGTCAGGCTTTTTCCTGATCAAAAATATTCACAGTGCGGTGCAATCTCAAATATCAGTAAGATTCCATATACAGTATAGCATAAATCACAATACAGTCCAATTGTCCATAAAGGAAAATAGAAATATAAGAAAATGTCCCGTATAAGGTGCAAAGTGCAAGCTGATAGGGAATTCTTGTTAGCATTCAGAAGCCCAGGTGATAATATTATAACATGCAATGACACATAATGTAATGATATTATAAGCTCAGGCTTTTTCCTACCCTGAGGAATTTCACGAGTTTGTGAATGACCAGTGGCGGCGCATTAAGCACATGTTGGTGGTGCCTAAGCGTTTTTCCATCCGCTATCCGTTTTTGGAGGCGGTAGAAAAACGTTGGATGGTGTCCCCAAAAGTGGATCACACTGTGTCTAGGCTGAATAAGACCACCTTGATGCCAGTAGAGTATTCCCCGGTTTTCAGGGATCCGGCGGATAGGCGTGTTGAAGCACTCACCCGCCACATTTATATGGTAGTGGGTTCCCTGTTAAAGCCTGTGTTTGCCTCGGTGATGGCCTCTCAGGCGCTCACAACATGGTGCAAGGGGCTTTGCAGCACTCAGGTGGCGGAGTCGGCCTCTTCGACTGCCCTTGCCATGGTGGATCAGCTCATCCAAACTGGGATGTTCTTGTGCGACGCGGCCTTGGACGAGGCTCCGTTGGTCGCCCGGTTGTCGGTGGTGGGGATCGCGATCCTCCGCATTACCTGGTTAAAGAGCTGGTCGGCTGACCACGCGTCCGAAAAGACAGTGTCTGAGGTCCCCTATGTGGGGGGGGTCGTCTTTTTGGGGAAACTCTAGATGAGTTAATTAAGGGGCTCACGGGAGGTAAGAGTACGCTGTTGCCTCAAGTCACTAAGGGTAAGTCCTCCCGCAAGCGGCGGGGGCCCTCCTTCAAGACTCAACGTAATTCCTTTCGTGCCTTTCGGACGCAGGAGAAGGGTAAACGAGGAGTGCCCGGGCGGCCAAGGAAGTGGCTGAGATTCTATCTTGGGCCGAATCGCATGTACGCGGTGTTCTCGGCCGTTCACATTCCGGGTGTGGAAAACTGGCAGGCGGACTATCTGAGTCGCCAGACTTTGGACCAAGGGGAATGGTCCCTACGTCCGGAGGTGTTTCACCTCCTGTGCGCCCGATGGGGGACCCCAGACGTGGATCTGTTCGCGTCCCGTCTTGTCTCGTGGCCAGGACTCGCGATCCTCTGGCGGACGCGTTGGTGGTGCCTTGACCCCGCTATCGGCTACTGTTACCTTTCCTCCGATTCAACTGTTGTCCAGGTTCCTCCGCAGGTTGGCATCGAAACGGATGTCGGTCATTCTAGTGGCCCCGGACTGGCCTTGACGGTCCTGGTACGCGGGCATCGTTCAGATGGTCGTCGAACCTCCCTGGTGGGTTCTGCTGCAAGACGATCTTCTGTCTCAAGGACTGATCTTCCATCCTGCTTTACAGTCTCTGGCTTTAACGACATGGCTGTTGAAAGCCAGGTCCTGAGGGATAGAGGTCTTCCACAGGCGGTCATCCCTACCTTGTTAAAGGCTCGTAAAGCCACTTCAAGGATGATTTATCACCACACCTGGAAAGCGTATATCGCGTGCTGCGAAGCGCATGGTCTTCATCCTCGTTCCTTCTCGGTGGCGAGGGTCTTTGCCTTCCTGCAGAAGGGCGTGGATCATCATCTGCGTCTGACTGCGGTCAAGGGTCAGTTGTCGGCCTTGACCATCTTTTTTTCAACGACCTTTGGCGTTGCATTCCTTGGTCCGCACCTTCATTCAAGGGGTGCGGCATTTGGCTCCCCCGAGGAGAGCTCCTTTGCCTCCCTGGGATCTGAATTTGGTTTTGTCTGTTTTACAACAACCTCCTTTCGAGAACATCAGAGAGATTCCTCTGTCTGTGTTGTCACAAAAAGTTGCCTTTCTGGTGGCCATCACGTCGGCTCTCAGAGTGTCTGAATTGGCGGCCTTGTCCTGCCGTTCTCCTTATCTAGTACTTCACAGAGATAAGGTGGTTCTGCGACCAAACCAGTCGTTTCTTCCCAAGGTGGTTTATTCGTTCCCCCTCAATGAAGATATCGTGTTGCCTTCGCTGTGTGCACGACCCAAGCATCCTAAGGAATTTGCATTCCCTGGATGTGGTCCGGGCGGTCAAAGTTTACTTGTCCGCCACGGAGTCGATTCGGCAGTCTGATTCTCTATTTGTTCTTCCTGAGGGACCTCGGGAGCGATCAGCCGCCTCCGCATCGACCATTTCTAAGTAAATTAGACAGACGATTGTTCAGGCCTATTCCATTAAGGGTCGGATTCCCCCTTTTCCGGTATAGGCCCATTCTACTCGAGCCCTTAGTGCCTCTTGGGCTTTTCGCCATCAGGCTTCTGTGGCTCAGGTGTGCAAGGCAGTGACTTGGTCGTCCGTGCACACTTTCACAAAGTTTTACATACCTGATGTTTTGGCATCTTCGGATGCTTCCTTTGGCCACAAAGTTTTGAGTGCGGCAGTTGTTTGAGGGGACATTATTTTTACTGTCCCTCCTTCTTGGGGTGTTTTTTTGTTGTTTCTGGTTTTGTTCCAGTTTTTTATTGTGGGCTCAGGGTGTTACTGGCCCAGCTGTTTGCGTTACTTTCTAATTTGGTTGAGTTGCTTTCCCACCCCTCATACCTGCACTGCTTTGGGACGTCCCATTAGTAAAGGCTAATACCATTGAGCGGCGACTGTCAGAAGACGTAAGAGAAAATTGAATTTTTATAAGAGCTTACCGTAAAATGATTTTCTCTGAGTCCTCTGACAGTCGCCGCTCCCGCCCCTCTGGTTTGTTGATCTGGGGGTTGTTGACTTCCGGTACTGCTTGCTACAAACTGAGGTAATGTCAGATTGGGTTCAGGATAATGGCTGAGGGATGGCCCCCTAGTGGTGTGCCGAGGTATAAAAGTTTTTTTGTATTAACCTGATAATCAATTATCTGCCTAGCCTTGCTCCTGCAGAGGGCGCCATTACCCATTAGTGAAGGCTAATACCATCGGGCGGCGACTGTCAGAGGACTCAGAGAAAATAATTTTACGGTAAGTTCTTACAAAAATTCTATTATTTACACAGAGATGCTTCATACTCTGCGAGCTGGCTTGTGACTCTCTCTCTCTGTGCACCCTATGCGATTTGGCACCAGCATTATCTACTCCATGCATTTGAACCTCTTACAATATGGTTAAAGTTAAATGCAGTAACATTGACCTCTCTTCAGAACAATTTTTTATTATTATTTTTTCCATTACTGTTTATGTATTTGTTTTTTATCCCTCCCCCTTTCCTTTTTTCTTCCACCTCCCCCTTTCCTTTTTTCTTCCACCTATTAGGTGAGCTATCACCTTAGCGCCCATCCCCCCTTCCTTCCCTAAGTATTGTAAGTTGGATACTTTGTGGCATTTGCGTAGTAATCGCTTTCTTCTGGTGACTCAACCATGCAGCCAATCTTTCTTCAAGTGCCTCCTTATTGTGCATCTTGAAACTGCCACACCACATGTTTTCAGAGAGTCCTGTATTTCACCTGAAGTTATTTGTGGGTTTTTCTTTGCATCCCGAACAATTTCCCTGGCAGTTGTGGCTGAAGTTTGAGTTGGTCTACCGGACCGTGGTTTGGTTTCAACAGAACCCCTCATTTTCCACTTCTTGATTAGCATTTGAACACTGCTGATTGGCATTCTCAATTCCTTGGCTATCTTTGTATATCCCTTTCCTGTTTTATACAGTTCAACTACCTTTTCCCGCAGATCCTTTCCCTGCAGACAATTCTTTTGCTTTCCCCATGACTCAGAACCCAGAAATGTCAGTGCACAGTTGATTGATATTAAATGGCTTCAGCTAAACACTAACCATGAGTGAAAGAAAAGTTTTTGTGTTATCATTCATATTTTCAGAAAAATGGCCAAGAAATCATCAATTCTGCCAGGGTATGTAAACTTATGAGCACAGCTGTACATGGCTATATTTCTCTCAGTTGCAGGTGGAAAGATCTGACAGGTTAAAATGTATTACACTAGCAGACATTCGTATCTGTTCTAGGTGGGTGGGATCTGGAGAGGCTCAGCAGAGATCTCTCCATGCTAATAGTGACGCCTGGGTGGTGATGGGCATTGTGGAGAGAGGTATTGCTTTCCATCGATCTGCATATAACAGGTCTCTCAACTTCCCAGTTTTAGTGAGAGAGCGTTCAATATCTACTCATTCAGGGGTTTCCTCAGAGGAACACCAGTATTTAAGATGGTCTGCGAGGTTTGCAGTATAGTAGTCAAAGATATGCTGTATCTACCATCCCCATGCCACCAACAGATTTGTTTTTAGTGAAGACTGCATGAGAGCATCTGGATTTTTTGCTTTGCCATATGATTTTTTGTAAGAAGGGAAGATGGTGCCTGTAAGTAGGGTTTTGGCTTTGGGATTCTGAAAATATAAAATATTTTGGGCAGAACAAACATCTTAAAGGCAGTCAGTCTACCTGCCCAGGATAGTTCTACTTTTGCTAGGTTACAAAACTCTGTTTCCAATTTTGTTATGGGCGATTTGTAATTTGCTTTGACTATTGATGCAATAGAGGGAGTTAGGAGGATTCCCAGATACGGAATGCTAGTTTTTGTCCAGACATATTGGAATTGTTTCTGAAGAGGTGTAGACTTACGATGAGGGACTCCTAGATGTAAGATCAAAGAGTTGGATTAATTGACTTTGTAGTATGAGAGTAAGCTAAATTCTAAAAATACCTCATGGGGTAGGGAGATATTGGGTTCAGTTAGCATAGGGACCACATCATCAGGAAAAAGATTCTCTATGTGTGATTTTCCTGCTATTAGGAAGTCATGAATGTTAGGGTTGGAGTGGAGGCGTTCTGCTAATGGTTCAATCATCAGGTTAAAAATGAGTGGGGAAAGCGGGCAACCTTAGCGTCTACCATTAGATATTTGGAAAGGTTTAGATAGGAGGCCTGACGTATATTCTTGGGCCAAAGGGGTTGAATAAAGGGCCATAATGGCAGACAATATCGGTCCATGAAACCCAACCCTGCTCAGAACCTGATGCATATAGCCCTAGTGCACTTGGTTGAATGCCATCGATAGATAAGACTAGAGAAGGCGTTTTACTTCATTCGGCTTGATGTTTAATGTTCAGTAGTCGTCTGGTGGCATTGGAGGTTTGTCTGCCCATAATAAACCCCATCTGGTCAGCCTGAACCAATTTAGGTAGGATGGAGGAAATACGGCGGGTGACCATTTTTGTGTATAGCTTAATGTCTGAATTAAGAAGGGAGATTGGCCAAAAATTTTCAGGGGTGTTTGGATTTTTCCCTGGTTTGGGGAGAGTCATGATGTGAGCCCTCAGCATCTCCAGAGGAAAGGAAGAGCAATCAGCTGCATTGTTGCATAGTTTAGAGAGGTGTGAGGCTTAGAGATCACTATAGAGCTGGTACTATTCATTGGTGAATCCATCTGGGTCTGGCGATTTACCCTTTTGGTAGGGTTTTGATGGCCTGTAGGACTTCCTGATCTGAGAAGGGGCGATTTAGTTCTAAAAGGTTGGAGTAGGTAATGTGTGGAAGGTTAAGGTGGTCAAGGAAAGTAGAGATTGCAGACATATTTGGTTGAGGAGTGTCAGGGTCTGTTGACAGGTTGTACAAAGAGGCATAGTAGTCGGCAAATGCATCTGCAATGTTTTGGGGATTAGATAGTCTTTGATTTGAGGTTTGATGGAGTAAATAGGGAATTTTAAAGTTTGTGAGTTGGGCCTTCAGACGGGAGGCTAAACGTTTACCAGCTCTGTTGTACTGGGAGTAGTATTTAAGCTTAAGTTAGCTTAGTAGTCGATCATGGTTTTCGAATAGGAGATTTCTGAGGTCTAGTCTCAGTTTGGCTAATTTGTCGACTGTTGAAGATTTGGGGTGGGTTTTATTCTGTGTTTCAAAGGCATGGATAGCAAAGAGAATATCCTGCAGTTTACGGGATCTGCATTTTTTGTCTCAGGCTCCCAGTTGTATGAGGATGCCACATATGTATGCCTTATAGGCATTCCACACTGTGAAGGCATTGATGTCTGGGGTGAGATTAAGGTGAAAAAAGTCACGAAGATGCTGAAGGAGCACACTTCTGCACTTGGGTTCTTGGAGTAGTTTGTTGTTACACAAAAAAGAACATTAGGCTGAGAAATATCTTCTGAATTAGTCAGACTCACAGTGGCATGGTCAGAGCATGTGATGTTCACGATTTCAGAAGAGACCACCGTTTGTAATAACCACTTGTCAACCAGAAACATATCAATTCATGAATATGAGTTGTTACGGTGAGAATAGTATGTGTAGTCTCTCTGGAATGCGTGGAGACAATGTCAAGCATCGTAGACATCCTCTGCTAATAGAAAGGGAATGCAGGGAATTGGAGGGGTTGTCTTGACCAGCAGAGGAGTCCAGGTTGGGATCTACTATCGAGTTTAGGTCTCCACACCCTATGAGGTTGCCACTTTTGACTTTTTTTGAATTTTAGCAAACAACTTATGAAGGAAGCGATATGGGTGAGCATTAGGTGTGTATAGTGCAGCAATGGTATAACGATTATTATTGATGTCACACCCTAGAATAATAAACCATCCACCTTCGTCATTAGTAGAGGAATGTAGGCTGAATGTGAAAGTTTTTGTTAGCAATAAGAACGCCCCATTTTTTGGAAGAGTAGTTAGCCAAGAACTGGTGCGGTAAGTCTTTGTGGAAACATTTAGGAGCTGAAAATTCTTGAAAGTGGGTTTCTTGAGCAATTAGGATGTCAGCCTTAGAGGCTATAGCCTCCTTCCATAGGGAACATCTGTTGGCTGAGTGATTGAGGTCACGAGTGTTGAGAGTCAGAAACGTAGGAGGCATTCCAGTAAAAGGATTGTAGATGATCGGCACACTGCACCAGCTTGACAAAGTGCACAATTTTTGTTAGGATCTGTGGCGTTGGATGTGGGCTCACATGAGGAGCAGCAAGCCATGTGTCGTGTTTAGCAGAAGATAGTGATGACGATAAGCTTTCCATACACCAGGGAGAAACTTAGTAACTTAGCGGTGAGAGAATTAAAATGGGAGTTTGAACTGGGGAATTTCCTTGTGAGAATAATAAGGAAGAAGCCAGTCATAAAAAAGGAAGATCCATGTGCGAGCTAGGAGCAGCTAGGCTGCTGGAACAGTGGGGAAAAAAAGAAAAAGCATGGTAGTTGCAATATTGCCACCGGGGGGACAGTGGGTGTCTGGGTGATGTAGCTCATGTATTCAGGCCCAACGCCAGACGGGGTTGAGCTGTCCTTTTATAAGGAACTTTCCGCCATTCTTGGTGGTTGCGATTTGGCGCTTTCGTATAGCTGCGAGGACAGTGTTTGTCTGGAAAATTTTCCAGGTTTTGAGCAGGTCGATGCCCTCCTCCATGAAGCTGATTCTCAGGGTATCCTCCTCGTGAGTGATTATTAGGGTTGCCAGGTATTTCCATTGGCAGGAAATATTGTGGTTGCGCAAGGTTTTTGTTATGGTCGCCAAATTTTTACGGTGTTGAGGTATGCGGGGAGAGATTTGGGAGTGCCTGAAAGAACACTGCGTAATCCGGTATCCGTCCCTTTTTGCGAAATGCTGTCAAAATACGTTCTTTTGCCTGGAAGTAGTGAATCCTCATTAGACATTTCTAGGAATTTCTTGCCCCCGCTCATCAGAAGGATGATTTTGGGATATGATCAATTGTAAGATCTTCAGGAGATAGAGATGGCACCACTGTTTTAAACACTTGCCGACCGTATACTTTATATATACGTTGGCAGAGTGGCTCTCCCAGGCAGAGTCACGTATCGGTACATCACTTGCCTGAAAGGGGCTAGGGGGCAAGCACGTGCCGCTGGCACGCTCCTGCCCCCACTCATCAGCGGGGAAGCTGCCGCGTGTGTCAGACGGCTCCGGATGCTGCCTGACACTTTCAATCTCTCCCCGCTGAGAGAAAAGGACGGACGGCTGATGTAAACACAGCCGTCCGTCCTTCTGCCTGCAATGATCATAGAGACCATGCGATCCTGCTACATAGGATCGCATGTCTCTGTGATCATTTCACAAGCCCAACCCCCCCACAGTTAGAATCACTCCCCTAGGCTTAAATTTAACCCCTTGATCACCAACAGGGTTAACCCCTTCCCTGCCTGTGTCATTATTACAGTAACAGTGTTACATATTTTTAGCACTGATTACTGTAGTAATGTCACTGGTACCCCCAAAAGTGTCAGTTAGGGGTCCGATCTGTCCGCTGCAATGTCGCAGTCCCGCAAAAAATCACATATTGCCGCCATTACTATTAAAAACAAAAAAAAAACAATAAAAAGGACATAAATCTTTCCCGTAGTTAGTAAATGCGATAACTTTTGCGTAAACCAATCAAAATACACTTATTGTGATTTTGTTTACCAAAAATATGTAGCAGAAAACAAATTGGCCTTAAATGTTAAAAAATGTTGATGTTAAAATTTTTTTGGGGAATGTTATATTGCAGAATGTGATAAATATTGTTTTTATTTTTCAAAATTGTCGCTCTTTTTTTGTTTATAGCGCAAAAAATAAAAATCGCGGAGGTGATCAAATACCACCAAAAGAAAGCTCTATTTGTGGGGAAAAAGGCCGTCAATTTCGTTTGGGTACAGCGTCGCACAACTGCGCAATTGTCCGTTAAAGTAAAGCAGTGCCGTTCGCAAAATAGGGCCTGGTCATTAAGGGGGAAAATCATCCGGTCTAAGGGCGTTTTCACACTAGCACTTTTGGTGCGCACCCGGGTTCGATTGACGTCAGAATTCGGTTCTTTTTGATGATGTGAACACTGTCTTTGAACTCGGATGTGCACCCGCAAACTGTGCCCGAGTATGCTTAAAAAGGGTGGTCTGGGGTACGGTTCATGTGAACTCCAGTATGGTTCGCTGCTGATGAGAACGCAAGTGTACCAAATCGCGGAAGTGAACCGCTGTTATTAATGATGTCTAATGTGGTTGACCGAACCGTCGTCAATAAGAAGCGTCAGGATGAGCGAAAAGGGTTTGCTGTGGTCAGCAGAAGAAATCGAAACCTTGTTAGAGGTATGGGCTGACGAAAACATAAAAACCCAACTAGAAAATACGCATAAAAACGCAGAAATTTATAAAATGTTCAGCAAGCACCTAAAAAAAAAAGGGGATTCACAAGAACGGCAGATCAATGTAGTGTGAAGGTTAAGAAACTGCGACAGCAATATCTGAAAATATGTGACTCTCTACGAAAGACTGGAAGCTCAACAGAAGAGAAGGATAAGTTTCCGTGGTTTGATGCCATTGACAACATTATTGGTTCGAGGCCCACAAGTGACCCTCAACACATAATCGAATCACATCCACCTACACCTTCATCCTTCTATACAACTCCCAATGAGCAACACAATCATTCTGCAGTTTCCCAGCCATCATCCGAAACGACAAATGAGCTATCAAGCAGTGACTATCTTTCTTTAACCCATGGTTTATGTTATTTCTAATATTATAAGCAATTCAGTATTCATCTGTATATTGAGTAGCAAGACACGTAATGTGGGTTTATTTTCATCAACGTCAATATTTTGTGGATAATGTCTTTATAACGCAACAGGTAAAATATGTCTTGGTTCATTTTTTGCCACCATTTCCAGTTGTTAACTATTGAATAACCTTTTTATTTTTACTAGTGAAATTAGTCCTGCATAGAAAGTACAGTTTATTATTGATTATATGATGCCATAGAGGCTGCATGTGTAATTATAGAAGACTTAACAAAATGATGTTTAGTTTTCCTTGTTCTGTGGTGTAAGGTATACATCTAATCACAATCATCCAAGCACAAAGAGAGGAACGGCAGGAAAATAATAGAATGTTAATGTCAATGTTTAACAAAGTGTTTGACATTTTTGCACCTTCATCACACCAGCAACCCCCCCCCCCCCCCCACAACCAAGTTCTTTACATCATGTTTTCTCAGACTCATGACAACATAGCATACGCAAACCTGCATCCTAATTCTCAACAGTACTCTCGGTCTAAAGTGCCCTACTACAGTGGTCCTCAACTCCGGTCCTCAGGGCCCACTAACAGGCCAGATTTTAAGTATTACCTTGGGGAGATGCAGACTAGAATACTGCAATCACTGAGCAGCAAATTATATCACCTGGGATGGATTTCAGTTATCTTGCAAACCTGGCCTGTTAGTGGGTGCTGAGGACCAGGGTTGAGGACCACTGCCCTACTACACTGAGACAAGAGACAGCCCATCTCCATCCTATCACGACAGGGGCGTAACTACAGGGGTTGCGATTGCTACCGGGCCCCATGCTCCAGGGGGCCCAGTAGCAAACCAGTGGGTGAACTTCCAGGATTGCAAAAGTCACACTTGCGACCGGGCCCTGGCATTGCACCACTGTGGGGAGGCCCCAAGATTGCAGGAAGGGAGCCCACTGCAGAACTTGTGAAAGGATCCTGCTGCGGGACCGTAATAAAAGGCCATGCAACGAGAATAAAGAGCCCCAGGATTAGTGGGAAGAGCCCTGGGCTTGAAGGGAAGGGCCCCGGCCAGGGATCTGGCGGGGGCCCTTCATGGTTTCTTGCATCGGGGCCCTGAAGGCTCTAGTTACGCCTCTGTATCACGAATTATAGGTTTCAGAAGAGATTGTTTGATATTATCGGTTTAAGCCGCAGGGTTGTCCAACCTGCGGCCCTCCAGATGTTAGAGGACTACATCTCCCATTCTCCCTTGCCAGCCAGTAGTATGGGAGATGTAGTCCTGCAACATCTAGAGGGCCTCAGGTTGGAAACCTCTGGTTTAAGGTGATTCACAGTTTTCAGAACAATATCTACGATTTCTTCTTGAACTTTTATGTTTTTGTTTTCATGAAACATAAGAGAGAATCTGGAGCACCTTTTGTAGAACTGACATTGTTAATTAATTTTTTGGAAGAATGCCTCTTCCCAGAACATGTTTGTAATGTTTGATAATAGACTCACCTGATGTGCCTTTATTCAGAGTTCAAGTTTATTCTTGATTCAAATAGTTAAGCAAGACATAATGCACTTTATTGCACTTTCAATGAAAGTTTTTGACAGTTTCTTGTATCTAATTTTTTATTGACTGATTAAAGTTGTAATACAAAACAGCTACATGAGTTGTCAAATAAAGAAAAAAATTCACATTACATTTCTATCTCACATAAAGGGTATGTTTTGTTTTGTAAAAAAAAAAAAAAAAAAATTAACCCACAATTACAAACTTGAAAAATAAGAGCAGAGGGCATCTCTAATTGAGTTGGCAGTGTTGTTTGGCATTTGATTCGCTGGACTCATTTACTGCACAATTTTCTTCATCATAGTCCTCATTATGAATTTCACAAAAATTGTGAAGCACACAACATGCTGTGATGGTAGTATTAATGTTTTTGATGTTACAGTCGTACCTTTTCATCAAGCACCGCCATCTACCCTTGAGACGACCAAAAGCCCTCTCGACAGTCATCTGTGCTTTGCTTAGCCTGTGGTTGAAGACAGCCTGTGCCGGTGTTGTTCCTCTGTTTTCTGGGTATGGTTTCATTAACCATTTTAGGAGAGGATACGCTGCATCCCCTATTATCATTATTGGCACATCAACATCTTGAAATCTCTCTGTGCTTTTAGGGAACAGTGTACCACTGTGGCCCATCTGATAAAGTGAGGAATTTCCAAACACTCTAGCATCATGAACTTTGCCTGGCCAGTCTACATTGATGTCCCAGAACCTCATTCGATGGTCTACCACCTCTTGTATAATGACTGAATAAAAGCCTTTACAGTTATAATAGTCCACTGGACATAAAATACCAATGTGGGTACCATCAATAGCCCCACCACATTGTGGGAAACCCCAATGGTCACGAAAACCTTGAATGATGACCTTGAATTCATCTTCAGAAGGGGTTTTGATGTACACTTGGAGCAATCCCTGTACAATGACTGATGTAACATATTTTGTTACCATACAAGCAGTGGACATTCCAATCCCAAATACATTTGAAATTGACCTGAATTCCAGGTTTGTAGCCAGCCTCCAAATACATATTGCAACTTGCTGTTCCAAAGACAATGGTCTTCTAAATCTGGTGATATGTCTTTCCAGATGTGGCCTGAGGATATCACATAGCTGCATGAATGTGGTCCTCTTCATCCTAAAATTCTTGCACCATTCATCTGTCCAGCTGGTTAGGACATGATTCCACCACACACCAGATCGATGATGTATCCAAATTCTCCTATGACATGAAAGAAAATGAAGCATTACCTAGAGCGCAGAGGCGGCTCATTACGTTCATATTTACTGCAGCGAAAATAACAATAGCGAGATCCTGGAAGTCTCCTACTATACCATTTGAGCAACTTAGGCACAAACTGAACTGGATCATGGTTAACGAGCGCTTAACAGCACAATTGGAAGACAAAATGCGCGGGTTTGACAAGGTTTGGGAATCGTGGATTAACTATCTCACGGGGGGTGCCTGAGAGATTCGGGTGGGTCTGGGGGCGGGGCACGGGGTCGGGTCCGATTCTACTTCTTCTTTCTTCTCTTCTTTTTTCCTCCTTTCTTCTCTAGGCTCTCGTTCCACTTCTCTCTCTGTATAACTTCTCACCACTGCTTATATGAGGTTTTCAGTGGTAATGTCTCCTAATGGCTTTGTTACTCCTGTTCCCGGCTTCAGGCTGGGGCAGGTCTCTGCAGGGTCACAATCTTGCCACTAGCCCTGGGTTTGCATCACGAGGGGCCAAATATTTGGGTCAGCAGGACCTGTCTATCCATGGTAATGGTCTCTCCTGATACTTTATGGTTCCTGTTTTCTGTTACTTAGGTTATAGGCCTTTGCCATGTTATTGTGCTGACCTCCTAGGGCCGTGTTGGCTGTTGTTTGCTAATGATGTACCACTGCTCACAGTTATTTTGCACTGATTTTTATGTGTATTTTGCACTAATTTTATGTGTATTTTGTAAAATTTTCAATAAAAATAATTGAAAACGAAAATGAAGCATTACACAATCAATGCTATAAACAAGAATGTATAATCATTGTTAAATAAATCTGGATGTATATATGTATGTGTACATATATAAATATATATATATACATATATATATATATATATATATATATATATATATATATATCTACATACACACATATATAAAAAAAAAATATATATATATACACATATAAAAATAAGAAAAAAAAATTGTGTGTGTGTGTGTGAGACACTGTGTTAATGTGTGTGCACTTACCTTGACGACAAGCGGGATTGATGAACTACAAGCAGAGAGATAATTTCTGCATGCCTTCTCAAAAATTTACGTCGGCAGACAGCACGTTGTCTTTGAAATGATTTCAGTATATTTGCGGCAGACAGACGCAAGTGCGTTTCTATATCATTTCTTTGAAATAAAAAAAAAAGAGCCAAAAATAGAAGTACAACAGTGAAGCGAGCAATTCTAGCCATTTTGGCTCCTTCTCGTTTACAGCGGTTGCCAAGAAACATGAGTACGCGTACACATTTTTCTGGAAGTCGCTTTCCTAGCCCTCAACAGGGTAGGAATCGCAGAGACAGAAAGACCCCTGTCTTTTAACCCCTGGCCCTTAACAGCCATGCCTTTTCTAACTGTGGGGGTGACGTGGCTTGTGATGTAACCACAGAGACATACGATCCTACATAGCAGCATCGTATTATCTCTGCAGTTACATCAGGGAGAATGACAGATGTAAACACAGCCATCTCCCTTTCTTCCTCTCCTGCGGGAGATCGCGAGTGACCGGTGGACATCGGAGCTGCCGGTCACTCGCGCGGGAATGCCTGTGAACAAGCGGCGGCTGAGCGAGTGACATACCCCTACGTCACTTTGCCCTGCAGCGGCTGCCTGCCGCAGTATATCTGCGGTGGGCAGTCGTTATGTGGTTTAAGCAACGCAGTGCCGTATCGCAAAAAAAAGCCTGGTCATGAAGGGGGTAAAACCTTCAGGGGCTGAAGTGGTTAATAAATCATTCATAATGCAAAAATGATAAAAGAGAGAACTGAGATTAAAGCAGCACTAACCAGCCTGGTTTTATGTCTTTTGGCTGTTGTAGGGGGGCTGGGTGAAGTCATCATCTGGATAAAAAAAACAATTGCTAATAGCTTAAAAATAAAAGCAGGCCAAATGTAAATTTTTACGGCACAAAACATCACAAACGTAGCACTAAAGAAACACACTTGAATTTTTTTGTGCTGATTGTAGGAGGGCCAGCTAAACTCAAGTATAGTTTTCTATGCCTTCTTTTGGACTATCTACAAGTTAAGGGTAAAAAATACTAGGGGTATTTTTCAAAGTGACTTCTAAACAAAATAAAGCAGGGTGACATGGATCGATGGAGGGAGGGGGGGGGGGGACGGTGGAATGCTTTAAACATTTAAAATAAATTAAACAGCATTTTTAGTTTGTGGTGAACAGTTAAGGTAATCTCCTTGTCCTCTGTCGCGATTACGGGCTATAAAGTGACAAAGAAATGACCACATGTAAGACATCAGTTGAAGAAATCTTACCGGTAAAGAAAAAAAATTATACATAATTGTATTCTCTTTAACCTAGTCTTAGGGGTTTTTTTTTTTTTTTTAAGCATTATTTTACATTTTCATTTTTTTTTAGGGTTCCATAAGCCACTTCTCTTGGGTACTCAGTCAGTAACATTCTGATTTCCTGACATACAATCCATGACCAGCAGGCTTGCTTAGTAAAGCTGGATACACACATTTTTTTTTTTTCATGGAACAAACTATTAACAAGTGATGTTAGAGCAGCAATCTCCCCCCCCGCTGTGCTATTGTATTCTGACAGAGGGGGGGGGGGGGACCCCCCTGCCACCCCCACCAGAAAACACAGATCAGCACTCCTAGTGCCAATCGGCTGCTGGCTTTTCCTCACGCCTGTTTGACAGACCCAGGCAGTTTTTTTTTTTGGGTACACATTTTGCCCTGCTGGGATCGGGAATGCACTAAAACAGCAAAATGTAGGTTTAGGTGCCATTATCTTCATTGGCACCTAAAACGTGCGTCTGTTTTGCCATGATTGTCGCACGGCATTCGCATTTGTGTGAAGCTTGTTGCCCAAAAGAAACTCCTGCTCGCTTTTGGTCGACAAGCTGCACGCAATGCGATTTGCTGTGAAGTAAATCAAGTGACAATCATAGGAAAATTGCACCACGTTTTAGGTGCCATTCAAAATGACACCTAAACCTGCATTTTGAGATCGCTGGCCGATTCTGAATCTGCTCAGCAGATGGGCTTGTGCTGAGCGTCAAGAGCTCCCGAGACTCCCCTTTCCTGACGAGCACCCAATAGGTGCTTATCACACTGCAACATCTCTCTCCTCCCTGCTGGAGACAGGCTGGGAGGGGAGTAGGAGATACATTTTTAATGTTTTTAACATTGCGCTGTCTAAGTCACCATAAACCTCCTTTCATTTTTTTTAAAAGCCCCAGACATTGCTGAAAGCACCTCTGCCTAATAAAAACTAAACATCAAGCCTTCATATTTTTTTTTATCAGGACAAGTAGATTGTCATGAAGGACAAGTAGATTGGGACCCTGATTTAGTCCCTTGGACAGGTACAGTGCCTTGCGAAAGTATTCGCCCCCCTTGAACTTTTCGACCTTTAACCACATTTCAGGCTTCAAAACATAAAGATATAAAACTGTAATTTTTTGTGAAGAATCAACAACAAGTGGGACACAATCATGAAGTGGAACGGAATTTATTGGATATTTCAAACTTTTTTAACAAACAAAAAACTGAAAAGGTTTTACTTTACCTTTACTTTCAGTGCAGCAAACTCTCTCCAGAAGTTCAGTGAGGATCTCTGAATGATCCAATGTTGACCTAAATGACTGATGATAAATAGAATCCACCTGTGTGTAATCAAGTCTCCGTATAAATGCACCTGCACTGTGATAGTCTCAGAGGTTAGTTTAAAGCGCAGAGAGCATCATGAAGAACAAGGAACACACCAGGCAGGTCCGAGATACTGTTGTGGAGAAGTTTAAAGCCGGATTTGGATACAAAAAGATTTACCAAGCTTTAAACATCCCAAGGAGCACTGTGCAAGCGATAATATTGAAATGGAAGGAGTATCAGACCACTGCAAATCTACGAAGACCTGGCCGTCCCTCTAAACTTTCAGCTCATACAAGGAGAAGACTGATCAGAGATGCAGCCAAGAGGCCCATGATCACTCTGGATGAACTGCAGAGATCTACAGCTGAGGTGGGAGACTCTGTCCATAGGACAACAATCAGTCGTATACTGCACAAATCTGGCCTTTATGGAAGAGTGGCAAGAAGAAAGCCATTTCTTAAAGATATCCATAAAAAGTGTCGTTTAAAGTTTAACACAAGCCACCTGGGAGACACACCAAACGTGGAAGAAGGTGCTCTGGTCAGATGAAACCACAATCAAACTTTTTGACAACAATGCAAAACTTTACGTTTGGAGTAAAAGCAACATAGCTCATCGCCCTGAACACACCATCCCCACTGTCAAACATGGTGGTGGCAGCATCATAGATGTGGACCTGCTTTTCTTCAGCAGGGACATGGAAGATGGTTAAAATTGATGGGAAGATGGATGGAGCCAAATACAGGATCATTCTGGAAGAAAACCTGATGGAGTCTGCAAAAGACCTTAGACTGGGATGGAGATTTGTCTTCCAACAAGACAATGATCCAAAACATAAAGCAAAATCTACAATGGAATGGTTCACAAATAAACATATCCAGGTGTTAGAATGGCCAAGTCAAAGTCCAGACCTGAATCCAATCGAGAATCTGTGGAAAGAACTGAAAACTGCTGTTCACAAATGCTCTCCATCCAACCTCACTGAGCTCGAGCTGTTTTGCAAGGAGGAATGGGCAAAAATTTCAGTCTCTCGATGTGCAAAACTGATAGAGACATACCCCAAGTGACTTACAGCTGTAATCGCAGCAAAAGGTGGCGCTGCAAAGTATTAACTTAAGGGGGCTGAATAATTTTGCACGCCCAATTTTTCAATTTTTTTATTTGTTAAAAAAGTTTGAAATATCCAATAAATTTCGTTCTACTTCATGATTGTGTCCCACTTGTTGTTGATTCTTCAAAAAAAATTACAGTTTTATATCTTTATGTTTGAAGCCTGAAATGTGGCAAAAGGTCGAAAAGTTCAAGGGGGCCGAATACTTTCGCAAGGCACTGTAGTTTTTAAAAAAATTTCCACACCTCTGAGACCGGCTTCTATTGGGCAGATAGCTGTACACACAAACCGAATGTTGGCCAGTTCCTTCTGAACCAACCGATATTTGGATTATGTGTACCCAGCTTAAATGAGAACACACAGAACCCACCCACAACTCAGTGTGTTAGAAGGAAGAGGAGAACAATGGCTGCCTGGGAAGCAATGGATAAACGTAAGAAAAAAATGGATTTTTGTAAAATCTTACCGTAAAATACTTTTCTCTTAAGATCATTGACAGACGTAGTCCTCGTTGATTAATAACAACTCGGGTTATACTGCCCTCTACAGGAGTAGGACTAGACAGGAAAGAAAACGTTCTGGCCACACTCTAGGGGCAGTCCCAGAGGGTATATCCTCTCACTTCCTGCTACAGCAAATAAGTTATGTCACAAAGCAGTGTTTAGAGAATTTAACCCAACCCAACTCAAAAACAGAGGGGCGGGTACTACGTCTGTCAATGAGCTTAAGAGAAAAGGATTTTACGGTAAGATTTTACAAAAATCCATTTTTCTCTGTCGCTCATTGACAGACGTAGTCCTCGTTGATTAATAACAACTCGGGACGTCCCAAAGCAGTACCACAAATGAGGGGTGGGATAACAGAAATCAAAATCCAGAAGGCCCAACCGGAGCCAACCAGAAGCATCAAGGACTCATCGAGCAAAAAGATGAGACCTAAGTGAAACACCCAACAAACCCTTGAGGTAGACCAACAGTCTCCTCAGATTGCGGCCTGCAGAACCTTGTGGCCAAAAGAGGCATCTGACGATGCCATCACATCAACTTTATAAAATGTTGTAAAGGTATGAACCGACGATCAAGTCATCGCCTTGAAAACCTGGATCGCTGACGCCTGATGGCGGAAGACCCAGGAGACACTAGGCGCCCGAGTAGAGTGCGCCTTAACAGGGAACGGAGGATTCCGACCCTTAATAGAATAAGCCTGTACCACCGTCTGACTGGTCCATCTAGATATGGTCGTGGCAGACACAGGCAACCCCCTTCAAGGGCTATCCGTGATCACAAAAAGTGAGTCCGTCTTACGAAAACATGTTTGTAGTAGTCAAGTGTATCCTTCTGAACCCCATCCAAGGAGTGTAATGCCAACTCCCAAGGATGGCTAGTCTTAGGACACGGGGAAGGTAACACAATATTTTTATTCAGATGAAAACTCTGAAAACCACTTAGGAAGGAAGGATGGATCTGGAAGAAGAACCACCTTATCCCTATGAACCACCAGATATGGGGAACGTCAAGATAATGCGGCCAGTTCTGACACCCTGCGTGCAGAAGTAATGGCCACCAAGAAGGCCACCTTCTGGGATAATGTAAGCAAGGGAATCTCCCTAATATATTCAAAGAGAAGTTTCTGAAGAACCGACCACACTAAATTAAGATCCCAGGCGGTAAGGGTGCGCGCACTGGCGGAGCCAGATGTCGCACCCCCTGGATGAAATTCCGCACCAAGGAATGATTAGCCAAAGGTTTCTGAAAGAAGATTGCTAACGCTGAAACCTGACCCTTGATAGTGCTCAAGGACAGTTTCTGCTCAACCCCTTGTTGCAGACAGACCAAGATTCGGGTCAACGAATAGGTATGTGGGGGAAAACCAAAAGATTCACACCACGCCATATAAGACTTCCATGTGCTGGAAGTCGCTTTCCTTGCTTTAACTAGAGGTAGGAATAACTGAAGCTGACACTTCCTTGTCCTTCAGTACCTGGGTCTCAATGGCCAGGCCATTAAGCCAGCGATTGTAAAGCAAGATGGAAGATCGATCCCTGAGACCGCAAATCCTCCCTGAGAGGAAGTCTCCAAGAGGCGTCCGCGACTAGCCTCACCAAGTCGGCGTACCAGGCTCGACGAGGTCAGTCCGGAATTTCCAGAATAACTGGAATTCCCTCCACCTCTATCCTGCGAAGAAGTTCCCGCAGTAACTTGAGAGGATGGAAGGCATGCCGTAGCTGATACTGCTCCCACAGGGCGATCAGCGTTTCTGCTGCGTCCGCTAGAGGATCGCGGGTGCGAGCTACAAACCTCTGCACCTTCCTGTTGAGCCAAGGTGCCAACAGATCCACATCCGGGGTGCCCCAATGAAGGGACAGCTAGTGAAAAACCTCTGGATGAAGAGGCCATACCCCTTGATCCAGAATCTGATGGCTGAAATAATCTGCCTGCCGATTTCCCACCCCCGGAGTGAACACTGCGGGGAGATCCGGAACAAACTGTTCCGTCCAATGAAAGATGCTAGTCGTTTCGATGGCCACCAGGACACTCTAAGTGCCCCTTTCTTGACATAAGTCACGACCGTGGCATAGTGCGATTGGATCCGAATCGGGCTGCTCTAGAGCTGCTCGGTCCAGTAAATCAGACAAAATCTGATCGCTCTCAGTTCCGATACCCTATTGGTAACCTGGATGCTATCGGAAGGAATGACTTCCCCTGGTTGAGCATCAGAGACTTCCTGGTCCGCTCGCTCAACCGGATCCGATTGTCCAGGAAATTGGAATTCTGATTCCATTAGAAAAAAATCTCCTTCAGGAGAATTCGGGTATGAGACTGGGTATACGGTACTGCCTCTAAGAAGGCCACCATCAGTCCCAGCCAATTGACGGACAGCAACATCCGAATCGTTGACTGAACCTTCTGGAGTTTCTCCGCAAGGAATAACTTTCTTGCCCAGGATGTATCCAACATTAGGCCCAGATAGTTCAGTCTCCTTGTGGGAACCAGGGATGATCTTTGGGAAAGCGAAGAAAACGCTGATGTCCTGCGATGATGGGGATATAAGGATAGGCATCCTAAATGTCTATGGACGCCAGGAACTCCCCCTGATGCAGGGAGGCCACCACTGTTCGGATGGACTCCATCTTTCCCCAAGTCCAGAATTGGACGCATCTTGCTCTCTTTCCTGGGCATTGTGAACAGGTTCGAATAGAACCCCTGAAACCGTTCAATGTTAGAAGGGAAGAATCGTACCGGTGGAAGTGATCGAAACTCGATCCTGTATCCTGACCGTATGACCTCGCGAACCCCTTAGTCCGGGGTTCTGGCAAGCCATGGATCCAGAAACCGGTGAAGTCATCCCCCCACCCCAGAGATGGGTAGGGGCGCATCAGGCTGTATTCTTCAGGCTTGGCTGAGCCGGACTTTTTGTTTAGCCGACCAGCGCCCTTTGAAAAACCCTCTGAAGGGGCTTTGGAGGGTTTCGCCTTATCGCCCGCCCTCGCGGAACGAACAAACTCTTTATGAGCAGAAAGGGAAGGTCCTCGTTGGTTACGAGGTCCTCCTTATCCTAACAGTCTGTGGCAAGACAGCAGGTGGTACCGTCTATCCTTTAACCACTTGCCGACTGAGTACGGTAATACTACTGCGGCAAAGTGGTTCGTTATCGTCTGACGATGTAGTATTAACGTCGTCAGACACTCCCCTTCTGGGCGGCGCTTGCGCGCCGCCGGAGGCTCGCTCCCGCTGTTTTCATTCACAGCGGGAGTCGGGCCAGGGGAGGAGCAGCGGCGATCGCCGATGCTCTGCCCCGATCGCCGGGGATCTAGTGTGGAGATCCGCCCGCCTGTGTAAACACAAGCGGGCGGATCTCCATAGTGACAGGGAGTGACAGATCGGACTGTTCAGCATAGCTGGACATCCGATCTGTCCATGACTCACACAGTCGCCTCCCCCCCTACACGTCAGTAAGCACCAGGCATACATTAACCCCTCCCTCTCCAATAAAATTAACCCCTTCCCTGCCAGTGTCATTTTTACAGTAACAGTGCATATATATAGCACTGATTACTGCAGTAATGTCACTGGTACCCCCAAAAGTGTCAAAAATGTCAGTCAAGGGTCCGATCTGTCCGCCGCAATGTCGCAGTCCCACAAAAAAAAAAAATCGCAGATCGCCGCCATTACGCGTTAAAAAAAAAACACCAAAAATGACAGAAATCTTTCCCTTTGTTAGTAAACGCAATAACTTTTGCGCAAACCAATCAAAATACGCTTATTGCGATTTTTTTTTACCAAACATAGGTAGCAGAAAACAAATTGGCCAAAAATTTTTTAAAAAATTGGTTTTTACATCTTTTTTGGGGGGAATTTCATATAAAAAAATTTTAAAAATATTGTTATTTTTTCAAAATAAACGCTCTTTTTTTGTTTATAGCGCAAAAAGTAAAAATCGCACAGGTGATCAAATACCACCAAAAGAAAGCTCTGTTTGTGGGAAAAAAAGGACGTAAATTTCGTTTGGGTACGGCGTCGCACGACCGCGCAATTGTCAGTTGAAGTCGCACAGCGCCGAATCGCAAAAAGTGGCCTGGACGGAAGACAGCAAAATCCTCCGGTGGTAAAGTGGTTAAAGAGGGATTCCTCAAAACGGATAGCGCCTAGCCATGCGTTAGGAAATAACATGGGTTCGTTTCAAAACGACCCCATTTGGGTAAAGGAAAATCCTTCGCCCTTTTGGTAGGCTAACAAGTACCAAAAAAGAATTTCAGTCTCAGCTACCTCTGCCGGTGTAACCTCAAGACTAAAGGTTTCCCGGACGGACACAACTAGTGCATCCACCACTCTTGTGCTATGGCGGAGGCAGAAACGTTCTCCTCACTGCTGAGGAGACATTACCTGAGACAACAGCCCCATAAGAGGGACCTGCAGCTGCATTGACCAGCTCCGAATCCGTATCTGAAGTATCAGATAAAAATAGGGGTAGGCGGGGTCCCTGACAGGCCACCTCCACCCGGGATACCAAAGACTCCAAAACTGCCGATAATGCATTAAAAACAAGTGGGGTACTGGAGGGTCCTGCGGCCACCTTGAGGGGATCAGGTGGGGATACCTATGCGGCAGGGTCAATGATTATACAAGACATTTGCCAGCGACAAAAAATGACAAAGTAAAAAACTTTTTTTTTTTTGTATCCCCCAGTCGCAACAGTGCCCCTCAGTGTTACCTGCCTTTTTGGACCCCACAGAGAGAGAGAGAGACCCCAAGGCTCATCCCTGATGCACAGAAGTTTTCATCAGCTTGCTCAGTGCTGTCCTGTTACAGACAGGAAGTCTTTGGCCCTTTTTCCTGGGTAAAGGAGGCGGCTCCGCCCTTAACACGCCTTCCGGCGCCTCCCCCTGGCTCCACGAGGTGTTTGGTCACCTCAAACATGGCCGCCCCCATGCTGGAGACACGAGGCTACGCCAATATGGGGGCCTCGTGTGCTCTGCAAGACAATGGCGGCGGCCTGTTAGGATAGCGGCGGCTTAGCAGCGGCCTGCAGGATGCTGTATTCGGCCTAGCGGCCTGCGGGAGTGCATCGGCCCCCCAAACTTCACCCTGGATGGTGATCAGCCTGGCCGGCGGTACCGGACCCTGGCGGGCCGCATGCGGTCCGTGGGCCGTCGGAAGGCAGCCTGCCCTAGCTGGAGGAATGCGATCTGGACTGCAGTTATACATGCATAGACATCGCCCTGTGAACCTCTGACAGGTAGGATACCTTATGCTACCACAGTAATATTCTAGTACTGCCACTGACTTCAGTCATCTTTACAGTTTTGAAATGACATTAGATTGTCAGCTCCCAAACCAAGCCTCCTGGTTTCT
Source organism: Pelophylax lessonae (assembly GCF_965119305.1). NCBI lineage: Eukaryota > Metazoa > Chordata > Amphibia > Anura > Ranidae > Pelophylax > Pelophylax lessonae. Next base: position 381,737,403 of record NC_138768.1, on the reverse strand, counting down.
TGTTCACAAAAATCACACTCAAATAGGGGGATCTGTGACATGTTATAGGATAGAGGGGAGACCCATCCTTACCATTTCAGAGAGGGGCCCGCGTTCACCACAAACCCGTCAGGGGGAAAAGGGGGAACATACTACTCACCATACCGGAACCAGGCGGGCGTCAACTCCTGACAGTACCCCTCTCCACCGGGGTGGGAGGGCTGTCGACCAATACGGACGCCGTGACTCATGGTCATTGGCGTTTAAGCGAGACGTTTAACTCGCAGGGTCAGTCCCCGTCCAGTGGGACTATGTCGCGGCCGACCCAGCGTGGAGCTATGGCCTGCACGCGCTCGTAGGCTGAACTCGGGTGACCACTGGATCTCAACATCCAGCCCGTCGCCCAGTTCCAGCTTTCTTGCTTGAAGATCTCACAGGAACACTGGAGAAAAAAGCTGTCTAAAAAATCTTTCTAAGAAAAAAATCCTGCCAGGACCGAAGATCCTAGCAAGGCATCTAGGTCCTTACTCCTAACTAGACAGAAAAAAACTGATTTGCTGTAGCAGGAAGTGAGAGGATATACCCTCTGGGACTGCCCCTAGGGTGTGGCCATAACGTTTTCTTTCCTGTCTAGTCCTACTCCTGTAGAGGGCAGTATAACCCGAGTTGTTATTAATCAACGAGGACTACGTCTGTCAATGAGCGACAGAGAAATGTATTTTTGAATGGTACCCAGGCAAGAACAATTACACGATATTGTCAAAAGTATTGTGACGCCTGCCTTAACATGGTTTGTACCTTGCTCTGTGCACTGGTCCAAATCATTTGGTGAAGGGGGGGGGGGGGGTGGTGTGGGGTTGTTTTTCAGGGGGTTGGGCTTGGCCCCTTAGTGAAGACATTTTGAACAATTTCATGGTCTCCACCATATTATTGAAAGGCTTGAGACCCCCTTGAGTGGACTGCTTTCTAGTGAGTGTGGGACCATCGCGGGAGCACTACAAGCACTGAATACAACCTTGAAGCACTTACACCTAATGAGTAAGGATTTTAGGTCCTATTATAACAACACTACTTTAAGACCTTTAAAAGTTATTAACCATAGATATATACCCTTGTTAGGATATTTCATTTATTTCTACAATATATTAATTGAACCACAGGTGTGGGCACATCAGCTATCATTTCTTCTAGCAGTGCCAAACCCATCAACTTTTTATTTACTTGAGGCATATTTAGGTTGGAGTGTGATGGTTGTTTTTTTTTTTTTTTTTTTTTATTTCTCTTTAAGACAGATTTGTATACTTTGAACTCTTTGCCATTTGGCTTGTTCCAGCTTAAGAAGATCATGGAAAAACTGCCCTGGTCACTTGCTGGCACCAACACTTTGCTGACGCAAAAGCTTTGCCACTGGCAATAATGCTCCCAAGAGTAAGGGCTCTTTCACACAGGCTTTCCGTATGTCCGCAAATCATCCTATTTTTTTGCAGATGATTTGCGGACATAATGTAAGTCTATGGCATTGCGGATGTCAGCTGAATACCATCCGCTGACATCCGATTTCCTTCCTTTCAGTTCTGTTCCGTTTTTTCGAACGGAACAGAACCCTATTTTTCCTCCGTTCAAAAAACGGAAAGGAAGGAAAATCGGATGTCAGCGGTGTCATCCGCTGACATCCGCAATCCCCATAGACTTACATTAGGTCCGCATATCATCCACAAACGGATGGGATGATATGCGGACCTACGGAGCGGATGACAGAAATGTCATCCGCTCCGTGAAAAAAAAAAAGGACCGCAGCGGAGCTCTCACACGGAAAGCCCGTGTGAAAGAGCCCTTAAAAGAGAAGTTCACCTTTTGACAAAAAATAAATAAATAAATGCACATTATTTCTGCCTAGATTAATGTGATTTCAAACTGTTGTAAACTAATGAACTTTTTATTCTAATAAATCTTACAATGTGCTGCACATTCTTATGTGTTTTTCTATACATTTTGAAGCAGCTGCATTAACTCCCGCTCTGCCTGCACCACATAGATGGTCTTGTTTTGTCTACTTTTGTGCATGTCTAATTAAAGCGGAGTTCCATCCAAAACGGGTGCAGTGCCGACATCGCTGGACTCCAGGACATGTAAGTGTCCTAATATTAAAAGTCAGCAGCTACAGTATGTGTAGCTGCTGACCTAATTTTTTTTTTGGGGGGGGCAGAACTCTGCTTTAGCTGCTTGCCGGCCGTATCACTTAGATATACGGCGGCTCTACTGCACTGAATCACTTACCTAGTACGTGATCCAGCACTTCCAAGTTAGGAGCCCACAGGCGAGCCGCCAGCAGACCGCTCTCACTGTGCGGGAGCCGATCAGTGGGTACCATGGACTTGATGGCTGCCGACACCCGCCAATTGTTCGTTGCACAGACAGAACAGCGGTCTACTTTTGTAAACAAGGCAGATTGCCGTTCTGTCAATGGGGGAAGGCATTGATCCGGAGTTCCAGCAAGGCAGGGACATGGATCTATGCCTTCCCCTAGTAAAAGCACCTCCCCCACAGTGAGAAAACACAGGCTAGGCACACAGTCAACACTTTAATTGCCCCTGATGTTAACCCCTTTCTAGCCAGTATCATTAGTACAGTGACAGAAAATATTTTTAGCACTGATCACTTTATTAGTGTCACTGGTCCCCAAAAAGTGTCAAAAGTGTGAGTGTCCCGACTGTCCACCACAATATTGCAGTCCTGCTATAAGTTGCTGATCACCACCATTACTAGTAAAAAATTGTTTGTAGACGCTTTAACTTTTGCGCAAACCAACCAATATACGCTTATTTTGATTTTTTTTTTTTTTTAACCACAAAATATGTAGCAGAATACATATTGCCTAAATTGATGAAGAAATCCATTTTTACTTATTATTGGATATGTTTTACAGCAGAAAGTAAAATAACGGAATTTTTGTAAAATCTTACCTGTAAAATTCCTTTCTCTGAGTCCTCCGACAGTCGCCGCCTCTTCATATTCGTCACTAATGGGGGTTATTGACCTTTGCTCCGTAGGAGTAGCTAGGCAACAGAATATATTAATATCAAAGCTTTTAGCATATCCACCCCCATTGGGTGGTCCCCTCAATCAATACCTCCCTGCTTCCTGCATACCAACTCAGTTTCAGTAGAATAGCAGTAGAGTACATAAACAAACCCCAAAAGAGGGGCGGGGGCGGCGACTGTCGGAGGACTCAGAGAAAGGAATTTTACAGGTAAGATTTTACAAAAATTCAGTTTTCTCTTACGTCCTCCGACAGTCGCCGCCTCTTCATATTCGTCACTAATGGGGACGTCCCAAAGCAGTGTAGACATGAGGGGTGGGAAAAAAAGCAGCCGCGCCTAAAGCAACGCAGTACCCACATCAGAGAAAGGAACCTTACCAAAGTAAGAGAACCAACTGGGCAACAGGAAAACGTGCTCAACAGGAGCAACAACCCAGGAAAAAACAAGTAACCCAGGGGTAAAAACACCCCAACAGCCAAGGGCCCAAACAAGGGACCCTAAGGCACCGCCGCACTAAGAACTTTACAGCCAAAAGAAGCATCTGCCGATGCCTGAACATCCACTTTGTAAAATTTTGAGAAGGTGTGAACGGACGACCAAGTCGCCGCCTTACACACCTGGGCCACAGAAGCCCGATGATGACAGGCCCAAGACGTACTCAAAGATCTGGTAGAGTGCGCCTTCACAGGCACGGGAGGAACCTTCCCCCTCAAAGCATAGGCCTGCTCAATGGTCTGCCTGATCCATTTGGCGATGGTAGAAGCAGACGCCGCCATGCCCTTCCGAGGTCCTTCAGGAAGGACAAAGAGAGAATCCGACTTGCGAAAGGATTCAGTCGATGACAGGTAAACCCTGATCGCCCTAACAACATCCAAGGAATGCAAAGCCACCTCCTTCGGATGCTTAGGCTTCGCGCAAAGCGAAGGCAAGATAATGTCCTCATTGAGGTGAAATTCCGAGATCCTCTTCGGAAGAAAAGACGGGTTGGGTCGCAAGACCACCTTATCCAAGTGAATCACCAAATACGGAGACTTGCAGGACAAGGCCGCTAGTTCCGACACCCTGCGAGCCGAAGTGATCGCCACCAAGAAGGCAACCTTCTTGGACAACAAAGACAACGAGATCTCCCTGATATTTTCAAAAGGAGCATGTTGCAACACGGACAGAACAAGGTTCAAATCCCATGGAGGCAAAGGCTCCCTCCTAGGAGGGACCAAATGTCGCACCCCTTGAACAAAGGTGCTAACCAAAGAGTTAGACGCCACAGGACGTTGAAAGAGAACGGCCAGCGCAGAAATCTGACCCTTAATCGTGGCCAACGCTAAACGCTGGTCCACGCCCGTTTGAAGGAAGGCCAACACTCTCGATACCGAGTATGAGCGAGGGGAATACCCCCTGGACTCACACCAGGCAAAATACGCCTTCCAAGTACGGTAGTAAATCTTCCCTGAAGAGGCCTTCCTGGCCTTGATCAAAGTGGGAATGACCTCAGGGGAGAGACCCCTATCCTTCAGGACCTGGCTTTCAACAGCCAGGCCGTCAAAGCCAGCGACTGTAAAGCAGGATGGAATATCGGTCCTTGAGACAGAAGGTCTTCTCGAAGAGGCAGACGCCACAGAGCGTCGACCGCCAGATTCACGAGGTCTGCGTACCAAGACCGGCGAGGCCAGTACGGTGCCACCAGAATCACCGTTTTCGGTTCCGAGGCCAACCTGCGAAGGAACCTGGACAGCAGCTGAATCGGTGGAAAGGCATACATCAGGCGATACTGATGCCAGGGCGTCACTAACCGAGGCGTCTGCCCGAGGATCGCGCGTCCTTGCCACGAACCTTTCCACCTTGTGATTTAGACGAGACGTGAACAGGTCCACATCTGGGGACCCCCACTTCATGCACAATATCTGGAAGACATCCGGGTGAAGGGACCATTCCCCCTGGTCCAGGGTCTGGCGGCTCAGATAATCCGCCTGCCAGTTTTCCACCCCCAGAATGTGAACTGAAGAGATCGCCAGGACGTGCGTCTTGGCCCAAGACAGAATGTCGGCTACTTCCCGAGCCGCCCGGGCACTCCTGGTGCCCCCTTGGTGGTTGATGTAGGCCACCGCTGTGGCATTGTCCGTCTGCACCCGAACTGGACGGCCCTGAAGCCTGTCCGTCCAACGCAGAAGACAGAGATTTATCGCTCGCAATTCCAGAACGTTGATCGGAAGGGAGGATTCCTCCTCCGACCAAGTTCCCTGGGCGGACAAAACGCCCAGAACACCACCCCAGCCCGACAGGCTGGCATCCGTGGTGATCACCGTCCACGACAAAGGACGAAAGGACTTGCCCCCCGACACCGCCGGGGACTGGAGCCACCACAAAAGACCCCTTCGGGTGAGATGGCTTAACGACAGCCGCAGATCCAGAGATTGCGGACGCCCGTCCCACTTGGCCAGGACCTCCGCCTGAAGCTCCCGTGTGTGAAACAGGGCAAAGGGAATCGCCTCGAAGGCCGAAACCATCAATCCCAGACACCTCATACACGTCCGGAGGGACGAGCACTGAGTGTCCCTGAGGGACCTGACTTCGCACTGAAGTGTCCAAAGCTTGTCTTCCGGCAGGAAGACCTTCGCCTGAACAGAGTCCAGAATCATCCCCAGGTAGGGAAGACGAACCGACGGACACAACGTCGATTTTGGAAAATTTATCGTCCAGCCGAATTCCTGCAGAGTCTGCATCGTGATGTGTTAACTTCATGTACAAGGGATATAGTTGTTTAATATACTGCCATCTTGTGGTCATTTCGGTTACTGCATCTTTTTCAGTATTCCCTCCTATTCTATGATGTATTTCCCCTTCCTGTTTAGTTTGTGTGGAGGTGAAATAAAGGACGGAGTGCAGAACCACGTCGTGTCTGTGGATTAATTTACATGGTATCAGAGGATGGTTTCCAACTATAGAGTACCGCCTAAGTTTGACGAAGCCAGACCATACGAGTGCTGGAAGAATGAAATTAGTATTTGGAAACTTGTTACGGAACTGGACAAGAAGAAGCAGGCACTCGCGGTTGTGTTGGGGCTTGAGGGGCGAGCCAGAGAGACCGCTTTGGAGATACCTGCGAGCGATCTAAACGAGGACAATGGTATGGAAACTTTGATAGCTAAGCTGGACTCTGTATTTTTGAGAGAAGAAAAAGACCGGGCTTATGAAGCGTACTCTCATTTCGACTCGATTTCTAAAGACAGCGAGGTGTCCATGACAGACTACATCATAGACTTTGAGCAGAGATACAACCGCATGAAGAGGTACACCATGACCTTGCCTGATGCTGTGTTAGCATTTAAACTACTGGACACGGCTTGTCTTGAAGAAAAGAGTAGGCAACTAGCACTTACAGCGTGCATGGATTTAACATTTGCATCCATGAAGTCAGCGTTAAAACCGATTTTCGGAGGAAAAACCAGTGGAGTGAGCGGAGGCAGTGAGACTCAAGATGCAGCGTTTTTCACGGAGCAGAGGCCACCGGGTAAATTCAAACGGAACAACAGCCAGTCAGAGCAGACAGTGGCAACCACAGCAAGGTTGCCACTCGACACTCGACAAATATGGTAAGCGATCAAAATGCGCAATTTGTCAGAGCACATACCATTGGGCCAAAGACTGTCCTCATCGGAGAAATGAAGTAAAGCTAGCAGAAGATGAAAATGTTGAGGAATGTAACATTACACTGTTTACAAAAGTTATGACGGACTCTGAGATTTTCCTAACTGAATCACTGGGATCAGCTATCATTGACACAGCATGCACACGTACTGTCTGTGGTGAAAAGTGGCTGGATAGTTACATGAAAGACCTGAGCCAAAGCCAAATAAACAAACTGATGCAAACAGAATCTTCAAGCTGCAGACCTTTCAGATTTGGTGATGGTCAGGTGGTACACTCCAACAGAAAGGTAAAGCTTCCCGCTAAGATCGGACCAACAAAATGTCACATTGAAACGGAAGTTGTTCCTGTAGATATTCCTTTATTGCTGAGCAAAATGGCTCTAAAGAGAGCGGGAACTGTCTTAGACATGGAGAATGACAAAGTTGTTATGTTCAAGCAACCAGTGCCTCTTGAGCTCACTAGTTCGGGACACTACTGTGTTGACATTAGAGATGGTAATACTGAAGTGGACACCAATGTAAGTGAAGTCCTTGTCATCACAGCAGCGATGTCTACAAAAGAGAAGCATAAAGTCCTTTTGAAGCTTCACAAGCAGTTTGGCCATGCCTCTGCAGACCGGCTGCAAAGGCTTATCCTCAGCTCTGGAAATACTGACAAAGACTGTCCAGGTATTCTGCAAGAGATCATCCGTGACTGTGAGGTATGTCAAAGATACAGCAGGACCAAGCCCAGGCCTGCTGTCGGTTTGCCTTTAGCCTCAGAGTATAATGAGACGGTGGCAATGGACTTACATGAGCTGGAACCTGGCATATGGTACCTCCACATCATCGAACATTTCACACGCTTCAGCGCTGGAAACATTGTGAGAACAAAGAAAGCATCTGAGATCGTCAACTCTTTCATTCACTCGTGGATAAGTGTTCATGGTGCCCCAAAACGGATATACACTGACAACGGTGGTGAGTTCAACAATGAGGAGATAAGAGAGATGGCAGAAAAATTCAACATCGAGATGAAGACTACAGCGGCATACAGTCCTTGGAGCAACGGGCTGCTGGAGAGACACAACATGACTCTGACTGAGATCCTCCTGAAGGTGAAAAGGGAAAATGGGTGTGGCTGGCAGATTGCTCTAGATTGGGCTCTAATGGCCAAAAACAGTATGATCAATGTGTATGGTTATAGTTCACACCAGCTGGTGTTTGGTCACAATCCTAATCTTCCCTCCGTTTTGGTTAATGAACTGCCTGCTCTAGAAGGCACTTCTATGAGTACTAGAGTAGGACAGCACCTAGCAGCATTGCATGCTTCCAGAAGAGCATTCACAGAGGTGGAATGCTCAGAAAGAATAAAAAGAGCTTTACGAAAGCAGCTCAGGCCTACAGATGAAAAGTATGAGACAGGAGACAGAGTGTACTACAAACGAGCAGACAGTACAGAGTGGAAAGGTCCAGCTGTAGTTATCGGTCAAGATGGCTCTGTAGTGTTTGTCAGACATGGTGGTATCCTTGTTAGAGCACACCAGTCCAGACTGAATAAAGTTAATGCACAGGATGAGGATACACCTGTACTACCTGATATCACTGAAAATAGTAAAGAAAAAGAAAATGTAATCCACACTGATGGGTCAGAGAATTCAGGCGATGAAATGAGTGTCAATAGCGAAGTGCAAATCCCTGAAAACACAGAAACTGACGATAGAGAAGATGTGAGACAAACTAATACTACTAATACAGGGGGTTCCACGGGTGTCCAACTGAGAAAAGGTCAGACAGTGACATTTACAAACAGAGATGATGGTGCTGAACACACTGCCAGAGTCTTAGGCAGAGCAGGGAAAGCAAGAGGGCAATATAGAAACTGGTACAATGTGCAGTATCTTGAACCAAATGGCAGCGAGGGTCAAAAGGAAGCTTTAGACATGTCACAAGTTGACGATCTTCTCACTGGGTGTGAAAACACAGATGATGATGTACTTATCACCAAAGACATTTCTTTTGATGCTGCTAAACAACAAGAGATTGAAAACTGGCAAATTAATAATGTTTACGAAGTAGTCACAGACAAAGGTCAAAAATGTATCTCTACTAGATGGGTCTGTACGTTAAAGGAAACTTCTAGTGGTGTTGTTCCCAAAGCCCGTCTTGTGGCGAGAGGTTTTGAAGAGGCCAATATGCATGAACTACAGAAAGATTCTCCCACATGTGCATCAGAGTCACTCAGGCTGCTGTTAGCTGTTATTTGTCAAAATAAATGGCAAGTGAACTCTATGGATATTAAGTCTGCTTTTTTGCAGGGAATGGAACTCTCAAGAGACATTTACATTCGTCCCCCACCAGAAGCGAGCGTGGACAATGTGTTGTGGAAACTAAAGAAATGTGTGTATGGACTTGCAGATGCTTCCCTCTACTGGTACAACAAGGTCAAAGAACTCATGCTGAACAGTGGGGGTAAAATGTCACGGGTTGATCCTGCAGTGTTTTATTGGCAGAATGAGCAGTCTGAGGTAACAGGAGTACTGGCATGCCATGTGGATGATTTTTTTTGGGCAGGTTCAGAGCATTTTGTAACTAATGTCATCCCTGTGCTTAAATCTGCATTTCACGTGGGTCGTGAAGAGTGTGAGAGTTTTTCATATGTGGGGATGAACATTGCTACTGTGGGTGGTGTAGTACAGGTGCATCAGCACAGTTATATTGAAAACCTACAACCAATTCATTTGCAGGCAACACGTGCTGTACAGAGAGAGGCCCCACTGAATGAGAAAGAAAGAGAACAACTCAGATCCAAAATAGGACAGGTTCTGTGGGTTGCTAAACAAACAAGACCAGATGTTATGTTTGACACATGTAGCCTAGCATCTAACATTAAGAATGCTACTGTTCAGTCCATACATGAAGTGAACAAAGTGATCCGTAAACTTAAATCAGAGAAGGTAACACTTAAGTTTCAATACTTTGGTAACAGTGAGGATTTGAGTTTGGTAGTATTCAGTGATGCTTCACTGGGCAATCTTCCAGATGGAGGTACACAGGGTGGGGCTCTAATTGCTCTCATGGAAAAATCAGGAAAGTTCTCCCCACTGTTTTGGCAATCTAAAAAAATTAGACGTGTGGTAAGAAGCACACTGGCAGGAGAAACCCTTGCCATGTCAGATGGTATTGACAATGCTATGTTCTTGGCTATGCTCTACTCTGAACTCACTACTGGTAAAGCTGATCTTAATGCTCTTCCTCTTATCTGTGTTACTGATAACCATTCCCTGTTTGACGCTCTTAAGTCTACAAAACAGGTCACAGAGAAGAGACTTAAGCCCCGTACACACGTACCGATGGTCGGCATACAAATGTTCCTCTTTTCTCCCCGGGATGTCGGTGTCTGCTGAAAAGTGCAAAGACAGCACAAGGACAGCACAAGAATTTTGTCCGCCGACTGCAGAAGTGATGTCATGTAATGGTTAACTTTCCCTGTGTTTTCTATTTTCTGAGCATGCCCAGTCTTGCAAATCTGCGGTCTGTCGGCCGAATTGTGTACTGACAGGCGAACAATCGTCCGTTCTGGTGTCGGCATACAAATATTTTCATGTTTGCACGAAAGACTTTTGTCCGCGGATTGTGCGCAGACATCTGTCGGAGGCACCATACTAACACGCGTACAATCGGCAGATCCTTCGTCCACCGACGTTTGTATGCCGACGATCGGTACGTGTGTACGGGCCTTAAGATTAGAAATAAGCGGTGTCAAAGAGCTCATACATGCTAATAAAATCAAAGAAGTGCGTTGGTCAACAGCCAAGTCACAACTTGCTGACTGTTTGACGAAAAAAGGTGCTTCCTCTCTTATGCTTCTTAAAGCGCTGTATGAGGGTGTATGGAAACTTTAAAATCTGGTCCATTGAGCATATATCTTGGTATTTTTTTGTTTGTTTAAATACACACACTTACTTGAATGCTACTGTGTTCTGAAAATCATTTTTGTGTGACAATGTTTTATGTCAAACTCACCCGTTCTTTTTATCTTAAGAAGAGAGTGAGATTGTTAACTTCATGTACAAGGGATATAGTTGTTTAATATACTGCCATCTTGTGGTCATTTCGGTTACTGCATCTTTTTCAGTATTCCCTCCTATTCTATGATGTATTTCCCCTTCCTGTTTAGTTTGTGTGGAGGTGAAATAAAGGACGGAGTGCAGAACCACGTCGTGTTTGTGGATTAATTTACAATGGACAGGTCGTTCACCAGACCCTGACTGGTCGCGGACCGAATCAGGATATCGTACAGATACACCAGGACAGAAATGCCCTGGGCCCTCAGTAAAGCCAGAACCGGCGCAAGCACCTTGGTGAAAACCCGCGGAGCCGAAGCGAGACCGAAGGGTAACGCCACGAATTGATAATGATCCTCCGCAATGGCAAATCGAAGGTACCTCTGGTGACCCTCGAAAATGGGGATGTGTAGGTACGCATCCTTCAAGTCGATGGAGGCCATGAATTCCCCCAGAACCAGGGCAGCCACCACCGAGCGCAGGGATTCCATGCGAAACTCGCGAACCCGCACAAAGCGGTTCAGAGCTTTTAAGTCCAGAATCGGACGTACTTTGCCCTCCTCTCTGGGCACAGTGAACATATTGGAATAGAACCCCCAAAATCTGTCCCGATGAGGCACCGGAACCACCACTCCCTAGGCCCGCAGGTCCTGCACCGCCAGGTGCAGATCCTGCAAGCGCCCCGGAGTCAGCTGAAGGTTTGAGGGGAAAAATCTGCCCGCCGGCCGAGAGAGAAACTCGATCTTGTATCCAGATCGAACGATTTCCTGAACCCACCTGTCCTGAATGCGGTCCAGCCAGGGTTGAAGAAAACCGAGCAAACGTCCCCCCACCCCAGAAACGGGTGAGGGCGCCCCTTCAGGCCGCATTGTTATGGGCAGCGAATCCGGACTGGCCGGACTTCTGCTTACCCGCCCATGGCTTCTTCTGGGAGCCTTGGCCTTTGAAGGGCTTGCCCTTATAGTGCGACGGAAAGGCACGAAAGGACCCCTGAGAGGGCCTAAACGAAGCATTCTTCTTACCGCGAACAAACTTATTGTGAGATTGGGGCAAGAGAGTGCTCTTACCCCCAGAAATACCCTTTATCAGAGTATCCAAAGATGCGCCAAAAAAGGCGAGATCCCACGTAGGGCAAATTTGCCAGAGTCTTGCGAGAAGATTGGTCAACCGACCAACATTTCAACCATATCAGGCGACGGTTCAAGACCGCCACACTAGAAAGGCGCACCGCCAAAGGGACTAAATCCAAGTCCGCATCACACAAATACATGACACCCTGATGAATCTGATCCACCATAGCCAAAGTTGTCGGCGGGGCAGAGTCAGCCACCAGAGTACGCTTGAGCACCTGCGTCCAATCCGCAATAGCCTGGGCTGCCATAATGGAAGCAAAAATAGGCTTCAGCATAGAGCCAGCAACCGTATAGGCATGACGGGCCAGAGATTCCAATCTCCTGTCCGTCGGGTCCCGGAACACCGGGGTATCCTCAGCAGGGATCGCAGTTGATTTATTCAAAATCGCCACCGCGTGATCCACCTGAGGCGGTACACACCAACGCTCATCAGTAGCCGGTGTAAAGGGATAACGCAGCTTGAACCTACTCGGCACAGCAAAAGGCTTTTTTAAATTGCGCCATTGCTCATCAACCGCGCGCTGAAATTCCGTAGAGCAAGGAAAAACCTGCAATGTTTTGCGTTTCCTCTGCGTCCCATAAGAGGACATCAAAGCAGGAGGACATGGTTCATCCTGCAAATGCAGCGTTTGCTTGATAGAAGCAACCAACTCATCCATGAGTGCAAGCTCTTCAGACGAGCCAGGGGGAGAATTATCAACCCCTTCCACCTCAGCCTCCCCGTCAGACCCCACAAGGTCCAGGGATGAGTGAGACCCTGAGAAGGGCACTCCAGCCATAGCAGCCCCATCGCCCTCTGAATCAGAGGAAATAGACACCCTGGGTCGTTTTGTGGATCGATCAGCCACCAGCATCTGCACCTGAGCTGCTAAGTTAGCCACAATAGTGGCCAGATCAGCCCCCTCTGGGGAAGCAGCAGCCCCTTGGCCCCCCACCAGGGTGGGAGGAAACTTGCAATCCTGAGAATCCATGCCCCAGCAAAACAATTAATAAAGGGTACTGCCCCTTTAAGATCGCGGCGAGCGCTGCCCACCGCACCCACTGACCCCCACAGGGATAAGAAACTGGGCAAGGAATACAGGAAAAAAGGAGATATAAAACCTGGAGAGCTCACACAGGCTGCTGCACCGATCGCTGTCCCAGAGGAAAAGGAAGTGATGCAAGACTGACCGCCCCTATGAAGCCTCTGCAAGGCTACACAAACATGGCCGCTCGGCTGAGGAAAAAACCCTGGGCAAAGAGAACATGGCGCTGACATGTGGGATCGATCGCCGCTCAAAATGGCGGCGTTTGGCGCCAAAAAGGAGATATAAAACCTGGAGAGCTCACACAGGCTGCTGCACCGATCGCTGTCCCAGAGGAAAAGGAAGTGATGCATGACTGACCGCCCCTATGAAGCCTCTGCAAGGCTACACAAACATGGCCGCTCGGCTGAGGACAAAACCCTGGGCAAAGAGAACATGGCGCTGACATGTGGGATCGATCGCCGCTCAAAATGGCGGCGTTTGGCGCCAAAAACGTTGTGCAGTACCTCACAGGACCTGCCACCATAAGTTTTGCCCCAGAAAAATGGCGGATCGCCGCACAGCATGTCTAAAATCTTACTGCTTCATATGACACCCAGCAGAGCGGGAGAGCCCCCCCCCCCCCACAGCCCACACACAGGCAGCAAGTGCACACAGGAGCTGACAGGGAGAACAGCAGCCACACAGACATGCAGGGTCACACAGTCCCAGACTGACACCCAAAAAAGACAGGTCCCCACATAGAGAAACACTTACCAGTGCGGATGGCGTGGGGAGCCTGCTCCAGCGACCAAACCGCAGTACTGAGGACAGGGAGTGTCGCAAGCATGACGCAGTGGAGTTGCGGTGCGAAACCGCAATGGCGTCCAGTGAGGTAGCCACCTCACCGATAGCATCCCTGCAGCGAACAGGGATGGGTCGTTCAATGTGCCAGGGCAAAACCTAAGCTGAACGCTCGATGGCAGGCTGGGAAGCCCCTGGCCCTAAACCCTGGGATCCAGGGTGGCCAGACTGAGACCCAGTTCCGCACGATCATCTTCATCAGAAGAACTAACTAACGCTGGAAATAAACAGCTAAGTAAAAGAAAGAGAAAAAACTTCAAATAAAATCAAAAAAGAGAAAAGTGGCTGAGACTAAGAGCCCCAGCACAGGAACAGCCTGCGTACTCCTGAGCTAGGCATATGAAACTGAGTTGGTATGCAGGAAGCAGGGAGGTATTGATTGAGGGGACCACCCCCTCGGGGTGGGATATGCTAAAAGCTTTGATATTAATATATTCTGTTGCCTAGCTACTCCTACGGAGCAAAGGTCAATAACCCCCATTAGTGACGAAAATGAAGAGGCGGCGACTGTCGGAGGACGTAAGAGAAATATTGTTTTTTCAAAATTGTCGGTCTTTTTTGTTTATAGCGCAAAAAATAAAAAAACTGCAGAGTTGATCAAATACCGCCAAAAGAAAGCTATTTGTAGGGAAAAAAGGAAATACATTTTATTATACAGCATCACACGACCGCGCAATTGTCAGTTAAAACAAATGCAGTGCCGTATCGCAAAAAATGGACTGGTCATAAAGAGGGTAAATCTTCCTGAAGTCAAGTGCTTATCAAATAACTACATTTTCTTTCCGTTTTTCATGTACAAGATTTTAAAGCCAGCTAAGTACCGTTTAAAGAAAAAAAAATGGATTTTTGACTTACCGTAAAATCCTTTTCTCTTAGGTTCATTGACGGACTCAGTTCTCTGATGCATATCAGTAGGGACGTCCCAAAGCAGTACCAAAATGAGGAGTGGGAACCAGAACAAAGAGAAAACAGTCCCCCAAGGCCAACCAGGCAGCACAGGAAACCTCAGAACCAGATGAGGTCCACCTGAAAACAAACAGAAAAAACACCCTCAAGGAAGGCCAAGAGGCCCCCCCTTAACCGCAGCCTCCAAAACCTTGCGGCCAAAGGAGGTATCCGCAGATGCCATTACATCTACCTTATAAAATTTGGTAAAGGTGTGAACAGATGACCAAGTCGCCGCCTTGCACACCTGAAGCACAGATGCCCGATGGCGAAAAGCCCAAGAAGCACTAAGCGCCTGAGTAGAGTGCGCCTTGACAGGGAAGGGCGGAACCGGACCCCTAATGGAATAAGCCTGCACCACTGTCTGTCTGATCCATCAGGAAATGGCAGCAGACGCAGGCAGCCCCTTCTTTGGGCGATCCTTGAGCACAAAGAGCGAGTCAGACTTGCGAAAAGACTCAGTAGATGCCAAATACAGCTTGAGCGCCCGAACAACATCCAGGGTATGCAGGGCAAATTCCTTAGGATGTTTTGGCTTAGGACATAAGGAAGGTAACACAATGTCCTCATTTAAGTGAAAACTGGAAACCACCTTCGGCAGGAAGGAGCGATCCGGCCGAAGTACCACCTTGTCCCTGTGAACCACCAGATAGGGAGAGCGACAGGACAGCGCCGCCAGTTCCGACTCCCTGCACGCAGAAGTGATGGCCACCACAAAGGCCAGCTTCTGAGACAAGGTAAGCTGGGGGACCTCCCGAATATTCTCAAAGGGAGGCCTCTGGAGAACCAACAACACCAAATTAAGATCCCATGGTGGTAGCGGAGGTCGCACCGGAGGTACCAAGTGTCGCACCCCCTGGATGAAACTACGCACCTGGGAATGGGCGGCCAATGGCCTCTGGAATACAATAGCCGAGATCTGTCCCTTGATAGTACTCAAGGCCAACTTTTGATCAACAGCCCGTTGAAGGAAAGCCAAGATCCGAGCCACCGGATAGGAGCGAGGGGGGTCCCAAGGGACTCACACCACGCAATGTATGACAATAAATCTTCCTGGAAGTCGCCTTCCTCAATTTTAGCAGAGTGGGAATCACTGAAGCAGATAAACCCCTGTCCTTCAGCACCTGGCTTTCAACAGCCAAGCCGTCAAAGCCAGCGACTGTAAAGTAGGATGGAAGATTGGCCCGACAGAGCAGATCCACCCTTAGAGGACGTCTCCACGGCGCGTCTGCGACAAGCCTGACCAGGTCGGCGCACCAGGCGCAACGAGGCCAGTCCGGCGCCACAAGAATGACTGCAATTGCTTCCGCCTCTATCCTGCGAAGAAGTCTCGGCAGGAACTTGAGAGGAGGAAAGGAATATATCAGCCAGTACTGGCCCCAGGGGGCCACCAGCGCATCTGCGACGTCTATCAGAGGGACCCGGGAGCAGGCCACAAACCTCTGTACCTTCCTGTTGATTTGAGACGCCAACAGATCCACGTCCAGAGTGCCCCAACGAAGGCACAACAGTTGAAACACCTCCAGATGTAGGGACCACTCCCCTGCATCCAAGGCCTTGCTGCTGAGGTAATCTGCCTGGCAATTTTCCACTCCCGGAATGTGGACCGCGGAGAGAGCCGGAACATGGTGCTCCACCCAACGTAGAATGTCCGCCACTTCCAGGGCCGCAAGGACACTCTTGATGCCCCCTTGGTGATTGACGTAAGCCACGATAGTGGCATTGTCCGATTGAATGCGCACAGGACAACCCTTCAGATGGTCGGTCCAGTGCGTCAGGCAAAGCCGAATCGCTCTCAACTCCAGGACACTAATTGGTAATCGAGATTCCTCCCTGAGCCGAGTCCTGATTGAGGACTCCACCCGGACAGAATAGCATCCGTGGTGACAACTGTCCAGTATAAAGGGAGAAAGGATTTCCACGACTGAAGCATCAGGGACCGAAGCCACCAGACCAGGGACTCTCTGGTCCTTTCGGCTTAACCGAATCCGAGAATCCAGAGTATTTGGGTGTTTGTTCCACTTGAGAAGAATTTCCCTTTGAAGAACCCTCGTGTGGAACTGAGCAAAGGGGACCGCCTCGAAGGAGGACACCATCACTCCCAGTACTGTCATACATGTCCGAAGGGACAGCCGGTCATTGGACATCAACAAAAGAACCGCTGACTGGATCTTCTGGAGTTTTTCTGGAGGAAAGGAGGAAGAAACACCCTGGCAGAGGATGAGTCCAAGGTCAGGCCCAGATAGACCAGTCCCATGGAAGGGGTCAGAGACAACTTTTGAAGGTTCATGATCCAACCGAACTCCTCCAGAGTACGCATGGTGACCCCCAAGTTTTCCGACAGCAACAGATCGTCCAGGTAGCCCAGGACCGATATCCCCCACTGTCGCAACAGTGCCAGGACTGGGGCCAACACCTTTGTGAAGACCCGAGGAGCGGAGGCAAGACCAAAGGGTAATGCCACAAACTGATAGTGATCTTCTCCCATGGCAAAATGGAGAAACCGTTGGTGAGCAGCACAGATTGGAATGTGAAGGTAGGCATCCTTGATGTCTATTGAGGCTAGGAAGTCCCCCTGATGTAGGGAGGCCACCACCGTGCGAATAGTTTCCATCTTGAATCTTGAGCACGCACGAACACATTCAGTGCCTTTAGGTCCAGGATCGGCCACACCTTTCCCTACTTCTTGAGAACCGTGAACGGGTTGGAATAAAACCCGTGAAAGCGTTCCAGGTGCGGAACAGACACTATCACTCCTTGCTGTAGCAAATCCTGCACTGCCCCATAGAGCGCTTGCAAGCGATCCGGGGATAGGCGGACATTGGAAGGGAAAAACCTGACCGGAGGAACGGATCGAAACTCAATTTTGTATCTGGGCCGCACAACCTCCTGGACCTATTTGGCTGGGATCCGGGCCAGCCACACATCCGAGAACCAGCAAAGGCATCCCCCCCGCCCCCAGTCACGGGTGAGGGCACACCTTCAGGTGGGGCCTTGTCCGCAGGTGTGGCGGAACCTACAGCGAGAGTCCCCCACCCCTGGAAGTCTGCAGGAGAAAGGTACTCTTACCCCACTGTAACACCTTTAACCACTTAAGCCCCGGAGGATTTGGCTGCTCAAAGACCAGGCCCTATTTTGCGATTCGGCACTGCATGACTTTAATGGACGATTGCACGGTCGTGCGATGCTGTACCCAAATGAAATTGATGTCCTGTTTTTTCCCCACAAACAGAGCTTTCTTTTGTTGGTATTTGATCACCTGTGCGATTTTTACTTTTTGCGCTATAAACAAAAAAAGAGCGACAATTTTGAAAAAATAGCAATATTTTTCACATTTTTTTTATATGAAATTCTCAAAAAAATGTAAAAATCAAAATTTTTTAACATTTTAGGCCAATTTGTTTTCTGCTACATATTTTTGGTAAAAAAAAAAAAAAATCGCAATAAGCGTACTTTGATTGTTTTGCGCAAAAGTTGTTATTGCATTTACTAACTACGGGAAAGATTGTCATTTTTATTGTTTTTTTTTTTTACTATTAATGGCGGCGATCTGCGATTTTTTTTTTCGAGACTGCGACATTGCGGTGGACAGATCAGACCCTTGACTGACATTTGACACGTTTGGGGGTACCAGTGACATTACTACAGTAATCAGTGCTATACATATGCACTGTTACTGTAAAAATGACACTGGCAGGGAAGGGGTTAACTTTATTGGTGATCAAGGGGTAAGTGTGTCCCTAGGGGTGTGATTCTAACTGTCAAGGGGTGTGGCTTGTTAGATCATAACGGAGACATACGATCCTACATAGCAGGATCACATAGCCTCTGTCATGATCTAAGGGAGAATGACAGACGGCTGTGTTTACATCAGGCGTCTGCCTTTCTCCCGCTCCTGCCGGAGATTGCGAGTGGCTGGTGGACATCGGAGCCGCCGGTCACACGCACGGGGAGGTCAGGGAACGAGCGGGGGTGCGTGCTCGCCACCTAGAGGCTCATGGGTGAGTGATGTACCAGTACGTCACTTTGCCCAGGAGAGGCTGACTGCCACAGTATATAGTCATGCGGCAGTCGGCAAGTGGTTAATAATGTCGTCCAGGGCAGCCCCAAACAGACGGTCCCCCTGAAAAGGTAGTTCCGGCAAGGCCTTCTTAGAAGCCTGATCCGCAGACCAACACTTCAGCCAGAGCATCATGACCACCGCCAAAAACGACAGACGACCCAAAAGGGAAGCAATATCCAGCACAGCATCGCAAGCATACTGCAGCGCCTGCACCATCTGGTCCAACAGTTCCCCAAATTCAGGAGGGAAAGGCTGGCCCTCCACGTCACGGCAAAGCAGCATCACCCATTCAGTCACCGTTTGGGTGACAAGGGCTGAAGCAAAGGCAGGCCATAACGCAGTCCCCACCATAGCGAACAAGTTGCGGGCCACAGCCTCCGCCTTTCTATCCTCTGGGTCCTTAAAGGATGGGGAATCTTCCACTGGAATCATGGTAGCCTTGTTAAGTCTGGAGACCAGGGGATCCACCTTAGGTGGCACCGACCACTTCTTCACCAGAGACTCCTCAAAAGGGTAGCCTGGTAAACCGCCTAGACACCCCGGGAGAACGTGTCTGCCGCTCCCATTCTTTGGCGAGTAGGCCAGAAAAATAAGTAGGGAAGGAAAAAGACTTTTCCATCCTAGGAGGCTTATGGGTGCCAAAGGCAACCCGCACCCCAGGAGTGACGACAGCCGCATCCTCCAATTTTAGGGTTTTGCGCACCGAAACAATGTGCGTCCACCCACGCCTTATCATGCGCAGCAGAAGAGGCAGAAAGCTCATCCTCACTTTCAGAGGAGGCATCTCGCGGGGTACCTGATCCGACCGGGGTACCCGCGTCTGCGGTGGCTGGGTCAGACTCAGAGTCCGAAACATCAGAGGAGACAGGGGTAGGGTCGTTTCTGCGCACCCAGCCCTCTAAAGCCCACCTCCACCAGGGACACAAAAGCTTCTAGGACTGCTGAAATTGCATCAATAGACAGTTGTGACCCGGAGGGCCCTGCGGCCTCCATGAGGGGATCAGTTGAGAACACATGGTCTGAGGAATCCATGTTGCACCAATAGGACCCGCCAGCAAACTTTAAGAAAAATTACAGAAAAAAGTTTTTTTTTTTTCCTTGTATGAAAAGGGAACGTCCCCCGGAAGTCAGGCCCGTGCTATGGACCCCCACAGAGAGAGCGGGAGAATAAGCCCCCAGCAACTCACTTGGAAAGCAGCAATCTTCAGGCGGTCTGCACGCGTCAGCAGTGGCTCAGAAAAAGAAATCTGAGCCAGAAGCTTCCCAGGGTGAAGAGAGGGGCTCCTCCCCCGAAAAAATGCCTCCACGCACACCCAGGGGCCTTCCCAGCAAAATCAACCGCAAAATGGCCGAAAACTACCACCCCAAGATGGATGCTGCCATAACTGCAGACAAATGCTACAACAAAATGGCGACCCCGCACAGCCCTACCACCTCATCCAGCCCTGGAGGGCCCCCCGCACCAGCGACTGAGCGCCACGAACAGCGCACCCCCATGCGGCCTGCACACCAGGCTTCAGCCTCAGGTAGGCCCAGTGGGACTATGTCACGGCCGACCCAGCGCGGAGCTAAGGCCTGCACGCGCTTGATGGCCAGACTGGGATGACCACTGGATATAGGGGTCCAGTCTGTCTTCCAGCCCGGCATAATTGCTTGAAGATCTCACAGGAAAAACATTCCGGAGAAAAAAAAAAGACTAGCTAAAAAAAAATCTACATTAAAAAAAAAAAGTACTCCCATGACAGGACCAAGGATTCCAGCAAGGAACTAGGTCCTCCCTTCTGACTAGGCATATTAAAACGGACATCCTATGCAGGAAGAGAGAGGGTATACTCCCAGGGACTGCCCATAGGCATAGCCAGAAATTTTTTCTGCCTAGTGTCCTACTCCTGTAGGGGGCAGTATTACCCTACTGATATGCATCAGAGGACTGCGTCCATCAATGAACGATAGAGAAATGTATATCTAAACAATCTATATATGCTGCTGTAAAGTAGAACTAAAACTTTTCTTTTGGTTTTGGATAGTGTGTAGAGAGATTAGAACACCCCTCAGTTTTAATTCTGTCTGTGCAGGGTCTCTGTTTGTCCTGTTTACCATTAGCATTGAAAGTAAAAGAAAATTCCAAATTTTGAGTTGTTCCCAGAAAAGTGGTAAATGGGGAAATCTTCCAATAGGGACAACAGCTCTGCCAACCTGAGGTTCCCCTCAAGGAATTCCCTTAATTTGCAAGTTTTGCCTATAATTCTATTTTAACCACTTCAACCCCAGAAGGTTTTACTCCCTTAATGACCAGGCCATTTTTTGCAATTCAGCACTGTGTTGCTTTAACTGACAATTGCGCGGTCATGCGACACTGTACCCAAATAAAATTGATGTCCTTTTTTTTCCCCCCTACAAAGAGTTTTTTTGGTGGTGTTTGATCACCTGTGCAGTTTTTATTTTTTGTGCTATAAACAAAAAAAAAAAAAAAAAGAAAATGGGATTTTTGTACTTTCCGTTAAATCCATTTCTCTGCGTCCAACGACGAACGTAGCTGTTGCTTTAATCAGACGGTTTGGTAATAAGCCCCTCCCACTAGGAGTGACAGACAGAGCCAAAGGCTTTGACACGCCCAGGAGGCAGTACCCCCAGGCTATTACCCTCAGCCTCACGGCTGCATTTCCAGTTTAGTTGCAAGCAGTGGAGAATAACCAAAAACCCTCAGAAAAAACAGAGGGGTGGGAGCTACGTCCATCGGTGGATTTTACGGTAAGTACAAAAATCCCATTTTCTCTTTCCTCCACCGACGGAAGTAGCTGCTGCTTTAATCACAGACGGTTGGGATGTCCAAAAGCAGTAACCACTGAGGGGTGGGAAAAGAAAAAACAAACCCAAAGGAATGCCATTCCCATGGCTAACATAGCCAACAATAAAACATGGAGCCCAACAAGGAACAACTGCGGCTCAAATGTAACAAACCACAAAGGAGGAGCGAAAAATAGATTGCTCCTTACACGGCGGCCTGCAAAACCTTACGGCCAAAGGATGCATCTGCAGATGCCAGCACATTCAGCAAAATTTGGTGAATGTGTGTACGGACGACCAAGTGGCCGCCTTACAAACCTGCCGCACCGACGCTTGATGGCGGAAGGCCCAGGAGGCACTCAATGCCCGTGTAGAGTAAGCAGTGACAGGGAAAGGCGGAACCTTGCCCTTAAGAGAATATGACCTCACCACCGTCTGTCTGATCCATCGAGAGATGGTCGCGCAGACGCAGCCTGACCCTTCTGGGGTCCATCCGAATTCATAAACAGAGTCCGACCGACGAAAGGACTCGGTAATCTCCAGATAAACTCGTATCGCCCGAATCACATCCAAGTAATGCAAAGCAATTTCCTTGGGATGGGAAGGCTTCGGACAGAGTGACGGAAGCATTATGTCTTCATTCAGATGAAAATCTGAAACAACCTTAGGCAGGAACGACGGATTAGGTCGTAACACCACCTTATCCCTATGGATCACCAGATAAGGAGAACGGCAAGACAACCCTGCCAGTTCAGACACCCTACGAGCAGAGGTGACAGCCACCAAAAAGGCAACCTTCAGCAACAAGTCAAGCAATGAAATGCGCCAAATGTTCTCAAAAGGAGGATGCTGAAGAACCCGACAGAACCAAATTAAGGTCCCAAGGAGGCACCGGGAACCTCCCGGGGGGAGCCAAATGCCGAACCCCCTGAAGAAAAGTATGAATCAAGGAGTGAGTAGCCAACGGATGTTGGAAATACACAGCCAGGGCTGAAACCTGACACTTAAAAATTGCCCAAAGCCAAGCGTTGGTCAACCCCTTTCTGCAAAAAAAAAAAGCCAGGATCCTACCTACAGCAAAGGATCTGGGATGTAGGTGGGACGCCTCACATCAAGCAATGTACGCTTTCCAATGTACGCTTTCTACGGTGATAGATCTTCCTGAGAAGTGGACTTCCTGGCCTTGAGTAAGGTAGGGATCAGAGTTGGACAGACCCCTGTCGTTTAACACCTTGCTCTCAACAGCCAAGCCGTTAAAGCCAGCGACCGTAAAGCAGGATGGAAGATGGGACCCTGCGACAGAAGAGAGGAAGTACCCACAGACCTGCCACCCATAGCCGAATCACGTCGGCATACCAGGGGCCAATCTGGTGCCACCAGAATCATCGAAATCCCCTCCAGCTCGACCCTGCGGAGTAGACGAGGTAAGAGTTTCAGCAGGGGAACCGCATAAAGGAGCCTGTACTGGCTCCAGGGAGCCACGAGGGCGTCCACGGCCTCGGCCAGAGGATCTCTGGACCGAACCACAAACTTTGGAACTTTTCTGTTTTGCCTGGAGGCAAACAAATCCACATCCGGGGTTCCCCACCGGAGACACAACTGGTGAAACACTTGCGGATGCAGAGACCACTCTCCCTGATCCAGGGTTTGACCACTCAGGTAGTCCGCCTGCCAGTTGTCTACGCCAGGAATGTACACGGCGGACAGGGCCGGCACAACTTGATTGCTCTCAGCTCTAAAACGTTGATCGGAAGATTGGTCTCCTCCATCGTCCAGGTACCTTGGACAGTCAGAGTGCCCAGCACACCCCCCAACCGGTCAGACAGGCGTCTGTCATCACTACCGTCCACAACACTGGAATGAAGGATTTCCCATAGAGAAGGTTCAGACAGCTGAGCCACCAATGCAGGGAGTCCCTGGAGCTCTGACTCAGGCTAATCAGACTGTCCAGGGATGCGGGGTCCTTGTCCCATTTGACATTGATCTCCTGTTGTAGAAGTCTCATGTGGGCCTGAGCATAGGGCATGGCCTCGAAAGAGGATACCATCAGGCCAAGCACATGCATAGACGACCGGAGAGACACCAGGTCGCAAGCCAACAGAGACAGAAGTGCCTCCTGCAACTTCGCCAAAGGGAGAAACACCTTCGCCGCAGCCAAGTCCAGGATCATACTCAGGTACTCCAGTCTGGTCGTTGAAACCAGTGCAGATCTCTGAAGGTTGAGATTCCAACCGAACTGCTGTAGAGATTGAATGGTCACCTCCATATGCCATTCCACTTGCACAGAAGAATCTGCTCAGAGCAGAAGATCATCCAGATTACCCAGAATGGCTATGCCTCTCTGCCGAAGGAAAGCCAGTATAGGGGCTAACATTTTGGTGAAGACCCTGGGAGCAGAAGCAAGCCCAAACGGCAATGCTACAAATTGAAAATGGTCCTGGCTCACCGCGAAATGGAGAAACCGTTGATGGGCCTGACAAATGGGGACATGGAGATAGGCATCCTTGATATCGATCGAAGCCAACAGGTCCCCCTGATGCAGACACGCCACCACTGAACGCAGGAACTCCATGCAAAACTTCTGGACGCGCACAAAACGGTTCAACAGTTTGAGGTCCAGGATTGGACGCAATTTGCCTTCCTTCCGGGGAATGGTAAACAGGTTTGAATAAAAAACCTCAAAAGCGTTCTGGATGAGGAACTGGAACAATCCCGAATTGCATCCTGCAACCCGGCAAGACGGTCCGAGGACAGTTGAAGATTGTAAGGAAAAAAAAAATCTGTCTGGAAGACAGGAACGAAACTATATTGTACCCGGACTGAATCACCTTGTGAACCCACCTGTCGTGCAAAAGAGAGGTCCAGGGATCCAGAAAGAAATGGAGACGTCCCCCCACCCCTAAACCGGGTGGGGGCACCCCTTCAGGCAGAAGGGGTCTGCTTTGGGGCGCTGGGGCCTGAAGATTTTGGTTTCCCAGCCCACCGTTTCCTGGTTCCTCTACCACCGGAAGTCGGTTTGGTTTGCTGTGACCCGCACGCACTAAAAAGCCGCTTCTGGGCATTAAAGGAAGGGCCTCGCTTTTAGATGAATGGGGAAGGAGCGTGCTCTTACCCCCAGTAACCGTCTTGATCAATTCATCCAAAAAAGAACCAAAAAGGCGATCACCCTGAAATGGGAGATCAGCCAACAGCTTTTTTTGAAGCCTGGTCGGCTGACCAAGACTTCAACCATATCACACGTCTGATAAGCATGCTAACCACCAATGCCCTGGCCACAAGCGGGAGAACATCCAGGTTAGCATTGTAGATGAATTGCAGAGTCTGTGATAATTGTTCAATGAGTTCCAGCGTAGCCGGCAGTAGCCGAGTTACCGTCAGTGCCTCTCTCAGGGCCTTCACCCATTCAAACATAGTCTGAGAAACCAGAATGGTAACCAGGGCAGGCCTGAGAATAGATCCCACCACCGTATACAGGTGGCGAGATAAGACCTCAATACGTCTATCAGCCTGATCAGACAGAGATTCCGCCACTGGTAAAACCGTGGACTTGTGAATACCACATATCTGGGGGACCACCTGAGGAGGAACCATCCATTTGCGCAAGATCCCTTCCTCAAACGGATAGCGTCTAGCCAAGCGTTTGGAAATCACAGGCGTGCGATTATGACGCCGCCACTGCTCTTCCACCAAGGTGGATAAAACCTCTGGGCAGGGAAAATCCCTCGCCTTTTTTTTAGCTCTGAGGGATCCAAAGTAAACAGAGTCCCCTTGCCACTTAGAAATCACATCCATGAGTTTAAGGCTGTCCCTCACCGAGGATATTAGAGCATCCACCATCGCCTTTTCCTGTGCTAAGTCGGATGTAGAAACATCCTCTTCCTCGTCAGAAACATCTGAATGCAGGGACACATCCTCCAGAAGAGGGTCTGCGTCGCCAGCGACCATGTCAGCCTCAGAATCCGAGGCCTGAGAGGAGACAGACGAGAAGTGAGGGAGTTTCTTGGAAAATGCTGCTGCAATAACCTTGTCCATTTTCCTGGACATTTCCTGCATTACAGATAATAAAGACACATCATGGGTATCAGATGCCGGCCCCAGAGATACATCAGGGGTCACAGATAAACCTGGAGTCCATGTTATAAAGATGGCCTAGCAAATATGTGAGCACTACACGGAGCAGATAGGGATACGTGGAAACGCTGGAACCTGCACCGCAAGGGGTTATGCACGGGACACTTGCAGGCAGGAGTGATGGCCTCCTGTAGCAGGGAAATTTGAAACGTACCACAGGTTCCCGTAAGTCTGCCGTCCCCATGCGTGTACCGCGCCCGTAAGAGGTGACCGCTGCATACAGAAAGATACCAGGGAATACCTGAAGCCCCCTCCGAGGCTTAAAACCCCCACGAAAATGCAGCCGTAAAGGCCAAGCAATAGCACACCCCCAGGCTAGTTACCACACCTGGAAAGCAGCATGTCTTCACAGTGCGGCAGTGTAAAAGGAAACGCCCAAGGCTTCCCCACCCGCACGTCCCTGGTCTCCGGCAAAATCGTTATCTCCAGTGAAGGGAGACAACCCACAGGTTGCTGGGGCCTGTAAAAAGGGTACCAGACCACAAGAAAATGTCGGTGCACGCCGCCGAACATGCAGTGTCGTGCCTAATAAGGCCCGTCTAGTCACAGAGGGGGTCCTGGCGGAGGTCTTCCACCGTGAATGAAGACCTCCCCCCCCGCAGTGGAAAAGTGCAACCACAACAACTCCCCACCAAGAAGACCCCCCCCCACTACCCTGCTCAGCACCCTCAGGTGCCACACATAGGGGACCCCCCCCCACACTAATAGCGCCCCGGGGTCCAATCCAGGGTAGGGGGAGATCATGGTAGGAGGGGAAGGTCCCAGGCTACCCTTTATAGCAAAGGGGGGGTTAATATGTGGAGTTGGTACCCTGGGAGACCTACTCACCTTGGAAGGCGCCCACGTCCATCCCAGGCCCGTTAACCAGAAGGGGGGACAGTGCTTACCTGACCACGCTGCTGAGGATGGACGTCCAACCTGACAGACTGCCTCCGCACCGCAGTGAGGGTGCTGTCGACCAAGGGCACGCTGCGACGCTGGCATGCCAGGTGTTTGCGTCCCGGCGGGATGTCACCGCAGGCCAATCCCCGTCCATGGGACTATAATCGCTATGGAGACCCAGCGCGGAGCTACAGTCTGCAAGCGCTCGCTAGCACAAACTGGGAGACCGTAAGGCTCTCATATAGCCAGTCCGAAACCCAGCCGGCATATCCATTAGGAACCGGAGTCAGCAGCGTCAAAAATAAAAGAAAAAAATCCAAAAGAAAAAAAGTTCCCTTTAAGACGTTTAAAAAAGGAAGCCAGGAAAAACGTCCCAGCAGGGAACTGTTTGGCTACTCCCAAGACCAGGGAACTGGAAATGCTGCCATGAGGCCGAGGGTAATAGCCTGGGGGTACCGCCTCCTGGGAATGTCAAAGCCTTTGGCTCTGCCTGGTCACTCCTAGTGGGAGGGGCCAATTACCCAACAGTCTATGATTAACCACTTAAGCCCCGGAGGATTTGGCTGCTCAAAGACCAGGCCCTATTTTGCGATTCGGCACTGCATGACTTTAACGGACAATTGCGCGGTCGTGCGACGCTGTACCCAAATGAAATTTACGTCCTTTTTTCCCACAGAGCTTTCTTTAGGTGGTATTTGATCACCTGTGTGATTTTTTTTGCGCTATAAACAAAAAAAAAAGAGTGACAATTTTGAAAAAAACAATATTTTTCACTTTTTTTATATGAAATTCTCAAAAAAAAATGTTAAAATCAAATTTTTTTTAACATTTTAGGCCAATTGGTTTTCTGCTACATATTTTTGGTTAAAAAAAAAAAAAAAAAAATTGCAATAAGCGTATTTTGATTGGTTTGTGCAAAAGTTATTGTGCATACTAACAATGGGAAAGATTTGTCATTTTTATTGTTTTTTTTTAACTTGTAATGGCGGCGATCTGCGTTTTTTTTTTTTTTTGCAGGACTGCGACATTGTGGCGGATAGATCAGACCCCTGACTGACATTTTTGACCCTTTTGGGGGTACCAGTGACATTACTACAGTAATCAGTGCTATACATATGCACGGTTACTGTAAAAATGACACTGGCAGGGAAGGGATGGTGTTTACAAACTATGGGATAGATTAAGTCCCGGTTCACACTAGGGTGACCTGTGAGGCGACCTGGTCGCCTCACAGGTCGCCTCCCATAGGGAAGCTGCGGACCCGTTCTAATAGGAGCGACACAAGACTTAGAAAAATGTCAATGTTATGAAGTCCGTGGCGGCCGCTCCGAGGTAGCGGCGCGCTGCTCGCACCGCGACCTCGGAGGTCGCAGTGCGAAGTAGAGTCGCCCGTATGTGAACGGGGCCTTATGGACTATTATGTTTTTGTGTTTATTAGTGATGGCGGAAAAAAGCCATTTTTAGCAGCACTGCGACATGTGATTTTTGCACTTAACGGCCGCCCTGCCGCAGTATATGTATGGTGGGCGGTCCTTAAGTGATTAAGCATGTCACACTGGCTTTTTTTTTTGGGGGGGGGGGGGGCTAGATGCAACCCTCTCACCTTTTCTTTACAGCCTGCAGTGTTTTTAGAATTACAAAATGAATGTCCCGCCAATTGTTCTGTTAATCGTTTACACTTTATTATATAGTTTTGCACCTAAATACTTGGAACTTACCCTGGGATTAAATATTTTGAATTACAATTTTTACTATAATGTTAGGTTTCAAAGAAGCAGTCTTTATCTAGAATTAAGTAGCTGCGGTTCCTAGATTTACCCTGGAATTCATAAGGGCAGGCAAAGGCAGATTGGGCAAATGTGTCTCTTGTGCATTCGAAGTGTGGTGAAGAATGCACCAAATTCATATATCTGCCTAGAACTTGTACTTGAATTTGGCTCATGCTGCCCCACTTTTAGAATGCACGAGCCAGATTTTCTGCACGCCAAAAGAGAGTTAGTATCAATTAGCTCCACTTTTACATTTGGCACATTCAACGCGCCATAATGTAAAAGTGGCACATTTTAGAACTACCTGAATTTGGTGCATGAGTCGCTGTCGGGACCAAAAGTGTTGCAAATGCTTCATGAAGTTGGGATTAATGACAAAACAAACAGCGCAGCAGCTTTATTGACTTAACCCTTTAGTCTTCTCACAAGTGACCACTGTTTCATCTGAGTTTAAAGTGTTCCTATTGCTTATCGGGGGAGAAAAAAAAAATCAAACAAAGTAAATCAGTAATCTGCAAGAGGAGAGGAGAAATACTCACCTATTCAGCAGGCATGTGAGACTCTACACGGCACATTAGTGACATAAGGTTGGTGAACAGAACCCATAGCAACTAGCAGGGGACACGCAAACACACCTAAAAGTGTCGGAGAGCACTGGCGTTCAAACCTCTGCACGATTGTGAAGACTCAACATGCCATCCCTGGTAAAGTGAGGATTCCTCCTTTTCTCTAGCAGGGTACTTTCAATTTGACTTTGTAGTGCAAACAGCACACACCTCTAACAGTTCGTTTTTTTTTTATTTTTTTTTTTATTACAAGTAAATGTGCTGAAAAATGGTGACATAACATGGAAAAATATTTACTGAATATTTCCCTGTAATGAAGATGTTGGCGGGTTTAAGATCTTTTACATAGCTAGGGTGCCATGCAGGTAAGAACAGTGAATATTTTATACTTTTTTTCTCTACAGTGGTTAAAAGCAGCAGTTAAAGGAGATCCATGCTTACTGTGCATGCTAATGGCCTGTGAGATGTAATTATTAGAAGGGATTCCTTGTGACGTGAAAATAATTTCACAGATTCCTCTGTGGTAAAAAGATTGATAAAAGGGGACACTGACCAGAAACAAATATACAGGCTAGCTGTTCAGATGTTTCACTAAATACAAAGATTTCACCATCTAGATTAGTCTACCAGCATGGTGCTTTCATTATGTAGTGAAGTCACCTGTAGAATAAAAGCCCTGGAGTCTGCATTATTAGAAATAAGCATGCTCCAACATTTCTATTCCCATGCCTGAACTTTAATAAAAATTAAAGAAATAATAATAATTAAAAAAATAAATAAAAAAAAACACGCCTCAGAGAAGTGAAATGTTCTGAAGGGATCAAAAAGTGTTATTCTCACAAGTTTGCATACCCTACCAGAAATTGTTACATTTTGGTATTGATATTGAAAATATGACTGATCATGCCAACAAACTGTCTTTTATCTAAGGATAGTAATCAAATAAAGCAATTTATCACAGTTTGGCTCCTTTTTAAATCATAATAAAAATCACCCAAATTGCCCTGAATGTTTGGCCTTGGTCAGACACACAAAGGTGACCCACACAGGTTAACCACTTGCCGACCACCGCACGACTATATACGGCGGCGGTCAGCCCCTCCTGGGCAAAGTGACGTACCGGTACGTCACTCGCCCATGAGCCTCTAGGGGGTGAGTGCGCGCCGCAGGAGGCGCCCTCCCGCCCCTGCGTTCCCCGACATCCCCGCGCGAGTGACTGGCGGCTCCAATGTCCGCCGGCCACTCGCGATCTCCCGCTGGAGAGGGAGAAAGGCAGGCGGCTGATGTAAACACAGACGTCTGTCATTCTCCCTGATGTAACTGCAGAGACTATACGATCCTGCTATGTAGGATCGTATGTCTCTGTGGTTACATCACAGGCCACGCCCCCCCACAGTTAGAATCACGCCCCTAGGGATACATTTAACCCACTGTTCACCAAAAAAGTTAACCTCTTCCCTGCCAGTGTCATTTTTACAGTAACAGTGCATATGTATAGCACTGATTACTGTAGTAATGTCCCCAAAAGTATCAAAAATGTCAGTCAAGGGTCCGATCTGTCCACCGCAATGTTGCAGTCCCAAAAAAAAAAAAAAAAATCGCAGATCGCCGCCATTACTAGTTAAAAAAAAAAAAAACACAATAAAAATGACATAAATCTTTCCCGTAGTTAGTAAACACAATAACTTTTGCGCAAAGCAATCAAAATACGCTTGTTGCGATTTTTTTTTACCAAAAATATGTAGCAGAAAAATTGGCCTAAAATGTTAAACAATTTTGATTTTTACATTTGTTTTTTTTGGGGGGAATTTCATATAAAAAATTGTGAATAATATTTTTTCAAAATTGTCGTTTTTTTTTATAGCTCAAAAATTAAAAATCGCACAGGTGATCAAATAACACCAAAAGAAAGCTCTGTTTGTGGGAAAAAAAGGACGTCAATTTAATTTGGGTACAGCGTCGCACTACAGCGCAATTGTCCGTTAAAAGTCACGCAGTGCCGAATAGCAAAATAGGCCCTGGTCTTTGAGCAGCCAAATCCTCCGGGGCTTAAGTGGTTAGTAAAAGGGGCAATTA
The DNA here is from genome assembly GCF_965119305.1 of Pelophylax lessonae. Classification (NCBI taxonomy): domain Eukaryota; kingdom Metazoa; phylum Chordata; class Amphibia; order Anura; family Ranidae; genus Pelophylax; species Pelophylax lessonae. The sequence goes on along the minus strand of NC_138768.1, from coordinate 381,706,470 downwards.
AAGTTAATTTCCCACATCCGTGTTTTTTTTAAATTGCAACTGTTGTTTGTGTATAAATAGTCAATGAGTTTGTTAGCTTTCACTTGGATGCACTGAGCAGGCTAAATTCTGAGCAGGGAGGGGAGCAGAAAAGAACTGTCAAAAGACCTGCGTTACCAAGTAATCCAACTTTATAAAGATGGAAAAAATGATTTACAAAGATATCCAAAGCCTTGAATATGTCAGTCATTATTGTTCAATCACTTTTTAGGAAGTGGAAAATTCAGGAATCTCTTAATAGTAAGCCAAGGTCAGGTAGACCATGATTTTTTTTTTGTTGGAATTGTTTGGGATACAAAGAAAAACCCACAGGTAACCTCAGAAGAAATACATTCTGCTCTGGAAAAAGACAGCGTGGTTGTTTCAAGGAGCACATTTGATAATACTTGAACAAAAATTAGCTGCATGGTCGAGCTGCCAAAAAGCAGCCTTTAATGTGCCAATGCCACAAAAGCCCCGTTACAATATGCCCGACACCACCTTGACACGATGCACAGCCTCTGACACACTAGAATCTGGAGTGGCGAGAAAAAGATAGCGCTTATGGTTGTGACCATAAAGCTCTACGTTTGGAGAGGGGTCAGCAAGGCCTATAGCCACAAGAATAGAATCCCCACTGTGAAGCATGGTGGTGGCTCACTGATGTATTGGGTGTGAGCTCTAAAAACACATGGAATCTTATGAAAATTGATGACAAGAAGAATGCAGCATGTTAGCAAAAAATACTGGCAGACAATTTGTCTTTTTCTGCACAAAAGGTGCGCATGGGATGTTCTTGGTCTTTCCAGCACCACAATGACCATAGGCACGAGGCCGAGATGACCTTTCAGTGGTTACAGCAGAAAAAGGGGAAGGTTCTGGATTGGCCATCACAGCCTCTTGACCTTAAAGTAAACCCATCGATTTAATTGTTTTAAAAAACAGTTACATTCCCGACATGTGCCGGGACTGTATATGTCACATTGGTTGTGGTCTCAACCAAACTGTCAAACCATCCAATGGCTGCTGTTCTAACTGGTCACATGTGCAGCATCATGGCAGTTAAAGATTAAACAGAGATGGCAGCTTCCTTGGCTGAAACTGATAGGAGGGTTTACCTCCTCTTTAATATAATGGAGCCATTCTGGGGAGATCTCAAACATGCAAGACTTTGCATAACTTGGAGGCATTTTGCCAAGATGAATGGGCAGCTATACCACCTGCAAGAATTTGGGGCCTCAGACAACTATTACAAGACTGCACACTGTCATCGATGCCAAAGGGGGCAATACAGGGTATTAAGGATTAATGGTATGCAGACTTTTGAACAGGGGTCATTTCATTTGTTTACTTGTTGCCATGTTTTCTTTTTAGGATTGTGCCATTCTGCTATAACCTCCAGCTGAATATGAATCCCATAAGAACTAAAAGAAATGGGTTTTGCTTGCTCTTTAAAAATGGTACATAAAGTACAGTATATTACCAATTCACCAAGGATATGCAAACTTTTGGAGGCACAACTGTATATCAATCATTTCATTACAAATGTATGCAGGAATATTACAGGTTTCCAGACATAAAAGTGCAAAAACCAGCACAAATGTCTTAACAGCAGGTTGTGCAATGGACATGCACCCGATTTGATTTTCAACTCTAGTTCTAGGTCGTCTAAACTGTCCTAAATCTGTGTAACTACCAATTAAGAGAGACCACCAAAGATGCACAAACCACTTTATACCAATGATCAGACAAAACCTCACTGAGCAAATACACAAAATATTTTCATAAAAACGGCATCATATAAAAACATTTCTATAGAAAAAGGGGTTAAGTTTCTACAAGTACACAGCATAGACCAGCAAAAGAACATAAGCAACTTCTCAGAATCATAAAATATTTAATAAGGTATATTTTTAGGGGATATACTGTGTATAAAATTTGAGATCACAATAGGAAGCTAGTTTAGACCCTCTCCAAGCTATAACTGTCACCCATTTGCAATGCTTTGCAGATTGTACTGCCACTGATACAAGGCTCTACTGAAGCATACAAAATTTCAACTAATAAAAAAAAAAAAAAAGTGGCTTTCTGTATTGGAAAGACAAAAAATAAAACCACATTGCTAGAGAGTGTATTGATTATCTCTAAGAGCAGTAAAGAAAAATAAAAAGCAAAAACACAGATTACATTACACTAATGTAGCAACAATGCATACATATTGTTCTCATTAGTAATATTAGTAGTCAGCTGGCTTAAGGTACAAAATATAAAGCAGAGAGAAGCTCACAGTAATAAACTACAAATAAGCTTAGCAAAAGAATAGGGGGGAAATGAAAATAGTAAAAAAAAGGGAAAGGAACAAAATAAAAACTGGAGTTTGCGGTTAAGTAATCTAACACAACTCTTTGTATTTAAGTGCTGTCAGTGTATGTGGAGCCCTTCCTTCCTGAAAGGAGTCTACAAGCCTTTTTTCCTGCAACACACTGTGGACCCTCTTGGCACTGGAGCAGAAAAAAATGTCATGAATCAGGAATGACAACATCCAGGAGGCTGTGTGTTGGTGAAGTTCAGATGATCAATTACTTGCTCTCACTATCCCATGTATTCTCTTCCTCTGTCTTGAGGTAGTTAATACAAGCCAGACTCTAGGTGTGGTAGCCAGCATGTGAAGATAATGTCCAAATCCATGGTCTAAGGAGACAGACTACCTTGGATGTTGTGACAGTCGAGAACAGAAGACATGAAGACACAGGGAACTAACGAACATTTCCCTCAGATGCGAAGGTGGTTCGATTCCACGCTTTATGTTGGTCCGATATTCTTTTTTTGTGATTTATTGAATCTGTCTTTATTTATAAAAAGTCAAAAAGAAAGGTGCTGTGGGAGCACAACAAATCACCGTCCTTTGCTGTAGCCAGGAAAAAACTGGTCAAGCAGTGTTTGCAGGACCTTGTTAGGAACCATACTGTAAGTCTTTCCAAGGTCAAAGCGACAAGCTGGACAGCTGTAGACCTCGGCTCGAAAGGAACGTTGCAAACAGCTCTGAAACCAAGAAGTACAGTTATTCAAAAATAGCTACTTCACGGTCTTACTTTTTCAAGTTACTGAATCATCACTGGCAGCTACATATCTAAAAAGACACTGTCATCTGCCCATTCACCATGTCCCCTGATAGCCTACCCCCAAAGTAAAATATTCGTACCTACCCACACTGCGTCACCACCTCCCTGCAACAGGAGATCACTCTTTGTAAGCTCTGGCGTGGGAGCTTATCCAGGCAGACGATGTCACTTCTCTATAGACAAAGTGACTTTGTCTATCTCCACCCAATATATATATATATGTATTGTATATATATATATATATATATATATATATATATATATATATATATATACATATATACACACACACACACACACACACACAGTATCTCACAAAAAAGAGTACACCCCTCACATTTTTGTAAATATTTTATTATATCTTTTCATGTGACAACACTGAAGAAATGACACTTTGCTACAATGTAAAGTAGTGAGTGTACAGCTTGTATAACAGTGTAAACTTTGCTTTCCCCTCAAAATGACTCAACACACAGCTATTAATGTCTAAACTGCTGGCAACAAAAGTGAGTACACCTCTAAGTGATAATGTCCAAATTGGGCCCAATTAGCCATTTTTCCTTCCCGGTGTCATGAAACTCGTTAGTGTTAAAAGGTCTCAGGTGTGTTAAATTTGGTGTTCTCGCTCTCACTCGCTCATACTGGTCACTGGAAGTTCAACATGGCACCTCACGGCAAAGAACTATCTGAGGATCTAAAAAAAAAGAATTGTTGCTCTACATAAAGATGGCCTAGGCTATAAAAAGATTGCCAAGACCCTGAAAATGAGCTGCAGCACAGTAGCCAAGACCAGACAGCGGTTTAACAGGACAGATTCCACTCAGAAAAGGCCTCGCCATGGTTGACTAAAGAAGTTGAGTGCATGTGCTCAGCGTCATATCCAGAGGTTGACTATGGTAAATAGATGTATGAGTGCTGCCAGCATTGCTGCAGAGGTTGAAGGATTGGGGGTCAGCCTGTCCATGTTCAGACCAGACCATACGCCGCACACTGCATCAAATTGGTCTGCATGGCTGTCATCCCAGAAGGAAGCCCTTTCTAAAGATAATGCACAGGAAAGCCCGCAAACAGTTTGCTGAGGACAAACAGACTGCTGGAACCATGTCCTGTGGTCGGATGAGACCAAGATGAACTTATTTGGTTCAGATGGTGTCAAGCGTGTGTGTGGTGGAAACAAGTTGAGGAGTACACAGATAAGTGCGTGTTGCCTACAGTCAAGCATGGTGGTGGGAGTGTCATGGTCTGGGGCTGCATGAGTGCTGCCAGCACTGGGGCGCTACAGTTCATTGAGAGAACCATGAATGCCAACATGTACTGGGACATACTGAAGCAGAGCACGATCCCCTCCCTTCGGAAACTGGGCCACAGGGTAGTATTCCAATACAACAACCCCAAACACACCTCCAACACGACCTAAAGAAGCTGAGGGTAAAGGTGATGGACTGGCCAACCATGCTCCACAACCTAAACCCTATTGAGCCATCTGTGGAGCATCCTCAAACGGAAGGTGGAGGAGTGCGAGGTCTAACATCCACCAGCTCTGTGATGTCATCATTTAGTAGAAGAGGACTCCAGTGGCAATCTGTGAAGCTCTGGTGAACTCCATGCCCAAGAGGGTTAAGGCAGTGCTGATAAAGAATGGTTGCCACACAAAATATTGACACTTTGGGCCCAATTTGGACATTTTAACGTAGGGGTGTACTCACTTTTGTTGCCAGCGGTTTTGACATTAATGGCTGTTTGTGGAGTTATTTTGAGGGGACAGCAAATTTACACTGTTATACAAGCTGTACACTCACTACTTTACATTGTAGCAAAGTGTCATTTCTTCAGTGTTGTTACATGAAAAGATATAATAAAATATTTACAAAAATGTAAGGGGTGTACTCACTTTTGTGAGATTATATTATATATATATATATATATATATATATATATATATATATTATATATATATATATATATATATATATATATATATATATATATATATATATATATATATATATATATATATAGTTTTTTTTCACATTTATTTTATTGGTTTCAACATTAATCATTCAAAATGCACAAAACTGTGGGCTTTGTAGCAGTGTACCGCAACATACAGCAGCACATAAGCAATATCAGTACACTTGCATACACTGCATTTACAAAAAGTCACAAAAAGACCCAAAAACTTTAATCTAAAAAGTAGCCCCGCAGGGCCTAGGACCAAGTAAACTTGCAATACAACAGAAAGTGGCCTCAGAAGGCCAAAGAAGATGCTGCATGCTGCTACAACACCACGGAGGTAAGAAAAAGAGGGAATAATACCCAACTAACAATACAGTAACAAAAAAAAAGGGTACAAACCCCAACTACCCCCCACCGTTCCAGGCTAAACCCATCAGTTTGAGAGGTAAGACCCTGAAGACCTGGTCATGGCCCAAAGGTGTAAGATTAATGCCATATCAGAGGCTAGGACGTCAATCTCCACCCAATATTAAACATGATTTATTTGAAAGCCATCGGTCATTACCACTGAACATTGGCCTATTTTCGCCAAGTACCTCATTCTCTAAGTTCTAAACTTTGGGGAGCCATCTTTCTGTCCTGATGCCCCTCTTTATTCCAAAGTAAAGAGAATGGGGCAATATAGTGACAGTTGCATCTTGCACAATGAGAATTGCAGAAGGATTGACCCTTCAAGAATGGGTGAGGTAGCTAATATCATGCTGGGTACTTTTACTAACCAGTTTCAACCTAGACTAAACTTTGACGCTAGAATTTCTTAAAACTAATATTAAAACATTAATTTAAAAAAATTAAATTTTATGACAAGATAAACTGAGATCCCATTTACCTGTACATACAGCTGCACAACAAACAAAGATGAAAGCAGAATTGAAGAATATACATGCACAACTTCAAATGGTTTACTCACTTTGCACACATTGTGGAGGCAGGCAGTTGTAACTGGCTGGTAAACCAACTCCTGGCAGCATACACACATAAACGTTGACTCGACCGTTTTCAGAAATTTCTAAAAAACAAAAAACAAAAACAAATTTAAGACATCTTAATAATTTGAAAACAATTTCAGTATAGAGTGCAAATGTTTCTTATGTCCATGTTCTGATAGTTTACAGCAGAACTCCAGGTAAGCAGAACTCTAGGTAAACAGCTAAAACACAGTACAATTACATACAGGTATAGTGGGAAAAAAACTTTTTGATCCTATGCAGATTTTGTAAGTTTGACCACTGTCAAAGAAAAGAAAGGGTCTAGAATTGTTATCATAGGTGTATTTTAAATAATAAAGACCGAATATCAACCAAAAAATCCAGAAAAAACATGATAGAAATGTTATAAACAAAGTTGCAGTTCAGTATTATAAATATCTGAATCCCAAGCAAAACATGACTTAGACCCCGTTCACACAGGGGCGACGCTACTTGCTGGGGCGACCTGTGAAGTCGCGGTGCACGCCTCGGCGCGACATGCACGGACTTCATATCATTGAAGTCAATGCAGGTCGCCTCCAGGTCGCCCCAAAGTAGTACAGGACCCTTTTTCTAAGTTGGAGCGACTTGTGTCGCTCCTATTAGAACGGGTCCTGTGCTAATCAATGGCAGGCGACCCACCGCGACTTGTCAGGCGACCAAGTCGCCTGACAAGTCGCGCTAGTGTGAATGGGGACTTTGTAGTTGGTGGAGAAACCTTTGTTGGCAAGAGTAGAGGTAAGGAGTTTCTTGTAGTTGGTTACCAGGTTTGCACACATCTCAGGAGGATTTTAGTCCACTTTTTATTAACAGATATATGTTAAAAGTGTAAAAATAGTAAGGAACAAAGCAAACAAAAATGTTTTAACTATTAATAGTTTAAAAAAAAAGTGAAAAAAAAAATCAGCAGGAAAATAATAATTAAACGGAGGAGAATAAGGAGTTAAAGCATTTGTTACCCTAAAAAAAAAAAAAAAAACAAAAACAGATCCTGTTCCCATAAAGCATGATATGTGTTAATTTGGCCCCCGTATCACCCAAAATACCCGACTGTTCCTGCCAGTCTCTACCCTCCTCCCTGTACATGAACCACAGTGTATCATGGCTGCTGAACTCTGACACTGTGGTCAGCGTACGTGTCTCCGTCATCTGCAGCTATCTGAAGCTCTCCTCTTCCCCCCCCGCCTGTCCGCTCACTGGCGTGGCTCTGCTCCCCTCCCAGCTGAAACAAAACTATGTGATCTTTACATCATCCCCTCTGTTAAATTACAAAACTCCTCCCCAGCTGACGTCAGAGGAAGTTCCTGGCCCCATTCCCTGGAGATTTCAGACGTGGAAAGAAGAGAGCCGGGATACACGTGATCGCCGATAGGAGCTGTGAAAACAGGTAGAAATCACCTTTTTTAAATAACGCACAGGCACTAGGATACGGATTGTAATCCAACAGAGGGGATGATGTAAAGATCACATAGTGGCTTAACAACCACTTTAAGGCTGATTAGTGTCAATTAAGGGTTAAAAAGAGGAACAAATAAAAAAAAAAAAAAAAAATTATAGTTTTTTTTTTTACTTTTACTTGACAGGTTGCTGACCTTATCTGCAGATCAAAGTTCCTTGTACAGGTCTACGATCTTGTCCCCAACGTCCTTTGACAGCTCTTTGGTCTTGCCCATGATGGTGAGGTTTGGAAGAAAGATTCTGTGGACAGGTGTCTTATACACACACAACGAGTTGTCGTTAGGAGCACCTTCTTAAATTGACAGGACTAATCTGCGTACTACATGAGCACATACTGTAGCCAGTCTGTGGAAGCCAGAATTATTGTTGGTTGGTAGGGGATCAAATACTTCTTTTACTCACTGAACTGCAACTCAATATAGAACATTTGTATTAGGTGTTTTTTTTCTGGATTTTTGGTTGATATTCTGTCTCAATCATTTTAAATACACCTATGATAACAATTATAGACCCATCATTTCTTTGCAAGTGGTCCAACTTACAAAATCTGCAGAGAATCAAAACTGGACTTTTGTACTTACCTTAAAATCCTTTTCTCTGAAGTTCGACAGACGCAGCTCCATATCTTCTTTAGACCATTGGGTTATTCTCTTCCCATCAGGAATAGGACACTAGGCAGGAAAAAGCTTTACCACGCCTATGGGTGCTGTCCCTGCAGTCATAACCCCACACAACCTGCTACAGCATCTAGTTTAGTTGCAAGCAGTGTTTAGAAGAAAAAAAAAAAAACATTCACTCAGAAGTAGAGGGACGGGTGCTGCGTCTGTCGAACTTAAGAGAAAAAAGATTTTAAGTACAAAAATCCAGTTTTATCGATCGTTATCAACAGGCGCAGCTCCATATCTTCTTTAGACCATTGGGATGTCCCAAAGCAGTATTTTCATGAGGGGTGGAAGACAATGCCAAGAAGAACGTACAGTACTCCCCAAAGGCAAAACGTAGCCAACCAGGTAATATGGAGCTCCACCAGGAACAACTGGAGCTCACATAGAAAAAAAACTTACACCCTCAAAGAGAACAAAAAAAGATTCTCTTCAAACAGCTGCCTAAAAAACCTTGCGGTCAAAAGAGGCATCGGAAGATGCCAACACATCAACTTTATAGAATTTTGTGAACGTATGCACAGACTACCATGTTTCCGCCTTGCAAACTTGCATCACTGACGCCTGATGGAGAAAAGCCCAAGAGGCACTCAGCGCTCTAGGAGAATGCGCCTTCACAGGAAACGGAGGAACCTGACCCTTCAGCGAATAAGCCTGAACAACCATCTGCCTGATCCATCTGGATATGGTCACAGCAGAAGCAGCCAATCCCTTACGAGGACCCTCGGTAAGGACAAATAGAGCGTCTGTATTTCTGAAAGACTCAATGGCCGCCAGGTAAACCCTGATCGCCCGAACCACATCCAAAGAATGCAAGGCAATTTCCCTAGGATGCTTAGGCTTGGGACAGAGTGAAGGCCGCACAATGTCTTCATTCAAATAAAAATCAGAAACCACCTTAAGGAGAAAAGACTGATTTGGTCAGAGTACCACTTTATCTGTGGACCACCAAATAAGGTGAGCGGCAAGACAACGCCACCAATTCAGATACTCTGCGGGCAGAAGTGATAGCCACCAAAAAGGCAACCTTCTGAGACAATGAAAGCAGGGAATCTCCCGAATGTTCACAAAAGGAGGCTTTTGAAGAATAGAGAATACCAGAATCAGATCTCTTGAAGGTAGCGGGGACCGCGTTGGAGGAGCCATACGACGCACTCCCTGAATGAAGGTACGAATCAAGGCATGCGTAGCGAACAGGCGTTGAAATATATAGCCAATGCTGACACTTGGCCTTTGATAGTGCCCAAAGCCAACCGTTCAACCCCTTTCTGCAGAAGGGCCAAAACCCTAGCAGCCGAAAACAAGAGAGGGTGCACCTTCAGTGATTCGCACCATGAAATGTACGATTTGTATGTATGATGATATATCTTCCTGGAGGTTCGACTTCCTAGCCTTCAATAGCGTAAGAATCACAGTCAGAAAGACCTCTATCCCTCAACACCTGGCTTTCAACAGCCATGCCGTTAAAGCCAGCGACTGTAAAGCAGGATGGAAGATCGGATTTTGAGACAGCAGATCTTCCTTGAGAGGAAGTCTTCAAGGAGCATCAGTGACCAACCTTACTAGGTCTGCGTACCAAGACCAGCGAGGCCAGTCTGGAGCCACCAGAATGACCTGGATCCCAACTACCTCTATCCTACGTAGAATCCTCAGCAGAAATTTCAGCGGTGGAAAGGCATAAATCAGCCAATACTGACCCAAAGGAGCCACCAGTATGTCTGTAGCATCGGCCAGAGGATCTCGAAATCTGGCTATGAACCTCTGAACCTTCTTGTGGATATGAGAAGCAAATAGATCGACATTGGGTGCCCCCCTTCGGACCCACAGGAGATGAAACACGTCCGGGTGTAGGGATCACTCCCCTTGATCCAACACCTGATGACTCAGGTAATCCACTTGGTGCCCCCCTGGTGATTGATGTAAGCCACAGCTGTGGCATTTTCCAATTGAATCCGAACAGGACAATCTTGCAGACGAGTGGTTCAGTGGCTCAGACAAAGCTTTATTGCTCTGAGCTCCAAAACATTTATCGGCAGTTTGGACTCTTCTACTGTCCAGGTTCCCTGGGCACAGAGCTTCCCCAGTACCCCGTCCCAGCCCGATAGGCTAGCGTCAGTGGTTACCACCGTCCAAAACAATGGGAGGGAGGGAGGAAGGACATGCCATGTCAGTGCTGGAGAATGAAGACACCATAACAGCGCAGATCTTGTGTTGTGGCTCAACCAAATCAAAGTTTCCAAGGACTTCGGATCCTTGTTCCATTTGACAAGAATCTCTCTTTGCAAAGGTCTGGTATGGAACTGAGCAAATGGAACCGCCTCGAAGGTTGATACCATCAGACCCAAGGTGCGCATGCAAGTCCACAGAGAGGACAGATTGTTTGCCAACAACAATCAGATCGCCCCCTGCAACTTCTGCAGCTTGTCCGTGGGAAGAAAGACCCTCTCCAAAGCTAAATCCAGAGTCAGGTCCAGATAATCCAGTCTCAAGGAAGGGATCAGGGTGGATTTCTTGAAATTGATGTTCCACCCGAACTCCTGCAGGGAGCCGACAGTGATCGTCAGGTCGCCCATCAGGGTTGAATGAGAGTCTGCTCTCAATAATTGAGATCGTTCAGATACCCAGGTACTGCAATCCTCAGTTTCCAACAGGAGCGGAGGCGAGACCAAAGGATAACGCTACAAATTGATAATGCTCTTCTGCTACCAAAGCGTAGAAACCGATGGTGACCAGTGTAGATAGGGATGTGAAGATATGCATCTTTGATATCTATGGAAGCCAAAAAGTCTCCCTGGTGTAGTGACGCCACTACCGTTCGGATAGATTCCATGCGAAACTTCTGTACCTACACGAAGCGTTTCACAGCCTTGAGATCCAGAATTGGACGCACTTTGCCCTCTTTTCTGGGCACAGTAAAAACAGGTTTGAATAAAACCCTTGAAAGCGTTCCTGAGAGGGAACTGGTAAAATCACCTCTTGCGACAGCAGATCTTGTACCCCCTTCCGTAGATTCCGTAACCGGTCTGGAGATAGGCGCAGGTTGGACGGGAAGAACCTGTCGACGGACGAGACCAGAATTCGATCTTGTACCCTGATCAGATCAGTTCGTGAACCCATTAGTCCTGAATCAAGAAAGTCCAAGGTTCCGGAAAGAACCGAAGACGCCCCCCCCCACACCAGAATCGGTTGAAAGCGCCCCTTCGTGCAGACGAGGATTTGTCTGCAGATCCAGACTGGCCGGACTTTGATTTACCTGACCATGGATTCTTGGAATTCCCAGACCTGAACGTCTTTCCTTTTTCTCGCGACCTCGAGGTCTGAAAAAACGGCTTATGAGCAAGTGAAAGAAGGCCCCCGTCTATGATGTGGCGCCTTGCCCTTAGAGAACTGAGGAAGAGAGTACTCTTCCCACCCGGAAGGCCTTTGAACAACTCATCAAGAGAGAATCCAAACAACCTCTCCCCCATAAAGGGAAGATCCGTCAAAGCCTTTTTGGAAGCCTTTTAACCACACCATGCGTCTAATTGCAATCCCCACTGCCAACACTCTGGCCACAAGGGGAGCCGCATCCAAGGACGCATCACACATGAACACCAGGGTCTGAGCCATCTGGTCCATTAGTTCCAGCACCGCTGGGGAGAGCTGCTCGGCTTCCAAGTTACCTCTTAGTAACTTCACGTGTAGATGGGGGGGGGGGGGGGGGGCAGACTCCACTCGTCTATACACAGGGTCAGCGAAGGCTGGGGATTCTTCCACCGAAACCACAGTAGACTTATTCAGCCTGGAAACCGGGTGATCCACCTTTGGTGTCACGTCCACCTAGTGGAAACTGCATCTGCAAAAGGATAACAGCATTTAAAGCGCTTAGGCACCACTAGCATGTGCTTGATGTGCCACCATTGTTCATTGACAATATCGTCAAAAAGCTCCGGACAAGGAAACACCTTGCCTGATTTTCAGGAGCCAAAAGACATCTGCGAACCAGACGCTGTAGATTCATCTGCCAATGTTAAAGTTTCCCGCACTGAAACGATAAGTGCTTTCACCAATGCGCGTTCCCGCGTGGTGGCGGATGAGGACAGGTCCTCTTCACCATCAGAATGCGAAGACAGTGACCCCTCAGGGTGGGGTGCATCTGCGACGGCCATATCTGCCTCAGAATCTGAGGAAACTACAGAGGGAGGCGAAGGCAGAAGGGGTTTGTGGCTAGCAACACTTTTACATACAAAATCTACGTTTGACACCAGGTTTTCCAAGACTGCTGTAAGCGCAGACGGGCTGAGACCCAAAGGTTTCTGCAGCCACACCTAGGGGGTCTGTAGGTGAAATTATAACCTTGGGACTCCATATTACACTGATATGAAAAAAATGCAGTGTCACTATAAAAGTCCCTAAATTGCGATCCCACCGCTAATTTAGTGGTACACCTAGTCCCAATCCAACACAAGCTGACAGAGTGGGTAAGTAAAACCTACAGGGGAGCCCAGAAACATTACCAGGCCGCTCAGGAGACTGCCAGCACGTTCTTGTGAAAACGAAAGTAAAAACGTTCTGTCACAGGAAATGACAAGCACAGCTTGTCATAGCTAGATTCCTATGTTACATGCCGTTCGCCTGTCCATCAATTGTGAACTAAAAGAAAATGCCTGCTCCATGCATTTCTAAAGGGAACTAAAAAAAATGGCTGCACATCCTTTTCAATGGGAGAATAGAAGCATGAATCTACAGCAAAATGGTGTCCCTGAGGGGGTAGGCCTACATCCCAGAGGTCAGAGGAACCGAGAGAGCCCGAGGGTCTGACTATTCAAGGGAGGGGGCCCACGTCCACCCTGAGACCGCCAGAGGATTAGGGGGACAGTATTACTCATCATACCATGGTGCCAGGTGGGTGCCACTCCGCAGTCCTCCTCCCACCCGGGGAGGGGGTGCTGCCAGCCAGGTGGTACGCTGCGACTCAGGGCGTCCCAGGTCGATCGCATCCCAACAAGACCTGTCCACTTGCAGGCTCGTCCCCATTCACCGGGGCTCTGTCGTGGCGAGGTCAGGTTCTGGACTATAACCTGCTCACGCTCGCTGGCCAGGCTGGGAGACCATAAGGATATAGAATATCCAGTCCGAAACCAGAGCCGGCTGTTGCTTGTAGTTCTCCAGGAACTCTAACTAGTGAAAATTAAAAAAAAAAATGAAAATAAAAAAAATTACAAAACAACAAATTTCCCCTATTAATAGCGAAGACCGAAATCCCAGCAGGGAACTAGTTCCTATTTCTAAACTATGCAGAAACAAACTAGATGCTGTAGCAGAGTGTCTGGGGTTATGCCTGCAGGGACAGCCCCCATAGGTGTGGAGAAGCTTTTTTCCTGCCTAGTGTCCTATTCCTGATGGGAGGAGCATAACCCAATGGTCTAAAGAATATATGGAGCTGCGTCTTGTCGATGAACGATAGGGAAATAATTATTTTCGCCGCTGTATATAGAAAATATTTAAGTCTTGGGGCTGTCTGGCCAAAAGTACAGACAGTCCAGCCAGCAAGCCACCAGCCATGGTGACCTGACTTTTCTACACTGCACTTTAGCTACACAGCTAGGTCACCTCCCTGCCACTACCTGTGATTGTAGTGAAGCAACAGCACACTGATGCGCTCATTCTTCCAATCACTCATCCTCAGTATGTTCCCTATCAGCACTGCAGCACATCCGGTTGGTCCCTACTTCTAGCTTTCCCATTCCCAGTCTTCCAGAGTTCTACTGTACAGTTAATGCATGTCCCTAATGCCAAAAGAAAGCAGCAACGCTTTATAAAGGCGATTTCCTTCATGGTGGTTTAGGAAGGGTGCCACCGGAAAGGAAGAAGAGTGCACAAAGGCAGGGCTAATTAAAGACCCAATTCTTGGCTCACTTCTTTCCCTGCAGCGCCTCTACTAATTCGCTATGCAAGTGAGGCTTGAAATTGCCTAATTCAAACCTCATCAACTGGCAGCCGAACCTGATGCTGTGGAGTGTCTGCACTGAGGTCAGCTCTCCACACACATTTCATCTGTCAGGTTCTTTCCTCTCCTGGCCAGGGGAAGAGGTCCAGTGACATTAGTGCCCAGTCCCCACTGACGTTAGTGAATCCCTCTATCTGCATCAATTAGCTAAAATTAGCCACACAAAAGAAAAGACAAAAATTGCTCTCATGCCTTTTGTGTCACACGCTTTAGCCCTTCCACAGACAATGGGGGCACACCGTATTTATAGGATCACCCAACACAAACACAGCTAATTACAGAGCAGGCCGATAGGTTTTCCCATCCTGAACCCAGAGCCCTCACATGGCAGATTGGTCCCCAATCTGATGCCATGTCACCAATCACATTGGAAGCATGACAGTAAAGGGACAGATCTACTCTGTACAGAGTAGAGAGAGAGCCCCGGGATCCCATAACATAGGACGACTGTGCTGTGTCTGAGCTAGGAGGCAGGCTGTCATGTCTGACCTCGCCTCCCGGTTGTCTGTCTGCCATGGGGAGCCACTGGCTTTGAGGCACTAAGCATGTCTACAGATGGAAGTTCTGACTTCACTGACTAGAAGCTGGTTTAAAAGAAATGACACTCCCCAAACAGGATATTGTGCGAAACTTGTAAGTACATAAGAGAACCAGAACCTTCACTAAGCAGAAGAGTGGGTTTGATAATATAGTCTTCAGTGCCTTCACCCAGAATAGGGCCTCAGAGCAGAGGAGGCTCCCTTCCTGGGAAATTACCTAGTAATCGAATTGTGGATGGAGGAGAACTACTCTCTGGGTGGGGTAGCCAAACTCTTTGAGTTTTTGTCCCAAATGAAAGAATGTCTAGCTTCACCACTGCATACCAGTCAAGACCAGTGTTAACCACTTTTCGCCTGCGCTATAGCCAAAAGATGGCGGCTTCAGCGCGGGCTTCCAGTTCCCGGGAGGGCGTCTATAGACGCCCTCCCGCTAACGCGTGCTCTGTGATCAAGTCCTTCAGATTCGGCTGAGAGAAGGGTAAAGGGCAAATTACAGGGGCCCTTTACCACGTGATTAAGGGTCAGCCAATGACCGTTGATCACGCAAGTAAACAGAAGCCAATTATCGGCTATTTTTCTCCTCACGATCAGCATAAGGAAAGAAGAAAACCAGGAACCGGCTTCTGTTACAGGGACATCAGTCCCAATCTGTGCCGCTAATCAGTGCCCCCCCCCCCATTTCCTCTTTGTGCGACCGGCAGCTACTATTCACCTTGCCACCAGGTGTGTTTCTGACGCGTCCTCTTAACAGGCTACTTGCTATGCTGGTTTACATCCGCAACACCCTCGGCCATCAATGCAAACCACATTAACAATTACAATTCCCAGCATTTCCTAATGGTGGTGCAGTGAGCAAATATGACTTATTCATCTCTAGGATACCTCCTCTAAGTGCCTTGGCTGTAGCTGCTTTTTCTCAAAAGTCACTGTTGAAGGTATTTTTCTGCTAAATGGTAAAGCTTTATTATAGAAAATTAGCAGCTTTTTAATGTAATTTACTTGTGTCCCAGAGTTCAGCTTATTATAATCAAGAACCTGTAGCTGGATTAACACAACTTACAGGGCCCTCCTTAATTGAAGACAGAACCTCGTCCCACAGCTTCTGATTTTGAGAGTCCTCTTTAATTAACCAATCCTGCTGTTCTGTTAGTTGAAATGCTTCCCCGCCCTTCTTCTCCTCATCATCCTCCTCTTCCTCCTCCTCCTCTTCCGACAGCTTCACAGACTTAGATGGCAAGGTGTCCTCATTTGGCTCATCTGAAAAAAATGTCAACAAACATAAGATGATTGAAAAGAAATACACACTAAAATGATAAACACAACAGAGCAGACGTACAATGCCTGAAGTAGGAAGACCTAATGCACATTAGTTGGCGAGCTTCAATAGTAAATGATACCCTCTGCTGGTCAGAGCCAGCTCTGAGCCCAGTTTGAAACGTATCTAAGCAGGATTAAGATGTGCTTGAAATTATAAAATATTGCACACTATATTGTAGGCATGCTGTACATAAAATATAAACCATGGAGATTTAAAAATAATTCACAGCCACTCTTGCCTAAAGTGGATGTAAACCTTCACCTATACCAAGTGAAGAACAGCCTCAGATGATACATTGAGATTAAACAAATCTCCCTACAGAAGTTTTACATGTCTATCTGTTGTCTTCAACTTAATATATTCTGGGTCTTGGCAATCTTCTTATAGCCTAGGCCACCTTTATGTAGAGCACATATTTTTTTTGGATCCTAGAGAGTTCTTTGCCATGAGGTGCCATGTTGAACTTCCAGCGACCATTATGAAAGAGTGAGAGCGATAACACCAAATTTAACACACCTGCTCCCCATTCATGCCTGAGACCTTGTAACACTAACGAGTCACATGACACTGGGGAGGGAAAATGGCTAATTGGGCCCAATTCAGACATTTTCACTTAGGGGTGTACTCACTTTTGTTGCGTTATTTTGAGGGAACAGCAATTTTACACTGTTATACAAGCTGTACACTCACTACTTTACATTGTAACAAAGTTTAATTTCTTCAGTGTTGTCACATGAAAAGATATAATAAAATATTTACAAAAATGTGAGGGGTGTACTCACTTTTGTGAGATACTGTATATATCATTTTTACATACGGTCAGCAGAGAAAGTGCAGTGTCACTATGGCGTATTGCTGTAGCAGTGATCATGTACCAATGATGGCTGCTCTGATATAACTGTGCTGTCAGTCATGGTCTCTGACCACTGCAACAGCAGTAAAATGTTTTTTTCAGCCAATGAAAGTTAGGTAAAATAGGCAAAAACAGAAAAGTCTATGAACATAATTTAAATGGTCTCAGTATCGAAAATAGGTAAAATAGGCAAAAACAGAAAAGTCTATGAACATAATTTAAATGGTCTCAGTATCGAAAATAGTTGATCGAGTGTTCTTTCCCTCCCCCCCGGCTCGCTGCTGCTGTTATACTCAAGGAAGGGCACAACATGGCAGGCGAAGCAAGTCTGTCCTTTTTTACACCGTCACAGCACTGCGATGTTAGAACAACACAGATCTCTGCGAGGGCAATATAAACCATTGTTTTCTGTTCACACTGCAACAGTGCCCTTGGGTGTTGAGCAGTGCGGTGTAAAAAGCATACTGTGAGCATTTTTCTACAGTGGATTGGAGCTCACGTGAAACCTCCACATACAGTCTGTTTCTATGTACCGCTACTGAGCTGCAGTGAATAAAAATGAATGCAATGTAATTTTGACAATTTCAAGTTGAAAGAAAAAAAGGACAAAGTGCAATGCAAATAAATGTGCACTGTTACACTAGTTCCTGGACCTCACACTAACAGGTGTCCACACAGTAGAACCCTGCATTTTACCATATAGGCCAGGACGTTTGGGACCTAAAGGGTGGGGGGCGACTGTGAAGTGAAGGTTCGGAGTCCTAGCACCAACATGACACTCTAAACCCTGCTGCAAGAAAATTTTACTGACTGGACCCCCGTGAATCTTTTTAGTGCCCAACATAGGCGATATCCCCATATCCTCTGTCTCTAAACAAGTGACTCACTTATTCCTCACTTTGGAAACTGTGGGCTAAGATGTGGAAATTATTCCTAATTTGCATACAGCTGTCCTGATGCGTTCTTATCATGAGAGGTCTATTTTCATGAGAGGTCTATTTTCATATACAAATTTGTCTCATACTATTTATTTTTATACAGAACTATTCTTGAAGCTGGTGTAAGCCCATGCTTCAAATATATTCTATATCAGAATTCCTCAATTATGGCTACTGGGAACGACAAAGTGATTGTTGATCCACCTATTTATACTTTTTAGCTCATTATAATTTATTTTTGCCGAGTGATATGCAACCTCTATTTAAAATGAGTTCATTATCGTTTATTACTTTATAATTGTACATTTTACCTTTAAGTATACAGCATTTGGCTTTCTAAAGCCTCATGCACACTGTAGCTCATAAAAGAGGTTTTTACAGGCATTAGAGCTTTTCTTCGCTGCCTCTAAACTCCCCTTGGTTAGCCTACAGTATGTGTCCATGCAAACTATAGGCATTTTGGGGAGTTCAGAGGCAGAAAAAAAAAAATCACTTGTGAGCATTTTTTATGCTCAAAAGCTCTTCTCCTGAACACACAAGTGTCTTACACGTGTTAATGCTGGGTGTGTTCCTGCATTTATATGCATTAACACGCATGCAAATTGCAGATTTTTACCCTGTTTTTTGCTGCTAAACTCCAGTAGGAGAAAAAAAGCATCAATAGCAATGTGCAAGAGGCCTTATTGTGTTAGGTTTGCTGCACACGGCAGCAAGTGCAATTTTTAATTCACACATTTGTTCTGTGCACTGCGCCTTGTGGTCCGGCATGTTGGAACGTCTGCTTTTGAAGGTCGGCATGCATTTTAGTGTACACAATGGCCTGAAAGATATTAAAGGGGCTTTTTAATATTTCCCTTCCTATGTATCACAACCCCCCGTGATCTTAAAAGCATGAGGTGAGTGAAAAGCAATCCCCCCCCTACTGTGACCCCTATCCCTGCCCCCCCCCCCCACTGATCCCCAGCACCCTATTCATGCAGCACTGCTGACCACATCTCTCTCCACCCCTCCCGCCGGTTGCAGCTGCTGCCCGGGGGATCGGGAGAGCATGATTGTCAGGATGAAGAGCGGGGGAGGTTTGGGGCTGGTGAATGTGTGTTTAATAGCCCCCCTTTTTTTAAAATGTAAAAACAGGACAACAATGCGGTGTGAATCACATGCGATGTCTGCCATCGCACTAGTGTGAACCAGCACTAAAACTGGAGCACAGGGCCTGGCAGCGAAAAGATTAAACCGTAATCTAAAATAGAAAGCAGCTTTAGAAAATGTTGCTGGTTTATCAGGATATCAGTATTTTCAGAAAACATACCTTCTTCAATAGGCCTTTTCTGGTTTCCGTTGCTTTGGGTGCCACTATATTTGGAGTTGCTACGGGTGCCATGGCTGTGCTCTGGGGTACTTGGCTTACTCTGGCTCCTGGAACTCTGATTCGATGAACTGGCTGGACTGCTGGGTTCGGATTTTGTAGGCGGTTTCTTGACTTTTTTCTCTTTGTTAGCCATGGCTTCCAAATATCCCTCTGGAAACTAGGATTGTGGAAAAATTATTGATTTTTATGTAATTTACTATAAAGAGCATGTAACCACTCACTGTATCTGTATAAAATAATCTGCTCTTATATGGGATTAGCATTCCAGCCCAAGTGAACTATAAAGCTTTAGAATAAAATATTTTGGGCAGGCAGTCCTCCATTATATAAGGGACTCCTTTGAAACAAATGGGCATTACCTGCCTGTCCCCAAGTTTTCTCCTCAATGTATACGGAGCTGCACATGCGCATCTCCGTATACAATCTCAGCATGCCTTGGTGCCAAGGAGAAAAAATAAATCAAAACTCCATCATCTAAGCTAATTGAGATCCCACATAGCAAAATATGGCACTCACATGGTTGAATGGGAGGCAAGTATAGTTGGATTAGTTATGCTTCACACTAAAGTATATTCAAGATGTGAAAAAAAAACAAAAAAACAAACAGTAATACTATAAAATCATATTTTCAGTAAATGAATCTGTAGAATGAATTACAATTGTGCTCATAAGTTTACATACCCTGGCAGAATTTATGATTTCTTGACCATTTTTTAGAGAATATGAATAATAACACAAAAACTTTTCTTTCGCTCATGGTTAGTGTTTGGCTGTTGCTATTATCAGGGTTCACTGGGTTTACTCTTTAAATCATAATGACAACAGAAACTACCCAAATTACCCTGATCAAAAGTTTACACACCCCAGTTCTTAATACAGTGTATTGCCCCCTTTAACATCAATGACAGCTTGAAGTCTTTTGTGGTATTTGTGGATGAGGCTCTTTATCTTCTAAGATGGTAAAGCTGCCCATTCTTCCTGGCAAAAAGCCTCCAGTTCCTGTAAATTCTTGGGCTGTCTTGCATGAACTGCACGTTTGATTGAGATCTCCCCAGAGTGGCTCAGAGATATTGAGGTCAGGAGACTGAGATGGCCACTCCAGAACCTTCACTTTATTCTGTTGCAGCCAATGACAGGTCAACTTGGCCATGTGTTTAGGATAATTTTCATGTTGGAATGTCCAAGTACGTCCAATGCGCAGCTTCCGGGCTGATGAATGCAAATTTTCCTCCAGTATTTTTTGATAACATACTTCTTGCCATCAATTCTGACCAAATGTCCTGTGCATTTTTAGCTCACTCATCCCCAAAACATCAGCGATCCACCTCCATGTTTCACAGTTGGAATGGTGTACCATCATAGGCCTTGTTGACTCTCCAAATGTAGCGTTTATGGTTGTGGCCAAAAAGCTAAATTTTGGTCTCATCACTCCAAATGACTTCATGCCAGAAGGTTTGAGGCTTGAGACATTTGCGCAGTAATGGCTTTCTTCTGGCGACTCGACCATGTAGCCAATCTTTCTTCAAATGCCTCCTTATTGTGCATCTTGAAACAGCCACACCACATGTTTTCAGAGAGTCCTGTATTTCACCTGAAGTTATTTGTGGGTTTTTCTTTGCATCCCGAACAATTTTCCTGGCAGTTGTGGCTGAAATTTTAGTTGGTCTACCCGACTGTGGTTTGGTTTCAACAGAACCCCTCATTTTCCACTTCTTGATTAGAGTTTGAACACTGCTGATTGACATTCTTAATTCCTTTGATATCGTTTTTATATCCCTTTCCTGTTTTATACAGTTCAACTACCTTTTCCCGCAAATCCTTTGACAATTCTTTTGCTTTTCCCATGACTCAGAATCCAGAAACGTCAGTGCGGCACTGGATGAAAGATGCAAGGGTCTGTCAGGAGTGCAGAAATGAATTGACCTTTTATACACACACACTAATTACAAGCAAACAGATCACAGGTGATGATGGTTACCTTTAATAGCCATTCAAACCTCTTTGTGTCAACTTGTGTTCATGTTATTAGGCCAAAATCACCAGGGTATGTAAACTTTTGATCATGGTCATTTGGGTAGTTTCTGTTGTCATGATTTAAAAAGAGTAAACACAGTTGATTGATAATAAATGGCTTCAGCCAAACACTAACCATGAGTGAAAGAAAAGTTTTTGGGTTATCATTCATATTCTCAGAAAAATGGCCAAGAAATCATAAATTCTGCCAGGGTATGTAAACTTACGAGCACAACTGTACATAGCTAGGACCTGTTTTTGTATTTTGCAGCCCCGTGTGTCTATTAAACCAAAAGATTAATGCACAATGTGTGTCTGGCGTCACCTGTAAAGTCAGTCCAAGTTTTTTTGAGCGTTCTACGCCTTCCGCGGTCCATGGGGCAGGCTCTAAGTCATCCCTCCGCAAAAGGTATCTCCACACTAGGAACCCACACTTGCCTATTTCAGGCCAGTATTTTACCACCTATGCAACAAAAGTTCAGGCAGTATTCATAGTGTTTTTCACAAGAAATGTATTCAGAAAAAGAAAATGTGCAATTTAAATTAACCTATGAAAATAAGTTTGCTTCATTTGCTTAACTTTGTTAAGACAACTCAATAATGCAGCACCATTCAATAACAGCCAACATTCTATCAATTTTATAAAATCTAAAACTAAATCAACAATCTGATTAGTCGTTACATTGTTAAACTGCTATTATGAAAAGTTTACTTATGTACTGCTAACACAAATAATTCTGACATAATCTGTCAATTTAAAAAAAAAAAAAAAAAAAAACACACAATTTAAAAGAAAAAAAACAAAACAAACAATGGACGCATTTGCAGGCTAAATTAATTCTGGGAAGTTTTTAAGCAGAGACATTTAAGCAGCAATTCTCATGGAGTTGAAGACCTTATAAATGCCATCATATCTGTTGCCATCTTCAGGGGCATATTTGCTGATTCTACGCCCCTTTGAGCTTCGGACTACGCGGACAGGCTTTCCAGCTCTCCAATTCTTAGACTCGGCTCCATCTTTATCATTCAGGGCCGCATCACAATTTAGGGCCAGGGCCCTAGAAGGGGATGCAAGAAGATGAGAGCACAATAAATGTTGTGCATTATGAACTGCTTAATCAAGTAACCATGATCATAGTGTAAAAATGTCATCAGAAATGGTAAAATATTACGTTTTCTGTGCAATAAAAAAAAGGAAAAGAAAAACACACGTGACACCCACCACATGATGCATAATGTTGTTTTTAATTAACCACTTAAGGACCACCCACTGCAGTTTTACTGTGGCAGGCAGCCCCTCCTGCGCGAACCGACATAGCCCTATGTCGGTCGCGCGCCTGCTGCTAGGTGGCGAGTGCGCGCCCCACTCCCGGGGACTCCGATGCCGACAGCTCTGATTGCCGCCGGCCACACCCGCGATCGCTCCCCGCTAAGAGAGAACGGTTAGCTGTTGTAAACACAGCTGACCCTTGTTCTCTCTGTAATGATCACAGAGTACCTGTGATCCTTCTATATAGGATCACATGTCTCTATGGTCATTTCAATAGCCCCCCCCCCCCCACACACACACAGTTAGAAACACTCCCCTAGGCTTACATTCAACCCCTTGATCACCCACTGTGTTAACCTCTTCCCTGCCAATGTCATTATTACAGTAACCGTGCATATTTTTAGCACTGATTACTGTAGTAAAGTCACTGGTCCCCCCCAAAAGTGTAAAAAATGTCAGTTAGGGGTCCAATCTGTCCACTGCAATGTTGCAGTCCCGCTAAGAATCGCAGCTTGCCGCCATTACTAGTAAAAAAATAAAATAAATAAAATTACATAAATATCTTTCCCCGTTTGTAGACGCGATAACTTTTACGCAAACCAATAAAAAAATGCTTATTGCGATTTTCTTTACCATATGTAGCAGAAAACAAATTGGCCTAAAATGATGAAAATTTTTTATTTTTTTCGGGGAATGTTATATAGCAGAATGCGAAAAATGTTGTTTTTATTTTTTTTTCAGAATGTTTATAGCACAAAAAATACCACCAAAAGAAAGCTCTATTTGTGGGAAACAAAGGACATCAATTTTATTTGGGTACAGCGTTGCACGACCGCGCAATTTTCCGTTAAAGTAACACAGTGCCAAATCGCAAAAAATGGCCTGGTCATTAAGGGGGACAAATCCTTCCAGTCCAGAAATGGTTCAAGTACAACTAAAGTCAAATTGTATAGATTTTTTTTTATTTTTGGATACAGTGGAGAGGAATTAGAACACCTGTCAGTTTTTATTGCTGTATGGGTCCCCAATTAAGGAGATTCACCCTCTTAATATGTCCTATTTACCACTATCATTTAAAGTGAAAATAAAAGAAAATCTTGAATTTTGAGTTGTCCCCAGAAAAGTAATAGAAGGGAAACCTTCCAATGGGGGACAATAGCTTTGATGACCTGGGGGGCCCCAAGAGGTTCCCTCAATTTACATAGATTTCCTCTCACTTCCTGTTTGGCTATGGGAACGTGAGGGGAAAGCTCAGCAATGAAACAGAGATGGTGAAAAAAAAAAATCTGACAGGGGTTATAGCCCTCCCTTTGTCTATTCGAATTGAAAGATACTTGTTCCTAAAGGAATATGGACAAAACAGGTCATAATTAATACAAAGTCTAACAGGTGCACATTTACAGATAGTTCTTGCAGGTAGTGATGGGAAAGCTCTTGCCACCAAGGTTAAAGTATGTAGCATTTAATAATAATAATTAAAAATAATAACTAAAGTTTTATTTTCAAATATGTAGTAATGAATACATTTTCATTATTTCTGACCAATTAATTAAAAAAAAAAAGGAGAATGTGTTTAAATAAAAAAAAAAATACATCAAATGATCTTTAAGATCTCCTGTTGTTTAACCAAGCCAAATTTTTCTAAAGAAAAGGTAAATGTTTTAGATATGCTGGTAAGACCAAAGACATACAAATAATAGACCCATAGTCATAAATGCTACATTTTATGCTCTGATATATGAAGGAAAATGAATCACCACAGTGACAATAAAAGGAATAACCCAAAGTAGGGAAAATCGCATTAGACTATCACAAACAAAAACCTCAGTGGTCAAAAGCGATTGAAAAAAACAAACCCATCGGTATCTTCTGCTTCTCTTGGCTGCAAGCTCCACAGGTATAGGATTTCTGGTATCTAGTAATGTTATGTTATACTGTGTCTTAATTAAGAACAAAAATAAAAAAAGGAAGAAAACTTTTGCTTTGTATTTCTAGACGAGAGCACAAAATAGTCCTGAGAGATACAGCTTGATGCCTGATTCTTAGACGTGCATGACAAATCCCATCAAATTCTGTGAAAACAGACAGGCCTACAATTTATTTTAGCAAACACAATTTGCACCAATAGGCGCTGCATCTCTGAAGATGAAGGTAACAATCGGCATGAAGTGTACCATATGACGACACTGCTTTCCCCTCATACTTCCCCTAACGTACATCAAAACTAGATATCAATATGCTGAAGTGTGCCTCCATGCATAAGTTCAGCGTCTTAATTACTGGCTAAGGCTGGCCATAGACAGAGCAATTTTCTTTCCTGCAACCACAGGCTGCAGGATGCAGGAAAGAAAATTGCTTGATTCCCCCATCAACAGTCAGTTTTGATGGGGGAATCCCTCCCGCAGAGCCATTATGTTCTCCCAGGGGGAACCATCCCTGCCAGGAGAACACAGTGAATATGGCTAGCAGCTATAATAGCCGCAAGCAATAAAAAAAATCGCATTGAAAATCCGACAGGCTGGTTGTACCCATGTTGTAATCAACTTGGGTACATTCAGCCTGCCCCATACATGGTTGAAATTCCCGATTCAAACAGTCTATGGCAAGCTTAAGTGTTCGTTGTTTGGAATAGCAATTTTTGCTTTTTTACCAATCTCCATAACTGTTGGTCTCTGTCCATAGTTCCTATCATTCTCGTAACTGGCCAAGACCTATTACCCTTTATGTTAATTTTTCAGAGGTGTGTTTTTTTTCTGATGCAGTCAATGGCTAACTACACTGAAGGCACAAGGAAGCCAAGGAGCCTACAGGAGATTCTCTAAATAATAAATGACTATGGAGGCCCAGGGCAGAAACCCTAAAAATAGCCAGTACACAAGATGATCAATAGCTTGCCTTTATAACAGGTATATGAACTACAGAAAAAAAGTGTAATGTACATAATATGTATGAACTAGTAACTATTACCATAATGAATTGGAGAATATTCATTGTTAGGGAAACGTATCCATCAACCAACAATTCACTGACAACACAGGTGGATATGGGAATGTGGACCACAGAATATAGAACGATACTACTCCATGTCCATATTCCATTACTTGAGAGACTCCTTGTAGTAACAGAAGATTCTCCAAATTCCCAGTCTCTAGTTTCCATGTTCGAAATGACTATTTTATTAACTAATTTAGAAGTGCCAAAAATTACTTTCTTGATCCCCTTCAGTCTGGACTTTGCCCACAACACTCCACAGAAAATGCTCCTAAACGACTAACTAAAACCAACGGTCACTCTTCTGGACTCTTTGCCTTCTGCTTTTGATACAGTTGACCACCCGATCCTTCACAAAAACTCAATTCCCTTGGTCTCTATGACTGTATTCTTCATTGGTTCTCATTTTATCCATCGCACACCACCTTCAGTGTCACAACTCTACCTCCTCCTCTTCCAATCCATTTTCTGTAGGGGCCATCCATGGTACTGTCTTTGGACATTTCCTAGTCTCCATCTGCAATTTCTCCCTGAGTCAGCTGATAACCTCCAACAGCTTCTAAAACCATTTTTATGCCGACAACACCCAAATCTTTCTTTCAACCCCTCAATTTTCTTCCTCCTCACGCATCACTAATTTACTAACGGACATGTCAATACAGATGTTACACCAATTCTTCAAATTCAATCTATTCAAAACTCATATTTCCTCCCCTACGTGCCCCTTCCTGACTTCAGGGTTGACACATCAATCAGTCCCCGCATGCCAGGTTATGTGGAACCCTGAACTCTTTCAGCCCCACAGCCATTCGCTGTCCAAATCATGCCACCTTCACCTCTACAACTTCTCAAAAATACACCCCTTCTTAACCAATAACACCACAAAGCTTCTAATCTACTCCATGGTTATCTCTCGGCTTGACTGCCTCAACGCCCTCCTCCTCAGCTTACTTTTACATAGGCTATCCCCGCTTCAGTCCATCATGAATTCTGCTGCCAGACTCACCTACCTTACCAACTGTTCTTTCTGCTACCCCTCTCTGCTGATCACGCCATTGGCTTCCGATCACCCAATGAATAAAATCTAAAATACTAACTTACAACACCATCCACAACTCTGCCCCCAGGTACATCACTAACCTTTTTTTAAAATACCAAACTGTTCTCTTTGGTCATCACAAGACCTCCTGCTCTTTAGCTCCCTAGTCACCTCCTCCCATGTTCCCCTCTAGGACTTCTACAAAGCTTCTTCCATCCTCTGGAACTACCTACCCCAATCTATCAGACTATCTCCTACTCTATCCACCTTTAGGCGATGCATGAATACTCTTCTCTTCAGAGAAGCCTATCCTGCTTTTAACTTAAACTGTACTTTTACTTTCTTCATTAGCTTATCCTTCACAGTTATTTATTTTGTATCACTTGGCCCTCTTAGATTGTAAGCTCTAACGAGCGAGAACTGCTGTTACTGTATAATACTACTGAAAACACTGGCTCATGCACTCTCCACCTCTTGATATAACCAAAAGTAAATAACCATGATCCTATGTATAAGTCCAGTAAAGCTGGCAACATTTTTTGTAAAATACATTTTTGCATTTTACCATTGTAATTGTTTGATATATTAAAAGAGATTTACCTCTCTCTCTACCCGCCCCCCCCCCCCCGTCCTCCTTTGCCCGAGGTATGCTAATATAGCTTAGTGTGCCCAAAAAGAAAATCTATGCAACATCCAGAATTACAAAATTTTACATAAGTAATAAGAAAAGAGAAAAAAAAATGCCATTTAAGAACAATCTACAAACTTCAACATATATAAAACAGAACTGACCCAAAACTGTTAACCCTTTCGTGGATGGAGATCAATGATGTCTAGATTTTCAGGTCAAAATTAGCAGTATAAGCGCAAGACAACTTTGACAGCCAGTAATGGCCAAGCTAAACATAAGATGCATCTTTAAAAAAAAAAAAAAATTTTCAAAAAGTGGTACAATTTATTCACTAAATGTGTGCATATGTTCATTTTCCATGGAAGGAACTAACCTGTTCATGTGAGTCAATGTCTGATCAAATGAATGTTCTCCAATCCTTTTGTTTCCAGAAAGATCCCGACCACCACTGCCAGTGTATGTGAACTCATCACCACGGTCCTATGAAAGAGGAAATTGTGTCTTGTTTCAGTGATTCTGCAGACTTTATTTGGCTTTTACTAGCAGCCTAGGATGGGCAATCAATCACCACGTGCTAAATCTTAACAGCAACCATGTTACACTGGTCTGACTTAATTATAGCTATATATATATATATATATATATATATATATATATATACATACATACACACACACACACATACAAATTCTGATAGATAGGCTGCTATGAATTACTGTACCTAAAGCTGAACTCCAGGTATGATCTTTATTGCGCATTTACATTGGTCCAGCTTGGAGCAGTCTCCCATCTCCACATTAATCGCAGGGTGGGCATCACATGTGGGACACTGCCATTCATATAACACCCTGTAAATTTATTTTTAAGTGAATACAAAAAGTTGAACAAGGTGGAGGGAAGGGGCAGAGATCTTGTGGTCTCCACTTGTCCAAAGAACATCCTGTATTCATTAGAAAAAGAAAAAAAGAAAAAGAAAAGGAAAAAAAGCCATCCCGTGATTGGTGACAGTGCTGAGCGAGCGACCCTGTGTGATTAGTGTGCAGTGGGAATGCCGCTCAGCGCAGGACTCGAAAGATCACTGCTATCACTGTAGTAGCTCTGACTATTTATGGTGATTGTAAGCTTCCCCAGGTGACTTTCAGGTATGAGACAAGACATGGTTCCAGGCTGGATCATATCTAGAGTTCAGCTTTAAAATGAAAAGCTCTTTAATAAATAAGTCTGAAGGAGATGTACTTGTATGGAAAAAGACCCTACTTACCTAAAATCCCGTTTACTCACTAATAAATTACTCCTCTAAGCAATGCAGTAAAAATTAGGGATAGACCGTTATGGTTTTTTCAGGGCCGATACCAATACCGAAGTTTTGGTCACAACGTATCGGCCGATATTTTGTACATTTAAAGTTTTGAAAAATTAAGACATTTTTTGACACAAATCTGGTACTGAACATGTTCATTTTTGTTTAATGCTTAATGTCTGGCTTTCTGGCACCCTGTGGTGGGTGGCTGACTGGCTGGCATCCTGTGGTGGGTGGGTGGCTGGCACAGGGTCTATGGGTGGCTGGCTGGTACAGGGCCTGTGGATGTGGGTGGCTGGTTAGCACCGGGCTGCTGTGGGTGGGTGTATGGCTGTGATACACTCCCGCGAGGCTAGTCCCGACTCCAGACGAGGCTGTCCAAGGCAAGGCGGCCTAAGAATGCAGAATGAGGTCACAAAAATATCGGCAATATCAGCCAGTTCTGGGGCCGATACCGATATATCGGGGAAAGTGCATATTGGCCCCCGATAATCGGTATATCCCTAGTACAAATATACATATTTTGTGCTTTCTAAGGGATTTTCATCACAAGACGTTCAACTGTGAACTGCAGGTAGATACAAAAAAGAAACATTTGTGAAATTATGTATTCATTATTTATAATTTTTAAAAAAACGAGTTAAATTTGACTTGATATCAGCCTCTTGAAGTTTCTTATACAAAAGAGCTTAGACTAGGTGAGAGGGGTAGCACTGCTAGCCAATCAGGTGAGCTACATGCAAATACAAGAAAACTGCTGATCAGAATACAAAGTAGATTAAGCAGACACGACCTCATCAGTTTTCTACAGTACTTCTACTGCCCAGTCAGCAGGCTGGGGGTAACCAATCTTAAATAGTATATATCAGGACTCGGACAGAAACCCAAATCCTTTGGAGGATAAAACCGCTCATATGGTTTTTTAATCTGTGTATTTAGACATTTGCCAGGAGTTTTACTTTCTAAATATATCCATATATAAGTCACATATAGGTGAATTATTTTGAAACATACCACTTCCTCTTGGGCTAAAGGTTTTGAAGTATGGTTCAGGAATTTACTGTCTCAGTATGTAATCCAAAAAAAAAAAAAAAAAAAAACTTTAAATTATCTAAAGTGTAACTAAAGGCATTTTTAAAAAAATATTTTAGATAGAGCGAGGGAGGGTTATAACCCGTCAGATTTTTTTGTTCATTTTTTATTATATCTTTTCGTGTGACAACACTGAGGAAATGACACTTTGCTACAATGTAAATTAGTGAGTGTACAGCTTGTATAACAGTGTAAATTTGCTGTCCCCTCAAAATAACTCAATACACAGCCTATTGTCTAAACCGCTGGCAACAAAAGTGAGTACACCCCTAAGTGAAAATGTCTAAATTGGGCCCAAAGTGTCAATATTTTGTGTGGCCACCATTATTTTCCAGCACTATCCTAAACCTCTTGGGCATGGAGTTCACCAGAGCTTCACAGGTTGCCACTGGAGCCCTCTTCCACTCCCTCACGACGACATCACAGAGCTGGTGGATGTTCGAGACCTTGCACTCCTTCACCTTCCGTTTGAGGATGACCCACAGATGCTCAATAGGGTTTAGGTCTGGAGAAATGCTTGGCCAGTCCATCACCTTTACCCTCAGCTTCTTTAGCAAGGCAGTGGTAGTCTTGGAGGTGATTTTGGGGTCATTATGTTTGAATACTGCCCTGCGGCCCAGTCTCTGAAGGGAGGGGATTCATGCTCTGCTTCAGTATGTCACGGTACATGTTGCCATTCATGGTTCCCTCAATGGACTGTAGCTCCTCAGTGCCCGTAGCACTCATGCAGCCCCAGACCATGACAATCATACCACCATGCTTGACTGTAGGCAAGACACACTTGTCTTTGTACTCCTCACCTGGATTCCGCCACACGCGCTTGACACCATCTGAACCAAATAAATTTATCTTGGTCTCATCCGACCACGGAACATGGTTCCAGTAATCCATGTCCTTAGTCTGCTGGTCTTCAGCAAACTGTTTGTGGGCTTTGTGCATCATATTTAGAAGAGGCTTCCTTCTGGGACGACAGCCATGCAGACCAATTTGATGCAGTGTGCAGCATATGGTCTGAGCACTGACAGGCTGACCCTCCAACCTCTGCAGCAATGCTGGCAGCACTCATACGTCTATTTCCCAAACACAACCTCTGGATGTGACGCTGAGCATGTGCACTCAACTTCTGTGGTCAACCATGGCGAAGCCTGTTCGGATTGGAACCTGTCCTGTTAAACCACTGTATGGTCTTGGCCACCATGCTGCAGCTCAGTTTCAGGGTCTTGGCAATCTTCTTCTAGCCTATGCCAACTTTATGTACAGCAACAATTCTTTTTTTCAGATCCGCAGAGTTCTTTGCCATGAGGTGCCATGTTGAACACACTTGCTCCCTATTCACACCTGTGGCCTTGCAACACTAACAAGTCACATGATACCGGGGGGGGGGGGGTGGCTAGTTGGGGTGTACTCACTTGTGTTGCCAGCGGTTTAGACATCAATGGTTTTGTGTTGAGTTCTTTTGAGGGGACAGCAAATTTACACCGTCAAACAAGATGTACTCTCACTACTTTACATTGTAGCAAAGTGTAGTTTCTTCAGTGTTGTCACATGAAAAGATATAATAAAATATTTACAAAAATGTGAGGGGTGTTCTCACTTTTGGGAGATGCTGTATATATACAGCATCTCCCAAAAGTGAGAACACCCCTCACATTTTTGTAAATATATACACACACACACACATATATATATATATATATATATATATATATATATATAGTGGTTTGCAACTGATTTTCAGGGATTATGGTTGAAGATATCAGCCCAAACCCTGGGAATTCTTTTTTTCACAATTATGTTTACTTTGTATTCAGTGGCCATGTGTGTAAGACCGCATTCACACTGAAGCGGCACGACTTCGGGGGCGACCTGTGAAGTCGCGTGCAGCACGACATGCACGGACTTCATAAAATGAATGTCTATGCAAGTCGCCCCGAAGTAGTACAGGACCCTTTTTCTAAGTCGGAGCGACTTGTTCGCTCCTATTAGAACCGTTCCTGTACTACACAATGGTCCGCGACGGTGCACGACTTGTCAGGCTGACCAAGTCGCCTGACAAGTCGTATTAGTGTAAATGGACTCTTACACCTCACTCAAAGTCCCAAGGCAAAGTTTTTATATTCTCCTGTAGTATCACAGCACCTGCAAGTTGTTTTTCTTTTTATCAAAGTCAGACAATTGTGCGGAAAGTAATGAAACATTTCTACTTTTTACAGAAACTCGTGTAACGTAATGCCTCTACACTACACATACAATGCAAAATTTCTACTGCATAAAAATATTCTTAGACCTATAAGCGGAACCTCCTATGCAAGTGATGCATAACCCTTTGAAAAAAAACAAAACAAAAAAAAAAAGCAGTGTTGCAGAATACATACCACTTCATCTTCAAATCCTCCCGCTAACACAAGAGAGTATGCACCATCATTGCTCCGCCCATGAATTCCACCAACATGGGGCCGATGGACACCTGCTTCACTAACCTGGTAAAACAGATAAAAAAAAAAGTCTGAAAAAGTGCATGGTTTATTTTAGTTTCCCTCTACAGGGTTATGTGGTAAAGTAATGTGTCTGGGCTGCTGAAGTGGTTGCAGAGTAGAACATTTTTGTTTTAAATTCTGAAACCTTTAAAGCTGATCTTCAGGCTGTCTGTCCACCACCCCCTCTAACTGGTCACTTGTATGCAAAAAAATCTGGTAACACAGTATATCATATAAAAGTGTCAAAACGTGAGCAAAACCAAGTAGTGGCCAAGTCCCACAACAGTGTCTCCCCCACCCCCGTATTCCCCCAGGGGAGTCCATAATAGCACATTGCCCAGAAAACAAAGTAGTTGATCAACATCCTCGCCACCAAGGTAAGCCCCGGAAATCTAAATCTGCAGAGACCTGGCCCCAAGCCACGGATCCCATATCTTGCCAAACTTTTGGGGGCATCGACGTCCCATATAGGTCAGTTTATATAAACGGAAGAGCTGAGTCCACCAACGCACGCCACTGGGCGACCGTGGGGAGAGCAAACCCCCTCCAGTTCCGCAAAAGAGCTTTCCTGGCATAAAAAGACAAATAAAACAAGTACTTAGCCTGCGTTACCAATCCACCCATGCCCAGAAGAAGTATCCTAGGGTCCAGGGGCACCAGTAGGGCTAATACCGCACTCATCTCATCTGCCACCTCCCTCCAGTACTCCTGAATTCTCGAGCACTCCCATACAACATGAAAAAAAGGTCCCAACCGCCTGCTGACATTTAGGGCACATCTCTGAATATGAAGGATAGATCCTGGCCAAACGCTGTGGTGTATAATAAGCTCTATGTTAAAATTTTAGCTGGATAAACCTGTCCCTAGCCGAGATCATTGTGAGCAGATATCATTGGATCCCATGATCCCAGTCCTCCTCAAGAAGAGTCGGAACGTCCTGCTGCCACTGCCCGAACAGGGAGGGGTCCCTATCCGAGTGACCACTCGTAAGACGGAGATAAACAGAAGAAAGAATCTTGTTCACATTACGTGTGGCCAGGAACCTCTTCACTTTATGAGGGGCAACTACTACCACAGCCGCAAACTGTGCCTGCCTCAGCTGTAAGTACCTAAATAACATCCAAGACGGAAGTTGGAATTTCTGCCGCAGCTCTGGGTTTTTTTTTTTTTTTTATTATGATGATGCCGGATTTATATAAACAAAAAAATATATACAAAAATATTCGCGCTATTAGAGGATACAAAAATTCCACATATAGAAAGCCGCCAGCATGAATTTGTTAATAACAAATAAAACACATGGAAAAAAAAAAGTTTTTATGCAGCAACAACAGACGGCTGTGTACTGGATAGATAAAATCTGAAAGCACTTGCCACAACTCACATAAATTATATCACCAGAAAAGAACGAAGTAATTCATAGTGAAGCTCATAATGCATAGCAAAAGCTTTATAAGGATTGTACTTGCAACAATAACGTAAAAACGAGCAGTGTAAAATCAAATGCCATGGCTCATAGCGTGCTTGGGTCGTTCAGGACCTGCTAACGCATTTCATCCAATGGGACATCGTCAGAGGCATCAGGATTTACACAGTGCCAACAATTTGCGCAGCACTTTACAATATAAAGGAGGACAGTACAATTACAATACTGAAGGAATAGGAGGGCCCTGCTCTTGGAGCTTACTATCTAAAGGGAGGGGGAGATGGTACAGAAAGGTAGTAGCTGTGGGGGATGCCCTGGTGGAGGTGACTCAAGTATGGGCTTTTTGGGAGCAGAAGGTGGGGTAGGCTTCCCTGAATAAGTGAGCTTTAAAGGATTGCCTAAAGGCAGACAGGACAGGGGGGCTGACCGGACATACTATGGGTAGGGAATTCCAGAGGATGGGAGAGGTTCTGAAAATTCCTGGAGGCGAGTATGGGAGGTGGTAACAAGGGAGCAAGTCGTCACTATTGGGATCTTATTTTATGTATTTACCTTATCTTTTTATGTTTTTAGAGTGCGATACTTTTGATTATTTTATTTGAATACAATAATAAATGTGCAACGTTAAATCAATACAATATATAAAAAGTAAGTGAAAAACAAATCGTATTCTGCAGATACTGTAGTAGCTGACTTCTAATAAAAGGACACTTCCTTGTCCAGGGGACCAGCGCGTTTACACCCAAATTGGTTCTTTGCCAGTTTTTGGGCCCTTGGCACCAGCATGTTTACTGTGGGCAGCCAGCTGTGGAGGGGGTTGTGAATCCTTCCCGATGAACTGCCCCTCCCCCTCAAAAAGTTCCAAAAATAGAAGAGGGAGGCATAAACTTCCCCTCACGTGGCATCATAAAGAAACCGACACATCAGTAAAAACAAATCAAATGGACCAGCCGCGGCCGCTTGCGTGATGACACCAAGTCAGGCTCCACCCTAAGCGGTTAGTCATAAAAAGACGGCATCAGGGGTGTGATGTCCCTGATGTCGCCTTTTTCTATAGCGGGTTGAACCTCCTTTGGCAGCAATGGCTTCAAGCAAGTGCTTTTGTTAGCTCTGGATCAGACCTGCACAATGTTCAGAAGTAATTTTTAACCATCCCTCTTTACAAAACTGCTTCAGCTCAGACACTTTTGTAGGATGTCTGGTGCGAACAGCTCTCAAGGTCATTTTACAGCATCTCTATGAGGTTAAGGTCTGGGTTTTGATTGGGCCACTTCAAAAGGTGCATATTCCCTTTCTGAAGCAAGTCTACTGTGTACGTACTTTGATGCGAAGAATCATTGTCCTGCTGCACCACCCAAATGTTTACTACGCTTCAGCTGGCAGACAGCCAAACAACCACCCTGACATTATCCCGTAGGATATTTTGGTAAACTTGGGAATTCAATTTCTCTTGGATGATAGAAAGTGGTGCAGGCCCTGAGGCAGCAAAGCAGGCCCAATATATGATGTTCCCTCCACCATTCAAATGTTGTTTTGATGTTAGTAAGCTGTGTCATTTTTGTACCATTCATATTGCTGAGTATTCTTCCTGAACTTCAACTTTTGTTTCATTTATCCACAAAACGTTTTCCTAGTATGGATGCGGTTTGCCATGGTGCTCTTTGGCAAACTTCAGGTGCGCAGCAATGTTTGTCTTTTTTTTTTTGGACAGCAGCTCCATGATGTCCTGCCATGGACACCTTGCCTGTTCAAAAATGTAATGTATGGTAGACTCGTGAACAAGGACGTTTGACAAGTTCCAGTGATTTCTTCAAGCTTTTAGCTGTTACTCATGGATTCTTCTTTACTTCACTAAGGGCACTGCGTCTACTTTGAGAGTCATCTTGGCTGGGAGCCCACTTCTAGGAAGAGTGACCACAGTACTATATGGTCTCCATTTATAGACAATTTGTCAACTGATAGATATCTAAACACTTTGGATTGCTTTGTATCCCTTTTCAGCCATATGCAGATTAACTACTCGATTGTATATCTTCACAGATCCTCTTTTTTGCGAGGCATGGTTCACATCAGCTGATACGTCTTTTTTTTACAGGTACATAAATAGCGCCGTCAATTTACGTAGCGATTTACACATATTTTGTACAGTCACATCAGTCCCTGCCCTCAAGGAGCTTACAATCTAAGGTTCCTAACTCACATTCATACATACTCGGTTGAATTTAGACAGGAACCAATTAATCTAACAGTATTTCTGCAGTATGGAAGGAAACCGGAGTACAAGGAGGAAACCCGCACAGGTAGAACAAGCAAACCCCAGGCAGATAGTGTCATGGTTGGAATTCAAGTGAACGACCCTAGTGCTGCTAGGCCGAAGTGCTAAGCACTTAGGCACTGTTCTAAACAGCAATCTTATATTCAAGTGGCTTTTTACCTCAGGAGGGCCCAATACCATCTCTCTTTATACCTGAGGAGCCTGGTCCTTCTGGACCTCTGAGGAAAAACTTAATAAAAATGTATTACTCTCCTGTATTCCCTTATGCAATAGGAATATAAATTTGTTAAAAGCTCTTCCCTAGTGAAATGGGAACAAGAACTTGACATGAATTCCTGAGACCCAAAGGGAACAGGTTTCCCAAATGAATAAACTTTAGTGAATTATCCCAAAAATTCCATCATAGATGGAGTTTAACTCCAGTTTGTTTAGCTGAATTATCGAATATAGATAACTTCTGTTGGTGTCGTTTCTCACAGATAGGTACTCTACGCCACATCCTTTGGGAATGTCCGCATCTGAGAAGCTATTGGAACAAAATTTTTGATATTGATTTCTGATATTACAGGCTGTTTAATTAAACCCAATCCAGCCTTAGCTATACTTCGTATGGGTGCAGACTGCTTCCCTTTACAATATGGGACATTGGTATTGCATGCATTATTCATTGCTAGACTTTTGATTGTGAAATGGAGAGGTAGCCTAGTTCCTAATGCTTCCAAAGGTTAAACAGCAGCTGCACTTAACAGTTTCAAGCAATGCATAGCTTATCAAATAGTCAAAGTCAAAGAAATTTATAGCATTAATCTACACTCTCTTGATAAGACTGCCATTCTTTATGGATCGGTCTAACCACTGCATATTGCAATTTAATTTTGATTAATGTTGTAGGTCTCCAATCTGGCAATACTACTTCTAGGTAAATATGCTGTTCTGTGGTATAAGTGTTACATACACCTTAAGGGTTACTTCTGGCTATTTATTTGCTGGATGATTATTGCATCATGATGTCCTGCTCAATAGTTCTTTCTTATGTTCGATCTTTCATTTTGTATGGATTTAAAACCCAAGAAAAATGTATTAAAAAAAACAACAAAAAAAAAAACCCGATCCTAAAAAAAATTTTGAATATCTGATCAAGGCAGCTCTATACCACAACTCCAAACTAATTAGCTTTCTTTCAAGTTCACTTAGTTTTTCCTCCAGCACTGAGAATGTTTAATGGGCGAGTTCAATACACAAGAAATTAGAATTGTGTTGTTTGTGTTATCAGCCTAAAACCGAGTTCCACCTAAAAGTGAACACGGAGTTATAGTGAACATGGAGTTATTCACTTTCAGGTCATTACAGAAGACAAGGGGGCACTCTTTACTTCTGGAAAAAGAGAGATTTAACCTTCACAAATAGAAAATCTTCTTCACAGTAAAAAGATACGAAAAAAGGTGAAATAGATTCCCTCAGAAAATCGTTCTGGCTAGATCAGTAGATTAAAAAAAAAAAAAAAAAACTGAATGCATTCCTAAATGCACAAAATATAACTTGATACTCATTACAATGCCAGAGGTAGTTGATCCAGGGAACATCTGACTGGCTAATGGAGAGAACCAGATCGTGCTTTGAGGTTTTTTTTTATGCCTTCCTCTGGATCAACTGTAGAAATCGGATAGTGTATATGGAGGGGTGTGTGTGTGTGTGTGTTTGTCTTTTTTATTGGTTGAACTGGATGGACAAGTGTCTTTTTTTTTTTTCAACCTAACTATGCAAGAGTCGACTGTTCGAAGAGTGTGATCAAGATATCCCACAATAGGAATGTCCTGAGAGCAAAGCAGAGCGAGAACATTGACTAGCACCTTTGGTGAAGATCAGAGGTGCAGTGGACAGGCCAAAATGTTGCGTGCCCACAGCAAAACACAGGTAGAGTTGGTGGGCTTAGAAAATAGGGACATTTAAGTAGGCATTCTTAATGTCAACAGAGGCCAGAAGATCTGCCAGATGGAGGGAAGCAATGATTAATTCCATATAGGATTTTTTTTCCAGGAGGAAGATGTTGGGAACCTTCTGCTCCAGTTTGGGGCAGATGCCTCCCTTTTGCTTAGGGGACAAAGAACAGGTCTTATTAGAAGCTTTAAAACCTTTCTTTTTCAGGGACAATGAATTAATCCTTGAGAGAGGAGCTGTGCCAGAGCAATCTGAAAGGCCACCAGTCTTTTGCAGAGATGTCAGAAAGTTAAACATGAAGTTGGTTGGAGTTATAACCCACAATTCCAATCTAAAGACCCTGAATAAGACAAACACAAACATCTGAAATGTCCTAAGTCCAAGATGGCAGTGAAGGCCAGACATCCTTCCATTCTGAGAAGTGGGGACACCCCCTTATTACGAGGGGCACTTTAGTTAGGACTTGAGGGTCGAGGATATACACTGGAACGGATTTCAAAGGTTTACCTTTTACCTGAAGGCTTGAGATAAATCGAAAGGAATCCTTTTTTAGCCTCAGGAATGCAGGGTTTCCCAGAGAGAGAGATTTAATTTTTTTGTTTCTGGGGCTCTTCCCCCGATTACCTCTCTCATGAAGTTATTCAGGGATTTGCTAGAGGTGTTTCCCTTTCAAGAGCATACGTTTCTTGCACTGATGCTCCAGCAGACTAGCACTCACAAACTGCTTCTAAAGCACTTGAGGCAGCAGGGAGGACAGAGGATTGTGAAGATGGTGGTGTACAGAGGATTTTGAAGATGGTGGTGCACATAATTGTGAAGATGGCGGGCAGTGCAATGGTCTGTGTGTGACCAA
Source organism: Pelophylax lessonae (assembly GCF_965119305.1). Taxonomy (NCBI): domain Eukaryota; kingdom Metazoa; phylum Chordata; class Amphibia; order Anura; family Ranidae; genus Pelophylax; species Pelophylax lessonae. The sequence goes on along the minus strand of NC_138768.1, from coordinate 381,667,915 downwards.
GTTTAAAGGTTGTGTATGAGCAGTGATAAGACCTATGAGAAGGCATGTGCAGGCACAGTATCTAGAGCAGTGATGGCCAACCTTGGCACCCCAGATGTTTTGGAACTAGTTTTCCCATGATGCTTAACTGCACTGCAGAGTGCATGGGCATCATGGGAAATGTAGTTCCAAAACATCTGGGGTGCCACTGATCTAGAAACTTGCACAGCTTAGGTGGAGATCCCCAGCAGCACCAAATTTTAAAAAATGCCGCCATTCCCATCTTCTCTGTGGCCAATTGGTTTGTGGCCAGTGCTACCAACGTTAACCACCTTAGGGCAACCAGCTAAGGATAAAAGTACCACTAAGGCTACCTGTACAAAGGGCAAAACCCAAGTCACTGCAACTGACATCCATAAACTGCCCTGCGGTAACACAAATGTCGGAGGACGACAGGAGGAAGGATCTAGGGAACATGCCAAAATGCTTCTTCAGGGACAGGTTTCCACCAAATAGGTGCACCACTGCCATGGACTCAAAAGGGTGATACAGTAAGTGCCTAATGCAAAGCCCACTGCCCTCAGGGCACATTACAGGCTGGCCCTGCTTCTTCCAACCTATGTCCATGCTAAAGCTATTTGATCAGGAAATCTGCAAAATGAGCTCCTTCCAGTTCAGCAGCAATTGTAGAAACTTTCTAGAAGGAAAAAATTATATCTTGATGCTTCTCTAAGAGCAGAGAGAAGTGGTCTATTCTCCAAGAGATTAGTCCTGTCCTCCATGCAGAACTACTGGCAGTGTACACATCCATCTGCGTGCAGGTAGCTCACAGAAGATCACATGTAGCAGCTGCAAGGACACGACTGAAATGTGAAAAATCTGACATGCAGGCAGAAGCAGGTGCAGATTTCCAAATTCACAGCATCTTTTCAAATCAATGCAACCGCTCCTGACCACATGTCAAGCTGACATGGGATTATGTCCGTGCAGCCACTGAGTGTGCATCCATTTCCATGGGCTGCCTGCAAACAGCTCCAACCTGAATGCAGTGGCTCTGCACAGAGCAGCAATAGTCATATCCTGAAAATGCTGCTCAACCTTGCTTATACTTGTATTAAAAAAATATCAAAATAGTCTCAAATAAGCCAAACAAACAGTGATAACAGCTAAATCTAATTATATATGGGAATTCTAACTGCTATGTTTGTGTGAGGGCTACTTTTAGTCCCAATTAAACTGTGCCCTTTGATGAAAAACTGAGACCATGTCTAATATTTCAAGGATGTTCTTATTGCAGCAGCTAATATTAATGCTCTTTCAGGAAGGTTATTAATGAATCTACTGGAATCTCAAAGCTGACCCACATATGAGAAAAAAAACTCCTTTTATCTGTCTAGTGCTCCCACATTCATATGAATTTTTAGCCTCAGTTATTCACCTTTTCTTTAATTACATCCTTGGCTGCCTTCAGGCCGAGCTTCAGATTAGACTTTCCATAAGATTTTATTAGGTGCCTGAAACTTGGCAGCATATAAGTGCGGATCGCAAATTCTTTTCTGATTGCGCAAGCAAAATATATATGATTCCATCAATGTCTCAATACTCACTGAATGCTACATGCATTATGGTTTGCTAGGCAATAGAAAATTACATTTAGTTACACAACATAGCTACCCAAGGCAAAATTCTTTGACATTTAGGGCCCCTTTCACACTTGTGCGACCTGAAAGTTGTGCGATACTGACTGAACTTGTAGCAATGCCTGTGTAATCTTAAGGTCTATGGACCTCATGTCGCATTAAAGTCAGACCAAAGTAGTGCAGGGACTACTTTGAAGTCACACTGATATGTATGGTACTCATGGGGTACGCCTTGTCATGCGATTTTGCAGCCCCAAGTCACAAGACAAGTCACACAAGTGTGAAATGGGCCTTAAGAAGATTCCTAGCCAATGGTTTTGGGCACAGGGAGTTAGATGTAAAAGCAATCTAGTTAAAAACCATATTTTCACAGACCGAACATTTACTATGCAATGTGGGAAGATTTCAGCATTAAGGTTGCCAAATATAAGCTGTGTCAGTAATTAAACAGGTAAGCTGGCAACTGTGATTAACAATAGTGTGTTTTAATGGCATCCCACTTGCAGTAATGCACCTGTAAAAAAAAACAAAAATAATGTTTGCAGATGTAAGAACCTTCAGTTCATTTGCCATATTGCTTGCTCATGGTGGGAGTCAGAAATTCTGAACAGGCAACTGGCATTTTTAGAAAGATGCCCCTTATTGCAACCCAATATGTATATTGAATGTACAAAGCAGTCAAAAAAAAACTTCTCTTTACCATAGCTTATTTTCTGTGTGCTCTGTATGGCGCATCTGCTGTGCAGTGTATGCCCTCAACTAAGTGGTCCAGGTGACTGGGATGATTTAACTCCCAGCGCATGCGCGGAATTAAAAGGATTCATTAGTTGCCAGATGGCTCAAGAGGATGCCTGGAAAACCTAAAGAAGCAGTTCGGAAAACAGCCTCCATTGCACAGCGCTGGAGAAGAGAACTGTTTTGGAAGAGTACATCCAGCAAGATTGCTTTAGTGATACTTTAGGATTTCAAGGAGTCTTTTGGAGCCATTTTATATTTTATTCCATATTTTTATTTTCATATTTATTTTTTCCTTGTATGGCGATAGAAGAATAAGATATTATTTTGATATTTGCACACTTTGTATAGGTCATAATAATGCATAGATTGTTTATCGTGTTGACCATGTTGCAAAAATGAATACACCCCCATGAAAGTCTTAGGAGCAAACCTAAATTTTAGACAAAATCCTAATTAACTGGTTGCCAACCACACTCCATGTATTTACTGCGGCAGTGTGGCTCCCCCAGGCAATCCGACATAAGGCTACGTCGGTCGCATGCCTGCAGCTAGGGGGCGTGCTCCCTCGTCAGTGGGGAAGCTGATGCATGGGTCAGGCGGCTCCGATTGCCGCCTGACACCCGCGATCGTTCCCCGCTGAGACAGAAGGACAGGCAGCTGTTGTAAACACAGCTGACCGTTGATCTCCCTGGAATGAACACACAGCACCCCTGTGATCCTTCTATATAGGATCATAGATCTCTATGGTCATTCCACAAGGCACACCCCCCACAGTTAGAAATATATATTTTTTTCAGAATTGTCGCGCTTTTTTTTGTTTATAGCGCAAAAAATAAAAATTGCACAGGTGATCAAATACCACCAAAAGAAAGCTCTATTTGTGGGAAAAAAGGACTTTTTTTTTTTTTTTTTTTTTAGGTACAGCGTCGCACGACCGCGCAATTGTCCGTTAAAGTAACGCAGTGCCAAATCGCAAAATATGGCCTGGTCGTTAAGGGGGAAAACCTTCCGGTCCAGCAGTGGTTAACAAAAATGCAACTACAGGTGAGTCTAATTATGCATTAAACAGGTGTCCAGCAGGCAGTTGACTATAAAAGGGGGTTACATAAAGAAAACCCTTTCCCCATTTCATGCTGTCAGCAATGGCACCACATGTAAGAGAAAGGTCGCAAGGCCTGAGAAAGAAAATATTAGTTTTACACAAGAAAGGTGAAGGCTACAAGAAGATCAGCAAAGCTTCACTTAGCAGTTAGAATTCTGTAGCAAAAGTGATACAAAAATTTAATAAAAACTGAGCTGCAACCATCTCACAGAGATGTCCAGGCTGTCCATGAACAATAACATCTCGACAGGAGCATCTTCTGATAAGGGTTGAAGAAAATCATCATGCACGTTCACTGCAGTTAGCTAGAGTAGTAGAAAGCCAACCTGGGGTGATTGTTTCCCGTGACAAAATACGGTGTACACTGCAGAGGAATGGCATGAATGGGTATCGTCCACAAAGGAAACCTCTTATCATTGCAGGGATGGCCAGGGGTGTGGCGACAGCATAACATGCTGCAATTCCAAGCAGAAAGAACAGATATGCGAACTGACCCCACCAGCACCAGTCTGTTTCTGTGCTTGGCATGGTCAGAATGAAAGAGGGAACATGAGAAACTGACAATCACAATTTATTCTAGTGAAAACAAAGATTTTAATACAACAGACTACATTTACCCACAACAATATAAATACAGAGACCCATATATGCTATATGATTTTTTGGGGCAGCACACACTTTCATATTACTTTGTATGTAAAGCAAAAATATTTTTATTTTTTTTGTTTGGGATAGAGCGATGAGGCGGTAAAACCAGTCCGAATTTTGTTTTTCTATGTGTATTACTGGGGTAATTTACCCTCTCCCTTTGTGTCAGGGGCCATTGTAATCGACATTGTAAGTGACATCAAATCGAAAATGTTACATTTGTTACTGAAGCAGAAACAAAGCAGAAATAGTCCGATAGGACACCATTAGGCTCCGTTCACATCTAGGCGTTGCTATTTTTATAGGCGTTTTTCGGGAGTTTGTGCAGCATTTTTGTGCGGGCATTTTGAGTTGACAAGTGACCAAAGAAAAGCAGTAAAGCCTCGTACACACGCAACGAATTTCCGCTGACCGGTCGTCCGTCTTTTGTCCAGAGTGGTGTCTTGTTTGGAATGTGCTCTAGACTGCACACGAATTTTCCCGCACGACAGAATTCTACTTCAGAAGTGATGTCATGTGTTGGATTGCTTTCTTTGTGTTCTTTCATCTCTGAGCATGCCTAGTCTTGCTCATAAGATTTTTCCCCATCAAAATCTGTACTAATGAGACGAAAATCGGACGTCGACAAAAATTATATAGCCTGCACACCAGGATTTTTTCGGCCGAAATGTCGGAGACGGTTGTCGGAAGCACCATACTAACAAGCCGAAAATCGGCAGATCGGTCGTCGGACGAAATTTCCCTGCCGAATTTCTACTCGTGTGTAAGGGGCTTTAAACACCTGTAAGGTGCCAAAAAAGAAGCTCCTGTACTTTTTTTGAGCGACAGACATTTTGCTTAAGGGGACTGAACACTCAGATGTGAACAAGGGCCATTGAAATAAATGGGATTTGTCTTGTTGGGCGTTTTTAGAGCGGAGGTTTAGAGCAGAAAATCTCCCAAAAACGCCTAGATGTGAACTGAGCCTAAGAAAACTAAGAGGTTTTTAATTTTGTAGCCATTTCCCCCTGTTTTCTGTTCCAAAGGCAGCCCATAGTGTGAGATCGTTATGTAATGTCCTTCACTTAATGGAATGTCCTTTATCACTATGCTACAATCGTATGTTAAAAAGAATAAAAAATGCAGATTCGCATTCATGTGCACCACAGTAATTTACTAGGAATGTTCTCAATTTTCAAAAGGGACAGATAAAGGTGTAACTGAAGCACTGGTGTAATTCAACAGAATAAACAGTTTATGGATTGCAAGTGCAATTATTTTTTTCAGAGCCCTCTGCTACCAACATTTTGTATGTAGTGAAAAGTTATATTACGCAAGAAAAAAAACATTCTGTCCTGATTTACATGTTAAAAGATAAGTTCACATTTTAAAAAAAATGAATGCGCTTTTTTTGTAGGCAAAAAAAAAACGTAAATGCACATGGCTTTTAGGAGCTTGTAAAATACTGCACCTGAAGTCAGCAGATTGTGGGTGCAATGCCAGGACCCTGCAGACTGTCAGTGTAGCGGTCTGCCTGTACTTCCGATATGGGCAGGCAGTTACTTCAGTCCAGGAAGATTCAATGAACTACAAGGACGCTCACCAGCACCATCGCAATTCACTGAGAACATGCAGTCAGACGCAAAGGATTGCTACTTGTAGTCTATTCATTCATAGAATTCTGGGCTCGGTCACGCTCTTTTCAAATTGTAAAAGAGAAGATCCCCAGCCCTCAGTCCTGGGAGGGTTGGGCAGGAGGTATCGGGAAGGGGGGGGGGGGGTCTTGGAGCTTCATTAACAGGACCATGTTAAATGTTCCACCCTAAAAATGGGTAGAACATGTAACATGTTCCCAAAGATTAACTTATCTTTAATATAAACTTTGTTAATAATTGGCTAGCTGAGGAATATGTATACATTAGGTTTAGAAAAAACAAGGCTATACATTTAGAACCCATGTAGAACATACCTGCACTCTGAATTTCCATAATGCCCCAACAGGAACACCAGGGATGGGACCATAATGATTTGAAGGGACAATAGTGCACTCTTTAGTGCGCCCAACACAGGCCATTCCCTTGAAAGAAAAACAGAACAGTTAGCATACAGTATTGATCGTCTGCAGACATTTACAGTGGTGGATAAAAAGGTGATTTAGGAGCCTGGGCTGAGTTTTCAATGTGCCCCTGCAGTGTAAGATGCAGATAAAACAGACAAAATATTCTTGTTCTAAACAAAAAAGCTCCTATTCCATTCTAAATCTTAAAACTAGGGTTTTATAATGCCAAAGAAAATCTATTCATAGTGCCTACCCTAAGCACTTGAGGACTCTTGTTTAAAAAAATATCACACTATGTAAACTTGGGATCTAATATGCCAGCAACCACTACTCCATTACAAACTGAGGTCTTCAAGAGGCATCTTCACATCAAATGCCTATACAGCTACCAAGGGAATAATCCTTTAGTTAGGCCAGCGATAGCTGCTCATCACTGCTTACAAAGGCATGCTTTGAAACAAAACAAAATCAGCTCATGTGCTACCACCATTAGAGTGGTTGTAAAATCAGAAGGTTTTTTTTTTATCTTACAGCCTTCTATGCATTAAGATAAAACACCTTCTGTGTCTAGAAGCCCCCCTAAAACTTACCTGTGCCCATCTCTGTCCAGCGATGTCCACGAATGCCTCAGCCGTCCTGGGACTCTCCCTCCTGATTGACTGAGACACAGCAGCGGCGCTATTGGCTCCTGCTGTTGTCAAAGTCAGCCAATGAGGAGAGAAAGGGGGTGGGGCCAGGCTGCAGGCTCCATGTCTGAATGGACATGGGTGCCTCCATAGTAAGATGCTTGCTGTGGGGGCACTCACCAGGAGGGAGGGGCCAGGAGAGCAGAAGAGAGACCTGAGAAGAGGAGGAGGATCCGGGCTGTTTTGTGCAAAACCAACAGCACATAGGAGGTAAATATAACATGCTTAATATTTTTATTTAAAATCACTCAGGACTTTACATTCCCTTTAAGACCTGTGGATCAGTTTTCATATATGAAGAACTTAAATAATGCCCATCTTGCTATATGAACAAGGCTAAATAAGAACCCAGAAATTACAAGGAAAAAAGGACCCTGCAATTACTGTGTAAATGTGGGAACACAGAGCTCTGATCTCTGAAGGATTTATCAAATAAAGCTCTAGGCTCCATGATCACACCGGAACAGTTCACTTACTCTTGCTCTATGGGGTCCCCACAGCAACTGACCTTCTTAGCTTGCCATTTCACATTGAACGCATTCCAAAGTCTTCGTACAATTACGGTTATACATAAAACATCTCACAGAGTCAATTAAAGACAAACCGTGAATGCTCTTTAAAAAAACATCTGAATTTACAAGGATTCTGCTTCTCAGGACTGGCATTTTCAGTATACAGCAACATGCTACGAGGCATTAAACATTTCTATTGTTACCATTACAAAAACAAGGTCTAGGGGTACAGTATCCTAGACCGTGAAAGACTACATTACTATACAATACATCACTTCTGAAGTTGTATTCTGTCCTACAAGAATTTGCTTAAGTTACATCTTAATTTTGAGATGAGACTAGCATGCAAAAAGAACATGGACGATCATATTTTTTGGATATTCTCATCGTGTGTACAAGGCTTAGGGCCTATATTGGGTCAGGACTCAGGGGTCAGGAAAAGTTTTTAGAGGAGGTCAGCAATAGCATTCTACACATTTCTCTCATCACCGGTTTCCTTTAAACATGCATACTCTTGCATACATCTTAATGTAGAAGGGAACAGATGTGTGCAATTTGAAGTGAAATAATGATCTATATGCCGATACTACAAGAAAGAAATTATCGTAAAGATATCTACAATAAGAGGCTAAGTGGGATTTAAAGATAAAAGAAAAAAAAAAAAAAAAATCGAAAAAAAGACTGTGAATATTACGAATATACCCAAAGGACCAAGCACATTCAGTCATTTTTATGTTACTACCCATTCTGCTCACACACAAAATATATATATAAAAAAATAAATATTTCTTAGGTAAGCTGTGGGAATATTACACGTGACTAGCCATCTTGGAATGGATACAACATCACAATCTATTTAATCCTCTGGCTATGGAAATAGACAGGTTATTTAAATCTCCCAGTAGTAGCTAGGGATTTTAAGATAAAGTACATGGAACAGTGTGCTTACATTATGTATCCTGGACATGGGCAACCTGCAATATGGTGTTACGAATGAGAATAACGCACTTTTTATAAGCTGCACATGGCCCTGATTCCATGGTGAAGGCCGAGACAAGTGTTCAATACACTGCAGTACTATCACATCTTTAACCACTTAAGCCCCGGAAGATTTTACCCCCATTCCGACCAGGGGGTATTTTGCGATTCGGCACTGCGTGAATTTAACGCACAATTGCGCGGTCGTGCGACGCTGTACCTAAACGAATTTGACGTCCTTTTTTTCCCACAAACAGAGCTTTCTTTTGGTGGTATTTGATCACCTGTGCGATTTTTTGATCACGCGCTATAAACAAAAAAAGAGCGTCAATTTTGCAAAAATAGCAATATTTTTCACATTTTTTTTATATGAAATTCCCCCCAAAAAAAATGTAAAAATCAAAATTTTTAAAAATTTTCGGCCAATTTGTTTTATGCTACCTATGTTTGGTAAAAAAAAAAAATCGCAAAAAGCGTATTTTGATTGGTTTGCGCAAAAGTTATCGCGTTTACTAACAAAGGGAAAGATTTTTGTCATTTTTGTTGTTTTTTTTTTAACGCGTAATGGCGGCGATCTGCGATTTTTTTTGCGGTACTGCGACATTGCGGCGGACAGATCGGACCCTTGACTGACATTTTTGACACTTTTGGGGTTACCAGTGACATTTCTACAGTAATCAGTGCTATACATATGCACTGTTACTGTAAAAATACACTGGTAGTGAAGGGGTTAACTTTATTTGGAAGGGAGGGGCTGTGTGTGTCCCTAGGGGCGTGGTTTCTACTGTGATTGGCTGTGGCTCTAGCTGTAAGGACACTGATCAACGGATCTACATACCAGATCCGTTTTATCAGTGTCTTTGCAGCGAGGAGAATGACAGGCAGTTTGTTTACACAAGCTGCCTGACATTCTCCCTCTCCCCCGCCGATCGCCGAGTGACCGGCGGACATCGGGTCCGCTGGTCACACGCGCGGGGGGGGTCCGTGACCACGCGGGAGCGCGCCCCCGGGGGCGCGCGCTCGCTCCCTAGACCCTCACAAGCAAGCAACGTAGCCCTACGTTAGTTTGCCTGTGAGGGGCTGACCGCCGACGTAGATAGTCGTGCGGCGGTCGGCAAGTGGTTAAAGCTAAAAGCTATTACTGCCCTTATAAAAACAAACAAAACAAAATTCAGAGTGATATTTCTACCCCACTGTCACCGAAAAATATACAACCCTGCCCCGACATTCTCCATCACCCACAACGATCCCGCCATTGGCCACACACACACACACACACACACACACACACACACACCACTAATCCCCCCCCTGCAGCTTCCGGTGTCCCTCCTCTGCCCCCCGGCTGGCTTTATGTGCTGCAGGGGAGCCACAAAAGGGAAATTTCAAAATATATCCCGCCACCACCATTCCAACACCCCATAGAGCTTTTACAAACAAAGCTTTAAGAGAAAAATACAATGAAAAATTGCAAAAATGGTCTGGCCAACTCCGTTTAAAAGTGGAGCAACAGTGTGAACATAAGGACCCATTAATACCAATGAGCTGTGGTAATGTAGGTGTTACCACAATGCATAGTAAAGCACATTACTTGTGTAAAAGTGCTGAAGTGCCATTAATTTTAAAAGAGAACCCCAACGCACAAAGGGAATGCAAAAGTGCTGCAGCATAATGGAAGTTAATGCACAACTGTGATGCATATCAGATCCTTTAGATGTTCAAGTGAATGGCCTACCGTAATGCAACACCTTAAAAAGGAGGAATTCAACTTTAGTAGCAGGTTACATGTTACACCCATATTTAGGATTAAACATATTACTAACTGAGCAGTACGCGCAAGCCCCCATTGTGACAAGGGGCTGTCAATCTCCTCGCACCCCGGGATAGAGGCTGCAGATGCTGGAATATATTATGTGTTCCACCCAAAAAAGGGTTTTGTTCCAAGGATGAATTTAGCCTTTAATGTTCTCCCCAAGGTAAAACTGTGCTTTTCCTATGCAGGGCAAATCAACAAGTTCACTTTAATTTAGCCTTAATCAACATATACCTACGTTCCTTAGCTTCCTCACTGCTCCGTTTAGATGTCGAAAAGTAAAGTCTTATGTAATCTATGGGTCACTGGTGTCACACTTTACACAAGGCTCTTCCTGTATCCGTGTTAATTTCGTCGACTAAAACGTTTTTGTCTACTAAATTAAACACAATTTTAGTCGACTAAAATATGACTAAAACTAAAACAATTCAGATGACTAAAATACAACTAAAACTAAAATGGCATTTTAGTCTTAACCACTTAAGCCCCGGAGGATATGGCTGCTAAACGACCAGGGGGTATTTTGCGATTCGGCACTGCGTGACTTTAACGAACAATTGCGCGGTCGTGCGACGCTGTACCTAAACGAATTTGGCGTCCTTTTTTTCCCACAAAAAGAGCTTTCTTTTGGTGGTATTTGATCACCTGTGCGATTTTTTGATCATGCGCTATAAACAAAAAATAGCGTAAATTTTGCAAAAATAGCAATATTTTTCACATTTTTTTATATGAAATTCCCCCCCAAAAAAATGTAAAAATCAAAATTTTTTAACATTTTCGGCCAATTTGTTTTATGCTACCTATGTTTGGTAAAAAAAAAAAAAAAAAAAAAAAAAAAAAAAAAAAAAAAAAAAAAAATCGCAAAAAGCGTATTTTGATTGGTTTGCGCAAAAGTTATCACGTTTACTAACAAAAGGGAAAGATTTTTGTCATTTTTGTTGTTTTTTTTTTTAACGCGTAATGGCGGCGATCTGCGATTTCTTTTGCGGTACTGCGACATTGCGGCGGACAGATCGGACCCTTGACTGACATTTTTGACACTTTTGGGGTTACCAGTGACATTTCTACAGTAATCAGTGCTATATATATGCACTTGTTACTGTAAAAATACACTGGTAGTGAAGGAGTTAACTTTATTTGAGAGGGAGGGGCTGTGTGTGTCCCTAGGGGCGTGCTTTCTACTGTGATTGGCTGTGGCTTCAGCTGTATGAACGGTGATACATAGTAGAACCGTATGATCATCTCTCATACACAGGGGAGAATGACAGGCAGCTTGTTTACACAAGCCGCCTGACTTTCTCCCTCTCCCCCGCCGATCGCAGAGTGGCCGGCGGACATCGGGTCCGCCGGTCACACGCGCGGGGGGGTCCGTGACCACGCGGGAGCGCACCTCCGGGGGCGCGCGTTCGCTCCCTAGACCCTCACAAGCAAGCGACGTAGACCTACGTCAGTTTGCCTGTGAGGGGCTGACCGCCGACGTAGATAGTCGTGCGGCGGTCGGCAAGTGGTTAAGACTAAAATACGACTAAAACTAAAATGGCATTTTAGTCAAAAGACTATAACTAAAACTAAATCGAAATTTGCTGCCAAAATTAACACTGGTGCATGCTCAAAGCTTAATACCATAAATAATAACATATTAGATTTTTCACTCCAGGACCAGCAGTAGTATATAAGGAGTTTGGAAATTGTAGAGAAATGCTTAAATAATGCATTACAAATTACAATTGAACTACACCCATTCGATTATAGATGACTAAATTGAGTTATAGTCGACTAAAATGTAGGACGTTTTAGTCGACTAAAATGTACTGGAGTTTTAGTCGATTAAATACGACTAAAACACTTGCAGAAGACTAAAATGGGACTAAAACTAAAATGCCATTTTAGTCCTAAGACTTAAGACTAAAACTAAATTGAAATTTGCTGCCAAAATTAACACTGTCCTGTATTCCCCTTCTGACATTGCAAATTGGCCCAGTGCTGTCACATGCCGTCAGTCAAATGATCTCAAATACCTGTAAGTACTGGGTTAAAACTTCAAGAACTGGCTTGCTGCATTTTTGGTGCAGCATCCAGCAAGAGTATCTTCAGCTGGGATGAACAATATCAGATGCAGAAATCCCTGTTTTTGAACATTGTGTGAAGATGCAAACAAAATACCCCAATATCTTGCAAAACAGGTACTGTACCTTGCCCCAATCTCTCTGACTCTCAGTGCTAGCTGAGGGCATCTTTGCCTTCTTTTTGCTTTGTTTCAGTTTTTCACCAGCCTTCACAACTTCAGTTGAATCATTTTTACAGGAAGGACAATACCTAAAAAAAGAAAATATACTTTCTGTAGGTAAGCACACAGGGTTTCTTTTAAAAAATATTACTAAATGACAGCTCCACACCCTATATATTGTTCTCCCCAAACAATATATATATATATATATATATATATATATATATACACACACACACACACACAACCGTATAATTCATTTCTATGGTTTTCATTGTAGTACATTCCATCTACATTTTAGCACGTGGGGTTACCTAGGAGTAGGTCAGTATGCAGGCAGCAAGAGCTTTAACAAGCTAGCTTTCACTGAGCGTTATTTTTTCTGTTTTGGGTGCATTTGACCTTTAACATGCAATGCATGCAGTTGGATATTGGCCAAAAATTGTAACCCCGCTGGTAGCCACATTCATTGATGAAGCCCTGCTGTCAATGGTGGAAAAACTGATTTTTTGTAAAATCTTAAGCCCCGTACACACACGCAGATCGTCGTCATACAAACGTCGGCGGACGAAAGATCTGCCGATTGTATGCGTGTTAGTATGGTGCCTCCGACAGATGTCTGCACACAATCCGCGGACAAGAGTCTTTCTTGCAAACATGAAAATTTTTGTCTGCAGACACCAGAACGGACGATTGTTCGCCTGTCAGTACAGAAATCAGCCGACAGACCGCAGATTTGCAAGACTGGGCATGCTCAGAAAATAAAAAACACAGGGAAAGTTAACCATTACATGACATCACTTATGCAGTCAGCTGAAGTCTGCGGACAAAATTCTTGTGCTGTCCTTGTGCTGTCTTTGCACTTTTCAACAGACACCGACATCCCGGGGAGAAAAGACGAACATTTGTATGACGACGATCTGCGTGTGTGTACGGGGCTTGACCTGTAAAATTCCTTTCTCGGAGTCCTCCGACAGTCGCCGCTTCTTCATATTCGTCACAATGGGGTAATTGACCTTTCTCCGTAGGAGTAGCTAAGCAACAGAATATGTCAATATTAAAGCTTTTAACATATCCCACCCCCAGGGGGTGGTCCCCTCAGTCAATACCCTCCTGCTTCCTGTTCCATACCTCAGTTTCAGTAGAATAGCAGTAGAGTACATAAACAAACCCCAAAAGAGGGGCGGGGGCGGCGACTGTCGGAGGACTCAGAGAAAGGAATTTTACAGGTAAGATTTTACAAAAATTCCGTTTTCTCTTACGTCCTCCGACAGTCGCCGCCTCTTCATATTCGTCACAATGGGGACGTCCCAAAGCAGTGCAAACATGAGGGGTGGGAAACGCAGCCGCGCCTAAGGCAACGCAGTCTCCACATCAGAGAAAGTAACCTTACCAAAGGAAGGAAACCAGCTGGGCAGCATGAAAAAAACTTCGCTCAACAGGAGCAACAACCCAGGAAGAACAAATAACCTAGGGATAAAAACATCCCAAACAGCCAAGGGCCCAAAAACAAGGGACCTTAAGGTACTGCCGCACTAAGAACCTTGCGGCCAAAGGAAGCATCTGCCGATGCCTGAACATCCACTTTGTAGAACTTTGAGAAGGTGTGAACGGACGACCAAGTCGCCGCCTTACACACCTGGGCCACAGAAGGCCGATGATGACAGGCCCAAGACGTACTCAGAGATCTGGTAGAGTGCGCCTTCACAGGCATAGGAGGAACTTTCCCCTTCAAAGCATATGCCTGCTCCATTGGTCTGTCTGATCCATTTGGCGATGGTAGAAGCCAACGCCGCCATGCCCTTCCGAGGTCCCTCAGGAAGGACAAAGAGAGACTCAGTCTTGCGGAAGGATCTTGTCGAATTCAGGTAAACCCTGATCGCCCTAACAACATCCAAAGAATGTAAGGCCACCTCCTTCGGATGCTTAGGCTCCGCACAAAGCGAAGGCAAGACCATGTCCTCATTGAGGTGAAAGTCCGAAATCCTTTTCGGAAGAAAAGAAGGATTAGGTCGCAAGACCACCTTATCCAAGTGGAGTACCAGATACGGAGACCTGCAGGACAAAGCCGCCAGCTCCGAAACTCTGCGAGCCGAAGTGATCGCCACCAAAAAAGCGACCTTCTTGGACAACAGAGGCAACGAGATCTCCCTGATTTTTTCAAAAGGAGCATGTTGTAACACGGACAGGACAAGGTTCAAGTCCCATGGAGGCAAAGGCTCCCTCCTAGGAGGGACCAGGTGTCGCACCCCTTGAACAAAGGTGCCAACCAGAGAATTAGACGCCACAGGGCGTTGAAAAAGAACGGCCAGAGCAGAAATCTGACCCTTAATCGTGGCCAACGCCAAACGCTGGTCCACGCCCGTTTGAAGAAAATCCAACACTCTCGAAACCGAGTATGAGCGAGGGGAATACCCCCTGGACTCACACCAGGCAAAATAGGCCTTCCAAGCACGGTAGTATATTTTCCCCAAAGAGGCCTTTCTAGCATTGATCAAAGTATGAATGACCTCCGGAGAGAGACCCCTATCCTTCAGGACCTCGATCTCAACAGCCAGGCCGTCAAAGCCAGCGACTGTAAAGCAGGATGGAATATCGGTCCTTGAGACAGAAGATCTTCCCGTAGAGGCAGACGCCATGGAGCGTCGACCGCCAGATTCACGAGGTCTGCGTACCAAGACCGGCGAGGCCAGTCTGGCGCCACCAAAATCACCGTTTTTGGTTCCGAGGACAACCTGCGAAGGAACCGGGACAGCAACTGAATTGGTGGGAATGCATACACCAGCCGATACTGATGCCACTGAGCCACTAACGCGTCCGACGCGTCTACTGGAGGATCGCGCGTCCTTGCCACGAACCTTCCCACCTTGTCGTTCAGACGAGACGCGAACAGGTCCACATCCGGAAGACCCCACTTCGCGCACAACATCTGGAAGACCTCCGGGTGGAGCGACCATTCCCCCTGGTCCAGAGTCTGGCGGCTCAGATAATCCGCCTGCCAGTTGTCCACCCCTGGAATGTGAACTGCCGTTATCGCCGGGACGTGCGTCTAGGCCCAAGACAGAATGTCGGCCACTTCCCGAGCCGCTCGAGCACTCCTGGTGCCCCCTTGGTGGTTGATGTAGGCCACCGCTGTGGCATTGTCCGTCTGAACCCGAACCGGACAGCCCTGAAGCTTGTCCGTCCAGCGTTGAAGGCAAAGATTTATCGCCCGCAACTCCAGAATGTTGATCGGAAGGGAAGATTCCTCCTCCGACCAAGTTCCCTGGGCGGATAGAACGCCCAGAACACCACCCCAGCCCGACAGGCTGGCATCCGTGGTGATCACCGTCCACGAAAGCGGACGAAAGGACTTGCCCCCCCGACACCGCCGGGGACCGCAGCCACCACAGAAGAGTGCTTCTCGTGCGAGGACTCAACGATATCTGAAGATCCAGAGATAGTGGTCGCCCGTCCCACCTGGACAGGATCTCCGCCTGGAGATCCCTCGTGTGAAACTGGGCGAATGGAATCGCCTCGAAAGCCGAGACCATCAAACCTAAACACCACATGCCCGTCCGAAGGGATGAGCACGGAATTTCCCGAAGGGATCTGACTTCGTCCTGAAGCGTTTTGAGCTTGTCTTCCGGTAAGAAGACTCTTGCCTGAACCGAATCCAGAATCATACCCAGATAGGGAAGACGAACCGACGGGCACAGCGTCGATTTTGGGAAGTTTATCGTCCAACCAAACTCCTGCACAGTTTGCATCGTGACGGACAGGTCCTTCACCAGACCCTGACTGGTCGCAGACCGAACCAGAATGTCGTCCAGATACCCCAGGATTGAGATACCCTGGGCTCTCAGTAAGGCCAGAACCGGTGCAAGCACCTTGGTGAAAACCCGCGGAGCCGAAGTTAGACCGAAGGGTAACGCCACGAATTGATAATGATCCTCCGCAATGGCAAAACGAAGGTACCTTTGGTGACCCTCGAAAATGGGGATGTGTAGGTAGGCATCCTTCAAGTCGATGGAGGCCATGAATTCTCCTGGAACTAGAGCAGCCACCACCGAGCGCAGGGATTCCATGCGGAACTTGCGAACCCGCACAAAGCGGTTCAGAGCTTTCAAGTCCAGAATTGGACGTACCTTGCCCTCCTTTCTGGGCACAGTGAACAGATTTGAATAAAACCCCCGAAATCTGTCCCGATGAGGTACCGGAACCACCACTCCCTGAGCCCGCAGGTCCTGCACCACCAGGTGCAGATCCCGCAAACGCTCCGGAGACAGTTGAAGGTTTGAGGGAAAAAACCTGTTCGCCGGCCGAGACAGGAACTCGATCTTGTACCCGGATCGAACGATCTCTTGAACCCACCTGTCCCGAATGCGGGCCAGCCAGGGTTGAAGAAAACCGACCAAACGTCCCCCCACCCCAGAACTGGGTGAGGGCGTCCCTTCAGGCCGCGTTGTTATGGGCAGCGGAACCGGACTGGCCGGACTTCTGCTTACCTGCCCACGGTTTCTTTTGGGAGCCTTGACCCTTGAAGGGTTTGCCCTTATAGTGCAACCGAAAGGCACGAAAGGACCCCTGAGGGGGCCTAAACGAAGCGTGCTTCTTACCTTGAGCGCCCTTAGCCTTGTGAGATTGGGGCAAGAGCGTGCTCTTACCCCCAGAGATCCCCTTAATCAGCGTATCCAGTGAGTCGCCAAAAAGACGAGATCCCGAATAGGGCAAATTAGCCAAAGTCTTGCGAGACGATTGGTCCACAGACCAACATTTTAGCCAAATCAAACGGCGTGTCAACACCGCCACGCTGTGCACACGTGCAGCCAAAGGAATTACATCCAATTCCGCATCACACAAATACATGACCCCCTGATGGATCTGATCCACCATTGCCAAAGTCGTCGGCGGGGCAGAATCAGCCACCAGGACGCGCCTGAGTACCTGCGTCCAATCCGCGACAGCCTGAGCTGCCATAAGGGAAGCAAAAATAGCTTTCAGCATGGAACCGGTAACCGAGTAAGTATGACAGGCAAGAGACTCCAGTCTCCTGTCCGTAGTTTCCCGGAACACCGGGGTATCCTCTGCCGGAATCGCAGTAGATTTATTCAAAACCGCCACCACGTGATCCACCGGAGGCGGCACACACCAACGTTCATCAGTGGCGGGTGTGAAGGGATAACGCAGCTTGAACCTACTCGGCACAGCAAAAGGTTTCTTTAGATTGCGCCATTGTTCACTAACAGCGCGCTGAAAATCCTCAGTACAAAGAAAAACCTGCGATGTTTTGCGCCTCCGCTGTGTCCCATAAGAAGCCAGAACGGCAGGTGACACGGTTCATCCTGTAAATGCAGCGTTTGTTTGATAGAAGCAACCAATTCATCCATGATTGCAAGCTCTTCAGACGAGCCAGGGGGAGAATCATCAACCCCCTCAACCTCTGCATCCCCCTCCGACCCTGCAAAGTCCAGGGACGAACGGGACCCCGATAAGGGGACCCCAGCCATAGCAGCCCCATCACCTTCGCCCTCTGAATCAGAGGAGATTGAAACTCTGGGCCGTTTAGTGGATTGAGCAGCCACAAGCATTTGCACCTGAGCAGCCAGGTTAGCCACAACTGTGGCCAAATCGCCCCCCTCAGGGGAAACAGCAGCAGCCCCTTGACCACCCAGCAAAGGGGGAGGAAATTTGCTTTCCTGAGAATCCATGCCCCCAGAAGTGTGTAGGAGAAAAAAAGGGTAACTGCCCCTTTAAAAGCGCGGCGAGTGCAGCCCACCGCTCACACACACCTGCACAAGTCGACCCCCCACAGGGAAAACTACAAACGTAGGCAAGGACACAGGACTAAGGAGGATAAAAACCTGGAGAGATCACTGCTGCTGCTGTATCGATCGGTGTGCCCAGGGAAAAGGAAGTGATGTACCAGAAGCCGCTCCTATAAAGCCTATGGAAGGCTACAAGAAAATGGCCGCCGGGGGAGGAGGTAAAAGCAGTGCTACATGAGGCCGGAGCGATCGCCGCCAAAATGGCGGCGTTTGGCGCCAAAACCGCCGCTCCCAGCATATAGGAGAAGCCCTCATAAGCCTGTAGTTAACATTAAAATGGCGGACCGCAGCAGCGGCCGCCGCATGTTGCACAAAACATGTACCACAGCATGCCCTACAACATATAGCATGTCACACAGAGAAATCACACAGTTAGTAACACAGAACAGTGTATCACAGCCCCCCTCCTTGCAGCCCACAGCAGCATCCAGACAGGGAGTCCCACAGTGTGAACAGACATGCAGGGTTACACAGTCCCAGACTGACACCCACCAAACAGACAGGTCCCCACACAGATTACACTTACCTTCTGAATGGCGTGGGGAACCTGCACAAGCGATCAAGCCACTGCACATGTGACAGGGAGAGTCGCAGCCAAGACGCAGTAGAACTGCGGTGCGAAACCGCATGGCGTCCAGTGAGGCAGCCACCTCACCACAGCATCCCTACAGCGAACAGGGATGGGTCGTTCACATATGCCATGATAAATACCTGACTGAACGCTCGATGGCAGGCTGGGAAGCCACTGGCCCACAACCTGCGACCAGGGGGGCCAGCCCGAGACCCAGTCCGCATGATACTCTTCATCAGAATAACTAACTAATGCTGACAAAAGTAACAGCTAAGTAAAGAGAGAGAAAAAAACTCAAAGAAAATCAAAAAGAAGATAAAGGCTGAGACAAAATGCCCCAGCACAGAAACAGCCTGCTAACTCCTAACAGCTAGTCAATGAAACTGAGGTATGGAACAGGAAGCAGGAGGGTATTTTCTGAGGGGACCACCCCCTGGGGGTGGGATATGTTAAAAGCTTTAATATTGACATATTCTGTTGCCTAGCTACTCCTACGGAGAAAGGTCAATTACCCAATTGTGACGAATATGAAGAGGCGGCGACTGTCGGAGGACGTAAGAGAAAACATGTTTTACCAATTATTTATTTAACGACCTAAGCAAAAAATATGCAACAGATTACCACTTTTTTTGCAATAAATATAGGCATACTGTATACAGCCTTTAAAGAGGAAGGTTTATTATTTTGTGGCAAACATCATAGTTTGCATGAATAATAGTTGATGGGCAATCACCCAGGGTAAGAGGGAGGTCCCCACTCCTCTTCTTCTAGGGTCCCATGTCTAAGGTGTGGAAAAGGTCTGAAGAGGCGCTGACGATGGGGGGTGGGGGGGGTTGGGGGGAGATTATAGAGAGGGAATGAGAGAGAGCGAGAGAGAACTGGGGAGGGGCTGGGGAGTTGCGAGCCTTTTAAAATAATTCCGAAAAACCAAAAACACAGCCAACATAAGACCCGCATCTTTAAGCTCATTAGGAACGCAGAAAAAAAAAAAAAAAGTTGGCCGACCATGTATAATTCCTTCCACTCCCATTATGTTTCAGTTATGTCAAAAATCAGTATGTCAAAAAGCAGTATTCAAAGTAAATCACAAAACAGAGGGGTTGGACCAGTGTCCCTTAATGAACTCAAAGACAGATTTTACAAAAGTCCTGTTTTTTTTTTTTTTTTTATTGTTCATTAGGGAGCAGAGGATCCGAAGCAAATCGGAGGTAACTAACATTCAAAAGCAGGGCAACTGCAACATAACAGACCCATAAGGCTACAGTCACACTGGGGATTTAGGTGGTGCGAACTGCAATAGTAAGAATCTTCTGAATCCTGTTGCTGAGAGCGACAAGGTGCGGCAGTCTGCACGGCCAGAGATTACCTGCGATGACCACTGGTTATCGCAAGCTGTGTGGAAAGCCCCGAATAGCTGCAGCCGCTGGTGATTTGTCATTATACTGAACAGGGTTGCCGGCTGTACCTAGCTGCTCACAGAACAGCAGAAATCAGAAGATTCCTGCCGATGCAATGTGCACTAGCCTAGATCGTGAATGCATCCTGACAGTGCAAACACCGAGGGCAGCCTCCAGCTCAAAGAGCTGCCTAAAAGACATTGCAACCAGGTTTGTATCAGCTGAGGCTTGGTAGAACTTAGGAAGCAAATGAATACATTTAAGACTGAGCCCCTGGACACCACGTTCTTTTGTTCTTTGGAATGGGAGGTCTGGGACAAATGCAAGGATATCTTTTTAGGATCAGTGGCGGGTCTATACATTTCCCAGTTTAAGGCTTTGGCTTACCTTACAACCAGTGACATCTGTATTAGTTGTCTAAAAAAGCACCAAAAAGTTGTAACCCGTCACAAGGCATACGTAGTAAACATTTTTTGCATTTTCGTTCTGCACACCAACGTTTTAGCCAGTGTTTTTACGCGCATTAACTAAAACGAGCCGTATGCAGGAAATTAGATGGACAATATCCAACCGGCCAGGGAGAACAAGGATTTGGAAAGCGCCTCTAGAAGTTGGTCAACCCACACCTTAACCAGTTGCCGACTGCGCACAGTATATTTACTGCGGCAGTCAGCCCCGGGCAGGCAGAGTGACGTAGGCCTACGTCGCTCGCCTGTCACCGGGTTTTGAGCCAATAGCGGGCGAGCGCACGCCCGCTGAGGCTCGTTCACGGAGGAGTGCGGGCGTGTGACCGGCGGACCCGATGTCCGCCGGTCACACTACGATCGTCGGTAGAGCGGGAGAAAGGCGGAGCGGCTTATGTAAACAAGCCGCCTGTCATTCTCCCCTGTGTAAAAATGGAGATCAGACGGTTCTACTATGTAGAACCGTTGATCTCTGTTTTTACACTAGTAGCCATGTCCCACTACAGTTAGAATCATGCCCCTAGGACACACTTAACCCCTCCCTGTCCAATACAGTTAACCCCTTCCCTGCCAGTGTAATTTTTACAGTAACAGTGCATATGTATAGCACTGATTACTGCAGTAATGTCACTGGTACCCCCAAAAGTGTCAAAAATGTCAGTCAAGGGTCCGATCTGTCCGCCGCAATGTCGCAGTACCTCAAAAAAAAAAAAAAAAAAAAAAAAAAAAAAATCGCAGATCGCCGCCATTACTCGTTTAAAAAAAAACCCACCAAAAATGACAACAATCTTTCCCTTGGTTAGTAAACGCGATAACTTTTGCGCAAACCAATCAAAATACGCTTTTTGCGATTATTTTTACCAAACATATGTAGCCTAAAACAAATTGGCCGAAAATGTTAAAAAATTTTGATTTTTACATTTTTTTGGGGGG
The DNA here is from genome assembly GCF_965119305.1 of Pelophylax lessonae. Lineage (NCBI taxonomy): Eukaryota > Metazoa > Chordata > Amphibia > Anura > Ranidae > Pelophylax > Pelophylax lessonae. The sequence goes on along the minus strand of NC_138768.1, from coordinate 381,646,382 downwards.
GGAATTTCATATAAAAAAAAGTGCAAAAACTGAATTTTTGTAAAATCTTACCGTAAAATTCCTTTCTCTGAGTCCTCCGACAGTCGCCGCCCCTTCCCAAGTCTTCACCAATGGGTATTGACCTTTGCTCCGCAGGAGTAGCTAGGCAACAAGAATTGTTAATAACAAAAGCTTTTAGCATAGACACACCCCTAGGGGCTGTCCCCTCAGTCAATACCTCCCTGCACCAGCATTCCCAACTCAGTTTGGTAGCATAGCAGTAAGAGTACACAAAAACCCCAAAAGAGGGGCGGGGGCGGCGACTGTCGGAGGACTCAGAGAAAGGAATTTTACGGTAAGATTTTACAAAAATTCAGTTTTCTCTTACGTCCTCCGACAGTTGCCGCCCCTTCCCAAGTCTTCACCAATGGGACGTCCCAAAGCAGTGTAGACCTGAGGGGTGGGAGACGCAGCCGCAGAAAAGCAACGCAGTACCCACATCAGAGAAAGGAACCTTACACACAGTAAGAGAACCAACTGGGCAACAGGAAAAACGTGCTCAACAGGAGCAACAACCCAGGAAAAAACAAGTAACCCAGGGGTAAAACACCCCAACAGCCAAGGACCCAAAAACAGGGGTCCCTAAGGCACTGCCGCACTAAGAACTTTACGGCCAAAGGAGGCATCAGCTGATGCCTGAACATCCACCTTATAGAACTTTGAGAAGGTGTGAACGGACGACCAAGTCGCCGCCTTACACACCTGGGCCACAGAAGCCTGATGCCGGAAAGCCCAAGACGTACTCAAAGACCTGGTATATAGCTTATAGCAGACGGCTCACGAGGTCTTATCTGCAGAGGATGTCCACGCCGAGGTGAACAAGACGAAGGTAAGCATTTATCCTTACTCCCACTATACCCAGCACGGCTGCAATTTGAGGGGTCTTTGTATTTGCACATTGGATACTCATGCATGTGATGTATACATCGGCTGATGGTGCTTGTTTGCCTTCCAGGATACCTTCACGTTCTAACCCTTACTGTATTTTATACTGCATGATTTCTATTATCACTTACTTCATTCTTTTATTATGTCAATTACTTTGACTGCAATAATGTAAGTCTTTCTCTGTTCCACCTGTGGCTTTATGATATGGACACTCATAAGGTTCAATATCAGCAACACCGATTGTATCAATCTTTATTAGACAACTATTTTTACTCTTATTTCTATTATACGAGCTTTGCCATATCTGCTCAGGTGATATACAGATTGACTGCCTTGTAATTTCTATGGTTATTTATCCTATGGCATTCCACATGATCTCCACCTGTCCTTTTCTGATTATCACGCTCACTTATGCCTTTTCTTCATGATACGCATGTTTTACATATCAATCACTTATGGTCGTCCGACCTTTCCTTTGCATCACCACCAATCACTCCACCTCCCCCCTTCCCCCCTCCCCCTCATTGCCCAGCTCTGTCCACTTATATTTTTTCCCCTCCAGGAGAATTTCCACGTCAGACAATTACCCTACTCTTTACATCATACTTACCCTTTGCCACGAATATAATGTACTCTACAGAGGTATGTGAGAAGTATTTTCCTCTCTGCTAACCAACCTCAATTTGCCTTATATCATTCACATTTGAGTTCTTATTCACTTCTCCTCATTCTATCATTATTTCAGTGATATTTTGGGATTCGTTTGAGTGACATTATTACTCTCAAGTTACTTGGACCAGTGACGGATCACTGCGGTGCCCTCGATCCGGTCAGCTTCCGCCAACATTGGTCTATTCTGTTGCTTTTTTTTCCAATGAATACTGTTCTTGTAGCCCCTGACATCCTCTCATCGGTTGACACCGATTTTAATCGACAGCCCAGTTGCCCCTACTAAGAAGTTCCCCTTGTGGTTGACATTGTGTACTGAACCCTGGTTGACCCCTGATGAAGGGTTTGTAACCCGAAACGCGTAGGGTCGTGTCCGGTTCATCCTACCAATGACACCCAAGGGTCTTCTGTACGGATACTGGTCTGTCAACACTTGCAAGGTTTTTTAATTGTGTGTCTATTCTTTTTTAGACATATACGTTGTATATAAAAAATTTTTGTGCTTTATGTAACAAAATTGTTGTGTACCCTTACAATTTTTGTATTCTTGTTCAGTGTGCATGTGGCATACAAAGTCCCACACCATTGGGGGATTTTCCTTTTCCTCCCAAAGACCTGGTAGAGTGCGCTTTCACAGGGAAGGGAGGGACCTTCCCCTTCAAGGCATAGGCCTGCACAATGGTTTGTCTGATCCATTTGGCGATGGTCGCAGCCGACGCCGCCATGCCCTTCCGAGGTCCCTCAGGAAGGACAAAGAGGGAATCCGACTTGCGAAAGGATTTTGTGGACGACAGGTAAACCCTGATAGCCCGAACAACATCCAAAGAATGCAAGGCAACCTCCTTCGGATGCTTAGGCTTTGCGCAGAGCGAAGGCAAGACAATGTCTTCATTAAGGTGAAACTCCGAGATCCTTTTCGGAAGAAATGATGGGTTGGGTCGCAAGACCACCTTATCCTTGTGAATCACCAGGTAGGGAGAGCTGCAGGACAAAGCCGCCAGCTCCGACACCCTGCGAGCCGAAGTGATCGCCACCAAAAAGGAAACCTTTTTGGACAACAGAGACAACGAGATCTCCCTGATCTTTTCAAAGGGAGCCTGTTGTAACACGGGATAGAACTAAGTTCAAGTCCCATGGAGGCAAAGGTTCCCTCCTAGGAGGGGCCAAATGTCGCACCCCCTGAACAAAGGTGCTAATCAACGAATTAGAAGCCACAGGGCGTTGAAAGAGAACGGCCAGCGCAGAAATCTGACCCTTAATCGTGGCCAACGCCAAACGCTGGTCCACTCCAGTTTGGAGGAAAGCCAACACTCTGGACACCGAGTACGAGCGAGGGGAAAACCCCCTGGACTCACACTAGTCAAAGTATGCTTTCCAAGTACGGTAGTAAATTTTTCCTGAAGAGGCTTTTCTAGCCTTGATCAAAGTGGGAATGACCTCAGGGGAGAGAGACCCCTATCCTTCAGGACCTGGCTTTCAACAGCCAGGCCGTTAAAGCCAGCGACTGCAAAGCAGGATGGAATATCGGCCCTTGAGACAGAAGGTCTTCCCAAAGCGGCAGGCGCCACGGAGCGCTGACTGTCAGATTTACGAGGTCTGCGTACCAAGACCGGCGAGGCCAGTCCGGTGCCACCAGAATCACCGCATGCTGTTCCGAGGCCAATCTGCAAAGCAGCCTGTACAGAAGTTGAATCGGGGGGGAAAGGCATACATCAGACGATACTGATGCCAGGGCGCCACTAACGCGTCCGAGGCGTCCGCCCGAGGATCGCGCGTTCTTGCCACGAACCTTTCCACCTTGTTGTTCAGACGAGACGCGAACAGGTCCACATCTGGAGAACCCCACTTCGCGCACAACATCTGGAAGACATCCGGGTGAAGGGACCATTCCCCCTGGTCCAGGGTCTGGCGACTCAGATAGTCCGCCTGCCAGTTCTCCACCCCCGATATGTGAACTGCCGTTATCGCCGGGACGTGCGTCTCGGCCCAAGACAGAATGTCGGCCACTTCCCGAGCCGCCCGGGCACTCCTGGTGCCCCCTTGATGGTTGATATAGGCCACCGCGGTGGCATTGTACGTCTGAACCCGAATTGGACGGCCCCGAAGCCGGTCCGTCCAGCGCAGAAGGCAAAGCTTTATCGCCCTCAATTCCAGAATGTTGATCGGAAGGGAGGACTCCTCCTCCGACCAAGTTCCCTGGGCGGACAAAACGCCCAGAACACCACCCCAGCCCGACAGGCTGGCATCCGTGGTGATCACTGTCCACAATAATGGACGAAAAGACTTGCCCCCCGACACTGCCGGGGACTGGATCCACCACAGAAGATCCCTTCTGGTGCTTTGTCTCAACGAGATCCGCAGATCCAGGGATTGCGGCCGCCCGTCCCACTCGGCAAGAATCTCCGCTTGGAGACCCCGCGTGTGAAACTGGGCAAAGGGGATCGCCTCAAAAGCCGAGACCATTAAACCTAGACATCTCATGCATGTCCGGAGAGATGAGTGCCGGTTGTCCCTGAGGGACCTGACCTCGCCCTGAAGTGTCCGAAGCTTGTCTTCCGGTAGGAAGACCTTCGCTTGAACAGAGTCCAGAATCATTCCCAGGTAGGGAAGACGAACCGAAGGACACAGAGTCGACTTCGGAATGTTTATGGTCCAACCGAACTCCTGCAGTGTCCGCATCGTGGTGGACAGGTCAGTCACCAGGCCCTGACTGGCGTTTGACCTTATCAGGATATCGTCCAGATACCCCAAGACAGCAATGCCCTGTGCTCTTAACAGGGCCAGAACCGGCGCCAGCACCTTGGTAAAAACCCGCGGAGCCGAAGCGAGACCGAAAAGGTAACGCCACGAATTGGTAGTGATCCTCCGCAATGGCGAATCGAAGGTACCCCTGGTGACCCTCGAAAATGGGGATGTGTAGGTACGCATCCTTCAGATCGATGGAGGCCATGAATTCCCCCGGACTCAGGGCAGCCACCACTGAGCGCAGGGATTCCATGCGGAACTTGCGAACCCGCACAAAGCGGTTCAGAGCTTTCAAGTCCAGAATCGGACGCACCTTGCCCTTTCTGGGCACAGTGAACAGATTGGAGTAAAACCCCCGAAATCTGTCCTGATGAGGCACCGGGACAACCACCCCTTGGGCCCGCAGGTCCCGCACCACCAGGTGCAGATCCTGCAAGCGCTCCGGAGACAGCTGAAGATTTGAGGGAAAAAATCTGCCCGCCGGCCGAGAGAGAAATTCAATCTCGTAACCAGATCGAACGATCTCCTGAACCCATCTGTCCCGAATGTGGGTCAGCCAAGGTTGTAGGAAACCGCGCAGACGTCCCCCCACCCCAGAAACGGGTGAGGGCGCCCCTTCAGGCGGAATTGGCATGGGAAGTCGAACCGGACTGGCCGGACTTCTGCTTACCTGCCCACGGCTTCTTCTGGGAGCCTTGGCCTTTGAAGGGCTTGCCCTTGGATTGCGACCGAAAGGCACGAAAGGACCCCTGAGAGGGCCTAGACGAGGAATTCCGTTTACCACGGAAGGACTTATGCTTGTGAGACTGGGGTAAGAGAGTACTCTTGCCCCCCGTAACCCCTTTAATCAGAGTATCCAAAGCCTCGCCAAAAAGGCGAGATCCCGCGTAGGGAAAATCCGCCAGCGTCTTGCGAGAAGATTGGTCGACCGACCAACTTTTCAGCCATATCAGACGACGGTTCAGTATCGCCACGCTGGACAGGCGCGCAGCCAAGGGAGCTAAATTCAAGTCCGCATCACACAAGTACATGACACCCTGATGGATCTGGTCCACCATAGCCAACGTGGTAGGCGGAGCCGAATCAGCCACCAGGGTGCGCCTGAGCATCTTCGTCCAATCTGCAACAGCCTGTGCCGCCATAATGGAAGCAAAAATAGGCTTCAGCATAGAACCAGCAACCATATAGGCATGACGGGCAAGAGACTCCAGCCTCCTGTCCGTAGGATCCCGGAAAACCGGGGTATCCTCAGAAGGAACCGCAGTAGCCTTGTTCAAAATGGCCACCACGTGATCCACCTGAGGCGCCACACACCAACGCTCGTCGGTGGAGGGCGCAAACGGATAAAGCAGTTTAAACTTACTTGGCACAGTAAAGGGCTTCTTTAAATTGCGCCACTGCTCATTAACAGTATGATGAAATTCCGCAGGGCAGGGAAAAACCTGCGCTGATTTTCAAGTTCTCTGCATTCCAAAAGAGGACACCCTAGCAGGAGGAGTAGGCTCATCCTCTAGGTGCAAGGTATCTTTAATGGAGGCAATCAGCTCATTCATGAGTGCAAGCTCTTCAGGCGAGCCAGGGGGAGAAACATTAACCCCCTCCACCTCTGCCTCCCCCTCAGACCCCATAAGGTCCAAAGATGAGCGAGACCCCGAGAAGGGTACGCCAGCCACAGCGCCCCCTGAATCAGAGGAAATGGATAACCTGGCCCTTTTTGCGGATCGATCAGCCGTCAGCATCTGCACCTGAGAAACCAAGGACGCCACCACCGCGGCCAGATCAGCCCCCTCGGAGGGTGCAGCAGCCCCCTGGTCCCCCACCAGGGCGGGGGGAAACTTTCTATCCTGAGAATCCATGCCCCAGCAATGAAAAGGAAAAAAAGGTACTGGCCCTTTAACACCACGGCGAGCGCAGCCCACCGTACACTACTGTATGCACCGACCCCGCAGGGATAGATAACACTGAGCAAGGAATGACAGGACAAAGAAGGTAAAAACCTGGAGAGAGCACAACAGGCTGCTGCCACCGATCGATGTTCCCAGAGAAAGAGGAAGTGATGCAATAGCTGGCTGACTGATATAGCCTATGAGGCTCCGCAAACATGGCCGCTCGGCTGAGGCTACAGGAAAATGGCGCCGACTTGTGCTCGAACGAGCGCGGCCCGCCAAAATGGCGACGAATGGCGCCAAAACATGGCGCTGTACAGGGACAGGGCCGGTCACAGCACATATGCAAAAAAAGTGGCGGAACGCAGCAGCGGCCGCCGCACAACACATGTCTGTACCTAAATCTGCACCCAGAGCATAACTTAAAGCAGAGCAGGATGGCCCCCCCTCGCAGCCCACAGGCAAAGCAGCCATACAGGGATCTGACAGGGAGCCCGCATTTACACAGACATGGGGGGTTCTACACAGCCACAGACTGACACCCACACAGAAGGTCCCCCCACAGAAGGTGCTTACCGTACCAGATGGCGTGGGGAGCCGTCTCCAGCGACAAACCGCTATCAAGGCAGACAGGGAGTGCCGCAACCAGGACGCTTGTGGACTGCAGCCATAGACCGCAGCATGGCGTCCAGTGAGGTAGCCACCTCACAGGCAGCATCCCTGCAGCGAACAGGGATGGGTCGTTCAATGTGCCAGGGCAAACCTAAGCTGAACGCTCGATGGCAGGCTGGGGATCCATCTGGCACTCAGCCCCGAGATCCAGGGCGGCCAGTCCGAGACCCAGCTCCGCATGAACATCTTCATCCGAAGAACCCTAAACTAAAGCTGACAAAATAACAGCTAGTAAAGAAAAGAAAAATACTTTGGAATAAAATCAAAAAGGGTAGAAGGCTGAGACTGAAGCCCCAGCACAGGAAAGCCTGCTACTCCTAAGCTAGGCAAGATCAAACTGAGTTGGGAATGCTGGTGCAGGGAGGTATTGACTGAGGGGACAGCCCCTAGGGGTGTGTCTATGCTAAAAGCTTTTGTTATTAACAATTCTTGTTGCCTAGCTACTCCTGCGGAGCAAAGGTCAATACCCATTGGTGAAGACTTGGGAAGGGGCGGCGACTGTCGGAGGACGTAAGAGAAATATTGTTATTTTTGCAAAATCAACGCTCTTTTTTTGTTTATAGCGCATGATCCAAAAAAAAAAAAAAAAATCGCACAGGTGATCAAATACCACCAAAAGAAAGCTCTGTTTGTGGGGAAAAAAGGACGTGAAATTCGTTTAGGTACAGCGTCGCACGACCGCGCAATTGTCCGTTAAAGTCACGCAGTAAAAAAAAAAAAAAAAAACCCTGGTCAGGAAGGGGGTAAAATCTTCCAGGGCTTAAGTGGTTAAAAACACTGGGTCATGCTCAATAGCAACAGTTAGTGCTTTATATAGATAGGAAGGGGAAGGCCACCATGTTCTGAAACAGCTAGTAAGGTAGTGATTTTGTTCATATAAAATCTAGCATAGTATCAGAAAACCCTCCCTGGATAAGGCAGAAGAAGGATCCATGGTCTTGAAGGAGCTAAAAGATGACTCAGAGGAAAGCGAGTTCAAGCAGGTGACCATGATCCAGGCTATCGGTGTCTGGCCCCTGAGGAGGGACATGGCAAGCTGCCCCATAGCATTAGATTTAGGCCTCTTACACACGATACCCCCGTTTGATCATCTCCTTTTTCAGCCGTAAATTTCAGGCGTATTTGTCTTAGTGAAATGCGCACATTTTCGCACATATGCGTTTGTGCAAATTTGCGTCTTTTCACGCAAATGTATTCTCTCGTTCTTCTAAAATATGCAAATTAACATTTTTCAGATCAACAGTTTGTTCGTGTGCGTTCATTTGTTCGCAATTGCGCATATTTGGTGTAAATTACTGTCCAAAATTGCAGATTTTTCTATTTTTTTTCTTACTGAAGAATGCACGACGCTCATTTACGCGCCTGTGTTTATAGGCACATTACAATGAATGGGCTGTATTTTAGCTCAGAAAAAAAAAAAGCTGTACTGAGATTTTTTAAGCTGCATTGTGCAAGAGGCCTTAGAGCTTAAAACCTAGGGATGTCTTCCTTTACTCTCACCTGCTAAGAGTGGGAAAGGTATAAAATGGCCTGAGGTAACCAAGTCATTGTAAGCCGCAACAACTGTGTTTATACTGAAAATGGAGCAGAGCCAGGAACTACCGCACGCTGAAGGCAGGAATAGATGGTGCAGTGTGTGTGTGACCTAGCAGTTAGTGAAGCAGCACTCTTTTCTACTGCATAAACCCTTTGCCACAGAAACTGATAGAAGAGGCAGAAACAGTGGTTTCAGAGACAGAGACTTACTAGAATTGTGAACATGGAGAGCATTCTGCAGCTAACAAACTCTGTACTGAGGGACCGAAAAGTGCCACATGAGAGTCTAGTGCCCCAAGGGTCACATTCCAAGTTATATTTACCCTGTCCATGGGCTTGTGAGTCCTCAGGGACTGGGCCAAACCAGGGGCTGTAGTCCATATTTCCATTGCACACGTTCCTGGAATGAGCTCTTAAGGTACTGGAGCGACCGCCAGCTGGATACTGGAACTTGTACGATATGCAGATATTCGCCAGCACACCAAGGACCATTCATTTTGTCCAAACTATTTTTATTAAGGAAAGATCACATCACATCACAAAATAGTGTAGTGCAAGGCCTCGGAGCCATGCAGGACATCTTTGTCAGGCATGTTGATCATGACGAAGGGGTCCTGCGTGGCTCCGAAACATTGCACTACACCATTTTGTGAAGTGATCTTTCTTTAATAAAAACTGTTTGGATGAAAATGATGATCCTTGGTGTGTTGGCGAATATCTACATACACCAGTGGCTGTGGCATGGCCCCTGAACCCAGGGCCCAGCAGAGCCCAGTGCCCAAGGGTCACATTACAGCCAGGCCATGTATCTTTCAATCCAGCATGGTCTGGGTTCTGGCCTTCAAATTCAAAAGGAGGATTAGCCAATCCAGATAAGGGCAGATAATTGCAGCAGTATTGGTGAATAAATATTTATGGAAGAAAAAAAATGGCTTAAAAAAGGCAAAAAAAACTTTTCTCGAAAAAAAAAAAAGTAGGTCCACACTCTAAGGACACTAGCAAAAAAGTATTAAGCATTGTGGGGGTAGGAGGGTTTATACCTGGCTTGTTTTATTCACCAGTATCTAATTCCTCGAAAGACGGCAGTTTAACCCAATTGTCTCAGATATACTTCTCATCCTGTGTCCCTTATTGATTCATAAAGAAATACATTTTCTGCATTTTAAGTGCACATTTATGAAGTAAAAAGGAAAGGTAAAGAATATTCACTTATATAGGCTTCAAACAGACTTTCCAAAAAAAAAAACAGGGATTATATTTTGACCTAGAACTAGGTTTAAACCAGGGACATCCAAATGCGAGATTGCCCCTGGAAACTAGTATAACAGTCAACTATTGTTCTGAAAATACATACCAGTCTTCATCTTCAGGTATCTTTGACAGCGGTGGGTTTAGGCAGTAAATGTGGTAGGCCATGTTACACTCGTCACACAGCAGCTGCATATGGGCATCCTGCTTCCCTCCACACACATAACAGGAACAAAATCTGCATTCTGCTTCTGGGTCTGCTTTGCAGTACTTACATTCAGGACCACTCTTCCCTGTAAAATTAAGGGGTGAGCAATATCTGTTACCTGGCCAAACAAGGAATGAAGTGAGAGGTTCTAGATGCAGTTTTGTGACTTGAGATGTTTTTTGCTTGCTTTCTGTTCTGCCTGGTAGCAATTATCCAGACAGAAAGAGAAAGGAAATCTCCTTAGTGGAGACACAGACAGCAATACAATCCTGACAGCGGTTCTAACCCCTCTTCACTTTTGTTTTGCGTATGGAGCCTTACTTGGAGATTTTTCTTTAATTTCCTGACCCTTATGAAATAGACAGGGAATGAGGATAAATTACCAAATAGACAGCAAATAACAAAAATGTATAACCTTTCTGGCTGTAAGAGCCGGTTTACACTACCATGAAGGAGCGACTTTTTAGCGTGACTTTGAAGAGACTTGTTTAGAGACTTGTAAGCGACTTGGAAGAGACTTGTGCACTACTTTGAAGAGACTTAAATGATAGGCAACTTTGTCTGTGGGGAATGCCTGGCTAATCTTTTTCTTCTTCCTGGAAAGTCTGATAACAAGTCGCTTTCCGACTTAGAGGCAACTCCGAAGTCTATGTGCACAAGTCGGATAGAGGTCGCCTTGAAGTAGTACAGGAACCTTTTCTAAAGTCTGAGCGACTTCAGTAGTGCATATTAATACGGCTCTCATTCATTTTCATTGAATTTGTGATGACAAGAGACTTGGGGCGACTTGAGGGCACACAAGTCGTGTCCCAAGTCGGAGTAGTGTGAACCGGCTCCAATAGGGTTTTAAACTACAACATAATGAAATAAAGCAAACTGTATACAAATATGGTTATAAAAAAATCTGCAAAGGTGTTTGGAAAGGAATTTTTTACTTGTAAATAGAGTTGGAAAGGGTCAAATCCCCTATCAGGTTATTTTGGTTGCCCATGTCCTGCTAAGAAGATTTATTTTCATGGTCCTGGAGGCACAAACGGAAAAGAAGAAATCCCTCTGATGACTATTCCCATCTTAAAGAGTTGTCAAAGACATGGGTATTCCTTTGGATGATTTTCCACTGACCCATTGTTCTGGAGAAAACTGTAAAATTTTAAATTTCCAATCATTTTCTGTCCCAGAGCCAATGGCTAATAGGACCAATAGAGGTGGGGGTTCTAACCTTTCCACACTTTATCCAAATCTAAATGAATACTTTCCTTTACATACACTTCAAGTTACATGCCCCGTAAAAGCCCTCTGATAATACCAGTCTTCTAGAAAATTTGAATCATTGCCATGATAGAAAAATGACACCATAAAGCATATATGCATAAAATATTTAAAGAAAATGCTTAGAAAAACTCTCAGAACATCAGGAATGCCGTCCGAAAGATTTTATTTGCTTTAACATTTGATTTTGGAATGTATGAACATTACCAAACAAAACCCATGCATATTTGTTTGTTCAAGAAAAATTTTCTATCCTGCTCCTTCGAATTTTTTCTGGTCACTGTGGTTGAAAATGACTGCCTATTTGACCCACTAATGGTTAGAAAAAAATAACTCTTAGAATCATCTTTTCTTAAATTTCGTTTGAATATCTACCCATCTATGGCCAGCTTTAGTGCCTTTTCTAGTCATTCTGCTGACAGATAAATTAAATGGCTACACCCCCATCTATTTAGATATCAAGGTCATGGTAGACATGCATGGTCATTCTTTCTTTCACATTCTCTTATTGCTAGGTCCACAGTTTCCAACAATTTATAAAATAAATGCAATAGATTCAAAGGAAGCAGATACAATTGCCTACAGTAGAGTATGAATTTACAAATTGAAAAATAATTACAGCCTTGAGCTTGAGGATTTGTACAGAATGTTCTTTACCGCTAGCATATATAGTTAAGAGGACACATTTTATAGATCACTTTTTTATCTCAGTTAAAGAGCAAAAATACTTACTCTTAAAATCTCCGTCTCCAGATGACAGAGGGTATGCCCCAGGCTTTTCTATCTTGTATATTTCCTCAGAAAAAACGATCTTACAGTCATTAATAGCATCTTCAGGACCACTGTAAGAGGAAATAAAAAAAAAAAAAAAAAAAAAACAAATCCCTTTGTGAGAGTGAAAAAATAAATAAATAAATATACACATACACACACACACACACACGTAATGGGATTTTTGAATTACCGTAAAATCGATTTCTCTAATGTTCACTGATGGACACAGCTCCTGATATTCATGACCATTGGGTTATACTGCACACTACAGGAGTAGGACAGTAGGCAGAAAAAAATTATGGCTACACCCATGGGCAGTCCAAAGGGATATACTCCCTCTCTCTACTATAGCCACTCAGTTTAGTTACAAGCAGTGTCAGGAGAACTATAACTTCACAGAGGGGTGGGTTCTGTGTCCGTCAATGAACATCAGAGAAATGGATTTTACGGACACAGCTCCTGATGATCAGAATCATTGGGACGTCCCAAAGCAGTATTAAACATGAGGGGTGGGGAAAAAAAAAAAAATTCCCCAAGGCTATAAACATTAGCCAACCAGGCAACAGGAGCCCACCTGAAAAAAACAACCCACCCTCAAAAAGGATCAGGTCCTCTTAAACCACAGCCTGCAAAACCTTGGGGCCAAAAGAAGTATTCATAGATGCCAACACACCCACTTTATAAAACTTTGTAAAAGTGTGCACTGATGACCAGGTGGCGCCTTGCAAACCTGCGTCACTGACGCTTGAGGCTGGAAAGCCCAGGAGGCACTATGCACCCTAGTAGAGTGCGCCTTGACACCCTAGCAGAGTGCACCTTGACAGGGAAAGGAGGAACTTGACCCCTGATGGAATAGGCCTGAACCACCGTCTGTCGGATCCATCTGGAAATGGTTGCAGAGGAAGAGACAACCCTTTTTGAAGTTCATCCGTGAACCCAAAGAGTGACTTCCTGAAAGACTCAGTAGCTGGCAGGTACACTCTAAATTGCCCGGACCACATCCAAGGCATGCAAGGAAATTTCCTTCAGATGTTTAGGCCTGGGACACAAGGAAAGCAACACAATGTCTTCATTCAAATGAAAATCAGAGACAACCTTTGGAAGGAATGACTGACAGGGGCAAAGAACCACCAGGTTAGGTGGACGACACCGCCAGTTCTGACACCCTGCGCGCAGAGGTGATAGCCACTAAAAAAGGCCACCTTCTGGGACAGCATAAGCAGGGGGAATTTCCCAAATATTTTTAAAGGGAGGCTTTTGTAAAGCTGAAAGCACCAAATTAGGATCCCAAGGTTGCAACGAAGCCCGCACTGGAGGAACTAAAATATCAGACACCCTGAGGAAAGGTACGCACCAGGGAGCATGTGGCCAAAGGTCGTTGGAAGAAGACCTCCAAAGCCGGCACCTGGCCCTTGATGGTACTCGAACAGACAAGGACTCACTGCTCAAGGTGGTGTAATTGCCTGATGACTCACACAGGTGCATGCCCCGGCTCGCCTCCGTGAAAACTTGATAAAAGAAAAGGAATTGGCAGCACTCCAGGTTGAGTCAAAATCCAGATTTATTGACTGGACATCCAAATATGACAATCGTGACAAGGTAGACGCGTTTCACACACTGTGTCTTATCATTAGGTAATGATTAAGCACACAGTCAGTGTGTGAAACGCGTCTACCTTGTCACGATTGTCATATTTGGATGTCCAGTCAATAAATCTGGATTTTGACTCAACCTGGAGTGCTGCCAATTCCTTTTCTTGAAACCTTGATGGTACTCGAGGCCAATTTCTGTTCAACCCCCTGTTGAAGGAAGGTTAAGATCCGAGCCACCGAGAAGGAGCGAGGAAGAACCCCAAGAGACTCGCACCACGCAATGTAGGTCTTCCACTTACAATAGTAAATCTTCCTTGAGGTAGATTTCCTAGCTTTCAACAGTGTAGGACCGAGCCATAAACCTCTGCACCTTTCTGTTGAGCCGAGATGCCAACAGACCCACCTTGGGGTTGCCCCACTGGAGATACAGCTGATGAAGGGACCACTCCTCGTGGTCCAACGCCTGCCGACTGATGTTATCCGCCTGCCAATTTTCCACCCCGGAAATGTGTACAGCGGCGAGGGCTGGAACTAACCGTTCTGCCCACCTTAGAATGCTGGCTACCTCCAGAGCCACCAGGACACTTCTTGTGCCCCCTTGGTGATTGACAGTCCGATTGAATGCGCACAAGACAACCCTGAAGACGATCTCTCCAATGATCCAGAGAGTCTGATCGCTCAAAGTTCCAATACATTGACTCTTCCAGCATCCAGATCCCCTGAGCAGAATGCTTGCCAAGGATGACAATTTGGACAAAATTTCCCTTTGCAGGGACCTCGTATGGAACTGTGCAAACGGAACCGCCTCGAAGGTAGACACCATCAGGCCCAGCACCCGCAGGCTAGTCTGGAGGGAATGACCATTTGATGGAGGCGAATTGCAGCCTTCGATTTCTGGAGTTTGTCCAAAGGAGCACTCTGGCTAAGGACGAGACCAAAGTCAGGCCCAGATAGTCCAGCTTTGTGGACAGAACCAGAATAGAATTTTGAAAATTCAGAATCTACCCGAATTCCCGCAGAGTTCATATTGCGATCTCCAGGTTCTCCACCAGAGCAGAGGGAGACTCTGCTCGCAGAAGGAGATCGAACAAGTAGCCCAGTACCGCGAGCCCCTGTTGGCGTAGCAAAGCTAGCACCGGGGCTAACACTTTTGTGAAGATCCAAGGAGCAGATGCGAGACCAAAGGGTAACGCCACAAACTGATAATGCTCCTCTCCCAGAGCAAAGCAGGAAAAACACTGGTGACTGGCACATATTGGAGTCTGAAGGTAGGCATCCTTGATAATCGATAGAGGCGAGGAAATCCCCCTGATGCAGGGATGCCACCACCGTTTGAATTGACTCCATTCTGAACTTCTGTTCCTGCACAAATCAGTTTAGAGCTTTGAGGTCCAGGATTGCACAGTTTAGAGCCTTGAGGTCCAGGATTGGACACATTGTGCCTTTCTTCCTAGGAACTGTAAACAGGTTTGAATAAAAAACCCTAAAATCTTTCAAAGGTCGGAATCCGGAACAATCACCACTTGAAGGAACAGGTCTTGTACCGCCTCAAACAGGCCCTGTAAGTGGTCTGGTGAGAGGCACAAGTTGGAAGGAAAGAACCTTGCCGGGGGACAAGAGCAGGACTTTATTTTGTAACTGGACCGAATGACTTTGTGCACTTGTCTTGCACCCAGGAAGGCCACAGGTCTGGAAACCAGCGAAGATGTCCCCGCACCACCGATACAGGTGAGGGCACACCTTCATGCAGAAGGAGCCTTGTTGACGGGTCTGGAGAAGCAAGATCTTGGCATGCCAAAGCAGGTTCATTTGGATCCTCCAGAAGAGACCCTGAAAGGCTTCAAGCCCTTGTTAGTCGTCCCTGAGGAACCAAAAAACTTCTTATGAGCCGAGAAGGAAGGCCCGTATTTACGACAAGGTTCCTTGGCTTTAGTAGCCTTCGGAAGAAAAGTACTCTGCCCCCCTGTGAGACCTTTGATGGTGTCATCCGGAGTAGCTCCAAACAGGCAATCTCCTTCAAAAGGAAAAGAACCTTGCCGGGGGACAAGAGCGGAACTCGATCTCAAGGCCTTTTTTGAAGTCTGATCTGCAGACCAGCACTTGAGCCAAAAGACACGCAGAAGGACAACTGCCAAAACAGAGAAGCGAGCCATCAGGGGAGCCGCATCCAAAGAGGCATCACAGATAAACTGCAGCCCCTGGACCAGCTGGTCCACCAGCTCGACAAAGGCAGAGGGGAACTGTTCCCCCTCCAGGTCACGGTGCAGGAGTTTAGCTCACTTGGTCAGAGCTTGCGATACTAAAGTAATGGGGAATTGCCGAACCAGCCAGAGTGTACATAGTGCGGGCCACAGCCTTGGCCTTCGGGTCAGCCGGATCCTTAAAGGCTGGGGACTATTCAACCGGAATCATGGTTGCCTTGTTAAATCTGGAAACTGGAGGGTCAACTACTGGTGGCATAGTCCACTTCTTAAGAAGGGACTCTTTATTGGGGTAACACCTATTAAAGCACTTCGGGTCCCCGCAGGGACACTTTGGTCATACCCACACTTTAGCGACATTTCTGTCAAAATAGGCAGGGAAAGGAAACCCCTTTGTCGTTTTGGATGGCTTGCGAGTGCCAAAGGGCACCTACGCCTTCATCTTCAGGGTCTCAAGCACAGATACAATCAGTGCATCCACCAGCGTCTTTTGGTGTAGACGTGGAGGAATCCTCTTCACTACCAGTGGATTCCAGGCACGTGGATTCAGACGCAGCAGGGTAACCCACGCCACCGCCGCATCAGATTCAGGATCAGATGAGGCAGGGAACGCTTTTTGCTAGCCCGTCGCCCGCAAGCCACCTCCACCTGGGACACAAAGGACTCCAGGACCGGCATCAGTGCATGGATGGATGGTTGGGACCCGGAGGGCCCTGCAGCCTCAGAGAGGGGATCAGGTGGAGAAAACTTGCTCCAAAAACTCCATGGGTCAAAAGAGTAAAAACACTGCTAAGGGACAACCCCCACGGCGCTGGCAGCACCACCTGGTCCGCCAATCACAAAGCACCAAGTGATCCTCAGCAGACAGGGAGCGGACCCCACCGGACTTGCCACCAACAGAAACAAGCAACTACAGCCACCAGAGGAATCTGCACTACACATGCGGAAATCAGGAAGTAAAATGATCCAGGAGTCAGCACCAGGGGATGAGGAAGGGCTTTGACTACCGAAATCGCCACCTATAGGGCTTCACTGTCATGGCCACTGCTATTCCCAATGGCAAATCACAACAAAATAGCCGCCTGACTACACAAACATGGCCGCGGAGTATAGAAACACAGGCTACAAGAAAACGGCAAACCCGCGCGACACCATGAGGCTTACAAGGGCCCAGGAGGGAGACGAGGCCCCAAGGACAGATCCAAGCAGGACGGGGGGCCCTGGCAGGAGCCTCCACCAGGTACAACCCCCCACCCAGCACAGTCGATCATCTGGTCGCCCACACTTTAGCGACATTTCTGTCAAAATAGGCAGGGAAAGGAAACCCCTTTGTCGTTTTGGATGGCTTGCGAGTGCCAAAGGGCACCTACGCCTTCATCTTCAGGGTCTCAAGCACAGATACAATCAGTGCATCCACCAGCGTCTTTTGGTGTAGACGTGGAGGAATCCTCTTCACTACCAGTGGATTCCAGGCACGTGGATTCAGACGCAGCAGGGTAACCCACGCCACCGCCGCATCAGATTCAGGATCAGATGAGGCAGGGAACGCTTTTTGCTAGCCCGTCGCCCGCAAGCCACCTCCACCTGGGACACAAAGGACTCCAGGACCGGCATCAGTGCATGGATGGATGGTTGGGACCCGGAGGGCCCTGCAGCCTCAGAGAGGGGATCAGGTGGAGAAAACTTGCTCCAAAAACTCCATGGGTCAAAAGAGTAAAAACACTGCTAAGGGACAACCCCCACGGCGCTGGCAGCACCACCTGGTCCGCCAATCACAAAGCACCAAGTGATCCTCAGCAGACAGGGAGCGGACCCCACCGGACTTGCCACCAACAGAAACAAGCAACTACAGCCACCAGAGGAATCTGCACTACACATGCGGAAATCAGGAAGTAAAATGATCCAGGAGTCAGCACCAGGGGATGAGGAAGGGCTTTGACTACCGAAATCGCCACCTATAGGGCTTCACTGTCATGGCCACTGCTATTCCCAATGGCAAATCACAACAAAATAGCCGCCTGACTACACAAACATGGCCGCGGAGTATAGAAACACAGGCTACAAGAAAACGGCAAACCCGCGCGACACCATGAGGCTTACAAGGGCCCAGGAGGGAGACGAGGCCCCAAGGACAGATCCAAGCAGGACGGGGGGCCCTGGCAGGAGCCTCCACCAGGTACAACCCCCCACCCAGCACAGTCGATCATCTGGTCGCCGGCGGCGCACCCTCTCCCCCCCCCCCAATCACCAGTTAGCGCCCTTCCCCATCCCAGGAAAGTAGCCAGACCACCCAAATAGCCCCAGCATGGGGGGGGGGGCAGGATGAGGGAGCCTGTGGGAAGGAGGGGAACCCGGGGGGCCGACCTTCCCAAGGAGGGGCCCAAGTCCACCCCAAAACCCTCAAGGGCAGAGGAGGGGGACACAGCTACTCACCCATACCAGGAACTAGGCGGGCACCGTTCCAGACAGAACCCCCCTCCATCGAAATAGGGGGGGCTGTCAGCCAGGAGGAACGCTGCGACTCGGGCGGAAACCTTGAAGGCCAGCCCCCGTCCAAGTGGGGCTATGCCGCAGCTGACCTAGCGCGGAGCTGAGGTCTGCGCATGGTCGCTGGCCAGACTGAGTTGACCACTGGATCTAGAGTATCCAGCCCGTCACCCAGTCCGGCAGTTGACCTCACAGGAAAAAAATGTTCCATCTAAAAAATGTTGCCAAGACCAAAGATCCCAGCAAGGAAATGGGTCCTTACTGCTGACTAGGCAGAAAACTGAGTGGCTATAGCAGAGAGAGGAAGTATACTCCCAGGGACTGCCCATGGGCGTAGCCAGACTTTTTTCTGCCTAGTGTCTTATTCCTGTAGGGGGCAGTATAACCCAACTGTTATGACTATCAGGAGCTTTGTCCATCAATCAACGAAAGAGAAATCTATAATGTATAGTATATAATTTGGACCTCTGTGATCTACTGTATTATTATTGATCCATTTTGTTTCAATCTGAAATGTAAAAGCACATGTCTGTATTTCCGGTTTTATATCTTATGTGATGTCTTTTTTAACCTGTTATTGTAATAAAATTAAATTTTTATATATTGTGGTCCTTTATGTAAAATTATTGTTACCACCATATAATCCTTGCCTCAAAGTCCCATGCTCCTGGTGAGGCAGAGTCCGGACACTTCTCTTGCCTTGGGTCTGAGTAGATGCGGGACCAGTTCCTCACCCAATTTTTTACAAAGCATTACCATTTTTTCCACTATTGCACGTTTTGTACATCCGTACCATCATATCTAGGACTGTGTGCTTGTAAAAACAGAAGAAACATGGTATATATTTGCTACACATGTTTACATTAAAAGCCCTAGTTTAGTTCACAGATTATATAAAAAAATCAGCGCAAGGGACATTTCAGACAGTAGGATGTCTCCTTTGTGCTACTGGCTCCACTATCTTGGTTATAGCAATCGATTGTTAGACGAAACATGTCAGGCTGAGGTTTGTCCATATCACTATGTTCCATTTATCATCAACCAGCTGTATCGAACTACACGATGACATGTTAAAATACTGTGAGCTATGTAGTGTGTGGAATGCGTTTACAAGACTGCTGCTGGGATATAAGCTGTATATTCCTCTCAGGTGTTTTAATGTGTGTACCCAGAGCTGTCTAACCATAAAGTGCTTAATATGCATTTCTATACATTATTGTGCAGAAACAATGTTTAAATCACAATACATAATACTTGTAAAAAAATAAGATAAAGTGCAATCAGTGTGAAAAAATGTGCATGAACAATACGTTTTTAAAGTTCTGATTATCTTATTCTTCCAGTGTCAGTATGTTCCAACAAGTGCCATTGTGCTCCCCTCCTTATGTGCCCTTACTCACTGACTAGCGATGGGTTAAACGCCTGTTTCAAAATTAATCCTCCAGTGGCAAAGAATGATTTTTTTTTCCTTTCTTTCGTGACTCCAGCAGGTAGGTCAAAGAACCTCATGAGTGTAGGGAGATAGAACCAGGAGAAATCCATAATGGAATTTCATTTTTATTATTTAAAAAACATATAAAAGCCAATTGCGCACTTACAAAACTGTCCTCTTTAATGTGAGCATGTAATGACACCGTTCTGGAGTTCAAAAATCGCGGTTTGCGTTCCAAAAGAGCGGACGTGACATAACCGGAAGTATCCACCCGCTTAACAAGCACATAAAGGAGGGGAGCACAACGGCACTTGTTGGAACATACTGGCACTGGAAGAATAAAAAGAAAGTGGGTGCTTTATGAGCCCCACTTCTTTATGGGATGGCGGTAAGGGTAATAAGAAATAGCTTTTAACCACTTAAGCCCCGGAGGATTTTCCTGCTAAACGACCAGGGGGTATTTTGCGATTCGGCACTGCGTGACTTTAACAGACAATTGCGCGGTCGTGCGACGCTGTATCTAAACAAATTTGGCGTCCTTTTTTTCCCACAAACAGAGCTTTTTGGTGGTATTTGATCACCCGTGCGATTTTTACTTTTTGCGCTATAAACAAAAAAAGAGCGTACATTTTGCAAAAATAACAATATTTTTCACATTTTTTTATATGAAATTCCCCAAAAAAAAAAATGTAAAAATCAAAATTTTTTAAAATTTTCGGCCAATTTGTTTTATGCTACCTATGTTTGGTAAAAAAAAAAAAAAAAAAAAAAAAAAAAAAAAAAAAAATCGCAAAAAGCGTATTTTGATTGGTTTGCGCAAAAGTTATCGCGTTTACTAACAAAGGGAAAGATTTGTCATTTTTGGTGTTTTTTTTTTTAACGTGTAATGGCGGCGATCTGCGATTTTTTTTGCGGTACTGCGACATTGGGGCGGACAGATCGGACCCTTGACTGACATTTTTGACACTTTTGGGGTTACCAGTGACATTTCTACAGTAATCAGTGCTATATATATGCACTGTTACTGTAAAAATACACTGGTAGTGAAGGGGTTAACTTTATTTGGGAGGGAGGGGCTGTGTGTGTCCCTAGGGGCGTGCTTTCTACTGTGATTGGCTGTGGCTTGAGCTGTAAGGACACTGATCAACGGATCTACATACTAGATCCGAGTGATCAGTGTCTTTACAGCGAGGAGAATGACAGGTGGCTTGTTTACACAAGCTGCCTGACATTCTCCCTCTCCCCCGCCGATCACCGAGTGACCGGCGGACATCGGGTCCGCCGGTCACACGCGCGGGGGGGGGGGGGGGGGTCCGTGACCGCGCGGGAGCGCGCCTCCGCGGGCGCGCGCTCGCTCCCCAGAGCCTCACAGGCGAGCGACGTAGACCTACGTCACTCTGCCTGTGAGGGGCCGACTGCCGCAGTAAATATACTGTGAGCAGTCGGCAAGCGGTTAATAATAGGTCCATAAGGGAGTCTAGTTAAGGTCTGGGTAATTCAGCCTGTCAAGTATAGTGTACTGTAAGGAGTTGAACTTTTGACACAGGTCAAGTGTTTGAACTTCCCGCCTGAAATTAAGTCTGTATCCAGGCAGTTTTTAAGCTAGTAAGGGTCTTTCCCGCTCTTTATCAGCTGTTTCTGGGCAGTTTTGCGCGTGGAGGGTTATCTCCCGCTCATTTAGCCCGCTCTTTTGCCAGAAAACCGGTCTGCTCCGGCTCTAGTGGGACTATTTAAACAGGTGGCTGCGGGGCTCCGGGTCACATTTTCACCTCAAGACCTCTCTATCAAGATCCCCCTCCCTCCCATTTTAGGTCGTCGCGGCCTGCTATTAATTATTTGGCTCACACGGTCGCCTTAGCACCGGTGCTTAGGTGGACGAAAGTAAAAGTTGTTTTGGTATTTAAGTGAAGTGGATAATGGCTACAAAAGTTTAAGTCATGTTTGTCAACCTGAGCCGTAGGGGCTAGGTTGTTTGTTTATGTGATCTGAAGTTTTAAATGTAAACAAAGTCTGAAGTTTATTTATGTATGTTAAGCCATTAATTAAAGCAGCCGCGGCCTTTTTATTTTCAAACGATGTCTGGCGTCTATTTAATCTTATTTATACTGAGTAAGTTTTAATTCATTTATTAATGTTTTTACATCTTGCCTGCCATTCCCATAAGATAACCAGCACTTTCAAGAACTTCTTGTTCATGCACATTTTTTTTGCACTGATTGCACTTTATCTTTTAATTTTTTTACAAGTATTATGCATTGTGATTTAAACATGGTTTCTGCACAATAACGTATGGAGATACATATTAAGCACTTTATGGTTAGACAGCGCTGGGTACACACATTGATGTGATGCAGGAGGGCATGCCCGTTTTTATCCTATGAGATGGGTTTCATTCCTTTTAATAAAAATGATGTAAATGGTTTTCCACTATGTGGAGATTTCCTTTATTTTTATGATGATTCGACATACTGGAGTGCAAGAGAAGTTTCACTTTAATTGATGTGGAAATCAGATTGGTTTGCCAAACAGCATCAAGTTTTGGAGAGCTTATTCTCCTGATGCCCGCTTGACTCAGTGCTATTGCTCAGCAAGTTTTCTTCTATCAATCTTGAAGCTTAATACACTTCTGGTTTTCACCTTAATGGACCATTTTTTGTTTATGGTCACTTATCGATTTTCCTTTTTCAGTAATCTAAATATGTATACTTGGATTTAATTTTTATTGGACTGGTTTGAGTTATTTTGGTACTGTTATTGGTATAAGTCACTTTATAATATAGATAGCACAGCACGTATTTTGTACATTTTTTAATGGCAATCGATAATCCTCCAGTGCAACAAGGGGTTAACAGGGTTGACTGAGCGGTAACAGGCACTCATCAAGACTGCCCTGTTATGCCCACCCTTTCTGCCCAACTGCTCCAAGTCACATAAGCCACACTTTAGCTTCTATGAAAAAAATCTTTGAATGGAGGATGGGCAGATTATTGAAAGGTCCACCGCTCCATTCATAGATCTGGTTTCATTCATGGAATGAAACAGGATCTATTGGACCAAACAGCTCTGTTGGACCAATAAACCCCCGCTGCGCCAAAAATTACAGCAGCAGAGGGATTCATGAACAAGGATTTCAGCTTGTAGAGGAGCCAGCAGCACAAGGGATACTGACCAAGTAATGACCCCTGTGCTTTTTTTCTTTTTTTGGGGACGGGTCGACTAAACGTGCGCTTTAATGTACAATGTTCTCTTTGTTTGTAACCCCTTTGTATGGCATTAGAAAAGACAACTGTTGAAATTTGTAATAGAATGTGCGATCACATACCCCAATAAAATCTTTGCATAGACTTCTTTGTTAGTTCTAGAATGTTCCTTCAGTTCTGTTACTTTAGCATCGAACCAAAACCCACGCTCCTCTGGTGTCTCCATGTTGTAATTCACCATTACAATGTCACCCACTTTGAGGTCATTCCACTTCAAGATGGTCCTTGCTCTGGGTCGCAAATTGCAGCTCTCAATCTCTACAACTCCATTTTCAGGATAACTAAAGCAGAAGAAAATAAGCAAGTCAGTTGTTAAAAGGGCCTTGTTTCTAGGATTAACCCTTCACCAGGCTAAAGCTATTTCGACACACTTGTGACAGTGGAGATCATAAACAGAGTGCGAGGAGGTTCCATTTTGTTGTGGACTGACTACTAAGCTTGACAAGCCCTACAAGCACATGGCATACAATATTGAACCAGCTGGAGTAACATACTGGTGTATCGGAGTAGAAATTTTCTTTTTTGGGTTTACTAACTTTTAAGTACTGTATAATTTCCCTTAACTGTCCAACAAGAATTTTTAAAAAAGGAACCCCATAAAATAATTTACAAATAGGTTTATTTGGTGGACCTCGATTCGCACAGAATGAATGTACATGTATTTTCACTGGACGAGTTTAAATGCAAATGTTCTATAAATATAGTGCTTAAGGAGCCTAGAGTGTCTCACTTTAAAAGCATGTCTTACGATACTGAGTAGAAAGCCCATTTTTAATGAAAGTGCAGCCTGCCCAGGAATGCCCACTGATCATCCATCAAGGCATTTTGATATCTGAATAACTCCCAAGAACCAGCCCAGTGCTTGCATCTGGGCCAAGGGGCTCTTAAAGAGGAGTACTGAGGCAAAGTGCTTTAATGTTTTGTACCGCACACTGCTGCCACCTCCCACCAGCCAGAATCTACCTGCATTGGGTATAGAAGCACAGACACCCAGTGATAACAGCACTGGGTTTAAATAAGGTATGTAATGAAAGAATACGGTTGTATTTAAACATTGCATTAACATGTTGATGAGGAGGGAAAGAACATTTTTGAGCTTTAACAATGTTGAAGTTTATATTACTATGTGTTTTGCTACATTACCAAAATGAAAGTCTATGCAAAAGCCATGCTTTATTTTAGTTTAGAATTGAGTGGGGAAGGGATGGGCCCTCTGTTAAATTTGTATTGCGGTCTTTGCCCCCCCCCTCCTTGGTAAAATTCACTTATATTTGTACAGAAATCACTCTTTCAGCGAGGGTAAAACAAAATTTTTAGAGGAGTTACAAGAGCAGGAGTTGGGGTAAATCATTCAATGGGGACAAATGTTCTAAGGACAGCTAAGGAAACTGCCCATTGGAAAAAAACAGCAAAAAAATTATCTGATTGGAGTTGTAACCCTTCCACATGCTATCCAAAAAAAAAAAAAAAAATCAGCTTTACATACACTTTAAGAAACTCCCTGTTTCATACTCACCTTCCCAGCAGGCTGCAAGTGAATTTTCTATGGTCTTGAACAGCTCCAAGAACGGTTACTCTCCAATGCTTCTGGCATGTTGGATAATGTGTCCCACCCATTGGGCACTGTGGTCTCCCCTGCCAGCTGCTACTACAAGACACAGCAGGATCCCTATGGTTTTGGTTAAACCAAAGCTTCCTTACAGCTGTCATGGTCTTACCTTCTTGCTGTTCTCCTTCGTTTGACATGTGCTGGCGGCCATCTTGGTTTCTGGGTTTCTTGTAGCCTCCCACCCTGCGGCTCCTCCTTCCCACTGGGAGGAGCTGGATGCCTAGCTCATATATATAGGAGGTCTGTGGCTTCAGTTCCTTGTTTGGTCCTCCTGTGTTCACATGCTTCTAAGACTGCTGCTGCTTCTGGTCCCTGATCCTGGCTTCGTCCGACTACCCTGCTGGTTCCTGATCCTGGCTTCGTCTGACTACCCTGCTGGTTCCTGATCCTGGCTTCGTCTGACTACCCTGCTGGTTCCTGATCCTGGCTTCGTCTGACTACCCTGCTGGTTCCTGATCCTGGCTTCGTCTGACTACCCTCCTGGTTCCTGACCTCTGGCTTCGCAAGGACTCTGCCTCGGTTTCGCCATCCGTTTGGACTTTTGCTTTACAGCTTGATTTTCAATAAAGCCTTCTTATTTTCACTTATCTGTTGTTGTACGTCTGGTTCATGGTTCCGTGACATTAGGACCAAGCCATGAATTCTGACGGTACAGGGCCATCCTCGCTACCCACGCTGGTTGCCAGACTTGATCAGCAGGATCACCTGTTGGGTCGGTTCGCCGTGGCGTTGCAAACCCTGCTTGAACGCACGGCTCATTTCGCTCCCGTTGCCGATGGGTCGGTTGTCGCTCCTGGGCCCGCTCCTACTGCCGCTCCGGTTGTTGCGCCAGAGTCTACCCCGACACCTGTTGTTGCGCCTGCGGTGTTTCGGGGTATGACCGGTTCTGCCCCCCTTCCACAGCGCTTTGGGGGAGAGCCAACTCAGTGCCGAGGTTTCCTTAACCAGGTGGGCATTTATTTCGAGTTGCTGCCACATGCCTTTCCTACTGAGAGATCAAAGGTGGGCTTCTTAATTTCGCTGCTCTCGGACAAGGCCTTGGGCTGGGCCAGCCCTTTATGGGAGAACAGCAATCCGGTGGTTGCCGAGTTTTCCGGTTTTGTTGCTTCTCTTCGGAGGGTATTCGATGTGCCGGCTCGTGCTGCCTCTGCTGCGAGGCTCCTTATGTCCATCAGACAGGGTTCACGATCCGTAGCTGAATACGCCATTGAGTTTCGTACCCTGGCAGCAGAGGTGGGCTGGAATAATGAGGCTCTGGTCGCTGCTTTCTCTCATGGTCTCTCGGATGCCTTGAAGGATGAGGTTGCAGCTAAGGACCTACCAGTGGAGCTCGAGTCTCTTATTTCTTTCTTGATTTTGATTGACACCAGACTCAGGGAGAGACCTTCCTTTAAGGAGAGTCTGCGGAGGCCTCCTAACAGATTGGCGCCTACCTTTGCTGTCCCACCCGTGCCTCCCTCTCCTCCCACGCCTCCTGGGGATGACTTGGCTGGGGGTGAACCCATGCAGCTGGGCTTTGCTCGCCTGTCCGAGGGGGAGAGGGTACTCCGAAGACGCGAGGGTCGATGCATGTACTGTGGTCTCGGTGGGCATTTTTGGTTGGCATGTCCGAACCGTCCGGGAAACGCTCGCACCTGAGATCCTGTCGGGGGCAGATCTTGGGTGGAGTCTCCTCGTCCCCGGTTTCCCGTGTTGACAAACCACTGATCTCTGTTGTCCTCTCCTGGGTCGGGGGCTCAGTGACGACCCAGGCGTTGGTGGACTCTGGTGCTGGTGGTTTGTTCATTGATAGTGTGTTCGCTGCCGCCAATTCCATTCCTCTGCAGGCCCGAGGTTCTCCACTGGCTCTTGAGGCGATAGACGGCAGACCCCTTCTGCCGCCACACGTGACTCATGAGACCCTTCCAGTGGGGATAGCCATTGGTGCCGTTCACAGAGAGTCGGTCTGCTTCCAGGTTATTTCGTCTCCACACTACTCGGTGGTCTTGGGGTACCCCTGGCTCCAGAGGCATAATCCGACTTTCGATTGGAGATCGGCCGAGATCCTCTCGTGGTCACCGCAGTGTGGGGCTAGTTGCATCCATGGGCCTGTCAAGTTGCTGTGTACTTCCTCGGACTCTCTGTTGCCTCCTGAATACGAGGAGTACCGGGATGTATTCGATAAGGTGCGCGCGGTTGCCCTACCTCCGCACGGTCCATACGATTGTGCCATCGAGTTACAACCTGGTGCCGTTCCTCCTCGTGGCAAGGTCTATCCACTGTCGGTAGCGGAGAATGAGGCCATGGAGGAGTACGTGAAGGAGGCGTTTTCACGCGGACACATTCGCAAATCCTCGTCCCCGGCAGGGGCTGGATTTTTCTTTGTGAAAAAGAAGGGCGGTGAGTTGAGGCCTTACATCGATTACAGGGGTCTCAATCGCATCACGATCAAGAACGCTTACC
This sequence comes from Pelophylax lessonae, assembly GCF_965119305.1. Lineage (NCBI taxonomy): Eukaryota > Metazoa > Chordata > Amphibia > Anura > Ranidae > Pelophylax > Pelophylax lessonae. The sequence goes on along the minus strand of NC_138768.1, from coordinate 381,619,425 downwards.
CGATACCCTTGATTTCCGAGCTGTTCGATCGCCTTAAAGGGGCCACGGTCTTTACCAAACTCGACCTGAGGGCGGCATATAACCTCGTAAGGATCAAGGCGGGCGATGAGTGGAAGACCGCGTTTAACACCAGGACCGGTCATTATGAATCCTTGGTTATGCCCTTTGGGTTGTGCAATGCGCCCGCAGTCTTTCAGGAATTCATTAACGATGTTTTCCGTGACCTGTTGCAGCAGTGTGTGGTGGTCTATTTGGATGACATCTTGGTATATTCTGAATCCATGGAGACCCACATTCTGGATGTCAGACGAGTGTTGCAACGGTTACGAGAGAACAAGCTGTTCGGTAAGCTTGAGAAATGCGAATTTCACCGATCCCAGGTAACCTTCTTAGGTTACATAATTTCCGCTGAGGGGTTCTCCATGGATCCTGAAAAGGTTTCGGCTGTCTTACAGTGGCCCCAGCCCAGTGGTCTTCGCTCCCTGCAGCGCTTTTTGGGCTTCGCCAATTATTATCGGAAGTTCATCAGGGACTTTTCCATGCTAGCCAAGCCTCTCACGGATCTGACCAGGAAGGGCAGTAATTCCCAGGTCTGGCCGCTCGAGGCCATCCGAGCTTTTGAGGCTCTAAAGTCCGCCTTTGTGTCGGCTCCGATTCTGTCGCATCCCAACCCTGGGTTGCCCTTTGTCCTCGAGGTGGACGCGTCTGAGACGGGAGTAGGCGCCCTTCTGTCTCAGCGTAGAACACCAGAGGGTCCTCTGCTTCCTTGTGGGTTTTACTCCCGGAAACTGTCTTCCGCGGAGTGCAACTATCAGATTGGTGACAGGGAGTTATTGGCCATCGTGCAGGCCCTTAAAGAATGGAGGCACTTGCTCGAGGGTTCGGTGGTTCCGGTCCTCATCCTGACGGACCACAAGAATCTGACCTACCTTTCTGAGGCCAAGAGATTGACACCACGTCAGGCCAGATGGGCTCTGTTCTTGTCACGTTTTAATTACGTGGTCTCCTACCTAACCGGTTCCAAGAACATCAGGGCTGATGCCTTATCACGGCAGTACTCCGACCTGTCCAGGGAGGAGTCTATTCCGACTTCGGTCATACCTCCGAATCAGATCCTGGCCGCCATTTGCACCAGCCTGACCTCTCCCCTGGGTGAGCAGATTTTGGCGGCTCAATCTGGTGCTCCCTCTGAGAGACCCAACGGCAGATGTTTTGTGCCTGAGGAGTTGCGCACTCTGTTGTTGCAAACCTACCATAACTCCAAGACCGCGGGGCATCCTGGAAAGAATCAGCTGTCCTGGGCTGTTTCACGTCTGTTCTGGTGGCCTTCCCTACGTTCCGATATCGCCGCATATGTAGCGGCATGCTCCGTTTGTGCCCAGAGTAAGTCCCCTCGGCACCTTCCGTTGGGCCTTCTGCAACCCATAGCCACCGGGGAGCGCCCATGGTCACACCTGGGGATGGATTTCATTGTGGACCTCCCTGCATCCCGAGGCCATACGGTCATTCTCATGATTGTGGATCGATTTTCCAAAATGTGCCACTGTGTTCCTCTCAAGAAGTTACCCTCTGCACAGGAGTTGGCCACGATTTTTGCCAGGGAGGTCTTCCGGTTGCACGGTTTGCCCAAGGAGATTGTGTCGGATCGGGGGAGTCAGTTTGTGTCCAGGTTCTGGCGCGCCTTTTGCTCCCAGTTGGGGATTCATCTCTCCTTCTCCTCGGCCTACCACCCTCAGTCCAATGGGGCCGCAGAACGATCCAATCAGGCCTTGGAACAATTCCTTCGTTGCTATGTCTCCAATCACCAAGACAATTGGGTTGACCTCCTGCCTTGGGCTGAGTTTGCCAGGAACACGGCGGTGAACTCTTCCTCTGGGACGTCTCCCTTCATGGCCAATTATGGGTTCCAACCTGCCGTGTTACCGGAGGTATTCTCTCCCCAGGATATTCCGGCTGTGGAGGATCACCTTTCCGTCCTACGTGCTTCTTGGGTACAGATCCAGAAGTCCCTTGAGGTCTCTGCGCAGCGCCAGAGACTCCAGGCTGATCGCAGACGAGCGCCTGCTCCTTCCTACCAGGCCGGAGACCGTGTATGGTTGTCCACCTGCAACCTCAACCTTCGAGTGCCCACTCCCAAGCTGGCGCCTCGCTTTGTTGGTCCCTTCCGAGTGCTTCGCAGGGTAAACCCGGTAGCCTATGCCCTTGCGCTTCCTCCTGGCATGCGGATCTCCAACGTGTTTCATGTCTCCCTGTTGAAGCCACTGGTGTGTAATCGTTTCACTTCCTCTGCCCCGTCCAGTCCAAGTGGGCAATCGTGAGGAGTATGAGGTGAGCAATATCCTGGACTCACGCCTGGTCCGCGGTCGGGTGCAGTTTTTGGTTCATTGGCGTGGTTATGGTCCAGAGGAGCGTTCCTGGGTTCCCTCCGCAGATGTCCATGCTCCTGCCTTGCTCCGAGCCTTCCAAGCACGCTTCCCTCAGAAACCGTTCTTTACTCCGCGGAGGAGGGGCCCTTGAGGGGGAGGTACTGTCATGGTCTTACCTTCTTGCTGTTCTCCTTCGTTTGACATGTGCTGGCAGCCATCTTGGTTTCTGGGTTTCTTGTAGCCTCCCACCCTGCGGCTCCTCCTTCCCACTGGGAGGAGCTGGATGCCTAGCTCATATATATAGGAGGTCTGTGGCTTCAGTTCCTTGCTTGGTCCTCCTGTGTTCACATGCTTCTAAGACTGCTGCTGCTTCTGGTCCCTGATCCTGGCTTCGTCTGACTACCCTGCTGGTTCCTGATCCTGGCTTCGTCTGACTACCCTGCTGGTTCCTGATCCTGGCTTCGTCTGACTACCCTGCTGGTTCCTGATCCTGGCTTCGTCTGACTACCCTGCTGGTTCCTGATCCTGGCTTCGTCTGACTACCCTGCTGGTTCCTGATCCTGGCTTCGTCTGACTACCCTGCTGGTTCCTGATCCTGGCTTCGTCTGACTACCCTGCTGGTTCCTGATCCTGGCTTCGTCTGACTACCCTGCTGGTTCCTGATCCTGGCTTCGTCTGACTACCCTCCTGGTTCCTGACCTCTGGCTTCGCAAGGACTCTGCCTCGGTTTCGCCATCCGTTTGGACTTTTGCTTTACAGCTTGATTTTCAATAAAGTCTTCTTATTTTCACTTATCTGTTGTTGTACGTCTGGTTCATGGTTCCGTGACAACAGCCTCTCAGGTGACCAGACCCCTTTGCTTAAAGTGTTCCCAACAGTAAAATCAGTTTGTATATGCAGTACAGCATGCTTTTCATACTCACTGTGGAACCTAAGGGGTTAATCCACTGCATTGATTTAAAAAAAAAAAAAAAGCTGCTTGATCCTCCCCTTTCTCCACAGTCCCCAAACCATCTCCTGATAGTACAGAGCTTTGGAGGCACTCTGCACGTGCTCAGTTTGGTGTGTATTGCTAGAGAGTTTTGTTTTTTCCTTGGAAGGGATGCCTGCGATTGGCACAGGGCCAATCAGCACTATCCAGACAGAGGGCCAGGGGTCTTGCAACCTCATAGGTAAGTCAGAGGAGAATTAAAACTCCACCAACAGGCTTTAACCAGACACTGATATAAGTCACAAGAATGCTATATACGGCTGATGAGAAAAGGCATTTAGCAGTTTATATTGACTAAAATGATTGCATTTCCATGTTCGGTGTACTATGGGAGACCAAATATAGCGAATGCAGGCTCCTGGGTTTGGGAACACTAACAATTAGCCATTGTATGTCAACTCGCTGCCCCTGGCCTGAGAGTGGACAGTAACAGCTGAAGACCTATTGGCCTAGCTCTCGGCTTTCTTCTTTGGTTTCATCTCCAATTTTGCTTTCAATATTGTCGGGAGATCTCTTCCCTGGATTATCTTAGCATTAGGTTGACATCTACCTATTCAACTTTATTCGCAACTAATTATTACCCTTTATGATGCTCCCCGACTTCTCTCATGCAATCATGGCAATTCCCCTCTATCTTGGATGATGCACATAAATGCTAATAAAAAGTTAATTCTGCGAAATGCCCTTTATTATTTCCATACACTACCTGTCTGGGCTGCCTTCTTTTTATTTACGCCTCTAACTAAATAGAATTCCCCCCCCCTCCCCCTTTTTGCCTTTCCCCTTTTCCTTCCCTACCTCTACTTTTCTTGGTCTTCTGTACTCCTCCCTCAGTTTGACCTACGGTCCCCTCTTTTTGGTATAGACTTGCCTCCAGGGTTATCCTGCCCCAGTCAGAATTGTAGGGCAGTTGTATGCGCTACGCGGTCAGAAATCCTCAGATTGTTACTTCTGTTAATTGGCTATGTCTTTACCCTTGTTTGTTTGCTATTCTAAAGCAATTGCTTTTGTCCCCTGCATGGGCGAACCTGTTGCTAGGTTTCGTCCCTCAAAAATATTGCACGGAAAAATATTTGCATATAGCACACTTGATTGTCTTCTAATGCTGCCTCTCTCTTTCCCAATCTCAGTGCTCCTTGTACGGCGAATAACTGTATAAGAATTTTTCGTCAAGATAAAAGTACTGTTTAATGTAAATCCATTTTAATGTATAGACATCTGCATCAATTGGTGTTATTTGCATAGCTGCCAGGAGTTCAGCTTTAACGCTTACTTTTAGGGTTCCATTCATACTTATGAGCTATGTAACAAATATGATTACTCTCTCACAATAGGGTACTGCATATATGCAACGGAGGTTGATTTACTGAAGGCAAATATACTATGCACTGAAAGCGCAGTTGCTCCAGAACTTAGTAAATGGGGTAAAGTAAAGGAAGTGTATAACATGCATTGGGGAGATTATCCTTCATTTATTGTCCTGCTGCCAAAAAAGGAAGGGAGAGGAAATCCCTCCATCCTTCCAAAGCGGGGTAATGCCAATGTGTCACCAGAACTAGAAGGTAAAGAGGACTACTAGGGAGAGTCAATCTCCCTTAGGGGGCACAAACAGCAATAAAACCTGACAGTTGTTCAAATCCCTCACATCTATACAAAAAAAAAAAAAAGATTTTTGTAAGATCTTACCGTAAAATCTTTTTCTCTGATGTCCATCTCCATAAGCTGAGTGGGTTTATGCTCCTATCAGGAATAATCTAGGCCAGTGATGGCGAACCTTGATAACCCAGATGTTTTGGATCTACATTTCCCATGATGCTCAACTACACTGCAGAGTGCATGAGCATCATGGGAAATGTAGTTCCAAAACATCTGGGGTGCCAAGGTTTGCCATCACTGGTCTAGGCAGTGAAAATTTGAATACACATGCCCAGGGGGCTGTCCCTGTAGGCATAAACCCCCACTGCACTATTCAGTACATCAGTTTAGTTTAAAAGCAGTGAAGACAAAAGAATCAATCCCAAACAAACAGAGGGGCGGGTGCTGCGTCTGTCAACGGACAGAGAAAAAGATTTTACGGTAAGATCTTACAAAGATCTTATTTTTTTTCTATCGTCCGTCAACAGACGCAGCCTCATCTCCATGAGCTGAGTGGGATGACCCAAAGCAGTGTAGGCATGAGGGGTGGAAAAAACGCAACCAGATAGCAACGTCAACTCCAACAGGCTAACCTTAGCCAATCGGGCAACATGGAGCGCAACCAAACAACTGGAGCTCACCTAGGAAAAAAGACTACGAAGAGAAACACAAATCAACATTCTCTGATGCCAGCAAATCCACCTTGTAAAATTTTGTAAAGGTGTGTACAGACTACAGACGACCAAGTGCTCTAGTAGAATGCACCTTCACAGGGAAAGGAGGAACCTGACCCTCGATTGAATAAGCCTGAACCACCGTCTGCCTGATCCATCTCAAAATGGTCGCAGCGGACGCAGCCAAACCTTTGCGAGGGCAGTGTGGAAAGACAAAGAGTTCAACTTCCTGAAGGACTCAGTAACCGCCAGATAAACCCTTATTGCCCGAACCACATCCAGAGAGTGCAAGGCAGCTTCTTTGTGGTGTTTAGGCTTAGGCATAAGGAAGGCAACACAATGTCTTCATTCAGGTGAAAATCTGACACCACCTTAGGAAGAAAAGACGGATTAGGACGGAGGACCACTTTATCCCTGTGGACCACCAAATAAGGGGAAGACAGGACAGCGCTGCCAACTCAGAAACTCTGTGGACAGAAGTGATAGCCACTAGGAAGGTAACCTTCTGCAACAAAGAAAGCAGAGAAATCTCCCTAATATTCTCAGGCTTTTGAAGAACAGACAAAACCAGATTAGGATCACACAGCGGTAACCGGGATCTCCTCAGAGGGGCCAGATGACGCACTGCCTGAATGAAGGTGTGATTCAAACTAGGAGTAGCCAACTGACGTTCAAAGTAAATAGCCAAGGCCGACACCTGGCCCTTAACAGTCCCTAACCCCAAACGCTGCTCAACCCCTTTCTGCAAAAAGGCCAGAATCCTAGCTATCGAAAAAGAGCGAGGGTGCAGCTGCAGCGATTCACACCATGAAATGTACGATTTCAAACGTACGATGATAGATCTTCCTAGAGGTCGAATTCCTGGCCTTCAAAAAGGGTAGGAATCACCGAATCAGAGAGACATCTATCCCTCAACGCCTTGCTTTCAACAGCCAAGCCCTTAAAGCCAGCAACCGTAAAGCAGGATGGAAAATCGGTCCTTGAGATAGAAGATCTTCCCACAGAGGATGACGCCATGGAGGATCACGACCATTTTTACCAGTTCTGCGTACAAAGACTGCCGAGGCCAGTCTGGTGCCACCAGAACAACCAGAATGCCTTCCATCACCACCCTGCTAAGAAACCTCGGCAGGAGAACTAGCGGAGGGAAGGCATATATCACGCGATACTGACTCCAAGGAGCCACCAGAGCGTCTGTGGCATCAGCCCGAGGATTCCGAGACCTGGCCACAAACCTCTGAACTTTTCTGTTGTGGCAAGGCGCAAACAGATCCACCCCTGGAGTCCCCCACCGGGCACACAGGAGATAAAACACCTCCGGATGCAGGGACCACTCCCCCTGATCCAAAACCTGACTCAGGTAATCTGCTTGCCAAATCTCCACACCAGGGACGTGGACCACAGAAAGAGCCGGAACATTGTGTTCTGCCCATACCAGAATCTCGGCCACCTCCTTGGCAGCCAGGGCACCCATGGTGCCCCCTTAATGATTGACGTAAGCCACGGCTGTGGACCTGTTTGACTGGACCCGAACCGGAGAGCCGGGTAGCCGACTCGTCCAGTGAAGCAGGCAGAGCTTGATCGCTTTCAGCTCCAGGATATTGATCAGCAAGGAAGACTCTTCTGTCGTCAAAGTTCCCCAGCACTCCACCCCAGCCTGACAGGCTGGAGTCCGTAGTGATCACCGTCCAAAACACTGGCAGGAAGGACTTGCCTTGGCATAATACAGGTGACTGGAGCCACCACGAGAGAGCCGACTTCGTGAGACGGCTCAACCGAATCTTCTGGTCCAAAGACCGAGGATCTCTGTTGCATTTTGATAGAATCTCTCTTTCTGCAGCTGTCTCGTGTGAGATGAGCAAACGGGACCGCTTTGAAGGTCGAGATCATCAGACCCAGGCCCTCATGCAAGCCCGCAAGGAGGACTGATCGGCCTTCATCAGCAACCTGACTGCCCCTTGCAACTTCTGAAGCTTGTCCAAGGGAAGATAGACCCTCGGCCAGGGCAGAGTCAACGATCAGCCCCAGATAGGTGACCCGCACAGACAAAGTTAAGGCAGATTTGGCGACATTGGTCGCCCATCTGAATTACTGAAGGGTCCGAATGGTGATGGAGACATTGTCCAGCAGATCCGAATGGTAAACTGCTCGCAACAGTAGATCGTCCAGATACCCCACAGTGGAGATACCTCGTTGACGCAACAAGGCCAGCACAGGGGCAGGGGCCTTGGTAAAAACTCTGGGAGCCGAGGCAAGACCAAAGGGTAACGCCACAAATTGAAAGTGCTCCTCTGCCACCTCAAAGTGGAGGAATCGCTGATGTCCCTCAAATATGGGGATGTGGAAATGCGCATCTTTGAGATCAATGGAAGCCATAAAATCCCCCTGATGCAAAGATGCCACCACCGACTGAGCCTTGAGGTCCAGGATTGGACGCACTTTGCCCTTCTTTCTGGGCACAGTGAACAGGTTTTAATTGGAATGTCAAGAGTGTTCCTGTTGGGGGACCGGCACAATCACTCCTTGAGCCAGGAGATCTCGCACAGCCTCCCATAGATCCTTCTAACGCTCCAGAGACAGGTGAAGATTTGACTGAAAGAACCTGTCCCCTGGCCGGGACCGGAATTTAATCTTGTACCCAGAACAAACCAGTTCGCAAACCTAATCGTCCTGAATAAAGGAAGTCCAGGGGTTCCTGAAAGAAGCGCAGACGTCCCCCACCGCTGAGCTGGGTGAGGGCGCCCCTTCATGCTGAAGAGGACTTGTCTGCCGCACTGGACTGATCGGCCTTGGTCTTGCCCCAGGGCTTTTTAGCACCTCCAGAAGTTCTGAACGGCTTACCTTTTTCTCGCACCCCGGAGCCACGAAAAAAACGCTTGTGAGCAGAAAAAGGAAGGACCCCGCTTAGGACGGGGTTTCTTACCCTTGGGAGCTTAAGGAAGAAGAGTACTCTTTCCGCCAGTCATTCCCTTGATCAACTCGTCCAATGAGTCATCAAACAACCTGTCTCCCAGAAAGGGGAGATCAGCTAAGGCCTTTTTAGAAGATTGGCCAGCCGATCAGTTCTTCAACCAGATCATACATCTTAAAACAATGCCCACGGCCGAGACCCTAGCCACCAGGGGAGCCGCATCCATAGACACATCACACAGGAACACCAGAGCCGGGATCACCTGGTCCAACAGTTTGTTGTCCGGAGGAACAGTCTTGAGGTCCAAAGACTCCCGCAACCCCCTAATCCATTCTGTGACCGTCTGTGAAACCAACACAGACCCAAAAAACGATTTAAAAAGGGAACCCGCCAGCACATGAAGATGGCTGGAAAGAGATTCCACCCATCTGTCCACTGGATCCAATAAAACTGGGGAATCCTCCACAGGCACCAGGGTAGATTTGTTCAATCTGGAGACTGGATGGTCCACCCTGGGTGGCACCGTCCAATAGTTGGAGACCTTTTCAGCAAAAAGATACCAGCGTTTAAAGCGTTTAGGCACCACTAACACGTGCTTAACGCGCCGCCACTGGTCATTCACAATATCGTGAAAGGTGTCTGGAGAAGGGAAAACCCTGCCAGATTTCTGAGACATTTGGGAGCCAAAAGCCAACCGCATGCCTGCCGGCGTGGGCTCATCAGCCAAATTTTAAAGTGTTCCGCACTGAAATAATCAGGGCTTCCACTAATGCACGTTCCCGCACTGCAGCTGAAGAAGCCAGGTCCTCTTCACCTTCTGACTTCGAGGACAGCGACCCCTCAGGTAGGAGGGCGTCCGGGGTGACCCCATCAGCCTCTGAATCAGGAGGACACCTCCATAGAAGAAGGCAGCGGCCGTTTTCGGCTATAAACCTTTTTCATGACTGAATCAACTTTAGTCACCGGGCTTTCCAGGGCAGCTGAAATTTAGGTCAGCGACTGTGATCCGGACTGTCCGGGAGTCGCACAGAGTGGGTCTGAGAGTGATTTTCCAGTTTGGGACTCCAAATTCTTGATTTTGGATGGGTGGGGACAGCTGTGTGAATGCACACATGTATACTTATGCACCTACTCTTTCATAATTTTGGATATCAATATTATACAATACAGTGCAAAAGTTTTAGGCAGGTGAAAATAATGCTGTAAATTGACAATGCTTTCAGAAACAGAAGTCTAAATAGTTTATTTTTATCATCCAAAAGTAAATAAACAGAAGAGAAATCAAAATCAAATCAATATTTGGTGTGACTAATTGTAAAGAAAGGTTGGTGCGCTAAACTTAAATTCCACAAATATATAAACAATGCATACAAATGTAAATATGGTGAAAAAATCAAAAGTCCATTCTCTTGTGACAACGTGCAAATGAATAAACTTTGAAGTGACTTGAAACGAATTGTGATTCCTGTAACTCGATAAATTGTGTATGACCACCACGTGAAACGATCCCCACCACCGACAAGCTGTTCTTCTTACCAGATAGACAGATATATACGTGAGTTGATTAATAATACAGCTACTCACTCCCCATGCAGCTTCACCCAAGGTGTGTGTGTAAGCCGCTTACCAGATATCAATATGGTTGAGCATGGGAATACAATCTCATCTCTTCAGAATCGAGGCTGTCTGTTGGTGTGGCGATCCCAATACAAAGTATAGTGTCTCCTTGTGACTCCGCAACGGATATGTAAAGAATGCAAGAGGACCAAAATAGTGCATTACCCCCGATTTATTTAAGAAATAAAAGCAATTGCACTTACATGTCTCTGAGTATTCACAGGCATAAACGTTGGAACGTTGAATGGATACAGGAACGCTCCCATGTCCGGCTGCAGCAACGGACGATCGGGATGACGTGAGTGACGGCGCGCTCTAGAGAGGAGGCGTGTCGCGCCGTCACTCACGTCATCCCGATCGTCCGTTGCTGCAGCCGGACACGGGAGCGTTCCTGTATCCATTCAACGTTCCAACGTTTATGCCTGTGAATACTCAGAGACATGTAAGTGCAATTGCTTTTATTTCTTAAATAAATCGGGGGTAATGCACTATTTTGGTCCTCTTGCATTCTTTACATATCCGTTGCGGAGTCACAAGGAGACACTATACTTTGTATTGGGATCGCCACACCAACAGACAGCCTCGATTCTGAAGAGATGAGATTGTATTCCCATGCTCAACCATATTGATATCTGGTAAGCGGCTTACACACACACCTTGGGTGAAGCTGCATGGGGAGTGAGTAGCTGTATTATTAATCAACTCACGTATATATCCGTCTATCTGGTAAGAAGAACAGCTTGTCGGTGGTGGGGATCGTTTCACGTGGTGGTCATACACAATTTATCGAGTTACAGGAATCACAATTCGTTTCAAGTCACTTCAAAGTTTATTCATTTGCACGTTGTCACAAGAGAATGGACTTTTGATTTTTTCACCATATTTACATTTGTATGCATTGTTTATATATTTGTGGAATTTAAGTTTAGCGCACCAACCTTTCTTTACAATTATATCACATATATATCTTGGTAGCAGCTTTACGCACGTTTATCAGCGCACCTTTATTTTTTCACTATTTGGTGTGACTACCCTTTGCCTTCAAAGCCGCACCCATTGTTCTAGATACACTTGCACACAGTATTTGAAGGAACTCGGCAGGTAGGTTGTTCTAAACATCTGTGGATGTAGGCTGCCTCAAATCTGTCTCTTCATATTATCCCAGAGACTTAATGTTGAGATCAGAGCTCTGTGGGGCCAAACCATCACTTCCAGGACTCCTTGTTCTTTATGCTGAAGATAGTTCTTAATGACAGCGTTTGTATGTTTGGGGTCATTGTCCAGCTTCAGAATAAATTTGGGGTCAATCAATCACACTGCTCCCTGAGGGTATGGTATGATGGATACGTATCAGCCTGTATTTTTCAGCATTGAGAACAAGATTGCTCCTGACCAAATCTCCAACTCCATTTGCAGAAATGCAACCCCTAGACTTGCAAGGAACATCCACCACGTTTCACTGATGTCTACAGACACTCACTGTATCGCTCTCCAGCTCTTCCGAAAACAAATTGCCTCCTGCTACAGCCACATATTTCAAATTTTGACTCAGTCAAAAGAGCTTGCACAGTAACTTGAAACCCCAGTTTGCTTTGAAATCTTTGGCTGGGAGAGACCTTGCTGATGCAGTATAACTTACCTTGTGTCTTTTTGCTGTGCTCAGTCTTGCCATGGTGTATGACCTGTGACATGAAATGGTCTTCCACAACCTCACCTTAGTAGCAGAGTTTGACTGTTCATCAACCAGTTTTAAGCCTCCTACAGAATTTTCTCTGTTTGAGTTCATGACTGTTTCAACCTAATTCTGGTTGGTTTAATTGGTTAATCATATATGTGAGTCAAATCCTGTAAAATACCCGACTTTGTGCAAGTGTAAGAATTGATGCTTGGTTTGAAGCCAAATGGTAGTAACACCAAATATTTAATTTAGTTTTTTCTTCTGTTTCGCTCACTTTGCATTTTGTAAATTGATAAAAGTAAAAAATTAAAATATATCATTTTTGAAAGCATTTTTACTTTATAACATTTCTTCAAACCCACCTAAAACACATACACTTTTTATGGATATTTCCTATCCAAGCAAGTTTATTGCGGAAATAGGATGATCATTGTAATGTCTGTTTAAAGTAGCCAAGCATCACACAATGAGACTATGGATAAAGCTTGCCTTGTGGTACTTATAATAATGGAGAATGGGGGTAAAAAATACCATTAAATTCTACAATGTTTTTAAATATTATCTCTATATTTACTATTTTTATAATTTTCTATATTTTTTTGTGAATACCTAGCTGCTCATTGGAAATTGCAGCCAAGAGAGAAACATATTTTAATGACAGATCTATTTTTTGTGATTTTAACTGCATTGTAATTAGAGCTATTTTAGCCAGGTGATCCTCTGTCTGAATATTGGGCGGAGAGTAGGGAATCCTACCAATCTCATGCAACGGGCAGTGTTTTCAGCTCACTCCCACTTCCAAATGCAAGAGCAATCTTAAACAAGAAGCAGGTTCAGCCCTCTTGTTATATATCCTTCTATTGAAATCTTAAAGGAGAAAAAGTTTCTCCCTTTTGTTATGTACCTACTGCTGAGGAGTCGACAGCGCTTTCTGTTTGGTGCTCACGCATCTTCCACTGACTTCAGCTGCTTCTTTGTCATGTTACACCTCTGCTGTGAACAATTCCTACTCGGTGATATATTGTGGTGGCGGACAAAGATAGGAGTTCTACAGTGGTAGGGTCCAGCGAGTTAAATCTAACATAGCTTTCTTTATGGCGCAATGAGTGCTGCATGATAGAGCAATGAAGCGACAGGTGAGAAGCAGCTGTCAGTATTATAAACACAACTGCCCCTAATGTCATGCAAGTATCATGCCCATTTTTCCCTGGGCCCCATGTTGTTGGTTTCAGTCTATAAGTCCTAGGTTTGTTATCCCACAATAGGTTAAAACGTATCAAAAAGCAATGCTCCCATCAGGGGATGGACCTATAATCATTTAAATTTGAAGGATATTTAAAGACAAGCAGGTAGATCAGCAAGCTAGCTCGGAGGAAGAAGGATTGTCCTTCAAAATGTATCAGTCTACTTGTATCTATTACTTGCCACTGCAAAGTGCTGATAAAGTCTTTTTTATTGTTCATGGAGTCGTTAAAAGGAGTTGTAAAGTCAGAAGGTTTTTTAATCTTAATGCAATCTATGCATTAAGATAAAAAACCTTCTGGTGTAGCAGCCTCCCCAGCACCATCTAATACTTACCTGAGCCCCATCTCTATCCAGCGATATCCAGAGCCCCATCTCTATCCAGCGATATCCACGAGTCCCTCGGCCGTCTGTGACACTACCTCCTGATTGGCTGAGACACAGCCGCGGCGCCACTGGCTCCTGTGGCTGTCAAAGTCAGTTAGCCAATCAGGAGAGAGGGACGGGGCCCGAGCGGCAGCTCCGTGTCTGAATGGTGCCCCCATACTGCTTGCTGTAGGTGCAGCATCAAGGCACCCGAGAAGAGGAGGATCCAGGCTGCTCTGTGCAAAACCAACCGCACAGAGGAGGTAAGTATAACACGTTTGCTATTTAAAAAGAAAAAAAAAAAAACACTTTACAATCCCTTTAAGAAATGCTGGTACTGGATTTGACATATGCATGTATTTGTAACACTATTGTATTTTAGCTTGTTCTTAAACAATAGTGTCTAAAATACTGCACTAGGCCGGTACTCTTTTTGTTCTTGGTTGTTCATTTAATACTTCCTATAGTCTAATTTTCATTGAATGTAAATAATAAATTGTGATTACGAAGAAGGATCACACCCACCTGCAACCTCTAGTAATAAGCTACTTGAACCCTAGCTTTCCTAAGGTGGTATCAAAGCAATCCTGAACTGTTACTGTATGCTGGTAAAATCTCTGAGATGTGGAAAGGACTCATGTTTAGAAGAAAGCCCTTTTAAAAGCAAATTTTACCAAGTGACATATGGAGGCTACCATTGCTAAGCTCCTACCAAAAATGCTCCAATTCTGGATCACTGAATACAGTAGTTTGTATATACTGTTCTCAGAGATAGTATATTCCATTTGTCAATGATTCAGAAAGCACTGTAGCATGAGCATAAATATTACAGTATTTTGAAGATACACATAGAACATGAAGCCCATTGCTGTTTGTGCCTGCATTGGAGTACATAGGCTAGGTACCTCAACCAGCAGATACGGTTCATTTGAATCCTAAGAAGGAAGCACCTGCTTCATTCCTTGGGGAAGATTCAGAAGCAGCTGAAAAAGAAAATAGGACATGATATGTCTGCCTACAATCTGTCTCTGTCAAAGCTTCCCATGGGCACAAGCGGGTTCTTTTTGTTTTCACAAACTGCAGGTAGTTATGTTCCCTAAAACAGATTAGCACAATGAAAAGCACTGAGGACTGTTTGGTATACAAATAGATTTCTCCAAATAATAAAGTCAGCATTTGTGTATTATTCTTACTATAAAGCTGTACTTACTCATCATATTTTATAAAATAAGATACATCTTCATCATCCACATAATCCGAGAAAGAAGTAGAAGGGCCAGAGTCAGACACATGAGAATTCTCAACTGAATGGTCCTCATTCAAACTGCCATTGGTCCCCTTGTAAGAGTTGCCACCTTTAACATGGGCCTTGCCATTTTTCTGTCCTTTTGTGGCTCTTGTAACATTTTCAACACGTGCTTCAAACCAGGATCCAATGGTTACATCACGCACATCCACCAACTCATTGATCTACAAAGACACAATAAACAATTAATATGAGCAGCTAGCTGCAGCCAGGATGAGAACGTTAAGATGAGCCTGAAAAATCACACCGTTAGTGTAGCACTTCATATGACTATATGTGATGCCACAATGAACACCATCTTACAATTTAGAATCAGAAGGTTGAGAAAAGTCACACAGCTAATCAAACTACTAAAAAGAAAGACCCAATGATTTTAGATGCCCATATAGCGCCCCCCCCCCTGACCTCTAGAGGCAGGATGGAGACCCCCAGACACCGGGAGGGCTGACATTTCACCTCAGGGTGCAGGTCATTAGGCATGGTGGGTAGTGTACAAGGTAGAAAAGATGGGCGCCAGTCACTTTTATGCTTGTACAAAAAGGAGTTTACTCAGAACAGCAACAGTTCATGGAGAGAGGGGTAGGGCACAAAACACCCTTAGTCAAATCAGCATGCTAGCAGACCAGTAGACTCCTAAAGTGGGGTACACATTATAAGAAAATCGGACAAACAATTGTCCGATTTTCCTCGTCGTTTCACAGCAAAAATTGGAACCGATGAATAAAAATTCTTAAGAAAATTTGTACGAAAAGTCTTGTACGACAAAGGCTTTTTTTTGTTGTTTATTGTTTCTGATTTTTCTTGTACATAAATGGTACACATTAAACAAAAATCGTTTGTTTTTTTCCCGTACGAGAAAAATTTTGGCGTTTGTCCCTACAATAATTGTTGTACGTAAATTCTGAATCGTCTGTTGAAAGTTCTGTACACACTATAAGAAAATTCTTTGGAACGAAAATGTTTGCCTGATTTTCTTATAGTGTGTACGAGCCTCCCTCGAGAAAATTTCTCTATCCATACACTTCCAGCCCCCTGCCCAGAAAGGGAAGCTTAACATATAGATAAGCTTTAGGATGGCAATAGTAACCAGACTATCGAGGTTGAGCAGCTCTCCCCACCCCCCACACACACCTGTACTCAGTGTCCACCATCAAGTGGATATAGGAGGAGTCCCCTGTAGTGCATTTGCACATCTCTCCCAGCAAGGAGTATTATCTCCAAGGGTTAGAAAGGCTGGATTCATCTCTTTTTCATGGATAGTGTAGGACCCACTGATAATGGGGTACTTTGACGCAGTAGTGGGCTTGAGCACGATATGGCCATATGGTGGGACCAAACCCCCATTTTTATTTATGGACTCTCTTCAGATTTGGTAGTAATTTCTTTTGCATTTGCGCGCTATTCTTTTTTAATATACATGTCTTTTGGTTCATAGCTGCAGCAGCTTTGGAAATACATGGGTATGCTCCCCCAAATTTTTTGCCTGTTTAATAGTAACACAAATGTTGGTATTAGTGCTTTAAAGCCTTACTTCTGTAGTGTATTAGGAGGGACACCACCAGTAAAGAAGAATTAGGCCCAGAAGTTGTCTTTATTAAGGCTTGCTTCTGTGTGCTCTTCTTCCTTCCAAGCAGCACCCCTCCCAATCCGCTGTGGGTGCAAAGCTTACAATCTTCACATAAAACGTGGCTGCTTTCTTCTGGAGTGGCCACCTTTTCTTTAAGCCAATTCTGAACACATTAGTGGCACATGCTAATTTTTATTTTTTTTGTAGAATACACTAGAGGATTGTAAAAGACCTGGGACACCTTTCGGTGCTCCAATGAGAGCAGCAATGTGGTGCATGTAGTGCACCACAGTGTGGCCAAACTGCATTAAAAGATGGAGGGGGCTTTAAGAGCCATGGTTATACAAAACAAAAGCATTCTTGTGCCCATAAAATATATCAAGATTACTAAAACAAAATTTCAGTGTAAAAATACTTGGCCTACCTTATACGTTGACAGTATAACTCAGTAGAGCAGTGGAGGGTGTGTGTACAATATCACTAGGGCAGGGGACAGTGTCAGTAGGGGAGAGTTTGGTTCAGTAGGGCCGGGGACGGTGTCCGTAACGGAGAGGTTGGTGTCAGTAGGACAGTGGACAGTGTCAGTAGGTTGGTGTCAGAGCAATGAACAGTGTCAGTAGGGCAAAGGTTGCCATCAGTAGGGCAGTGGATTGTGTCAGTCACTAGAGTAGTAGATGGGGAGGGGGGGGACCAGCATCAGATTGCTATTGGCTGTACTTTCCTCCTGCAGCCACTGAATCTGGCTTTTCCCCCCGCCTTCCCTCCTGTCCAGGTCCGACTTCAAGGCAGCAAGGTTGGAGGCTGAATCCCTGGGGTCCGGATCCCGGCCAACCCGCGATCAGTGGCAGGTCGGGCTCAGAGAGCAACCGTTGGTGTGAAAGCAGCTCAGCCCAGCCCAATTCCACCTCCCAAATCCCAGGTAGTGTCAGCACTGCAGATATCAGGCCCTCTCAATTTACCCCCCCCCTTACTTGTAGCCCTGTTTAAGACAAGGGGGCTACACCCATAATCTGACTTCTGATAACAGGTTAAGGCGACAACAGATGACCTAAAAATTAGGTGCAGATGACTGCGGCAGATAAAGAAAACACCTCAGTCAAAGGAAATCTCTGTTGACTGGGTTATAATTTTTAGGTAAAGAACCAGGTCAATGATTGTTTTGTATAAAGGTTCTTAAAGACAGCATAAGTGTGCATCTATGCCTTTTCCTGCATTTTGTATGCCGAATTGATATGGACTATATCAGGGATGCCTTCGCTGGGTTACAAATAAAATTGCCTAGGCAGCTACCTACAATTTATCCGTGCCTCCTGTTTATATAGTTAAGGAGTGGATTGTGGTTCTCATTTATTCAGTTTCTGTGTATGGATTAGAACATTTTTGTGTTTCACTGCCTACACGAGCTGGAGAATATGAGCAAACAAGCTTATATCTACATATAAAAAAAAAAAAAAAATGGTTTGCCAAAGTCATACACTAGCTTACAGCCATGTAATGTCTGAGTAATAGAAAATCATGATAGGAGGATATGTGGAATAGTCATGTCTTAAATGGAAGAAATTAGCATTTTTAGAATTAAATTTCATACACCGATTTGTAGGTACACCTTCTAGTGGCTACCTGTATGTTAGAAATTCTAGCCAGCATACTTGTCAAAACATCTGAAAAAGTGCATTTTGCTGGCCAATAAGAATCTGAAGATTAGTTCTGCGCAATGGAATAAATGGGCGGGCAATTGCCTGCACCGAAACGTCTAGTTGAGTATGATTGTAATGGTAGAAGGAGGTGCATTATAGACCTACATATTGAGACCTCATTGTATTGTAACATCCTAGTTCCTAGCAGCACCACACCAATTACCATTACATGTTGGCCAATAACATGGCAAATTCAGCTTTTGATTGCAAAAGGACCAAATTAATCAATGTAACATATCATCAACAATTGACACTGCCTAAAACTGTCATTTGCAGTGTCCACATTACATCAACCAAAAATTGTTCTGAATTAGGGCCTACTGATTGACTATAAACTTAGGATGAGAACTGCAGTAGTGTACAAATTGATGGCACGCCGAACACAGTCTGTGCATGTAATAAGCAAATATTGGGCATTCCTATATTTATATACAATTATTTACAATTGAATGGAAAGATGTGTGCATGAAGATCTTAAATATGTTACATACATTTTATTTAGGTCTTGTAAAAAAAAAAAATTTACAAAAAAGGCATATGTTTTCTTGTAAAACATGAACCCCTCAAAAATAATGGGGTCTATTTAAAAATGTTTTTAAACAAGTTATATTGTACAAAGCTTTCAAGATAGACACTTTCGTATATTCTTTTTTAATAGAAAAAAAATTATATTTTACATTCAAACATACAGATATCATTAATATTCATCATAGCATAATTTGACACTTCTTTTTATTGGATTAAATTGGAAAATTATGTGAATCCTGGTACAAAGTTGAGTGAATCTTGGTGAAAGTTGTGTGAATCTAGTGTGAAAAAACAGACCTAAAAGTGTGTTTAATTTTCAAAAGCCTAAAAGAGGACAGACCGCAATTAAAATAAATATGAATGTTCTAAAGAAAAATAAAACCTTATTCTTGTAAAACTGTCAGGTTAAAAAACAGCCTGATTAAACCCCTCTTGTTTAAGCAGTGACAAAACTTATTTGGTGCTAAGCTTTATACCAACAATGGCATGTTTTACATAGTTTACTTTTCATTAGGAAGTGTGATTAGCTGTGGTAAACTGCCTCACATGTTTAACTCAAAAGTGCTTAAACAGTTATTTATAGGCTATTACAGTTAAGAGGTCATGCAGTAAAGGGAAGAATTATGGGCAGACGGGGTAACATTAACCGGAATTTAAAAGAAAAGAGGAGAAAAAAAAACGTATATATCACAAAGGGGATTCATATAATTAAAGTTGGAATTCAGCCAAAAGTATGATTTTTAGATGGCAGATAAAAAAAAAAAAAAAAAAGAAAAAAAACACACACCACCACCTGCTGGGACATCCCCAATGTAACCCCTACCGCTCTCAGTTTTGAAGAAATAAAAAGATCATAAAATAAACCAGAATTTGGAGAGGGGGGGGGTGTTCCCTGTGTACTGTAACCCAAGAAAAACTTCATTTAAATTTTGCAATTCATTGGATATCTTTATTTATGGTAATACCTTACTTGTTACTTACAATATGGTCATATGTGCATTTACCACTGTGTGTACGCCCACGTGTGACTATGGTCACATGGGCTGCCCAGATGTGCAAGGGAGAAAATGCTCAGCATTGAAAGTCACTGAAGACTGAGCATGTGCAGAGTTGCCACCACAGCTGCAAAATCCCCAGCTGAATTGGGGACATGAACAGAAGATGGAGAGGGAGGAGCGTCAGGATCAACCAGGTTTCTTGCAGAACACAGAAAACTTTGCATAGTGAGCGAGTATAATACAGCACTTATTGATCGTTTTTTTTTTTTTTTTATGTGCGTTTAGTGACACTAAGCTTGCTAGGAGTGGGAGAGGTTATATACAGGATGTCCTTCCAGCTTTTTTTTGCCCAATGACATGCAGGTAGCTACCTTTTGAAAACATCACAAGTGACGAAACGCGTCAAGGTTGTGGAACGCACGTCAGCACGCTACTCACCACGTGGAACGCAAGCCGGAACACTCCGCTCGCCACTCTGCTAGGAGGTGTTTGTAAGCGGTTTCTTTGCCTGCAAACTTGGGAGTTTGAGTCTTTCTTCACTCCGATTTTTATGAATAAACTTTTAAAACGATAATACACTATCTGGAGCCTTTCTTTTAACCCCATATCCTGAGGATCGAGATCGGGTAAGGAGGAACCTAACCTGTATCCCACCAGGATCATCCAAAAAGGGGATCCTCAATCCGGCCTGAACGGCCTCCAATCGCTGTAGGTCCTAGTGCTATACAGCACATAGGACCCAACAATTCTGGTAAGTCATTTATTTCTACCACAAGCCACAGGAAAAGAGGAATCCACGACACGAAAGTCACAAACTTATTTATTGAGCACAAAGCACTTTGCACCTGATCACCACTTGAAAATATTTTATTTATTGAATTTTACATTAATTTTATTCACATATATTGATCACCACTGGAAAAGACTTATTTATCTATTTATCAATTCCTTGGAACTTTTTATTACTTTTCATGTGTTTAATTGATTTGTATTTTCACTTATACTGTAAAGATAAGTTTTCAACATTGTTCACATACATAAAGTTAATTGTTTTTCTGCGGCAAGCGCTGTATATAGCCTAGGCTATTTTTCTATCAGGTAGCTGCATATGGTTAAGTCTAAAATCCTGTACTGTACTGTTAACTTTTTTTTTTTCCTTTTAGGTAGAGAAGGATAAGAAATGTTTTATCCTTATTTTTATTGCGCATTTACAGCTGTAAAAACAAACATACGCATACAATAAGGATATGGACATTTCTTTAAACATTGCAATGTACCAAAATATCGCTCAAAATTGAGCTAAAAAAGGTGAAGATCTGCTATGCATTAACCACTTAAGCCCCGGAAGATTTTACCCTCTTCCTGACCAGGGGGTATTTTGCGCTTTGGCACTGCGTGACTTTAACGGATCATTGCGCGGTCGTGTGACGCTGTACCTAAACGAATTTGACGTCTTTTTTCCCCACAAACAGAGCTTTCTTTTGGTGGTATTTGATCACCTGTGCGATTTTTTGATCATGCGCTATAAACAAAAAAAGAGTGACAATTTTGCAAAAATAATATTTTTCATTTTTTTTATATGAAATTCCCCCCCCAAAAAAAATGTAAAAATCAAAATTTAACATTTTCGGCCAATTTGTGTTATGCTACATATGTTTGGTAAAAAAAAAAAAAAAAAAAAAAATCGCAAAAAGCGTATTTTGATTGGTTTGCGCAAAAGTTATCGCGTTTACTAACAAAGGGAAAGATTTCTGTCTTTTTTTTTTTTTAACGCATAATGGCGGCGATCTGCGATTTTTTTGCGGGACTGCGACATTGCGGCGGACAGATCGGACCTTGACTGACATTTTTGACACTTTTGGGGTTACCAGTGACATTTCTACAGTAATCAGTGCTATACATATGCACGGTTACTGTAAAAATACACTGGTAGTGAAGGGGTTAACTTTATTTGAGAGGGAGGGGCTGTGTGTGTCCCTAGGGGCGTGATTCTAACTGATTGTTCCTACACCTCAAGCCACAGCCAATGATCAACGGTCCTACATAGTAGAACCGTGTGATCATCGTTTCTACACCGGGCCGCCTGACTTTCTCCCTCTCCCCCGACGATCGCCGAGTGACCGGCGGACATCGGGACATTTTAAATGTTAATTTTGCCAGAGTACCCTGAAAATGCTACCTCTAGCCTTGAATTCCTCCTAAAAAAGGAACTGCTGGTATGCGAGTGTCTTAAGCCCCGTACACACGTTCAGATAATCGGACGACTTATCGTTCGCATTTTGTTGCACGATACTAACATTGAATTCAACAATGCGTACAAACCGTATGATTTTTGTCGTACGATTCGGGAAAAGCTTCCTGGTTGCTTAGCTATGTATCAGATGGTGCAAAACAAAAACAATGGCAGCCAGGCTTTTTCCATGCTATTTTAGTGTTTCTGATCATGCGCGGACTTAGTCGATCGATTTTTAGCGGACGCATAGTGTACTGATGAAACGGTTGTCGTTCACGGGGCTATCGTACGACAGAAGTTTGTCATGATCGGCTGTCGAAAGCTGTGTACTAATGATCAGATTATCGTGCGATCAGGTCGAAAGCGAGTTTTATCGTACGATTATCGGAACGTGTGTACGGGGCATTAGGCTCTTCTGTGCCTAAATCCTTGCAGATGTATATCTGCAGTGTGAGATCGAAGTCACTGCTGCCTCTGACCCCTGGTCTTCAGTGACTTGGAATGAATGAGATTTAATAAAGTCACTACTGTACACTATTCTGCGAACCGGTGGCTCAAACGTTCAGAAACAAAATCCTGCCTCTAACCAAGACAAAGTGCAGGCAATACATGGCAAATCAAGGGAAAGTTTGGCTTCAGGGAGACCGCAAGCTATACTGATGATTAGTTCTTTGTGTTCTGCCTGCCTAATTAGAAAACAGCTTCCTGTTCCTCTTTAATTTGACAGATACTGTTCATGTAACTAGCTGCTTGAAGATATGACGAACACATATAAAAGTTAAAAGAACAAAATAGTAGGAGGACATCCCAAAGGGAAGAACGTGACAATTCACAGTCATAGCCATACTGCTAAACAAAATGACTGCAATTCTTTTTGGAGTACCTGTAGCATACTTTAATTCCAGGGAGGAATTTATTTTTGGGCAGAACCAGCAAACATGGAAAAAGTATACCATTCCCGCATCCTACAGAAAAGAATCACCCCCCCCCCCCCATTAAAATAATCACATTTTCTTGCTTTACAGCCTGAAATGAAAACAGACACCATTTTTGTTTTATCCAGCTGTATTTATTAGTGCAACTTATAACTTCCAAGTGAAAAGATAAAACAAACATGCCAGAGGAAAAAAAAATTCAAAACACAATCACTGAGTTGGAAAAAGGATCACCCCCTCGTGTCAGTATTTTGATGGAATATATTTTCCTTTAATTACAGCCTTTAGTCTATTGGTATACATCTCTACTAACTTTGCACATCTAAACTATGCAATATTTGCCCACTCTTCTTTGCAGAACCACTCAAGTTCAGTAAAATTTGATGGTGACCCGTTTGTGCACTGCAGTCTTCAAGTCATTCTACAGATTTTCAATGGGGTTTAAGTCTGGGCTCTGACTAGGCCACACAAGGACATTCACCCTTTTCTCCTTCAACCACTGTGTGGCCATTTTTGCTGCGTGCTTTGGGCCACCGTCATATTGGAAGGTAAACCTGCTTCCCATTGACAACTTTCTGGCAGAGGGCAGCAGATTTTCTTCAAGAATTTGATGGTATTTGGCCCCATCCATTTTTCCTTCTATCCTGATAAGTGTTTCAGTTCCTGTTGCAGAGAAACACCCCCATAACAGGTTATTACCACCTCCATGTTTTACTGTAGGAATGGTGTTATTTGGTTGGTGAGCTGTAAATTATTTCTGCCAGACATATTGTTTGGTGTTGAGGCCAAATAATTCAATTTTAGTCTCATCTGACCACCTTAACCACTTTAACACTGCTACTGCGGCACAGTGACTCGTTATCGTCTAGCGACGTAGACCTATGTCGCTAGACTCCTCCCCCTGTAGGCGGCGCTCGCGCGCCGCCGGAGGCGCGCTCCCGCTGTTTTCATTCACAGCGGGAGTCGGGCAAGGGGAGGAGCGGCGGCGATCGTCGGGGAATCCAGTTTGGAGATCCGCCCGCCTGTGTAAACAGAGCGGGCGGATCTCCTAAGTGACAGATCGGAGTGTTCAGCATAGCTGGACATCCGATCTGTCCCTGGCTCACTCAGTCACCTCCCCCCACCACACGTTAGTAAGCACCAGGCATACATTAACCCCTCCCTCTCCAATAAAATTAACCCCTTCCCTGCCAGTGTCATTTTTACAGTAACAGTGCATATATATAGCACTGATCACTGCAGTAATGTCACTGGTACCCCCAAAAGTGTCAAAAATGTCAGTCAAGGGTCCGATCTGTCCGCCGCAATGTCGCAGTCCCGCAAAAAAAAAAAAAAAAACGCAGATCGCCGCCATTACTCTTTAAAAAAAAAAAAACACCAAAAATGACATAAATCTTTCCCTTAGTTAGTAAACGCAATAACTTTTGCGCAAACCAATCAAAATACGCTTATTGCGATTTTTTTTACCAAACATGGGTAGCAGAAAACAAATTGGCCAAAAATTTAAAAAAAAAATTGGTTTTTACATCTTTTTTGGGGGGAATTTCATATAAAAAATGTTAAAAATATTGTTATTTTTTCAAAATAAACGCTATTTTTTTGTTTATAGCGCAAAAAGTAAAAATCGCACAGGTGATCAAACACCACCAAAAGAAAGCTCTGTGTGTGGGAAAAAAAGGACGTAAATTTCGTTTGGGTACGGCGTCGCATGACCGCGCAATTGTCAGTTAAAGTCGCACAGCGCCGAATCGCAAAAAGTGGCCCAGACGTAAGACAGCAAAATGCTCTAGTGGTAAAGTGGTTAAAATGCACCTTGAAGATTCTGAGGCCACATTGAAAAAGGTGTTCTGGTCAGATGTCAAAGTCTCCAAACTACGAAGATATTCTAGACTAATTCCTCTACTGTTGAATTTGGGAGAGAAAAATGAATAATTATCAACTCCAAAAAGCTGCCACCAGGACTGAACAATTAGCATAACCACTTAAGCCCAGGAAGATTTTACCCCCATTCCGACCAGGGCCTATTTTGCGATTCGGCACTGCGTGACTTTAACGGACAATTGCGCGGTCGTGCAACGCTGTACCTTAACAAATTTGACGTCCTTTTTTTCCCACAAACAGAGCTTTCTTTTGGTGGTATTTGATCACCTGTGCGATTTTTTGATCATGCGCTATAAACAAAAAAAGAGCGACAATTTTGCAAAAATAACAATATTTTTCACATTTTTTTAGATGAAATTCCCCCCAAAAAAATGTAAAAATCTTAAATTTTTTAACATTTTCGGCCAATTTGTTTTATGCTACATATATTAAATCGCAAAAAGCGTATTTTGATTGGTTTGCGCAAAAGTTATCGCATTTACTAACAAAGGGAAAGATTTTTGTCATTTTTGTTGTTTTTTTTTTTTTACGCCTAATGGCGGCGATCTGCGATTTTTTTTGTGGTACTGCGACATTGCGGCGGACAGATCAGACCCTTGACTGACATTTTTGACACTTTTGGGGTTACCAGTGACATTTCTACAGTAATCAGTGCTGTACATATGCACTGTTACTGTAAAATTACACTGGTGGTGAAAGGGTTAACTTTTTTTGAGAGGGAGGGGTTATGTGTGTCCCTAGGGGTGTGATTCTAACTGTGATTGGCTGTGGCTTGAGGTGTAGGAACAGTGATCAATGGTCCTACATAGTAGAACCGTATAATCACTATTCCTACACCGGGGAGAATAACAGGCGGCTTGTTTACACAAGCCGCCTGCCTTTCTCCCTCTCCACCGACGATCGCCGAGTGACCAGCGGACATCGGGGTCCGCCGGTCACACGAGGGGGGGGGGGGGTTCGTGACCGTGCGGGAGCGCGCCTCCAGCGGCGCGCGCTCGCTCCCCAGAGCCCTCACAGGCTAGTAACGTAGTACTACGTCGCTCTGCCTGTGAGGGGCTGACTGCCGCAGTAAATATACTGTGAGCAGTCGGCAAGTGGTTAAAGCACACACCCTAGGCCTAGGTGAATATTGGCCAGTGTAAATCTGCTTTAGTGAGCGACCCTGTTGGCCACCTCCAGCCCCTCATTTCTCTCCTAAAAAAGAGCTGAGCTGAAAGTTTTCAGAGGAACATTGCCAGTATCCAATCAAATGCACACACTGTTTGGATATTTTGACAGCTGGCAAGGTTGATTGTCAAAATACAAATAGTAGTACTACAAAAAAAAAATGGCCTGAAGCTGGGCTTAAAGTGGCTCTTAAGTCATTTTTTCATCTTTCCATCTATTAAATCCTCTGCCCTGGTTTTAACTTTGGATAGTAAAACATTGTTTTTCTGCCAGTAAATGCCTTATACAGCCCACTTCCTTGTCTGGTAAAAAGCCTAGGCTAATGACATCATGCGATTTTGCCAGCAAGGGAGAAGGAATGAGTCATAGGAGAGCCAATGAGAGCTGCAAAGCTGGAGGGGGCTGGATGAGGGTGGAGATAACAGGAAACTGCAGAAATCCATGAGTTTTCATCAAGAGAGGAGAAATGTGCAGGAAAGCAGTGGTGTGTGTGTGTGTGTGTGTGTGTGTTTCTCTGTAAATCCAGGAAGTAAACAGTCAACAGCTTCAGCTGCTCAGTTAAAATGTCTGCAGCCAGACTTCATGAAGGGAGATTTCTGCAGCATATTTGCCAAGTACAGAATCACAGTATAAAATACATAAAATAATATGCAAAGTTGTTGGAGGGAAACTTCAGAATGGCAAAGATGTTTTTATTACAAATTATGTGAGCAGACTGCAGTTCCTCTTTAACCACTTAAAGCGGAGTTCCACCCATTTTTAATAGGTTGGAATACATAGATCTTTGTAATCCCCTTTAAAACGGCTTTTACCAATGGAAACTTTTTTTTTTTTTTTTTTGCTAGTAAATACCTTAATTTCGGCTTTATTCCTCCTCTCCTCACTTCCTGGTCCGATCGGCGATGACGTCATTCGGCGATCCGCAGTGTCTGCTGGGATGTATTCTATTCCAGAAATCTCAGTAGCTGTATCTGTACTGAGCCGTGCCTGCCCCGCCTCCGCCCCGCCTCCTCTCATTCAGTTGCATTGTATGAATGTATTAAGGCTGTTCTCTGCCCAGCCTCCGCCCCGCCTCCTCTCATTGAGTTGTATTGAGAGGAGGCGGGGCGGAGGCTGGGCAGAGAACAGCCTTAATACATTCATACAATGCAATTCATTGAGAGGAGGCGGGGCGGAGGCGGGGCAGGCACGGCTCAGTACAGATACAGCTACTGAGATTTCTGGAATAGAATACATCCCAGCAGACACTGCGGATCGCCGAATGACGTCATCGCCGATCGGACCAGGAAGTGAGGAGAGGAGGAATAAATCCGAAATTAAGGTATTTACAAGCAAAAAAAAAAAAAAAGTTTCCATTGGTAAAAGCCATTTTAAAGGGGATTACAAAGATCTAAAGTTCCAAAAATGGGTGGAACTCCACTTTAAGCCCCGGAGGATTTGGCTGCTCAAAGACCAGCACCT
This sequence comes from Pelophylax lessonae, assembly GCF_965119305.1. NCBI lineage: Eukaryota > Metazoa > Chordata > Amphibia > Anura > Ranidae > Pelophylax > Pelophylax lessonae. The sequence continues at coordinate 381,592,172 of NC_138768.1, read as the reverse complement.
ATTTTGTGATTCGGCACTGTGTGGCTTTAACGGACAATTGCACGGTCGTGTGACGCTGTACCCAAATGAAATTGACGTCCTTTTTTTCCCACAAACATAGCTTTCGTTTGGTGCTATTTGATCATCACGCGATAAACAAAAAAAGAGCGAAAATTTTGAAAAAATAATATTTTTCACATTTTTTTTTATATGAAATTCCCCAAAAAAAAAAACCTTAAAATCAAATTTTGTTTTTTAACATTTTAGGCCAATTTGTTTTCTGCTATATATTTTTGGTAAAAAAAAAAAAAAGGAAAAGATTTAGGTCATTTTTATTTTTATTTATTTTAACGAGTAATGGCGGCGATCAGCGATTTTTTTTTTTTTTTGCGGGACTGAGACATTGCGGTGGACAGATCAGACCCCTGACTGACATTAACACTTTTGGGGGTACCAGTGACATTACTACAGTAACCAGTGCTATACATATGCACTGTTACTGTAAAAATGACACTGGCAGGGAAGGGGTTAATTTTATTAGTGATCAAGGGGCTAAGTGTGTCCCTTGGGGCATGTTTCTAACTGTAAAGGGGTGTGGCTTTTGATGTAACCACAGAGACATACGATTCTACATAGCAGGATCATATGATCTCTGCTGTTACACCAGGGAGAATGACAGGTGGCTTTGTTAACATCAGCCGCCTGCCTTTCGCCCTCTCCAGCGGGAGATTGCGAGTGACCGGCAGACATCGGGTCCGCTGGTCACATGCACGGGGATGCAGGGGAACGAGCGGGGGCAGGAGCACGCCTCCATCGGTGCGCGCTCGCCCCTGCAGGCTCCTGGGCTAGCGACGTAGTACTACGTCACTTTTCCCAGGAGGGGCTGACTGCCGCAGTAAATATACTGTGGGCGGTCGGCAAGTGGTTAAGCCCTCCTTCACATTGGAGTGACTTGTCATGTGGTTTCACAGGTCAAATCGCATGACAAGTCGCACCCTATTGGCAGCAACAGCACTGTTCAAATCAGTGCAACGCCGATTTTGCGGTGCCGCATCGATTTGAAAAAGTAGTTCCTGCACTACTTTTGGTGATTTTGGGTGCAAGATTTTTGTCTTGCATAGACAATCATACATGAAGCCGCACAGATGTCTTCCAAGTTGCCCCTGAAGTAGCAGTGACATGCTGCGTTTTTGCAGCGTGGTTTTTAAAAGGACATGCAAAAACCTGCATCAAAAACGCTTAGCAGGGGTGTCTGATGTGGTTCCCATTCATTTCAATAGAGAGAAGCAAGCATTTTGGTCCTTTTTTTTTTTTTATCTCCCGAAACATGCTGCAAGCAGGATTTTTTTTTTTTTTTTTTTTTTTTAATGCAAGGAAGCACACCACAGTGTGAAAACTGTCATTTTATTTTAAAGGGAAACATTTTTCTTGAGCTTTTCAGGAACTTTTTTTTTAAAAACTTCTCAGTGTGAAGGGGCCCTAAGGCCTCATGCACACAGGACGATTTGCAAACTCTTAGAAGCCTTGCCTCCTGGCAGCAGCGTTTTGGCAGAAAAAACACATGATGCTTGCAAAAAAGTGTAACGTGTTAAGGTGCATTTACAGGCATCTAGCAGTTGGGCGTTAATTTCATTGATCATAATATTTTATTCTGGCCATTGAAATGAATTGATGCTCAGGTGCTAAACGTGCCTAGAGTTAACAGGCGTTTAGACACATTACCCTGCGTGTACAAGCTTTTTTTCCCTGCCAAATTGCCACGGCTCCACCGGCAGTGGGTTATTTTCCCCTCCATCTAAAAGCCCCTGCCACTAAACACTGTTGAACACATAGGCTAACATGCACGGGAGTTTAATGGCAGGGGGAAAAAAAAAAAAAAAAAACATCTGGCATCCCTCAGAAGCATCTGCGAAAATGTCCAGTGTGCATGAGGCCTATAAAAAAGTCCAAGGGTTTTCAGAGCACACACCGTTTCATACTGGCCAAACACAAAATTAGGAGCTTCCCCAGATTGCCACTGACTAAGCACATGAGCAAATATGCTGGATCTCATAAAAAGGAAGCACACAAGTCAGTTTATTTTTCTTCACCAAAATCATAAAAACTTCTAGAAAAAAAAAAAAAAAAGACTACATTTTTATGACCCAAGTCAATGAAACCACTAATGACTTTCATTGCAAATCAGAACAGCAGCCGCAGTTTTAAAGCATATTTGAGTGTGGAACCGAAAGCCACTAGCGCACATTAGTAAGACAACAGTATTTTACTGTCATCTATGACACTGAATTACAGAATGTAGATCTGAACCCCAGGCAGATACAAGGCCTACAAGACCTCATGAACACTGGACGTTCTAAAAACACCAGTAGTTTTGTAGTAGTAGTAAGTTTTTAGCGTTTTTCAGCTTTTTTGCATTGGCATTTTTTGCTATAAACAGCTCTCTGCTATTTTAGTAACCCCCACTTTCCCACAATGCATCTCTGCATAGCCTTGGTTAATTGTTTAGTTGCGATTTTCAGAGCAGAGGGAGCACTGCATTGTTCAGGAGCGATTAGGTGTGGAGAAAGAAAAAAGGGTCCTAAAACATTTTGGTGCAAGTGTGATGCAATTGGAGCCATACAAAATATATGGCTTAAATCGCATCGCACAGACCTCACATGTGATGTGCACAGGAATGCGTTTTTGGTGCAAATCACATGTGGTGTGAACCCAGGCTATGTTCCATGAACGACCCCTCAAAACAGAACCCAGGCTTAAAAAAAAGCAACGGAATCAAAAACGTCAAAAAATGCCAGTTAGCAGCGTTTTTTGGCATTCATCAGCGTTTATCGATGTTAGAGCGTTTTTACCGCTGAAAAAAACTCACTCAAAACCCACTAGTGTTGGTTTTTTTTTTTTTTTTTACAGCCAGAAAACGCCCCTGCCGAAAACTGCTGACAACAGCCTATGTGTGCATGGACACATAGGAGAACATGCTGGGGCATTTATTGGCTGTAGAAAAAAACGTCTGACGCCAAAACAGCAGCTGTAAAAACGTCCAGTATGCATGAGGCCTAAAAAGCACACATTAATGGAACTCTAATGCCCCATACACACATGCAGATTATCTGCAGACTTTTGTCTGCAGACTTACCTTTTCTATGTAGTGCAAGGGCCTGCCGGATTGCATACAAATTGAAAGTGTTTAGGTTTGACCTCATATTATATGGTTTTGGTAAGTCTGCAGACAAAAGTCTGCAGATAATCTGCACGTGTGTATGGGGCATGAGGCCTGCGGGCGAAGCTGGCCTTCCAGACTATTTCATGTGGCCTCCACTCAGCAATTGGCTGCAGAAATGAGGACAGAACTTCACCAGATCCTGCACTTCTCCATGCATCTGTAGGGAGGCTCGACTCTGCCCGATCCCGCACTACCTTAGCAGTCGGCAGCAGAGACGACGACAGAACTCTTCCTCCAGATCCTGCGCTCTGTGCAGTCGCAGCACCACCTTGTCTCCGCCTTCCCTAGTCTCAGCATTCGGCTGACTAAAGCCCTTCCCTGGCCCTCATCCAGACCCTGCTCCCAGCACCAGCACAAGGAGTATATTTATATAGTCTTGCAGATACAACTGGCCCTTTGAGGCCAACCATATTGCTGATGCAGCCCTCAATGATATGGAGTTTGACACCCTTGCTCTAACCCAATGCCTGCCATAAAGAAAAAAAAAAAAAAAATACTGTTAAATTTGTAAAGGCATGGCTGCAATTTACCCCCAAACTTCCTACTCTCCATCTACAGTATTGCTCAGGAGACACTTAATCCCTTATTCACGTGCTTCTTGTGCAGGAAACGCAAAAGATTTGCTGCGTTTCACCACATCACATTGCACTGAAAGGCAATCGCGTGGTGTCTGTGCAATCTGATGCAGGTGTCAATTTTAGATTACCGACACCCCAAAACAGATCACAAAATGCAGTGAATCTCCCAGAACGAGCTGAAGGCACCAAGCCAGCAAAGTTTGCTGACACTTTTCTGAAGTCGCTGCTAGGCCTGCAGGACCTCCCGCCTACACACACTTCCCCTTTCCATAATCGAGGCCCATGTAACTCATTTATAAACCTCCCAATGACCCCACAGCTTGCTCATCATACAGACAGATTGCTCTGTTGAATAATAATCTTAGAATACTCACCAAACTCCTTACTGGCTGACTAAACTCCCTCCTTCATTCAGTGATCGATGCTGACCAAACCGGGTTCATGGCTCATAGGACCACAGACGTTAACTTGCGGAGACTATTTACTAATATCCATGCCCAGTATGATAACAAAGGCTTCAGAGTGGTTGCATCCTTAGACATTGAAAAGGCTTTTGATACTGTTGAGTGGTCCTATTTATGGGAGGTGATGAGGAGAATGATATTCCCCCTACTTTTTATACGATGGTTACAAACGATTTATCAACTCTCTACAGCAATGATTACGTTCGGTGGAGATCTGTCAAAAAAAATTTTCCTTACACAGGGGCACGTGGCAGGGCTGTCCTCTCTACCCAGCTCTTTTTGCTATTGCGATGGAGCCGGTGGCTTGGGGCCTACGGGTCTCCCCACTCATACATGGGTTGAGAGTTGCCTAGCTGGAGGAGAGGGTAGCCCTATATGCAGATGACCTGTTATTCTTGAATGATGCTGGTCCTTCCTTGGAGGAAGCCCTCCAGACACTGGAGGCGTTTTCTACCATTACGGGTCTGAAAGTCAATTGGTCCAAGTCTCTGCTCTTCCTGATAGACTCAGGTGCCCAGCAGACTGCTTCAAGTTGCAATAGGTATAGCAATTTAGGTACTTAAGGGTGATGGTATCCCAAAGGGCTGAAAATTACCTTGGGCTTGATCTACTCCCGGTGTACCAGTCTTCAAAGGCTCAGCTGAAAGCATAGGAGAACCTACCCCTGTCCATTTTAGGACTTCTGATCAAAATGAAAATACTCCAGAAATATACACACCTCTTTAGACACTCGCCCCATTGGATCCCTAGATCCTTTTGTTCGCCCAACAAAACCAACTCTTCTCTTCCTTCATATGGGGTTCCCGCCCACCTAGGTACAAACTGACAACCTTGATGAGACCAGCCTCCAGGGGAGGGCTAGCTTTACCAGACTGTTACAAACATTTTCTGGCTTCCCAATTGGTCACTGCTAGATGGTGGCTGTGTCCCGACAGGTTCAATACATCTGCGATCCTAGAAGCAGCTGTGCTGGACCCTTTAGAGGCCTTACCACATCTTCTCTTCGGGGGTTCTAAGGGCCCCTTGTCCTTTGACTCCATCCATGGTCACTACCATCAGGGCCTGGAAAGAGGGCTGTCACTTGAAAAACACTCACAGGAAGTAATTTCCCCAAATAGCCCCTGTGGCGTAATCCCACATTAACGCACTTATACAACCTTCTGGACCCCCAAGTGTGGGCTAAACACAGAATCAAAATTATATCCCACATTGTAACCAATGGTTTCCTGCGGTCCCTCACCCTACTATCTGCTGAATATATTTTTCTAGACTTTTACCTGCTTAGATATCTCCAGTTGTTCCATGCTTTCACAGCCCAATTTCCCACGGGCCCTCCTCAGCTGGAACAACCGAAGCTAGAAAATATCATTAGGACTGAATGTTCACAGAAACCTACTTCCGTGCTGTACAATCACCTCCTGTTGACCCCTCTTCTGAATCTCTCCAACCTGTGACAAAGGTGACTGAGGGAAATGCCGAACTAGACGATGAGGATTGGGAGGATGTTTGAAATATTTCATTGCGTCACTTAGTTTCCCAAAGAGATACTCATCCCATGCAAAAATTTATACAAAGGGCATATTTCACCCCACATAGGTTGCACATTATGAACCCTTCGATTTCTCAAGAGTGCTGGAGATGTGACTACTCCCCAGCAGATTTTTCTCACATCTTTTGGGGCTGTCCAGCTATAGTCACTTATTGGAAAGGATGTAGTTGCAGTTATCGACTCTGCGGCTAACATCTCCCTACAGCCATCTGTTGGTCTGTGTCTGTTGGGGTTGGTGGTGGCACAGGATCCTATGGTAGCGGGAAGAACTATGCTTAGTCTACTACTGTTCTATGCCCGGAATGCTTAGTCTACTACTGTTCTATGCCCGGAAGGAAGACTACTCCCCCGTCCCTTTCCTTATGGAAACATTTAGTCAACATCAACCTGCCCTTGTATAGAGAAACGTATGTCAATAGAGGCTGTCCTAGAAAGTATAAGGTGTGGTCTAAATGGTTAGATGATCCATCTGGTATTCAAATATATTATGATTTCACCTTTGCCAACATATTGTTGTTAGATTAAACAAATGATGTTCTCACCATAACTTAATCCCTGATTAGATCAAGAGGGGGTTGGGGGGGGGGGGGAGCACTGGGGACACTTTCCTATTAGCAGGTTTACTATCATACATGGGGGGGGGGGGGGGTTGACGTTTTGGATACAGGCCATGCCAAGTCTCAACAAGGTCGCAAAAATGCTGAATGTAACATGATGTTTCTTGGACGCCATGCACGGGTGACCGAGTTTTGATGAGACTTCTGTTTGTTTAGGTTTGTTTTTGTGTTGCGTATTGTACACCTTATATGCAAATAAAAAGCTATTAAAAAAAATAAAATAAACATGGCTGCAGTCAAAGTGCTGCAACAAATATACGTCAGGTTGCGCTCAGCAAGAAGTACCGCTGTAACATGTGACTAATTCAAGTGAATGGGTCCAGGCTGCAATCGCTCTGCAAACGCATATAATGCACGCAATTGTGACACAGTGCTGCAGGCTTTTAGGGGATAAAACAGGCATTCGAGGCACAACATATCACCTCTGAGCTGCCTGTCAAATGACCCTGAAAAACGATCCACTGCAGACAGCATTTTAGAGGGGCAGGAATGATGATGTAAAAAGAGTCCTTAGGGAAGGACTAGTGCATTTTTCCCCTTAAATCCTCCTGTGTTTTTTTTTTTTTTTCTCTAGAGAGTGAACTATGTTGTCCTTGACAAAGTGGAGGAATCCGAGATACATTTTCCTATTCCAAAATGTGACCAAAATGGGCATGTACACAGAATGCAAACTTTGTCAAGTATAGCTTCAGAGGACTAAGGAGGTGCCCGTTTGAGTTGCCGCAATGGGTTCAGAACAAATGCAAGCTTGCGATCAGTAAAATCCCCATGGCAACGGCATGCTAAATGAGACATGTAAAAAGACTAGCAGAGGAGAAGTGTAACTGAAACACTAATGCAGCCTTAACGGAGCGTTCCCAGCATTTGTCCCTAAACACCAGGTTTTGTTATTGTTGGATAGCGTATTATCTCAAGGCGCCCAGAACTAGCAGATCAGCAAGGAATAAAAAAATAAAAGTCAAAATGTTCTAAATCATTTTTTTAAAGTTTAAAAAAAAAAAATTCAGTCTGTCCTGGAGCTTTAGAGGCTGCCTTCCGCTATGCCTCTGTTCTGGAACTGTGCTTGTCCTGTATGCTTTCTCATATTACCATCTAGCGAACGGCTTTTACACTTCAGCACGCTTCTCTAGCTCCAGACTTCAGTCATTCCGAGGATGTTTATCTTTTGTTCAGGGACTGTATTCTCATTATATGTATATTTAGCCATGTGAGGATAGCCTATATTTCAAGGTTTAAATCTGGCTACTGGCCTCCGCCTCTGGAGCCCGCTGACTTCCACCATTTTGTGGATCTCAGCACACGTCTCTAACCACTGCCTTCAGACGTGCTGAGGACGTCTCTCTTTTGTTCGACGACTGTGCTCGCATTTTGTGCATTCTCATTCTATGTATTTACAGCTCGCTGTGGAGAAAGCTAGCTTCCTTATCCGCCGTTCCCTGCATCTTCAGGATGTCTGTCACATTTTAGGAAGGCGTTCATCCTGTCTACATTTTTCTTGTATTTACATCTAGCTGAACGGCTTGTTCAGATCAGCATGCCTCTGTAGCCGCTCACGTCCACCATTTTATCGATGTCTTTTATGCTCAGGGAAAGTCATCCATTGTGTGCTTGCAGGTTATGTACAGATCGGGATAACTGTCCCTATACAGAATACATTTAAAGCCCTTTTTATTTACATAGTCAAATGTTATCGCTTAAATTATTTACTCCAGCCAGATATGAAAAAACACCAAAAATTTATATAGCCATTTATTCTTTAGAAAAATTTTTTTTTTTTTCTATAAATGCAACTTTCTGAATCGGTCTTGATATCCTGCACCCTGTAAGGCATCCTTCACTCTGGCACCAACAAACCTGTACAGTGTTTAGAGGACATTTCTAAACCCATATTATTGCATGCAAGAGAAGCACCAAAATTCCAGCGGCTGAAGCATATCGGCCGTGGTGTTATTAGAATAAGAGAAAAGTGCAGATAATGGCACCAAAAATGCACGCGACTTTATTAAGCTATGGTGTGTTCTTCATAGGTCACGTGACTCAAAAACCACATCAAAAATGCAATATGGGTGCGTTATTTATGCGTTTTCAATGCATTTCAAAAAGGGAGGTGCTTTTTTTTTTCTTTTTAACTGACCAAAAATGCAGCAAGTAAGATTTTTAACACATCAGAAGTGCAACAGGAGTGAAGACATGCATAGAATTTAAGGGGATACATTTTTCTTGAACTTTTCTAGCAGTAAAGATGCCAATAATACCTGGGGAACAAAAACAAACAATCTCTATCTATATCTATATCTATCTATATCTATATACACACACACACACACACACACACACACACACACACACACACACACACACACATACATATAAGCACAGGAAAAAGTGATCTGGTAAGCATAAAACATTGAAAACACAACTCCTGTGTGTAGAAAAGCTAGTGCCAATGTGAACGAGATCTCATTTTCCATACTGCAGCACTGATTGGTGGAGAGAGGGGCAGCACTAAGAGCCAACCAAGCTCTGCCAAATGTAGGTTTGCTGTCTCAAAGTACTGATACCCTCTCACCCAGTTTGAGTGTTATACTAGGCATAAAAATAGCAATCACTAGATGTGATAATTGCAGCAGTTTTCTTTTGTTAGAGTTTCTTCGCTCTGTTTTCACCTGGTGATCTGGCCAATAACACACCTCCTGTATTAGAGTACTCCCACTCTGGATGAAAAGGCACAGGGGGAAGCTTTGGACAGTCTGGGGGGGAGAGGAGTGTAAGATGGACTAGCAGATTTAGATACACGAAAACTGAAGCAAAACTCCAGCTAACACTTTATAATCAGTAATAGCAGATTTATTTTTCTTATGGAGTTCTACATAAATAAAGAAAAAGCTCATAATTTTAAGCACTCCTGACGGTGTTAAATGGTTTGTCTCATCCCTGCAACTGATTTTGTGGGAAAGCTGCTTTTGAAAAACAGACTTACTGGCTGGATCACCAGATGAAAATAGAAGAATGAAAGCCTAAAAAAAAGAAAATGAACGCAGCCATCACAAGAAATGGTAAGCTGCAGCATAAAAAAAAAAGTTTGATTTTGGGGAAAAGGGAAAGATTACTTTTGCTGTTTCATTGTCCAATCAGCAGGCTGAGGACAAAGGGGTGACCAAGCTGTTGTTCAACTGCAGCAGAGAAATGTCATGTCACCAACTTAGTGGTCTGACATGGCTGCTCAGGACTGGCAGAGCAAGATTACAAAGTAACAGGTGAACGGACTATATTTAATTCAACTGTGTATTTAGCAGTTGGCCTGAAGGACAGCGATAAACATTACATTAAATCACTGTGCTGCTCTACTTTATATACATTTATAAAAATAAAAAAAAATGCACATATGCAAGAAGTAAAACCAACTTTCTTTTTAAAATGAAACAATAGCTCTACATTTAGCACAGTTCTGCCTATGGATTACCATGATATTTGGCAGGTCAATATTCAAAAGCAGTACAGCAGACTTGAGCTTTTAATGCTATGATTGGGCTGTTTAGGAGTTAATTGGTTCCAGGAAGCTCTTCTCATTATGCTTGGCGGGTCACGTCACAGAGAGTTCTACAGAAGACAGGCAAACATCTTACCTCCCATTGTTAACAATGAGAGATCTGCCCATACATGGGCACCCTTGTTCTGTATCCTCTTGCATACAAGGCCTTCCCACCATGTTTTCCACATTGTTCGTTTAACAGTTATAGTGAAACTTCTGATAAACCATGCCATTTTCAAACATACCACAACGATCATAATTGGAAAGTAAAACAGGCAGGTCTTTAAATGCATTTCTTTCAATGACAAAAATGCATTGGAGTTCTGATTTTCCATGAGGCGCCCATCTAGTGTAAACTTTTAACCAATCACTAAAATAAGAAAGGGTCAGCACAATAAAGTCAGGCTAATACAGGGAGAAGAGGGGGCGAGCACAGCAAACCGCTGTAGAAAGTGGGTTTTGTGATATATATATGATGCTTAACGAGAGGTACTTGTGTTTTTCTAGGGTAGGCAGTTGCATAATGTTTCTGCTACACTAACATTTTCAAAATAACTTCCATGAATACTTGCTGCTATGTTTATAATGGTTAGGGTTTAGGTAAAAATAATGTTTTCGGTTATAAAAGTTGGATTTTGGACTTACCATAAAATCCATTTCTCTGATGTTTATTGATGAACACAGCTCCTGATTCTTAACCACTGGGTTATACTGCCCCCTACAGGAGTAGGATACTAGGCAGGAAAAAGCTTGACTAAATCTATGGGCAGTGCCAGGGGGTATACACCCACTCTCAGCTATAGGCACTCAGTTTTGTTCCAGTGTAATGTCAGAAGAAAGCCAACTCCACAGAGGGGTGGGTGCTGTGTCTGTCAATGAACATCAGAGAAATTGATTTTACGCTAAGTTGAAAAACCCATTTTCTCTTTTGTTCATTGACAGACACAGCTCCTGATTCTTCTTAACCATTGGGATGTGCCAAAGCAGTGTTAAACACGAGGGGTGGGAAAAAAGCAGAAAAAAAAATCTCCAAGGCTAACTATAGCCAACCAGGTAACATGGACCTCAACCATAAACAACTGGAGCTCACCTGAAAAACAATACACCCTGAAAGAGGACCAGGTTCTCTAAACAGCAGCCAGCAAAATCTTGCAGCCAAAAGAAGCATCCGCAGATGCCAACACATCCACTTTACAAAAATTTTGTAAAGTGTGCAACGACGACCAGGCCTTGGAAACCTTCGTCACTGACACTAGATCATGGAAGCCTAGGAGACACTAAGCGCCCTAGTAGAGTGCTCCATGACAGGGAAAGGAGGAACCGGACCCCTAATGCAATAGGCTTGAACCACCATCTGTTTGATCCATCTGGAAGTGGTCGCAGAAGTGGACAACCCTTTGCGAGGTCCATCCGTGAGCACAAATAGAGTCTGACTTCCTAAAAGACTCGTAGCTGCCAGGTACACCCTAATTGCCCGGACCACATCCAAGATAAACAAAGTAATTTCCTTCAGATGTTTAGCCTGGGACACAGGGAAGGCAACACAATGTTTTCATTCAAATGACAGTCAGAGACCACCTTAGGAAGGAATGACGTACAGGGGCGAAGCACCACCTTATTCTTTTGAATCACCAATAAGGTGGACAGAATGCCGCCGCCAGTTACGACAATCTGCACGCAGAGGTGATGGCCACCAAAAAAGGCCACCTTCTGGGCAGCGCAAGCAGGGAAATCTCCAGAATATCTTCAAAGGGAGGCTTCTGTAGAGCTGAAAGCACCAAATTAGGATCCCAGGGCGGCAACGGAGCCCCCACTGAAGGAACCAAATGTCGGACACCCTGAAGAAAGGCACGCACCAGGCAGTGTGAGGCCAAAGGTCGTTGGAAAAAAAAAAAAAGTCAAAAGCTGATACCTGCCCCTTGATGGTACTCCAGGACAATTTCTGTTCAACAGCCCATTAAAAAGGAAGGTTAAGATCCGATCCACCGAGAAGGAGCGAGGATGAACCCCAAGAGACTCACACCACGCAATGTACGTATTCCAAGTACGAAGGTAGATCTTCCTAGAAGTAGACTGGATTCCCTAGCTTTCAACAGCGCAGGAATCACCGACTCAGACAAACCTACATCCCTCAGCACATGGCGTTCAACAGCAAAGCCGTAATAGACAGCGACTGTAAAGCAGGATAGAAGATCGGTCCTTGAGACAGCAGATAATCCCGAGAGGAAGCCCCCAAGGAGCATGGGCGACCATCCGAGCCCGATCAGGGTACCAAGACAGGCAAGATCAGTCTGGACGGAATCCCTTTTGCTTTGATACTGCACAGGAGTTGTGACCGAATGTGAGAGGGCTGGAACGAATTAGTCAGCCCACCTTAGAATGCTGGCTACTTACTGAGCAGCCAGAACACTACTTATGCCCCCTTGGTGATTGACAGACCGTGGCATTGTCCAAATGAATTTGTACCGGACACCCTTGAAGACGAATTGTCCAATGAGCCAGACAAAGGCTGGTCACTCGGAGCTCCAGAAAAAAAAAAAAAAAAAAAATCGCCAGGACCAGAGATCCCAGCAAGGAACTAGGTCCTTACTCAAAACTAGGCAGAAAAAAAAAACCGAGTGCCTATAGCTAAGAGTGGATGTATACCCCCTGGGACTGCCTATAGGCGTAGTCAAGCTTTTTCCTGCCTAGTGTCCTACTCCTGTAGGGGGCAGTATAACCCAATGGTTACAAAGCATCAGGAGCTGTGTTTGTCAATGAACGAAACAGAAAGGTAATTTTCAATGAAGAGTGATGGTAAAATTGTCCACATAAAAAATGAACAAACAATATGGTTAAGCAGAAAAAAATATTTATACTTACTATAAAATCTTTTCCTAGGAGATCACTGATGGACACTGAATTGTAGAAAAGTTTATTATATGCAAGTTATATTGCCTCCTACAGGAGGGTTTGGACACCGGTGAAACAAAAACCATTACTAGCCCCTGCATGACCCAGCCTGCAAATGTCATGCATCAGTTTTTTTTTGTTTTGTTTTTTAACACGTAACATATAAGGCCAATTGCAAGAGTGGTGGGAACTGTATTCCTCAAAGCACTCCAAGAAAAAGGATTTACTCAGGAGTGTAGCACTTACTATGATATGTGGCACGTCCAAAAGTAGTTCAACTGAGGGGTAGGCAAAGCCACAAGGGAAACCAACAGATGTGGGATTTAAAGCGGTAGTAAACCACAGTTGAAGATGAAAAAATAAAAAAAAAACCCTGCAAGGCAATGTCAAAAAGGTGCTAGTACGCATCGCATACTAGCACATCATAAGAGACTTACTTTAAAACTAAGCCCTCCAGCGCCGCGCTGTCACCGCTGAGAGGACTTCCATCTTCACCCAGTATTTCTTCCGGGTTCGTGTCCTTCGGCTACATGAAAGGCTGGGGGCGCAACAAAGTCACTCACAACGCATTCGCGCGGGAGCTGCCGTTGACGGCACAGGCTCTGAAGGCCTGGCACGGCAAGCCAGACCTTCAGAGCGCATGCGCCGATGAGGTCACCAGCCTCATGCACTCCGATATCTCCTAAACAGTGCAAGTTTAGGAGCTATTCACCGTACCTACAGGTAAGCCTTATTATAGGATAGCCTGTAGGTATAAGTGGTAAAACAGCATTAACTACCACTTTTCAGGGCCTTGAAAAAGTATTCGCACCCCTTGAAATTTTACACAATTTGTCATGTTACAACCTAAAACACGTATCCGGGAAATGAAAGGAAAATGATAAATGGTTTTCAAAAAATTGTTTACAAGTAAATGCGTGAAAAGTGTGGCCTGCATTTGTATTCATTCCCCCCCCCCCCCCCCCAGTGACCGTTTAATGCCACACACAGCGTTTTGCTTTTAGGCCAAAAAGTTCAATTTTTGTCTCATCTTACCAGAGCACCTTCTTCCACATGTTTGCTGTGTCCCCCACATAGCTTCTTGCAAAAAGCAAAACCAGTCTTTTTACGGCTTTCTTTCAGCAATGGCTTTCTTCTTGCCGATTCTCCATAAGTGCCAGATTTGTGGAGTGCACGAATAATAGTTGTCCTGTGGACAGATTTTCCCACCTAATCTGTGGATCCCTGCAGGTCCTCCAGAGTTACCATGGGCCTCTGGGCTGCTTCTCTAATACTCCCCTTGCCCGGCCTGTCAGTTTAGGTTGACGGCCATGTCTTGGCAGGTTTGTAGTTGTGCCATACTCTTTCCATTTTTGAAAGATGAATTGAACAGTGCTCCGTGAGATGTTCAAAGCTTTGGATATTTTTTTTGTAGTCTAACCCTGCTTCAAACTTCTCCACAACTTTATCCCTGACCTGTCTGGCATGTTACTTGTCCTTCGTGATGCTGTTTGTTCATGAAGGTCCTCTAACAAACCTCTGACGGCTTCACAGAATAGCTGTATATATACTGATATTAAATTACACACAGGTGGACGCCATTTACTAATTAGGTGGCTTCTAAAGGAACTTGGTTCCACTAAATATTAGTTAGGTGTATCAGAGTAAAGGGGGCTGAATACAAATGCATGCCACACTTTTCAGATGTTTATTTGAAAAAAATGTTGAAAAACATTTATCATTTTCCTTCCACTTCACAATTATGTGCCACTTTGTGTTGGTTGATCACATAAAATCCCAATAAAATACATTTACTTTTTGGTTCTAACCTGACAAAATTTGGAAAATTTCAAGGGGTATGAATACTTTTTCAAGGCACAGTAGTATACCAGGATGATGAACGGTTCATTAATTAGAATTATTTTTTTTTAGATGGCTCCTAAAGAAGTGGATAATGTCCATGAAATGCATCGGCCCATACGGAAATCAGTATTTCCCAATATACTACATCATTCTGTCACAATTCTATTCTGCGTTTGTATTGCAAACTGATTTTTGAAGAAATTTGATGATATTTTAGATTACCATCTTGTATCAAAATAAGGAATTTGTATTTTATTTTAACATGTTGTGCTAAGTGTCTCATTTTAGAAAGATTTTCTAATTTCCTATTTTGTCAGGGAAAGAAAGCTTGGACGGATGAAGTATGTCCACAAGAACATAAACCTACTAGAAAAACAGTATGAAATGTATATAAAAAAGGCACATTTAACCCTTGCTATTAAGGCAAGCTAGATCTAGAATAAGGGATATTCCCAGGAAGGAAGTCATCTCTAAGGAGCCATGTATGGATAGGAGACCTCTTAATATTAAATTAAAATGGAGAGCAAGAACAGAAGGACAGCAGCCCACACGCCTAAAAAAAGAGAGTGGGGTAATAAACAACACCTACGGTAGGGCAGGGATGAAGATACATTTTACTTTCAATATAGCCAAACAAAGTAGCAGAAGGGTGAGAGGGAATACATGCTATTTACAGTACACCAAAAATCACTGATGGCATTAATAAACCCTGCCTGATGAGTATAAAATAGGATTCTAGGAATTATGAGCGGAATCCACCACTGATAAATCAGGGTTAGGAATCTGCTTATAAGCACAAGCAAAAAAAAAAATATATAAATAAATAATAATAATAATAATAATAATAATAATAATAATAATGATAATAATAATAATAATAATAATAATAATAATAATAATAATAAGGGACTATGGCTGTGATAAGTTCTGATGGACCCCAAACTGAGAATGGGGAGGTTTACAGTGAGTATACAGTCACTCCCATTTTTACAAAACCAAAGTGTATTAATAATAATTCCATCAACACAGCTCAATTTAGAAAAATGGGGTCATTAGTAAGCCCATGAAGATCTGCAAAACTTCTTAATGGCCAATTACTTGTTGTAAACCGCTTAAGCAGAGACTCACACACAAGTTTTAATTGCAGTTTTACAATTGAAACTTCTACCAGTTACATAAACAGTACTTAGCTAAAGTCAGACAAAGCGGAGCACTGATTAGCTGTTGTAAAAAAACAGTATTAAAACAGAGACTTAAGAAACTTGTAAAATTGATTGGTCAAAAAAAAGTGTCTTATCCTTAAGGCCCTGTTCACACCTGACCGTTTTTCAGCTCGTAAAAACGCTCCTCTCTCAAGGTCTCAAAACGCCCAAAAAGCAAAACCCCTTTCATTTCAATGGCTCCTGTTCACATATGAGAGATTTGTTGCCTGAAACTCAGAAAATTACATGAGCTTCTTTTTTGGCAGATTACTGCCTCCAAACACCTGCAAAAAATGGGTGAAAAAAGCAAAGAAGAAAAAAAAAAAAAAAAAACCCTGCTTGAGAACGATACACTCAGGTGTGAATGGAGCCTCAAAGCGATATTAAACGCAAAAACGTAATATATTGCAGCTTACCCATCCTTAGATGGGATTGCTGCATTAGTTTTCATTTTTGGGCTTCTCTCCCCCTCCCCCCCCCCCCGTAACACTTCCTGTATTAGAGTGCCCCTACCCTGGATGAAGGAGCACAGGGCATCTTTGTAAAGCGGAATTGTCAGATCATGCTGCAGTTACACAAGCAACTAAAGCAATATTTTTGTTTTTTCTTTTGGGATAAAGGTTTTACATAAATAAATCAATGTAGGCACCCCTGTCGGTGGTAAATGATTTGTCTGAACACTAACTGCTATATTTGCAGGAGAGCTTGTTCCATTGAAAAACAGATCACGAGATGAAAAAAAAAAAACAAAAAACAAAAAAAAACAAATGCAGCCATCACATCTAAGAATTGGTAAGCTGCAATATAATATAATAAGTGTTCGATTGAGTTTAATACCACATGAGGGCTGGTTCACACCAGAATGTGGTGTGGGAAAGGCACATTCATTGTACATTTCCTGCACTGCATTCATAAACACGCTACCCTTGTGATCCTCTGTGGGTACCAATACATTCCTAACAGCGCCCAGATCCAGAGGTACCACCGTTTTTGGTGCAAAAGTAGTGCATGCTGTACCTTTCGTGAATTCCCTTCACTTCAATGGGCTGCAATGCAAACGGGCAGGTTTTTTATGCAGAAGAGGTATACTATGTCTCTTATACCTTAAATTTTGTTATACGTGTCTGAACAGCTCTATGTACAATTTCAAATTAGTTTGAAAATTGGTTTAGAGAAAAATCATTACCAAAGAGGTCACCGGCCTGTGAGGGAGCTCAAGAACACAGAAATGCTGGAGGGGAGTATAGTCCCGCTACCTCACTTGCCTATACCACAATGTACAGAAGACTAACTGGTTACATAAAATATCCAAAGAGATTTATTTATCCGATGCATTTAATCTCTATAAAATCGTGATTTCATGCTATGCAATATTTTATTGGGTATTAGACCGTAACACAAGGTGAACTAAAACTATGGAAACATTTAGAAATGTGACCCAGAAAGAGGATCTGCTGAAAATAATCAAAAAGCTTTGGCACACCTTCTTCCCACCCCCAGACTCTTTTAGTTTTAGATTAAGTTATGCAATTTTTGTAAACATCCTCCTTAGGCTTCGTTCACATGTCAGCGTATCGATCGCGGGCAGAATCACCGCGATTCTGCCCGCGATCCGGAAATCATTGCAAATTGCGGGACGCCTGTGCGTTGCCCGTGATTTGCAATAGCACCCCAAACGCTGTGCGTGTTGCCGCGATTTGCGCCTGCCGAATCGCTGTAACATCGCGCAAAAAAAAATTGCGGGACGCATGGTGCCCAAAAAAGGTACAAGAGCTTCTTTGGGGCGTCATGCGTCCCGTGATTTTTTTTTTTGCGTGCGCGATGTTACCGCGATTCGGCAGGCGCAAATCGCGGCAACACGCACAGCGTTTGGGGTGCTATTGCAAATCACGGGCAACGCACAGGCATCCTGCGATTTGCAATGATTTCTGGATCGCGGGCAGAATCGCGGTGATTCTGCCCGCGATCGATACGCTGACATGTGAATGAAGCCTTAGGGACAAGCAAAGATTCTACATTTGCAGCTTGAGAGCTCTTATTTTAAAATGAAATTATGCATGAATAAGTCATTCTGAGGGCCAGTGGGTCTGTCCGAATCAGACTTACCCTGCAGTAAATTGGACTTGTAATATTTTTATTGTAAATGTTTTTCTTGATTTTAATTAAAACAATATATAAAAATCATTAAGCTTCATCTCTTAAATGCTCAAACATACATTTAGAATCCTTGCCTCTTTGAAGAACACTACCAGAAATTTTAATCTCTGTTATATTCCCATCTCAAGAGGCGGTGAATATCACAGACCATTCCTAAAGGGATACTAAAAAGTCTCTTTTTTCTTTAAAAATAACAAACATGTTATACTTACCTTCTCTGTACAGTAGTTTGCATAGAGCAGCCAGGATACTCCTCTTCTCGGATCCCTCACTGGTGCTCCTGGCGAGTTCCCCCACAGCAAGCAGCTTGCTATTGGGGCACCTGAGTCGAGCTACAGCTCTGTGTGTCCATTCAGACACAGTCGTGGTTCGGCCCCATCCCCTCTCTCTCCTTATTGGCTGACTGACAGAAAGCGGGAGCAAATGGTGCCGCTGCTGTGTCTCAGCCAATCAGAATGGAGATTCCCAGATGGCCGAGGCACTCATGCACATCGCATGATCGGAATAGGGCTCAGATATTAGGGGGGCTTCTGTACACTGCTAACACTTGGACTGTAGTCCTGCTAGCTGAAAAACCTGTATGAAGGGCAAGGCAGAGATTGCTGTTGTCTAAATAGCCAAGAAATCAGGTGCCACTAGGGCTACTGGTCTACCTTTCTAAAGGAAAGAACAGTGGGACAAAAGTGTTATTTGTTAGCCATTCCAGGGAAGTACAGAATTGGTCTTGTGGCTGAATTGTAAGGCCCAGGTCTAACTGCAGAGTTGTTTAAGACAATGGAAAGGACAACTCCAAAGTAATAGTCTTCCAAAAGATAATTTGATGCAGGTGTCTATCCCTTCTGGAGAACTGAGAAATCCATGGCATATTCCAAAGTGTGGAATGAGGTCAGATATTACAGAAGTATTGCCCTTTGTGCATCTATATTATGTGTTGCACTGCTAAGCAGAGAACAGCTAAGCCCAAACGGAGGCAATGCTCAAAAACCCAAGCAAATAGTACCCATGAGGTTCGCAGACATTTTAGGTGATCAAGTCACCATAGGCAGGCAGTGAAAGCAAACTGTGAAGCGGAGGATTCCAATGTAATGTCCAGCAGGAACCTAAACAAAATCATGCTGTTTCCAGGAGTAAGATTGAAGCATTTACACGTCTCACTCCACTTAGTGGATGACATCAACCCTCACTACCCACTGCCCTAATCTCACCATGCCAGAGAGAAAATGGCTGGAACATTCCATAAGCATGCAATTGCTTCAACTCTGAATTAACAGTGCCCACCAAGGTTCATTCACTATAAATGGATTAAGACGACGTGCTGCTCTCTGAATCTGGAAAAAATGCTATGGAAAGACCAACATGGTTCAGGTCAGACAGTTTTTATACACTGAATGAGTCTGCATAGACTGGGTCAGTGTGGGTTGTGCCACAGCTCTAGAGTAAAGCCCCGTACACACGTGCAGATTGTCGGCCGAACGATCGGCCGTCTTTTGTCCCCGGGCTGTCGTGTCCGCTGAAAAGTGCAAAAGACTGCACATGAATTTTGTCCGCCAACAACAGCCGACTGCAGAAGTGATGTCATGTGATGGTTAACTTTCCCTGTGTTTTTTCTTTTCTGAGCATGTCCAGTCTTGCAAATCTGCTGTCTGTCGGCCGAAATCTGTACTGACTGGCGAACAATCGGCCGTTCTGGTGTCGGCATACAAAAATTTTAATGCTTGCACGACAGATTCTGTTCGGCCGAAAGTGCGCTGTCGGAAGCATCATACTAACAAGCCAAAAATCGGCCGATCGGTCGTCGGCCGAATCTTTTCGGCCGACAATCTGCACGTGTGCACTTAAGAGTGTCCTGAAGTTAACCAGTACAGTACACTGGAAGTGTGTATCTTGCTATAATGCAGAGTTGAATAAGGAAAGATCACAGACCATAATAACCTACATAATTCCAGTTCAGTGAAGAGTAAGTAGATATTCCAAAGAAAGTGCCCATAGTCTTCAGCCTAAACGGCTGTCTCACAAAGACTATTTAAAGACTGGGTCAGAGCTATGGTCGTGCCACTGCCTCGGGCTTAACACACTATGCTCTGCTGCTAAATACTACAAGTGACGGTCTGGAAAGTATCACAATGCAGAGCTCAGTGCCCAAAGAAGAATTACCCAATTTATCTTTGCTGTAAAAATAGGTTCACTCAAAAGCGAGTCTTCAGACATTTGGTCGCACCAGAAGCTGTGTCACAGCTCTGAACCTGGAAAGTGTTCTGCGGCTAATACAGTACACTAGGGTGCTAAAAAGCTGTTATGCCAAAAGATCTCATATTTTTTTGTGTCACAGACCCAGAATAAGTTCTAATAAGTTCTAATTTTTCTCAAACTTCATGGAGGGAAAAAAAAAAAAAAAAGTATGTTGCTCAAACTTCAACATTAAAGCTTTACTAAACCCAGAACCTGCAATCACTATATATCTCTTCTCCCACAGTACACAGAACATGGAAATGTAATTATTTTTGTAAATATCAATAGCTAAATACCTTTTCTCATCAGCAGTATATAGCAGTCTTGTGATTTCTATTAATTCCTGGGGAAGCTTGTAGGAATTTTCATACTGCACTGAGCTGTCCTATGAGGTTGCAGGGCTCCTGATCCTCTGTCTGGACATGTCTGTACAGTACTGATTTGGGAGGGTGCATGTGATCAGCACAGGCCCAGAAAAAAAAAAAAAAAAAAAAAAAAAAAAAGACCTCTCTAGCAATACACACCAAACTGAGCATGTGCAGCCTGACTCCAAAGGCTCTGTCTTATCCGGACATGTTTTGGAGTCAGTGGAAGAGAAGGAGAATCTGTGCATACAGGATCAAGCAGCCTTTTTACACAATGCAGAGGATTAATCCCTTAGGTTCCACAGCGAGTATAACAAGTATGCTTTACTGCATATATAGACTGATTTTACGATTGTGGGTTTAGTAACACTTTAAACCCAAACCTTATTAATCTATATTATAATTTTACTTTAAAAGCAAAATAGTAGCTTATAATTAGAAAATATGTTCAATAGCAAAAAAAGTAACAAAATACAGTGTTTTATAACATATAAAACCGCAAAGCAAATATAAGAAAAAACCCAAACAAAATAACTTGGTGTATCAAGACCTACCTTGTAAATTCCAATTCCTGGATCAATCAGAAAGGCTCGGGCAGACGTAGATGGCTGAACTGAAGGAGTTGATACACGCAACTTGTTCTTACTTGTAGAATTTAACTGAACTTTGCTTTCCCCTTCCTTTTTCTTTGATGAATTGCTAGTGCCCTCAGACTGCGAACGGATTAGGAGTTGGACGATGTCATTTAATCCAACGTTGTAGTCAAAGAGTGTATGTCCATCTTCCAGCTGTAAAATAAAAGAAATAAATAAGTGTGAAGTCTTTTCTGATTCAAAGGGCCAATGCTAATTATTCTAGGCAAGTAGTTTGGAGAGTTGACAGCTGTATATTTAATGTGTGAAGGCATTATACACCTTCCTACCTGCACCTTGTGTTTTTCTCATGTCGAAGGTGCGCATTGATAAAGTTTTATCGTGTCATCTCTTGCCCTGTACACAATTAAAATTTAGCATATAAATGTTTACATTTCTTTGTCAGCAGCTTCTGCTTGTGTTCAAACATGAAGTATGGCTATGCACAAGTTAATAAATACATGACACCTGTCTAATCTAAGAACTGACACTTCCTATGAAGAATTTACATAATCCCTGGGTCTACGTTCTGCAGGTGAGCACTGCAAAGCAATTCGATCTGAAACAGACACAAGCAGGCAGAGCAATAAAGGGAAGAGTTAGGTTTCATCACAAGAGTACACCCACGTTTCACGTTCAATCTTTGTATTATCCAAAATAAAGATGCAGTATACCAAGTCGCTTAAATACAGTGTACAAAGAAATAAACTAGAGGTACAACAGAAAAAAACAGAAACCATGTGGCAAAATCTTAGGATCAAACTCACAGGGTAAAAGAACTCTAAAGTGATACTAAGCATGCGGTTTAATTTACATTGTCCCTTCTATTTCTATGTGTGGATGATAGCACTGCAATTATTTTATCTAAAAATCAACCAAGTATCTTTTTCTTAATCAATATACAGCAGTCACACGACCCAGCTCTTTCCCAGCCTGTCTGCAGGTAAACAAACAGGAGGAGCTTCTAGTCCTCTGCTACTAGTCACATGTTAAAGAAAAAAAAAAAAGCCTTTGAAATACAGAGTAAAAATAAAATTGTTAATATCAATAAACTGTTTTAAATGGTCTAATTGATATTTAATTTGAAATCAAATCATTCTTTTTTGGCAATAACATAGTGGGCCGATTTCTGCCAGTTAAAGACTGTGTCTAGGTTTTAGAACAGGGAGGTGAATCCTCTATATTAATGTAAACGCGAAAGCTCACCCTATTGTGTTTAGCTGGTTAGTGGGCATGGAGGAGGAGGCTGTCATTTACCACTGTGCATACACCCACATGTGTGACTCTATAGTCCAACGGGCTACTCAGATAAGATAGGTAGGAAATGCTCAGCATAGAAACTTACTGAAAACCGAGCATATGCAAAGCTGCCAACACTGCTCTGCAAAATCCCTAGCTGCATTGGGGACTTGGACAGAGAGATAGAGAACAGCAGGATCAACCAGGTTTTTTTTGCAGAATACTAATCTCATAGTGACTGAGTATGAACAGCATGTAATACACCATTTGATAGTTTTTTTTGTTTTTTTTTAAATGCAAAATGCATATCATGAAACCACAGCAAAAATTTAGAATCGAGCATAGCTCTAAATTGTATAGGCATCAGCTGCTGATATTAAAAGGAAAGCAAAAAAAAAAAAAAACCAGAAAAAGAGGAAAGAAAGCAAGAGAAGGGAAATATATGATGGACCTGCTATCTATAAACATGACATAAAAAAGGTACCAATCAACCAGAAAATGCCACATGTAAATATTGGGTCCAGGGTTCCCAGTTTCTCTAAAATTGTGTAACAATATCGTTCAAAACACTAGCAATCTTTTCAAGACGTAATCCACAACATTTTTCGCTTTGTCTGCAAATGGGACACCAAAGATAATTTCCAGGATCTAGCAATGGTCAACTTGGCTGCCAACAGTATAAAGAAGTTTACTTTCTTGGCAATTTTGCGGTACATTGTCATTAAGCAGGGCAATTTGAGGCAATTGTGGTACAGGCACCCCAGTGACCCTTCATAATAAAGCAAATATACAGTTACAAAACCCCCTAAATTTGGGATATTCCCACTAAATATGATACATTGAGCCTAATATATCACATCCCCTAAAACAGAACAGAGAAGAATTTGGGTGGGGACTAAATACCATCTCATCGGAGGATGTTAGCCTAGAACAAAGTAACATTTAAAATTACTCTAAAGGGAAGCTGACAGACATGTCATTGTAGATCTTTAGTGCTAGAGAATAGAGCTGCACGATTAATCGTATGAAAATCGCGATCTCGATTCACCCCCCCCCCCCCCCCCCCCGACGATCTAACCCTGAAATATGCTCGATTCTTTGCATAGCTGCATAGCAGAGAGAACAGCTGTGGAAAAAAAAAAAAAAGCCTCCTGGCAAATGCCTATCAGCAAAGTCTCCCAGTAACTATAAGGCCCCTTTCACACATGCTGTCCGTTTGTCCGTTTTTCATCCATCCGTTGACGGATGAAAAACGGACATCAATGCATCTCTATGTAAAAACGGATGACAACTGATGATCATCAGTTAACATCCGTTTTCATCCACTTCCGTCAATGTCCATTTTTTTGAACGGATGAATGCCCTATTTTTCATCCGTCAAAAAAACGGATCGGACGAAAAACGGATGAAAAACGGATGCCAACTGATGACAACGGATGAAAAACTGATGCCAACTGATGACAACGGATGAAAAACTGATGTCAACTGATGACAACGGATGAAAAACTGATGTCAACTGATGACAACGGATAACAACTGATGAAAAACGGATAACAACTGATGAAAAACGGATAACAACTGATGAAAAACGGATAACAACTGACGAAAAACGGATGAAAAAACGGATGAAAAAACGGATGAAAAAACGGATGAAAAAACGGATGAAAAAACGGATGAAAAAACGGATGAAAAAACGGATGAAAAAACGGATGAAAAAACGGATGAAAAAACGGATGAAAAAACGGATGAAAAAACGGATGAAAAAACGGATGAAAAAACGGATGAAAAAACGGATGAAAAACTGATACATTTGACGTGACTGAACTGATGAACTGAACGGACTGTATGTGTGAAAGGGGCCTAAACAAAAATGATTACATTGTATCTTTTCCTTCCCTTTACCAGGGAGAAAGGACGTTTAACCTCTTAAAGACTGGACCTTTTTCTGACACTTGTTGCTTGCAAGTTAAAATCTGTTTTTTTTTGCTAGAAAAGTACTTAGAACCCCCAAACATTTTATATATTTTTTTTAGCAGAGACCCTACAGAATAAAATGGCGATTGTTGTAATATTTTATGTCACACTGTATTTGCGCAGCAGTCTTTCAAACGCAATTAATAGACTTTAATGAATAAAAAAAAAACATAACAGTAAAGTTATCCCAATTTTTTTTTTGTTACACAGAGAATCGTGAGAGAATCGTGATCTTTATTCCAAGCTAAAAAAATCGTGATTCTCATTTTGGCCAGAATCGTGCAGCTCTACTAGAGAAGTCTTAGTCCCAATCCACTATATAGGAAGGCCTGTCTGGGGTCCCAAGCAACACCCCATAAATTGTGGAGATATCATCCCTCTGACCCAGATACACCATTTCTCATAGGGGTAAATTGTGGAGCCATACAGGGATCAAGCCATAAAGAGAGAGTAAGTAATTGGAAATCTGACAGAACCTAAAACGTTTGGATGGAGGAATTCCTAAGTTATCTCTGCAATGTTGAAATGTGAGGGGTCCTCAGGGGAAAAACAATGTCTGATGCTTTATAACCCTTTGCCCAACCACTACCGAAAACGCTTTAGTGTCTAGACCTGGTGGAAAAGCGAGATTATGAAAAATGAGCCAAAGAACAAAAAGGAAGACCTAAGAGACTCTGGTTATGTTGCAGCTTGTCCCACAAGGCACTAGAAAGTCTAGACAAGAATAGGCGACATTTGCCACGCCAAGGTATAATGGGGTACCCTGCCAGCCTTTCCAGCATCACTCAATCAGGTTTTCCCTTCTGATAATATACCACAGAGAATTCCCCTCATGGGGTCTAGAGGCTTAAAGTATCTTTTTGTATAGTTTGCGACCCTGGCTACACCAAATGAAAAACTCATTTAGAATTAAAATTTCAACAAAACAGAGGGCAAAAATCTGAATAAAATTTCAGCAAAACAGAGGGCAAAAATGAGAGGTGGAAGGAATTGTTCATATTGAACTGAAGTTCCGCTATAAGAAACAGAGAGCAGGCAGGGTTTTATTGCATAAAAGACATGCACTGTCTTATTCAATAAAATGCCCCTACCAGCCTGCTCATTGTCTTCTTTGGCTCAGTTTACAGTGCTGGACTGGTCTCAGGGACAGGCGTGATGTCGTCGCCCGCCTAGCAATGAAGAGGCCTGAAGACCAATACTCAGAAGAAGATGTCATCACAGGACCAATGTACAGGTAAGTATTAAGAGGATAAGTTCACCTTAGGTAACATGTTACACATTCGTAATAATGGTGTAAAAGGTTACTGTTAAGCACTCCCCTCACCCACCCATGACAGCGGGTACTCTCACTGTACCCACTATTACATTTTAAAAACTGCGTAACTGTGCAGGGCTCCAACACAGCCACGTCTTTCAATCACAGAGTTCTGTGAATAAAGGAACTGCAAGTCCCATCTCCCACTGAGGCAGGCATACTTGTAGTTTGAATGGGCTGCAAGTGTGCTGATCAGCACGCTTGTAGTTCATTCAGTCTTCCTCCAGCTTTGTAACAGAAAGCCCATACTGAGATATGGGCACAAAGCTAGAGGAAGGCTGTGCAGGAGCCTGACATTGCAACCTGGTGCGATGCTTTTCCACCTCCTGTGAAAAGAAGGCTCCTTTCACACCTGAGTATCGTTTTCAGGCGTTTTTTACAGGTGTTTTGAGGTAGGCATTAACATCTAACAAAAACGCTTGTAATCTGTCAAAAAAGAAGCTCATGTACTTTTTTGAGCTTCATGCGACAAAACGCTCATATGTGAACAGGGGCCTTTGAAATGAATGTGATTTTGGTTGTTGGGCGTTTTGAGACTTCAGAGATGAGCGCTTTACGAGCTGAAAAACGCTCAGGTTTGAACAGGGTGTAAAGTATTGCACATTTCCTGTCTGACCAGCCTTGAGGCCCTGCATAATTGAGTAATTGGTGGTAAATTTAGGACTTTATTTTGGAACATTAGATAAATATACATTTTTTGACAAACTTTTTACAAGTATTTGGTTTTTATGCAATTAGTAAACAAATACACTTTACTAGAAGTTACTAGAAGAGCCTTTTTCAGCCAGTCTTCTTTAAGTCCTGCATTATTAGACAACAGAAGTATTAGTTTACCTGATTGACGTGTACAGTTACAACTAACATATTAGTGTGTCGCATGGCAGTGGAGTAGGCCTTTTTTCTTTTCTTTTGAAATTCTCTTTAGTTTTGTTCAGCGAAACGTATAAACAGTTTGGACTAAGGCTTCACACATTTGAAAATTGGATGCAGGTTTCCAGGCGCCCAATTCGCATGACAGGAGAGTAAGACCGGCTCTCAATGGAGCCTGTTCACACAGCTCAGGGGCAGCCGTGGTCCGCATTTGGAAGGGTTCTGTGTGTCTTTGGTTCCGATTCAGGTGAAAATTCAGGCACAAAATCGGTGAACAGGGATGCACCGGACCCCCTGCTGTGAACCACGGAGGCAGGAAAAAAACCTTCTGGTTTGCGTTTCTGATTGTAGCTGGTAAAAAAATGCTAAACTTGCCTAAACTGTGTACAAAAACGCACTATAGGAGTTTTTTTCTGCCAAGGGAATTGGCTTTTTTTTTTTTCTAAAGCCCAGTGTGCATGGAGCCTAAGAGACTCAAAACACAAATACACCCCTACTAACTAACTTTGAAATCTATAAATTATCTTGTATTTCATGTAAGCATAAACATATACTATATGAACCGTCTCCTTTTTTCTTCTCTCACTACTATAACAATATATTTATAGGTTTCATGTGCTAAACATGTAAAACTTTAAAGGCTTGCATCCAAAGTCTGTTATCACACATCTGAAACCAAGACGGTCAGAAAAATTTGCATGTCTCTCAAATTTCCCACTCCAGCTCAAAACCAAACACTCGTATATGTAATTTGTTTATGAATTATGTAGAGAATTGGAAGTTGCTTTGTGATTATAGCATTGTTTTTTTTTTTATATAGGTAAGCACATGGAAATGATCCGATGTAATCCTTTGCTCGCTCATAAAGAAAGTATGCAAGGAAATGAGTAACAGGAAAAAAATCACGGATTCCAGTAAAAGATAAAGAAAAAAAAAAAGTGAGTAATGCACTTTAGGATTAATGGTAAATATATGTCAAGTCCATCAGTGGTTAGGTGGCGCTTTGACGTACCCTCGGGCTATCACTTCTGCCCTGTCTAAAAAACGCACATGAATACAAGTCATTAAGCATATAACTAACAAAAATGAAGCTAGTGTTCAGTCAATCTCAAGAGTGTGCACTCTGCTGTTATCTGGGCATCCAAGAATTATTGTCAATAGGTGGGACCTGGTGGTCTGAAAAAAGCTGCCTTAGATCCCAAAAAAAATGCCTCCACTTCCAAAACGAACACCTCTCCTTCTAAAAAGAATACTTGCCTGGCTGTCATCCAATCATTCACCGTAACCTTTACTTTTAAAAGGTATCATCATTACTTTTTGAGATGCTACGCACCCACAAAATAATATAAAAAACGGCTTATGTTATACCTAATGACCGATTACCTTAGCGCTGCCACAAATTTTCTTACCAGTACAGATGCTATAAATAACAAGAACAGTCCATCACAAGCTCATGAAATGTTGATGCTACCTGTATTTTCCATTAAAATACTGGGTTTTGCGACAGACACGTCTGTGCAAGAATGAAATGCCTTGCTTGTGAAATGCCTTTTGACCTTTCTACCTTTCTGTTCAATAACATTAGATCAGCTTAGACAAAGCTGTGATGCCTAAAAATTTGCTGATAGTGTCAAAATGAGGTCAGTGTAGAATGTACAGTTGGAAGGATATGCTTTAGATGGAATCCATCAGGGAGGATATTTTTTAGATGCTATCTTTAATGAAACACATCATCTAGGTCAAAGGTCTCCTAACTTTCTAAACAAAGGGCCAGTTTAGAGTAGAGTATTTAAGGCCCCATCATGGGCATCAGTGGAAGAAATAGTGCCCCATTGTTGGTATTAGGGTAAGGAATAATGTCCCATCATTTGCATCATTGGAAGCAATAGTGCCCCATTGTTGGTGTCAGTGGGGAGAATAGTGCCTTGTATCAATGGCAGGAATAGTGCCCTCAAGGGCCACATCCGGCCCCTGGGCCACAGTTGAGAGACTTCAGATCTAGGTGAAAAGCCATAGACAGAAGCGGACACTCATTTAGCCTGGACCTGCACACTGCTATAAATCTTGAAATCACATGCACTGAAACTAAACAGAATCCGCTTCAATGTCCTGGAATGAATATGATGAAAGGTAACTTCTATCGAAGGTTTCCAACATGGAAATGTATTGTGACTTGATGCTTTATAATGCACACCTGTAACTAAAATTACCACATCACATGGTTCAACAAGGCATGTGTCAGCATTAGCAAATGAAATGTCATTTTATCATGAGTAAACAGACAAATGCTTCAAGAGGAGGTTACTAAACAGGATGCAGCATCTGTAAATAAAATGAGCACATGTGGTTGCCGTCGTGTATCTATGGAAGTATAATCCACACAGAAGCTTATAAAACATTTGGATACTCTAATTCAATTTATTAAAGCAAAACCAAATTGTTTTGGCTAGAGTAGGGCAGTGGTCTCCAAACTGCGGCCCTTTGTTAGCCTTTATTCAGCTCTTGGGCCACTATTCCTCCCACTGATATGAGGCACTATTCCATCAATTGACCAGCATAGTTAGGGAATTATTCCTCCCACTGACACCAGTGATTGGCACTATTCCTTCCCCTGACACTAATGACGGGGCACCATTCCTTCCACTGATACCAATGATGGGGCACTATTCCTTCCACTGATACCAATGACGGGGCACTATTCCTTCCACTGATACCAATGACGGGGCACTATTCCTCCCACTGACACCAGTGATTGGTCACTATTGCTTCCACTGATACCAATGACGGGGCACTTTTCCTTCCACTGATACCAATGACGGGGCACTATTCCTTCCACTGATACCAATGACGGGGCACTATTCCTTCCACTGATACCAATGACGGGGCACTATTCCTTCCACTGATACCAATGACGGGGCACTATTCCTTCCACTGATACCAATGACGGGGCACTATTCCTTCCACTGATACCAATGACGGGGCACTATTCCTTCCACTGATACCAATGACGGGGCACTATTCCTTCCACTGATACCAATGACGGGGCACTATTTCTTCCACTGATACCAATGATGGGGCACTATTCCTTCCACTCATACCCAATGATGGGGCACTATTCCTCTTCCTACTGACCACATGTGCTATGTAACTTACAAACAACCCTGAGGCAATGTTTATTCTCACTGATAATAGGCCTGGGACATTTTCTACCCCAGTTGACCATAATCTAGCCCCACTAAAGATTGAAGGAGAGTAAACTGGCCCTTTGTTGGAAAAGTTTGGAAACCCCTGGTGTAGGAAATACTTAAGATGCTCATCAGGATTTTTTTTGTCAGTTTAAAAATGAAAAAAAGAGAAAAACACCAAAACATTCAACAATCATCTCAGGAGTCCAAAATACTGCTGATATTACCGCAAGAGGAAGGAAAAAGACGGCCAAGCGTTTCAGGGGCCAAAAATCCCTCTTCATCGAGGCCTAAACAAAGTATCAAAAATGGGTCTATTGGAGTCACAACAAAAGTTCCTGGCACAAAGAATAAAAAGAAAATCTCCAAAGCAAAGATAATCTCCCTAAAACAGATGTCATCCAAACAGGTCTCCTGTTCCTGTGACAGCTAACAAATTTAGGAATTTGTTACTTTCTGTACCCGAGAAAATGGTCTCAAAAACAAATGAAGGTGAATCTCCACAGCAGGGACAGAGGCAGTAATAAGAAAAGAAAAAAGAAACCTTTTCTGTACTTTATCCAAAGATCTATATAATAAAATAAGTTCAGGCTTTACATACACTTTGAAACACATTAAATCTGCCTTTTAAGCTTTGATGCTAAAGGTACTCCAAAACCCACTCGATACAAGGGATTATGCGGCATACAAGTGCCAAGTTAAGGATATTGGAACATTTACTTGACAGCACTGCAGTAAAAGACACTTGGGAGTAAAATTGCGGCATCCTTTCAGGCATAATCAGGTGATCTTGCTGAATATATTTCATCAATTTAATAGGCGTTTTGGGTAAAGGTGGCATGCTGCTACTTTGGGGAAAAAACTGCATATGGTGGTGAATGAAATTATAAATGTTTGGAAAATCATGCTTTTTTTCCTGTTCTAAAGCTTACCTACATGCACATATGAAAGGTACAAGAAAATGCAGCGCTTTAATCAATAATGCAGCATTTAAAAACAACTTCAGTAAGTACCTGAATATGAGTTATCAGCCTCTTGCAGTGCCTGTACAGCAGAACAGGGAAAAAACAGCACAAAGGGCCAATCAGGTGTGCTGTGGTTCAAGAAACATGTTGATAGGTGGAGATAGAATAGTGACAATGAGGTGAGCTCATCAGCATGCTGCTTCTCCCTTCACTGTCCATTCACAGGCCAGGAGTAGAAGGCGACCTGTAAGTAAAGTGAAAGTGCAGCAGAAAAAGATCAGGTCCCCTTTCTTGCCATGCGGGATTCTCCTGTGTAGCAGACCTGTGTACAATTTCAGGACTGGATAGAGAGAAATACAAAATCTTTTGGCAGATAAAGCATCTTCTTTATAAAGAGTTTCATCTGTGTTTTTAGAAGTTTGCCTGGAGTTTAGTTTTAGGTTGTGTAATGTGTCTAGTATACGCAGTATAGGGTTGTGGTTTACCAGGTACAAGTGTTTTTTTGTTATGCTGTATTAAAACGATGAACAAGACTAGTTCTTCAGTTTGAAAATTTAGAGAAAGACCACTATTTACTATAATCTGTATGTGCACACCAAACACATCTCCCCACATATTTCCTCTTTAAAGCCTAGGCATACCAAAAAAAGAAAAAAAATCAGCACAAGGCACATTACTTTCAGTGAGACGTGTCCCTTGCACTGTTGTGTCCTCCTTTCCCCAAAACCTTCCTCTTCCAATTCCCCCAATCCTGTTGCCCTAATCTGATTGTAAACCTCAGACATGAAATACAAATAAAGCATATCCCTTTCCAGATACCAAGAGGAAAATAGTGACAGGGGAGGGACCTTCAGCTGATTGACAGACTCCGCTTGGTTCCCGTGTCCCTTCCCTCCAATCAGCTCTCAAAGCTCTGCAGTGTGTGCGACTTCAGCTCTCCACCCCCTTTTTTCTGAACTCTCAGACAAGCTGTATAAGGCTGGCCATACACTATACAATTTTCTTATTCAATTTCCTTTAGATTTACCTTAAACTATGTAGTGCAAGGGCCTGCCTGACTGCATACAAATTGAAAGAGTTTAGGTTTGACCCTATATTACATGGTTTTGGTAAATCTAAAGGAAAGTTGAACAAGAAAATTGTATAGTTTATGGCCAGCCTTAGTCAGCACTTGGAAAAGATATAGAGAAGAAAATACTGCAGATACAAAAAGGTACAACTTCTGCAGGAGGATTTGTTTCATCTCCATGTATCACTTGAGGCCAGTCACTTTACTGGGTATATGGAAGGGTTTACAACCACTAATCTTTCAGTGTGATAGAGGTTTTAACAGAACTAAGGGGCTATGACAGTGCCCCCTGACTATACCTGCCCTTTTTACTTTTTTGCTTTATGTGAAAACTTGGGAATTAATGTTCACCAGAATATATGTAAAGAGGGAACCCAATTTATAATCATCAACCTGAAAGCAGCATTTGCTAAAAACTGCCCTACTGACTAAAGCTGGCCATACATGGATCAAAATTTGTCTGCTGCAGCAGGAACCTGCCAAATTTTCATCTATGTATGGCCATTCCCATTCGAGAGGGGTTGATCTAGTGATAGACCCCTCCCAAAAGGGACTGATGGTAAATTTTGGCTTAATCTTCTACATATGCAGATCAGATGGCTGAGGCATTTGTGGAAAATCGCTGCATAGAGAGGGGACTCAGGTGAGTATTAGGGGGGCTGTTGCACACAAAGTTTTTTATCCTAACCACCCGCCGCCTTCTACTGCTGCAGGGTGGCTCTCCTGCGCAAATCAACATAGGACCTACGCTGGTTGCGCGCATGAAGCTAGCGGGCGAGCGAGCACGCGCCGCCGTGCTCCCACCCCCACTCGGCAGCAGCGAATGCCGTTGCACGGGTCAGGCGGCTCAGATTGCCACCTGACATGCGCGATCGTTCTCCGCTGAGAGAGACGGATGGGCAGCTGTTGCAAACACAGCTGACCGTTCTTCCTGAAATGATCATAGAGCCCATGTGATCCTCCTATATAGGATCACGTCTCTATGTAATTTCAGAAGCCACGCCCCCGCCCACAGTTAGAATCACTCCCCTAGGCTCACGTTTAACCCCTTGATCACCCACAGGGTTAGCCCCTTCCCTGCCAATGGCATTATTACAGTAACAACAGTGCATATTTTTAGCACTGATTACTGTAGTAAGGTCACTGGTACCCCCAAAAGCGTCAAAAATGTCAGTTAGGGGTCCGATCTGTCCGCCGCAATGTCGCAAAAAAAAAAAAAAATCGTAGATCGCCGCCATAACTAGAAAGAAAAAAAAAAAAGACAAATTTTTCCCGTAGTTGGTAGACGCAATAACTTTTGCGCAAACCAATCAAAATACGCTTATTGCTTCTTTAACCAAAAATATTTAGCAGAAAACAAATGGGCCTAAAATGTTAAAAAATTTTGATTTTTAATTTTATTTTTTGAGAATGTCATATAGCAGAATGTGAAAAATTTATTTTTTTCAAAATTGACGCTCTTTTTTTGTTTATAGCGCAAAAAAAAATAAAATAAATCGCACAGGTGATCAAATACCACCAAAAAAAAAAAAAAAAAGCTCTATCTTAATTTTGTTTGGGTACAGCGTTGCATGACCGCGCAATTGTCCGTTAAAATAACGCAGTGCCAAATCGCAAAATAGGGCCTGCTCAGCAAGGGGGGGCAAATCCTTACGGTCCCAAAGTGGTTAATGCATAGAATGCATTAAGATAAAAAAAAAAAAAAACCTTCTGACTTTACAACCCCTTTAAATCGTCTACGGATTTGGTGAACTGGCAATAGAAGCTAACTATATTTTGTTTGTGCTAAAGCAGCAATGACATTTCTATTCTACATTTCATATTATACCTAATATGTCCAAATCATTTAGCATTCCCTTATGCTTTTGGTATTTCTACATTAGAAGACAAAGATTTCAGTTAATAAATAACCTATCCCATGTGTACTAATTAGTGTTGTCACAGTTAACCAGGTATCTTGTCGCTGACAATAGGCTTTTGCATTTTGCAGAGGGAGGGAATCCTAAGCCTACAAAACTTTATTATTTTATGGATACAGCCAAAACAACGGATAAATAAGGCCACCTGCCAACTGAAAAAAAAAAAATCACAAACCTAGGTTACAGTCAGTGTAAAGTAGTGGGCATACTACATTTATATAAAATAGCATTATTTAAGTTATAGTCTGAAAGCACTTCATGACCTAGGGGGTCAGGATTTGGCAAAATAATTATTTTATATGGCAACTTATATAAAATAGAGGTTAGTGTTAACCATTATGTTGCAGACCGCTGCAATGGTGCATTTTCTTAGCTTGGCAGTTACCTTTTAGAAGACATCTTTCCATGATGGCCTAATTGTTCTTATAGCGATATTAAAAGCAAGTTAACACAAAAAACATGTTATACTTACCTGCTCTTACCCAGCGCTTCTGGCCCCCTCCTCCTGCCCTCGTAGCAAACAGCTTGCTATGGGGGCTCCCAAGCCACTGCTCTGTCACACATGGAGCACAGCTTGGCCCCCGCCCTACTCGCTGCTCATTGGCTCACTGGCTGGGGTTGACAGTAGTGGGAGACGGTGGCTCCTGCTGCTGTCTCAGCCAATGAGGAAGAGACCTTAGAGAGCTGTTGCTCTAGTACACATGGCTGGAGCAAGATGGGACTCAGGTATTTGGGGGGGCTGTTGCACACAGGTGATTATTTACCTTCATGCATAGAATGTCCCCTGATTTAACCCTAATAAGGCTAAACCACTGTGCCACAACCATGTAAATTGCACAAGGTGAAGCAAGGTGTGACCTCATTAACTTTAAAGCAATTGTTAAATTCATTTTTAAATAAGCATGTTATACTTACCTCCTCTGTGCAAGGGTTTTGCACAGAGCAGCCCGGATCCTCCTTTTCTGGGGTGCCCCAGTGTCGCTCTTGGCTCCTCCTCTTCTTCGGGTGCCACCACGTGCTGGCACGCTCCCGAGCTGTGTCCATTGACACAGACACCAGGACTCGGCCCCACTCTCGTGTCACTGGATTTGATTGACAGCAGCTGGAGCCAATAGCTCCTGCTGCTATCAATCTATCCAATGAGGACCTGAGAGTGTCTGGAGCTGCTGGGCTCGTGCGTGTCGCTGGAAAGATCGGGTTCAGGTAAGAAAAAGGGGGGGGGGGGGGGAGGTCTGTGGGCAGGTGAAGCAGAAAAGGTTTTTCACCATAATGCATAGAATGTATTAAGGTGAAAAACGACGAGACTTTACAACTCCTTTAATGGGTCACATTTAGTGGCAGTACTGCCCACTGAATGCAACAGGGTGTTTCATTTTTAGAAATAAAGCAAAGCATCACAGCAAGCATACAGCACTTGGCTGCATGTCTTTGCTTAGGTGGGCAGTCGGAGGGCAATAAAACTGTGTCTAAACCACCAGCTTTAACTGCCCCTTGGCAAAGCTTCAGATTGAGCCCTGATAACGTTTTTGTCTCTGGCTCATGATTGTACCTATTTTGTAAGAAACAAATTACCTATCATTTATGGTACATATACCAATCAATGTTTTAGGCCAGGTTCACATATATGCGAATTTTTCCCACATCCAAGTCGCTTGACTGGAGAGTGTGACTAACTCTCAATGGAGCCTGTTCACACAGGTCCCGGTGTGTCTTTGGGTCCGTTTCAGGTGTGAATTTAGGCAAAAAATTCTGACCTGAACCGGTGAGAACAGACATGCATCGGACCCCAGGCACGATCCCGCTGCTGCACAAATGTGAACCCGACCCTAGGGTCCCGTCACACAGGTGTTCTGATAAGATCCCACTGTTAGTTTCTTAACTAGAAAAGACAGGAACATTTTTAAAATTATTTTTGGTATGTCATTTGAATGGGAACCCAATCATATAGTGGGGTTTCTCAAATTTGTCTGCGAAGGTGGACATGGCCTTTAAAGTGGTTCTAAAGGGAGAAGGTTTTTTTATATTAATGCATTATATGCATTAGGATAAACTTTCCGTGAGCAGCAACCCCCCTCAAACCTCTTTAATTACTTACCCGAGTCCCCTCTCAAACAAGCGATGTTGCTCGAGACACTCAGCTGCTCCGGGAACTCTCCCTCCTGGCTGAGAGACACAGTGTGGGCCCGTGGCGCCCACTGCTGTCAATTGAAGTCAGTGAGCCAATGAGAATAGAGAGGGGGGAGTGGGGCCGAGCTGCAGCTCAGTGTCTGAATGGACACACAGAGCAGCGGCTTGCCCCATAGCAAGCTCCTTGCTGTGGGGG
Organism: Pelophylax lessonae; assembly: GCF_965119305.1. NCBI lineage: Eukaryota > Metazoa > Chordata > Amphibia > Anura > Ranidae > Pelophylax > Pelophylax lessonae. Next base: position 381,556,055 of record NC_138768.1, on the reverse strand, counting down.
AACTCGGCAGGAGCACCGGGGAGAGACCCAAGAAGAGGAGGATCTAGGCTGCTCTGTGTAAAACCACTGCAAAGTGCAGGCAAGTATAAATTGTTATTCTTAACCCCTTGCCGCCCGCCCACTGTCAAATGATGGTGAAAAGGTGCGGCTCTCGTTCTGGGAGGATGTCATATGGGGTCTCCCCAGAAAGGGCGCGCAGCACGGCGTGTCCTAAGAACACGGCGGGACCCTGATCTTGGTAAAGAGCCAATGATGTGGCTCTTACCCATGTGATCGACTGTGTCCAATCACAGCCAGTCACATGTAAATGCAGAAGTGCCGTTTATCGGCACTCCTCACCTCACACTGTCAGAGTGTGTGGCGAGGAAAGACGATCAGCGGCTCCTCCTCAAAGTGGAGCCTGGACGAGTAATCAGGGCACTGATCATCAGTGTCCTGATGACAGTAAAGCAAAAGCAGTGCCCGTCCGCGACACCAATAAATGCTCGTCAGTGCCGCCCGACAGTGCCCATCAGTGCGGCAAATTAGTGCCTCCTCATCAGTGCCACCTCATCAGTGCAGTCAATCAGTGCAGCCTCATCAGCGCACATCAGTGAAGGAGAAAAATATTACTTATTTACAAAATTTACTGACACAATTTTTTCTAAATTTTCTGTCTTTAGTAAAAAAATAAAAAACCCAGCGGTGATTAAATACCACCAAAAGAAAGCTCTATTTGTGTGAAAGAAATGATAAAAATTTCATTTGGATACAGTGTTGCATGACCACACAATTGTCATTTAAATTGTGACATCACTGAAAGCTGAAAATTGGCCTGGGCAGGAAGGGGGTGAAAGAGGCAGGTAATTAAAGTGATACAAAAGTCTTTTTTTTTTCCTTTTTTGTTTAACCACTAAAGTGGTTGTAACATTACATGGTTTATAAAGACAAACTACAGTGTGTGGTTTTTGAAAATGAGAATGCCAAATACCTGTTCTCACACCGCTGCTGTGCGGTCACAGGATCCCCCTCGACTCTCCTTCCCTGATCTATGGAGAGAGCAGCGGGAGGAGCTTAGATTCCCCTCCAACGTCAGCCGGCCAGCAGAGAGAGATCACATGACCACACATTGGCAGTGTGAGAGACGGTATTTAGCATTCTTTTCAAAAAAACACAAATCTTATGTAAACCAGATGGGATACAAGTCATTGTGTTGGATATGATGGAGCGTCTATGCCCCAAACAAGATTCAAGATAATCCCCCCCCCCCCTTTTCTAAATAAAAAAAAAAAAGGAATCCTTTTGCTACTTGTGCATCCAAGGCTTTATTCACACCTGAGGGTAGCAATGGCATTTTTATTTGAGAGTTTTTAGAAGTGTATTACAAGCGTTTTACAGCTTCAGGCGTTTTTGTTTAACCAATAGAAAGCACTATGGAGAGGAAAGGGAGAGGAAGTTAGGGGTGGAGGGCTGCTGTCTGAGCAGAAAACGCGCAACAAAAACGCTTGTAAAACGCTCAAATCAGGCATTTCTATTCAAGTCTTTGGGGCCAAAACCACTTGTAATCTGCCAAAAAAAAGGGCGACAGGCATTTTACTTCAGGCAACAGAACGATAGGTGAACCGGTGCCATTGAAATAAGTGGGGTGTGAACAGGGCCTAAATGAAAAATTGCCCTACACAGGTTAGAGGTTGCATTGCATAAAGATCATATGATCTTCCAAGACTCCATGACATAATAGTGAACAAGGCATACCATTATTACAACAATAAAGATGCCAAGTTAGAAACTATTGGTATACATCTGTTATGGGACACCAAGAACAAAACAACATGATCTTTAGAATCAATAGGTCTACTAATTGTTATGTGATTAGCTTAAAGTGGAAGACAATACAAAACTTTTTAGTGATACTAAAATCTTTTTTTTCTCTCTTCTTTCAAAACAAGACATGTCGTACTTACCTGCGATGTGTAGTTGGTTTTGCACAGAACAGCCCAGATCCTCCTCTTCTAAGGCCCCGTCAGTGCTTTTGGTCTCTCCCTCCTGTCGAGTGCCCCACAGCAAGCCGCTTGCTATGGGGGCACCCAAGCCGAGGCTCCGTGTGTTCATTCAGACATGAGGCTACGGTTCATCCCTGCCCCCTCTCTCCCCTCACTGGCTAACTGATTGACTGCAGTGGTGCCATTGTCTCAACCAATCAGGATGGATAGTCCCAGATGGCCAAGGCACTCATGCACATCGCTGGAGCAAGATGGGGCTCAGGTAAGCATTAGGGGGGCTGCTGCCCACAGAAGGTTTTTTATATCTTAATGCATAAAATTAGGATAAAAAAAAAAACTTTTGCCTTTACAACCACTTTAAGGTTGATTTTGGCTAAAGATGGTTAGTTTTAAGAACGTAATGGTTTGTGGGGGTCAACCTGACGTTTGTTTTCAACCGCAGCGACAAAAAAAAAAAAAAAAAAAAAGCTGAATGGAAAACATTTTTTTGAATGAACAAAATTTCTAATATATGCAGTTTTCTTTCAGGAAATTACTTTTATTTGAAAATTGAATGCTAAAAGCAAAACAAAAATCTGAAGTAATTTCAAATAACATTTCTACAGTCATCAAATGTCCAAATATTTATACTAACACCTGTTCACAAATTTTTTATTTGGGGTTTGTGACAATGAGCTCTCCTCCTCCCTCGGTCCAGATGGCATGGACAGCGGCTCTGCCTCCAGTGCCTGCTCTCCTTCCCTCCGCTGCCTACCTACTACTGGAGCAGGTTGTTTATTGCTGGGAAAACCCAGACATCCCAACCTGCAAAAACTAAAATTTCAGGGGAGGTGGAAAACTAATTTCAGGGGAGGTGGAAAACTAATTTCAGGGGAGGTGGAAAACTAATTTCAGGGGAGGTGGAAAACTAATTTCAGGGGAGGTGGCACTCTGCACCCTCCCCCACCAATTTAACACAACTAGAGGATGATCAAATGAAATGGAATCAGTATACAGAGGTTTACTTCTTCTGAGCGATAATAAAGGAACACTCTAACCACCATCACCACTTCAGTGATTTGAAGTGGTCATGGTGGTAGGAGTCAGAAACACTGCACAAGCTGGGATACTTACAATTATGCTTTATTGCAGGCTGGTACTGCTGGCGGGAAATGCTGGCTTCTCTGCGACACATGATCAACGGACTGTGAGGAGCGGCACAGGAGGAAGCATGCAGAGCCGATGCTTCCGGTATCTCTGCTCTCACAGGCGGAGTGCATTTGAGATCACTCTGCCTGCGACAGGACGGAGCCAGAACTATACAGGAAGCATCGGCTCTGTTCTGACAGCCGGGATAGCGTGCGGCACTTGTGGGTGTCAGGGAGCCGCAGTTCAAATGCGGGTGACTTAGGATGTCTGGAGCCCCATCGTCCCTGAGCCAGGCCGTTGCCTCCCTTGGCAAACTCCAGCAATACCCCGGAAAAGACGGTGGCAGCAGCAGCATGGATGACGGGCCCGCCGGGAATCCCCTAGCTTTACTGCACTCTCCTGGCCATACTTTTACCCAGCTGTGTCAGCAGCTGCCACGTTGCTCTCTTTCTGCTCCATCTGGGTCGTCATCATTCCCACTGCTAATCGCATTCCCCATGATGTCCGCCCTGCAATTGCAGCCGAAGCACTTGCCACTGACAAAAGTCCAGGGTTTGTCGAGCCCTGCTCTAGGGTCTCTGCTATAAAAATATATGTTTGGGGGATCCAAGTAATTTTCTTGCAAAAAATACTGATTTTAACTTGTAAGCAACAAGTGTCAGAATAAGGCTTAGGCCCCTTCCACACATGCGGACCATTGAGATCTGCCTGTCAGTTTTTGCCTCATGCATCTCTATGGGGCAGCGGATGTCAGCGGAGATCCTGTCCGTCAAATCCGGACGGATGGAAACCCTATTTTCCATCCGTCTGGCGGATAGGATGAGAATGGACAGGCGGTCCGTTCTCATTCGATTCCCCCATAGAGGAGAGCAGGGATCTGACACCTCTGTCTCCGCACACAGAGCGGAGATGGAGCTGTCATCTGCCTGCACAGCGGCGATCGGCGGATCGATACCCGATGAGCAGAGCGGCTCAGTCGACGGAAAGGAGCCCTGTGAAAGGGGCCTTAGTCTAAGGCCTTATGTACACTGCAGCTGGTAAACGGATGTTTATGAGCATTTGGGTGTTTTTTTCAGCAGCCCCTGAACTCTACCCAGTGTCATCCTATGAGTACATGTACACTCAGGCGTTTATAGTAGTTTAGAAGCATTTTTTCTGAAAGAAAAAAAAAAAAATAATAAAATTGCGTTCAGGAAGGTAGTTTAGTGGCATTTGAAACGCCAAATGCTTGTAACAGCTTGTAAACACGGTAACTGGCGTTTATAAGTGTTTTCCTTTATATGCGTTTTCAAGGAGAGAAAAAATGCTTCTAAATGTGGCATTTAAGTGGCAAAACAGAAGTTTTTAACCGTCGATTATTAGCTGTCAAGTTGCAGCGTTCAGAAGAGGTTTTCAAGCATCCTGTGTACCTGAAGCCTAAGTGGTTAAACTGACCTCATTTGAAGACTAAAGTTCATCCCTTTCATCTCTAAAAGAACTAAATACAATGTTTCTTTTTGTCTCTCAGGCCCTGTTCACACCTGAGCATTTTCAGCTAGTAAAACGCTAATCTTTGAAGTCTCAAAAACGCTCAACAAGCAAAATCCCATTCACTTCAATGGCTCTGTTCACATCTGAGCGTTTTGTCGCCTTAAGCAAAATGCCTGAAGGTAAGTACATAAGCTTCCTTTTTTGGCAGATAACAAGCGTTTTTTGTTCGATGCCAATGCCTGTTTCCAAACTCCTGCACAAAACGCCCAAAAAAATGCCCGAAAAGGTACGTTCAGGTGTGAATGGAGCCTTAGTGCTGAGCAATGTTATATTAAAAAATTCGGGAAGTTTGACAGCTGTGAGCAGAAAACGCCACTTTTTCATCAATTGTGCTGGATTAGGATCGTGAGAAAGGGGATGAATCGAGATCACGATTTTTTAACGATCAATCGTGCTGCTCTATTGTATAGCAAGCATTAGCATCTGTCAGGTATTTTTTTTGCTATGTCTCAGCTCAGGAGGATCTTCAATTGCTCTCCAAAGACGGTGGTCACAAGTTAGAAATCTCAACAATACAGTTCTATAAAATGAATGAATAATAAATTATAAGTTTTACTTGGATCTTTTTCGTACTCAGCAGGATAGGATTTGGAGAAGTAAAACAAGGCAAGGATTTCCCCTTTACATCAGGGTCCCAATTTAGGCCCCCTAACATAAAATTCTCCATGAATTCCCCCTTTTATCAGTCCCCCGATTACATCAGGGCCCCCATCACAGCCTACGCGGGCCATAGTTTGGTGACTGACGATTTAAAGTGAATCTGTACTTTGCCTGCACAAAGCAAAGCATGGTATTAAACTCCAAACCAAAAAAGTGTAATATTAAAGCTTACCAATCCTTTGATGTGGCAGCTGCATTCCTCTTTTGTAATCTGACCAGTAACACCTCCTGTATTAGAGAGACACCACTCTGGTGGAATGAGCACAGGGGGCACCTTTGGACAGCAGCTTTGTCATTCTGGGGAGAGGGGAGTGTTACAGTATATGTACAGATTTAAAATGTAGATACACTAACAAATTGAACCCAAACTCCAGCTCACATTTTATAGGCAGTTAAGCAAACCGTTTTTTTCCGTTTAGATTAAAGGTTTTTACATAAATAAAAGTCGATACAATCTGCAGTAGAGCTTGTGATTTTAAGAAAACAGACTTAGGGCTCTTTCACACGGCCGCTCCGTATGTCCGCAAATCATCCTATTTTTTTGCGGATGATTTGCGGACATAATGTAAGTCAATGGCATTGCGGATGTCAGCGGAATACCATCTGCTGACATCCGATTTTCTTCCTTTCAGTTCTGTTCCGTTTTTTGGAACGGAACAGAACCCTATTTTTCCTCCGTTCAAAAAACAGAAAGGAAGGAAAATCGGATGTCAGCGGTGTCATCCGCTGACATCCGCAATGCCCATAGACTTACATTATGTCCGCATATCATCCGCAAACGGATGACACAAATGTCATCCGCTCCGTGAAAAAAAAAAAAGTCCCGCAGCGGAGAAAAACAGCGGAGCGGCCGTGTGAAAGAGCCCTAATGCCTCGTACACACGCATTGATTATTGGCTGGGAATTTTCGGCCAACGTCCGATCGACCGATTTTCGGCTTGTTAGTATGATGCTTTCGACAACCGACTCCAACTTTTCAGCCGAAAAAAATCTGGGGTGCAGGCTATAAAATTTTTGTTGGCCGTCAACACAACGGCCGATTTTCAGTCAGTCAGTACAGATTTCGGCAGACAAAAATCTGATTAGCAAGACTGGGCATGCTCAGAGAAGAAAAAACACACGGAAAGTAAACCAGCACATGACATCACTTCAGAAGTAGATTTTTGTTGGCCGAGAAAATTTGTGTGCAGTCTAGGCACATTCCAACCAACAAAACACAACTCTGGACAAAAGTCGGACGATCGGTCGGCCGATAATCGTTGCGTGTGTACGAGGCATTAGGAGTCAATACATAAAGGTTTACCACATGCGATAACGCAGTCACGTGACTCATTTGCATACGTTAGCGCAGGCCTCAACAAACCCCGGGCGCCAGGTCGCATTTGCGACTAGAATTAGCGACCTGGCGCCTGGGGGGCCCTGCAGGAGGTGTCCTGTCCCTTTTGCGCCCCCACCTTCTTTCCCGAGTGCACGGACTTCCACGCCATCCATAAATTGAGGCCCCGGCTTTTCGGCCTTCTTCTGTTAGATGAGAGGCTAGGGGAACTGGTGCCCTCTTGTGGTGGCATGCCTTCCTTCTCATCTGCTCTTTGGAAGGAGATGGGAAGTTTTTGCAGGCTTCATCTCTCTGTCCATTTACCTTTGCTTAAAGGTAAGTGGACAGGGAGTGTTTTTATTATTATTAATTTATTTTTTAAATTAAAAAAAAAAAAAATAATAATACATTTTTTCTTTTTTCTTTTTTTTTTTTAATAATTAAAAAAAAATTATTTTTTTTTTCAATTCTTATAAAAAAAAAAAAAATATGATATATATTATATATATATATATTTTTTTTTTTAATAAGAATTGAAAAAAAAAAAAAAGAATGTAATATATATAAAACATTCTTTTTTTTTTTTCAATTCTTATTAAAAAAAAAAAAAAAAAAGATTATATATATATATATATATATATATATATATATATATATATATATATATATATATATATATATCTTTTTTTTTTTTCCCTCATCACCGTGCCACAGCCGAAGGCCCCTTTCACACGGGCTGTCTGATCGGGTCCGCCTGACAGTTTTTCAGACAGACCTGATCGGACCCCTCATTCTCCTCTATGGAGCGGTAATCGGAGGATCGGATCAGATGGCATCGGATGGAAAAAGAGAGACAGTCTGTTTCCATCCAATTGCGCTATAGAGGAGAGTGGGGTTTTAGTCGTATTTATGTGTAAATTTAGTATCCGTTTTATTAAATAAAGCTTGGTTGTTAGTTTAAAAAAAAAAAAACTGGCTCCTAACTTTTTTAGCTGGCTCCTAGATTTCAGGCAAATTTGTCAAGCCCTGCGTTAGCGCATGCGGTAAATTAAGTCCAATTCTCATTAACCTCCTCCCACTAGGCCACTGCACATAAATATCCAGGTGGGCCTTTCGTCGTTCTGAGTGAACGTTCAGGAATGTCCCTCAGTACGAGTGTCCTGTGTTCACAGGACACAGCCCAGACTGAATGGGGATATGGGCTCTGCGATTGGTCCTCCCGATCACGACGGCTGTGTCCAATCACAGCCCTCACAGTGTAAACAGAGCTCAGTGAGCACTCAGTAGGGGGGGGACCTGGTGGCACCACCCCCCTTGTGACATCCCGGACCATTGCACCTATAGAAGAACTGTCAAACGGCGGAGCAGGCATTCGGCAGTCAGCCATCCTCTGAGCATTTTTTGGGGTTCGGTGTGATTGACAATGGATTTACATCGGGGGCAATGTTTTTTTATTTTAATAAAAGGAAATGTCAAAAACGTTTTTTTACTACTTTTTGACCCTTTTTTGGTGAACGGGTAGGGATACTCTGCACATTTTACAATTATTTTTATATTCTTAGACACTAAAAATTTTCAATTCTTTAGAAAAAAAAAAAATTACTTTGTTTTAAGGAGATGTTTTTTTTTCATTTATGTCATTTAAATTGATTGAAGTGGACACTGCTGGCGGTGCTGTGGCTTATTCTAAAATTGCATACAAATCCGGTGAAAAGCACATGGATGTGGCGAAGCTATCAGGACTCAAAACATGCTGGCACTATTTCAAAGGCATTCAGATTCCATGAGCTTGAATCTAATTTGAAGCACAATATGAACACACAGGAAGCCGACAGAAATTCACAAACAATTACACACAGAGTGTGGAGGCGGGAAGTCTTTTGCCACATGTTAGCACATTTTTACAAAAAGAAAAAAATAAATAAATCTTTCAACACAAAAGTTTTGTGCATTTTACAGAAATAAAAACCAGGTTAACAAAAGCAGCTTTCCTTTTAAACGGCTTAAACCGTTTATATCCCCCCTCCTCAAATTAAAATCTTTAGGAACATTTTGTCTTAACTTCTTTAAAGCCTCCCCCCACCAAAAAAAAAAAAACTGTGCACCGATTCACTTAATACTCAAGCATTCTTTCAGTAAGTAATGTGAGACAAAAGGCGGCAAAATAAGCCATGGAAGACTTTTAGTCTGACCTTTGCCATTGTAACTCCGTGAACTTCCTTGATATAACTGGCTCTGATCGGAGCGGCATGTCCTTTAGTTTTCAATCCTTGTGATATGGCTAAGTTAACTGGAAAAGAAAAATAGGGCAAACCTGAAACTTAAGACAGTTGTATCACTACCTACGTCTGAATTATTATTTCAGTCAGGCCTTTTTGTTAAATTGAACCCAAGTTATCATGTTAAGATTGTTAATTGCTATACACCAAAGGTTTACATATTTTACATTTTAGTGATGACAGGCATTGTAGAGATATTAAGTGCCCATATAATTAATACAAAGATGGGCCTCATTAAAGCAGCCTTTCCAATAAAGTACAAGGTGTGGGCCCTCTCGCCTTGGTAAAATCACTAACGGAGATAGTAGGTCCAAAAAGCTTCGTAGTGCGATGTACATGTCCATGAGGCCTGTAGATTGAGAGTGCCCCTAGAAATAATAAAAAAAGTGGGACAGCCACAAGATGATTTACTTAAACCGTAAATAAAAAAAAAATAAAAAACAGTCAGACTCGGTTCACATTAGCGCGACTTGTCAGCCTGACAAGTCGCGCACCGTCGCGGTCCATTGACCGCTACAGGACAGGTTCTAATAGGAGCGACACAAGTCGCTCCGACTTAGAAAAAGGGTCCTGTACTATTTCGGGGCGACCTCGGAGCGACTTGCATAGACTTCCATTATGTGAAGTCCCTGCAAGTCACTCTGAAGTCGTGGTGCACGGGACTGACAAGTGCCCCAGTGTGAACCGACTCTTAACAAGTGCCACCTTTTATCAACTTTTAAAATTCCTCCTTTCGTGGCAAGATCTCAACTTTCCTGCAATTTTAGGGAAGACAAAGAAAGGAAGAACCATTATCAGGGAGTTCTACTAGTCAATTCCTGGTTTCAGAGTGTTAAAAATCATACGCCCAAAACCATTCACGTTACATACAAGAAGTGGGAATTGTCACCAGCAAAAAACATTTAAAAAGAGTAAGTCCATTTTGCAGAGAAAAAAATAAATAAAAAACTCCCTCTGGGTGATCCATGTATATCTCGGGGATTTTGAAAAACATTTTGCTACTAGGAGGTGCACCGAAATGGAAATTTTGGCGCCAAAACCGAAAATGCAGAGAATTGAAGACCGAAACTGAAAATGACAGGAAAAAAAAAAAAAAAAGGAAATATTTGCAGGGGAATCTCCCGAATATTTTCAAAAAGGAGGCTTCTGTAGAGATGAATGCACCAAATTAAGATCCCAAGGTGGAAACAGAGCCCGCACTGGAGGAACCAAATGTCGGACACCCTGAAGAAGAAGAAGAAGAAAAAAAAAAAAATGCACCAGGGAGTTGGAAGAAGACCCGCCAAAGCCGACACCTGGTCCTTGATGGTACTCAAGGCAAATTTCTGTTCAACCCCCCCCCCCCCCCCCCATTGAAGGAAGGTCAAGATCAGAGCCTCCAAGAAGGAGCGAGGAAAAACCCCAAGAGACTCACAGCACGCAATATACATCTTCCACATACGATGGTAGATCTTCCCAGGAGGTAGATTTCCTAGCTTTCAACAGTGTAGGAATTACCGACTCAGATTAACTTCTATCCTTCAGCACCTGGGATTCAAACCGCCAAGCCATCAAAGCCAGAGACTGTAAACCAGGATGGAAGATCGGTCCTTGGGACAGCAGATCCTCCCTGAGAGGAAGCTGCCAAGAAACGTCGGTGACCAGCCGCACCAGATCGGCGTACCAAGCCCGGCAAGACAGGTCCGGAGCCACTAAGATGACCGGAATCCCTTCTACCTCGATCCTGCGTAAAAGTCTTAGCAGAAGCTTGAGAGGAGGGAAGGCGTAAATCAGATGATCCTGACCCCACGGGGGGTCACCAGAGCGTCTGTGGTGTCTGCCAGAGGATCCACCTCGGGGGTGCCCCACCGATGACACAGCTGATGAAAACACCTCCGGATGAAGGGACCACTCCCCATGGTCCAACGCCTGCCGACGGAGGTAATCCGCCTGCCAATTTTCCACCCTGGAAATATGTAGAGCAGAGAGGGCTAGAAAAAAAAAACACTCTGCCCACCTTAGAATGCCGGCTACCTCCAGAGCCGCCAGGACACTTCTGGACAACCCTGAAGTCCAATGATCCAGACAGTCTCATCGCTCGGTGTTCCAAGACATTAATCGTGAGTCTGGACTCATCCAGATCCCCTGAGAACAATGCTTGCCGAGGACGCCTCCCCAGCCGGAAAGGCTGGCATCCATGGTAACCACTGTCCAATACAAGGGGAGGAAGGAATGTCCCAGGCTAAGCACCGGAGAACAAAGCCACCATATCAGGGACTCCTTTGTGCCTCCACGCCGGATCAGATTATCCAGAAACTGCGTAGTCTTGTCCCATTTGCTCAGAATTTCCCTTTGCAGGGACCTCGTACGGAACTGTGCAAACTGAACCGCCTCAAGGTAGACACCATCAGGCCCAGCACCTGCATGCAAGTGCAGAGGGATGACCATTTGTTGGACAGCAGGGCTGTGAATGGCAGCCTGCAATTTCTGGAGTTTGTCCAGAGGAAGGAGCACTCTGGCTAAGGCCGAGTCCAGAGTCAAGCCCAGATAGTCCAGCTTTGTGGAAGGAACAAGAGCAGACTTCTGAAAATTCAGAATCCAGCCGAACTCCCGCAGAGTTCGTATTGTGATCGCCAGGATCTCCACCAGAGCAGAGGGAGACTCTGCTCGCAGAAGGAGCTTGCAGAAGGTAATCGTCCAAGTAGCCCAGTACAGCAGTCCCCGGTTGGCGTAGCAAAGCTAGCACCAGTGCTAACACTTTTGTGAAGACCCGAGGAGCAGAGGCGAGACCAAAAGGGTTAACGCCACAAACTGATAATGCTCCTCTCCCACAGTAAAGCGGAGAAAACGTTGGTGAATGGCACATCTTGGAAGGTAGGCATCCTTGATATTGATAAGATGGGAGGAAATCCCCCTAACGCAGGGATGTCACCACCGTTTGAATGGACTAAATTCTGAACTTCTGTATCCGCACAAAGCAGTTTAGCGCCTTGAGGTCCAGGATTGGACGCACTTTGCCTTCCTTCCTGGGAACTGTGAACTGGTTTGAGTAAAAACCCTGTAAACTTTCCGAGGTCGGAACCCGGACAATCACCCCTTGCAGGAACAGGTCTTGCACCTCCCCAAACAGGCCTGTAAGCAGTCTGGGGACAGGCGCAAGTTGGAAGGAAAAAACCTTGCTGGGGGGACAAGAGTGAAACTATCTTGTAGCTGGACTGAATGACTTTGTGGACTTGTCTTGCATCCGGGAAGTCCACGAGTCCGGAAAAAAAAAAAAAAAAAAGACAATATATCGAAAAAATAAAAGACGCCCCCCCCCCCCATCCTCAATACGGGTGTGGGCGCATCTTGGCTTGCCAGACCAGGTTTGTTTAGATCCTCCAGAAAAGCCCGTCAGTCAACCCTGAGGGATGAAAAAAAACTTCTTATGAGCTAAGAAGGCAGGCCTATGTCTACGACGAGGTTCCTTGCTCTTAGTAGCCTGCGCAAGAAAAGTACTCTGTGCCCCTGTGAGACCTTTAATGACGTCATCCAGGGTAGCTCCAAACAGGCGAGCTTGAAAAGAAAGTCAAGGGCTTTTTTGAAGTCTGATCCACAGACCAGCACTTGAGCCAAAAAACATGCCGAAGGACCACTGCCAAAACAGAGGCGAGCCGCATCAAAAGAGGCATCACAGATAAACTGCAGCCCCTGGACCAGTTGGTCCGCCAGCTTGGCAAAGGCAGGGGGGAGCTGTTCCCCTCCAGGTCACGATGTAGGAGCTTAGCCCACTCGGTCAAAATTTGTGACACTAGGGAAATGGTGAATACCGGCCTCATTGCCGAACCAGCCAGAGTAAACATAGTGCAGGCCACAGCCCCCGCCTTTCGGTCAGCGGGATTCTTAAAGGCCGGGGACTCCTCAACCAGAATCATGGTTGCCTTGTTTAATCTGGAAACTAGAGGGTCCACCACCGGTAGCACAGTCCACTTCTTAAAGAGGAAGTAAACCCTCCTCTGACACTTTTACCTATAGGTAAGCCTATGATCAGGCTTACCTATAGGTACTGTAGATATCTCTTAAACATGTACCGTTTAGGAGATATTTACCTTACATGCAGCCAGTGACGTCACTGGCGCATGCGCTCTGAAGGAACGGGCGCACGTGCCGTCCCTTCAGAGCCCCGTGCCGTGACCGTCGGCTCCCGCGCGGGAGTGACGTCACCGCGGCTCCGGCCAATCAGATGGCCGGATGCCGCGATCCCGGAAGACGGGCGACTGGACATGTCGCCCGTCAGAGGTAAGCGAGCGGCACGGCGGGGGGCTCGTTCTAAGGTAAGTATTTGATAATGAGCTAGTATGCATACTAGCTCATTATGTCTCTCTTTCAGGATGAAAAGAAAAAAAAATAATTTTTTTTCGGTTTACAACCTCTTTAAGGGACTCCTAGGGGTAACTTCTAGTAAAGCGTTTAGGGACCCCACGTGGACGCTTTGGTCGTCCCCACAATTCTGACAAAATAGGCAGGGAAAGGAAACACCTTTGCCGCTTTGGATGGCTTGTGAGTGCCAAAGGGCACTTGTGCCTCTGTTGCAGCTTTAGCTATGTCCTCCATATTCAGGGTTTCACACACAGATACAAATCAGTGTATCCACCAGCGCCTTTCCGTGCGCGGTAGCAGACGTGGAGGAATCATCACCACTTGGACAGGATTCCAGCCGCGTGGCTTTTTGTTAGCCTGCCCCACACAAGCCACCTCCGCATGGGACACAAGGGACTCCAGGAACGCCGTCAGTGCATGGATGGATGGTTGGGACCCGTAGGGCCCCGCAGCCTCAGAGAGGGGATCAGGTGGGGAAATGTGCTCCAAATACTCCATGAGTCACCAGGGGACCCCACAAAAAGTGTAAAACACTGCGAAGGGACAACCCTCACCATGCTGGCAACACCACCTGGTCGCCAGGCACAAAGCACCAAGTGATCCTTAGCAGAGAGGGAGAGGACCCCACCGGATTCATGTTATGTTAAGTTGTTTTTCAAGTTCAGATTTTCAGAAAAAAAGAAAAAAAGAATTGCATTCTAGTGCACAGAAACACAATACCACATGCGGGGCCTACAGGCAGATTTGCATTTGTGCCTGAGCACAGGAGTGCTTTTTAATTCTTGTTTAATGTATTATTTTTACACTTTCATTTTTTTTTTCAGTTAACTTTATTGTTATCCAAAGTGATGAAGAACATCCTTTGTAATAGCATGGCCAGTGACGGGTCCTTTATATGGAGAGATCTGGGGTCTATTACACCCCTGATACGTCCTCCTCTGCCTTCAAAGGAATCTGATCAAACAGATTGGTTTCATCAGCTACTTCCTGGCCGGTACCAGCACCAAAACTGCAGTGCCAAAATCCTATCACTTCTGGCTTCATTCCCAATCTGATCGTTTGCAGCAGTACCAGGCTCCCCGGTAGAATAGGAAAGTCCTTCTGAGCCCTGTAAAAGGGAATGGCTGACTGTAGATAACTTACCTGAATGCAGATTGATAGGGGGGAAAAAAAAAAAAAAAAAAAAAAAAGGAATCCTGGCTGCAGCCATAGTAATGGTATAACCGCTTCTTGTCCAGGACTTTTATATACATACACTGGATGGAAAGCAGTTAATGCCGAGGGCAAATAAATTATATGCAAGCCCAATTTTCATAATCTTTAGCATACTTGTTATTACAAAAGTCATTTTCAATATTTTGCAATCTGCAGATTTGTTTTAAAATACCTGCTGGTCATTCCATTGAGGTCCTTGTTCAGGCAATTACTTGTATGGTGACAATGCTCTGTCCCTGTCTTTCCACTGATCCCCTTTGTTATCATTTGGGAGGGCTGTTGAGACTACAAGTGATGGTGCCGACACTCAGTGAGCAGGCATATTCCTCCACTGTCTCCATTAGAAATGCTACCGAGACTATGTGCCGTAAAAATAAAGTGGGTACATGTAGACAGGAAGAAGCTTGAGCAGATCAACAGCGCTGAGATGCAAGACAGGATTTAAAAATGTGAAAACGGTATTCCTTAAAATAAAAGAATGGCAATGCTTTAACAAATTAGGTTTTATGCAGTGAGAATTTACATCTACTTTAACTTCCACACAGCCCTTAAAATGTGCCCGCTGCCGTAATTCAGCGCCATGTTCCCCGAAGGCTTCTCTACTGCATAATCCCAGACACGGCCACAGAAAATGACAGCCCATTTATTTAAAACGAGACATGTTCTTCTCGCACGGTTATGAATGCGGGAGAAGTGACAACGCCATCTCAAAATTCAGAAATCCTCATCGGCATCCCAATGATGTAGAGAATGTCAAGGCAGAGCGTGTTCACAACAGGAAGGCTCGATTCTTCAACATTTAAATACAGAAATGTTAATGGTCATATGCAAGTAAAACTTAGTTAAGCATAATTCATACATTAATAAAAACTTGCATATGGCAATATAATTCAGCTATGGGAGAATAAAGGTTAGCAATTTCATTTCAAGTCCCCTTTATTTAAAGCCTTTTCTCTACGGTCTTTTTTGTAAGATCAACATGCAATTTTAACGACATTAAATTAAAATAGTTTAACAGTAGCTGTTGTGTTTGCCGATTAGAATATAATCCTGAATAAATAAATGGAATAAATTGCTACTTGGCTTGCAGCTTGACTGCAGTACTGTTTTGCTGCCTTCAGGATTACAGCGCACATGCTGCTAGTATTGGGGGGGGGGGGGGGGGGGGGATAAAACCAGCAGAGGAATTCCTATGCTGGAAAAAGGTGGCATGCCTAGTAGCTCATTCGCACAGGCAGACAAAACACTGTTTAGATGCGCACAGCAGATAGTTTGGTAGGCATCTGAATGCAGCACTATAGTAAATCAATGAGCCCATACATACAGTTGCCTCTACATATGAGAATGTGCGCTGCATGTAGATCTGCAGATTTTTTGCATGTAAATGGGAGTACCTTAGAGCATGTATTTTTTTTGCAGGACTTGTAGCTCTGCCAGCAAGAACCTATATTTCATGCAGAAAATATGCCTCTAAACGCAGTGGGTTTTTTATGCACGTGTGAACGAGCCCTAATAATAGAAGTAGCAATACTGACATGTTGACACTATTGAAGCCCGGTATAAACCCAAAGGGCTCTTTCACATGGTCCGCCTCCGTAGGCGGATCCGTGCTGCTCAGATCCCCGCTGAGCCGCCTGTCCGCTCTCATCCGATCCAATCCGATACCTGAACGGATGGAAAAAACGGAATTTTTGTAAAATCTTACCTGTAAAATTCCTTTCTCTGAGTCCTCCGACAGTCGCCGCCTCTTCATATTCGTCACATATGGGGTATTAGACTTTGCTCCGAAGGAGTAGCTAGGCAACAGAATATGTTAATAAAGCTTTTAACATATCCAACATATCCCACCCTCAAGGGGTGGTCCCCTCAGTCAATACCCTCCTACTTCCTGCAACCATATCTCAGTTTTAGTGGAATAGCAGTAGAGTATACAACCAAACCCCAAAAGAGGGGCGGGGGCGGCGACTGTCGGAGGACTCAGAGAAAGGAATTTTACAGGTAAGATTTTACAAAAATTCCGTTTTCTCTTACGTCCTCCGACAGTCGCCGCCTCTTCATATTCGTCACATATGGGGACGTCCCAAAGCAGTGCAAACATGAGGGGTGGGAAACACATCCGCGCCGAAAGGCAACGCAGTTTCCACATCAAGAAAGGAACCTTACCAAAGGAAGGAAACCAGCTGGGCAACCGCAAAAAACAAGTGCTCAACAGGAGCAACAACCCAGGAAAAGGCAAAAACCAGGGGATACAAAACTTATCCCAACAGCCAGGAGTCCCCAACAAGGGACCCTAGGGAACAGCCGCACTAAGAACCTTGCGGCCAAAGGAAGCATCCGCCGATGCCCGAACATCTACTTTGTAGAATTTTGTGAAAGTGTGCACGGTCGACCAAGTCGCCGCCTTACACACCCGGGCTACAGAAGCCCCATGACGACAGGCCCAAGACGTACTCAGAGATCTAGTAGAGTGCGCCTTCACAGGCACAGGGGGAACCTTCCCCTGCAAGGCATAGGCCTGTTCAATGGTCTGTCTGATCCATTTAGCGATGGTAGAGGCCGAAGCCGCCATGCCCTTCCGAGGACCCTCTGGAAGAACAAACAAGGAGTCCGTTTTACGAAAAGACTCAGTCGATCGAAGGTAAACCCTGATCGCCCGAACAACATCCAAAGAGTGCAATCTCACCTCCTGTGGATGTTTAGGCTTCGTGCACAACGAAGGCAAGACAATGTCCTTATTAAGATGGAATTCCGAAACACGTTTCGGAAGAAAGGAAGGATTTGGTCGCAAGACCACCTTATCCAAATGAATAACCAAGTACGGAGACTTGCAGAACAAAGCCGCCAGTTCCGACACTCTGCGAGCCAAAGTGATCGCCACCAAAAAGGCGACCTTTTTGGATAACATAGACAACGAGATCTCCCTGATCTGTTCAAAAGGAGCACGTTGTAACACAGATAGCACGAGATTCAAGTCCCAAGGGGGCAGAGGATCCCTCCTAGGAGGAACCAGATGCCGCACACCCTGAATAAAGGTGCCAACCAAAAGGTTGGATGCCACGGGACGTTGAAACAGAACGGCCAAAGCAGACACCTGACCCTTTATCATAGCCAGCGCCAAGCGCTGATCAACACCCGCTTGAAGGAAAGACAGCACACGGGACACCGAGTACGTGCGGGGTGAAAACCCCCTGGACTCACACCAGGCAAAATAGGCCTTCCAAGTACAGTAGTAAACCTTCCCAGAGGAAGACTTCCTCGCGTTGATTAAAGTATGAACGACCTCCGGAGAGAGACCCCTCTCCTTCAGGACCTCGGTTTCAACAGCCAGGCCGTCAAAGCCAGCGACTGTAAAGCAGGATGGTATATCGGTCCTTGAGACAGTAGATCGTCTCGAAGAGGCAGACGCCACGGGGCGTCGACCTCCAGATTCACGAGGTCTGCGTACCAGGACCGGCGAGGCCAGTCCGGTGCCACAAGAATCACCGTGTTGCGTTCCGATTGAAACCCGCGAAGGAACCTGGACAGCAACTGGATCGGTGGAAAGGCATACATCAGTCTGTACTGATGCCACGGGGCCACTAACGCGTCCGACGCGTCTGCCCGGGGGTCGCGCGTCCGTGCCACGAACCTCCTCACCTGGTTGTTGAGACGTGACGCGAACAGGTCCACATCTGGAAGACCCCACTTCGCGCACAACATCTGGAAGACAGCCGGGTGGAGAGACCATTCCCCCTGATCCAGGGTCTGGCGACTCAGATAGTCCGCCTGCCAGTTCTCCACCCCCGGAATGTGAACCGCCGTTATCGCCGGGACATGAGTCTCGGCCCAAGACAGAATGTCGGCCACTTCCCGAGCCGCTCGGGCACTCCTGGTGCCCCCTTGGTGGTTGATGTAGGCCACCGCCGTGGCATTGTCCGTCTGCACCCGAACCGGGCAGCCCTGCAGCCGGTCCGTCCAGCGACGAAGACAGAGACTTATCGCACGCAATTCCAGAATGTTGATCGGAAGGGAGGACTCCCCCTCCGACCAAGTTCCCTGGGCGGACAGAACGCCCAGAACACCACCCCAGCCCGACAGGCTGGCATCCGTGGTGATTACCGTCCACGAGATAGGACGAAACGACTTGCCCCCGGACACCATCGGGGACTGGAGCCACCACAGAAGGTCTTTTCTGGTGCGATGACTCAACGAGATCTGAAGATCCAGAGATTGAGGTCGCCCGTCCCACTTGGACAGGATCTCCGCTTGGAGACCCCGCGTGTGAAACTGGGCGAAGGGAATCGCCTCGAAGGCCGAGACCATCAATCCCAGACATCTCATGCACGTCCGTAGAGACGATTGCGGAACATCCCGGAGGGACCCGACTTCCTCCTGAAGAGTTCTGAGTTTGTCGTCCGGCAGGAAGACCTTCGCCTGCACCGAGTCCAAAATCATTCCCAGGTAGGGAAGACGAACAGACGGACTCAGTGCCGACTTTGGAAAATTTATCGTCCAACCAAACTCCTGCAGAGTTTGCATCGTGACAGACAGGTCCTGCTCCAGACCCTGGCTGGTCGCAGACCGAACCAGAATGTCGTCCAGATACCCCAGGACAGAAATGCCCTGGGCCCTCAATAATGCCAGAACCGGTGCAAGCACCTTGGTGAAGACCCGCGGAGCCGAGGCGAGGCCAAAAGGCAACGCCACGAACTGGTAGTGATCCTCCGCAATGGCAAATCGAAGGTACCTCTGGTGACCCTCGAAGATGGGGATGTGAAGATACGCATCCTTCAAATCGATGGAGGCCATGAATTCCCCCGGAACCAGGGCAGCCACCACCGACCGCAGGGATTCCATGCGGAACTTGCGAACCCGCACAGAGCAGTTCAGAGCCTTCAAGTCCAGAATCGGACGAACCTTGCCCTCCTTCCTGGGCACGGTGAACAGGTTTGAATAAAACCCCCGAAATCTGTCCCGATGAGGCACCGGAACCACCACTCCCTGAGCCTTCAGGTCCTGCACCGCCAGGTGTAGGTCCCGCAGGCGCTCCGGAGACAGTTGAAGATTTGAAGGAAAAAATCTGCTCTCCGGCCGAGAGAGAAACTCGATCTTGTAACCAGACCGAACGATTTCCTGAACCCATCTGTCCCGCACACGGGCCAACCAGGGCTGAAGAAAACCGAGCAAGCGTCCCCCCACCCCAAAACTGGGTGAGGGCGCCCCTTCAGGCCGAACTGTTATGGGCTGCAGGTCCGGATTGGCCGGACTTCTGCTTACCAGACCAGGGCTTCTTCTGAGAGCCTTGACCTTTGAACGGCTTGCCCTTGTAGTGCGGCCGAAAGGCACGAAAGGACCCCTGAGGGGGCCGAAAATTAGCATGCTTCTTCCCAGAAGCCCCCTTAGCCTTGGGGAAATGGGGCAAGAGAGTGCTCTTACCCCCGGTGATTCCCTTAATCAACACATCCAGGGACTCCCCAAAAAGGCGAGACCCATCATAAGGCAGATTGGCTAAGGTCTTACGCGAAGATTGGTCCACCGACCAACATTTTAACCAAACCAGGCGGCGAGACAACACCGCCACACTGTGCACCCATGCAGCCAACGGAATCAGGTCCAGGTCCGCATCACACAGATACATGACACCCTGGTGGATCTGATCCACCATATCCAGGGTCGCCGGCGAGGCCGAGACGGCCACCAAGACGCGCCTAAGCATCTGCGTCCAACTTGCGATCGCCTGGGCCGCCATGAGAGAAGCAAACAGAGCTTTAAGCATAGAACCCGTAACAGAATACGTATGACGGGCCAGAGACTCCAGTCTCCTATCTGTGGCATCACGGAAAATGGGTGAACCCTCTGCAGGAATCGCAGTGGCCTTGTTCAAAACCGCAATCGCATGATCCACTGGTGGAGGCACGCACCACCTTTCATCAGTGGCAGGTGAAAAAGGATAACGCAGCTTGAATCTACTTGGTACCGCAAATAGTTTGCGCAGATCGCGCCATTGATCCTTAACAGCGCGCTGAAAATCAGCATTGCAGGGGAAAACCTGTGGCGTCCTGCGTTTCCTCTGCGTCCCATAAGCCGCCAAGGCAGCGGGGGGACACACTTCGTCCTGCAAACGTAGCGTTTGCTTAATAGAAGCAATCAACTCATCCATGATTGCAAGCTCTTCAGGCGAGCCAGGGGGAGAATTATCAACCCCCTCAACTTCAGCCTCCACCTCAGACCCCACTAGATCAAGAGAGGAGCGGGACCCCGATAGGGAAGCCCCAGCTAGAACAGCCCCATCACCTTCACCCTCAGAATCAGAGGAGAGCACAACTCTGGGCCTTTTGGTAGATTGAGCAGCCACCAGCATTTGCACCTGAGCAGCAAGGCCAGCCACAATAGTGGCTAAATCCCCCCCTGGGGGGGAAGCAGCGGTCCCCTGGCTTTCCACCAATACTGTAGGAAATTTGCCCTCCTGAGAATCCATTGCCCCTGTAATGCCAGACAACCAAGGGTTAACTGCCCCTTTCAGCAAGCGCGGCAAGCGCAGCCCACCGCGTCACACTAAGCACAATGAGACCCCCCACAGGGATATGTAAACTGAACACAGGCAATGGATAGCAAGAAACAGAAGGATAAAACCTGAGGAGACCCTCGTCGCTGCTGCTGCCTCGATCGGTGTTCCTGGGAAGAGGAAGTGATGCTGCTAGGGCGCTCTATGTAAACCTATGGAGGCTACAAGAAAATGGCCGCCATGCATGTAAAACATGCGGCCGGAGCGAGGGCAGGCAAAATGGCGTCTTTTGGCGCCGAAACCGTCGCTCCACAGTGCAGTAATGCACACATGTCTGTATGTAAAAAAACAGAACCGATCGCCGCAGCGATCGCTGTAAGTGCCCAAACATGCCATAAAACATGCCCCACAGCTTTCCACACTGATCATGCTGACACCCATAGTGCCACACAACTCCCCCCCCCCCTTGCAGCCCACAGCATGCAGCCGAGAGATAGGGAGACAAACAGTGTGCATAGAGACAGGTTACACAGTCCCAGACTGACACCCCTCCAGACAGACAGGTCCCCACATAAATACACTTACCTCACCACAGTGTGGGGGACCCGCACAGGCGAACAAGCCGCTACACATGAGGCAGGGAGAGTCGCATACAAGACGCTCCGAACGTGGGTTAAGAAACCGCACAGCGTCCAGTGAGGTAGCCACCTCACCAAGCATCCCTGCACCGAACAGGGATGGGTCGTTCACTATGCCAGGAGCGTTACCTGGCTGAACGCTCGATGGCAGACTGGGAAGCCACTGACCCACGACCTGCGACCAGGGGGATCAGCCCGAGACCCAGTCCGCATGATCCTCTTCCTCCGAAGAACTAACTAACGCTGATAAAACAACAGCTAAGTAAAGGTAGAGAGAAAAACTCAAAACAAAATATTAAAAAGAAGAAAGAGTCTGGGACATAAAGTCCCAGCACAGAGAGAGCCAGCCACTCCTGACAAGCTAGACATTAAAACTGAGATATGGTTGCAGGAAGTAGGAGGGTATTGACTGAGGGGACCACCCCTTGAGGGTGAGATATGTTGGATATGTTAAAAGCTTTATTAACATATTCTGTTGCCTAGCTACTCCTTCGGAGCAAAGTCTAATACTCCATATGTGACGAATATGAAGAGGCGGCGACTGTCGGAGGACGTAAGAGAAATAGGGTTTCCATCCGTCCAGATTTCACGGACAGGATCGGATACGGATAGAGCTGCATGGAGGATCCGATCAGATCCGCCTAAAAAACTGACAGGCGGATCTGATCGGACTGCCCGTGTGAAAGAGCCCTAAATCTATTTTTATGCTTGGCTTTATGCCTCACTATATCGTTTTCTCATGCAAATGTTTTTGCAAATCTGTTGCTATGCAATTTATCCGAAGATGCTGCCATCCTAAGGGCTCATGCACGCTGCAGCGCAAAAAAAAAAAAAAAAAAAAAAGCATTTAGCTTTAATTTCAGCTTGAAGAAGCTTGTTATTGAGCTTCTTCAAGCTCCTTTGAGCATAGGCTTTTTTCCACAAACCCTCCTAGATCGTATTCTCTTAAAGCGGAGTTCCACCCAAAAGTGGAACTTCCGCTTTAGGCAGTTCTAACCCCCTGACATGCCAGATTTGGCATGTTATTTTTTTAGGGGGGGGGGGGGGAGCGGGTACCTAGTTTTGACAGGCACCCGCTCCCACTTCCGCTCGGAGCGCCGCGGCGCCCTGAGCAGAAGTTCTCCTCTCCCCCTCCCTCCCTGCAATCTTCTGGGACATGTCAGAGGTCCCAGAAGATTGCCGGCCAATCACGACGCGCAGCGCAACTCGCGCATGCGCAGTGCGTACCCGGCTGTGAGGACAGGACAACAGAGTGGCGATGACCGCTGACAATCACATGCTAAAAATCCAACAGGCTGGTTGTAGCCAAGTCGATCAACTTGGGTACAATCAGCCTTGCCTATACAGGTGCATCTAGAAAAATAAAAAAAATCAAAGAGTAAAACAGATTCATTACACACCAAGTGATATATTTCAAGCATTTCATTCTTTAAATTTTAAAAAGAAGAAGAGGTTTTGAATACAAAAATGTTTTCTCACTGAAAAGAATGTCTATATACAGTATAGTATGCACTCAATAATTGATCGGGAATCCTTTTGCATGAATTACTGCATCAACGCGGTATGGAATGGAGGCACTGCTGAGGTGTTATGGAAGCTAAGGTTGCTTTGAAAGCGGCCTTTAGCTCATCTACATGGTTGGGTCTGGTCTCTCATTTTCCTCCCTGACAATTCCCTTACAGATTCTCTATGGGGTTTAGGTCAGGTGAGTTTGCTGGCCAATGAAGCACAGTGATACCATGACCATTTAAGGATAATGCACTATGGGCCTATTTCTTTTTAATTTTTTCCCGATCCATGAGGTGTAAAGCTATTCAAGGAGGATTTGGTTATCTGTTATGCACCATCTCAGTGATATGTTTGGAGACTGAAAACGGATAAGGCTGTGTTTTTCTTATGGAGGTTCTGGCCTGAGAGGGTTTTAGCAGTCCCTTAACCGATTGCTGCCGTAACCCCACCATCCTCTGGTAAGAGTCAGTGTGTGGTGGCTGGGATTTCACTTCATTTCGTGTTGACTCACATGGTGGTGATAATATGCTGACCCTTCATCTGCACTCCTTGTGAATTTTAAATATGGGCTTTATATAACTATACATTATCAATATTGTTTTTTTGTATAAACTAGCGCTGCTCTATGTACCTTATTTTATTTGAACCTTCCAGTGTTTTGAGTTCAGCTGCTGTTATGTTTTTCTAAAGGGCGCGGGGTGCTTTATATACATGACCATTTAACCAGGCATTAGTACTTTTGGCAGTGTAGGCAGGTGCCAAGTCCTGCTGGAAAATAAAAACAGCATCTCCATAAAGCTGGTCAGCAGAGGCAAGCATGACGTGCTCTAGAATTACCTGGTAGAGGTCTGCACTGACTTTGGACTAACACCAGAGGCCATCCCTCCCCAAATCATCACTGACTGTGAAAACTTCACACTGCACCTTGCGCAACTTAGATTCTGTGTGTGGTGGCTCTTGAAGCACTGACACCAGCTGTAATCCACTCCTTGTGACTCTGCCCAACATTCTTAAATGGCCTTTGCTTCACAATCCTCTCAAGGCTGTGGTTATCCCTGTTGCTTGAGCAACTTTTTCTACCACACTTTTTCCTTCCACTCAACTTTCCATGATTATGCTTGGATACAGCACTCTGAACATCCAGCTTCTTTTGCAATGAGGTTTTGTGACTTCCCCCTCCTTATGGAGGATGTTAATGACTGTTTTCTGGAGCCAGGGCCAGATTAAGAACATCAAGGGCCTGGTGCTGAGGATATTGGTGGTTCAGGGCATCAGGTATGAATGAACACAGTCAGTGATCGATAAGGATCAGTTCCCAGAGAGCAGGGGGAATCTGATAGACAGTCTGGGGTGAACGAAGAGGGGGGGGGTAGTTATATGCACTGATCTCCCTCTATGGTTCACAAATGAAGAAGCTGAAAGCTGTGGGAGGTAGGGGAGGAGATGTCATGAGAGCATGGAGAGTCACAGAGGGATATTGGTGCTTGTAATTGCCACCCCCCCCCCCTCCCCCGACTGTCATTTTCCCTTCTGCGGGAGGTGCTGGGAGCCTCTCATGTGGCCCCCTGCTGGGCCTATATTAAGGTGGGGGCCTGGAGCAGCAGCTCCAATAGCCCCTACGTTAATCTGGCCCTGTTCTGGACAACTGTCAAGTCAGCAGTCTTCCCCCTGATTGTGTAACCTACTGAACCAGGCAGAGACCATTTAAAGGCTCAGGAAACCTTCACAGGTGTTTTGAGTTAAATTAGAAGATTAGCGTGGGACACCATGAGTCTACAATATTGAACCTTTTCACAATATTCACAAAAGAAAGAAATGCTTGAAATGTATTACTGCGTGTGTAATGAATCCATATAATAGAAGCGTTTCACTCTTTGAATTGAATTACTGAAATAAATAAACTTTTTGATAAGATTCTAATTGTTTGAGATACACCTGTAGATGATCGAATCTCAGCCAGTCCCTGTTGAACCAGCTGAGATTTGATCCACCTATGGCTGGCTTTACTGACGGGATCATTATATTATATTATATATATATACACACACATACACACACATTAATATATATATATATATATATATATATATATATATATATATATATATATATATATATATTTTTTTTTTTTTTTTTTTTTTTTTTTATTTATTACACATACACACACCCTTTTTTTTTTTTTTTTTTAAGGCGCCTTTATTTAAAGCGGTTGTAAACCCAAAGAACTAAAAAAAAAAAAAAAAAAAAAAAAACCTGCAAGACAAAGGCATAATGAGCTAATATGCATCGCATACTAGCCCATTATGTGTAACTTACCTTAGAACGAAGCCCCGACACGGACCCCCGGACATCGATGCGGGCGCTGCCATGATCCCTCGCCGTGCTGATCCGGCGCGGTGATTGGCCGGAGCCGCGATGACGTCACTCCCGCGCATGCGATTTTCCGGCAAGCTCCCGGCAAATAGATTGAAGGTCCCCCCGGACCTTCAGAGCGCTCGCGCGAGCGGCTGCATGCACTGTAAATATCTCCTAAACCATGCCGGTGTAACGTTAAAAAACCATACCCCGTGAAGAAACCATACCCTCGTCACTTCCTGTGTGAAACAGCTGAGCAGCGCAGCAGTGCGCATGCCCAGAGCCCCGGAGACGTAACTGAACAGCAAAGAAGTTCAGAAGTGCGCATGCTCAGAGGGTAGGAAATAATCACGGCACTGTGTGAAATGTTATACTTGCGGCGGTATCATTAAAACAGTTCGGCTGCAACATCAAGCATCTGGTCTCCTATCGCTGTCACTTCCCTGATCTCCCCTAATAAATATATAAGCGGCGGCGGGTGTATGAGATGTAAATGACGCCGATCTCGGCTCCGTGATCCGCTTTTATATTTATTAGGCGAGATGAGGGAAGTGACAGGGGAAGGAGCGGAAATGATTGATGTTGCAGTGGAGCTGTTTTAATGTAACGCCCACAAGTGTAAGTACCGTGAGAAATCCATACCCTCCGTAGCTGCACCGGAAGTGACGAGGGTATGGTTTTTTTCACGGAACACTGGTTTAGGAGATATTATTTGTACCTACAGGTAAGCCTTATTATAGGCTTACCTGTAGGTAAAAGTGTCAAAAAGCGGGATACTACCGCTTTAAAAGGCTATGGGGCCAAAAAAAGCATGATGCTGTTCCTGTGCTAAAAGTTGCTGGTACAAACACAGGCAAAAAAACAAAAGCGTATAACAAAACAAATTGTCTAACTATGCTCACAGTAAATGTAAGGGATGGGGATGTACTATGATTACATTCCCAGTGCCCTAAACAAGAAAATACTACTAAATAAATTATTATTAATAAAGCATGACCACAGACTCACCAGAGAAAAAAAAAAATCATAACAGAGAGGCAAATAAAATGACAACTACTACTTCCCCTGCATCAGATAAAAGTTTGAGTAACCAAACAGAGCTGTATTGTGATCACAGAACCAAAACATGCTGTAATGCGAGGGGGCGGGAAGCCATACTACGCCAGATGCCTTTCATGAATTGTGCAGACTGCAACACACAAGAAAAACAAAATAGACTGCAGATAAAATAGAAGCACAGGAAAAACACTGTCCAGGACCGATTTCTGCACAGAAACATTCATGTCCTCTCAGAGACCAATTAGAACCGGATAATAAACATTCGGAAAAATACATCAAGCCAATTGCCAGGTTTCAGTTATATCACCATGTGATCTTTTCTACGCAAACCCAGAAAACAGACAAAAAAAAGGAAGGAAACCATTCCACACCAAAACTTAAGAAGCAGATGGCGAATATATACTTTATTTACCAGACAGAAAAGGGCCAATAAATGACAATCAATGTTTACATACTAAATATTGGTTTGTACACTGCATTGGTTTACAGAAGATAGAAAGGATAGAAGTTGGCGTCGTAGGCCCTTTGTTGTCGTTTAGGCCTCGTTCTCATGAGCTTTAAAAGTGAGCACAAGTTATGTGTTTCTAAGGCCTCATTCACAATGGACACGGTCAGACATGCATTTATATGCAATCAGAGGACATTTCTAAAGGCAAATAATGATTTTGAAATGGAGCGGATGGACAGTTTATTTAGGTACGATCGTTTTAGATGCATTTAGAATTCTGTGCACTCAGGATCCAATTTGAAATTCTAGACAAGTAAAGTGGCTGAACACACTTTAACCGCCTAAAGGGTAAATCCACTTTCACTGGGAAAAAAAATATCAAATTAAGAAAAAAAAATTATATATGAGTACACAAATTGCGACATGTCATATCGTAATTGAATGTTATTAAAAATGACCTTTCCTTTTCAGTCTGCCGCTCTGTAATTTTTCTGTAAAGTGCAATACAATATGGCTACCTGAAGGCGTACTGTACACAGAATGTATACAGAACGCCCCCCCAGAAACATTTCCTGCTTGTCTGATTGGCTCACTGATTTTCCCAGAAGTCTGCACTAAGATACGTCAGATTTTTGGCATCCCCTGCAACAAAAGTAATTTTTGGTGAGATACTCCCAACAGGAAATAACGTCTAAACCAGGGGTCTAAAACTGGTGGACCTCCATCTGTTGCAGAACTTTATCTCCCATGATTGCAAGGCTGACAGTTACAAGCCTGACTCCCATAGGCAGAGGTATGATGGGACTTGTAGTGCCGCAACAGCTGGCAGGCTGCCAGTTTGAAACCCCTGGTCTAAACGGTTGCAGACCCTGCAACTTTCCTCAGATTACCGATTCTGCAACAGCTGGTTGATAATTATGAAACCAATCCCATTAGACTCACTCAGCACAGATAAACACAGAGGGGTTTCTTCAGAACAACAAAAAGTAGGAATATGCAACAAAGTAGGTTAAAATACTTGCAATGTACATAGATCACCCAGAGGGATTTTTTTTTTTTTCTTCGGCTACAGGGTGGCACCTACGTGCCAGAGCACATATACAGACACACACACACACACACGTGATCCGACACTTCCAGGTATGGTGTGCGCGTCGCGGGGTCGCTTCCGCTGTGATTACACGCAGAAGTCAGTCGGTGGATGCAGGGCACTTAATGTCCTTTGGCACGTGCCAATCATCAGGTAGACACACAGAACTGCGATCTGCCTATGTAAACAAGGCAGACAGCCGTTCTGACAGGAGGAAAGGAGTGGAATTTGTGTCCCTGCAAAGTCAGGAATAAATCCCACCTCTTCCCCCTAGTAAAAGCACCTCCCACAGTGTAGTAAAACACTGGTTAGGCACACAGATAACCCTTTGATCGCCCCTGGGGTTAACCCCTTCCTATGCCAGTGTCATAAGTACAGTGACAGTGCACATTTTCAACACTGACTAATATATATATGCTGCACGATTCTGGATAAAATGAGAATCACAATTGTTTTCGCCTAGAATAAAGATCACGATTCTCGGCGCAACATCTTTTACATTATACAAGAAAATTGGGCTAACTTTACTGTTTAGTTTTTTTTTTTTAATCAAAGTGTATTTTTTTCCCAAAAAAAACTGCGTTTGAATGACTTCTGCGCAAATACAGTGTGACATAATAGATTGCAATGATCGATCGCCATTTTATTCTCTAGGGTCTTTGCTAAAAAAAATTATATATAATGTTTGGGGGTTCCAAGTAATTTTTCTAGCAAAAAAAAAAAAAAATACAGATTTTAACTTGTAAGCAACAATTGTCAGAAAAAGGCTTAGTCTTTAAGAGGTTAAACAGCCCTCGCTTACAGACAGGAGTTCATTCCTTTGATCTAAAAGAACAAAATGATACATGGGAAAGCATTGTGTTATCTAGTAGCCTTCTCAATGTTGACAAACATTTGGGGCTCTTTTTTTTTTTTTTTTTACAGCTGTGAATGAGCAGAGAACAGATCTGTAAGAATCGAGGACATGCTGTTTTAAGATCGTGATGGGGGGGGAGTGGGGGTGAATCGAGATTGCGATTGTTTTACGATTAATCGTGCAGCTGCACACTAATATATATATATATATATATATATATATATATATATATATATACACACACGATATGTGTATTGAATACATGTACCTTTCTCTATATAGAAATACTACACTTTTTGGCAAAAAACTCCTGAAGAAGTGCGGTCGGCGCAAAACATGTCGAGCTAAGCTGTACCCCAACTATTGGACATAGTACCCAACACTGTTGGTTACCCATTTACACCTTCCTACAGGAATCCTCCATCACAGGTCCTAGTTTTGATGCAGTCTGTGGGTGTGCCTATTCAACACTGAGGTTGAAGGTCCATCAAAGTGGTGGGATAATGATACAGTTGTTACGTATCTGTTTTACCGATTGGCTTGTTTTTAAAATGACAATATAATAAAATGTATATTTTAGATACATTTATCTTTGTGTGAGGTAGTGTTGCGCCACCAAAGTCCATTTTCTCTGCACTTTCGATACTATTTTATTTGGATACATTGTTGCATGACTGCGCAATTGTCAGTTAAAGTAACACAGTGCCATATCACAAACAATGGCCTGGTCATGAAGGGGGGGGGGGGGAGGGGCTACATTTTCCAGAAGTCAAGTGGTTATAGCAGGGGGGGGGGGGATGATCTGGGAGACAAAAAGTTGCTTATTTTTTACAGATAACTTCTCCTGCATTTAGCTTTTTCATGCCAGTGTAAGGCCCTGTTAAAACAAGGAGCAGATGGGAGGTGTGCACCCATTTGTTTTAGCACTAATTTGCATTGTGGTTCAGCAAAAAGAATTAGGCTGCAGAGGGCGGCAGGTGTTAATGCTTTGCTACTGCCTCCATTACCTTTAACTAAAATATGCACCGAAGGCGTTTACAGTGTGTTTAAGATGTAGGTGCAAAGTGTCAGAGGTGATCATTTCCCATTTTAGCACTTTGCAGGGCATCACTTGATACCACTGTGCCCACACTGTAAGGGTTCATTTCATGTTTATGTCTAGGAGCAGTGATCTCCAAACTGTGGCCCTTTACTTACCTTTATCTGGCCCTCAGGGCACTATTACACCAACTGGATCTAATGATGGAGCAAACTGTCTTAACAGATTTCACATCCCATATCTACATACCAGGAAGTCATGAACTTTTCAATGGAACACACCAGGGGCTAAGTTAAAGAGGTTGTACACGAGAAAAAAAAATTTTCTCTTCTTTAAATCCTGAAAGAGAAACCCATAATGAGCTAGTATGCATCGCATACTAGCTCATTATGAAATACTTACCTTAGAACGAGCCCCCGCCGTGCCGTCCGCTTACCTGTATGACGGGCGACATGTATAGTCGCCCGTCTTCCGGGATCGCGGCATCCGGCCATCTGATTGGCCGGAGCCGCGGTGACGTCACTCCCGCGCGCGGGAGCCGACGGTCACGGCACGGGGCTCTGAAGGAACGGCACGATCTGCCGTTCCTTCAGAGCGCATGCGCCAGTGACATCACTGGCTGCATTAAAGGTAAATATCTCCTAAACGGTGCATGTTTAGGAGATATTTACAGTACCTATAGGTAAGCCTTATCATAGGCTTACCTATAGGTACAACTTCCTGAGGAGGGTTTACTTCCTCTTTAAGGCATTGTTCTAAAAAAGTTTTTATTTTTCTGCAACAGAGGTCCATTAAAGTGTTACTTAAATCATTTTTTTTCTTCCATTTACCACTTGCCGACTGCCCCACGCAGATTTACTGCAGCAGGGGGCTCAACTGTGCATAATCACGTAGATCTACGTGAATATGTGCACGTGGTCTCGGCAGTGCGCGCACACACCGCCGGAGCCATGCCCCCGCTGTGATTAAACACAGCGGGAGCCAGACCGCAGGAGGAGCGGCGGTGATCAGCGCCGGCCTCCCGCGATCTTCACAGAAACTGACAGAAGACCTGTTGCTTATGTAAACAAAGCAGGCTGGCCTTCTGTCACACAGGCAGGGAGAGATCAGGATTTTCAGCTAAGCTAAGCTGATCTCTGTGCCTGTCACAGAACCCTTCCCCGCCACAGTCAGTAAGCACAAACAGGCATACATTTAGCCCTTTGATCACCACCCCTTCCCTGCCAGTGTCATTTATACAGTAACAGTGCATATTATTTAGTACTGATTACTGAATTAATGTCACTGGTCCCCAAAAAGTGTCAAAATGTCAGTTAGGGGTCCGATCTGTCCGCCGCAATCCCGCTAAAAATCACAGATCGCCGCCATTACTAATATAAAAAGTCCAAAAATCGATCCCGTAGTTTGTAAACGCTATAACTTTTACGCAAACCAATTAAAATACGCTTTTTGAGAGGTTTTTTTTTTTACCAGAAATATGTAACAGAATACAAATTGGCCTTGACTGATAAAAAATTCAATTTTTTAAAAAGATTTTTATTGGGAATGTTTTTCAAAATTGTCACTTTTTTTGTTTATAGCGCAAATTCTAAAAACCGCAGAGGTGATCAAATACCACCAAAAGAAAGCTCTGTTTGTGGGGAAAAAAGGACTTCAATTATATTTGGGTACAGCATCGCACGGTCACACAATTTTTAGTTAGAGTGACGAATCGCAAAAAAATGGCCTGGTTAATTATGGGGGGGTAAGACCTTCCTGAGCTGAATAAGCTGAGTTAAATAACAAACGTTATATTCACCTGCTTTGTGCAGTGGTTTTGCACAGAGCAGCCCCTATCCTTCTCTTCTCGGGTCCCCCGGCAGCAATCCTGGCCCCTGCCCTTCTTCAAGTGTCCCCATAGCAAGCCGCTTGCTATGAGGCTAGCAGTGCTTGCGCACTCGTGAACTGTGCGTCTATGGAGCTGGGTTACATAGACTTAGACAACGAAACTTAGCCCCGCCCCCACTTCCTCCTCACTGCATTTGATTGACAGCAGAAGCCAATGGCTCCTGCTGCTGCTCGAGTGCTGTGTGAAGAGGAAGAGGAGAGAAGCAGCCATGCACAGCACTAGATCTATTCTCCCCTCTATTCCCCTTCACACAGGGAAGGGGGGAGCAGAGAAATAGAAAACATTTTTTTGGCTTTACGCAAGGAATGCATTAAGGTAAAAACGTTTTTAGCTTAAGTATCACTTTAATGGTATATTGGTACATAGAAAGGCTGGAATAATAAAAAAAAAAAAAAAAAAACTTTCACCCCCTTTCCTGGCCAGGCCAATTTTAAGCTTAGCTTTCAGAGCTGTCACACTTTGTATGACAATTGCATGGTCATGCAACACTGTACCCATCTGAAATAATTCTTTTTTTTTTTTTTTCCCAACAAATAGAGCTTTCTTTTGGTTAATTAATCACTGCTGAGTTTTTGTGTTTTTTTTTTTACCAAGAAATAAATAAAATAAAAAAGACCGAAAATTAAAAAAAAAAAAGTTTTAGTTTGTCAGTAAATTTTGTAAATAAGTAAATTTTTCACCTTCACTGATGTGCAGTGACGAGGAGGCACTAATAGGCACTGACTGGCATCACTAATGGGCACTGCTGGGGCTTTACTGTAATCAGGGCACTGATGATCAGTACCCTGATTACCTGTACTGGTCTCCCCTACAAGGAGATGCCACTGATTGATTGGCTCTCCTCACCACACACTCTTGTCAGTGTGAGGCGAGAAAATAAACAGCACTTCTGCATTTTCATGTGACCTACTGTGATTGGACACACCCGATCACATGGGTAAAGAGCCACGTCATTTGCTCTTTACCGAGATCAGGGTTACGCCGTGTCCTAGGAACACGGCACAGACTCGCGACAGCGGCCGTTCTGGGGTGTCATCCCAGAACGAGAGCCGCACCGCTTCGCCCTCATTTCACAGTGGATGGGCTGGAAGTGGTTAAAGCGATATTAAAAGGCATAGTTAGAATTAAAAAATAAATAAATGTTATACTTACCTGCTCTGTGCAATGGTTTTGCACAGTGTAGCCCGATCCTCCTCTTCTCATGTCCAACGCCGGCGCTCCTGGCTCCTCCCCCACGACCAGTGCCCCCAATAGCAAGCCACTTGCTGTGGGAGCACTGGTGCATGTTTACTCCCGAGCCCTGCTCTTTGCATCCATAAGACACAGAGCTGTGACTCGGCCCTGCCTGTCGTTCTCTCATTAGCTCAATGGCTGTGATTGACAAGCAGTGGGAGCCAATGGCTCCCGTTGCTGTGCCTTAGCCAACGAAAGAGGGACACCCAGGACAGCCAAGGCTCCTGTGCATTTTGCTGAATCAAGAGGGGGGGGAGGGGTCAGGTGAATATTGGGGGGGGGGGGGCTGCACACAGGTTTTTTTTTTTAACCTTCATACATAGGAGTACATGAAGGTAAAATAAAAAAATTCAGCTTTTACAACCACTAAGGCATCATCCACCGCAGCACAAAGCGAGGGGTTAATTTTGTGCCGGCCTACAAGATGTGTGCCTATACCAGGCCTCCAACCTTTGCCCACCCTCCCCGCCTGCTGAAAAAGCATTTCTACACCAGGACGATGGCCGTCTTCAGGAACAGGCGTCGGGAGGCACTTCTGTATCCGGGGCCCATGTGAACTCGGCCTTTCACAACGCATTGTTCATTAAGGCGAGTCACATGGTTGGGGGGGGGGGGGGAAGGAACCACAGCTTAGTGGCTTTCGGAGCTTGTGGACAGATTCCTGCATGCTAATTTACTCACACTGCGAGCAATGCTAACAGGACAACATGTCGAACAGGATCCTTATTTGCACATAGCGATTTCCAGCGGGCTCTTGAGAAAATCAGAGGCGGATTACACTTCGTATATTTGACAGCAGCTAAACAAATCCTGCTCCAAACACAAAACATATGTTTGTAGTCCGTTTAACAAAACAGAGTGGCGGCGGTGTGTGTGCGCGGCAAGCTACATCAGCGACACTAGAAAAGACACGTCAAATGGTTGCTAGGGGTTACGGTTGTTTGCCCTGCTGCTCCTATTAAAAAAATAAAAACACACACAATATATATATATATATATATATATATATATATATATATATATATATATATATATATATATATATAAAAATCAATGTTAAATATCACCAGATTGGTAAAAAGTAGAAAAACCTGAATAGGCGACAGGCAAAGTTGCCAGGATTGATCGGCTCGCCATCCAAAGTGAGGCTATTTCCAATGCTACGCTCCCTTCCAGCTTTCTTTGTACTAGACAGTGGCGTGAACCGACAACCTTGAACAACGTTCGCAAGCCTGAACTGATCATTTTAAAATCTGACGCATCCGATGAAAACAATTTGTCGCCGTTACATTCGCCTACTAAATACTTCTTCACGTAAAGCCTTTTCTTTTTTTTTTTTTCTCCTCTCAGGCTCAACCGAGAGCACGATAGGCCTCTCCGCCAGCAAACTACTTGCGTGTCTGCATGCCAAGTTACGTCTTCTAGGCCTTTCCAGAAAGGAAGTAGAACAGTAAATGTCTAGCACACATCGAATGGGGCTCACGCTTGTTATTGAATCTTTTCTTTTTTTTTTCCAAGGCAGAGACGACCGACCGTGGATTAAGAGGGCAGAACAAATGGCGTTTTATTCCGCAGATAAGATCGCAGGATGATTTCTCTAAGAACAACGTTTAACGATCGGGGAGCATAAACAATGCTGGGGGGGGGGGATGAAAGAAGGGGTCGTTAAAAGTAAGCTTCCTTGTAGTCGTGGGGTGTCTCCCTTTTTGTACAGCGCTACGCTATAGGTTGGCGCTATAGAAATCGTACGTAAATTAAATCTGATTCATAATAAAAATAAAAGAAGGGATGAGAAGCATGGGTTTGTGTTTATTGATGATCTGCTGAGATGTGTGCAGCATGGCTGTAGGTAGGTGTGCAGCATGAGAGGGGGGGAGGGGGTAATGACCTGGCTGTCATGCAGTGTAGGAATGCACACACCGATGTCAGTGCTGTCTCCTCCACATTACCTGTTTGCCCCGATAGAAAAGCCTCTGTCTGTCCGGGCTGACGTTAAAACTCTCCTCGATCTTTAACCGGAGGCTCTCGATCTTGGTGAGTCGGGACAGGTCATCTATCGTGCGGGTCTCTGTGCCGTCTATGGTCCTCACCTG
The DNA here is from genome assembly GCF_965119305.1 of Pelophylax lessonae. Lineage (NCBI taxonomy): Eukaryota > Metazoa > Chordata > Amphibia > Anura > Ranidae > Pelophylax > Pelophylax lessonae. The sequence continues at coordinate 381,520,916 of NC_138768.1, read as the reverse complement.
GATCCACATCGTGCAGATCGGACGATCAGATATACACACACACACAGACAAGTCAACCTGCTTTACCGCTATAGGGCATCCAATGACAGCAAAAACAAAGACAGCCCGACGATCGGGAGTGCAGGCTGCTGTGCGGACGGACTTGGCGATGCTCCACTGAACAGGCTGCTCGCACACTGACGATGATGTTGTTGTTATTGTCTAGCCGTGTACGCGCCGGGTAGCCATGTCTGAGCAGCCCTGGGAGTGTTTACTAGGAGCTGCTAGCTCTCACATGGGGGGTCACGGCGCCAAGCGAAAATCTCGCGAAATCATTCGTGGGGCTGGCCCCTCGTGACACAGGAGGCTAGGCCCCGCCCACTCCTCCGGTGCATGCTTCCTCTTCTCACACAGCAGCATGCAGAGGGGGCATGGGTCACGTGTGTACTGTCCTCTCCTCAGGGCCTGGCCGGGCCCTCCCTTCCTGCAACACCACATGTGTCCTCTGTGGAATTGCCTTCCCATTCATTCATTAGTACAAAGCAGGAGCACTTAGCAACCGGTCCCATGTTTTATTTTTCCTTATGGCGTTTGGGTGGCACGTTGGCGTGGTTTCGCACAGGCGGCGATAAAGAAAACGGGCCGCTGAGCTGTGGGTCTTACCGCCACCCCCCAGTTGCTCCCCTAAGGGCCAAATCACGACCGTTGCAGGCGTAGAGGATTTAACCACTTGCTTACTGGGCACTTATACCCCCTTCCTGACCAGGCTAATTTTCAGCAATTTAAATTACAATTGCGCGGACGTGCAACACTTTACCTATAGGGAAATGTTATCATTTTTTTTCACACAAATACAGCTTTTTTTTTGGTGGTATTTGATCACCGCTGGGTTTTTTTTTTTTTTTGTTAAACAAACTAAAAAAGACGGAACATTTTGACAAACTAAAAAAGACGGAAAATTAAAAAAAAAAAAAAAAACTACAACTTTTTTATATTTTGTTTACATTTTTATTTTGCAAACCCGTAATTTTTCTCCATCACTGATGTGGGCTGATGAGGCTGCACTGATGCGTACTGATGATAGGCTGCACTGATCGGTGGCACTGATAGGCAGCACTGATAAATGACTGATGATGAGGCACTGATGGGCACTGATAGATAGCACTGGAGGGCACTAATTTGCAGCACTGGCAGGCAGCACTGGCTGTCAAGCTCAGCCATTCAAGTTTTTTTTGGCTTTAACCCATCATTACACAGGATCCCCCTCCTCCATCAAATTACAGGACACCTCCCCCATACTACCCCTTTCACTAAACAGGGCTTCCCTCCATCTTTACACAGGACCCCCTTCACCATACTACCCCATCATTACACAGGCCCTCTCCCCCGTACTATCCTCATAATTACACAGGACCCCCCTCCCCCATATTACCCTCATTACACAGGACCCTCTCCCCCAAACGACCCCCCTCATTACACAGGATCCACCTCCTCCATCAGTTTATAGGACCCCTCCCCCATACTACCCCCATCATTACACAGGACCTCCCCCCTCCATCTTTACACAGGACCCCCTTCACCATAATACCCCTATCATTGCACAGGATCCCCCTCATCCATTATTACACAGGAGCTTTCCTCCATACTACCCTCATCATTACACAGGACCCCTCTCCCATCATTACTCTGGACCCCTCCCCCATATTACCCCTATGATTACACAGGACCCCCACCCTCATTCTACCCCCTTCATTACACAGGACCCTCTCCCTCATTATTATACAGTACCTCCATTATTACACAGGACCCCCTTCCCCATACTACCCACATTACTCAGGACCACCCTCCATCATTACACAGGACCTCTCCCCCATACTACCCTGATCATTACACAGGACCCCCTGCCCCATATTACCCCCATTATTACACAGGACCATCTCCCCCATACTACACCCATCATTACACATGACCCTTTCCTCCATACTGCCCCCATCATTACACAGGACCCCCTCATATTATCCCCATCATTACACAGGACCCCCCACATATTACCCCCATCATTCCACAGGACCCTTTCCACCATTCTACCCCCATCATTCCACAGGACCCCCTCTTCCACTCATAGACCTCCATTGTCGCCCTCCCCCCAGTGGTCTTACCTTGATAGTGTCCAGAGGATCTTAGACGAGCACCGGGCACACCCCACAAACCTTTTGATGAGGAAGGTCTTCAGCAGAGGGATGGTCTGCAGCTTCTCAGACATGTTGAGGGAGAGTCTAGCCGAGTACGGGTGCTGAAAACCAATCACCCTCTTAGGCTTTTAAAGGGCATAAATTGCTAATTTAACTTCCTCACTACCTATCAACATTTTGGAGGCTCTGATATGGCAAGATAACACCCCCCACCCCCTGCCCAAATGACCCCTTTTTGGAAAGTAGACAGCCAAGCAAGTTTCTGAGTGGTATGTTGAGGCCATGGAATATTTTTTTTTCTTTTCGTATGTAGCACCCTACAGGTAGGTGCTAGTTAAAACTATAGTGGGCCTTGTCTGCCTAACAGCAGGGCTGTGATTTATCTAGTTAGGCTGTCAGGGCTTACAGATGTGCCTGCTGAAGGGAGAAGTATCCCCACTGGCTCCTGTGAGAGGCTTCTCATAGGGCAGTGTGGGAAGCACAATCAGGGGACACATCCCAGCTTGTAAATACCCCAGAAGGCAGATTATGCTGCAAGGAATTCTGGGAGTGGGTATAAGTTTGGGGGGAAGCACGTGGCACGGTGTCTTTGGCGGGAGCAGAGTTCTACACAATACTACCTCAAGCTGTGCCAGACGGGGGAAAGTATTCAGAGACCTACACAGTGAAACAGTGTCAGGAGTTCTACAGTTCTCAGTCTTGGATCTATTGGACTATAGGTCGGGGATTTAACACTTCTTCTGTTATACAGAGAGTTCTCAGAGTCAGGGAGCGTTGGCTGGCGCCAACGGGCATTTTCAGGTTCGAAGTCCCAATTGTAATTAGTTCAAGCCCAAAGGAGTATCCCACTCATTCCCTTCTCTCATCCCCTTAATTTATAATAAAAACCACAAACAAAGATGCCGGAGTTGTCGCTGCTTCAGTTGCCACACCTGGGGACTCAGCTCACATGGACTGGAGAGGGTTCCGGTACTAATGGCAGACCCACATCAGGCCATAGGCTTGGAAACCTTGCTACATTTGGGGGCTCGTCTGGGATTTTGCCATTAGCTACTGGGCCAGTTGGAAACGGCACAAGAAAAAGTCCAAAAAATCAATTTTTGTGTCCGGAACTGCTACATCAGCATCAGGCCGGGTGTAAGACTGCAACTGCGGGAGGCAGGGAGAGTGGACTGAGACTAGAGGCCCACAGAGAGGGATGCTTGTAGCAACGCAAATGCTCCAGGAGAGACTGTAAAGTGACCAAAACTCTTCATATGGATTATGAGATGTATTCTGCTGTCAGGAAGTGGAAAGCAGGAGACAAGTATGTCAGGATGTGTGAATGCAGTAACTGCCTGATAACAAGGAGTCCTAGTGTGAACAGTGCAAATGGCATCAAGGGTCCAGGAAAGGACAGAGAAGTGGACGCCGGAGGTCCTAGTGTGGACAGTGAAAATGAAGGCCAGGGGCACGGGAAGAGAGGTGCCAGGGGCAGGGTGATGGTGCAAGCTATGTGGAAGAATGTTGACCGTGCATCTGACAGCAGGACATTTATTCTTTATGGCGGTTGCACACATACTGTGGGGATTATGGTCGGCCACGCTGAGGAGGGCCGTGGAGCTAGTCCCGGAGCCAGTATGGAAGATGTTAATTGCACGTGTGTGGCAAGGAAGAGGAGTATCGACCGTGCAGTCTGTGGCGGGATGCTGCTCTTGCCGAGCAAGAGAGGGCAGCTGGCTTTAGACAGGAAAAGCCCCAGGAACCCCAACCTGGGCTAGCTCATCCTTCAGCCCTTCAGACAGACCTAAACGGAACTGCTTTGTGCACTGGTGTGCAGTCATGTTGGAACAGGAAGGGGCCATCCCCAAACTGTTTCCACAAAGTTGGGAGAATGAAATTGTTCAAAATGTCTTGGTAATGCAGCGTCATTCCACTGGGTGTCGGAACTCCAACGCTTAAAGTCTGTTATGTAGTTTTCCACAGCTCTTTGACCATGCTGAAGCTCGTGCAGAGCAGCCTCAGCGGTGGAGGTTCGCTGAGGGTCGTCATATAGCTGGGCCATGGCACTGAAGAAAGACAATACGGCCTCTAGAGGAGGACTGCGCTCTTCAATAAGCTGATGAGCCCAAGATTGTGGTTCAACCAGGAGCAGGGAGATGACAAAGCCCACTTTAGTAGCCTCCAAGGAAAAAGTCTGAGGTTGCAGAGAGAAATATAATTCACATGCGTTGCGAAACGCCCTGAACTTGCCTCTGTCCCCTGAGAACTTATCAGGTGTAGGGACCCGGGGGTTCAGGTGCCAACATCACTACTGTGGGACCTGGAGTAGGTTCTGCTGGTACCGAGGAAGAAGAAGCTGTCGTCACAGGGGGGTTCCCAATTGCAGAACGCATCCGTTCCTCCAGATGCATGTAGCACTCCTGAAGGGTCTTTACGGCTTGAGATAAATTTGCAAGATGCTGGCAGATCTCATCCAATGGTGAGGCCCCTCTTGCAGGCTGCGACATGGCTGTCTGATACTGTCAGGACTCTGGAGGTGAGCCTAACGTGCAGAGGGTAGCCTCTAGCTCACCGAGGTATGGAGCATAGACGAGTCACCCAGGCAGTAGACGCAGGCTAACCTGAGGTGCGGAATCTAAGTGCCAACCGGTCTTCACCAGAGCCTCAGATGGTGAGGACCGATTTTGCTGCGTGTATAGCACCAGGTCGCGGTCCTCGGGGTTGCCCTGCCAGGAGGGGAACAGGTCTGGATCCGGTGGCAGATAAACAGACAAGGATAAGGCAAAAGAGTGTCACAAACAAGGCGAGGTCAGGGCGGGCAGCAGACAAGCGAGGTGAGGGACAAGCCAGGAGGTCAAACAGAAATCAAACTGGATACAACAGGTTTCAGGTTCAGGAACACAGGAGAAGCTGCAGATCAGACAGAAAAGACACTGTGCTGCTGAGGTGCTTAAATAAGGCATCCTGTTGCCAATTAATGAAATTAGTCTGTACTAGGTTAACCCTTAGGTGGCAGATTCATGACAGCACTTTAGTGTGCACAGGGAGCGTTATTTTGAAGGGACAGTTATTTTGAAGGGACAGCAAATTTACACTGTTATACAAGCTGTACACTCACTACTTTACATTGTAGCAAAGTGTAATTTCTTCAGTGTTGTCACATGAAATGAAATAATGAAATATTTACAAAAATGTGGGGGGTGTACTCATTTTTGTGAGATACTGTACCTCCACAAGCTCATACATAGAGACCAGGTGGGCTTTGTCCCAGGCCGGCAGTCGGGGGATAAAATTCTCAAATGTTATACACTTGATCCATATTTTACATCAGCGCAATATACCGGGCTTTTTTTGTCTCTCGTCATATACAAAGCATTTGATTCGCTCTCTTGGGATTACTTAGAATTTGCGATCACGCGGTGGGGTTTTCGGGAGATTTCTTGGCCTGGATTACAGCCCTATACTCGTCCCCCACAGCCTCCATTAAATACGCTGGGTTTCTTTCCTCACCTTTCCTGATTTTTTGGGACACGAGGGAGGGTTGTCCACTTTTGCCAGCGCTTTTTATTCTTGCACTGGAGCCGCTGGCCATGGCTCCCCGTGAAAACCCCAACATTTCTGGCGTTTCTTACGCAGATAACCATTATAAGGTGAATTTTTATGCGGATGACGCCCTCCTGGTCCTTACCAATCCTATTGTTATTCATTTGAACCTTCAGGTGACGCTGGATAACTTTTCCATTATCTCGGGCCTCTGTATACTGTAAATCTCTTTAAAACCACCACATCGGTGAACATCGCACTTCCTGATAACCTGGTCCTGCACCTACAGACCCAGTTCCCCTATGGATGGGCACCCCATTCCATAGATTATATGGGGATTAAAATCACCTTCTCCTACTTCATCTTGTTTGCAGCCAACTACTATCCTCTGCTGCGCTCACTGACCTCTCTTCTCTACACCTGGCAATTTACTTTCCTCTCTTAGATAGGTCGGATCCATGTTATCAAAATGACAATCCTGCCCAAAGCCCTCGATTTCTTTTGGACCTTGCCCATACATGCCCCCTCCTCCTTTCTACGTCTTTTACAGAACAGAATCCTTCAGTTTATCTAGGCTCACAAACGCCCCAGAGTTCCCAGGTCAACGCTCTACACTCAGATTACAAGGCGGTTTGGGAGCTCCTAATATGGCCAAGTATTATCTGGCAGTTCATATTTCTCAACTTTCCATGCTACATGCCACCTCTGATGTCCCATTATGGGTGCTTTTGGAATGACCTAAATGTGTCTCAATTTCTTTAGAAGCGTTGCTCTGGCTCCATCATAGACTATGTCCCATAACGCTAAGCCCTCAGATGCTTCATAGCCTGAAAGCTGTGGCATTCTGTTAAATATTCCGGAAACTTGATGTTCCCTTTGTTGCCTCTTTTACCAATCATTAATAATCCCCTTTTTGTACGGGGGTTGGAGAAACCTCGCTCCGTCTCCTGGTGGGCCTCCCATGCCTTCACAAGGGTGCATCACTTTTTAACTGCACGTTCATTTCCATCGTGGGTGGCCCTTCAGGAGACGATTTAGATTCCCAGGCAGAAACACTTTCGCTATTTGCAATTGCGCACCTGGATTTTGTCTCTTTATCATACTTCCACCTTTTCTTTTCGCAAGACGTCTTTTGAGCATACTTGTCTACATTCCCCGGGGTCCCCTGGTCTTATTCCATCGCTTTATGCCTCTCTTAATGGTAGGTCATCTTTATTGACCCTTTCCTATGTGACACAATGGGATCTGGTATTGAGGGGGAGGACTGGAGTAAGGCTTGGACAACCATAGCTACATTTTCATTCAACACTACCTAGAGGCCGCTTATAAAGTGCTTCTGCAGTGGTACTGGGTCCCAGGTAGGCTTGCTCACGCTTATCCTGGCAGCAATGACAGATGTTTTCGGAACTGTGGTCAGCGTGGGGCTGTCCTACATATATGGTGGTCTTGTCCACGATTGATTGGCTGCTGGTCCAGGATCTTTGACCTATTGCAGACGTTATTTCATATAACGGTCTGCAAGGATGCCAGGCTGGCTCTTCTACATTGCCCTGTACTGGGCTTCTTGGCACCCCAGCAGGAATTGGCCACATACCTTTTTATCTCCATTAAGAGAGTTATTGCCCAGGCCTGGAAGACCCCATCTGTTGCTTTCCAGGGGGTGAAAATCAGAATTACCGCTCTGATGGTTGATGAGCAGATGTCCACCATACTGAAGGATTCGCATTCAAATGTTTGGAAAATCTGTGAACCGTGGATATATTACTCCTACCCATCCCTGCTCCCGATTAATTATGGTCAGCTTTAAACCTTGTTTGTACAGGTCCCGTGTCCGTGGTACTCGCCCTCTCTTGGGGTCCCTCTTCTCTTCTGTTTTGTTTTCTTTTTCCTCTCCTTTCTCTGTTTGCTCCCTCTTCTCTTCCTTCCTGATGTGAAGGCTAGCAATGTAGACTGCTGTACTCCAGGTAACGGTTCATTGTTATGTTACTTATTACACATTCACACGCTGTTTCTTTACATACCTGTTCCATGTCACCCTTGTGTGGGCAAACCATGGCTTGTTATGACTCTTGAAATTTCAATAAAAATATAGAAACAGAAAAAAAAAAAAGAAAATGAAGAAAATTTTTTTTTTCGTTTACTTTCTTCATTTTCCAAAAATTGTGGCAACAAATGAGACCTGCAAAATACTCATCATGCCTCTTATCATATACCTTGGGGTGTCCTCTTTCCGAAAATGAGTCTTTTGGGGGGTTTTGCACTATCCTGGCATTTCAGGGCCTCCGAAACTGTGATAGGTCGTCAGGAAGTGTAATGAGGAAATAACTCCCTTTAAAAGCCTGAAGGTGCTCATTGGATTTCGGGGGCCTGTACGTGGCTAGACTGCCAACAAGTCTCTCACATGTGATATCCCCATATTCAGGCGAAGTATCAGAATGCATTTTGGGGTGCAATTCCACATATACCAATGGCATGTGTGAGCAATGTTTCACTTAATTGACAACTTTGTGTAAAAAAACAACAAAAAAACCAATTTTTTTAAATTTTCCAGAAACTTGTGGCAAAAATAAAATCTTCCATGGGCTTAACATGCCTCTCAATAAATACTTTGGGGTGTCTACTTTCCAAAAAGGGGTAATTTGTAAGGTGTTTGAACTGTCCTGGCATTTTATGCCCAACATTACACTCTTGTGCCACACATCACCCACTCTTTAACCACTTGCCTTTTTTGACACTTTTTGTTTACATGAAAAAATATATATATTTTTTGTCTCGCTAGAATATTACTTTTTGTCACACAGTATTTGTGCTGCAGTTTTTCAAATGCAAATGTTTGGGAAAATACACTTTTCAAATTTTAATGCACAAAAACACAATATATATTACCCGATTGTTTGACATGCTTTAAATTTACGAACCCTTGTGCAGCGATGACGCACTACATACATTTATAAAGGCCTTTACGGGTTACCAATTTAGATTTACACAGGTCTAGTGCTAGAATTACTGTCTTCGATCTGACATTTGTGGTGATACCTCACATGCATGGTGCAATTGCTGTTTGCATACGACACAAGTCCGATCCCTGCATTGGCTATTTGCATGTGCAGGGGGACAGGGGTTCTTTCATTTTTTTTTTTTTTAAATGATTTATTTTGCTTTTTTATTTTATTTTACACCCTCTCTTCCTTTTGTTTTTTGTTAATCACTTTTATTGTTATCACAGGGAATGTTGATCTCCCCTGAGATAGCAATAGGCAGTGACAGGTACTCTTTTTTCTGAGAAATTTGCAGTCTATTAGACTCTAGATCTCTCCTCTGCCTTTAAAACATCTGACCACACCAAGATTGGTGTGATCAGATGTTTTCCCAATTTAAAAATTACATTGTTTATATCGAGCAAATCCAAAGTGATAAAATGCTTGTACTGTAGCTTCCGGTTTCTTAGGCCATAAAGATGATTGGAGCCATTCCGGCTCTATGGTCAGCTTGGGGAACCACCGGCTGCATTCTCGGGGTCCCCGGTGGGACAGGAGAGCCTGAGAAATCTGTGAAAAGAGGTTGTAAAAGCAATCTAGCGGCTAGGATTGCTATTACATGAAAACCGACCGCTGCCTGAAAGAAACAATACCAAGATGATGCTTAAACCTGCGGGCATCATTCCGGTATAACCACTCAAAGTCCAGCGACGTACCAGTATGTTGCTGGACCTTATTGAGCATATACAGTCAGGTCCATAAATATTGGGTCATTGACACAATTCTAATCTTTTTGGCTCTATACACCACCACAATAGACCTGAAATTAAACAAATAAGATGTGCTTTAATTGAAGACTTTCATCTTTAATTTGAGGGTATTTACATCCAAATCAGTTGAAAGGTGTAGGAATTACAACAGTTTGCATATGTGCCTCCCACTTTTTAAGGGACCAAAAGTAATGGGACAGTTGGCTGCTCAGCTGTTCCATGGCCAGGTGTGTGTTATTCCCTCATTATCCCATTTACAAGGAGCAGATAAAAGGTCCAGAGTGCATTTTAAGTGGGCTATTTGCATTTGGAATCTGTTGCTGTCAACCCTCAATATGAGATCCAAAGAGCTGTCACTATCAGTGAAGCAAGCCATCATTCGGCTGAAAAAACAAAACAAACCCATCAGAGAGATAACAAAAACATTAGGTGTGGCCAAATCAACTGGTTGGAACATCCTTAAAAAGAAAGAATGCACCGGTGAGCTCAGCAACACCAAAAGACCAGGAAGACCACGGAAAACAACTGTGGTGGATGACCAAAGAATTTTTTCCCTGGTGAAGAAAACACCCTTCACAACAGTTGGCCAGATCAAGAACACTCTCCAGGAGGGAGGTGTATGTGTGTCAAAGTCAAAAATCAAGAGAAGACTTCACCAGAGTGAATACAGAGGATTCACCACAAGATGTAAACCATTGGTGAGCCTCAAAAACAGGAAGGCCAGATTAGAGTTTGCCAAACAACATCTAAAAAAGCCTTCACAGTTCTGGAACAACATCCTATGGACAGATGAGACCAAGATCGACTTGTACCAGAGTGATGGGAAGAGAAGAGTATGGAGAAGGAAAGGAACTGCTCATGATCCAAAGCATATCACCTCATCAGTGAAGCATGGTGGTGGTAGTGTCATGGCGTGGGCATGTATGGCTGCCAATGGAACTGGTTCTCTTATATTTATTAAAGATGTGACTGCTGACGAAAGCAGCAGGAGGAATTCTGAAGTGTTTCGGGCAATATTATCTGATCATATTCAGCCAAATGCTTCAGAACTCATTGGACGGCGCTTCACAGTGCAGATGGACAATGACCCGAAGCATACTGTGAAAGCAACCAAAGAGTTTTTTAAGGGAAAGAAGTGGAATGTTATGCAATGGCCAAGTCAATCACCTGACCTGAATCCGATTGAGCATGCATTTCACTAGCTAAAGAAAAAACTGAAGGGAAAATGCCCCAAGAACAAGCAGGAACTGAAGACAGTTGCAGTAGAGGCCTGACAGAGCATCACCAGGGATGAAACCCAGCGTCTGGTGATGTCTATGCGTTCCAGGCTTCAGGCTGTATTTGACTGCAAAGGATTTTCAACCAAGTATTAAAAAGTGAAAGTTTGATTTATGATTGTGTAACAGGAAGTCAGCTAAATCTGGGAATGTAGTCACAGGAAGGAGATACATTTCTACCTGATTTAGAAAGTCCATTAATTAATTTAGGGTGTTGGCTACAGAGCTAGCCAGCAGGAAGTTGAAAGGCCTTCACCTGTTCAGAATGAGGGAGTTAAGGCTCTATAATTTGTTCAGAGAAATTCCTATTGTTTGCTGCCTCCAGAAGCTGCATCCTGAAGCCATGTGGGCTGGGAGCAGGAGGACAGTCAGCGTGTGCCTCCCGACAGGATGTGTGGGCCTGGGAGAAGACCCCCCGGAGTGATGTGTGCCCGGGACGGTAACCAAGGGTGAATACGTCTCAAAGGTGAGAAGACGAACTGTTGTTGTGAAAGAAACAAAGGACTGTGTTGCCCTGTGAAGCTATTATAAAAGGACTATTGAGTGTCCGCTGGAGGACAAGGAAGTCTGCCCGACGGTAGGTTGGAGACAGACACTTAGGCAGGTTCCAGTTGTGAGAAGGTAGCCGCCCACAGAGGCAAGGATTTATTTTCTGTTTTATTTTATTTTGGATGTTTTGCTGCATACAGCCTGGTGAAGAAAACACCATTTAATAAACCACACTGTTTGTTTGCAAGCACTTGTCGGCTACCTCTCTGGGAAAACGCACCCCCCAAGGGGTCATCCACACCCGCCACCGAGCTAATCCCTCACATATGGTGGAGGTATGCAGTGGGCATAAGCAGAGATCCCTGCAAGGAAGTGCAAATGTTTGATGAACTTTATCTGGTGCATGAGATTGCACAATCTATGTGTGCAGGAGAGAAGATCCTGACAAAAAAAAAAAAAAAAGTGTTTTAAAGAGACAGCGGTCTCAAAATTATTTGATGAACTTTGTTGTGTCTGGTGCAAGTGACTGCACAAACTGTGTGTGCAGGAAAAGAGATCTTGCAAGAGAGAGAGAAAAACTACATGTGTTAAAGAGACAGTGGTCTGAAAAATTTTTGCTGGACTGTGAAAAATTTGTTTGTGGAGTTATTGAAGATGGGGCGTTCAAAACGCCTGAAGAATGCAAGATAGATGAAATGAGAGACCGGATTCTATGGATGGAGGGGATGTTGCCGTCTGAACCAGCCCCATCCATGCCTAAAGAGAGTCTACTAAAGAGGAAGGTTGTTGTCCCTAGCAACACTGATGAAACCGCTATGGAGACGCAGTGTGCTCAGATGAAAAGTAAACTCAAAATGGAGGAGATGTTGAAACATCTGATTATATCAAATGCAGCTCAACAGCAAGCAAATGCAGCTCAACAGCAGGCAAATGCGGATTTTCAGCAGAGCTTTGCAGCTCAACAAAAGGCTCATCAAGAGAGCATGGCAGGCTGGAAACAGAGACGCCAGCAGCCAATGGAGGCCATCGGTTTGGAGGAAACCGAGTATGTGTGCAGGGCTGAGTTGGATGCCTTGCAACGGAAAATGGAAGAAAAGGAACAAGTCTTGGAATTGCTTAAAATGGAGCATAGAAACTTGCAGGAAATGAATGAACTACTCAAGTCTCATGTGTTACAGTGGGAAGAATCCACTGCTCTTCTTTTGGTCGAGTTGCAAAAACGCAGAGAGACTATAATGGAGAAAGATACCATCCTCATGGAAAAGGAAAGTGAAATTCAGACTTTGCAGAAGCAAAGTATGGCTGATATGTTGGAGTTGCGTAATCAGCTGGAAAAAAGTCTTCAGTCTTTGGAAGTTACAAAAATAGACCTGCAGGAGTCGCAGGAACAGAATGTCGCTCTGAAAACGACATTGTCTCTCAGCGACAACGAGAAAAGTGAAAGAGAGGCTAAATTACTGAGTACTGTGTATGAGCTCACCACTTTGAGCAATGTGGTAGATGAATTACGTGCAGACTGTGAAAGTTGGAAAGGTGAAGCCCAACGTTTCCAGCAGCAGTTAAAGGAGAAAGAAGCCTGTGTGGCAGAATTACAATCTCATTCCCAGAAACTAGCCAATGAGGTGAAGGCTCTTATGCAGGGAAAAGGAGATTGTGAACATAAGAGGGAAAAAGTAGAGGCACAGCTTCTGGAATCGCAAGTCAAGGTGTCAGAAGGTGACCGATTGTGTGCTAAGCTGTCAGAGAAGGCAAACCGACTGCAGGTTGAGTTGGACAATGTTACAAATCAGCTTTCTCAAGCAGACAGCAAATCTAGAGAAATTGCGGAAGATTTTTCTATCTTGGAATCGCAGCTGCAAGACACGCAGGAACTCTTACAGGAAGAGAGGTGTCAAAGGCTGAGTTTTAGCACAAAGCTCAAACAAATGGAAGATGAGAAAAATGGCTTCCTGGAACAATTAAAAGAGGAGGCGGAAGCAAAGAAAAACCTATCAGAGCAAGTCGCAACATTGCAAGCTCAGATAGCGGATATGAAAAAACGCATGGAAGAAAGCGTTGGTTCATTACAGTGTGTTGAAGATGTGAAAAAGAAGTTTGATCAGATGCTTGGTGAAGAGAAGACTGTGTCTGCAAAATATGCAGAAGAACGCGCACGTGCAGAAACGGAGGTGCGTGATAACGAGAGCAAAGCCCTGCTCTTGGCTCGCTCTTTGGAGGAAGCTCTAGAGTGTAAGGCTGAACTAGAAAGTGTTAAACAGCTGCGTACAGAAATGGAAGAATTGGTCAGCTCCAAGGATGATGTTGTGAAAAGCGTTCAGGAGCTAGAAAAGTCTAAGCGAGCCTTAGAACAGCAAGTAGAAGAGATGAAGATTCCGTTGCAGGAACTGGAAGAGGAATTCCAGGCAACAGAGGATCTGTCCCAAAGAGGGGATAGTGTGCCTGATGCAGTTTTTAAAAGGATCAGTGTTTTGGGGTCTGTCCTGAGTGAGCCTCAGAAATGTGACGACATGTGGCTTGAATCACCCCTTTGGAATAAACCGTTCCTTCAAAAACTTCAAGCATTGGAAAATGTATCATTAGAGCTTCAGCAAACAAAGGAGCTGAGTAAGAAATGTGGTGATTTCTCAGTTCAGGCTGAAAACCTAGTGGAGAAAACTAAGGCTGTTGGTGAAAACGTGAAGCAAATGAATAAGTGCCTTTCAGGGAGTGTTTCCAAAATGGAACTGGTGAAAGACGGGTGGCAGAAGTTTGATCGTGATCTTGAGATGCATTCCATGTGGAATTCAGATAGAGAAAAAGAACTAGGTGACCTTGAGCGGTCAAATAGTTCAGCAGAAAGTGCATTGAAGAAACCTGTAAAAGAATGTGTTGCAGTTCCATGCTTCTTCACTGATGCAGAGAGGAGGTCTATAATGGATACCACCCAGATCGCTGGGTTCAACTGTGTTGTTGCCTTTAACCCCTATGTTGGTGGAAGGAAAGTTGATGATGTTCTGGTTGGCTACTTCTGTGAAGAGTTTGGCAAGAAATATAAACTGAATATCAAATCAAATAGTAGGCCTTTACTGCGACTCGCTCAGGAGGGCGAAAAGTTTAAGAAGTTGATGAGTGCAAATGCTTCAGATCTGCCTATGAATATGAAATGTTTGAATGATATTGATATCTCTGGGAAAAGGAACAGGGGTCACTTTGAAGAAATGTGTGACAGCCTGTTGTCTCAATTGGAAAATCCTCTGCACAGCATCTTAGAGCAAGCAAAGCTCAAGAAGGAAGATCATTCCCTTTTACAACAAAAAGTCAATGATTGTGTACAGCTGTATGGAGAGGCAACTCAAGTCACAGAGGGATGTCAAGAGTCCCTACTTGGAACAAAGCTTAGTGAAGCAAAGGTTCTCAAAGTTTTGTGGAAAACATTTATGGATTGCAGAGAGAGGCGTCTTAAGAATGTTGAAGACCTTAAGACTAGCCCAATTGAGTTGCCTATGGATCACGGTCCTCCATGGTGGATTGGACAGACGGTTATGAGGGACAAGCTGTCTGACATTTATGAGAAAGCTGTCAATGAAGATGACAGAAACGAGAAGGAGCAAAATGATGCCAAAAATGCAGTTGAAGAATGTGTATATGAGATGAGAGACAAACTGTGTGGCATTTATGAGAAATCCGTCAATGAAGATGACAAAACAGTTTCATCCGGAAGCTTGAGGATAATAGGAGGCTTATCAGTGAGTCAGCAGTGCTTGACACATGCGTGCCTGGAAATCTGTGTCCCAACCCTAGGGTTGAAACAAGAGGGGGGGGTATGTAACAGGAAGTCAGCTAAATCTGGGAATGTAGTCACAGGAAGGAGATACATTTCTACCTGATTTAGAAAGTCCATTAATTAATTTAGGGTGTTGGCTACAGAGCTAGCCAGCAGGAAGTTGAAAGGCCTTCACCTGTTCAGAATGAGGGAGTTAAGGCTCTATAATTTGTTCAGAGAAATTCCTATTGTTTGCTGCCTCCAGAAGCTGCATCCTGAAGCCATGTGGGCTGGGAGCAGGAGGACAGTCAGCGTGTGCCTCCCGACAGGATGTGTGGGCCTGGGAGAAGACCCCCCGGAGTGATGTGTGCCCGGGACGGTAACCAAGGGTGAATACGTCTCAAAGGTGAGAAGACGAACTGTTGTTGTGAAAGAAACAAAGGACTGTGTTGCCCTGTGAAGCTATTATAAAAGGACTATTGAGTGTCCGCTGGAGGACAAGGAAGTCTGCCCGACGGTAGGTTGGAGACAGACACTTAGGCAGGTTCCAGTTGTGAGAAGGTAGCCGCCCACAGAGGCAAGGATTTATTTTCTGTTTTATTTTATTTTGGATGTTTTGCTGCATACAGCCTGGTGAAGAAAACACCATTTAATAAACCACACTGTTTGTTTGCAAGCACTTGTCGGCTACCTCTCTGGGAAAACGCACCCCCCAAGGGGTCATCCACACCCGCCACCGAGCTAATCCCTCACAATTGTTAATCAGTCCCATTACTTTTGGTCCCTTAAAAAGTGGGAGGCACATATACAAACTGTTGTAATTCCTACACCGTTCACCTGATTTGGATGTAAAAACCCTCAAATTAAATCTGAAAGTCTGTTTGTTTGATTTCAAATCCATTGTGGTGGTGGATAGAGCCAAAAAGATTAGAATTGTGTCAATGTCCCAATATTTATGTATGTAGTATATTTTATCCAGCCTGTGACCTGAACGAAAAAAGAGAACCTAACAGATTCCTCTAATCACATCAATCGATGTGGATGAAGAAATCTCTGCAAAAAAGTGAAAAAATATATGCTGAAGCATAGAGGTGATCCACCCACTGACCACCCCAGGCCCCCATGCTTCAGCATATACGTTTTTGTTTTTTTAAACTGCATATGTGAAATCTCCTTCTACAGCTCCGCAATCACTGATGTATGTATTCTGAAAGCACACCCTGCTGCTGTTAGAATAAGCAGATAAGTGTTGAAGCTGAATGGCATTCCTGCAAAGCAAACAACAGTTAACAATAAAACACAGTAACAATAAAACATTAACACAATAACACGACACCTTTTTTTTTATTGCAATCTGTGCCAAAAAATGAAAAAATCTAAATATATATGCTGAAGCATAGGGGCGATCCTCGCACTGACCACCCCAGGCCCCTCATGCTTAGGAAATTACACTCTTTTTTGAACTGCGGATGATAAATCTCCTATTACAGCACTGCAATCACGTCTGTATTCTGAAAGCACACCCTGCTGCTGTCAGAATAAACAGATCAGTTGTGCAGGCAAATGGCATTTATGCAAAGCAAACCACGGTTACATAACCGTAATGTAATAAAACACACTAACAAGAGAACATTAACCGATTGCCGCCCGCCCGCCGTCATATTACGGCGGAGCGGTGCGACCATTGTTCTGGGCCGCCGTCATATGACGGCGGCACTTTCAGCAGGGCAGGCGCGCGATCGTGTGCGTCCCGCCCTGCACTGCCGGTGTCGGGGTGTCCCCGGGACACCCCCCGTCACCGGCAGGAGGGAAACAGCCAATGGGCATGGCTGTTTCCCACGTGATCGGCTGTGTTCCAATGACACAGCCGATCACAATAGAGGAGCCCACAAGATGACCGTGCATGCGCGATCGGGAGCGCGCAGCGCGGTCATATCGGTGGCTCAGGTGGAACACAGCTAGTCACCGGCGGTAGTAAACAGTCACTGACAGTGACTGTTTACTTTGTGATCGGCTGTGAATCCATTCACAGCCGATCACAAAATGTAAACAGAGCAGTAACTCACTGTTACTAGCTCTTCTCCCCTCACACAGTTTCCTGTACACATGTCACAATGTAAAAGCACACAAATAAATGTCCCCACACAGTCCTTAGCCCCCCCCCCCCCCAATTGCACCTGTCACCCAACAGTCACCTCATCAGTGCCCAGAAGGCTACGTTCACATGTGAGCGTAGCGATCGCAGGCAGAATCACAGCGATTCTGCCTGCGATCCGGAAATCATTGCAAATCGCGGGGCGCCTGTGCTTTGCCCGTGATTTGCAATAGCACCCCAAACGCTGTGTGATGTTGCCACGATTTCCACCTGCCGAATCGCGGTAACATCGCACAAACAACGCATGACGCCCAAAAAAAGGTACAAGAGTTTCTTTTGGGCGTTTTTTTGTTGCAAATCACGGGCAACGCACAGGCGCCCCGCGATTTGCAATGATTTCTGGATCGCGGGCAGAATCGCAGTGATTCTGCCCGCGATCGCTACGCTCACATGTGGACATAGCCTAAAGTGCACCTGTCACCAGAGACTGCCATCAGTACCGCCGTGCACCATCTCCCGTCACCTGTCACCCATCGGTGACCATCACCCGTCACCTGTCACCCCATCAGTCATCGTCACCTGTCACCCCATCAGTCATCGCCACCTGTCAACCCATCAGTGATTGTCATCTGTCACCCCATCAATCATCGTCACTTGTCACCCCATCAGTGATCGTCATCTGTCACCCCATCAGTGATCGTCATCTCTCACCCCATCAGTGATCGTCATCTGTCACCCCATCAGTGATCGTCATCTGTCTACCCATCAATCATCGTAGCCTGTCACCCCATCAGTCATCGTCACCTGTCACCCCATCAGTCATCGTCATCTGTCATCCCATCATTCATCGTCACCTGTCACCCTATCAGTCATCGTCACCTGTCAACGATGTATTTTGGGGTGCAATTTTTGCTATATACATGCAACCACTTACCGACCGCCTAACGACTATATACGTTGGCCATTAAAAGCTAAATACTGGGGTTATGGCAGCAGATAGCCCCCATAACCCTGGTATTTTTTTAAACGGCGGGCGGTTGGCTTTCAGATAAGGGTGGTCCCAGTGGCGGATTCGCCGCGGAATTACCCTTACAGTGCAGGGGAAGAGGTGACCCCCCCTCCCGCCGCATCCCAGACGTTTTCCCAGCTTACCGCACCCGCCGGCAGCGGGGAAAACTATCCTTTCCCTGATCCTCAGAGACAGGAAGTCAAGTGAGGGCAAGATGGCCCTCACTCGACTCTATGGTCTTGGAGGACCGGAGCTACATCAAAAGTCGTTGCCTAGCAACCGGTTTAAAGGGCCGTTTTTTTTTTTTTTTTACTTTTACAACAATTTTTTTTTTTTTTTCTTTTTTAGTGTAGTTGTGAGGTGTGAGGTCTTTTTGACCCCAGTTCTCACAATAAAGAGGACCTGTCATGCCTATGTTTACATTCCTTGTAACAGGAATAAAGATGACCAAAACATTTTTTTTTTTTAAACTGTGTAAAATAAAAAAATAATAAATAAAATAAATAGGAAAAAAAAAAAAATGAAAGCGCCCTGTCCCCGTTAGCTCGCGCGCAGAAGCGAATGCATACGCAAGTCCCGCCCACATATGTAAACGGTCTTCAAACCACACATGTGAGGTATCGCCGTGATCGTTAGAGCGAGAGCAATAATTTGAGCCCATGGACCTCCTCTGTAACTCTAAGCTGGTAACCTGTAGAAATTTTTAAATTGTTGCCTATGGGGATTTTTAAGTACCAATGTTTGGCGCCATTCCGTGAGCGTGCGCAATTTTGAAGCATGACATGTTGGGTATCTAATTACTCGGCGTAACATTATCTTTCATATTATGGAAAAAAATTGGGCTAAATTTACTGTTTTCTCATATTTTAATTAAAAAAGGTGAATATTTTTCAAAAAAATTGCATTTGGAAGACTGCTGCGCAAATATGGTGTGATAAAAAATATTACAACAATCTCCATTTTATTCTCTAGGGTCTCTGCTAAAAAAAATATATATAATGTTTGGGGGTTCTAAGTAGTCTTCTAGCAAAAAAAATGATTTTAGCTTGTAAACACCAAGTGTCAAAAATAGACCCAGTCTTAAAGTGGATAAATGGACAACAATGTGTAAAGTGCTACTTGGATGTTAGGCCTATGTATGTGGCCAGGCTGTGAAAAAGTGTTACACATGTGGTATCGCCATACTCAGGAGGAATAGCAGAATGTATTTTGGGGTGCAATTTTTGCTATGTACATGCTATGTGTTGGAAATATTTCATAAATGGACAACTTTGTGTAAAAAAAAATGCATTTTCATTTCATTTTCTTTCCACATTTTCCAAAAACTTGTGGAAAAAAATGACACGTTCAAAAGACTCATTATGCCTCAAAAATTATACGTTGGGGTGTTTGCTTTCCAAAATGGGGTCATTTTATGGGGGTTTCCATTGTCCTGGTGCTCCAGGGCCTTCAAAAGTGCGATAGGTTGTCAGGAAATTATATGTGTAATTTATGCTCCTAGAATGCCGGACGGTGTTACTTGGATGTTAGGCCTCTGTATGTGGCCAGGCTGTGAAAAAGTCTCACACATGTGGTATCGCCATACTCAGGAGGAGTAGTAGAATGTGTTTTGGGGTGTAGTTCCAAGTATACATATGCTGTGTGAGAGAAATAACCTGTTAATACGTCAATTTGTAAAAAAAAAAAAAAAAATCTTCATTTTGCAAAGAATTGTGGGAAAAAATTACAACTTCAAAAAACTCACCATGCCCCTTATTAAATACCTTGGAATTTCTACTTTCCAAAAAGGGGTCATTTGGGGGGTATTTGTACTTTCCTGACCTTTTAGTGTCTCAAGAAATGAGATAGGCCTTCAGTACATCAGGTGTGATCAAGTGTGATCAATTTTCAATGAATAGCACCATAGCTTGTGGACTCTATAACTTTCACAAAGACCAAATAATATATACTTATTTGGGTTATTTTTACCAAAGATAAGTAGCAGTATAAATTTTGGCCAAAATTTGTGAAGAAAAATTACTAATTTGCTAAATTTTATGACAGAAACAAAGAAAAATGCGTTTTTCACGATATTTTCAGTCTTTTTTTATTTATAGCACAAAAAATAAAAAACCCAGTAGTGATTAAATACCATCAAAAGAAATCTCTATTTGTGTGAAGAAAAGGACACAAATTTTTTATGGGTACAGTGTTGCATGACTGAGTAATTGTCATTCAAAGTGTGAGAGCGCTGAAAGCTGAAAATCGGTCTGGGCAGGAAGGGGGTGAAAGTGCACTGTAGGCAAGTGGTTAAAGAATAAGTTCACCTTTTAGAAAAAAATAATAAATGCACATTTTGTTGCAAGTAAACCAATATGCATTTATGATTTTTTTTCTTTTGGAGCCTGTAAAGCTGGTGCCATGCAGATCTCCTTCAGATCTGTCAGTTTATCTGTGCATCCCATATGGACAGGCAGATACACTGACAGGAAGAAATCAATAAACTACCACAGCGCTCTACTGCCCCATGGTAGTTCATTGAGACCTCCAGGCCAAAAACCGCAAAGGATTGTGGAGCTTGTAGTTCATTCACACACAGTGCTGTGTGAATGAATGATGCAGCCATGTGGGAGGAGCTTGTACGGGAAACTTCTTCCTGTACTGTTGCCACAGGAGGGGGGAGCTGCGGCTGCAGCATTGGGAACATGTTACATGTTCCACCCTAAAAACGGGGGGAACATGTAGCATATTTCCAAAGGTGAACTTATCCTTTACCTTAAAAAAACTACAACTATTTTTGACTTTTTTTGTAACTTTTCTGTAACTGTGAAAAACTGTAAACTTTCCAGGCTAGGGTCTCTCAAAATGCCAGTTTCCTGACTATCTAACATCTTTTAAGACCCTGTGTGAATGTGCGTCCTAGACTGTGCCATGCTGTACCCTATACTAATACTCCACTAGTGTGTGGTAGTGACGGAAACAGTCCTTGAGGCAGAGACCAAGTTGGCCAGGACAGGAGGGACAGAAATAACGGGTGTCATGCCTAAATCCACTTCTACTACAAACACAACATTTTTTGGGGTGATTTTTGGGTGGGGGTACCACAGAGGACAGCTGGCTCACTGCATCTGGATTGAGAGATTGGGCCACAGCACCTTCTGGATACAAAAGGGCCGTGATGATCTCTTCCTAAAATTTTAGGAAGGATCCAATTCTTCCTGACGCTTTGTATAGTACAAAAGCATTGAACACGGCCAATTGAAATAAATATACAGACACTATCTTGTACCGGCACCTGGCCATACGGAAAACCAAGTATGGCTTCATCATCTGGTTGTTGAAGTCCATCCTTTCCATGTTAAGGTTGTAGTTGCAGACACAGAAGGGCTTCTCAACAACACCAGTCGCCATTGCAATTTGGACTGTCTTATCTGCGTGATTAGAAGACAAAACATCCTGTTTGTCCTTCCACTTCACTGTGAGCAATTCATCCTTTCTCAAGCAGGCTTTCTCCCCCCCTTCTAAGTCAGGTATTTACAAGCCATTGGGGAAAGCCCCAGTGATTAGGTTGCACAGTGCCACATGAGCCCATTCCAAATTCAAAAAGGTGTCTAAAAAGTGGCACGCTTGTATAAAAATTCTCCATGTATAAGTGCTACCCCTTTTGGAATAAGGGGGGCACCAAGTCATAAATGATTTTGCCACTGCTCCCTATGTAGTCTGGGCATCTGGGGGGCTCAATGTGACTATCTTTTCCCTCGTAAATCCAGAAATCACATATATAGCCTGTTGCCCTCTCACAGAGCTTATATATTTTGACCCCATATCTGGTACACTTGCTGAGGAAAAACTGCCTGAAAGCAAGGTGGCCAAAACAGACAAATTTGAAAATTTCTGGTTAAAGTGATTTACGGGGGGGCGAAGTTTGTGGAGCTGATCATATTTGGGATCACCCCGAGGACGACAGAGTTCATTGTTCTTAAAGTGCAAAATGTGCATTATATTCTCATATATATGTGGACCAATATGACCGCAACTCATTTTTTTTTAGTAATGCCCATGATGAAGGTTAGGCCCAAAAAAAATGATAAATTTTAAAACCTTGATACGTTTCCATTCGAATGATCTGGCAAGGAACAAATTTGGGTTGGTGGTTATAAATTGATTGGGTTAAGCAATAAATGGGGAAAGTACAGGTGCTGCAGAATCTGTGGGCTGCCAATCAGGATTTCCAAGCACATCAGGAAGGACACTATGGGCTCTACTGGCCTGTATTCTAATTCTTGGTGGCTGCGGAACACTACTTGTACTAGCCACCACACCAGTTTGGACTGCACTTTTGAAACATGCCACGTCACCAAGTGATACTGCAGTGCTGGTGTTTAAAAGACCAGGATATACCAGGCTGCTGGTCCTTGCCAGTTCACCAAAAGGTAGTGCGGCACTAGTAGTGGCACTTTGCTGCATACGAGAATCATAATGCGAATGTAGCACCTCAGCAACTTAGGCACATGGTCGGGTACACCTGACCTTGACCCCTTAGCAGGGACCTCTTCTCCATCCTTTGAGCTATCTATCAGGTTGCCACTGCTTTCTACAGGTTCATAGTCTGAGCCTGATTCTGTCAGTGAGGCTTCCTCATAGCTCTCATCTGACATGCTCAGAATCCTGTAGGCCTCTTCATTAGTGTACCTTTCTTTGGACATTTTGGCCACTAAATTTATAGGTACCTAGTGCGACTCACAAGTAAAAGAGCACCTGGTTGTCAGGGACTGTTTGAACCTCTACAAAATTATTTACCTGCTAGTGCTAGCAGAGATCAGGCCTGATATTGCTAAAGCTGTGGTTTTGTATTTATCAGAAGTGACAGTGATCTACTGACACTGCACCTGACGTATGTATTCTGAAAGCACACCCTGCTGCTGTCAGAATAAGCAGATAAGTGTTGCAGCTGAATGGCATTCCTGCAAAGCAAACAACAGTTAACAATAAAACACAGTAACAATAAAACATTAACACAATAACACAATACAAATTTTTTTTATTGCAATCTGTGCCAAAAAACGAAAAAATGTAAATATATATGCTGAAGCATAGGGGCGATCCCCCCACTGACCACATCAGGCCCCTCCATGCTTAGGAAATTTCACTCTTTTTTTAACTACGGATGATAAATCTCCTGCTACAGCACTGCAGTCACGTCTGTATTCTGAAAGCACACCCTGCTGCTGTCAGAATAAACAGATCAGTTGTGCAGGCAAATGGCATTTATGCAAAGCATAAATAGCCTGCTATTCTCTGCCCGCCCAACTGTTCCTGCTCTTTGTCTTCCTGTGACGTCACTTCCGCTTGTGGGCCACGCTGGTTTGCTTCCTGGTGCACAGGACAACCGCAGGAGCTGGACTCACCAACATGCAGCTCCGTGGATGGCGCGGTTAAAGAAAGTGATGGATTGAAACAGCTCCCCCTGCCTATCCCATTTGATGAGCCTATCACTTACTTACATCCTTTTTAACCACTTCTGGACCAGAAGGATTTACCCCCTTAATGACCAGGCTATTTTTTGCGATTCGGCACTGCGTTATTTTAACAGACAATTGCGCGGTCGTGCGATGCTGTACCCCAAAAAAATTGATGTCCTTTTTTCCCTACACATAGAGCTTTCTTTTGGTGGTATTTGATCACCTGTGCGATTTTTATTTTTTGTGCTATAAACAAAAAAAGAGCAACAATTCTGAAAAAAATATATATATATTTTTCACTTTCTGCTATATAACATTCCCAAAAAAAATTTAAAAATCAAAATTTTTTAACATTTTAGGCCAATTTGTTGTTTGCTACATATTTCTGGTAAAAAAAAAAAAAAATCTCAATAAGCGTATTTTGATTGGTTTGCGCAACATTGTGGCGGACAGATCGGACCCCTGACATTTGACACTTTTGGGGGGACCAGTGACATTATCACAGTAATCAATGCTAAAAATATGCACTGTTACTATAATAATGACACTGGCAGGGAAGGGGTTAACACTGTGGGTGATCAAGGGGTTAAATGTGAGCCTAGGGGAGTGATTCTAACTGTAAGGGGGCGGGGCTTGTGAAATGATCACAGAGACCTGTGATCCTACATAGAAGGATCACAGGCGCTTTGTGATCATTCCAGAGAGAAGAACGGTCAGCTGTGTTTACAACAGCTGATCGTTCTTCTCTCTCAGTGAGGAACGATCGCGGGTGCCAGGCGGCAATCGGAGCCGCCTGCCCCATGCATCGGAGTCCCCGCTGCCAAGTGGGGGGCGGGTGTGCGCCGGTGGCGGCGCATGCTTGCCCCCTAGCTGCAGGTGTGCGACCAACGTATACCTACGTCGGTTCGCGCAGGAGGAGGGGCTGCCTGCCGCAGTATAACTGCGGTGGGCGGTCCTTAACCGGTTAATATATTGTGCGACAATAAATTGCCTGTAATGCTATACTTAGGTGGTGCTTCCTGCCTTTCTCTTTCTTCATTCCCAGATACAGAGCTTGCTAGACCCTGAGGACAGCTGCCACCTATATATTATTTTAAATGTATTTTATCTTGCCTATTGATGGACTATTAACATATGGACTTATGTATATGGATATATTTTCTGCTGACTCAGCAAACATCTTTTGCGCCAGATACATTGAGTTTGTTCTTAAATATTGAGTTGGCCCACCCTTTGCATTTATAACAGCTTCAACTTTTCTGGAAAGGCTGTCCACAAGGTTTAGAAGTGTGTCTATGGTAATGTTTGACCATTCTTCCAGAAGGGCATTTGTGAGGTCAGGCACTGATGTGGACGAGAAGGCCTGGCTCGCAGTCTGTGCTCGGATTCATTCCAAAGGCGTTCTATCGGTTTGAGGTCAGGCCAGTCAAGTTCCTCCACCCCAAACTCGCTCATCAATGTCTTTATGGACCTTGCTTTGTGCACTGGTGCGCAGTCATGTTGGAACAGGAGAGGACCATCCCCAAACTGTTCCCACAAAGTTGGGAGCATGAAATTGTCCAAAATGTCTTGGTATGCTGATGCCTTAAGACAGGGATCCTCAAACTATGGCCCTCTAGCTGTTGCAAAACTACACATCCCATGAGGCATTATAAAACTCTGTCATTCACAGACATGACTAGGCAAGATGGGAATTGCAGTTTCTGAACAACTGGAGGGCCATAGAAGACCCCTGCCTTAAGAGTTCCCTTCACTGGACCTAAGGGGCCGAGCCCAACCCCTAAAAAAACAACCCCACACCATAATCCTCCCTCCACCAAATGATTTAGACCAGTACACAAAGCAAGGTCCATAAAGACATGGATGAGCGAGTTTGGGGTGGGAGGAACTTGATTAACCTCAACCTGATAGAACACTTTTGGGATGAATTAGAGCAGCAACTGCGATCCATTCCTTCTCGTCCACATCAGTGCCTGAACTCACAAATTAACTTCTGGAAGAATGGTCAAATATTGCCATGGACACACTCCTAAACATTGTGGACAGCCTTCCCACAAGAGTTGAAGCTGTTATAGCTGCTCAATATTGAACCCTATGGACTAAGACTAAGGGATGCCATTAAAGTTCATGTGCATGTAAAGGCAGGCTTCCCAATACTTTTGGTAATATAGTGTACTTACCTGTTTTCCCACACTTTTCTGTAGAATGCACATGCACAGCTCAGTTTGTATTTCCAGCATGGTGTGCTGTGATCACTGAACTCCTGTACATGCACGGAAGTTATGCTATGCCACATTGGTCAAACCAGATGGGTGAAGATTCCTGAGAATGTACAGTGGTGATCGAAAGTTTGGGCAATTTGTATTAATGTGCATAAAGAAGCCAAGGAAAGATGGACAAATCTCCAAAAGGCATCAAATTACAAATTAGACATTGTTATAATATGTCAACAAAAGTTAGATTTTATTTCCATCATTGACACTTTCAAAATTACAGAAAACAACAAAATGGCGTCTGCAAAAGTTTGGGCACCCTGCAGAATTTATAGCATGCCCTGCCCCCTTTGCAAGGCTGAGACCTGCCAGTGTCATGGATTGTTCTCAATCATCATCTGGGAAGACCAGGTGATGTCAATCTCAAAGGTTTTAAATGCCCAGACTCATATGACCTTGCCCCAACAATCAGCACGATGGGATCTTCTAAGCAGTTGTCTAGAAAACTGAAACTGAAAATAGTTGACTCTCACAAAGCTAGTGGAGAAGGCTATAAGAAGATAGCAAAGCGTTTTCAGATGTCAATATCCTCTGTTCGGAATGTAATTAAGAAAAGGCAGTCATCAGGAACAGTGGAAGTTAAAGCAAGATCTGGAAGACCAAGAAAAATATCAGACAGAACAGCTCACAGGATTGTGAGAAAAACAATTTAAAACCCACGTTTGACTGCACGATCCCTCCAGAAAGATCTGGCAGACACTGGAGTTGTGGTACACTATTCCACTATAAAGAGATACTTGTACAAATATGGTCTTCATGGAAGAGTCATCAGAAGGAAACGTCTTCTACGTCCTCACCACAAAAATCAGCATTTGAACTTTGCAAATGAACATATAGACAAGCCTGATGCATTTTGGAAACAAGTTCTGTTGACCGATGAGGTTAAAATTGAACTTTTTGGCCGGAATGAGCAAAGGTACGTTTGGAGAAGAAGGGGCACAGAATTTATTGAAAAGAACCTCTGTCCAACTGTTAAGCATGGGGGTGGATCAATCATGCTTTGGGGTTGTATTGCAGCCAGTGGCACAGGGAACATCTCACAAGTAGAAGGAAAAATTGATTCAATAAAATTTCAGCAAATTTTGCATCGTAGCTTGATGCCATCTGTGAAAAAGCTGAAGTTAAAGAGAGGATGGTTTCTACAAATGGATAATGATCCTAAACACACCTCGAAATCCACGGGGATTACATCAAGAGGCATAAACTGAAGGTTTTGCCATGGCCTTCACAATCTCCTGACCTCAACATAATTGAAAATCTATGGATAGACCTTAAAAGAGCAGTGCGTGACAGACAGCCCAGAAATCTCAAAGAACTGGAAGACTTTTGTAAGGAAGAATGGGCAAAGATACCTCAAACAAGAATTGAAAGACTCTTAGTTGGCTACAAAAAGTGTTTACAAGCTGTGATACTTTCCAAAGGGGGTACAAGATATTAACTCTGCAGGGTGCCCAAACTTTTGCAGATGCCATTTTTTTGTTTTCTGTTATTTTGAAAGTGTAAATGATGGAAATAAAATCTAACTTTTGTTGACATATATTATAAGAATGTCTAATCTGTAATTTGATGCCTTTTGGATATTTTTCCATCTTTCCTTGGCTTCTTTATGCACATTAATACAAATTTTTACCTGGGGTGCCTGAACTTTCGATCACCACTGTAATTATTTGTGGACTTGTTCTGCTTTAAAGCCGAGCTTCACTCAAAAATCAAAATTTGGACTTACATGTGTCACCCTCTGAACAGTGAGCCACAGTTGATTGCTTTCTCTGAGGGCATTTGGCAGGTGATGAGGAGGTCTTTTGTCTCCTTCTCATTGCCTGTTTTATGCCTAAAAATTCACGCCATGTCTACACAGTTACAGTGTGGCATCAGTCAGCTGAATGGGTCGTGTTTGGCAGTCATGTTGCTGCTCCACTAGGCAAAGAGTAAGAGATTAAAAAAAGCATCCTTTTTTGTTTTTTTTGTTGCTTCACCCACCTCCCTGCTTCCATTCTCACATGAGCCTGAGAATGATAGGTCCACGAAAGAAAAACCTTGGAAGATTTACTTCAGTTGCTGGGCAGATCTTCAATCAGCTGAGCACTGGACTGGTGACAGAGTTTTTAGTTGGAAAACTGCTGGCCAATGAGTGAAAACTTTCACCTGTATATTCCTCCTTGTCACTGGGCGGGCTCAGCACTTCCCACAGGATTGTCCTCTGGACTCACCCCTGGATTATCTTCAACCTTCATTTTGGATCTTTTGACCTGCTCCCCCTCCCACCCTCCCCTTTGTTTTTATTCCCCCCCCCCCTTTGTGATCCATTTTTATGGGGTAACGTTGTTCACTTTTTGAGTGGAAAGTGGTTGGTAAACTTTGATTTGGTTGGTATAAAAATAGCTTCTTGAGTCTTAGTGACTAAGCATGTTGGTCTGTTAATGGTTAACAACAGCTCTGTTTGGTAATAAAGGTTAAAGTTGACTTTATGGTTAAAATGTGTTTAACCACTTTACCACCGGAGGATTTTGCTGTCTTACGTCCAGGCCACTTTTTGCGATTCGGCGCTGTACGACTTTAACTGACAATTGCGCGGTCGTGCGACGCCATACCCAAACGAAATTTACGTCCTTTTTTCCCACAAACAGAGCTTTCTTTTGGTGGTATTTGATCACCTGTGCGGTTTTTACTTTTTGTGCTATAAACAAAAAAAGAGCATTTATTTTGAAAAAATTACAATATTTTTAAAAAATTTTTATATGAAATTCCCCCCAAAAAAATGTAAAAATCAATTTTTTTTTAAATTTTTGGCCAATTTGTTTTCTGTTACCTATGTTTGGTAAAAAAAATCACGATAAGCGTATTTTGATTGGTTTGCGCAAAAGTTATTGCGTTTACTAACTGCGGGAAAGATTTATGTCATTTTTGGTGTTTTTTTTTTTTTTAACGCGTAATGGCGGTGATCTGCGATTTTTTTGCGGGACTGCGACATTGCGGCGGACAGATCGGACCCTTGACTGACATTTTTGACACTTTTGGGGGTACCAGTGACATTACTGCAGTAATCAGTGCTATACATATGCACTGTTACTGTAAAAATGACACTGGCAGTGAAGGGGTTAATTTTATTGGAGAGGGAGGGGTTAATGTATGCCTGGTGCTTACTGACGTGTGGGGGGGAGGTGACTGAGTGACAGAAGGACAGATTGGATGTCCAGCTATGCTGAACACTCCGATCTGTCAGTCCCTGTCACTATGGAGATCCGCCCGCTCTGTTTACACAGGCTGGCGGATCTCCTCACTAGATTCCCCGACGATCGGGGCAGAGCAGCGGCGATCGCCACTGCTCCTCCCCTGGCCCGACTCCCGCTGTGAATGAAAACAGCGGGAGCGCGCCTCCGACGGCGCGCGAGCGCCGCCTACAGGGGGAGGAGTCCAGCGACGTAGGTCTACGTCGCTGGACGGGAACGAGCCACTTTGCCGCAGTACGCTCCATGTGAGCGGTGGGCAAGTGGTTAAACCCAATAAAGGAGCCGCGGTCTTGAGTTTTCCCACAACTTCTGTTGTGTGTTTACTTTGATATTTAGGTATATTCTTGCGGTATGATGGGTATTTAACTGCTACAGTGCGGGCTGGTTATGCAGAACCATGTAAATATATGTAATCGTTTTATTTTTGGGTACGAGGCACACGCCAGCGTACCTGGCTGTGCTCTCGCTGGCTCCCTTAGATGACGATCAGTGGGTCTCAGCCAATGATTCGTAGCCGGGACCCGCCGATCGTTGAAGCAGAAGACAGGAGAGAGATCTGTGTTGGTAAACAACACAGATCTCTCTGACAGCAGGGATGTGGCGGTTTTTGTCTCCCTGCAAAGCAAGGAATAAGGACTGTCACATCCAACAAGTTAACCATTTGTTGAATGCACTACGTATACTGTATATACAGTATCTCACAAAAGTGAGTACACCCCTCACATTTTTGAAAATATTTTATTATAACTTTTCATGTGACAACACTGAAGAAATTACACTTTTCTACAATGTAAAGTAATGAATGTACAGCTTGTATAACAGTGTAAATTTGCTGTCCCCTCAAAATAACTCAACACACAGCCATTAATGTCTAGCATCTTTATTTCTATTACAAGGGATGTTTACATTCCTTGTAATAGGAATAAAAGTGATTAAAAAATAAAAATAATTAAAGAGACAGAGTAAAAATAAAAAAGTTAAATAAACAAGAAAAACAAACTTAAAGTGCCCCCATCTCTCCGTATTAATGTGCAGAAGTGAATGCATACAGTGTCGAAAATGTTTGATCCCCTGCAGATTTTGTAAGTTTGCCCCACTTACAAAGAAATGAAGGGTCTATGGTTGTTATCACAGGTGAATAGAGACAGAATATCAACCAAAAATCCAGAAAAAACACAATACAAATGTCATAAATTGAGTTGCAGTTCAGTGAGTAAAATAAGTATTTGATCCCCAAGCTTTACTACTTGGTGGAGAAACCCTTGTTGGCAAGCACAGAGGTAAGATGTTTCTCATGGTTAGTGACCAGATTTGCACACATCTCAGGAGGGATTTTGGTCCGCTCTTCTTTACAGATCTTCTCTAAATCCTTAAGGTTTCTTGGCTGTCGCTTGGCAACTTAAGGTTTCAGCTCCCTCCATAAATTTTCTATAGAATTAAAGCAGAGTTCCAGCCAAAAGTGGAACTTCCGCTTTAGGCAGTTCTAACCCCCTGACATGCCACATTTGGCATGTCATTTTTTTTGGGGGGGGAGCGGGTACCTAGTTTTGACAGGTACCCGCTCCCACTTCCGCTCGTAGCGCCGCGGCGCCCTGAGCGGAAGTTCTCCTCTCCCCCTCCCTCCCTGCAATTTTCTGGGACATGTCAGAGGTCAATCACGACGCGTAGCGCAACTCGCGCATGCGCAGTGCGTACCCAGTTGTGAAGCCGACAACTGTCACAGCCGGGTGCCCACACCAGTGATGCCAGCGCCGCAGACATAGAGGGAAAAGAGCAAGGCTTCGGGCGGCCACATCGCTGGACCGTTGGACAGGTGAGTGTGTGTTTGGGCTGGAACTCCGCTTTAAGGTCTGTAGACTGGCCAGGCCACTCCATGACCTTAATGTGCTTCTTCTTGAGCCACTCCTTTGTTGCCTTGGCGGTATGTTTTGGGTCATTGTAATAATGAAAGACTTATCAATGACCCATTTTCAGTGTTCTGGCTGAGGGAAGAAGGTTCTCATCTAAGTTTTACAATAAATCCCCCCATCCATTGGCCCCTCAATGCGGCAAAGTCTGTCTGCACCTTTAGCAGAGAAACGAGCCCAAAGCATAATGTTTCCACGTCCATGCATGACTGTAGTTATGGTGTTCTTAGGGTCATAGTTAGCATTTTTCTTTTTCTAAACACAGCAAGTCCCCCTCTTCAAGAAGGCACATGTATAGTCATGGCAATGAATGTCTAAATGATTCAGAGAAGGATTGGGAGAAAGTGCCGTGGTCAGATGAGACCAAAATTGAGCTCTTTTGGCATTAACTCGACTCGCCGTGTTTGGAGGTAAAAAAATGCTGACTATGACCCTAAGAACACCATCCCTACAGTTAACCATGGAGGTGAAAACATGATGCTTTGGGGCTGTTTCTCTGTTAAAGGAACAGGCTGACTTTGCTGCATTTAGGGGCCAATTGACAGGGCCATATATTGTAAAATCTTGGATCCCCAGATTATTTCTCATATCGCAGTGCAAACTGTCATTTCGGACAGGAATCGGATCGCATAGGTGTGAACACCCATGCGATCTGATTCTGGTGCGGACCAAAAAAAAAGGGTCTGAATGTGAGGCAATTTCAGTCATACAATCTACATGGCTGAATTTGCATCGCACAGACATCGCATGATTTGTACAGCAGTGCGGTGCGAAGCACATGCGATGTCTGACATGGCATATGTGTGAACTAGCACTAAATAGGAAAACTGCAAGCCTTGAAGAGAGTGAATGCTTACATTCCCACTGCTCATACCACCAGAAGGGAGATTGTTTAACATCAAACAATTTATTACATGTTCAACAGAGTTTGTGGTCTATGTCCTGAGGTGCCCCTGTGGCCTGCTCTACATAGGGCGCACTATGCGTACATTACGTACATGAGTCGGTGAACACCTGCAGACTTATTAAGAAAGGATGTGACAAACATAGCGTTCCCCGGCATTTTTTACATACGCACCATAAGGACGCCTCTGTTTTAGAAGTTATGACCATAGAATCAATCCCCAAGGGTACATTGATGGATAATGAGCGGTACGTCTTTGCAAAAGAGAGGTATTTTGGATATATTGTTTTGGCTCTTTGTCACCCAATGGTCTTAATGAGGACTTGGAGGTTCACAACATAATGTGAATCCTATACCAAGTCATTCTATTCATGTGGTATATTTGGCTGTTTTTTACACAAGTTTTCACCTTCATTTATTCACCTTCATTTATTTACCTTCATTTATTTCCCCCCCCTTTTTTTTTTTGCGTAGGTGCATTAGCAATTAGCACCTTAATTCCTTAATTCATCCTGATGTGTGCATGTACCACAATTACACAATTACACAATTACACACAACAATATCAAGTTATATTGCTGAACTCTATTTATAGTGCTATTTCATTTTTGACGTTTTAACTGTGCGTTTATATTTTATATTCAATACTGTATATATTGCATCTTCCAATTATTATTATTATTGTCATATTGTTATATATATTTTTTAATTGAGAGAATTTGTGCGTATGTTAAACTTTTATGATATCAAGGAGGGAGATAAAGGCCCCGAGAGGTTTAAAGTGCAACCAAGCCTTTTCCTGGTTTGTAATCTCAGTCCCGCCCCTTCCCCTATCTTTAAATTTCCCTGTTGCCATTCCTTTCCATGACTTGATAAAGCACATGGCGCAAAACATGTAGTCAAGGCAAACATATAGCTTGTGTCCCACCCTGGTTCCTGGTGTTTTCCCACAAGTGGCGCCTGTCCGGCTGATGTCACCGTTCCGGAACTACAGCGGAGTCCTTTCATCCTCACGCCGGCTGGTTTCCGGCTTTGTGCACACACTGCTCAGCAGTCCTGGGAGACTGACCTCCCCGCACTCGTGTTGCTTGCTGCCAGGTGCCCTTGTCCACTCCAGCCCAAGGGGATGTAAGCATTTTATGTACTTTGTTTTCCCGGTTATCAATACCAATAAAGTGTTTCTATACTGGATGTTCACCTGACTCCTTTATCCATTGCATCCCGGTGTGGTTCATGCACTGCCCTCCTCATATACTTTTGTCCGTATCAGCACCCTTCCTACGCTCATTGGCTAGCAGCAGAACAACCTTACTTCTATCCCTCCACCCTACAGGCACCCCAGGAGCGCCTGGTTTGTGAGTATTGCTTTGTTTTCATGCCACCAGAACACCGCTCTGTTCAAAAGACTTCTTCCACTGAACAAACTGTATAAATGACATGGACAGGGAAGGGGTTAACACTAGAGGTGATCAAGGGGTTAAATATGCTTCTAGGGAGTGCTTTCTAACTGTGGGGGGAGTGGATGCACTAGAGGAAAAGAGAGATCTGTGTTTCAGCTTAGCTGAAACACAAGATCTGTCTTTTACTCCCTGACAGAACAGCGGTCTGCCTTGTGTACATAGGCAGACCACCATTCTGTCATGCCTCCAAAGGAACGGTGAGTCCCGGCGGCCATCGGACTCACTGATTGGGCCCGCTGTGTCCAATCACAGCTGACACCCGTCCTCTGACTATATTACTCTCAGGTCAGGCCCCTAGACATGATCCCCTGTACTCACAATACTGTTTTTCTAGGGTCTACGGCGTCTCAACCCCTCCAGTCAGTTCTCCTGGACCTCTGGTTTCAGCTCCTTCCTTCTGGTCAACCATGCCGACCGCCTGTGACCACACACCAACTGCTACAGAGGAGGAGGCAGCCGCCACCCTCTTTCTGGGACTCTGCTCACCAGCCAAAAACCCCAAGCACATATGCTTCTGGCTTTTATACCACACCCCAGAATGCACCGAGACAACCAGTCTGTGCCAATCACTGAGGCTGTATCAAAACCTGTGTACCCATTGGCCTGGTTTTCTCCACTGTCCAATATGCCTCCCTATTGGACCAGTGGGAAACACTCCCTAGACCAGATGAATCACACAGTGAGCACCATGAGCAGACCTAACTCACAGATCCTGAGCATACCTAACTCACAAATACTAGCAGCATAAGAGCCCTTTTACACTGGGAATTTCAAGCGTTTTGGCGCTAAAGAATGCGCCCGAAAAGCTCACCAAAACCTGTTCCCATTAAAATCAATGGATGCTTTCACACTGGGCGGTGCTCTGGTGGGGAGGTGAGAAAAATCCTGCAAGCAGCATCTTTGGAGCATGTTTGTAGCACTAAAAAAAACACCTCAAAGATGCCCCTCCCCATTGAAATGAATAGGAAACTCCTCAAAAGAGCCCCAAAACGGTTCCTAAAGCAGGTTTTGAGTCACGTGTCCTTAAAAAGCGCACATCAAACTCCTCAAAAGCGCCTGAAAAGTGCCACAAAAGTTAGGCTGGCAGTATATGCAGAGGCCCCTTGATGTGGGCACTGCAGCTTACACATATATTTGCAAATGTGTGCAAACAAAACCTTCTGCTTTTAACCTAAACTGTTAGACATGATCAATTTGGTTGTTTGCAGGCTGGCTGTTAAAGTATAACTAAATGCAATTGTTATTTTTTTTTGTTTTGGATAGAGTGGACAGGGATTAGAATGCTTTTCAGTTTTTATTGCTGTCGGTGCCCCCATTCAGGAGATTCTCCTTCTCGATTTGTCCTCTTTACCATTATCATTAAAAGTGAAAGTAAAAGAAAATTCCAAATTTTGGGTTGTCCCCAGAAAAATAATAAGTGGAAATCTTTGAACCCACTTCCAACTAGTTCTGGTGACCTGGGGGTCCCCAAGGAATTCCCTTAATTTGCAGGGATTTGCTCTCACTTCTTGTTTGGCTAAAGGACAGGAAATTAAGGGGAATCTCGCAATGGGATAAAAAAATTATGAATGACCCTCCCTTGCTCTATCCAAAATGAAAAAAAAAAAAGATTTGCCTATAGTTCCACTTGAGGCTGGGTTCACATTATTTGTGTAGTGGCTCGCAGCAGGGGTCCAGTGCATTCCCGTTCTCCGTTTCAGGTGCAAATCAGGTCAGAGTCAAAGAAGCACAGGACCCTTTTGCAGTGCGCTCCGTGGCCACCCGGAAGATCTGTGAAAAGGCTCCATCGAGAGACGGTCACACCCTACTGTCATGCGAATTTGATGCGTAGAAACCTGCATCCAAATTGCATAAGTGTAAACCCAGACATAAAAGGTAACTCCACTTTAGTGGGGAAAAAAATAGCAAATAAAGAAAATACAATATAGTGTATACAATTGCGACACAAATCATATTGTAATTGAATGTTATTAAAAGTTACCTTTCCTTTTCAATCCGCAGATGTTGTAATTTTCTGAAAAGGCAATGCAATATGGCTACCTGGAGCTGTTCTGTACACAGAATGCATACTGACCACACCCCATAAACCTCATTTCCTGCTTGTGTGATTGGCTCACCAATTTTCCCAGAAGTCTACACTAAGAAGCAAGTCAGCTTTATGGCATCCCCTGCAACATAAATGTAATTTTTGGTGAGATACTCTCAATAGGAGCATGTCTAAAGGGATGCAGGCCCAGCAGATTTAATCATTAGAGCCCTGCAACTACCACAATTGATAGATAATTATCAACCACTCACATTTGACCCACTCAGCACAGAGGCACAGAGAAACAAACATTGATTTCTTCAATAAACAGGTAGAAATCTGCAACAACGTTTGTTTGTTAAAGACCTTTTACTGTACAGAGATCACTCAGAGGGGAATGTTTTTTTCTCCACAAAAGTCGAGTTACACTTTAAGTGTGCTGGGAAATCTTTTGTTTGTTTGTGATGTGCATTGCCCTTCCATGTGCACTTGCTGCAAAGGCCAGTTATATGTTGGGGTGGTTGCCACTTTTTTTGTACTGTTAAAGGCTATGTTCACCTTAAGTAACATGTTTTTCTCCCCGCACCCGCTGTCACAATTTAAAAACAGCGCAGCTTCAAGGGGCTCTGCCCACATAACTGCATCATTCATTCACAGGAATCTGTGAAGAAAAGAACTACAAGTCCCATCTGCCACTGCGGCAGATGGGCAGAAAGCTGTAGGCAGTGTCTGCAGGGGACTGATGCAATCAGCTGATCATGGGTGCAGTGCTCTAGAGGCTCCTAAGAAAAAAATAATGCACATTTTTTTTAACTTGCAAAAACGTGCATTTATATTTTTTTCAAAGGTGACCTTATCCTTTAACTGCAACTAGGAAGAACTCCAAGAATGCAAGGTGATCTGTGAATGAAGGAGGGGCTGATGAATGACAGGATCTCCCCTGTCCATTCACAGAACTCCTTGCATTCTGGATGAAGGATACTGGGAGTTTTGTGAATAGACAAGGGGACAGGAAGGGGATGAGGAATGGTGTGAGTCCTAGTATTGTTTCTTTAAAACCTAACTTTTGCCAGTATTTTTCTGAATTTTCTTTAAAGAGCAGAAATATTAGGGCCTGTGTTGAGGGACTTCTGTTTACGTTAGACATGTTTTGCATTCCATAGCAAGTCTAAGTTCACACAGAGAGGCAATAAAAACAGGCAGTAGAGAGTTTACTGCCCACCTACAATGTGACATGATGGACACTCACTTCTTTTTACATTGCTGCAGCTGTGATGCTTTGTGGCAAGGCAATTTTTAAACAGAGTATATCCCACTGCTCACAGGTGGGTCGGCAACCTTCACAATCTCTGAGACAGGTGCATGCCCTGTCACTGCTGTAAAAATCATATGAATCTAAAAATCAGATGGCTTTGCATAGAAGATGCAAAAGAGCTTTATTTAAATGTCCATAAAGGAAAGCATATGTCAATGAGCTTACAAGCAGGGGAGGAAAAAAGGGTCAACAGTTGTGCGACTGACCGGGCGGTGCGACTGTGAGTGTTGTGCGACTGACCGGGCTGTGTGACTGTGAGTGTTGTGCGACTGGGAGTGTTGTGCGACTGGGAGTGTTGTGTGACTGAACGGGCTGTGCGACTGTGAGTGTTGTGCGACTGTGAGTGTGGTGCGACTGTGAGTGTTGTGCGACTGTGAGTGTTGTGCGACTGACCGGGCTGTGCGACTTTGAGTGTTGTGCGACTTTGAGTGTTGTGCGACTGTGTGTTGTGCGACTGACCGGGCTGTGCGACTGTGAGTGTTGTGCGACTGTGAGTGTTGTGCGACTGACTGGGCTGTGCGACTGGGAGTGTTGTGTGACTGGGAGTGTTGTGCGACTGGGAGATTTGTGCGACCGATCGGGCTGTGTACGACTGTGAGTTTGGTGCGACTGACCGGGCTGTGCGACTGAGTGTTGTGCGACTGTGAGTGTGGTGCGACTGACTGGGCTGTGCGACTGAGTGTTGTGCGACTGTGAGTGTGGTGTGACTGTGAGTGTTGTGCGACTGACCGGGCAGTGCGACTGAGTGTTGTGCGACTGTTAGTGTTGTGCAACTGACCAGGCTGTGTGATTGTGAGTGTTGTGCGACTGTGAGTGTCAACTGAGTGTAGCGGAGTACCAGAGGGTGAGAAAGCAGAGTTCGGAAGATAGGAAACAGCCACAACAGGATAGACTAAAATTACTGAATCCCCATTAGATTAGATTAGTAGGTACAATGCCCTGCGAGTGTGGAGATGCGATTTGGTGTGCATCTTGTGATATGTATGCGTTCCTCGATCATGCGATCGAGGGCGAGTACAAATGCGCAAAATGTAAGCACGTTGCTTCCCTGGAAGCTCAGGTCCGGAATC
This sequence comes from Pelophylax lessonae, assembly GCF_965119305.1. Lineage (NCBI taxonomy): Eukaryota > Metazoa > Chordata > Amphibia > Anura > Ranidae > Pelophylax > Pelophylax lessonae. The sequence continues at coordinate 381,483,234 of NC_138768.1, read as the reverse complement.
TAGGGAAGCAGCTGGCAACACTGAGCCGAATGTCCATACCGCAGGAGAGCCGGGATCGTACCAGTCAGGCGCAGGCAGGGGCCTGCACAGAGGTGGGCGGAGTATTGGAGGTGCAGGCAGCAGAGCAGAGTAGAGGGGTGACAGTTAGGAGGGGTAGAAGGGGACAAGGCAAGGAGGCCGGTCCTGGGCTGGAGCACCCCAATAAATACGACCCGTTGCGTGATGTTGGGGAAACCAGTCAGGGACCAGTATTGCTGGAGCAGAGCGACGCCCCTAGTTGCCAGGGGAAGAACTCCTCCAATGAGGCCAGGAGAAAGGGAAAGGAAAGACAGGTTCTGGTGGTAGGGGACTCAATCATTAGAAGGACAGACAGTACAATCTGTCACAAAGACTGTGAGCGCCGAACAGTCTGTTGTTTACCGGGCACTCGGGTTCCGCACATCGCGGATCGGGTGGACAGATTACTGGGTGGGGCTGGGGAAGACCCAGCTGTCATGGTACACGTGGGTACCAATGACATAGGCAGAGGAAGATGGAGAGTCCTAAACGATTTCAGGGACTTAGGAGCTAAGTTGAGGAGAAGGACCTCCAAGGTAGTATTTTCAGAAATACTACCTGTACCTCGAACCACACCAGAGAGGCAGCAGGAGATTAGGGAAGTTAACAAGTGGCTGAGGAGCTGGTGTAGTAAGGAGGGTTTCGGGTTCCTGGAGAACTGGGCCGACTTCTCAGTCGGTCACTGGCTCTGTGGTAGGGACTGATTGCACCTAAATGGGGAGGGTGCAGCCGTGTTGGGTGAGAAGATGGCCATAAAGTTAGAGGGGCTTTTAAACTAGGTGATGGGGGGAGGGTACAGATGTAGAATTAGCCAGTGGAAAGCAAGGTTCAGAGGGCACGAATGGGGACTTTAGCGGTAGGGTGTTCAGATCTCCTAAACCCAGGGTGGGTATGGGGAAAAATCTCAAGAGCAGCCTAAAAACATCAAATGAGGATATATGCAACCGGTCAAAATTAAGAGGTTTATATACCAATGCCAGAAGCCTGGCCAACCAGATGGGAGAGCTGGAGCTACTGATGTTTGAGGAGGACTTAGATTTTGTAGGGATAACAGAGACTTGGTTTGACAGCTCTCATGACTGGATGGCAACCATTCAGGGGTACTCCCTTTATCGCAGAGATAGAGAAGGTAAAAAAGGGGGAGGGGTATGTCTGTATTTTAAGAACAGTGTACAGGTAAATATGAGAGACGATATTAATAATGGAGCTATGGATGAGGCAGAATCCCTATTCTACTGTGGGGAAGGTAATATTGGGCGTATGCTATAGGCCCCCCAACCAGAGGAAGGAGGGGGAGGCGGACCTCCTTTTACAGATAGGATTGGCAGCAAGGATGGGAAATGTCATTATAATGGGGGACTTTAATTATCCAGATATACACTGGACAGAAGGAACCGTGCATTCAGCCAAGGCTCGGCAGTTCCTAAATGTTTTGCAGGACAATTTCATGGGTAGACGGTGAATGCACTGACAAGAAACAATGCGGTACTTGACCTACTGATTACCAACAATACAGACCTGCTCACTGATATAGAGATACGGGGCAACTTAGGAAACAGTGACCATAGGTCAATTAGTTTCAGTATTAATCATAGTAATAGGAAACATAAGGGTAATATAAGAACACTGAATTTCAAAAGAGCCAATTTCCCAAAACTGCGCTCACTGCTAGAAAATATCAAATGGGATAGAACCCTGGGAACAAAGAGCATGGAGGAAAAATGGGAGTGCTTCAAGAGCATACTTAACAAAGGGATTGGCCAGTGCATTTCAAAGGGAAATAAATTTAAAAGAGCAAAACTAAACCCTGGGTGGCTAAACTCCAACATAAAAATGCATATTAATGCAAAAGAAAAGGCCTTCAAAAATACAAGACTGAGGGGTCATTGGCAGCATTCAAGCATTACAAAGAGTGTAATAAAAAATGTAAAGACGAAATCAAGGCGGCTAAAATAGAACACGAGAGACATATAGCGGAAGAGAGTAAAAAGACCCCCAAGATATTCTTTAAAGAGGAAGTAAAGTAAAAAAAAAACCGAGAAAAAAAAAGCCCTGTAAAGAGAAAGGCATAATGAGCTAGTATGCATCGCATACTAGCTCATTATGTAGTACTTACCTTAAAACGAAGCCCCCGCCGTGCCGCCACCTCAGCGACAGGACGGCGACATGTCCTGCCGTCCCGCTTCCGGGTTCGCGTCCTTCGGCCATCTGATTGGCCGGAGGCGCGATTACATCACTCCCGCGCATGCGCGCGGGAGCCGCCGTTCACGGCACTGAGCTCTGAAGGAACGGCACGGGTGGCCGTTCCCTCAGAGCGCCTGCGCCGATGACGTCATCGGCAGTTTGCGCTGTAAATATCTCCTAAACGGTGCAAGTTTGGGAGATATTTATAGCACCTATAGGTAAGCCTTAATATAGGCTTACCTATAGGTAAAAGTTATACAAGAGGGTTTACAACCTCTTTAAGTATATAAACAGTAAGAAAGCGAGGCCAGAACACATTGGCCCCATAAAAGATGACAAAGGTAATATGGCCATAGAGGACAGCGAAAAGGCGGTAGTGTTAAATAATTTCTTCTCTTCAGTCTTTACAAAAGAATCGGGGGGCTACACTAACCCAGCTTGTAAGGCCAAACTAAATAATACACCTCAGGAAGTAACACCATGGCTAACAGAAGATAGACTTAGAACCAAACTAGAGAAACTTAACATAAATAAATCACCGGGACCGGATGGCTTGCACTCGAGGGTTCTTAAAGAGCTCAGCCAGGTGATTGCCAGACCCTTATTCTTGATCTTTAAGGATAGTTTACAGACGGGTATGGTGCCAACTGATTGGAAAAAAGCCAACGTGGTACCAATATTTAAAAAGGGGCCGAGATATATCCCGGGTAACTATAGGCCGGTCAGCCTAACATCAGTAGTCTGCAAGATTTTGGAGGGGATGTTAAGGGACCACATACAAGACTTTAGTAATGAAAATGGTATTATTAGTAGTAATCAGCATGGATTCATGAAAAATCGTTCTTGCCAAACCAATCTATTAACCTTCTATGATGAAGTGAACTGCCACCTAGATAAAGGTAAACCTGTGGATGTGGTGTGACACCGTTCCCCACAAACGCTTACTGTTCAAACTAAGGAAGGTAGGTATGGACCATATGGTGAGTACCTGGATAAAGAAATGGTTTCAGGGGAGAGTGCAAAGGGTGGTGATTAATGGGGAGTATTCGGATTGGGCGGGTGTGGAAAGTGGGGACCCCAGGGTTCTGTCCTGGGACCAATCCTGTTTAATTTATTCATAAATGATCTAGAGGAGGGGATATCTAGTACAATCTTAGTATTTGTGGATGATACTAAACTAAGCATTCCAATATCTTCTATGCAGGATGTGCAAACCTTACAAGCAGACCTGGACAAAATAATGGGGTGGGCAACTACATGACAGATGAGGTTTAATGTTGAAAAATGTAAAGTAATGCACTTGGGGGCCAAAAACCAGAAAGCAAGCTACTCACTGGGGGGGAGGGGGGGGGTCGCTTGGTGAGTCTAGGATGGAAAAGGACCTGGGGGTAATGGTAGACAACAGGCTTGGCAGTGGCATGCAATGCCAAGCCGCTGCAAGTGAAACCAACAGAATACTGGGATGCATAAAAAAGGGGATTCACTCCAGAAATAAAAAGATTATTCTCCCTCTCTACAAGACTCTGGTCTGGCCACATCTGGAGTATGCTGTCCAGTTCTGGGCACCGGTCCTCAGGAAGGATGCGCTGGAACTGGAGAGAGTCCAGAGAAGGGCAACAAAAATAATTAGGGGAATGGAGGAAATCAGCTATGAAGAAAGACTACAATAAGGAAAAAACTATTCAGAGAAAGGGAATACTATAAGACACGTGGCCACTCACTAAAACTAGAGGAAAGGCGGTTTAACCTTAAAATACGCAGGGGGTTCTTCACTGCAAGAGCAGTAAGGATGTGGAATTCTCTTCCACAAGCAGTGGTATCAGCAGGGAGCATCGATAGTTTCAAAAAACTATTAGATGGGCACCTTAAAGACCACAACATACAGGGGTATACAATGTACGGTTAACAGCAAACACACACACATCATAGGTTGAACTGGATGGACGGATGTCTTTTTTCAACCTCACTATGTAACTATGTAACTATGTTAACGAGTTTCACACATTAAATGTACTTTCTCAAAACCACAATGAAACAACCACCAAACACCCTAATATATAAACTCACATGAAACCCTATATTACTAAAAGTATTGGGACGCCTGCCTTTACACACACATGAACTTTAATGGCCTACCCTTTGCAGCTATAACAACTTCAACTCTTCTGGAAAGGCTGTCCAAAAGGTTAAAGAGTGTGTCTATGAGAATATTGGACCATTTTTCAAGAAGCACATTTGTGAGGTCAAGCATTGATGTAGACAAGAAGGCCTGGCTCACAGTCCCTGCTCTAATTCATCCCAAAGGTGTTCTATCAGGTTGAGGTCAGGACTCTGTGCAGGCCAGCCAAGTTCCTTCACCCCAAACTCGCTCATTCATGTCTTTATGGACCTTGCTTTGTGCACTTGTCCAAATCATTTGGTGGAGGGGGGATTATGGTGTGGGGTTGTTTTTCAGGGTTTGGGCTTGGCCCCTTAATTCCAGTGAAGGGAATTCTTAAGGTGTCAGCCTACCAAGGCATTTTGGACAATTTCATGCTCCCAACTTTGTGGGAACTGTTTAGGGATGGCCCCTTCCTGTTCCAACATGCCTGCGCATCAGTGCACAAACCAAGGTCCATAAAAACATGGATGAGCGAGTTTAGGGTGGAGGAACTTGACTGGCCTGTACAGAGTCCTGACCTAAACCCAATAGAACACCATTTGAATAAATTAGAGCAGAGACTGCGAGCCAGGCCTTCTTGTCCATATCAGTGCCTAACCTCACAAATGCACTTCTGGAAGAATGGTCAAACATTCCCATAGACACACCCCTAAACCTTGTGGACAGCTTTCCCAGAAGAGTTGAAGCTGTTATAGCTGCAAAGGGTGGGCCAACTCAATATTAAAACCTACGGACTGAGAAAAGCATATACAGTATTCCCTTTAGAGGCAGCTTTAAACACTGAATAATGTCAACAGGGTTGAATGCCTGTCCACTTTGCAAAGGAATTTTTCACTTTGATAGTGAATTTACCCTTAGTGAATGTGATGAAAATTCACTTTGCAAAGAATATGTATTGACATGCAAGGAAAATTAAAAAGTATTTTTGCTTATGCATGATTGGATGACGAACGTTAGCAGAGCTAAAAAAATATGTATGCAAAGTTAATAGCCTATTTGTCTTTAGTAAATCAAGCCCAAGCTGTTAGGTCAGGAAACAATACAACTCTCCTAAATTCAGAAACTGATAGTCGCTGTCAGGGTTGCATGAAGACGGCATTACTTTAGTAGCCGTTTGCTGTCTGGAAGCTGCTGTGCTCGACAGAGGTAGTCAGCTTCTGCACCATGGAAACAGGGGAAGAGCTGGTCAGGGGGAGGGGAAGGGGTGTCGGATTTTTGTTAAAGTGCCTCTATAGGCAAATCCTAAGAATCCAAATTTACAACGCAGAGCATTAAGATAAAGATATTTACAGGTGTATGTGTAAAAAAAAAAAAAAAAAAAAAAAAGTGTTCACTTGTTTTTTCGATAGTAAACCCCTTTTTTCAATTCCCGAGCTTTATCTCTTTTTAAAAAATGAAGTTGAACTAGATGGGAATATTCTGTGGCCTACACTTCATCTCAGAGTAAGCTGCAGACTGAAGATAAACTACATTTCCTATGCTCCCCTGTGGTTTATGTAAACAAGGTTCAAAATGATTGGTTGTTACAAGCAGAGGCACTGAGGTTAAACAATAGCAGGTGGGTCTGGGCAGGAGCACTGAGATAACTATAGTGTATGCCCCCCACCCACTGCATGTCAGCATGTCACATTGTAGTCTTTGCAGATACAACTGGTACGGCGGAATAAAAATTCCAAAGTAATGTAATGTATTTGTATTGTTTTTTAGGGTGAAAACTGGAAAACTGGAAAACTGTACTGTAAATTGTTTTGTGTTTGTCCCTTCAGAACATTTCAGACGATGGCTGTGTACTAACAATCATATTGTACGATCGCTTCGAAAGCAGTATTTTTTGGAAGATATTCTGATTGTGTGTACAGGGCTTTAGTTCCACTGAAGGGAACTCTTAAAGCGGAGTTCCGGCCACAAAAAAAAAATTTCAATAAAAATACCCCCAGGAAAGTCAGGGCTAGTACATTCCACAATGGATAGCCTCTGTACTGTCCCGGGTTGCACTTACCTTTTAGAAGAAATACTTACCTTTAAAATTTCTTCTCCAGCGTTGCCATCTCGGATGTGGGCAGCTGAAGCCAGCGCGATCCTCTTCTGCGTCCGCTTCCGTGTCCTCTTCTCCCAGAATGCTTCCTGCACCAGCCCCGCTCGTCACTTCCGGTGCGGCGCCGCATTCCTCCACAGCTTCTGGGCATGCCCAGAAGCTGTTTAGCAGGGAATGCGGCGCCGCACCGGAAGTGACGAGCGGGGCCGGTGCAGGCGCATTGATTTCTGGGAGCGATGACGTTCAGCTCCCAGGAATCATCGCAAACCGGAAGTGATGGCGCGGGCCGCGGTCGCAGAGGGAGGAAGTGGAAGAAAGGTGAGTATATTTTTCTTCAATAAAATAAAAAATCGTAACCATTCATTTATTTTTCAGGTGACGAAAAGCAAGTGGATGGCCCAAAATCGACTATGTCGATTTTGTGGCCGGAACTCCGCTTTAAGGCATCAGCATACCAAGACATTTTAGACAATTTCATGCTCCCAAATTTGTGGGAACAGTTTGGGGATGGTCCCTTCCTGTTTCAACATGACTGCCCACCAGCGCACAAACAAGGTCCATAAAGACATGGATGAGCGAGTTTGAGGTGGAGGAACTTGACTGGCCTGCACAGAGTCCTGACCCCAACCCGATAGAACACCTTTGGGATGAATTAGAGCAGAGACTGTGAGCCAGGCTTTCTCGTCTACATCAGTGCCTGACCTCACAAATGTGCTTCTGGAAGAATGGTCAAACATTCCCATAGACACACGTCTAAAGCTTGTGGACAGCCTTCCCAAAAGAGTTGAAGCTGTTATAGCTGCAAAAGGTGGGTCAACTCAATATTGAACCCTACAGACCTGGATGCTTTCATTAACCACTTCAGCTCTGGAAGGTTTTACCCCCTTAATGACCAGGCCATTTTTTGCGATTCGGCACTGCGCTATGTTAATGAAAAATTGCACAGTCGTGCGATGCTGTACCCAAATACATTTGATGTCCTTTTTTTCCCACAAATAGAGCTTTTTTTTGGTGGCATTTGATCACCTCTGCGGTTTTTAGATTTTGCGCTATAAACAAAAAAGGAGCGTCAATTTTGAAAAGAAAAAACGCCATATTTTTTACTTTCTGCTATAAAACATTGCCAATAAAAAAAAATTTAAAAATCTGATTTTTTTATCAGTTTAGGCCAATTTGTATTCTGCTACAAATTTTTGGTAAAAAAAAATCCTAAAAAGCGTATTTTAATTGGTTTGCGCAAAAGTTATAACGTTTACAAACTACGGGATAGATTTTTGGAAATGTTATTTATTTTTTTGTTTTTATTAGTAATGGAGGCGATCAGCGGTTTTTAGCGGGACTGCGACATTGCGGTGGACCCTAACTGAAATTTTTGACACTTTTTGGAGACCAGTGACATTAATACAGTAATCAGGGCTAAATATTATGCACTGTTACTGTATAAATGACACTGGCAGGGAAGGGGTTAACACTGGGTGTGATCAAAGGGATTAATGTGTGCCTAAATATGCTTGCTGACTGTGTGGGGGAAGGTTCTGTGACAAGCACAGAGAGATTGGGGTTTCAGCTTAGCTGAAACTCCTGATCTCTCCCTGCCTGTGTGACAGAAGACTCGCCTGCTTTGTTTACATAAACTGACAGAAGACCCGCCTGTCTGATGATCATGGGAAGCCGGCGGCAATCGCTGCCGCTCCTCCCGCGGCCCGCCTCCCGCTTCCCGCTGTGTTTAGACGAGACCTTGTGCACGAAATCATGTAGTACTACGTGATTTTGCGCAGTCGAGCCGCCCTGCCACAGTAATACTACGGTGGGCGGTTGGCAAGAGGTTAAAGCGGAGTTCCGGGCACAAAAATGATTTTTTTTTTTGTGCCCCTCCGCTAGGTAGAGCTCACCTGAAAAGGAATTGGATAGTTATTTTTATTTTTTTTGTTTACTCACCTTTTTATTGAAGATCGTAAATACTCACCTCTGACTGCTTCCTCCCTCGGAGCCGCGGCTCACCCCGTCACTTCCTGCCTCGCAAAGATTCCTGGGAGCTAAACGTCATAGCTCCCAGGAATCAATGCGACGGCACCGGCCCCGCTCGTCATTTCCGGGCGACGCCGCATTCCCCTGCTAAACAGCTTCTGGGCATGCCCAGAAGCTGTGGAGGAATGCGGCGCCGCACCGGAAGTGACGACAGGGGCCGGTGCAGTGCATTCTGGGACACGAAGACGCGGAAGAAGACAGAGAAGAGGACCGCGCCGGCTTCAGCTGCCCACAACAGAGATGGAAACGCTGTGGAAGAAATTTTCTAAGTAAGTATTTCTTCTAAAAGGTAAGTGCGAACCTGGACAGATCAGAGGCTAGCCATTGTGGAATGTGCTAGCCCTGACTGTCCCGGGGGTATGTTCAGCAAAAAATCATTTCTGTGCCCGGAACTCTGCTTTAAAGTTCATGTGTGTATAAAGGCAGACATCCCAATTAATATGTGGTAACATTAAAAAGTTTGTATACATTCCCAACAATGCAAGAAAAGTGGAAAAGTGGATGTATGGCACTCACCATTAGTAACTCTGAATGGAGCTCAGATTAGTGAATAAAGAAGAGAGATTGCACTTGGAGATCCCACACGTCTGACATCACGGCTACTAGAAAGTAGCAAAGCACAGCAATCCAAGAAAAAAAAGTCCAGGGCTCTTATGGCATATAGTTCTTTATTTAGTCAAAAATTCCAAGGGCTAACAGCAATTAAAACACATCCAGCTACCGAACATTTCCTGTGAAAAGTGCGTGCTTTCGTGTGCCCTGTACAGCCAGCACAGAACCCTATCAATAGGCTATATTATTTCAGTCAAGGAGACGTGTAAAGAGCACTCCTCAAGCTCATCACCCCCTGTAAGTTTTGCATATTGATTTCCTTGTTACAGAACTGTTAAGTGCCCTATTGGGATACTTGGGATCATTAATGCTTGCCTGATGTTCATTACTCATTACCTAAAATCTGAAAACTCCTAGATGTTCTTTTGCCATCCAAGTAGAGGCTGCATGTTCTTTACGGGCCTCCAATTGAGATTCAAAAGACCCTCACTTCCTTGGGTTGCTGGAACAACTTGATCTTCACTTGCAATACATGACAACAGAACAAGTGACACATTTACAGCACCTAACCATGAAAGATATTTTCCACTTTGCTAAAGGCCTAGGGCTAGGAAGGTACCTCTGCTATAGATATTCATATGGACGAGACTGATGAAACACTGCCTTGGAGATCTGAACCTTGACTTCATTCTGATTTACCTGGATGACATAACTATATTCTTCATGACCTTTGAGGACCACATTCGACACCTATATCAGGTTCTTTCTTACTTGGCTAACCCAGACTCAAACTTAAGCCAAATAAATGTTACCTGTTACAGTCTGAGATACAATACTTGGAACATTTGGTCAAAGTGGTAGGGCTATTATTTTATTTATTTTTTATTTATTTCAAGTACTTATATAGCGCTGTCAATTTACGCAGCGCTTTACATATACATTGCACATTCACATCAGTCCCTGCCCTCAAGGAGCTTACAATCTAAAGTCCCTACTCACATACATACACAGTAGGGCCAATTATCACTGATCCCACTAAGGTGCAGACAGTGCAAGGCTGGCAGACTCTAAAACTGTGACTAGGTTGTACTGCTTCTTGGGTTTGTTTGGTTGTTACCAATTTTTTATCCCAAACTTTGCCTGGATAGTCCCTTTACTTATGCAGTTTTTATGTGGGCATCACCTTCAATTGACACCAAGTGGCATGTTGCTCACGTAGAAGACTTTGCGACTTTAAAAAAGTTGACCACTGCCCCCATTCTGGCATATGTCTATTACCAGAAACCTTTCTGAGGGTATGCGGATGGCAGTCTGCAAGATTTGGGATTTGTGCTAGCTCAAGAACTAAATGGGGTCAAGAGAGCTATTGCTTACACTAGCCAGAGTCTATGCCCTACTGAACTTAACCCTGCTAATCACAATTCCTTCAAACCTGAGTTGTTTACCAAGTACCTGCTTGTTGAACTAGTGAAAATCTGCATAGACAACAATCCACATGCTTATCTAGGAATGGCCAAGCTAGGCATCCTAGAGCAGCAATGGGTGGAAAGGCTAGTTCAATTCAACTACACAATCGATTACAGGCCTGGGCGTTCAGGCAGAAATGCTGATGCACTCTCGAGGTATTCTCACAAACAATCTAAAGAGAATATTGATTAGTTGCTAGGGGAGCACAAGATTGTTTCTTCAAGTAGATCCAGGGGGACATGCAATGCAACATCCAGCCTTTAAAGCCAGTATCAACACATCACCCCCGAGATCCACACTATGAAGGAGTGGGCTAAGATGCAGCTAAAAGACCCCAATATGTCCCAGTTCCTGAGATACCAGTGTAGCACCCTCCTAGGTTGGTGCTAGTGAGAGAGTATAGTTTTTGGCTCTGTCTACCTATCAGAGGAGCAGCAGGCAAATCTATATTGCTTTCTGCCTACCAGAGAGCAGGCTCTGTGAGTTAGGTCTGCTCTGTGTGCTCAGTGTGTGATTCATTGGGTCTAGATAGTGTTTCACACTGGTCCAATAGGGAGGCATGTTGGACAGTGTGAGGAAACCTTACAAATAGGTACACAGGCTTTGATACAGTCCCAGTTATTGGCAGAGACCGGCTGTCTCTGTGCATTATGGGACACTGTATAAAAGCCAGGAGCACATGTGTTGCAAGGTTTTTGGCTGGAGAGCAGAGTCCCAGAGGGAGGGTTGTGGCTGCCTCCTCCTCTGTAGCAGTGGCACGTGGCCTTTAGGAGGTCATTCTGAGGGCCAGAGGAACGGAGCTGGACCCAGAGGTCCAGAAGCTGACTGAGTGGGGAGACACTGGAGACCCTAGAAAAACAATATCGTGAGTACAGGGATCATGTCCAGGGGTCTGACCTGAGGGGGGCCACCCCAAAAGTAGGATAGTCAGTGGATGGGTGTCAGAAGTCCAGAAAGGGGATACTAAGGAGGGTGTCCCGAAGAGAAATGTAGTTCACCAAGTCTTCTGGCAAGAGACTTAAACCCAAATCTACCTAAGTAGCAAGGTGGATCAGCAGCCTGGCTGCATCATCAGACAGGAGTTCTCGCAACTTGTGAATACTTAATTTGGAGTATCCCACTATTCCCTTCTCCCATCCCTATTTAAAATAAAACACCAAAAACAACTACATACCCCTGGACTGATCAGTGACTGAGCCAAGTATTAAAGTGTTAAATTGAGAATGGCAGTGTTGCTAATGGTAACCCAGGGGGACCCGAAAGTGTGGTATCCAGCAGTCCTCAAGGGGGCAGTGCTACACCAGTATAGGAATCGGAAGCCCACTTATTGTAAACAGCTACGATTCTCACCAACTGTCAGATATCTCTTGAGACAGTGGAAGTAGGTTGAGAAACACAATGGCCTCTTGTATCGGCAGATCCAAATACATGGTGAACAGCTGGACATTTGTAATCCCACAGGCATCTTCCCTGGGAGTTCGGTGACCACTTTTCAAAATTCACTTTGTGATACCCTCTACAGATCAAAAAGCTGTTACTACTGCAAAACTCTTCCAGAAACATGTTGCACAACTTTACCTGTACCAAAAACAGATTCTTTCGAACCCAAGCCCTAACTTAATTTCCCCAGTGTTTTTGTATTTATTAGCCTAAAAGTCATGCACTACTGTATTTTACCTACAGGGGAAAGGATATGTGAAACATTTAACCATATAATGCTGGGCATGCTTGACTAGCTGGAGCAGGAGCATCAGGAATATTGGCCTTAGTATGTGGGGATTATGAGCCTAAAATCACAAAGTTTACAAAGCCACTGACTTTGCCCTGTTCTACCTAAAGTTTGGATGGTGTTGTCATTCTGTTGATCTGTTGTTGGAGACACCTGAACATGTAACTCTACAGACCCCCGATGAATGGGTGCAGGCCCACCAGGACGTCTGTTGCAGGTCAAAGAAAGAGTGATAGAACAAAATTATAACTTGGCAAAAGGAGGTGTGACTAGGTTCCTTACATTGGAGCCTGAGGACAGAGTCTTGATGTACAATCCCAAGTATACTAAAGGCAGCAAGTTGTAGATCAACCTTTTCCTGGGCACCCAGTGTATGATGTTTTAGCTGAAGGGCAAATCGGACTTCGACCTTGAGTGTTCCATTGGGACTCTTTGCCGGCTTCTGTGGAAGCAACTAATCACCTGGAGGAGAGATGCTCTCTCTGACTGAGACCTTGTGGGAATGGTGTCTTCCCACTCTTGCTCCAGTTGAGCTGGTCACTTTGGCTGAGGAGCCTCCTGCACTAGACTTCTTCAATCAGCAGAGCTTTGACCTTCCTGCTAAATATGGGCATTCTTCAGATCCTCCTGTTAAGCATAAAAAGCCCTTGAACGCTGAGTCTCTCCTGCTGAAGTGAACCACTAGAAAACTCATGCCTGCCACTCTAATTGTGTTACTTGAAATGTTTTGCCTTTTAGTTTATTGCAATACTCTTTATACTACTGTTTACACTGCATACTGTCTGTTGGTCACTTTTTAGTACCAAGGGCTGCATTCTTTAAAGGGGGGGGGGTTAAAAAGGCGCTGTTGTGTGGCAGTGGTCGCTGTCACACTTAATAGTGATACTGCTCAAGTGTCTGATAGCATTGTGATTGAGACAGCAACTTGCAGATCAGATTGCCCACTCACTTTCTGATTAGCAACCAAAAATAAACACAGTGATCATGTGATCAATGGTTGCCACTGATGCTAGAAGAATCTTGCTTGTCTTCTGTACTAGTGTACTAGGCTCCTGGTGACAACTAGAGATGTCCCGAACTGTTCGCCGGCGAACGGTTCCCGGGGAACTTCGCATGTTCGCGTTCGCCTCGGCGGGCGAACATATGCGATGTTCGGTCCGCCTCCTATACATCATCATTGAGCAAACTTTGACCCTGTACCTCACAGTCAGCAGACACATTCCAGCCAATCAGCATACCCTCCCTCCCAGACCCTCCCACTTCCTATAAAAAAGCAAGGTCAGCATCCATCTTAGATTCATTCTGAAGCTGCAGAGTTAGTTAGAGCAGGAAGAGGGCTGCTGCTGCTGCTGAATTGATAGGGAAATCATTAGCTAGGCCAGTGTTCTGTGTCCACTCCTGCTGTAAGGACAGCATCCTGACAGCACCCCAAAAAGCCCTTTTTAGGGCTGGTATATCAGTCTGCTTTTATTTATTTATTTTCTATATATTTATCAGGCATTTTTGGAGGCAGGCATGACTTTTTTTGGATTAGTGTCGGGGGGGGGGGGGGGGGTCTCAAAAGTGTACCTGTGAAGTTTCAGCTCTGTAGCATGTCCAGAACCAGAAAAGAAAGATCATATAGGTGTAAAAGGAGGGTTCCCACCATCCCTGCTCTACTGAAAAATGATCTTTTTTTCTGGTTCTGGACATGCTACAGAGCTGAAACTTCACAGGTACACTTTTAGACCCTCCAGACACTAAATCACACAAAAAAAAGTTCTTAAAAATTGTCATTTTTGATAGAGAGCCAATTATTGGAAAAATTAAAAAAAAATTTCTTTGGATTTAGTGTCTGGGGGATCTAAAAAGTGTACCTGTGAAGTTTCAGCTCTGTAGCATGCCCAGAACCAGAAAAAAAAGATCATATGGGTGTAAAAGGAGGGTTCCCACCATCCCTGCTCTATGGAAAAATGATCTTTTTTTCTGGTTCCGGACATGCTACAGAGCTGAAACTTCACAGGTACACTTTTTAGACCCCCCAGACACTAAATCACACACAAAAAAAAAAAGTTCTTAAAAATTGTCATTTTTGATAGAGAGCCAATTATTGAAAAAATTAAAAAAAAAAAAAAAACTTAAAAAAAAAATTTCTTTGGATTTATTGTCTGGGGGGTCTAAAAAGTGTACCTGTGAAGTTTCAGCTCTGTAGCATATCCAGAACCAGAAAAAAAATTAGAATTAGGGCTAGGGTTAGGGTCAGGGCTAAGGTTAGGGTTATTTTTAGTGCTTAGGGTTAGAGTGTTAGGGTTAGAGGGGTAGGGTTATTAACTCTAACCCTAAGTATCTCACCGTAACCCTAACCCTATCCCCTAACACTAAACCTAACCCTAACCCTCTAACCATAACCCTAACCCTCTAACCTTAACCCTAACCCTCTAAGCCTAGCCATAAAAATAACCCTAACCCTAAACCTAATCCTAGCCCTAACCCTAATCCTAACCCTAACCCTCTAACCTTAAACTTAACCCCCTAACCCTAACCCTAACCCTAGCCCTAATTCGTAATTTTTTTCTGGTTCCGGACATGCTACAGAGCTGAAACCCCCCAGACACTAAATCCAAAGAAATTTTTTTTTTTTTTTTTTTTTTTTAATTTTTCCAATAATTGGCTATCAAAAATGACAATTTTTAAGAACTATTTTTGTGTGATTTGGTGTCTGGGGGTCTAAAAAGTGTACTTGTGAAGTTTCAGCTCTGTAGCATGTCCAGAACCAGAAAAAAAATGTAGGGTTAGGGTTATTTTTAGTGCTTAGGGTTAGAGGGTTAGGGTTAGAGGCGTAGGGGTAGGGTTACTAACTCTAACCCTAAGTATCTCACCATAACCCTAACCCTATCCCCTAACACTAAACCTAACCCTAACCCTTAAAGCCCAGTTCCTGTCCCATTTTGGTTGGTTCTGGTCTGTTTGCGGTTGTTTGCGGTGCGTTAAACGGGGAGTTTGGTCTGTCATAGTTTGGTCTGTCACTGTGAAGCGGGTGTAACCCTTACACTACCTGATCGATACAACATCATACCTGATCGTATACACACACTGGATGTTTTAAAGCACGTTATTCCAAACAATTTAGGAATGTTAGGTGATTTATTCCCTTTATGGATTAAAACCTGACTCTGCGTCAACTACGTAATTTTCCATGGGAGTTTTGCCATTGATCCCCCTCCGGCATGCCACAGTCCAGGCGTTAGTCCCCTTGAAACAACTTTTCCATCACTATTGTGGCCAGAAAGAGTCCCTGTGGGTTTTAAAATTCGCCTGCCTATTGAAGTCTATGGCGGTTCGCTGGTTCACGAACATTTGCGGAAGTTCGCGTTCACCGTTCGCGAACATTAAATTTTATGTTCGCGACATCACTAGTGACAACCTTAGAAAAGCCAATGTCTGATTGGATATTTAGTTCTCCCAAGACATGGGCAGCCATTTTGGACCCAGAGAGGTTACTGCTAACTTAGTCTAGAACACCCACAGTGTGAGGAATACTCAGATAGGGACAGTGCACACAATGGCTAGGGAGAGATAGGCTAAGTGCAGAGAAAGGTTCCCAATGAGTAGTGACAGTGCATTGATAGTCTGGTACACGGCGGACTGCTGTAGGTTTAGGGAAGGACCCTGTTTCAGCCCACAGCTTGTCTGATGCTTTTGTGCACCCTGCACTGCCAGCACAGCACCCTATAGAGAGGCTTTTCCAGCCAAGGGGGCCTGTTAAAGGGCACTCATCGAGCACACTGCCACCTGTAAGTTCTGCATAATGAAAGTCTTTCATTTTGGCATGTAGCTGCCAAGACTAAGGTAAAATCAGAGCCCTCTGTAGGGGTGGACCTTGTCCCAGAGACAACAACCCTATTAAAGTAACAAACTCAACAAGTAAAAGTGTTTTATCAGATAAAAAGGAGATATTTTAAGGACTGGCAGGTCTAACGAGAGTGATCGAGCATGACATTGTCACACAACCCAATGTAAAAGTCTAAGTAAAACCCTATTAAATTACCAGAGAACACAGGAAACTGCATCGTCGTAAAGTGAATGATCAAGCCTGATTGTGTTTGGTACTGAAGCCCAACAGGACTGTTTTGCAATGACTTCAGAAAACTCAATGAAGTATCGAAGTTTCATTCATAGGTAATGCCCCAAGCAGACAAGCTGATTGAGAGGTGGGGTCCAGCCCAGTATATTACGACCTTAGAACTTCCCAAGGGGTACTGGCAGTTACCTTTAAGCAAGGAAGCCAGAGAAAAACATTTCATTTTCCACACCTGAAGCTCACTTCCAATATAAAAGAATGGCATTTGGGTTGCATTCAGCCCTGGCTAGGTTTCAGAGGGGGATGAATAAAACACTATATTCTCACCAGAAGTGCAAACAAGTTTATCGTTATGACATTGTTCAGGCTTTGTTTGACTCATTAAAGAAAGAGGGATTTACTGTCAATCCTGAGAACTGTGCCATTGGCATGGTAGATACCAAATACCTGAGGTACATTGTGGAAAGGGGTTTTGTTAAGCCCCAAATAAGCAGGGTAGTGGCTATTCAGGCTTGGCCCCCGTGAAAAAGACACAGGTCCAAGCATTCTGGGGCATATTTGGGTAATACTGACAGTTTGTACATTAATTTTGCTGCTCCACTGACTAACATGACAAAGGGTAAAAAGTCAGTCATTGTGAAGTAGAATTACAAAGGCTTTTCAGGAGCTGCAAGCAGCCTAATGCAAGTATCCAGTTCTGGTTGCCACAGATTCGGCTGCAGGAAAGATAATCGATCGATGGAAGCCGTAGAACACAGTGAGTACTGCTAGCGGCTATAGCCACTGGCAATAATCGCATTCTAAAAATCCCACATGCTAGTTATTGTCTGGATCACCAGATGAAGATAGAATACAGAAAGCCTAATAAGGAAACTAATACAGCCATCAAGAAATGGTAAGCTGCAATATAATAAATGTCTGCTTTTGGGTTTAATACTGCTTAATGAATAAGTACAGTACCCACAAAAAGCAAATATTATATATTTTCTATATGATATATGAAGGAAATGTACTTACTTTTCATTCATGCTTGATTATTTAGCTTCCCACATAGTTGGGCTCACATCCTTTTCTACTTCCATGAATATCAAGTGAACAGATGTAGAGGACAGCTCCTCAGCTGTATTCCTATACTTGCTCTACTTGTGTTTTTACCCCTGAGATCCCATTACTTTATGTAGCACAACATACAATGTAAGCGCATCCAGCAATGTCTGATGTGCATTACTGTGAGCATTTCCACATGTGCATCCACGTGCTTTTAATGTGTGTGCATATATGTTCATGGTTTTGTGTACATGCTATGCAAAATGACTGCATGGTGCAATATGGTGCATGGTACAAAACACAAAAATGCATTCTATGTTCTTAAAGAGGAGCTCCAGTCTGGGCAAAAAAATTTAAAGTCAGCAGCTACAAATACTGTAGCTGTTGACTTTTAATATAAGAACACCTGTCCAGAGATCCAGCGATGTCGGCACCCGAGCCTGTTAGGTAAGGGAAACCGGCCGGTTCCTACTGTGCATGTACAAGTCATGCTGCGCTTTGTGAATGGTCCCACTGGACCTGTGTGTGTGTCCCAGAAGGGTGACGGGGGAAAGGAGGAGTGGCTGAAGATCGTCATTGATTATCACGGTGATCTGAGCCGGAATGAGGAGCAGGTACCTGTCAAAACCTGTCCGCCCAAAAAAGTGGAGGGTGCAAACAAGTGGAGCTTCCGCTTTTGAGTGGAGCTCCGCTTTAACCAATAATTTTAAAGGTCTTGATATGCATCAATGCATGAAAATTCTACAGTTCATATTTTTCATTTATATTCTATTCGCAAGGCATGGTCCTAAGTGTCACAAGTCCAGATTTCATACCGTTCAAGTGCTAGATGATCCATCTATCAAAAAATGCAAAAGATCAATTGGAAGGATCAGGAGTAAAAAAGTCAGGACCCAGGAATCACAATTGAAATTCCTTGGAAATGTGGTAGATATATTGCCACTTCCACATGTACTTTTTGTTATAAATTATTTTAACACCTTGTCATTTTTTCCCTTTTCAAGGTATTAAGACAGCCTTTCTTTATGAACCAATGATCAAAGTCTAAGTTTGAGGACAGCAGCTCCAAAAATCCTTTTGAAGGCTTTCATGTTCTGCTAAATTAGCCAGGATCTAGGCTTCTCATGACTGGGTGGGTCTGAACAGAGAATATAATAATATATCCAAAGAAAAGGACACATTTTCCTGCGATATATTTTACTACCGTTTTGACGTGGACATCAATATGAACTGAGTCAATGTAATGTATACTGTATGTGTTTAATTATTCTACACAGCAATAATTTCTTCACAGCAATAATTTAATAAAAAAAATTAGCTTAAAGAGCTAATATCCTGAATATACACCTTTATCTCTAACAATTCATAAAAACATTAGGACATGGAAGGTAGACTAAACTAGGGTAATCGCTATTCCACTAGTTAAAGAAAGGTTAGAATCTGAGGTTTTTATTGCTCTGTGTCTTCTAAAGGGACATTTTCCTAGTGGAGTAGCAAGATAAAACTGTCAAAAGTTGTAACCATTTTGCACTTACAGTGCAAACAGTGTAAACAGTGTAAAGTGCAAACTTACACTTACACTTACAGTTATATGGAGTTAAGTTTTGACTACATTTTTTTCAGAAGTTCCATTTAGTGTATAAGCTTGGATTCTCTTCACTGAGCTCTTTTTAAGAATATTATTTTCTTTAGTAATAAAATTGTGCAAGAAGCAGAAAGGTGTTGAAGGGAAGGCTTGTATGAATTCTTAAACAGCAATTCAGGTAAAGCTAAAGCTACGCAAGGATATTAAAAGTAGCTCCGCAATGCTCCTGATATGGCTAGCATTTATTCACTGGTTGTAGCCTTTGATCGCTAAGCAAATGGAATAAATTGCTCTTATGGTGCAAACTATGTAAGTATCATGTACTAACACACACTGCTCCAATCACATGACGCCGCATGCTATTTGTGTGGCTTACTCCATAGTATAGGGAGTCATTTAATCTGTCTCGAGATCAATCGATACTGCTATTGATTAAAAGCAAGCACTTTTAGTAGTGTTATTGAGCTACGAACAATCTCCCATTTATTTCAAGACATATGAGAACAATTAGTCTGCGTCTTGCTAGGCATACTGTATTATGGTAGAGCAACACATCACTGACTGTTCTATTCCCACCTCTACCATTTGGCCTCCTGATAGTAACTGAGAGGAAGGGCAGCAAGAGGAAAAATTTAGTTCTTGCACTTTTACTTGTTCAAATGATGCAAACTTATAAAGCTCACTAATGATTATTCCATATTAAAGTGGAGTTCCGGGCACAAAAACATTTTTTCAATGAACATACCCCCGGGACAGTCAGGGCTAGTACATTTCACAATGGCTAGCCTCTGATCTGTCCCTGTTCGCACTTACCTGCAAGAAGAAATACTCACTTATAAAATTTCTTCTACAGCGTTGCCATCTCTGTTGTGGGCACCTGAAGCCAGCGCGATCCTCTTCTGCGTCCTCTTCCGTGTCTTCTTCTCCCAGAATGCGCCTGCACCGGCCTCTCTCGTCACTTCCGGTGTGGCGCCGCATTCCTACACAGCTTCTGGGCATACCCAGAAGCTGTTTAGCAGGGAATGCAGCGTTGCACCGGAAGTGACGAGCGGGGCCGGTGCCGTCGCATTGATTCCTGGAAGCGATGACGTTCAGCTCCCAGGAATCATAGCAAACCGGAAGTGACGGCGCGAGCCGCGGCCACAGAGGGAGGAAGTGGAGAATAGGTGAGTATTTCTTTCTACAAATACAAGGTGAGTAAAAAAAAAATAATAATCCTAACTATCCAATTCCTTTTCAGGTGAAGAAGAGCAAGCGGATGGGCACAAAATCGATTAGGTCGATTTTGTGCCCAGAACTCCACTTTAAGGCCTAGAATCTGGACAAAGTTACATAGAAATGAACAATGTTAAATTGTCAATTTATTAGGTTACTAGACATTAAGCCCGTTAAATTAACGGGCGCTAGAACATATGTGGTCAAACATTTGTAAAAACAGACTTCCAGTAAGGCATACTTTGCTACTAAAGTAAGTTTGCTTAGAAATGTTCCTTTTAATAGCAGGTCTATGTTCTGCGATTTTTTTTTTTTTACAGTAATGCACCTACAGTCTCAGATATCATTCAGGCGTGTTTTGCGTCTGCAGTCTTTCTATTTGCAAATGTCCCGTTCAAAACGTGTCTTTACTTTCCATTTTTTTTATAAGGTTTCGCAATCACACTCGCAGATTTTCTGTAGGCGTACTTTGCTACTAAAGTCAGTTTGCTTATAGATGTCCCTTTAATAGCATGTCTATGTTCTGCGTTTTTTTTTTTAACAGTAATGCACTTACAGTGGTAGATTTCAATCAGGCCATGCCCCTTTAACAGCGTTTCTACAGTCACAGATTTGCTTTGCTGAGTGTGACAGGTTTTTCCCTCTGTTTAAATTATCCTTTTCCTGACAGCAACTGCTTTTTTCCTTTAAAAATTAATCATGGCTCTATTCGCTTTTTTCACCACAACAATTACAGTCAAAGGGTTTTCCAGGTATAAGTTTCCTCATGCAATTCCAAGTATAAGTTTCCTCATACAATGTCCTTTTAATACCTTTAAGTCTCTCCCTCATCAGCCTCCTTGTCTGACCTGTCACGCACTGTGCACTGCGTCCCTGTTGCTCTAGCAATCTGTCCCCATCGGAGTGCCTCCTTACATCAGTGTCCCCATCGGAGTGCTCCCTTACATCAGTGTCCCCATCAGAGTGCTCCCTTACATCAGTGTCCCCATTGGAATGCCTCCTTACATCAGTGTCCCCATCGGAGTGCTCCCTTACATCAGTGTCCCCGTCGGAGTGCTCCCTTACATCAGTGTTCCCATCGGAGTGCTCCCTTACATCAGTGTCCCCATCAGAGTGCTCCCTTACATAAGTGTCCCCATCGGAGTGCCTCCTTACATCAGTGTCCCCACTGGAGAGTGCTCCCTTACATCAGTGTCCCCATCGGAGTGCTCCCTTACATCAGTGTCCCCATCAGAGTGCTCCCTTACATCAGTGTCCCCATTGGAATGCCTCCTTACATTAGTGTCCACATCGGAGTGCCTCCTTACATCAGTGTCCCCATCGGAGTGCCTCCTTACATCAGTGTCCCCACTATAGAGTGCTCCCTTACATCAGTGTCCCCACTGGAGAGTGCTCCCTTACATCAGTGTCCCCACTGGAGAGTGCTCCCTTACATCAGTGTCCCCATCAGAGTGCTCCCTTACATCAGTGTCCCCATCGGAGTGCTCCCTTTCATCAGTGTCCCCATCAGAGTGCCTCCTTACATCAGTTTTCCCATCGGAGTGCCTCCTTACATCAGTGTCCCCACTGGAGAGTGCTCCCTTACATCAGTGTCCCCATCGGAGTGCTCCTTTACATCAGTGTCCCCATCAGAGTGCTCCCTTACATCAGTGTCCCCATCGGAGTGCTCCCTTACATCAGTGTCCCCATCGGAGTGCTCCCTTACATCAGTGTCCCCATCAGAGTGCTCCCTTAAATCAGTGTCCCCATCAGAGTGCTCCCTTACATCAGTGTCCCCACTGGAAAGTGTTCCCTTACATCAGTGTCCCCATCGGAGTGCTCCCTTACATCAGTGTCCCCATCAGAGTGCTCCCTTACATCAGTGTCCCCATCGGAGTGCCTCCTTACATCAGTGTCCCCATTGGAGTGCCTCCTTATATCAGTGTCCCCACTGGAGAGTGCTCCCTTACATCAGTGTCCCCATCAGAGTGCTCCCTTACATCAGTGTCCCCATCGGAGTGCTCCCTTACATCAGTGTCCCCATCTGAGTGCCTCCTTACATCAGTGTCCCCATCGGAGTGCTCCCTTACATCAGTGTCCCCGTCGGAGTGCTCCCTTACATCAGTGTTCCCATCGGAGTGCTCCCTTACATCAGTGTCCCCATCAGAGTGCTCCCTTACATAAGTGTCCCCATCGGAGTGCCTCCTTACATCAGTGTCCCCACTGGAGAGTGCTCCCTTACATCGGTGTCCCCATCGGAGTGCTCCCTTACATCAGTGTCCCCATCGGAGTGCCTCCTTACATCAGTGTCCCCATCGGAGTGCTCCCTTACATCAGTGTCCCCATCGGAGTGCTCCCTTACATCAGTGTCCCCATCGGAGTGCTCCCTTACATCAGTTTCCCATTCAGAGTGCTCCCTTACATCAGTGTCCCCATCAGAGTGCCTCCTTACGTCAGTGTCCCCATCGGAGTGCTCCCTTACATCAGTGTCCCCATCGGAGTGCCTCCTTACATCAGTGTCCCCATCGGAGTGCCTCCTTACATCAGTGTCCCCATCGGAGTGCTCCCTTACATCAGTGTCCCCATCAGAGTGCTCCCTTACATCAGTGTCCCCGTCGGAATGCTCCCTTACATCAGTGTTCCCATCGGAGTGCTCCCTTACATCAGTGTCCCCATCAGAGTGCTCCCTTACATAAGTGTCCCCATCGGAGTGCCTCCTTACATTAGTGTCCCCACTGGAGAGTGCTCCCTTACATCAGTGTCCCCATCAGAGTGCTCCCTTACATCAGTGTCCCCATCGGAGTGCTCCCTTACATCAGTGTCCCCATCGGAGAGCCTCCTTACATCAGTGTCCCCATCGGAGTGCTCCCTTACATCAGTGTCCCCATCGGAGTGCTCCCTTACATCAGTGTCCCCATCGGAGTGCTCCCTTACATCAGTTTCCCATTCAGAGTGCTCCCTTACATCAGTGTCCCCATCAGAGTGCCTCCTTACATCAGTGTCCCCATCGGAGTGCTCCCTTACATCAGTGTCCCCATTGGAGTGCCTCCTTACATCAGTGTCCCCATCAGAGTGCCTCCTTACATCAGTGTCCCCATCGGAGTGCTCCCTTACAACAGTGTCCCCATCGGAGTGCTCCCTTACATCAGTTTCCCATTCAGAGTGCTCCCTTACATCAGTGTCCCCATCAGAGTGCCTCCTTACATCAGTGTCCCCATCGGAGTGCTCCCTTACATCAGTGTCCCCATCGGAGTGCCTCCTTACATCAGTGTCCCCATCAGAGTGCCTCCTTACATCAGTGTCCCCATCGGAGTGCTCCCTTACATCAGTGTCCCCATCGAAATGCCTCCTTACATCAGTGTCCCCACCGGAGTGCTCCCTTACATCAGTGCCCCCATCGGAGTGCTCCCTTACATCAGTGTCTCCATCGGAGTGCCTCCTTACATCAGTGTCCCCATCGGAGTGCTCCCTTACATCTATGTCCCCATCGGAGTGCCTCCTTACATCAGTGTCCCCATCGGAGTGCCTCCTTACATCAGTGTCCCCATCGGAGTACCTCCTTACATCAGTGTCCCCATCGGAGTGCCTCCTTACATCAGTTTCCCATTCAGAGTGCTCCCTTACATCAGTGTCCCCATCAGAGTGCCTCCTTACATCAGTGTCCCCATCGGAGTGCTCCCTTACATCAGTGTCCCCATCGGAGTGCCTCTTACATCAGTGTCCCCATCAGAGTGCCTCCTTACATCAGTGTCCCCATCGGAGTGCTCCCTTACATCAGTGTCCCCATCGAAATGCCTCCTTACATCAGTGTCCCCACCGGAGTGCTCCCTTACATCAGTGCCCACATCGGAGTGCTCCCTTACATCAGTGTCTCCATCGGAGTGCCTCCTTACATCAGTGTCCCCATCGGAGTGCTCCCTTACATCTATGTCCCCATCGGAGTGCCTCCTTACATCAGTGTCCCCATCGGAGTGCCTCCTTACATCAGTGTCCCCATCGGAGTACCTCCTTACATCAGTGTCCCCATCGGAGTGCCTCCTTACATCAGTGTCCCTTTATGTGTCCGGGTCAGAGTTCCCCTGTATGAGCCCTGGTTAAAGTGCCCCTGGTAAGAATCTCCCTTTAATAATGCGGTCAGAGTCCCCCTTTAATAATGCGGTCGGAGTCCCCCTTAATAATGCGGTCAGAGTCCCCCTTAATAATGCGGTCGGAGTCCCCCTTAATAATGCGGTCAGAGTCCCCCTTAATAATGCGGTCAGAGTCCCCCTTAATAATGCCGTCTGAGTCCCCCTTTAATAATGCCATCGGAGTCCCCCTTTAATAATGCCATCAGAGTCCCCTTTAATAATGCAGTTGGAGTCCCCCTTTATTAATGCCGTCGGAGTCCCCCTTAATAATGCCGTCAGAGTCCCCCTTTAATAATGCAGTCGGGGTCCCCCTTTAATAATGCCGTCGGAGTCCCCCTTTAATAATGCCATTGGAGTCCCCTTTACTAATGCCCTTGGAGTCCCCCTTTAATAATGTAGTCGGAGTCCCCCTTTAATAATGCCGTCGGAGTCCCCTTTAATGTGCCCCAATAAAAGCTGTGTTTTTGTTCTCTAATCAGACAATATTCCCATATATATATATATATATATATATATATATATATATATATATATATATATATATATGATGAGGAAAAGGGAAGCAGCCATTTTGTTTATCAAATATTTACTTATGATTATCGGGCATGGATTTGTGATTAAGCAGATATATTGGATATATATTGTATGAGAAGTGTTAGGCCGCAGGCCTGTATTTGTGGGAGGAGCTAGCGTGCCTTTAAGACGCTGCTCCTCCCCTCCCCGCCTGCCGCGTCACTCGCTGTCATCCCGGACAGCCGAACTTCCGGTCCTCCAGGCACCGCACCGCTCCGCAGCGTTGAGCAGCAGCCGCCGACCCCACCGACCCCGCTGCCACCGCTGCCACCACCACCACCGCCGCCGTTTCCCTCCGGCCTGCCTCCAGCCTGCTTTCAGCCTCCTGCACTGACTTCATCCGCTCGTGCGGCCGTCCATCCATCCATCCGGCCGCCGGGCGGCAGGTACCGTTGGGGGGGAGGGTTTCCTGCGGGGGCTTGATTCCTGCCTTGCCTGCACCAGGCCACGGCCCTGCTTCTTCGGGGGGTTTCTGGGGGGGGGGCTTGATTCCTGCCTTGCCTGCACCAGGCCACGGCCATGCTTCTTCGGGGGTTTCTAGGGGGGCTTGTTTCTGCCTTGCCTGCACCAGGCCAAGGCCCTGTTTCTTACCTTTCCCTACACTTACTGTTTTACCACTGGTACTAGCTGTGTACTTCATGCTGTTATTTTTTCTACTGCTACTTGTGTACTGTTGCTCTGCCTATGGACACTGCTTTGTTACTTTGGGTACTGCTAATCTAATTACTATTGTGACTAGGGGTACTGTTACTGCTAATACTTTTTTCTATGGGTATTGTTACTCTTATACTAGTGTTACTACTGTTACTGCTGTGGGTATGGCTACTCTAAAACTATTGTTACTATAGGTATTGCTACTCTTAATACTATGGTTACTATGCGTACTACTACTCTGAGATTACTATTTTTACTATGGGTACTGCCGCAATGTTACCGTTATTCTACTGTTACTGCTGATACCTCTTGGACTATCACCTTACGTGCTGCTACACTCCTATTTCTGTGTACTACTGTTTAAACAGCTACGCTGCATACTGTTACTACAACAACTAACCGCGTACTGATACACTGCTACGCCATTATGTGCACCATGGCGGTATATACTGCTATATTATCGATTACTACCGCACGCGCTACTGCCTTACACTACGGACGCACTGCCAATACCATTACCTTAAGTGTACTATTGCCATACATGCTGTCACGCATGTCACTTCTGTGGACGCTACTATACGGCCACGCTACATCACTGCTGATACTATTACTACCATATTTATTGCCATACACTATTTTCTTCACTACTAATGCTGTTACTACCGCCTGTGCTACGGCCATATACACTGCTACACTACACGACTACTAGATACTATCGCTACCGCGTGTATTACCGCTATTTATACTACTACACTACTTTGCTACTACATTGTGTACTACTACTACTTCTTCGCTAGGTATGTTGCACTACCCCTTCGTCAAGCCCCCGTATAGGGTTAGAGAACTGGCTATTTAGGGCTAGGCGCTGGCCTTAGTCTCCCTGGTAGCTGGTCCCGCGAGGCCAACTCCCCAATCTCAAAACGGAGATTTTCGCCCTCGGGCCAAATCATAGTTAGTGCCTCGCATCCACCCATCTCTTGGGGTCATAGTTAGGGCCTCACCTGTCACGGCCACACGTTTTAAATCTTTTACTGTCATCGAGAGGCCAACCCCCCGCCACCACGCTAGTGGCTCGTGCCCCACACCCAAATCATAGATAGAGACTCTCACCTGCAGCTCAGCAGGGCCTCACCTGTCACGGGGTAGTCAGCTTTTCGCCTCAGCACTAGTTAGCCACCCAGTTCTGTGTTAGCTTTACGGTATTGTTTAACCAAGTTCCTTTGTTTGTTATCTTCTCTTTTTCAGCGTGTCTCAAGCTGCCAACGTAGGTGAAGGGTCGTCTCCCCCAAGCACACCCACTAGGCCTGCCACCCCTGTTAGAACTGGTACCCCCAGGGAATTCCGAGAAACTTCCACGCCAGGCCCTTTAAGACCCTGGACCATCCCCAGGATTTCGTCTGTTTTGCACCACAGGGGCGCCCCCTTTTTCAGCTATGGCAAGAAGGCTGAATTCTACGTACAGCTCTCAGCACATCCTGGGGATCCTGGACTGGGTACCAGCTCCTGGGGGGGGGGGGGTTAGGACGGACATACAAGGGACACTAGACACCATCTTGTGATCACTACAGTCAAACAGTCTGTCCAACTGGATACGCTGGCCATCCCACGTGGTCCCACCTCCCTCTAGGCTGTTACAGGCTCTCGCTCCTAACAGCTGGCAGGGTAGGCCCCCAGCCTCGCCACTTTCTCCCCTTCTGCTTCCCCAGTCTTTACCCCAGCACACATGGTCCCCCTAGCCCTCCGCAAGGACATCTTAGATGAAAGGACATGAATCCGGTTTCCTTGCTGGTTGTCTCCCAAGACGTTGTAGGAAACTGGGTGTACAATTACGGTGATTTGGCCATCGTATTGAAGGCTGAGACCCAAGACTCATCAAAGCTTACCATACCAGATTTTGTCCTAGCCTTCGGCATCTAAGGGACATTGCGTGCTACGTGCGTCTGCATGCCGGGAGGTATTAGATTTATTCCTTCATGAAGTGGTTGACTTAGGCCACAAGTACGGGGGGGGGGGGTTTTCTTGTTCTACGACTTCCACAAGTCTGTATCAGCTAAACAGTTGCAGCCTTGGCCCAGTCTAACATCCGTTCTCACTAGAGCTTCTTGGGCTCGGAACTCTTTTTCAGATATTTTGCAGGCTTTGTGCCCCGTCTTGTGCAGACTGCTCTTTCACCTCTCATACTGCCGACCTGGGCCCCTCAGAGGCCGATCCCTCCTTTCCTGGTTCCTCGAGGGGAGCTAGTAAGCTTGATCAACGTGGCCTAAGGGACAAGCTTGGTCGTCCCGTCATTTATTTGGCTCATTTATGCAATAACCTTAATGGAGGTGCCTGTAATTTTAGCGCCTGCAGACTACTGCACGTCTGTTCCATATGCTTTCGGGCCTATGCAAATCCATGTGCCCTTCTAAGCCTCCTGGCGCACAAACCCTATTGGGATAGCCTCTAGCGTTTATTCGGGAAAAAAAAAAAAATCTGGTCATTAATCTGCTCCTCATTCGTCCACTAACCCGAGCCTGAATTGCCCTCATTCCATCTACCAAATTCTCTATTTACTTTTTTCACCGTGAATTATGCCATTCAAGCAATCTTGAAGGCAGGTAGGGCCGCATGGCTCAGTTAGTCCGATAACTCCAAACGCCTTCAAATTGTTACCCGTTCGTTCCTCCTTTTGGCATGTTCATGGTGTCAATGGCAGAGGAATGTTACTTTGCTGTTAGTCTCACGTTGGGGCCAAGAGTAGCCCGAGAAGATTTGTCACATTCGCTGAGACTCTCTGCTGGTTCCTCCTCTATGTCTCGAGGTGCCCCACGATGTGACATCATGTGGATGGTTTTCCTGTTGGTCGTACATAGCGACTGCAACCCTGTCTGTCTCAATGCACTGTAGCACTGTTACTACCTTAGGCGTCCCCCTGTCACTAGACTAGACTACTGAACCCACCACTAGTCTAGTCTTCCTAGTCATCACACTCGCTTCCGACACCACGCAGTCTAGTCTCCCCGTGGACAAGCTCGGGCGCTTTCGCAAGGGCGTAGTCAAGTTCCTACAAGTTGGAACTTTTACTCGTAAGGATCTACAATCCTGGTAGGTTCTTTGTTCTTTGCGATGTGCTTTATTTCCCAAGGTAGGTCATTTATTTCTAGGCATTGGGCTTATTACCAGGCCTTCCAGATGAACTTTTGGTCACTCAGATTCCCCGGCTAGGGCAAACCTGGCCATGTGGATGGAATTCCTGGAACACTGAAATGGGGTCTCCATGTTCATCCCTCGTTATCCGCCTATCCACAGTTTCTGGACGGACGCAGCCACCGGTACCGGGGTTGCAGCAACATATAAAAACTCTTGGTTAAGAGATTTTTGGCTGGAAGAGTCTCTTGGCTTACCGGCCTTTCGCGAGACTTCGGCCTCATTAGGAATTTACCTGATAGTGACGGCGGCTTTCGCATGGGGCTATCCTGGTCAGGAATGGCTGTGAAGTGTTACAGTGTCAACAGGGCAGCCTGCGACGTAATCAATTTAGGGCCGTTCATCTTCTTTGATCATTGTGAGGCTAGTCCGCTGGCTGTCCTGGTTGGCGGCCACCTTTCAGTTCTTCCTCTTCTGCGTTCACATCACAAGTTCCCCAAGTTCGAAAAGTTGATCCTGGGCCAGCCTGGATTTGGCACACAGTGTCAAGTGTCTCGGGTAGCCTTATCTGCGAACACCAGGAGGGCTTACGTCAGAGCCATGACCATCTTCCAAGGTTCTCAGTAGAATTCGACTTACACGATCGTTCAGTTAAACCATGGTCGCATTCGCTGTTTTTGCCACCTTTCAGCTCAGACTTTCATTTAACATGTTCAACCTTTACTTGTCTGGCTTTCGACACCACAACTTGTCATCTGCTCCAAGCTTTCTCCTTTCCTCAGGGCTTACCCGGTGAAGGAAGTATTGTAAGGTATTAGTAAGGTAGTTCATCATGAGACAATGTGTGTTTGCCCATGGATGGGAATTCCGGACCTTTTCTGGCGTACTGGTCACATTACCATTCGAACCTCATACAAACCTAGTCATCAAACCTCCATGTTTTAGCCTAATGGGTTCCTTAGACCCGGAGAATTCACCTTTGTGACCCAGTCAGTCAGGCTATCATGCCTCCTCAAGAGGTTTTAGGTAGGTAGAGGACCACTATGTCCTTTACACTCCGACGTTCAAAGACCGGGCAGATATGCCATCCGTTGGCTTCCCTTCTACCCGACCGAGATTAACTGGTGCCCTAGATATCCTAAACATCTACCAGCTCAGGCCACTCCCAGCCGCTCTCCGCTATTCTCCCTGTCAGGTAGTCCCCTAACCACTACTAAATTATTTTACATACGCACGTTATGCTTTGAATCAGGCTGGGACCCCTCATCGCATTCCGGACATTCGTTCTGAATAGGGGCGGCTTCAGCTGCTTCTAGTGCCAATACGCCAGGGCACATAATTAATATCTAGGGCGGTGGGAATCAGCTATTTTCCACGCATTCATCTCACATCCGGAGAAAGAGGTAAGGTTGGCTTTCAAGAATCTTGTATCATAAGTCTTGTCAAGTATAAGTGTGTTTACTGCTTCCTTTTTGCCCTCTTTTATTTACATGCCTACCCCCTACGTCGGTTCCGGCACACCACACCGACTTAACCATACTCGCAGTTCCAATCATCATTAATTAACTGACATTTGTGGGAGGAGCTAGCGTGCCTTTAAGACGCTGCTCCTCCCCTCCCCGCCTGCCGCGACACTCGCTGTCACCCCACCCACCTTCACCCTTTTTTCCTTGGTACACTATCCCTCGGGAGGCCCTCTTTTATTTACAGGCCTACCCCCTACGTCGGTTTCCGGCACACCACACCGACTTAACCATATTCGCAGTTCCAATCATCATTAATTAACCGACCACAAGTCATATTTTAGAGCAGCTGTTGTGTTCAGCCCTTCATTTGCATGATTGCTATCTCAAGTCTTTAAAGATTTGTTCAAAGAACGAAACTGGAAGTCAATTAACGAACTTGGAAGTGACACGTCTATGTGAATGGCCGTCCGCATACCAAAAGACTCCAAAATGTCACCAGATTGGACTTCAAAAGAAATTAGATAGCTAGGTGCCACCCATTGTAGTGTATAAAAGTGTATTACAAACCCTAGCCAGATAGAGCAATGTTCATTAAGCCAAAAGAATGTAATGTGATTGACTTGCTCTCCAAACATGGCTTCCTATCTACATGTTTGTGTAAATAAATATAATTTTCAATCTGGCTTCAACAGTCAAAATGTTATTGAAACCCGTGAGTTTTGGTATTACCCTTACATATATATATATACATATATAATATACACAGTACAAAATGTCAGCTTCACAGAGTAATGAGACGCCTCCTACTCTCTCTCTCTCTACTTATCTGCTATGTAACCCCGATGGTGTAGACAGAGCCTATGTGTGCTGCTGAGCAGATAACTTCTACTGTCTGATTGGTAGGTGGGAGTGATTTATGCAAATTACCCACAGAACTGCCGAGCTGATCACATGCTGAAGTGCCATGCTGTATTTATTCTTTTCTAATATATATATATATATATTATGCAGAATGAAATGTAAAGACTTTAATATATATGTGCATTATGAAGTACATTGAATACAACATTTAAATGGCTTTTATTATTCATGACAGAATTCATCACCGTAATGTGAAAAGGCAGTTGTTATGGACTGGCAGCAGTGACTTCCAAGCTATTCATTCAGATGCGGCTGTGGGTTGCCACCCACAGTTTGGGAAGTCCGGCCCTAACTGACTGAAGTAGGGTAGGGTGGGGTGAAGTCTCTGCACTCCCAATGGCTGTCTGTGGGACACTTGGATTTTATTATTATAGTTAGGTTATAGTTAATAAGATAATAAACATATCTTCATATGAAATATGCAGAGAATTAATGTATGTAAAGAAGGATAGGGAGCAAGTTGTGGAGCACCTGGTGGTTCGCCATTCTCACACAAGGATGATGTGGGATCTGGCCTATTGCCTTGTTCAGGGTGGTCATTTAGTTCTGAAAAAACATAACCACTTTAAGCCCGGAAGGATTTGCCTCCTTCCTGACCAGGCCCTATTTTGCGATTTGGCACTGCATTACTTTAACGGACAATTGAGCGGTCGTGCAACGCTGTACCCAAATAAAATTTATATCCTGTGCGATTTATATTTTTTGCGCCATAAACAATTTTGAAAAAGAAAACAATCTTTTTCACATTCTGCTATAGGAAATTCTAAAAAAAAAAAAAATTTAAAAATCAAAATTTAACATTTTTCTGCTACATATTTTTGGTAAAAAAAAATCGCAATAAGATTATTTTGATTGGTTTGCACGAAAATTATCGTGTCTACTAACTACGGTAAAGATTTACTGTATGTCATTTTTATTGTTTTTTTTTTTTTTTACTAGTAATGGCGGCAATCTGCAGTTTTTTGCAGGACTGCGACATTGCAGGCGGACAGATCGGACCCCTGACTGACATTTTTGACACATTTGGGGGGACCAGTGACATTGCTACAGTAATCAGTGCTAAAAATATGCACTGTTACTGTAATAATGACACTGGCAGGGAAGGGGTTAACATTATGGGTGATCAAGGGGTTAAATGGGAGCCTAGGGGAGTGATTCTAACTGTGGGGGGGGGGGGGGCGAACTAATGCAACCTACAATGACATTATGACTGGACCTTTTGGTCATAAAGGAATTTAACAGGGAGTAGAGATGGGCCGAATTACCCCCTTTTTCAGTTCATGCAGAACTTTTAAACATCGCAAACGTTCGGAACCGAATAACAAACCCCATTGAAGTCTAAAAAATCAAAAGTGCCCATTTTGAAGGCTTATATGCAAGTAATTGGGCATACAGTGGTTATGGGGGGTCCGGGTACTGCCCTGGGGGACATGTATTAATGAAAAAAAAAGTTTGTAAAAAGCATCATTTTTAAATGAGCTGGATTTACTGATGCTTAAAGTGAAACCCTAAAAATGAGAAAAAACAATAAAAATCAAAAAATCCTAGTGCCAGGGGGATCCCCTTAGTCTGCCTGTAAAGTGGCACATCTGTATCATGTACAGAACCTGCTGCAGCAATAATGACATTTATAAAGCCAAAAAATGGCATTTTCCCTGCAAGCTTTCTTTATTTTTATTTTGTAAACAACAGCTTGGGGAGCCAGTCTGTATGATAAGGCATTTGGATATGGATAAGGATATTTAGTGCATTTGGAACAAGATTAGAGATTTTTTTGGGGTAAATCCTGGTGTCTTTTTGGTTCACTTCGGACAGAATTAGCAGGTGCGGAAAAATTGGACTTGGGTGTTGGTGGTACCTTCACACCGTAACCTTATAGAGGTACTGTTGATCAATCAAGTAATGGGTGTGCATTGTCAAGGAGCAAGTGGCTGATACTCAGTTCAAATAACTCTGAACCCTCCATGCCTGATGCTGGGGCTATGGCAGGAGTAGCTGTGGACAAGGAGGCAGAATAAGCCACTCTGGCACGTGCGTTGGACTGCGCACTAATCTCTGCCTGGGTGATGGAGGATGAGGATAGTTTAGTAAGCCGGTCCACAACCTCCTCTTCATGCTGTGGCTGGATAGCACAGGCAACATCACTAAACAGAGGAAATGATGCCCTGTTTGAGGACGGACCACATCCACCGTTGCTTGTGGACACATATGCTGCTGGCCTCCTCACAGTGCCCTGGGAACGTCTGCCTCTTCTTGTTGGCCTCCCACACATGATGGGGGGGAGGGGCTTATTAACAAATTGTACGTGTGTACCTGGATGCACTTTAATCAATGGAAAGTGGTGTTTAGTGCACTTTAACTTGAGTACTCACTACACAGACATACTCCACTGACACACTACAATATACTGCAGTAAAACTGCACTGACACACTGCAATATGCTACGGTAAACGTGCACTAATGCACTGAGATATACTGTACTGAAATATACTGAATTAAGCATGTACAAGCGCACTGAAATATACTGCACTAAAATATACTGCATTAAACATGCACTAACACACTGAAATGTACTGCACTGAAATATACGGCGTTAGGCGTGCACCAACACACCGAAATATACTGCGTTAAACGTGCACTAACAGTGAAATATACTGCGTTAAACATGCACTGACGCACTGCAATATACTGAATTAAACGTGCACTAACGCACTGAAATATACTGCTTTAAATGTGCACTAACGCACTGAAAATAACTGCAGTAAATGTGCAATAACGCACTGAAATATGCTGTGTTAAACGTACACTAACGCACTGAAATATACTGCGTTGAACGTGCAGTAGCCGCACCGAAATATACTGTGTTAAATGTGCAGTATCGCACTGAAGTATGCTGCATTAGACATGCACTAACGCACTGAAATATATATTGCGTTAAATGAGCAGTAATGCACTGAAATATACTGCGTTAAACGCGCACTAACGCACTGAAATATACTGCAGGAGCTGTGCACTAACGCACTGAAATATACTGCATTAAACGTGCAGTAACGCACTAAAATATACTGAAAAGTACTTTGGTAAACGTGCACTAACGCACTGAAGTATACTTTGTTAAACGTGCAGTAACGCACTGAAGTATGCTGCATTAGACATGCACTAACACACTGAAATATATATTGCGTTAAATGAGCAGTAATGCACTTAAATATACTGCGTTAAATGCGCACTAACGCACTGAAATATACTGCAGGAGCTGTGCACTAACGCACTGAAATATACTGCATTAAACGTGCAGTAACGCACTAAAATATACTGCTGGAAACCTGCCCTGACAAAATAAACTGTCACTAAATTAAAAATGAACGTTCGCATTACACTCACGCTGCACTATCACTAGAGTCACACTAAACGGTGTTCTATACTGACAATAGATTCACTATAGCACACTAACTTGCTGGTAGCACTAAACAGAGCCCTGTTCTATCTCTGTTCTATCTCTCTCCATGCCAATATCACACTGCAAATTGCCACTATGGGGAGAATAATTTTATATTATGCGGGTTGGACTTAGAGCAATGAGCCATGATTGGGCACAGTCATCATTACTTTCT
Source organism: Pelophylax lessonae (assembly GCF_965119305.1). NCBI lineage: Eukaryota > Metazoa > Chordata > Amphibia > Anura > Ranidae > Pelophylax > Pelophylax lessonae. The sequence goes on along the minus strand of NC_138768.1, from coordinate 381,448,654 downwards.
CCAATCATGGCTCTGACAGTGTTCTGTGCCCTGATTGAGTAAAGCTTTTATTGCTTCAGCCAATCGGGGCTTCCAATGCACTGTGCAGCGGCGCAATGCATTGTGGTTGTTTGGCAGGCTCAACAAACGGTCGAACGCCCCTACAATTCGGGTGTTCGGCGAACGGCTGAACAGCCAATGTTCGACCCGAACTCGTGCTCGGGTCGAACCCTTCGCCCAACAGGGAGTGGTCAGATTCTAGCGATCATCCCTAAACTCAACGACAGCCTGGGTTTCTGCAACATATTCAGGAAACTAAACCACATTTTCATGTGATGTTGATTTCATGCCCCAGGTGGATGAGATGATAGAAGGCTTGGTTCTCAGCAGGTATATTACCACCTTAGATCTGAATAAAGGATATACAAAGACTCTCCTAACTGCAGGGCAAAGGAAAAGATAATGTTTGCAACAGCAAGGCTGTATTATGTGGTCTTCTCTTTTTCACTACATGGGGCTATTCTAAAGAATGATGGACTGCATTTTTGAGCCCCACATAGCAAATCCTTGGGCATATCTAAATGGTGTTGTCACTTTCCGTCTTAACTGAGATTCCCACCTACAGAAGGTTCAGGCAGCTTTAAATTCCATTTATAAAGCTGGTTTAGCAGCCAAAAAAATGTGCAAGTGTCCTGAAAGAAGCCCAGTATATGGACCACAGCATTGGATGGAGGAGGGGGGTCATAAAGACTCTAAGAATAAAGTTATAAAAGGTTTCCTCGCACACACAAAAAAAAGAAAACAGGTAACGGCCTTTCTAGTGTTTATAGGGTACTAATGGAGGTTGATGCCTAACTTTGCTACTGTAAGAGCTCCACTTCCATCCCTCAGATGGAAACTAACCCTTGCAAAGAGGAAATATTCAATAGTAGAAAGGAGGGTCTTGCCATAAAGTGACCACTAGAGGTATTAACTGTTAATCAGACAGTGCTTATCAGACAGTTCTGAATGTTTGTAGACCATTATCCACCTTAGTGGATGGCTCAGAGCAAAATGAACTATATATAGGTCACAAAATGGTTTCCTGACATCAACATGGCAGCATACTAGTGATAGAGCTCCGCCTCTTGGCCACTCCCTGAGGACCAGTGAATAGCATAAAAAAGGTGTAGTTAGCTCCCCCCCCCCCTCACCCATTCATGTTTTTTTCCTCATACCTCCATGCACCAGTGAGAACTAAGCAGTGCCTCAGTGCAGTATCTGTCTGGGTTCAGCCTCTCCCAGAACGCAGTCCCAGCGAACGGGCTGCTGAAGGCGTTAAATAGCCTAGGAGCCCCTTCTGTGGGTCTTGATGGGGCCTGCAGTGTTTCCTCACTAGGGACGAAATCTACCATTATGTAGGTGTCTGCAGTCTGGGGTTTGGGGGGGGGGGGGGAGATATTTCATGCCTTCTCTCCTTGGTCCCTTGTACCACACAGGGTTGCCTTTCCCTTTATTTCTGTCTCCCATAGATGTTTTTCTTTTACCTTTTGTTCATTCTTTCATGGCTCCATTTTTAGATAATTTTTGTTTTTTTGTCACCCTCTTGCTTGCATGGGCGGGTTCCATGCTGCACTGCCTGGGGCGTCAATGGCGTCCCAATAGGGAGAGAGCGGCCACCCAGTGCTGCTTTTCTTTACTGAGGACGCTCTTGCTGATGTAATTTGGCCACGCTGGCCACCAGGGAAGGCCGTGCACCATCTTGGTTTGGGGCACGGGACGCTTTCCTTCCATCAGTGGATGGGGGAGTCCTGAGGGTTCTCTTGTTCTCCCTGGACAATTCAGAAGGCTCAGACTGCCTTTGTTTGTTGGGTAATGCACAGCCTCCTAGATTTGGCTCCTGGTTGTGACTACTTCTTGGTCTGAATCAGCAGGCTTCCCTCTCTAGTATAGCACCCAAAAAAAAAAAAGTTTATTTTTTTTTGTTTAAAACCTCCTCTCTGTTACTGTTTTCCTTTCAGCTATCCTCATTTCAACTGACCGTCCTATTTTCCTCAACCATGAGTCAGTCACCACTTATGCAAAAAGACCCTCCAATTCAAAAGTAGGGGACCACCGTGTTGGTAAGTTTTCAGGAAAAACATGGCCTTCTTATGTGGATTGCTTTGATTTGTTTCAGCCTTGCATGCTCACGCTCTAAAAGATCAAGAGCTAGAGAGGACAGACGTTCTTCAGTGGAGCGTAGCTCTAGATGCCGCTCCCACTCAAGGGAAAAATTTCAAGGAAGACGTCTTACCTCCTCTTCCCCAGAGCAACGCCAGAGCCCCAATAGAAGCAGCTCTGGCTTTGGCTGAGTGGACAAATGCATATTTCAAGCGAATGCGAGTCTGAATCCTGCAAAAGTCCTGCAGTGCCTGTGGCACAGTACCTACTGTATGCTCAACAGATTGGTGTGTAAAGGCTGCCTGGAGGAGTTCGCAGTCGACATGCAACGCCCAAATGTCATCATTATTAATAAGGGTGAAAAGGCTGCAGTGGCAGACCTGGTAAGTTATGATCCAGTCTGTGGGTGACTCAAGTTCAAGACCCGGGCATTCAATTCCTGATACTGCTATTCACTTAGCAAAGTGAATGTTGAACACATCAATAATGCCGGCCAGGCAGTCCCTCAAGTTGCCAGTAAGGTGTAACGCTCCTGCGTTTTCTGAAACAAGATGGATTTGCAGCTGCAGAAAAACTCCACTCAGTAGTCATGTAGAGATACGTTGAAATACCAATTCCAACTCCCAAGACTCATCACTGTGGTCTGTCTGATTCAGCATACAAATATACACACTCAATAAGATGTTCCTGGAGTGATAGATGTATATAGCAGTATAGTGGTGATGAGTTGAAGAGACAGGTATGAACAGTGACAAATAGGTGAACAGCACTTGAGAGAAATGTTCATGAGAGTATAGATGGTAACAGGTAGGATGCAGATAGGTTAGCAATCATGTATGGTAGTAGGTGGTAGGACAGCAGATGACATACAGGAGAGACTAACCCAGTGCAAGGATAGATGTTAGTAGGCTCAAGAGCTAGCAATCTAAAACAACAGTGCAGATGATAGTTACAGTCCTTAATATGCAGAGCTAGATAGTGTAAGCTTAGTAGGAAGGTTATGGAGGATTCCCCTGCGGGGTACTTTTCACTAATAGCAAGCAGTAGTAGAGAGGTTCGGTATGAGCGAGTGATCCGGTAGCGGGATACAGGGATCAGCAGCGAGGTTCCGACAGCGAGGTACGCTTGTAAGCATATGAGCTTCAAGGCAGGTTGAACGAACATGTGAGTGAGAACGCCGGCGGTTGAAATAGCCGCTCTGCGGCGCTCAGTGATGACAGCATCGGTCTTAAAGGTGTATGCGCACCTACCAGAAGAGAATGGTGGGACGCATACACTGAATTGGAAAGTGGAATAAGGGTACCAGAGGTACCAGAACATTACATAAGGCCACTGGAAAAGCAACCTGGCACCTAGGCAGGTAGCCCTTATCCACTTAGTTCTGCTACCCTGCCGAGGGGGATGCATGCAGACAATAAGAGTTCCTCTTCAACAGAAGAAGACCCGGGGGTTTCTTGGTTTCAGTTGTTCCCTCAGGGAACCATATACCCAGGCAGTCAGGCAAGCCATTAAAGGGGTTAACAGACAAGGTCGTATTTGCCCTTTTTTCAAAATGGCAATTCTTTTTCCGTTGATGAAAAAAAATAACTAAATACATTTTACAGCAGGTAATAAAGTAGAAATTGCAAAAAGGGACAACGGTCAAGTCAATCTTATCCTTGTCAGGAATTGGATATAGCATCGCTTGAATCTCTGCCTACAGTAGATACAGCAGTAGTCTAGTAAAGAGGTGACCAGGGGGGCTGGCCGTCCGGCAGTGGCCCCTACCTTGGCGGCTAGTGGTAGAGGGTTCTGGACCCAGGACATAGAGAAAGCATTTTAAGAGCGAATCCCTAAAGCTGATATCATTCAGCCCCTAGTCAAAATGTGTCGGCGAACTCTATTGGAGAGGCGGCAATAGACTGAATCAGGTGCTCAGCCAGGGAAATGCTATACTCGGTCATGGCTAAGAGCGCCCTATGGTTGAAACCTCAGACTGTGTTTGCTTCTTCAAAGCAAAATTAGTGTAAGATACCATATGACAGAAAATCTCTGTTCGGTAGTAAATTGGAGACAGTCATATCAGGAGTGACAGGTTTTATGTTATAAAATGTTGTAAATAAATATGTTTTTTCCTGCACTGATGAGGCCGCACTGACAGGCACTGATGAGGAGGCACTGATGGGGTGGCACTGATGATGATGCACTAATAGGCAGCACTGATGGGCTCTGATAGGCGGCACTGATAGGTAGCACTGATATGCAGCATTAAAGGGCACTAATAGGTGGCACTGATGGGCACTGATAGGTGGCACTGATGGACAATGATGGGCACTGGTGGGCGGCACTGATAGATGGCAATGATGTGCACTGGTGGGCGGCACTAATAGATGGCAATGATGTGCACTGGTGGGCGGCACTGATAGATGGCAATGATGTGCACTGTTGGGCGGCACTGATAGGTGGCAATGATGGGCAGCACTGATAAGGAGGGCACTGACAGGCTCCCTGAGCACTGATTGACATCCCTGGTGGCATGGGTGGGCATCCCTGGTGGCTCTAGTGGCATATCCCAAGGGTCTGCACTGGTAATCAATGCTCTGATTAAAAGCACAGACATGTCAGGCGTGAACTGAAGAAAGCCGATCAACGGCACTTCCTATTTACTATGTGACCAGCTGTGATTGGACACAGCTCATCACGTGGTAAAGAGCCTACATCATAGGCTGTTTACGGGGATCAGAAATGCAGTGTGTCAGAGTGACACACCGCAACACCGATCAAACAGAGCAGCCTATCCTGCTGGAGGTCATATGATACCCAGTCAGGATGGGACAACCACTTTGCTATATGATGGGTTAAGGTCCAGGGAGCCTAGAGCCTGTTAGGCCAGGGACCCAGGTAGAGGATGGAAGGAAACAGACAACCTTTCTCAATGCCCATAAGTCAAAAACCCTAAATATGCTGCAGGAACCCACTAAGCCCTTTGATGAGCGCACGCCTGACTCTTGCGGTAGGAGCCAGATTGGCACGCTGCATTGGTACCTCGACAGCAAGTTGTACAGATTCTTGGCTGAAGGCATCAGTCACGTATGGTCATTTTGGGAGATTCCTCACTACTCCTTCTCCAGACCAGCTCTCTCCCACCAGGCGGCCAGATTCACCACAAAAGCAGGTGGGCGGCTACAATACATACAGACACTTCAGACCCAGGAGAGCGCCGTCCCGGTTCCATTCCCAGAAAAATATACAGGTTTCTATTTGACACTGTTTGTGGTTTGCAAAGGAGGGGGACTGGTGTCCAATTACAGATCTGAAGAGGTTAAACTGTTTTATCCTCTTAGGGAACTTCAAGTCCATTCAAACAGTGCAGCCAGGTGGCTAGATGCTATTACTGGACCTTCAGGATCCTATTCTCACATCTCAAGTTTTTTTCCTTCTTTCCGAAATATGTAAGTGTTGCAATCGGTGAGACACATCTTCAGTTTAACAGCCTACCTTTTGGCTTGTGTGTGTCCCTGAGAATATTGGCAAAGTTCTCAGTGCCCTATTAGCTCCACTCAGAGAACAGGGTCTCCAGCTTCGCCACTACCCCAACCTACCACATACAGACCTCTTCACTTCCCACAGCAAATCACAAACTTGGGAAATGTCTGACCCGGTTTTCGCACCCCCAGGCAGAGGGGATAGATGCTCTGTCTCTCTTGGAACTGCAATTTAGCCTATATATTTCCCCCCAACATCTCTCGTAACGAGATGGTGGTAGTGTCATGGTCTGGGGATGCATGAGTGCTGCAGGCACTGAGGAGCTACAGTTCATTGAGGGAACCATGAATGCCAACATGTACTGTGACATACTAAAGCAGAGAATGATCCTCTCCCTTCGGAAAATGGGCTGCAGGGCAGTATTCCAACATGATAACAAGCCCAAAAACATCTCCATGATGACCACTGCCTTTTTCAAAAGGATTCAATCACCAAAAGGAGAGTCTTTCCCAAGCGAGACATATTAGTGTTGTTGGATTTCCTGTCAGTTCAACCGTTTGCTCCAACAGAGCAGCGTCCGGTTTCGGACATTACCTACAAATCTATCGCAGTATTTAGGCAGAAGGATGTCCTCGATGCAAGCTCTTGGAACTCCAGAAAAACATACTCTTTTCTTTCCAGAAAGAGTAGAGTTGCATCCTGTAGGTCATCTTGTACCAAAAGTAGTATAACAGATCAACCGGCACCCCGACTGGGTACCTCCATTGACGGATGCTCCCAGTGCTTCCCGAGGGCTCCAAGCACTCCACCAGACACCATAACCACCTCATCAGACCCCACGAACCATCGCAGCTTGGTTGGGGTCTTACCACCTCCTACCCACCCTGGACCTACGACAAGGCTCCATGTTCCAGTGGATGAACCTCTCTTTCCCCAGATAGTGGAGCAGGAACAAGCTCTCAAAAGAACTTAGTGATTATTCAAGGGAGTATGAAGAGCATAGCAATCCCTTGTAGCAGATTCCCCCAAGAAGACACAGGACTCTAGATTGAGGGTAAGCAGGAACTCAAACTGTTTATTCAAACACATGCCATGCACAAAGAGATATACACTGTGGGACAATCTCCCCTCCCCCTTAGCAGCCAATACACATACACATATACATCCCATAATAAGTTTATCTTAAGGCAGACAGAACAATAGAACAATGGAATACAGGCACTTACCAATAACAAACCCCACCCCATCTTACTATCTAGCAAGGGTCTATGAGACACTCCTGCAATATTCTAGCAGTCTGAAAAGTCAAACCATTCCTCTTCATACATTTCCTGAGAGATATTGCTGACAAATATTACTGTCCCATCAGAAGCCATCCAAACCATTCTCTCAGCTTCCCTTAAGTCTTTGTCCCTCACTCCCAGTGACGGGGAATACCTTCACATATCTTCCCCCCAAAGGTGGACTAACCAGGTACCAGACTTCCAATCAGTCTGTGCCTGAGTTAGTCGTGTAACAAGCCCCAAAGAGTCAATCCATCATGGCAGCTTCGTTAACAAAGTTCCACATAGTTTGTAAGTTTGTCCTGGCAAGGTGCATGGAGCTCTCATATCTGATCAGTCTGTGGAAGTCTGGTTTGGGCAGACCAGACTAGGCTTCTTGGTCACCCTGTGTCCCTAAGAGACACAGGGTGACTTAGACATAAGAGGAGCCTAGGGGGCTAAGAGAGGAACTTTGCAACCTCTCTGGTAGGTTGTGTTCCACGGGCCCTCCCAATGTCTGCACCCACCCAGTATCCCAAACAAATTGTCCAGAAAACAGCATTACTAACTCAGCCAACCTCTGCCTCTCTCGTAGAACATACCCGCTGCTGGGGATAAGCGTGGACTGGCCCTTCTCCTAGGAGTCCTTTCAGCGGCTGGAGAGAAGACAGGGTGGTGGGGCTCACTTCCTCAGGCTGTTGGGGATCTGGGCCGATTGTCCAGCATCCCTGGGGTATACAAGTGAAGACTGTAGTCCCGTCCACTACCACAGGAACTCCATCTTTTGTACGTTGAGGACAGAAGCCAGCCGCACTCTGCTCTGTTGCCAGCTCTTCTGCTGGGTTGGGGTTGGCGATTACTACCCCCGGGACCTGGTGTGGTCTGCTGTACAGAGGAGATTTTGCCTACCTCCTCCTCCTGGTATTCCTGCGGGGTAGGTTGTGGATCTGAACTGGCCATACAGAATCCCTGTAGGTCTGGTGCAGAGACCACGGTCCCATCTGCACCATTGGAGTCAGGGCTGCTGTATCCCTGTGGTTGGATTGAAGGATTATATGTCTCCGCTCCCTGGAAGGTACACTGCCGATGGGGAGGAAGGACGACACCTTCAGCTCCCTTTAACACATACTGCCACTGGGGAGAAAGGACGACACCTTCAGCTCCCTGTGACTCTGTCTGCTGCTGGGGAGTAGAACCGACTGTCTATATTCCCAGTAACTCCTGCTGCAGGTGGGGATCTGGGCCGGCTGCCCAGCCTCCCAGTAGGGCTGGTAGAGAGACCTTGGTCTCATCTCCACCTGCTATTGGTGGGTATTCCCAGTACCAGTCTATATTGTCTCTCCAACTGAAGGGTTGTAGGTCTGGATCTGCCACTTGCCACCAATGTAATGGATCAACCGGTACCCCGACTGGGTACCTCCGTGTACAGATGCTCCTAGTGCTTCCTGAGGGTTCCAAGCACTCCACCAGACACCATAACCACCACAGACCCCACGAACCGTCGCAGTTTGGTCAGGATCTCGCAGTCTCCTACCCACCCTGGACCTACGACAAGGCTCCAGGTTCCAGTGGGTGAACCTCTCTTTCCCCAGATAGTGGAGCAGGAACAAGCTCTCACAAGAACTTAGTGATTATTCAAGGGAGTATGAAGAGCATAGAAATCCCTTGTAGCAGATTCCCCCAAAAAGAGACAGGACTCTAGATTGAGGGTAAGCAGGAACTCAAACAGTTTATTTAAACACATGCACAAAGAGATATACACTGTGGGACAATCCCCCCTCCCCCTTAGCAGCCAATCCACATACACATATACATCCCATAATAAGTTTATCTTAAGGCAGACAGAACAATAGAACAATGGAATACAGGCACTTACCAATAACAAACCCCACCCCATCTCACTATCTAGCAAGGGTCTATGAGACACTACTGCAATATTCTAGCAATCTGAAAAGACAATCATGCACCTTTCTACACTCATAACACCAAGAGCCATGCTACACTTATCAGGCCACACAGTGAACCATGCTTTATTTAGAATACTACACTATGTACTCAACTACATTTGCTATAACTCTGTAGTAGGCTGTGTCTCAAAATAGTAAGATTAATGTGTGTGAAATAGCCAGCCAGTGTTAGAACATGCAAGGTAGAGTAGCATTAGAAAAATAGGAAGAGAAATGTATATGTTATTGGGCTGCATTAAAGACAGATTGTAGTGAGGCTATTCTGTGTAGAAAAGGGGCAGGCAGTGATGTGTTACAGTAGTCTAGTTGGGAAAATTACTTAAATCTGCACAAATGTTTCAGCTGTGTTTTATATGTGAAAGGGACATATATGAGAAATACATGGCAGATCAAAGAACAGGGCTTACAATGGGGAAGAATAGAAGTCAGTGCAAATGCATTACAAGGGTCTAACCTGCAGCAAAATGAGAAGAGGCTGTTGCTAGGGGCAACTAGAGTAATGTTGGGTCTCTAAGCAGCCAGCTAGCGGGAGTCTTGGTGACACAGCATGGGCGACAGAGGCATACCTTCCAACTTTTGAACTTCGCAATGAGGGACACGGAAAGAGAAACCAAACCTGCGCGCGCCGCGGCAAATTGTGGGTGTGGCCAATTGCTTAGCAGTGGGAGGGGCTTAAGGGATAGGGTAAACAAAACCCAGACTTCCTAGTACTCATAAAATATGCTTTGATTGCTCAGCCTACCTTAACTACCTCAATACTGGGCACTTAAACCCCCTTCCTTCCCAGACCAATTTTCAGCTTTTAGCGCTGTTGCATTTTGAATGACAATTGCGCGGTCATGCAACACTGTACCTAAACCAAATTTGTGTCATTTTTTCCCCACAAATAGAGCTTTCTTTTGGTGGTATTTGATCACCGCCAGGTTTTTTCTTTTTTGGTGCACAAATAAAAAAAGACCGAAAAGTTTGAAAAAAAAAAAACGTTTTTTTGTTTAGGTTATAAAATTTTGTAAATAGATAATTTTTTTCCTGCACTGATGAGCACTGATGACGCCGCACTGACAGGCACTGATGAGGAGACACTGATGGGGTGGCACTGATGGGGTGGCACTGATGGGGTGGCACTGATATGCAGCACTGATGGGCACTGATAGGTAGCACTGATATGCAGCACTGATGGGCACTGATATGTGGCACTGAGAGATAGCACTGATATGCAGCATTGGTGGGCACTGATAGGCAGCGCTGATGGGCACTGATAGGCAGCACTGATGGGCACTGATCGGCGGCACTGATGGGCACTGATAGGCGGCACTGATGGGCACTAATGGGTGACACTGATGGGCAGCACTGATCGGCACTGATGGGGGGCACTGATAGGCAGCACTGGTGGGCAATAATGGGCGGCACTGATAGATGGCAATAACGGGCACTGGTGGGCAGCACTGATAGATGGCATTGGTGGGCAGCACTGATAGGGGGGCACCACTGGCAGGCTCTCTGAGCCCTGTTTGCCATCCCTGGTGGCCATGGTGGGCATCCCTGGTGGTCATGGGTGGGCATCCCTGGTGGCTCTAGTGGCACCCCCTCCCCCCAGGGCTGCACTGGTAATCAATCATCTGATTACCAGCACAGACCCCCCCTGTGATCAGTGAGTAATTAGAAATACTCACTGATCACCCCGGCTGCAGTATCGATCCTCTGCTCTTCTCCTCACTGACAGGATCTGTCAGGAGGAGAAGAGATCGAAGCCGTTACAACGGCTGTATTGACATTACATGACGGCTGTGATTGGTCACAGCCGTCATGTGATCAGGAGGGCCAATCACAGGGCCCTCCTGCCGAGGCTTGTTGCTCTGTGTCCTAGGGACACAGGCACATCGAGATCGCGCTGCTGCGCGTGCCCGCGGCGGCGCGATCTCTCTCCTTCTGAAGGACGTTCCGGAACGTCCATTCAGAAGGACGAGACTCCCACCCGGCCGTATATGTGCTATGGCCCGGGTGGGAGGTGGTTAAAGAAGAACTTCATTAAAATAGTCAGAGACTGCATAGCAACCAGCAACTGTTGAGACAATGAAGACTTTGGTGAGAAGTATATAATGTACAGTATTGTGTATATAGTGCAGGAGAGTGTAATATACAAAATGCAGGAGACAGGAGTATGTAATGTACAAAATGCAGGAGACAGGAGTATGTAATGTACAGAATGCAGGAGACAGCAGTATGTAATGTACAGAATGCAGGGGTCGGACTCTGCACCATCCACCCCCCCCAGCTCTATACACCCCAAATGCCCACCCAGCTCCATACACCCCCCCATCCACCCCAAATGCCTCCAGTAGCTCTATCCACCTCAAATGCCCACCCTAGCTCCATCCACCCCAAATGCACACCCTAGCACTATCTATCCCAAACACCCATCCAACCTCCAAACACTCCAAATGCCCACCCCAGCTCCATCCACCCCCCCATCCAGCTCCATTCACCCCATATGCCCACCCCAGCTCCATCCACCCCAAATGCCCCCAGCTCCATCCAACCCAAATGCCCCCTTCTGGGGGGCGCAAACAGAAAAATGTAATAGGCATTGCTTTGCGGCAAAAAACGCTGTTAAAAATTGCGTGACTTTGAGGTCACAAAGTGTGAAAGGGGCCTTCAGTAATCAAGGTAGAGTGTGCCTCCTTCAATGCAGAGTGACCAGCATGCCGTGCCCCCTTTCAATGCAGAATGGCCAGCGTGCCCCCTTTCAATGCAGAATGACCAATGTGCCCCCTTTCAATGCAGAATGACCAGCGTGCCCCCTTCAATGCAGAATGACCATTGTGTCCCCTTTCAATGCAGAATGACCAGTGTGCCCCCTTTCAATGCAGAATGACCAGCGTGCCCCCTTTCAATGCAAAATGACCAGCATGCCGTGCCCCCCTTCAATGCAGAGAGATCATCATGCCCCCTTTCAATGCAGAGAGACCAGTGTGCCCCCTTTCAATGCAGAGAGACCAGCGTGCCCCCTTTCAATACAGAATAACCAGCGTGCCACCTTTCAATGCAGAATGACCAGCATGACCCCTTTCAATGCAGAATAACCAGCCTGACCCCTTTCAATGCAGAGAGACCAGCGTGCCCCTTTCAATGCAGAGAGACCAGCGTGCCCCCTTCAATGCAGAATGGCCAGCGTGCTCCCTTTCAATGCAGAATAACCAGCGTGACCCCTTTCAATGCAGAATAACCAGCGTGACCCCTTTCAATGCAGAATAACAAGCGTGACCCCTTTCAATGCAGAATAACCAGCCTGACCCCTTTAATGCAGAATAACCAGCCTGACCCCTTTAATGCAGAATGACCAGCATGACCCCTAATGCAGAATAACTAGCGTGACCCCTTTCAATGCAGAATAACCAGCGTGACGCCTTTAATGCAGAATGGCCAGTGTGACCCCTTTAATGGAGAATAACCAGCGTGACCCCTTTAATGCAGAATAACCAGCGTGATCCCTTTAATTCAGAATTACCCGCGTGACCCCTTTAATGCAGAATGACCAGCGTGACCCCTTAATGCAGAATGACCCGCGTGACCCCTTAATGCAGAATGACCAGCGTGACCCCTTTAATGCAGAATGACCCGCGTGATCCCTTAATGCAGAATGACCAGCGTGACCCCTTTAATGCAGAATGACCCGCGTGACCCCTTAATGAAGAATGACCAGCGTGACCCCTTTAATGCAGAATGACCAGCGTGACCCCTTAATGCAGAATGACCAGAGTGCCGTGCCCCCCCACCCGAGACCTGTGCACTTACCTGCAGCGGCTTCTCCTCTGTCCCCCGGCGTCTCCTCGAGTCCTTCTGCCTCCTCCTCGGCCAATGGCATGGTTTCCTGATTGGCCAGGAGGAGGATCTGTGTGACAATAGCGAATTTTCATTCGCTATTGTCACACAATGGGTGGACTGGGGGCCCTCCATGTTCTTCTTGCAGCCGCTAAATGCCTACTTTTCCTCCTCTCCCTCCTGCAGGCATTTACCAGCTGCAGGAAGAACATGGAGGGCATCGGTCCCTCTATATGTTACCCCTCCTCTCCTGGTTTAGAAGGGAGCCACATGGGCCACTTGGAGCATCATGCCGGGTCACAATGGCGACCACTGTAGTTACGCCCCTGCAGTGGAGGAAAATAAAAGTTCTGGCAGGATGAAGGAGCAATGAGGTACTGTATGAATGGAATGCTGTCAGGATTGGCAGATGGGATGGACCACTGGTGAGAGGATTGCTTGGCATAAAGGGTTAAAAAGTGATAAAAGGATTGCAGACCGGGAAATGCTGAGGATGAAGGGGGAGAGGGGGCTGCTGGGGGTGTAGTGAGAACCAAACAAGCAGTTGGGAGAGAGGAGACAGTGAACAGCTGGACAGAAGGAACGGTGTGGGGAGTTATGTGTGCAGTGATGGGGAAAGATTCTCTCATTTACCTTCTGCAAAGCACATTCCGTCGGTACAGCGGCAGTGTTGTTTACATTTTACAGAGACAGGGGAGGATCACAGCGGCGCTGCAAAGTGAAAGAAGGCAGGAGCAGGAATGGGGCCAGTTCTCAGAATCTTCTCACTTGGCTGCATGCACGGTCCTCTATCACCCGATCGCCATCCACAGTGCTGCTGAGTGATGGGAGGAAGGGAGCCAGCTCTACAGCCTGTGAAACTACCGCTCTGATATCACACATCTCTGTACCCCTTTTCCCACCCGCACTTACCATACTTTGATGGAGAAACTTGAAGTGAGAAGTCGGGGGCGGAGCTGGGAGGTGGAGCCGCTGTGCACAGAGTTCTACAGTGCGCACCCGCAAAGCGTGTCATCGGTTGCCAGGACGCGGGCGGTCCTGACAACCAGTCACTGCAAAGAAGTCTGAGGGGGGAGGTAGAAGCGGAGGTGTCCTTCCGACAGCAATTTTCACTGGGTGCAATGTGTGAGAGCACACATTGTACCCATTGGCTATACCTCCACTGAGTGGAGCCCAATGAGGAAAATCCGGGACTCCAGCTGACATCTGCGGGACGCCAGGACTTACTTCAAATATCGTGACGGTCCCGCAGAATCCGGGACAGTTGGGAGGTATGCGGGGCCCTGGTAGAGAGGGGGTTTGCAAGCCTGGCCTCCTCCCTAGCGACCACATACAGGGTGTGATATATTGGTACAGGGAATCCCATGACCCTAGTTGGTGGTGTCACAGAAGAGACGTAGAGAGAAAGAAAGGCCTTTGGAAAGAAGAAGCTCAGGAACAGGTGAAAAGATGATCCTTTTTGTCAGGAAGAAGTCTCATAGTGTCACTGGGACTGAGGTGACACATCAGGCTGTGCTGGTGGACTGGGGTATAGGCTAAGCGGTATCCACTCAGAATTGCTGCATCCATTGGAAGAAGGTAAAGAGCAGTCAAATATGAGGTGTGAGTAATAAAGAAGAGAAATAGTCACAAAGGGTTAACTGTGCAAAAGGAACCAGCTTACTTCTAAGTCACAGTGCTGCCCTAACAATGATTTTACGTGAAAAATTGCGAAAAAAGGAAACATGGACTTTGCAGGCACTGAGTATCATAAAATCACATACTTTATTTTACAATGCATTTAAAAACATCAAAAAAATGAGAAACATCACAATAATATGCCAGTAGTATTGATACTTCACATCTGGACGATCATGGCCACAGGTGACAGGGAACGGTAGTGTCGTCCCGGGGAGGTCGAACAATGTGTGTTAGCAGTAGATCATACAGCATCGTTGAACCATATTGCTCGACATGTTTCGCCTTATGCTTCCTCTCAGAGCAAATGGATCAATATTCTGTAGAGTTCAGTAGGCAGTGATGGTAAAAGTAAAAGGTATAAAAAATACCTGACAGGAAGGATATATGAAGGATCAGATTTGTCACTTGGGTGGTTGTATAGGTTAACACGCAACCCGGCGTTAAAAATCAACACAAGTTGGTATAAGACACCTCAATTGATGTGCCAATAGAGCATACTTGTAAAGAGTAAAATACTCATACACATAACAAGTATCTGTATTCACAAATGCCTGGTAAGGCCAGAGGGATATCCCTTAACATACACCCGATCCCACAGCATACATCCTCCCTGGATGGTGGCTACCCCCCATCCAGGGAGGATGTATGCTGTGGGATCGGGATTTGCTGTCTGTACCGCCCGTATAGGCATTATTACGCTTAGTGTAAATTCCCTAGCACTTTTTTAATGTCTATCGAGCCAAAGGGGTTTTGTCTACAGCCTGCCATACACGTGAATGGCTGTACATGACCATACTCTTGCAAACACCAATGCTTCTTTGCATCAGCCTTTTCCTGCACCTGTGCGTCCATATTCTGCATTCAGAAAATGTGTTGGATGTCCATGCACAAGTAAACAAGTAAAGATCAACGCAAAGAAGCATAGTCATCTTTGCATCAGTGTTTACCAGTAAGACAGCACCCAGCCATTTACTTGTATGGCAGGCTGTACGCAACACATGCAGCTCCCTGGGTGCTTCGATCCCAACAATATCCACAGTATTCTTTAGGACAGAAAGAAAAGTGGCATTGGCTGGTAGCAACACAATAAATTCAATTTTCTCCATATTGAGGACATCGCAGACAATATGGCCACTGGGCATTCAGTGACATGAGTCAAAAAAAAAAAAAAAAAAAAAAACAGGAAAAAGAGAGATTAGAGTGTCATCTCAAAAAAAATGTTATTGGAATCTGCAGGAATGAATAATCTGTCTACAGCCATATTGTTATAAATAGAGGATTAGAGGACCAAGGACAAATCCCTGCCATACCAACAGAGAGAAAAAGAGGGGCTATAATCAGAATGGGAAACACTGGTAACCAACCATAGAGGTAAAATACCTTTCAGACTATAGCATTTGTCACGGTGCTTACCTTTGTTGGAGTCTGTAACGCAGAGATGTACGCTCACCCTTGCAGATATCCACAGTCCAAGGTGACCAGGTAGGAAAGCCACCTGAGCTGTGAATCTGTGCACGGAAGCTTGGCAGGGACGGTGCTCCAACAAGCAGAACCGGCAGGAATACAGTGGGAAGGGAAGTCCAGGAATAACTGTAGTCACTGGATGACACGAGTCTGGATAAGGATCAGGAGATGAGAGGAAGATAAGGTCGCAGGAACAACATGGAGCAAGGTAAGGATGGAAACAGGAGTCAGTCTGGAACACATGCTCAGGAAATAGGAACACAGGAACAAAGTCTGACAAACAGGAACAAAGATCAGCAATGAACTGACACTGCTCTAAGCGAGAGGCAGTGTTTTATAGCTTGCTTAACTAGCTGTCTGTAAGCCATGGCAGGAACCGTAACAGTACCCCCCCTTTAAAGACACCCTCCGGACAGGAACAGGTTCTTTGCAGAGGTCTTTTACAGGATAGGCATTCGCAGATTTTAATACTTCCTTAACAACTTCAGGTCCTCCTTACATACCACAGTGCCATTAGAAGCATATGTGCAGTCAGGTGAAAGAACTTCATTGTCAAGGCAGGAAGTAATGAAGGTGCTTGCAAGAACAGGAGTTTCTTTGGAAAGAGGTACAGACGTTACTTGAGCTGGAGGAGGGACTTCCACAAGGGTATTGGTTTCAACGATTGCCATAGTCTGGGTGCCCTTTTCAGACACAGAACGGGGACAGGGCTGGCAGCAACCTTGGCAGTTTCCAGGCTGTTTTTCTGGGAAGGCAGGACGGATCTGCATGGTATCCACTGGGAGATCCTTAGACCTGGATGGACGAGTTGGGCAAAATGTGATAAAATGTCCTCTCTCTCCACAATAGAAACAAAGGCCACTGTTTCTCCTACGGTCTCTTTCTTCGGAAGACAGCCTGGTGCACACAGCGCTGATCTCCATGGGCTCCTCTTTAACCTCTGGAGGATCAAGGCATATTGGAGTAGTGTCATGGTGACAAGGCCGGCTGGTGCAGGCAGGCTTGTACTGTGACCAGGCAGAGCCATATTCGTAGGGGTTTGCTTTTTCTCTAGGTACCTTAGGTCTGCGGGAACCGGGAGCAGGCTTGGAAGTAGCTTTCTGGGAGGTAAAACACTGAGAGTCCATAGTTATAAATGACTCACAATTGTCCAAGATAGGACTTTTCTCCTGCAGCATCTGGTATGCCCATGTCTTCATCCTTCCGGAAACCAGATTAATAGCGGAATGAACCTTGATAAAGTTACTGTAATAGGTCCTGGGCTTAAGGACAAACAGGAGCTCACAATCCATCCGGAAGGTTGTAAATGAGGAATGGGATCCATCAAATCTGTCAGGTAACAACACATAGGGTTCTGGATGTTCAGGTTCCGGGGCTGGGCGTACTGTGTCTTTAAGTATCAGCACTTCTTGCTGCAACTCAGACACAGTCTGGGCCAGGCTGGACACCTGCTGGGTGAGCTGCTTGTACATCTCTGCGGACTCCATATGGTCAGTTCATTATGTCATGGGGCTTACCTTTGTTGGAGTCTGTAACGCAGAGATGTACGCTCCCCCTTGCAGATATCCACAGTCCAAGGTGACCAGGTAAGAAAGCCACCTGAGCTGTGAATCTGTGCACGGGGGCTTGGCAGGGAAGGTGCTCCAATAAGCAGGACCGGCAGGAATACAATGGGAAGGGAAGTCCAGGAATAACTGTAGTCACTGGATGACACGAGTCCGGATAAGGATCAGGAGATGAGAGGAAGATAAGGCCGCAGGAACAACATGGAGCAAGGTAAGGCTGGAAGCCGGAGTCAGTCTGGAACACACGCTCAGGAAATAGGAACACAGGAACAAAATCTGACAAACAGGAACTATCTGGAACAAAGATCAGGAACAAAGTCTGTCAAACAGGAACAAAGATCAGCAATGAACTGACACTGCTCTAAGCGAGAGGCAGTGTTTTATAGCTTGCTTAATGAGCAGTTAGCTTCAGGTGGACAATGAGAGACAGGAGTATACTCAGGTTAAGTCCAGCCCCCTAGTGCTGCAGGCAATACCAGATTAACAGGACTGGATCCATATGAGCTGAAGTGTGGCTCAGAGGTAGGATAACAGGACAGAATGTTAAAGTACACCGATTCAAATCCCATGTCAGGTACTTAACAGCGACCACGCCTGGCTGTCTGTAAGCCATGGCGAGAACTGTGACAGCATTGCTCTGAATTGTAAAGCCTATGAGGGTTTTCAGTAAAAAATGTGTTCCATGGTAGCAAAAGCAGCAGAGGGTCTAAGAAATATTAGCAAGGAATATTGTTCCTTGGTTTTTAGTAGCATAGAAGAAGGTGCATATTTTTCTAAGAATGAAAAGGAAGATATGATATCTCTATAAATGCAAACTCTGCATTAGTATATTGGATAAGTAGAAATTAAGAAATCTAAGTATACCGGATTACTATTGTTGGATAAAGAATGGTTTTGAATTTGATTTTGGACATTAAAAGAAATATGCCAGTGGAGGGAGATACTGTTAGTTAAAAAGATATGTTAGGGGTATCTCATTTTAAAATATAACATAAGGCAACTCTCTTGACAAAGATTCTGGATTGAAGAAATATTGAGCATATGAATATGTGCATAGTCTATGCTTAACTGTGCCCTTTAGAGCAACTAAGAGATAATTTAGGACTTTTCTGTTGAATTGTTATTGTTAAAACACTATGGGAATTCTATTTTAATGTGTATTGAGGGAAACCAAATCACATAAGAATCTGTAGGTTCATATACAGTAAATCAAATGCACTCCCTTTTCTGCCGTATGCTACCAAAAGCATGACACTTAGCTGTGAAAATCTTTTCAGTGCTGGCTGTGTACCTTTAGGCAGGCCATAGATAGTGCCCAGCACTGGGAGCAATCCCTGCCTGGAGAACACAGTTATTATCACTAGTGGCTTTAGCCACTGGAACAAATTATAAATTGCATGCTGGAAATCTTGCATGCTGGTTGTAATTAAGTCGATCGATAAGTCTACTTGGGTAAACCCAGCCTGTCCATACATGAACCAGCTGAGATTCGAACCATCTATGGCTGTTTTTTCTCAGTAAATAAACCCCATTCAAATAAATTGGGACTAAAACATGTTCATGTGTGGTGTAAATAAAAGGTGGGATAAATACAGATGACAAGAAGGTGTTAAAAAGAGGGTTCAAAGGGTCCCTTGATGTGGAAGGGTAAAATTTAGATATGAGAGTGCAGCATCACAACTATTGTTCAGCCATGAAAGGCAAGAAGCAGAGCCTATATATATTGCTAACTTTATGTAAATATACAATTTTGAATTATACATAGAAAAAAGGTAATTAATACATTTATAGACATGTGTAAGATATTTTAGACCCAGGGTCTACTACGGTCCGATATAGCCCACTGGCCCAGAATTCAGGTACTCACCTCCTCTGTTGGAAGACCTCTGTTTCAGTGGGGACGTGAATTCAAACTAGCAGGGGGAAAGTTCCAATCAACTCTTAGAAAGTATTATTTTACCAAAAGGGTAGTTGATGCTTGGAATCGACATGTAGCAGAGGCAGTCAACAATAAGTGGATTTAAACATGCTTGGGACAAACAAAAAATAATAAAACATAATTAAATTTAAAAAATGCAGCAAACTCAATGGACCACTTTGTCTTTTTTTTCCATCACTTTTCTATTTCTTTATGTATCAGTGGCTCCTGTAATAACATAGCAATCACAGTGCTCTGCATACAGAAATCTTTAAGCCAATACTGACTTACTTTGTAATGCTGGACTTGTGTACCATATTATAAACCAAACACTACAATATAAGTCCATACTGGCTATAAGATTTCACTCTGCAGAGCACTCTAAAGCAGGGTGTAATTACCTTAATGACACTTGTGGGTCAGAACCTAGGGCAGCAGGGTTAGGAAGAGTAGTACCAAGCAGCTTAAACAAGCAGGCAATTGTGCTGCAAGTTTAAAAATGACTTGCTAAGCTATTGCTACACTTGCCAGGCTTTAAAAGTTTGTTGCAAAATTTCAGCAAGTCCGCATTGCATGACTGCAGATCAACTTTCTTTGCAAATATTCTGCAAGTCTGCTGCAAGTTCTGGTTCAGTTATGTTGTACAATACAAAATCATAAATGTGCAGCGCTTAATACAGCTACAATATACAGTAAATATATGCAACAATATATTCAATACAGCAATCCAAGTCACTGTGAAATAGGGTTACAGTGCCTTAAAGAAGTATTTATACCCATTGAAATTTTCCACATTTTGTCAGGTTACCACCAAAAATGTGAATGTATTTTATTGGGATTTTATGTGATAGACCAAAACAAAGTGGCACATAATTGTGAAGTGGAAGGAAATTGATAAATGGTTTTCAAAGTTTTTTTACAAATAAATATCTGAAAATTGTAGCGTGCATTTGTATTCAACCCCCCTGAGTCAATACTTTGTCGAACTACCTTTCGCTGCAATTACAGTTGTAAGTCTTTTTTGGTATGTCTCTACCAGCTTTGCACATCTAGAGAGTGAACTTTTTTCCCATTCTTCTTTGCAAAATCGTTCAAGCTCTGTCAGATTGGATGGAGAGCACCTGTGAACAGCAATTTTCAAGTCTTGCCACAGATGCTCAATTGGATTTACTGTAGATCTGACAGGGCCTTTCTAACACATAAATATGCTTTGATCTAAACCATTCTATTATAGCTCTGGCTGCATGTGTAGGGTTGTTGTCCTGCTGGAAGGTGAACCTCCGCCCCAGTCTCAAATCTTTTGCAGACTCTAACAGGTTTTCTTCTAAGATTGCCCTGTATTTTGCTCCATCCATCTTTCCATCAACTCTGACCACCTTAACTGTCCCTGCTGAAGAAAAGCATCCCCACAGCATGATGCTGCCACCAATATGTTTCAGGGTGGAGATGGTGTGTTCAGGGTGATGTGCAGTGTTAGTTTTCTGCCACACATAGCGTTTTGCTTTTAAACCAAAAAGATACATTTTGGTCTCATCTGACCAGAGCACCTTCTGCCACATGTTTGCTGTGTCCCCCACATGGCTTCTTGCAAACTGCAAACGGGACTTATTTATGGCTTTCTTTCAACAATGGCTTTCTTCTTGTGACTCTTCCAAAAAGGCCAGATTTGTGGAGTGCAAGACTAATAGTTGTCCTGTGGACAGATTCTCCTACCTGAGCTGTGGATCTCTGCAGCGCCTCCAGACTTACCATGGGCCTTTTTTCTGCTTTTCTGATTAATTCTTTCCTTGCTCGGCCTGTCAGTTTAGGTGGATGACCATGTCTTGGTAGTGTAATGGTCGGTCAACAAGCCCTTATCACACAAAATTCCTTTTTAATCCCTGATTAGCACACGCCAGAATTCTGGTTGAAGCCTTTCCACGGGATCTTCTAATTTGCAGACTTTTGCAAACTTGGATAAATGTTTAACAGCCTCACTCCCTTCCCTACGCTTCACAATATCATATGCAAACATTCCCTTCTCCGGCTTGCGAATATGCTGACCCATATTCCTCTCCCCCCCTCTCTGGGCCACCCAGCTCAAATGCAAGGTCTCTTACTCTTTTCTGTTCTTCTGCCGCTGTCTCAGCTGACGGCCAGAGGGGGCAGTACTGGCAACTAAATGCTTAACTTGATGAAATAGTTTTGGCTGTGTGCCAATTTTCAAAATTCAGACCAGGGGTGACCAGAGCTGATCAGAGGTTCCCCTCCTGGAATAGAGGATGCCCCCTAAATATCTCTCAAATATTATAAGCAGATATAGAGTTAATCTAAGTTAAAACTGTTGGCTCAGTGCCAAGAGGGTTCAATGGTCACACTAATTGCGGTAACCCTTTCTGTCCAAAAATAAATTCTATAACTATTTCAGGAACAAAAAAATATTCACAGTTGAACCCCCCCTTGGTAAGTAGCCAATTTTCAAAATTTTTCCCAGAGCTTCCTTTTACATAGGGACCCATTTGCAAAATGTAAGTTCTCATTATCTCTAATTCTATAAAAAATAGCCTCAAAACATCCAGCCAACTACGGCAAACTGTGTTTCCTGATAAAAACTTTTTTTTTTTTTTTAAATCACGATTAGCACTCTTGCCAACAGTGTCTACACTTTATACACAAATGTTTAAATGGCAAAACTCCAAAAATTTCATAAAAAAGTCTGACGTCTGAGGTCTGACGTCACCCGCTGGCACGGAGGAGACCGAGTGACACCGAGCGAGTCCCGCTGTCCCGGTCCTTCTATTGTTATATGCCTGATGTCCATCTTTACCAAGTAAGAGGCCACTTTGTGATGTTTTAACCATATTAAAAGTCAGTATTACACTATCCTGGCGTTTCTTTCCTTTCAATACCCTGTCATCGGAGAGACATCCAGGAGTGTGCAGTACGAAGCTGTGTAGGTTCATGCTTACTACAGATTGGTTTCCTTCATTGATAACTGGAAGGATTATCAAGAGGTCGGAGTTGGTGATGTGTCTATGTTTACAATGCCCGTGTAATACCTTAATACGGTGAGAGGCCACTCTGGAAGGTGGAGGGAGTGTGTGTGTCTTCTGCTATCTGCACCTGGCTCCTCGGGAATTCATTAGGAATCTTTGCACCTTATAAGGACTATTACTCCTATTACCTTTTTGATCCTTCTTACCCGACCTTTGATCTGGCTCTTATAGATGGACTTTGCTTTTGTGTTTTATCTGCGATTTTATCTGCGATTTTATTCCATTGTTGTTCATGATTTTTATTTTTAGAGCGCTGCACTGTTTTACCGTTTATAATATTAGCATAATACTGATTATTTGCAGCTTTCTGATTAGTCAGGTCCGTTATAAGGTGGTCCCTTTCGAGTTCAGGAATGTTATCTTCTTTTGAAGGCACTGTGCCAAGGCTCCATCTTTCTTTTCACGTTCCATCTCGGTGGGCGGGGTGGGAGGTATCTAGTAACGGCCATTTTGAGTAAGGACAACAGAGGAAAAATATATATATACATGTAGAGAAGAATACTCATAGAAAAATAGACATTTTGCTTAATTCACAAGTGTTCATCACATTCCTTCACAGTAGGTTTGCAGTTGTGCCAAAGAACAAACAACAAAAGATTCCTCTTAATCCATAATGGGGGTGATGGCTACAAACCACTTGAGGCATACCTCAGAAAAGTCATACAAAATGTCTATGTCACAGTTTGTGATTAAAAGATTTATTGTGAAATCAAAATGAAAGAATTCCAAGAATGAAAAGAGTTAAAATATGGCTGAACGGTCAGTGAAAAGGCCCCCAATGGACCGGGGGGCAGAGGACTCCAAACTGCCGGATGGTGCAACTGGTGTAGTCAGGCGGTGCACTGGATGTGACATCACCAACACAGAGCGATGTCAGCCGACTCACCACAACGAGTGTCATGTCTCCATCATTATATTGTTATGTTATTCTTATGAGAGTTTTCACAATGTGTAATTTACTGTGTAACCTACTGTTCATGTTGTACCAGCGCCATCTAGTGGCCATTTACATATATCACATATTACATATTGGAACAATTTTTGTCCCAGTTCAGCTACCATAGCTTTCACCTATGAACTTTGGTGACATCATCTTCCCTCCATATCTTGTTTTCTACAGGAAACTCAGCTAGAGGAAACACAGCTAGTTGCATCCTCCCTCATCTTAGTTTATGGCGGCATCGCTGGTGTGTATACTCTTATGGATGCTTAACATTATCATCCTGTATCTATGTCTTGTGTAACTTACATCTTGTGCACATTTCTTGTATTTGCATTGCTATGTACAGTAATGTCTTATATGCATTGCCACATGTCAGTATACATTAGTAAGTGTATTCTCTTTTCTGTTCCACAGTTTTATCTCTCTCATTTTCACATATTTCCTTGCAATAAAAGTTGAAGTTGGACCTTGCTCCTTTGTCAATGCATTGAAGGAAATCAGGGTTATACTGCCTGTCAATCTATGTACCCTCACACATAGGGAGGACAGAACAACGAGGCTTGGGATGGAACGCAGATGTGGTGGTAAAGCAGATGGAAGACTGTCAGAACCGAGAGAGGGACAAGGTGTCAGCTTGCCAGGAAACCAGACCACACGGGGATGCAGGTAAAATAAAGCAGTTGTTTGGAGCAAACAACAATAAACGCACAGCATGAGTGAGGAAGTGAGAGCAGAAACAAGCTGGGGTCAAGTCCAGAAGCGTGGAGTCATCCAAGCCGGGGTCGAGTCCAGAAACGGGTAGTCTACTGATGCGGGGTCGTCTGCCGATGTGGGGTCGAGAGTCAGGAGAGTTGCCAGCCAAGCCAGGTTATACATGGAGGAACATGGAGAACAGAAGACAGCTAGCAGAGATGCACCTTGGAGCACAAACGCAAGGGCAAGGACTGCAACCCATCAGGTGATAGATATAGTCAGGTGTGCAGCATCATCACTGTGCAACGTCCAGGCAGCAGGCAAGTGATGGTGCAATCAGAGTTTAAAAGAGGCCGCAGTCTGCACATATCCATAATGGCTGCCAACAGGAGGGCAAAGTAAGACATTGACAGTACCCTCCCCTTAACAGTCCCTACTCCGTGGAGCAAAAAATGGTTTCTGAAGAAAGTGAGCATGGAAAGTGCAGGGAAGGGCGGGAACATAAATGTCAGCGGAGGGAACCCGGGAGCGCTCCTCAGGACCATAACTCTTCCAGTGCACCAGGTATTACATGGAACAGACGAGAATCCTAGATGCTGCTAACCTCATACTCCTCATGATTGCCGACCGCAATGGGACGAGGGCGAGGGCGAGGAAGTGAAGAAGTATAGTGATTGCAAACCAGTGACTTCAAAAGTGACATGTGAAAGACATTGGAGATACGCATGTCAGGGGGAAGGCCCAGAGCATAGACCACCGGGTTCACCTTACGGAGAATGCGAAAAGGCCAAACAAAATGGGGTGCCAGTTTGGAGTGGGCACTCTGAGTTTGAGATTACGGGTCGACAACCACACCCTCTTCCCTACCTGGTACAAAGGAGCAGATAAACGTCCCCAGTCTGTCTGGAGCTTCTGACGCTGTGCAGAGACCCGTAAAGACTCTTGAATCTGCACCCATGAGGAAGGGAAGGCACAAAGATGATCCTCCACAGCCGGGTTGTCCTGTGGCAAGAACGACTCGGGCAACACAGTGGGTTGGAAACCATAATTGGCCATGAACAGAGACTTTCCGGAAGACGATTTGATGGCAGAGTTCCTTGCAAACTTAGCCCAGGGTAGCAGATCAACCCAATTGTCCTGATGTTAAGAGATATAGCAGCACAGAAATTGCTCTAGAGCTTAGATGGAACGCTCAGCAACACCATTAGACTGCGGATGATAGGCCAAGGGGAAGGAGAGCCAAATACCCAACTGGGAGAAAAAGGCGCGCCAGAACCTAGAGACAAACTGCTCCCGATAATCTCATTAGGCAACCCATGTAAATGGAAGACCTCTCTGGCAAACATTAAGGCAAGCTCCTAAGCGGTAGGCAGCCTCTTAAACGGAAAACAGTGGCACATTTTGGAGAACCAGTTAACAACCATGAGGATAACCATGTAACCTCGAGACATGGGAAGTTCCACAATGAAATCCATGGTCAAGTGAGACTAGGGACGCTCCCCATTGGGAATGGGATGCAGTAGGCCCAAGGGAAGGTGCAGAGGAGATTTGTTTTGGGCAAAAACTGAACAAGCAGTGTCATGTTTTACATGCTTTGTAATATGCATTTAAATGTTTTATGTATTCTCCTGCCCCTGGTTCCTCCCCTCCCCTTAGCTCAGTTTATCCTGTATAGATAGCTCCACCCCTTTGTTCATTTTTCCCAGTAATGCATCTCAGCCATATGTCTCATGGAGTGATTATGATCTTTTGACCTATCCGATGTTCATTGTTGTAAGATCCTCACAGTTTATGGATTAAACTTCACAAGATCTTCAAGGTGTCGTCTGGATTGAGTCACTGTCTGTAAATGCAGCTAAGATTGAGGGTTATCGCTATCTCATCACAACTGTAAATTGCAGAAATCACACTTTCAATGCTTAGACTGGAGAAGCAGAACAGTCAAAAAATTGTTAAAGAGATCAGTGAAATGTCTTTCATAGGATCCTTGCTAGCTCTGGATACGCATGCAATGTTATGTGGACACTGGAAATAGCAGCTAACAGACAGTGCAGCCATTACTACACAAGCCTGTATGTGCCTGCAAGCAATTCTCAGCATAGCCCCCATCAGTGTCAGGACAAGATTACTGTTGTGAATGTTCATACAACTGTGCCTTACAGATTATACACTTTTCGTCTGTGAAGTCTTATAAGAAAGTCAAAGTAAACCTTTCTGCAACTGCTGCCTAGGAAACCTGAGCTTAGGCACAGCATTTGATACATTTCTCTGTTGCTGGAAGAACTTTACTATTAACCCTTTCCTTGTTAGCCACAATGTTTGAAAGCAATATACCATCTGGGGAAACTAATACACAACCAGAATGACCTGGACAAAATTACAGAGTGGGCAACGACATGGCAAATGAGGTTTAACTTGGAGAAGTGTAAGGTTTTGCACTTGGGGACTAAAAACATAAAAGCACAATACACGTTAGGAGGGGAACCCTTGGGGGAATCAAAAATGGAGAAGGATCTGGGAGTCTTGGTTGATGATAGATTAGGCAACAGCATGCAATGTCAAGCGGCAGCTGCCAAAGCCAGCAGAATATTAGCATGCATAAAGAAAGGGATGTATTCCAGAGATAAGACTATAATCCTTCCACTTTATAAAACTCTGGTCCGACCGCATCTGGAGTATTCTGTCCAGTTCTGGTCGCCAGTCCTCAGGAGGGATGTGTTGGAGCTGGAGAGAGTCCAGAGAAGGGCAACTAAACTAATTAGGGGATTGGAGGACCTTGACTATGAAGAGCGTCTACAATCGCTCGATTTATTCTCCCTGGAGAAGAGACGTCTGAGGGGGCACATGATAGCAATTTATAAATATCTTAATGGGGATCCCAGCTTAGAAAAAAAGCTGTTCATTCGAAGGGATTGCATGAGGACTCGAGGGCATACAATGCGATTAGAGGAGAAGCGTTTTAACCTCAGGCAACGTGGGGGGTTCTTTACTGTTAGGGCTACAAGATTGTGGAATTCTCTACCACAAGAGGTGGTTTCTGCGGGTAGTATGGTGGCTTTCAAAAGACTCTTAGACTTACATCTCAAGGATCAGAACATTCAGGGGTATGTGAGATGATTACAGCCACACACACCTACACAGGTTGAACTGGATGGACTATTGTCTTTATTCAACCTCACCTACTATGTAACTATGTAACTATATGTAACTATGTAACCAGAATCAGAACTC
This sequence comes from Pelophylax lessonae, assembly GCF_965119305.1. NCBI lineage: Eukaryota > Metazoa > Chordata > Amphibia > Anura > Ranidae > Pelophylax > Pelophylax lessonae. Next base: position 381,421,488 of record NC_138768.1, on the reverse strand, counting down.
CTTCCAGATCAGGAATGAAACCCTGAACCAAACAAAAGAGAAAAGCGCTTAACAAAACCACCCTGGAAAATGCAATAAAATCTTAAAGCTGACAGGGAAGAACTGCTATCTAATATCAATGAATTATGGTCTAATACTGTTAAATGCACATGTGCTTTCTCCCAACAATCTCATGAGCCATTACAACAGGGGTAGGGAACCTTTTTTCTGCCAAGGGCCATTTGGGTATTTATAAAATCATTCGGGGGCCGTACAAAATTATCACCTTAAAAATTAGCCTGTTATATTTCGTCAAACATTTAATTTATTTACCCCTAATGTGATGGCTGCAACTGCTTCTCTTTGGTGAGGTGTGTGATGTTAGCTGGTATTGATGATGATGCTACTCGCAACAGGTTTTCCAGGTTTGAGTCGGTCAGTCTGGAGCGCAGTCGACTTTTTTGTGGTGGTAAGTTTTGAAAAGAACTGCTGGCGGGTACTGCTGGTGGGTATAGCTGGCTGGTACAGCTGGCTGGTACAGCTGTAGGTACTGCTGGCTCAGGCTGGTACTGCTGTGGATACTGCTGGCTCAGGCTGGTACTGCTGTGGGTACTGCTGACTCAGGCTGGTACTGTACTGTAGGTACTGCTGGCTGGTACTGCTGTGGGTACTGCTGGCTCAGGCTGGTACTGATGGCTGGTACTGTGCTGTGGGTACTGCTGGCTGGTACTGCTGACTGGTACTGCTGGCTCAGGCGGGTACTGCTGCCTCAGGCTGGTACTGCTGGCTGGTATTACTCTGGGTACTGCTGGCTCAGACTGGTACTGCTGGCTGGTACTGTGCTGTAGGTACTGCTGGCTGGTACTGTTGTAGGTACTGCTGACTCTGGCTGGTACTGCTGGTTCTGCTGTGGGTACTACTGGTTCTGGCTGGTACTGCTGGTTCTGGCTGGTACTGCTGTGAGTACTGCTGGCTCTAGCTGGTACTGCTGTGAGTACTGCTGGCTCTGGCTGGTACTGCTGGTTCTGGATGGTACTGCTGGCTCTGGCTGGTACTGCTGTGTATGCTGCTGGCGGGAAATGCTGGCTAGGAGTAGTGTAGCAGTGCCACGCTGGAGGAAGAGGTGATGTTTCCTGTATTGGTCACAGGTGGAGTGCATTTGATATCACTCCGCCTGTGACTCACTCAGACTGCCATAACGGAGCAGGAACTATACAGGAAGCATCGGCTCCATTCTGACAGATCAGCTGAGAGACACAGACTCAGATGCACGGGGGGCCGGACCAGATGACTTTGGGGGCCGCATACGGCCCCCGAACCATAGGTTCCCCACCCCTGCATTGCAACTACAGGGCACTATCAAGCAATTGAATGTTTATTTTGTGAGTTATCAAAGACTGTGTGTTAAATATACTGATCTCTTAAAGCAGTTGTATACTCGGTAAAAAAAAACCTGCAGGACAAAGGCATAATGAGCTAGTATGCATTGCAGCAGGCGTCCATTTGTGGGAATTGTTGCCCCTCTTGGTCAGATCTGAGATACAGTAGGTTTGTCCAAAGAGGAAAAGTTCCTCATAAATTTCTGAAAGTATTTGGCAAACCCAAGGAAACACTGAATGGAACAGAGGCCACTGGGGCGAGGCCATTGTAGAACAGCCAAAACCTTCTGAGGATCCATGGAGAACCATTCAGAGGAAATGATGTAGCTCAAGAAGGCAACCTGAGACAGATGGAATTCACATTTCTCAAGCTTACAGAAAAGCCCATTCTCATGTACCCATTGCAGCACCCGCCTGACATCCAGGTAGTGTAATTCAATGGAGTCTGAGTAAATCAAGATGTCGTCCAAATAGACTACCACGCATTGCTGTAACTTGTCAAGAAAGATATCATTGATGAACTCCTGGAAGACAGCGGGCGCATTGCACAAGCCAAAGGGCATAACCAGAGATTTGTAATAGCCGGTTCTGGTATCAAACCTGGTTTTCCACTCGTCGCCCTTAGGTCAAGCTTGGTAAAAACTGTTGCTCCCTTAAGGCGGTCGAACAATTCAGTAATCAATGGAATCTGGTATGCATTCTTGACTGTGATGCGATTAAGACCCCTATAATCAATGCAAGGTCTCAACTCCCTTTTTGTTTATGAAGAAAAAACTGGCACCCGCTGGAGAAGTGGACTTGCAAATGTGCCCCCGGGCACATCTGCAACGTACTCCTCCATGACCTTATTCTCCGCAACCGAAAGAGGATAAACCCTGCCACGAGGGGGAATGGCACCAGGTTGCAAGTCTATGGCACAATCGTATGGAGAGTACCAGCACGCACCTTTTCAAATACATCTTCATACTCAGGATATTCAGAAGGCAACCCTGAATCCGAGGAGGTACAAAGTACCTTAACAGCGCCCATGGATACAAACACCGCTACAATGTGGAGACCAAGAGAGGATCTCGATCGACTACCAATCAAGGGTCAGATTGTGTTTCTGAAGCCAAGGGTACCCCAAAATAACAGAGTAGTGTGGGGGTAAAAAATTATGGAAACAGGTCGACTCCCTGTAAACAGCCCCTATCGCCATAATAACCGGCCATAATAACAGGAACAGACTCGTGGGTAACCTGTGCCGGTTGCAGGGGTCTGCCATCAATAGCCTCAATAACTAGTGGAGAAACATGAGGCTGCAAGGGTATGGAATTTGCAGTAGCAAACGTACTGTCAATAAAATAACCACCAGCACCGGAGTCTACCAACGCCTACCCGCTACCCAGGAGAGGACAACTGTGATTAGCGGTTTATCTTTACAGGTAACCGGGGACGAGGAAATTCTGCCCCTGACAGGACCTTCCGTGTGAGCATTTCCCAGATGGGTCAGACAAGATTTCAGGAAATGCCCACCAAGACCGCAATACAGGCACCAGCCCTCCCTCCTCCTAAAGGCCGGCTCAGGCTCGGAAAGGCGAGTGAACCCCCAGCTGCATGGTTTCACAGCCAGACGCACCATCCCCAGGAGGTGTGAAAGGTGAGGGATGAATGGGTGGGAAAAAAAAACCGTAGGAGCCAATCTGGTAGGAGGCTTCCCCAGGCGCTCCATAACCACTTGTCGACCGCCAGCAGTACATATACTGCGGCACGTCGGCTCTGTCCCTTGAAACGACATAACTATAAGTCGTTTCACAAGACCGCTAGTTGGGGCGCAAGCTGATTGGCTACAGGGGGAGCCACCGGGCACCCGCAATTGTTCCCCGTGGAGACAGAACGACGTTGTAAACACGGCAGACCGCTGTTTTGTCAGTTATGAACACAGGGATCCTGTGTTCCTCCTATTTAGGAACACAGGTCTCTGTGTTCATGCAGAAAGCCCATTTCCCCCACCCCCACACAGTTAGAAAGCATCCTCTAGGGACACATTTAACCCTTTGATCACCCCTGGTGTTAACCCCTTCCCTGCCAGTGTTATTAGTACCGTAACAGTGCATATTTTTAGCACTGATTACTGTAGTAATGTCACTGGTCCCCCAAAAGTGTCAAAAATGTCAGTTAGGTGTTCGATCAGTCTCGCTAAAAATCGCTGATTGCCGCCATTACTAGCAAAAATAAAAATTACATAAATATTTCCCCTAGTTTGTAGACGCAATAACTTTTGCGCAAACCAATCAATATACACTTATTGGAATTTTTTTTTACCAAAAACATGTAGCAGAATACATATTGGCCTAAAATTATGAAAAAAATTTATAGCACAAAAAATCAAAATCAAAGAGGTGATGAAATACAACCAAAAGAAAGCTCAAAAAGGAAATCAAATTTTATTTGGGTACACCATCGCACGACCGCGCAATTGTCAGTTAAAGTAATACAGTGCCGTACTTAAAAAAATGGCCTGGTCATTAAGGGAGAAAACCTTCCAGTCCAGAAGTGGTTAAACAATGGTCTCTCCCTGAACCTGGTATCGATCAAAATCAAGAAGGAAGTGAGAGCCTTGAGCTCATCAGGGAGATCCTTGGCCGCAATCTCGTCCTTCAATGCATCAGAGAGACTATGAGAGAAGACAGCCACCGGAGCCTCATTATTCCAGGCAACCTCTGCTGCCAGGGTACAAAATTCAATTGCATACTTGGCAACAGTTCGTATACCCTGTTGAATGGATAGGAGCTGGTTTTCAGCAGAGGCAGAGTGAGCAGGCACATCGAATACCCTATGAAAGGAGGCAACAAAACTCGGGTAAACGATTATCACAGAATTATCGTTCTCCCTAAGAGATTCGCCCAGGCCAAAGCCTTGTCTGAGAGCAAGGAGATAAGGAAGCCAACCTTGGACCTGTCAGAAGGAAAAGCCTGAAGAACCATCTTAATATAAATGGCTACTTGGTTTAGGAAGCCACGACACTAACTCGGTTCACCTCTATAGCGCTGCGGACGGGGGGCTGAACCAGTCGTCCTTCTGGTAACAGCGACTCCAGCTGCATCTGCAGGAGCAGGAGCGGCAACAAGAGAAATCACCGGCCTAACAGCATCAGGAGCAAGGTGTGCAGTGCGTGCAAGCAACATATGGGACGCCTGAAAGAACTGACCCAAAAGGTCCAGCATGGGGAGCGTAGGAGTACCTGCATCGCCAGGATTCATGGCCCTTGCATACTGTCAGAGTGCTAGGAAACCAGACCACACAGGGATCCAGGTAAAATAAAGCAGTTTATTGGAGCATATAAAGACAGAAAGCTGCGCTAATGTGAACAACATCTGAATTGTTGATAAAATAAATGATAAACCAATATCAAGTGAGATAATATGAATCACAAAATAGCATGTAAAAGAGACCTGAAATGCCAATATATTACATCACGAAAATGCTATCAAGTGACCGCTAGGAATCACAAAACAAATGAATACAATATAAATTGAAATAACGTCCATATACTAAAGATAGGAAGCCAATGCCTGCTGTCACCACGGTGCTCCAACAAATATGACATGCATATCAGTTTACCAGAATCAGGTATAAAAACAACCTGTACAGACAGTCTCCTCACACTTCTAATGGGGATTAGAATTAGAAGTCTTCTCAGACGAGCATGTAGGGTACGGCATGCTGACGTCACTGCGCTGCCCAGAGGATGGGCTATACGAGAGCCAGCCGGCTTCCTTTGAACTTTTAGCGGTTTTCATTCATCTACATGTGAGTGTAAACTTTTATTTTGTCGAATAAACTGGTTTTGCGTTATTACACTATCGAGCCTATTGTTTTCTTGTATGGTGTCACCGGAGACCTTATCTGGGATCAGTGTCGGGATCAGTTCAATCCCTCCCTTTTTGGCCATCTATGTTTGGGCTCACTGAAGCAAGGGATCTCCTATGAAAAGTGGTGCTGTGAGGATACTGTCTGTACAGGCTGTTTTTATACCTGATTCTGGTAAGCTGATATGCATGTCATATTTGTTGGATCACAGTGGTGACAGCAGGCAATGGCTTCCTATCTTTCATCCACTCCACCTACTCTTATAATTTTTGGATTCTTATTATTGGGACCTATAATATATGTTTATATCATTATATGGACATTATTTAAGTTTATATTGTATTCATTTGTTTTGTGATTCCTAGCGGTCACTTGATAGCATTTTCTTGATGTAATATATTGGCATTTCAGGTGTCTTTTACATGCTATTTTGTGATTCATATTATCTCACTTGATATTGGTTTATCATTAATTTTATCAACAATTCAGATGTTGTTCACATTAGCGCAGCTTTCTTTCTTTATATTTCTGCTTGGTGTTTTCTCACTATAAAGCTGCTGATTTCTTTACAGTTATTAAGCGCGGTTACACTTTTACTTGAGTTTATTGAAGCAAACAACAATAAATGCACAGCAAGAGTGAGGAAGTGAGAGCAGGAACAAACCGGGATCAAGTCCAGAAGCAGGTAGTCAACCAAGCCGGGGTCGAGTCCAGAAGCGTGTAGTCTATCGATGCGGGGTCGTCTGCCGATGCTGGGAAGAGAGCCAGGAGAATCTTCAGCCAAGCCAGATCAAACACAGAGGAATACGGACAACAGAAGACTGCTAGCAGAGATGCACCTTGGAGCACAAACTCAAGGGCAAGAACTGCAACCCATCAGGAGATAGATATAGTCAGGTGTGTAGCATCATCACTGTGCAATACCCAGGCCGCAGGCAAGTGACAATGCAATCAGAGTTTATAAGAGACAGCAGTCTGTACATGTCCAAGATGGCTGCCAACAGGAGGGCAAGGTAAGACCTTGACACAAGGATAGCTTGGACAAGCAGGGACTGTATTTTTTTTCCCTGCAACAGCTGGGGCAGAGAAATGTGCATGCTATACTCTACAGCTGGTGGTGTACTGCTGGCAGACGTGCTGCAAGGCAGTGCCATCTTAAGAGCATTATAGGCCCCCGGTCAATGCAGTGCACTGGAGCCCCGCCTACACAATCACCCACGAGAATAAAAATGCAACTTATCGATAAGGCTATATTTACGACAGCTTCCAAGTTCAGCCGCTGGGTCCGGTGAACACACACGCGGACGGGAGTCCGACTCGACTGTCCTGTGTGTGCCTGTTCCCATGGAGGTGGGCAGGCACTCCTGCAGTTGTGGGTTCCCCCTCCACGGCCCAAGTGGCCTAAAAGCAGTGCAGGGCTGACAGGCGCTTTCTACCTGCTAAGTTCGGTGGCGGGTTGCACATGGGAATCGGAACTAATGCTTGGCTGGGGGGCAGCATGCCCATTCAGTAAGATGGCCCTTCTGCAAGGACCTCTGACACTCTTCGCTATACCCTCATCCCTGTCAGTGGAGGCTATTGAGAGGTTGTGAAATATAGCGGGGATAGACCAGAAAGATGAGGAGTGAGGAGGAGAAGAATTGCGTCCCTGTTGTATGGCTTTCAGGTGCTTTTGCCAGCAGGCTGAGTGGTGGGAGGTTAAATGCCTTGTCAAGCATGTGATACCCAAATGGCTAGTGTTTTTGCCACGGTTGATCTGCTTGAGGCAAAGTTTGAAAATTGCAACAATGCAATCGGCTGCACATGTTCTGAAAAAGGCCCAGACAGCTTAGCTGTAGGCGGGGAGATAACAGCTCCACAATCTGATGCAATAGGGTTGCTGCTCTCTACTCTTCCATGATGGCTGCCGCTGGAGGACATCCTGCCTCATTGGGGTTGTTTCCCACCCTCACTTTCCTCCTCTGCTCTATCTGGCACCCAAGTCGCATCAGTGACATCATCATCAACATCCCCTCCATCCTCATCATCACTGGAGCCAACTTGGCAATACGCTGTTGCTGGGGGAACATGACTGCCAATTTGTTGTTTGTAAGTTTTCTCCCCTCTCTGTAGGCTCATGTTCCTACCTTCCTCAACCTCAGAACCAACATCAGAATCAAGTAATGCATGTGCATCGTCAAGAGGCTGTTCAAATAACTCAGCTGACTCCTCCATGCATGATGCTGGGGCTATGGCAGGAGTAGTTGTGAACAAAGAGGCAGAATAAGCCACTATAGCTGCTGAGGTGGACTGTGCACTAGTCTCTGTTTGGGTGATAGAGGATGGGGAGGATTAGGATGGTTTAGTAAGCCAGTCCACCACCTCCTCTGCATGCTGTGGCTGGATAGCACGGGCGACTTCACTAAACAGAAAAAATGGTTTTGAGTTTGATTTAGGACAGTAAAAGAAATATGCCAGTGGAGAGAGATACTGTTAGTTAAAAATATATGTTAGGTGTATCTCATTTTAAAATATACCATATGGCAACTCTCTTGACAATGATTCATTCTGGATTGAAGAAATATTGAGTATATGGATATGCGCATAGTCTATGCTTAACTGTGCCCTTTAGAGCAACTAAGAGGTAATTTAGGACTTTTCTGTTGGATTTTTACTGTTGAAACACTATGGGAATTCTATTGTAATGTGTATTGAGGGAAACAGAATCACATATAAAGTCTGAAGCTTTATGGCTAAATCTGAGTACTCTTACTCCTTTTCTGACACATAATGTATTGCTATCCCTAACCACACAAGAATAAGAGAAAAAAATTGAAGGATGTACAGAAAGTGAAAATTAGTTTTAAAGAAATATTGACACATCTCTTCAATTTCCTAAGAAAGTATTGATAAATTGTTTACAAGATGGTAAATGTTCTAGCCCAGCTTGCTAAATTAGGAGTGGGATACATGGCTGTGTGCTGAGACACTCTAAGGAGCAATATTTTTTTTACGTTTGGTGGAATTGTCCATTTTAAGATTAAGTTTTGACTATAATAAGATCTGAAGCGATTACATGGGACATTCTTTGTGTAACCCCTTCTTAGTGTTTTTCACAGTACCTAAGAATCGGTAGGTTCATATACAGTAAAACAAATGCACTCCCTTTTCTGCCAAATGTTACCAAAAGCATGACACCTACCTGTGAAAATCTCTTTAATGCTGGCTGTGCACCATAGATGGTGCCTATGGTTGCAGGAAAGAAAATTGCTTTATTCCCACATAAACACAGTCAGTGTTGATGGGGGAATTCCTCTCGTGGAGCTATTGTATTCTGCTGGGATTGGGGGGGGGGGGGGTGTGCATGGGGAGCTGTCCCTGCCTGTAGAACACAGTGATTATTGCTAGTGGCTATTGCCACTGGAAATAATTGCATGCTACAAATCTGGCATGCTGGTTGTATTCCCCTTGGGTAAGCTCAGTCTGTCCATGCATGAATCAAATCTTGGCTAGTCCTAGCTGGACCAGCTGAGATTCAAACCATCAATGGCCGGCTTTAGTCTCAGTATATGACCCCATTGAAATCAGTGGGGATTTAAACATATGCAGCTTGGAAACTTCAGAAGGTGTGTGTGTGTGTGTGTAAGGATCGACCGATATCGGTTTTCGTTGCCGATACCGATACTGACATTTTGGCCATTGCATATCGGTATCGGCCGATATGGGCTGATATTTTTGTACATTTAAAATTTTGCAAAATAAACACAAATTTCAACACAGATCTGTTACTGAACATATTAATCTTTATTTATTAACATTTTTAACATTAAGGGCTTGTTCTTCACACCTTAACTGCATTAAAACTGATAGGGAAACTGCACGTGCAGGGACAACAGTTTCACATCATCTGATTGTGAATGATGCATAAACTGCTGCAGTAGTGCACTCACTCACTGCAATAATTTTAAAATCACTACTACAGTGCAGTCAGTGCAAAACTGCTAGAAAAAAGACAGTGGATTGGAGTCAGTGGACTACCGCTGCAGTAGTGCACTCACTACAATGATTTTAAATCACTACTGCAGTCAGTGCAAATTAAACTGCTAGAAAAAAAGCTAGACAATGACAAATAGCTAGACAGTGGATTGGAGGAGTCAGTGGACTACTGCTGCAGTAGTGCACTCACTGCAATGATTTTAAATCACTACTGCAGTCAGTGCAAATTAAACTGCTAGAAAAAAAAGCTAGACAACAACAAACAGCTAGACAGTGGATTGGAGGAGTCAGTAGACTACTGCTGCAGTAGTGCACTCACTGCAATGATTTTAAATCACTAACTGCAGTCAGTGCAAAACCGCTAGAAAAAAAGCTAGACAGTGGGGAGTCAGTGGACTACTGCTGCAGTAGTACTCACTCACTGCAATAATTTTAAATCACTACTGCAGTAGTGATCTAAAATTATTGCAGCAGTGAGTGGTGCACTACTGCAGCAGTAGTCCACTGACTCCAATCCACTGTATAGCTTTTTTTTCTATCAGTTTTGCACTGACTGCAGCGCAGCATAGTCAGTGCAAAACTGCTAGAAAAAAAGCTAGACAAAAGCTAGACAGTGGAATGGATTGGAGTGGGGTGGACACTAGTACTATACTACTACACTTTCAATACTGCCAGTTAAGTAGAACAATATTATAGTGCAGAAAGCATAACATTTCAACATGTTCACCAGTTAAACGGCTTCTGTTCTTTTTCATAAATTGCTGCCACTTCACTAAAAACACGCTCACTTGGTACCGAGGAAGGAGGCGCAGAAAGGTATCTTCTAGCATGAGAAGCAAGTGTTTTGTAGCGTGCCTCATTTTCTTTCCACCACTGAAGAGGATCACCACTTCTTCTGTCAATTACTGGTTCCTTCAAATAGAGATGAAGTTCATCATCCAGGCTCATTATAGCAGATTCAGAAGAATCCTCTGCATGAGGCCCCAATAAAACACTGAACATGGCATCTATTCGACCACGATGAAATTTCTCTTCTGTCCGTTGTCTTTTTGGACATTTTTCTCTTTTTGAAGCATCCTGCTCTTCCACATTAGAAACCTGCTCTTCTTGACTTTTCTTTTCGGCAGGAACCTCCTGCACCACCTGTTGAATATTTTCTGTCAGCCAGTGTTTTGCCTTGGCCAATACATCATCAGAAGAGAAAGGATAGTTCTTGTATCGAGGATCCAAAAGACATGCAAGTACAACATTTTTATTCTCTTCATGCTTCTCAAAATGTTTGGCGAGGCTATCCCTCATGGCCTGCCTACATGTTTTAGTGCCACATGTGTTGGGTCTTTTATTCTCTTGAAGAAGCATCTTCAGCACTCTCACACATGGGATGACAGATGACACAGATGAGTCGTAATGACTCACCTCTAGTGTCACTTCCTCTATGGGGAGGAGGGTCTCATGACATTGGCTACAATTTCCCACTGATTAGCAGTAGGACAAGCATATCCTCCATATTCACCTGAATAAATGGTAAGAGCTCGCTTTTGCTCCAGCATTCTTTGCAGCATGTGAAGTGTTGAATTCCATTGTGTTGGAACAGCGTTAATCAAGTTGTCCTTGGGTAGGCCAAGGTCTAGCTGAATTCACCTCAGTCGCTGCTTGGCAAGGATTGAATGGTGGAAATGGCCTGTGTACCTCTTCAGCATGCTAATTATGTCAAGCAAAGCTCTCTGGTTTGACAGACCATCATTTACCACAAGTTGGAGGGTATGTGCCATGCAACTTCAGCAAATCTCATTCCATTCACCTTGTTCGCTCCGCTGTTTTGAAGCACAAGCATCACTCGGTCTTTGGTGATTCCCCATTTTTCTAGCATGCCTAGAAACCTTTCTCTAATGTACTCCCCAGTGTGGGATCCTTGCATCACTTTTGTATTCAACACCAAATGCCTTCTTGTCCACCCGCTGTCAATGAAGTGGCATGTAAGACTCATTAGTGATTCTGTTTGTCCTGACCAGCAGTCAGTCAAGAATGAGAGTGCGTTGCCAGCATTCTCTGGTTTCAGCATAGCCTTTACTATCTCAACGACCTTTTGGTGAATCTTTCCCAGCATTTCGGTTTGATAATACTTGTCACTCTTCAGTGTGTACCTTGGCTCAACTATGGACATCAGCCGCTTAAATCCAGAGTCAGACACCATTGTAAATGGCTGGCTATCAGTGATCATCATCTCTGTGATTACTCTGTCCAGCAGTTGGGATCTTTGATCCGATTTTAGCCACCTGCTTTTTTTCTGAAACATGTCTGTTATTGTTGCCTGGGATAGTGATGTTTCACCTTGTGATTCATTTTGTTTTTTTCTGTGCTGCATTATATAATTCAACATGATGAACTCTTAGATAGGCCCAAAGATCTGACGTACTTTTGTTTTTTGCAGTTATTGATCCCATGCTTACATTGTTTGTGCACATGTTGTACACTGCTGCTGCTTTTCCTGGAGATGGAAATGAGAAATAGTCCCAGACCACACTTTTCATTTTCCTATCTGCATCCATCTCCATTGAAATTTGAAAGACACTACTGAAATTGAATATAGGCTTAAAAAAACTGTCTGGCTGGCACCCTGTGGTGATGAGTGGCTGGCACCCCTTGGTGGCTGGCTGTCTGGCACCCTTTGGTGGGTGGCTGGCTGGCACCCTGTGGTGGGTGGCTGGCTGGCATCCTTTGGTGGGTTCTGGCTGGCACCCTTTGGTGGGTGGCTGGCTGGCACCCTGTGGTGGGTGGCTGGCTGGCACCCTTTGGTGGGTGGCTGGCTGGCACCCTGTGGTTGGTGGCTGGCTGGCAGGCACCCTGTGGTGGGTGGCTGGCACCCTGTGTGGTGGGTGGCTGGCTGGTACAGGTCCTGGGCCTGTAGCTGGCTAGTTGGTACAGGAAGGGCCTGTGGCTGGCTGGCTGGTACAGGCCTGTGGGTGTATGGGTGGCTGGCTGGCTGGCACCGGGCAGCTGTGGGTGAGTGTATGTATGGCAGCTGTGTTAAACACACTGTGTGCACTGTACACTCACTGTCCCGAGACTCCCCGACTCCAGACGAGGCTGAGGGAGGCGGCCTAAGAAGGCAGAAGCTGTCCCAGTGCGCGGAGGTGCATGGCGTAACATACGCAATGACATCACAACAATATCGCCAATATCGGTAACCTCTGGGGCCGATTCCGATATATCAGGGAAAGTGCATATCGGCCCTCGATATATCAGCCTTGCCGATAACCGGTCGATCCCTAGTGTGGTGTAAATAAAAGGTTGGATAAATACAGATGATTAAAAAGGTGTTAAAAAGAGGGTTCAAAGGGTCCCTTGATGTGGTAGGGTAAAATTTAGATATGAGAATGCAGCATCACAACTATTGTTCAGCCATGAAAAGCAAGAAGCAGGGCCTATGTATATATTGCTAACTTTATGTAAATATCCAATTTTGAATTATACATAGAAAAAAGGTAATTAAAACATTTAGACATGTTTAATATATTTTAGACCAGGGATATTGTCACGAACCGGCAGGACTGGTAGTGGATCCTCTGGACCAGAGAGGCGATGGCGCGGGTTGTACTAGAGGACCGGTTCTAAGCAGTTACTGGTCTTCACCAGAGCCCGCCGCAAGGCGGGATGGATTTGCTGCGGAGGTAACTACCAGGTCGTGTCCCTTAGTAACAACTTGATCTCTTTGGCAGCTGATATGGCTTGGTACACAGGGAGTAGGCAAGAGCGTAGTCGGACGTAGCAGAGGTCAGGGCAGGCGGCAGAGGTTCAAAGGCGAGTAGTCGGTAGCAACGGGTTCCGCAACAGGCAAAGCAAACAAACACAGTAGGGAACGCTTTCTCAGAGGCACAAGGCACAAAGATCCGGCAGGAAGCTGTGGGAGGAGAAGGTATTTATGGGTAGTGCACAGGTGAAACCTAAATAAGTCAGCACTGCCTCTCACAAACCTTAACCCTTAATAACCAATTTGGACCAGGCACCAATCACCTGTGCACTGCTCCTTTAGAACTAAGAGTCCCGGTGTGTGCGCGCCCTAGAGAGCGGGGACGCACACGCCGAGACGCAGGAGCGCCGCCTGGGGACACACACTGTGAGCGCTCCGAGGCCAGCAGGGGGCCCGGAGCGCTGAGCGTAACAGTACCCCCCCCTTTGGTCTCCCTCTCTTTTTGGTACCCAGGAACTCGCGGATGAGGCTGCGGTCCAGGATGTTCTCCTCCGGCTCCCAAGATCTCTCCTCAGGACCGCAGCCCTCCCAATCGACCAAAAAAAATCTTTTCCCCCGGACGACCTTGGTCGCTAGGACTTCTTTGACCGAAAAAATATCAGAGGTACCAGCGACAGGGGTGGGAGAAAGAAGTTTAGGAGAGAAGCGGTTAAAGATAGCAGGTTTGAGAAGGGAGACATGGAAAGAGTTATGGATTCGGAGAGAGGGAGGAAGATGGAGCTGGTAGGACACCTGATTAATGCGGCTCTTGATTTTAAAGGGACCCAAGTAACGAGGGCCCAACTTGTAACTTGGGACCTTAAATCTGATGAATTTGGAGGAGAGCCACACTTTGTCACCGGGACTGAATTCCGGAGGAGCTCTGTGACTTTTATCGGCCTGGAACTTCATACGGGCCGAGGCCTTGAGGAGGGCTGAATGGGTCTCTCGCCAAATAGAAGAGAAGTCCTGAAGGAGGTCCTCTACAGCTGGTACAGAAGAGAGAGCAGAGGTCCGAGGCAGAGGTGGCAGAGGATCACGACCATAGACCACAAAAAATGGGGACTTAATGGAGGCAGAAGATTGCTTGAAATTATAAGAAAACTCTGCCCAAGGGAGTAAATCATCTTGACGGGAGGACACAAAATGGCGTAGATAATCTCCCAGAATCTGGTTCACCCGTTCTACTTGGCCATTGGACTGAGGGTGATACGAGGAAGAAAAGTCCAACTTGACTCCGAGCTGACCACAGAGAGCTCTCCAAAATCTGGAAACGAACTGCACCCCACGGTCTGAGACTATGTGTCTGGGAAGGCCGTGAAGGCGGAAGATGTGTAGAAAAAACTGTTTGGCCAACTGAGGCGCGGACGGGAGACCAGGCAGGGACACAAAGTGAGCCATCTTCGAAAATCGGTCCACCACGACCCAGATGACCGTCATACCATGGGAGGAGGGAAGATCAGTGATAAAGTCCATGGCGATGTGCGACCAAGGGGTCTCAGGAACAGGAAGAGGCAGAAGAAGACCCGCAGGTTTCTGACGAGGAGTTTTGTCACGAGCGCAGATCACACAGGACTGGACGAATTCTGTGACGTCTCTCTCCAGAGAAGGCCACCAATATCTTTGGTAAATTAATTGAAGAGGTTTCTTAACTCCAGGATGACCGGCAAAAAGGGAAGCGTGGCCCCACTTGAGAATTTGTAACCGCTGACGAGGAGGAACGTAGGTCTTACCGGGGAGAAGAAGACGCAGGTCCACAGGAGCAACCGAGATTAGACATTCTGGAGGGATAATGTGTTGAGGAGTGGGTATGTCGCCCACCACATCTGAAGAGCGAGAAAGGGCATCTGCCCTGATGTTCTTAGCAGCTGGGCAGAAATGAATCTGGAAATTGAAGCGGGCGAAGAAGATGGATCAACGGGCTTGGCGGGGATTTAGTCTTTGAGCTGACTGGAGGTAGGCTAGGTTCTTGTGGTCCGTAAAGATGATCACAGGGTGAGGAGCACCCTCGAGAAGATGTCTCCATTCCTCCAGGGCTAATTTAATTGCCAGCAGTTCTCTGTCCCCAATAGAGTAATTCTCGGCGGAGGAAAAGGTTTTAGAGAAGAAGCCACAAGTTATGGTCTTGCCTCTGGATGACTTCTGAGTTAGCACAGCTCCGGCTCCCACTGAGGATGCATCCACTTCAAGATAGAATGGCTTGGAAGAATCTGGCCGGGACAGAACAGGTGCAGAAGCAAAGGCGGCTTTCAGGGACTGGAAGGCCTCTTCAGCATGAGAAGGCCAGGTTTTGGGATTAGCACCTTTTCTAGTCAAGGCCACAATGGGAGCCACCAGGGTGGAATAATGAGGAATAAATTGTCTGTAGTAGTTGGTGAAACCCAGGAACCTCTGTATGGCTCGGAGGCCAGAGGGGCGTGGCCAGTCCAGAACCGCTGAGAGCTTGGCAGGATCCATTTAAAGTCCTTGGGCAGAGATGATATACCCCAGGAAGGGCAAAGAGGAACGCTCAAACAGACACTTCTCAATCTTGGCATAGAGGCGATTACTCCTGAGACGGGTGAGTACTTGTTGGACATAGACTCGGTGTTGCTCCAAATTAGAGGAAAAAATAAGGATATCATCCAGGTATACTACTACACAAGTGTAAAGAAGGTTCCCGGAAGATGTCGTTAACAAACTCCTGGAAGACTGCAGGAGCGTTACAGAGCCCAAAGGGCATCACTAAGTATTCAAAATGACCGTCCCTGGTGTTAAAAGCGGTCTTCCACTCGTCTCCCTTTCGAATGCGGATCAGGTTGTAGGCCCCGCGGAGATCCAGCTTGGTGAAAATCTTGGCTCCTCTGAGATGGTCAAACAGCTCAGAGATTAGAGGCAGAGGGTAACGGTTTTTAATGGTAATTTTATTGAGTCCTCTATAGTCAATGCAGGGGCGGAGAGAACCATCCTTTTTAGACACAAAGAAAAAAACCGGCTCCAGCAGGGGAAGAAGACTTCCTAATAAACCCTCTCTGTAAGTTATCACGTACATAGTCTGACATGGCCTGAGTCTCTGGAGGTGAGAGAGGATAAATTCTGCCCCGAGGTGGAGTAGAGCCAGGTAACAGGTCAATAGGACAATCATAAGGCCTGTGAGGAGGAAGAGTCTCAGCTTGCTTTTTACAGAAGACATCCGCAAAACGGTGGTAAGGCTTGGGGAAACCTGGTGGCGGAGGAACTAGCGGGTCCCATTTGATAGGAGCAGGCTTGAGACACCGGTCAGAGCAGGAGGAACCCCAACGCAAAATCTCACCAGTGGACCAATTCAGGACAGGACAATGGCGTTGCAACCACAGTAGACCCAGCAGGAGTTCGGAAGAGCAAAAGGGAAGAACAAAAAATTCCAGAGTCTCTGTGTGAAACACCCCAATGTCCATCCGCAAAGGCTGGGTACGGTATTGTACCGTAGCAGAGAGTCTCTCCCCGTTGACCGTAGAAATGAGGATCGGCTTGGGAAGACGGATTATAGGAATTCGGTACTTGTCGACCAAGGAGGCGTGAATGAAGTTGCCGGCTAAACCGAAGTCCAAGAAGGCTGCAGCAGAGAAGAAGGAACAACTGCACGGGTATGATGAGACGTGGAGAGGAAGAATCCACACCTAGTAATGCCTCTCCCACATTCACTAGGTGCGAGCGTTTCCCGAACCTGGGGGACGAAGAGGACAGTCCTTAAGGAAGTGCTCGGTACTAGTGCAGTACAAACACAGGTTCTCGTCTCTACAACGGCTTCGTTCTTGTGGGGTCAGGCAAGACCGGTCCACCTGCATGGCCTCCACAGTGGAAGGCCCAGAGACAGGTTGAGGTGGACGCTGGAACACAGAAGCCAGACGAGGGTAGCGTTTAGGACAAGCTCTTTCCTTTTCAAGATGGAGTTCCTCTTGTCTCTCGGAGAAACGTTTATCGATCCTGGTGGCCAGCAAGATGAGGTTACTCAGGGTAGTAGGCAGGTCACGTGCAGCAAGGACGTCCTTAGTGTCACTATTGAGTCCCTTCTTAAAAGTGGCACAAAGAGCTTCATTGTTCCAGTTCAGCTCGGAGGCAAGAGTACGGAACTGGATGGCATAATCACCCACGGTAGAACTTCCTTGGGACAAGTTTAGCAAGGCAGGCTCTGCGGAGGTAACCCGGGCAGGTTCCTCGAAAACATTACGAAACTCCTGACAAAAATTCTGGACAGATGCGGTGGCTGGATCAGCGCGGTCCCAAAAGGGTGTAGCCCAGGCCAGGGCCCTCCCGGAGAGCAGACTGAGGATGAAGGCTACCTTGGCTCGCTCAGACGGAAACTGGTCAGACAGTAGCTCGAGGTGAAGAGAGCACTGAGACAGGAACCCTCGGCACAATTTAGGATCTCCGTTGTACTTGTCCGGCAGAGACAAGCGGATTCTGGACCCGGTGGCAACTGCTGGTGTGGGAGGTGCAGCAGATGCTGACGGAGGAGCTGGCTGTTGCTGAGTTGGCAGGAGCTGCTGCAACATAGCGGTCAGCTGGGCCAACTGTTGACCTTGCTGGGCCACAATGGTGGTGAGGTCCGCTAGGCTTGGCAACGGAACATCAGCGGGATCCATGGCCGGAGCTTACTGTCATGAACCGGCAGGACTGGTAGTGGATCCTCTGGACCAGAGAGGCGATGGCGCGGGTTGTACTAGAGGACCGGTTCTAAGCAGTTACTGGTCTTCACCAGAGCCCGCCGCAAGGCGGGATGGATTTGCTGCGGAGGTAACTACCAGGTCGTGTCCCTTAGTAACAACTCAATCTCTCTGGCAGCTGATATGGCGTGGTACACAGGGAGTAGGCAAGAGCGTAGTCGGACGTAGCAGAGGTCAGGGCAGGCGGCAGAGGTTCAAAGGCGAGTAGTCGGTAGCAACGGGTTCGGCAACAGGCAAAGCAAACAAACACAGTAGGGAAAGCTTTCTCAGAGGCACAAGGCACAAAGATCCGGCAGGAAGCTGTGGGAGGAGAAGGTATTTATGGGTAGTGCACAGGTGAAGCCTAATTAAGTCAGCACTTCCTCTCACAAACCTTAACCCTTAATAACCAATTTGGACCAGGCACCAATCACCTGTGCACTGGTCCTTTAGAACTAAGAGTCCCGGTGCGCGCGCACACCCTAGAGAGCGGGGACGCACACGCCGAGACGCAGGAGCGCCGCCTGGGGACACACGATGTGAGCGCTCCGAGGCCAGCAGGGGGCCCGGAGCTCTGAGCGTAACAGATATACTATGGCCAGATATAGCCTGTTCATGTCATTCTGCAAGCCCACTGGCTCAGAATTCAGGTACTCACCTCCTCTGTTGGAAGACCTCTGTTTCAATGGGGATATGACTTCAAACTAGCAGGAGGAAAGTTCCAAACAACTCTTAAAAAGTATTATTTTACTGAAAGGGTAGTTGAGGTAGTGAGTCAGTTGACAATAAGTGGATTCAAACATGCTTAGGACAAACAAAAAAATACATAATTACATTTAAAAAAAATGCAGCAAACTCAATGGACCACTTTGTCTTTTTTTGCCATCACTTTTCTATATCTTTATGTATCAGTGGCTCCTGTAAATACAAACAGTGATCAGTGCTGTGCATACAGAAATCTTAAAGCAGCTACCGACTTCCTTTGCATTGCTGGACTTGTGTACCATATTATAAAACCAAGCACTACAAAAGAAGTCCATACTGGCAGGGGGATTTCATTCTGCAGAGCACTCTAAAGCAGGGTGTATTCACCTTAATTACACTTGTGGGTCAGAACCTAGGGCAGCAGGGTTACATACCTCCCAACTTTTGAACTTTGCAATGAGGGACACTGAAAGGGAAACAAAACCTGCGGCGCGCATACAAATTGTGGGTGTGGCCAATTGCTTAGCAGTGGGAGGGGCTTAAGGGATAGGGTAAACAAAACCCAGACTTCCTAGTACTCATAAAATATTCTTTGATTGCTCAGCCTACCTTAAAGAAGAACTTAATTAAAATAGTCAGAGACTGCATAGCAACCAGCAACTGTTGGGACAATGAAGACTTTGGTGAGAAGTATATAATGTACAGTATTGTGTATATAGTGCAGGAGAGTGTAATGTACAGAATGCAGGAGACAGGAGTATGTAATGTACAGAATGCAGGAGACAGGAGTATGTAATGTACAGAATGCAGTGGTCAGACTCTGCACCATCCAACCCCCCAGCTCTATACACCCCAAATGCCCACCCAGCTCCATACACCCCCCCCCCATCCACCCCAAATGCCCCCAGCAGCTCTATCCACCTCAAATGCCCATCCTAGCTCCATCCACCCCAAATTCCCACCCTAGCACTATCTATCCCAAACACCCATCCAACCTCCATCCACCTCATATGCCCACCCCAGCTCCATCCAACCCAAATGCCCCCTGTTGGGGGGCACAAACAGAAAAATGTAATAGGCATTGCTTTGCGGCAAAAAACGCTGTTAAAAATTGCGTGACTTTGAGGTCACAAAAGTGTGAAAGGGGCCTTCAGTAATCAAGGTAGAGTGTGCCCCCTTCAATGCAGAGAGACCAGCATGCTGTGCCCCCCTTCAATGCAGAGAGACCAGCGTGCCCCCTTTCAATGCAGAATGGCCAGCGTGCCCCCTTTCAATGCAGAATGACCAGCGTGCCCCCTTTCAATGCAGAATGACCAGTGTGCCCCCTTTCAATGCAGAATGACCAGCGTGCCCCCTTTCAACGCAGAATGGCCAGTGTGCCCCCTTATAATGCAGAATGACCAGTGTGCCCCCTTTCAATGCAGAATAACCAGCGTGACCCCTTTCAATGCAGAATAACCAGCGTGACCCCTTTCAATGCAGAATGACCAGCATGCTGTGCCCCCTTCAATGCAGAGAGATCATCGTGCCCCCTTTCAAAGCAGAGAGACCAGCGTGCCCCCTTTCAATGCAGAATGACCAGCGTGACCCCTTTCAATGCAGAATGACCAGCCTGACCCCTTTCAATGCAGAATGACCAGCCTGACCCCTTTCAATGCAGAAAAACCAGCCTGACCCCTTTCAATGCAGAAAAACAGCCTGACCCCTTTCAATGCAGAATAACCAGCCTGACCCCTTTCAATGCTGAATAACCAGCGTGACCCCTTTCAATGCAGAATGACCAGCGTGACCCCTTTCAATGCAGAATGACCAGCGTGACCCCTTTCAATGCAGAATGACCAGCCTGACCCCTTTCAATGCAGAACGACCAGCCTGACCCCTTTAATGCAGAATAACCAGCGTGACCCCTTTCAGTGCAGAATGACCAGCGTGACCCCTTTCAGTGCAGAATGACCAGCGTGACCCCTTTAATGCAGAATAACCAGCGTGACCCCTTTAATGCAGAATGGCCAGCGTGACCCCTTTAATGGAAAATAACCAGCGTGACCCCTTTAATGCAGAATAACCAGCGTGACCCCTTTCAATGCAGAGGCCAGTGTGCCCCCTTTCAATGCAGAATGACCAGTGTGCCCCCTTTCAATGCAGAATGACCAGCGTGACCCCTTTCAATGCAGAATAACCAGCGTGACCCCTTTCAATGCAGAATGACCAGCATGCCGTGCCCCCCTTTAATGCAGAATAACCAGCGTGACCCCTTTAATGCAGAATGGCCAGCGTGACCCCTTTAATGGAAAATAACCATCGTGACCCCTTTCAATGCAGAATGACCAGCCTGACTCCTTTCAATGCAGAAAAACCAGCCTGACCCCTTTCAATGCAGAAAAACCAGCCTGACCCCTTTCAATGCAGAATAACCAGCCTGACCCCTTTCAATGCCGAATAACCAGTGTGACCCCTTTCAATGCAGAATGACCAGCGTGACCCCTTTCAATGCAGAATGACCAGCCTGACCCCTTTCAATGCAGAACGACCAGCCTGACCCCTTTAATGCAGAATAACCAGCGTGACCCCTTTCAGTGCAGAATGACCAGCGTGACCCCTTTAATGCAGAATAACCAGCGTGACCCCTTTAATGCAGAATGGCCAGCGTGACCCCTTTCAGTGCAGAATGACCAGCGTGACCCTTTCAATGCAGAATAACCAGCGTGACGCCTTTAATGCAGAATGGCCAGTGTGACCCCTTTAATGGAGAATAACCAGCGTGACCCCTTTAATGGAGAATAACCAGCGTGACCCCTTTAATGCAGAATAACCAGCGTGATCCCTTTAATGCAGAATTACCCGCATGACCCCTTTAATGCAGAATGACCAGCGTGACCCCTTAATGCAGAATGACCCGCGTGACTACTTAATGCAGAATGACCAGCGTGACCCCTTTAATGCAGAATGACCCGCGTGATCCCTTAATGCAGAATGACCAGCGTGACCCCTTTAATGGAAAATAACCAGCGTGACCCCTTTAATGCAGAATAACCAGCGTGACCCCTTTAATGCAGAATAACCAGCGTGACCCCTTTCAGTGCAGAATGACCAGCGTGACCCTTTCAATGCAGAATAACCAGCATGATGCCTTTAATGCAGAATGGCCAGTGTGACCCCTTTAATGGAGAATAACCAGCGTGACCCCTTTAATGCAGAATAACCAGCGCGACCCCTTTAATGCAGAATTACCCGCGTGACCCCTTTAATGCAGAATGACCAGCGTGACCCCTTAATGCAGAATGACCCGCGTGACCCCTTAATGCAGAATGACCAGCGTGACCCCTTTAATGCAGAATGACCCGCGTGATCCCTTAATGCAGAATGACCAGCGTGACCCCTTTAATGCAGAATAACCAGCGTGACCCCTTTAATGCATAATGGCCAGCATGACCCCTTTAATGGAAAATAACCAGCGTGACCCCTTTAATGCAGAATAACCAGCGTGACCCCTTTCAGTGCAGAATGACCAGCGTGACCCCTTTAATGCAGAATAACCAGCGTGACCCCTTTAATGCAGAATGGCCAGCGTGACCCCTTTAATGGAAAATAACCAGCGTGACCCCTTTAATGCATAATGGCCAGCGTGACCCCTTTAATGGAAAATAACCAGCGTGACCCCTTTAATGCAGAATAACCAGCATGACCCCTTTCAGTGCAGAATGACCAGCGTGACCCCTTTAATGCAGAATAACCAGCGTGACCCCTTTAATGCAGAATGGCCAGCGTGACCCCTTTAATGGAAAATAACCAGCGTGACCCCTTTAATGCAGAATAACCAGCGTGACCCCTTTCAATGCAGAGGGAGGGAGGGATGACAGAGGGAGGGAGGGAGAGAGAGATGACGGAGGGAGAGAGAGATGACGGAGGGAGGGAGGGATGACAGAGGGAGGGAGAGAGAGATGACGGAGGGAGGGAGGGATGACAGAGGGAGGGAGGGATGACAGAGGGAGGGAGCTATGACAGAGGGATGACAGAGGGAGGGAGAGAGAGAGAGATGACGGAGGGAGGGAGGGATGACAGAGGGAGGGAGAGATGACAGAGGGAGGAAGGGGGGGGGAGAGGGAGGGGGAGGAGAGAGGTGGGGAGGACAGAGAGGAAGTGAGGACAGAGGGGGTAAAGGATGGGAAGGGAGGGAGGAGAGAAGAGAAAGGGGGGGGGAGAGCTCCTCCTCCATAGACATGCTGGATATTGTAGTCTCACAAACTCCCCTCTACAATGAGACACACAGCAATCCCGCCCAGCCTCTGCCTCTCTCACACACAGCCACAGCTATAGGGGTTGGGAGTGCACATATCAGGGGGTCCTGAGGGCACACACTATGGGGGTCAGGAGGGCACATATCAGGAGAACCTGAGGGCACACGCTATGGGGGTTGGGAGGGCACATATCAGGGGGTCCTGAGGGCACACGCTATGGGGGTTGGGAGGGCACATATCAGGGGGTCCTGAGGGCACACACTATGGGGGTCAGGAGGGCACATATCAGGGGGTCCTGAGGGCACACGCTATGGGGGTTGGGAGGGCACATATCAGGGGGTCCTGAGGGCACACGCTATGGGGGTTGGGAGGGCACATATCAGGGGGTCCTGAGGGCACACACTATGGGGGTCAGGAGGGCACATATCAGGAGAACCTGAGGGCACACGCTATGGGGGTTGGGAGGGCACATATCAGGGGGTCCTGAGGGCACACGCTATGGGGGTGGGGAGGGCACATATCAGGGGGTCCTGAGGGCACATGCTATGGGGGTTGAGAGGGCACATATCAGGGGGTCCTGAGGGCACATGCTATGGGGGTTGGGAGGGCACATATCAGGGGGTCCTGGGGGCACACGCTATGGGGGTCAGGAGGGCACATATCAGGAGAACCTGAGGGCACACGCTATGGGGGTTGGGAGGGCACATATCAGGGGGTCCTGAGGGCACACGCTATGGGGGTTGGGAGGGCACATATCAGGGGGTCCTGAGGGCACACACTATGGGGGTCAGGAGGGCACATATCAGGGGGTCCTGAGGGCACACGCTATGGGGGTTGGGAGGGCACATATCAGGGGGTCCTGAGGGCACACGCTATGGGGGTTGGGAGGGCACATATCAGGGGGTCCTGAGGGCACACATTATGGGGGTCAGGAGGGCACATATCAGGAGAACCTGAGGGCACATGCTATGGGGGTCAGGAGGGCACATATCAGGGGGTCCTGGGGGCACACGCTATGGGGGTTGTGAGGGCACATATCAGGGGGTCCTGAGGGCACACGCTATGGGGGTTGGGAGGGCACATATCAGGGGGTCCTGAGGGCACACGCTATGGGGGTTGGGAGGGCACATATCAGGGGGTCCTGAGGGCACACACTATGGGGGTTGGGAGGGCACATATCAGGGTGTCCTGAGGGCACACGCTATGGGGGTTGGGAGGGCACATATCAGGGGGTCCTGGGGGCACACGCTATGGGGGTTGGGAGGGCACATATCAGGGGGTCCTGAGGGCACATGCTATGGGGGTTGGGAGGGCACATATCAGGGGGTCCTGGGGGCACATGCTATGGGAGTTGGGAGGGCACATATCAGGGGGTCCTGAGGGCACACGCTATGGGGGTTGGGAGGGCACATATCAGGGGGTCCTGAGGGCACACACTATGGGGGTTGGGAGGGCACATATCAGGGGGTCCTGAGGGCACACGCTATGGGGGTTGGGAGGGCACATATCAGGGGGTCCTTGGGTGGGCAGGAAAAAAAGGGGGTATGGAGAGCACTGGGGGGGGGGACAGGTAGCACTTGGGGGGTGGGCAGGGAAAACCAGGGGGTGGAGAGCACTGGGGGGGGGCAGGTATCACTTGGGGGGTGGGGAGCACTGGGGGGGACAGGGAGCACTGGGGGGGTGGGCAGGGAAAACCAGGGCGGTGGAGAGCACTGGGGGGGACAGGTAGCACTTGGGGGGTGGGCAGGGAAAACCAGGGGGTGGAGAGCACTGGGGGGGACAGGTAGCACTTGGGGGGTGGGCAGGGAAAACCAGGGGGGTGGAGATCACTGGGGGGGGACAGGTAGCACTTGGGGGGTGGGCAGGGAAAACCAGGGGGGTGGAGAGCATGGGGGGACAGGTAGCACTTGGGGGGTGGGCAGGGAAAATCAGGGGGGGTGGAGAGCACTGGGGGGGGGCAGGTAGCACTTGGGGGGGTGGGCAGGGAAAACCAGGGGGGTGGAGAGCACTGGGGGGGGGGACAGGTAGCACTTGGGGGGGTGGGCAGGGAAAACCAGGGGGGTGGAGAGCACTGGGGGGGGCAGGGAAAACCAGGGGGGTGGAGAGCACTGAAGGGGACAGGGAGCTAGGGAAAGATGAATTCCTCATATGCAGCTGCCCCATCCCCCTCCTATCCAGCACACACACTTTGGCACTAACCTTCTTCTCGATGAAGCTCCGCCCCTTCTTCCCGCCGAGGCCCCGCCCCCTTCTTCCACCAAGCCTCCGCTCCTTATTCCCGCCGCCGAAGGAGCTGCCTTCACACTGCGATACGGAACACGCCGGGCAGGACACCGGCTGATACCCCCCAGTGCGTGGCACCCGGGGCGGGCCGCCCCCCGCCCCCCCCCCCTGGTACGCCACTGGGGGAGGTACAGGGGGCGAAAATGTGTGAACAGTGGGCGGGCAGGGGCAGCAAACATGTAGTGAAATGGCTGCAAGCTGTCCCAACCGTGGCTCTGCTTTCCGGAATGCAGTCGGGGACAAGAGCACAGCGGGACAGGCAGCTTAGACAAAGCCATGACATTTGGCAAGCGTGGGCAAGGGGCAACTGCTTTGGGCACCCCAAAAATGACAGCCCCTTTACCTGCATCAAAGACGGCCCTGACTACAGTCTGTGTCTCTGATTGTTTCCCGGCGCTAAGAGGCAGGAGCTGAAGACGGGGGTGGAGCTGGGAGGAGGAGGGGGGAGAAGAGATGGCCGGCCAGATGATTTTGCGGGACTTCAGCCTGGCTCCGTGGGACCGCGGGACTCACTCCAAATTGCGGGACAGTCCCGCGAATTCCGGGACGGTTGGTAGGTATGGGGTTAGGAAGAGTAGTACCAAGCAGCTTAAGCAAGAAAGCAATTGTGCTGCAAGTTTGAAAATGACTTGCTAAGCTATTGCTAGACTTGCCAGGCTTCACAAGTTTGTTGCACAATTGCATGACTCCAGATCAAACATTCTGCAAATCTGCCGTAAGTTCTGGTTCAGTTATGCTGTACAATACAAAATCATAAATGTGCAGCGCTTAATACAGTGACAAAATACAGTAAATATATGCAACAATATATTCAATATAGCAATCTAAGTCATGGTGAAATAGGGTTACAGTGCCTTAAAGAAGTATTTATACCCCTTAAAATTTCCCATGGAAACACACAGGATTATATGAAGTTGTCACATTGGGTTAACAACCACTTTGAGCTTAGACAAAAAAAGGTACGTTAACATTGGAGGCGGGTTTGAAATCGTGCGAGTTCAGCAAAAAGTAGTGCAAGAACTACTTTTGGAAATCAGTGCGGCGCCACAATGTCAGCGTCACACTGATTCGGACACTGCTGTTGCCGGCAATAGGCTGCAATTTCGCATGCGATTTGACATGTCAAATCTCATGTCAAATTGCCCCGATGTGAATGAGGGCTAAAACCTGGAAGCTGATTGGTTTTTCAGAGCTTCACTAGATTTTGCACTCTCCCCCCTATAGTATGTTAAAACTGCATCTCTTAAGCCTAGGTATGATGACATGACTGCAGTATAATTAGTGCCGATTAAAAGAATACTATTCTGTTGCTGTATATTAGGAATTTATTAATGCAGATGGATAGGATCTGCTTTAACATTGCAGCAATGTAAGCAGATATTAATGGCTCACACTCCTAGCAACTGTGAACAATACAGCTTTTGATGAATGTTGGAGCAGGTCATGCCAATACACTGGAGCATGTAATGAGGCATTGAAATGTAGCTCTCTAGTTTTTTTTGGTACTTTCTCCTCTTGGTGCCCCTTGCTTCACACTCTATTGTTATTCTGGCTGATCTTTTTCCTGTTTTTCTCCAGAGCCCCACTCTGCTGTTTTTCTGTGGCTTTCTACATTCTTTACCTCACTACAGATCTTCCTTTCAGCACTCATGATTGTCTTAGATCTGCCTGCCTTACTGACAGTCTTCCTATACACAGTGTCTACCTCAGTGGCGGCTGGTGCTCCATGGGCCGGGGGGGGGCATCAGACGGACTGCACCATATCCCCCCCGAACCACACCTAGCCGCGCACCATACCCCCCCCCCCCCCAGGACCACAGCAGGACAGGGGACAGGACAGAGGACAGGACCCCCCCCCCCCCTGCTCACTCACCCAGCCTGGATATCTGCAGCAGCAGGTGGCGGTGGCTTCGGCTTGTTCCTCCTGTCTTCTGCATCTCCTCCCTTCTCCTCCATGCCCAATGGCATGGCTTCTCCTTTCGGCCAATCGGGAAACGGGTCTCAAGCTTCCCAATTGGCCAGGAGGAGGATCTGTGTGACAATAGTGAATTTTCATTTGCTATTGTTACACAACCGGGAGGGCTCGGGGCGCAGTGCCCTGCGCCCCGAGCCCACCCTTTTTTTTTAGCCTATTAGAGCCTCTAGCTCTAATCACATGGCAAAAAAAAAAAAAGCCCCATTGAAGTCCATGCGTCCGGCGCTCCGCAAGTAAATTAGAGGGTCGGCCGCAAAGATAGGGAAGGCGGCGCCCCTGCGCCCCCAATGCACCAGCCGCCACTGGTCTACCCCTATGGTGTTTACATCTGCCCAATCAGGATTTCATGTTTTGTCAAATGGCTGCCATTGCACGAGTGTAGCAGCAAACAGTTGTTGGGAAACTAGAAATGGAATTTGGATGCAGACTTCAGGAAAACAAACCTTTGTTTATTCGCTAGCGAAGAGAATTTAGCCAGGCCTTTTCTGGAACATTTTGTTTACATGTAAAAATCAGTATGTTTTGCCAGAAAATTACTTAGAACCCCCAAACATTGTATATTTTTTTGAAGCAAAGGCCCCTGGAAATAAAATGGTGGGTGTTGCAATTCTTATGTCACAGTATTTGCGCAGCGGTTTTTCAAGCACAATTTTTGGGGGAAAAAATACACTTTTTAAAATTTAAATACTAAAAAATACAATGTAATGCCCAAATTGTTTAGAAAAATATAAAAGATGATGTTACGCCAAGTAAATAGATACCTGAGGAAGTCACATGATGTTATGTAATGCGTAGGGCATCCCGGACTAGAAGTGATGTCAGAGACCTGTATACTGCTTATGTTTTGATATAACAAGGCATTTTTAACATTGATTTGGATGTAAGAGTTACTCATTTTTTAATAAATTCACTAGTTTTAACTACTACAGGTCATTTTTGACCACAGTTTTTTTTTTTGTAAATGGTTATATACTTTAAAGTGGATGTAAACCTGATTAATAAAATTTGACCTAAGCACATATATCTGTAGTGTTTTCTTATCTCTCTCCAAAGCTCTGAGTCCTGTGTCTTTCTGCTGCTCCATTCTTCTGTTATCTGCATGATAACTTCTGACAAGTTCTCCAACAACCAAGATAAAAGCACCTGGAAATTTGTGTCGAGGGGTGCTAGAAATAGATTAACAGAGAGCTGATCTATTTACAGCACAGCTCTGCATGTTTTTTCCTTTCTCTACTCATGTGGAAGGGGGTGTGCCTTTCCTCCAATCAGCTGTCACACAGTGTATGCCAAGACTCCAATATAAGTGCTGGAACAGGAAGAAAAATTCTAACAGATGTTCACTTTTAAAGAATAAAGCAAGTTGAAGACAGCAGATATACATGTAAGACTTATGTAGGGAGACTTGTTTAAGCTCTGTGCATCATCTGAGGCTGTTCACTTCACTGGGTATATGTGAGGGTTTACATCCCTCACATAAAATAAAGCTGACAACACTGTTAAATAGTATGAGAAGTCATTGACTGCAACATCTGTTTAACGCTAACATATCTGGACTACTCAATTTTTGGAGTTTTATAAAAGCTCAGCCTAAAAAAAATATATTTTTTAATCGGTATCTGGCTTAAATGATGAGCTGTTGGAATTATTAAATGCATCAAAGAATTTTTTTTCTACTTTCAGTGGAGCTAATAAAAAATAAAAAGGGGAAGGTTTATTAGTCCAATGTATTTCTTGAGGTACCTGCTCATAAACTATCTTCAAACAAATAATGCTTTGGAAAAAAGCATTCATTGATTTCCATCCATCCATCCATCCATTATTGTGGATTTGTAAATGTTACAAAGTGCTTATAAGAGCTATGATTAATATTGAAGGTATCAATAAACTGGCAATGATAATATTTCTAATAATCTTTCTGTGTTACACATCCCTGGGAATAATAGCCAATAATAAAAATGTATAATCTGCTTATTTCAATGTATTGTTAATAAACTAACCTGTTCAATCTAGCAAATCATACCTTTTCCTTCACAAATCTAAGTAAAAGCGATTGTCCACTGCTGACACTTGCAAATAATTTTACAGACATGTTAAGCTTACCAGGTTACAGGAATGTATGCTATAATATTTCACTTGTGAGGAAAAAAATAAATGTGGCAAATAAATAATTAAAAAAAAAAATACAATAATACAATACTGCTACAGGGCGGTCGTTCTATGCAGAATCACGTATATATACATGATTCTGCACTTCCACCTGGGGGGGTGCACACGCTGCTGACACAATACTTCTGTTGTGATTAGTTACAGCAGATGATAATCAGCAGGTGCCAGCCAACAAATGTCTGTGAGGACACACAGGACAGAGCTCTGCATATGTACACAAGGCAGAGCTCCATCTTGTCAGCAGGGACGTGATGGATTTTTTTTCCCAGTCCATCACATCTCCTAGTAAAAACAGCACACAAAAACACTAGTGTGGCACACATTTAACCATTTGATCACCCTAAATGTTTAATCCCTTTCCAGCCAGTGTCATTAGTACAGTGACAGTGAATATTTTTGGCACTAATCACTGTATTTGTGTCACTGGTTCCCACAAAGTGTCAAAAGTGTCAGTTTGTGTCCAATTGTCTACTGCAATATCGCAGTCCCAATATAAGTTGCTGATCGCTGCCATTACAAGTATAACAAAAAAAAAAGAATAAATAATAATTCTAGTATATATCCTATAGTCTACGCTATAACATTTGCACAAAATAATAAATACATGCTTATTGGAATTTTTTTTTTTTGTTTTACCAAAAATATGTATCAGAATACATATTGGCCTAAATTTATGAATAAATATTCTTTTTTAAATTTTTATTGGATATCTTAGTGTAAAAAATAAAAAAAAAAACAGTGGTTATCAAACACCATCAAAAGAAAGCTTTATTTTTGGAAAAAAATGAAACAAATTTAATTTGGGTACAGCATTGCATGACTGCGCAATTGTCAGTTAAAGTAATGCAGTGCGTATCGCAAAAAATGGCCTGGTCATGAAGGGGTAAATCTTAGAGTGGATTACATACATTCTACAGAATATTGACTTCAAGCCAATTCTCTGAAAATCCATGTAATTATAACATATACCACAAGATGACAGCAAATCCTAACCCTGTGTGTTGGTTTCTTTTTGATTTCTCTAGCTGGCCCACTACATATCTGTATATGATTATGTGAAACTTTATATGACTATTATGTAGTCTGACGGTACAGGGTTATTCAATTTATTTAGATGGCTCAACAAATATCTGTTTTAATCACTTCAATGGAAAGCAATCAAGAAAATAAACACCTTTTGAATTCTGTGGGCACAGCACCCAAAGTGTCAGTGCAAAGACAGGAATCTGTTAAGTGTCTGCACTGAGGTCCACGCTGGACACTCCTTCCTGAGTGTCCTCCCAGTCTCCCCAACCATTGCGCTCATCACACTGGCAGGCAAATGGCCAAGGAGTTGTGAAATAGAGGTGGTCAGAGCCTGGTGGAGAACTGAGACACTAGTTCTCCATCAGATCCACATTACTTTTGATTATCAGTGCACAACAGTGGGCAGACCTATAGCCGCTATTCAGTCCAAAAGCAGTTTTGGAATCTGCACACTGCCGTGCGCCTTCTTTCACAGGTAAGGAGGACCTAATGGGAATCTAGTCTCAGGGCTCGCCATCAGGCTCTGCCCACCCAACAGGAGCAGCGGCCATGATTTCGAGTTAGAAGGTGGGCAAAGCCTGGTGAGGAACTCTGATAGTAGTTCCCTCTCAGGTCCACCTTCTCTGTGATTGACAGTGGAAAGCCGCCATTGGACTGAATAGCGTGTCGTTAGGTGCAGTCCACTTTCTCCACTGCAGGCTGCGTTCAACCGCAGCGGCATTGTAGAGGGAGAGGGAAAGCGTAGGGATCTGCCATTCTGGCACACCTTCCCATTTGGGCTTGGACCAGCCAGGCCACATTGTGTCCCTCCAGACACTGTCAGTTCGACTGAAACCTACTCTGCTACACACTGTTGGTGTAGCCCTGCTCCCAAGGGAGTGGCTTATTGCGTGGGTATCCTCTTCACTTCTTTCACCCTGAACTTGCTCCAACCCACCTGACACTATTTGTTCGGTCAGTCTGAATGATTGAGACCACAAGTATTGCAGTGAAGAATCAGTTTACTGCTTTTGAGGTTTTTAAATAAAACAAGAGTAACAGAATCAAAGATAATGCAAATGTTGCCAAGGAGGTAGATCCTGAATTCCCAACCAAAGGTTTAGGTTTAGTTCAGCACTCAGGATCTGGAACACAGGCCACACATACATATGCAAATAAATGCATATGTATGCCAGAGGATTGCGTTCAGCAACAATAAAGACACATTGAATCTTATGATGTACTTGGAGAGTGACCACAGATAAGAATGACTACACTTAATGACTAATGTAGAATAAACAATATAACAACACTAGCTTAACCATCAGTGTGTACTAATGGGGGCCCCCTTTATGTTGAATTGCAAGAGTCTCCTGGAGAGTGAGGCCTCACTAGTCTTCACCGGCAAGGAATTCCCAACCATCCAAGGAAAAAATTGTAATCCAATAAAGGTAATGATGATGAACTGTGATCCCCCAAACTAGACAATATTTGTAATCCACAGAGATGTGTGCAAATAGATCCTGATGCTTCTCAACAGATTAACAGCCTAGGACTGGACAGAGGGCTTAAGGCCTAGTTCACCCACCTCACACTATATGTGTGTCTGCAGTGTCCAGTGGTATAACTATATGTCAATATGGCCTCTTTTAAGCAAACAGTCTAGCAGTCCTGCCCTGATTCAGCCTAGGTCTGTGAATAGTGCAGATATAGATACTGGATGTCTCTCACCCAAATTGGGAACTCCACTTCCCCTCTGCAGCCAGGCCCCGCTCTGCTCAGCGTCTTCTTCTGCCTGTCCAACAACCTTCTGCTTGGTCACCACACCGGGACTCCTCCACGCACTTACACAGCCCACTTCAGCTCCGGTGTCCGCCACTAGGCCTCGGCCTATGCTCCTGCTATCCGCAGCAGCTCTTCGCCTTCTTTCCAGCACGCTGTCCTCAAGGCAAGAGAGCGAGAAAGGATCCCGCCCCCTTTTATAAAGACACCCCCAGCAAGCTCCGCGCATCCCATTGCTCCCTGGGAGAAGAGTCTCCCTCATAGCAATATATAAAATGCAGCGCTTAATAAAACATTAAAATATTATTTTATTAGATAAAGTCCATGTGTTAAATTGAGCACCCAGAATGCACAGTTGTGATGTGACTCCAAACTGACTGCTAAAGAGGCCTGAAAACTGCCACAGAGGAGCTTATGCCAGCACCAGAGGGACTGTTGGAAACGTGAGTATCTTTCTTCCATCCTAGGGAGGACATGGATCAGTGTGCCAGCGCCATAGACTTGTCATAACTACACACATGAAGCGTCACACCGGGAAACAACTCTCATTTTGACAAGACACATCATTTCCATCGTTTGCCAACCAACCAGAGGCAGAGTAGTATAACATTAATATAGTGTAGATTAGTGTCCAATGTTTTCAAATAAGAATTGATTCTATTTAGTAATCTGCATTTGGTGGGCTCTGGTAGGCTGCATTTGGTGGGGACTGGTAAGATGCATTTGGTGGGCACTGGTAGGCTACATTTGGTGGGCACTGGTAAGCTGTATTTGGTGGGCATTGGTAAGCTGCATTTGGTGGGCACTGGTAAGCTGCATTTGGTGGGCTTTGGTAAGCTGCATTTGGTGGGCACAGTTAGGCTGAATTTGGTGGGCACTGGTTAGCTGCATTTGGTGGGCACTGGCATTTGGTGGGCACTGGTAGGCTTGCACTTGGTGGGCACTGGTAGGCTGCACTTGGTGGGAACTGGTAGGCTGCATTTGGTGGGCACTGGTAGGCTGCATTTTGTGGGCTCTGGTAAGCTGCATTGGTGGGCTCTGGTAATCTGCATTTGGTGGGCACAAGTAGGCTGCATTTGGTGGGCACTAGTAGGCTGCATTTGGTGGGCACTGGTAGGCTGCATTTGGTGGGCACTGGTAGGCTGCATTTGGTGGGCACTAGTAGGCTGTATTTGGTGGGCACTGGTAAGCTGCATTTGGTGGGCACTGGTAAGCTGAATTTGGTGGGCACTGGTAAGCTGCATTTTGTGAGCACTGGTAGGCTGCATTTGGTGGGCTCTGGTAAGCTGCATTTGGTGGGCACTGGTAGGCTGCATTTGGTGGGCACTGGTAGGCTGCATTTGGTGGGCACTGGTAACCTGCATTTGGTGGGCACTGGTAGGCTGCATTTGGTTGGCACTGGTAAGCTGCATTTGGTGGGTTCTGGTAAGCTGTATTTGGTGGGCACTGATAAGGCTGCATTTGGGGGGCACTGGTAATCTGCATTTGGTGGGCACTGGTAGGCTGCATTTGGTGGGCTCTGTTAGACTACATTTGGTGGGCACTGATGAGGCTGCATTTGATGGGCACTGATGAGGCTGCATTTGGTGGGCACTGATGAGGCTGCATCAATGCATTGATCTCTTGTATCATATCTGCAGTCTCTGACCATCTCTTGTATCAAGTCTGCAGTCTCTTACCATCTCCTGTCTGGGGGCTCTGTCTAACAGACTCTCTAACAGATGCCCTCTCTGTGTCCATTAGAGAGACCCCCCTCCAGTTCCCATTAGAGTACTTTGCTTCTCTTACTGTAATTTGTTTATTGTTAAGAGATCGTGGGAGGGTCCCGGGGGTAAGGAAGACTTCTTAGGGGAGCATCTCTGTGTTTGAGCCATTGCCATAGAAACATTTGTAAAGGGGAGGAGTTAGTAAGATGACCACACCCATGTGGGGGCGCCAGAAAAAATTCTGCACCCAAGCGCCTGTGACCCTAGGATCGTCATATCCCAGCTCTCCTCTTACTGGCCACCCTCCTCTGTTTCTGGGAGCCTGTGCTGACTTGTGCCCAGACTTGGTCGCAGCTGCACAGGTGTAATGCTAGGGAAGGCTGGCATTCGATTTACCAAGCTTCCGTAAGAGCCGTGCATTGGGGTGTGCTCTGTAAAGAAAGTTTCCCAGCCATCAGAATATAGTGAACACTGCTGGCAGCTATAGCAGCCAGCAGTGATCGAAAAAAAATAAAGACAAGCTGGTTGTACTGTAGTCAATTGATTGAATTCCTGTACAACCAGTCTGCACATAGATTGAAATTCTGCGGGTTCAGCAGAAATGTAAGGCTGGCCATACACTATACAATTTTCTTGTTCAACTTTCCTTTAGATTTACCAAAACCATGTAATATAGGGTCAAACCTTAACACTTTCAATTTGTATGCAGTCAGGCAGGCCCTTGCACTACATAGTTTAAGGTAAATCTAAAGGAAATTGAATAAGAAAATTGTATAGTGTATGGCCAGCCTAAATCTGTCTATGGTGGCCTAAGTCCACTAGTCTCTGGGTTTAATAATACCCTCAAATCTTCTAAAAGGGATGCTCCACTTAGGTGTAGAAATTCACTTTGAACTCCACCTTATTTCCATAACATTCTTTAGGTAAAAGAAGTGCAAACAATGAGGTGGGAGCACATCTAATACATACAAAGAGTAATGAAAATAAGGTGGAGTTCAAAGTAAACTATGCCATTACCTGGCATTGAGGAAGTTAAAACAGGCAGGGAGGAAATGTGATATCACCTCCTCACTGCCTGCCGAAATGCCTCTGAAAAGTGACCTGAACATGGATCACTTTTCAGTGGAGTGGCAGTGCATGCTGTAAGTGCATATAACCTTTGGGCTCACACGGTGTGCTGTGGTTTGGCTGCAGTGCAGGTGCACTGGCAGTTTTCCTTAGCCGCATTCCCTTAGACTTGTAGATTGTGCATTTTGGCTGCATTTTCTGAAAGTGCACCAAAGATGCAGCATGCAGGAATTTTTGTGCACTTTCAGAGCATGCAGTAAAAATATGCAACCTAATAGAGGTCTATGGGGCTAGGGGCAACATGCAGGAAGACTACCAGCACTGCAGTCAAACTGCAGCATACCAGTGTGAGCCCACTCAGCACATGGGGCAAGGTACTGCACAGGCTGCAAGAAAGAAAACTCTTTAGCTTCAGAGAGGGGGAGGGGAAGGGATAGCAGAAAAGGAGGGAAGAGAGGCTCACTTACTTAATTTTAAGGCTCTGGCTGCCGAGTAGACTGCTCGGTTTAAACTTTCCAGCCCACACATTCTTCACAGACAGGACACGGGCTGCCCGGGCAAAGAGAGAGCAGATCCACTACCAGCCATTTGTGTGGAGGAGGGAGGGGCTGGGTAACTCACTCTGTAACACAGACTGTCAGCCCTGTGACAGTACACATCGCTCCCTGCCTGCCTGCCTCGCAGTGCTGGATGGAGGGATAAGAGTTCAAGCCTGTAAAGCCGCACTCGGCCAGCTCCGATACTGCACATGCTCAGATCTGAGCTGGCGACACAGCGGCCTTTGTACATGAAATCAGCACGGCCCAGGGGGAAAATGCCTCCCTGCCCCCCGGTCCAGTCCGCCCCTGGAGGCAACAGTAGCCATGACTAAAAAGTATGATCTGTTGCATATGCCAGAAGAAGCCCTGGCCCCTTAACCAATGTATGTCAGTCATCACTAAGGGAACTCGCCATGGACGTGGCCTCCCTGAAGCAACAGGTGTCCGCCCTCTCCCTAAGTGCAAAAATTTGCTACAGAGGGACCCAGAGGAAGACCGTAAGTGCTGGCAATGTGGTCATTACAGGCACATGGGCAATAACTGTGGGAGGCCTGAAATTAAAAGCACACGCAGGCCACCATTAAGAGAATTAAGTGTTAAAACCTGCGCTGAATAAGAGTGCAAAAATATTGTTGAAGTGTTAGATAAATAAATAAATCAATTGATATATATGGATTGCAGCTGCTGTTCGTTCACCAAGTAAAAACTCAGACATAAATGACTAACAATAAAAACAGCACTAACAAAAGATAATTCATGATAGTATAGTATATAAAATCATGTGCAAAAATAAGTATAGATTATTGTGTACATTACAATAAATAAATAAAAAAATATATATATATAAATTGATTGATGAAAAAAGTGCACTAGTGCATATGAAATTAATCCATAAATTGTGCAAAGACTCTAAAAAGTGCAATTGGTGCTGTAGAGGTCCATACAGAGTGCAATATAGTAAATAATATAAAAGTGCTTGAAATGCTTCACAAGGTGCTGGGGTGCTTCAAATAGAACAGCCAGTGTGGGTGCTTCACTCCCCTACTGTCTTCCCAAAAATGATGGACCCTCAGCTATTTCAGTCTGAGGGTCAATTGCGCTTAAACAGATAAACAAACGAGATCCCCTTGATGATGATACTCTGCTGCTAAGGTCACTTTGTCCCGTATCTTGAGCAGCTCAAAAAGAACAAATAGCCCACATAGTGAAATCCGTATTACTAATTTTTATTTGTCAATAATGGAAAAACTTACAGAATTCCTGAAAGAGAAGCAGTCTGTAGAAGCCACATGTGCCCTGCTTCAAGCAGCCATGGCCTCGTTAGATGAGTCACAATACAAGCAACTGCTGAAATAGCAGGAAATTCTATTCCAGGACTAACCCCTGCCACAGCAAAGGATGCTACACTAACTGTTAGAGAAGCACCTTTTGGTCTTTGCTGTGAGGAGGACACAGAGGCCATTGACCACCCAATTCATACGGGGGGGGGGGGGCGTTTTACCAATCAGCGAGCGGTACCATTACATTCTCCCAGCTCTGTGTGCCAGGAGGTCGAGGACTTGCTTCACAACATGCTTAAAAGTGGGGTAATCAAGGAGAGACGCTGCCCTTGGGCTGCTCCTACAGTACTGGTGAGAAAAAGATGGAAGACTATGGTTCTGTGTGGACTATCGCAAGTGGAATGCCTGCACCCAAAGGGACACCTACCTGTAGCCTGGGGTAGAGGAATCATTAATGACATTGGGGTAGGCCAAGTGCTTTTCTACCCTTGACATGGCAAGCAGCTTCTGGCATCCCAGTAAGAGATCAGGATTGTGAAGACTGCCTTTATCACACCCTTGGGACTGTTTGAGCTTAACCGCATACCTATTGGCGCTGAGCAATGCCCCCATAACATTTCAACACTTAATGGAAAGGTGCCTGGGAGACATCAACTTTGAAACTGTGCTAGTCTGATATCTGATATCATAATTTTCTCCAATACTTTTGAGGATCATGTCCAACACTTGGACTGAGTGTTGGTGAATAATACCAAAAATGAGGTAAGCAGCAAACTGGAACCAAGTGGGAGTTTACCCCTTATTGGGTGGAAGAGCAGCCGTCCCCTCCAACTCCAGTGTATGATGTAGTCTCATCATTAGAAAATAAATAAATTAATAATAATTAATAGATTGCGCTCTACTGAAACACTTAATAAATATATAAACGTGAATAAAATTACACATAAAATGGATACCACCTAATCTGTGCAATAATAACACAATATTTAGGAAAATATGTGCAAAATGATCATATAAGTGCAAACGATACAAACAAAATATAGCGCACTGAATACAATATTAGAAAAACAGTAATAGAAAAAATGTGCAAAATTTAGCAATATTTGTGCAAGCAATGCAAAGAAAATGCAATAATTCCAAAAGTGCAAATATCAAGTGATGTTGGAGTGATAGTCCCCAAAAGGTGCAAAATGTCCATAGCTGGATAATTCGCCAGATGTTCCATATATAGACACAGAGGGCCTAATTCAGTATAAGTTTGGAGTAGAGCTGCTCACTTCTCCAGAAATAACTCCAGCCTAAACTCATTGCATCCTAATTAGGTAAGTGGCTGGAGTTAAACCATCAACTAGATGCTTTAATGAATTCGGAGTTGGAGTTAACTTAGACTGAATTCGGGTTTGGAGTTAACTTAGGCTGAATTTGAGTTTGGAGTTAACCAAATTCCCTTTGTGTTTTTCATAAAAGGAAATTTGTCTATTCTGAATCACTATTACACAGCAATGTCATCTAATATGGTTTATTTTAAT
The DNA here is from genome assembly GCF_965119305.1 of Pelophylax lessonae. Taxonomy (NCBI): domain Eukaryota; kingdom Metazoa; phylum Chordata; class Amphibia; order Anura; family Ranidae; genus Pelophylax; species Pelophylax lessonae. The sequence continues at coordinate 381,383,633 of NC_138768.1, read as the reverse complement.
TTTAAGGTATAGTTATGTATCTTATGTGTTTTAACCTTTAGATTTTCTAATAGCAGACTACACAGCTGTCTAATTAGCAGTCTTCATTCTTTATTCATCTGAAACTTTCAGGCATGTCTGATTGTATTCAGCACTTTGGTGTAGTGGGCTAAGCTCACAGCCAACGATTGCTAGGTCATGAGTTCAAGGTCAGACCATGATAACACCCTGTGTGCCATAATTTTTTTTGGCCACATAGTAATACATTGGCTACATCACCTAAAATTGTATGTCAATGGCCATGTATATTCAAGAAACAAACATGCATATCTGCAGGGTGCAATTATGCATTTGCCAAGTTTCAGTATTTATTTATAGCTGTCTAAAATTTAAGAAGGTGATGGCACACTTGGGATTTGAACTCATGCTCTCAGTGTTTATAGCCAGGAACACTAGCCACTAAACCATTGAGCTGAGCATGATTACCCCCTGGAATATTTATTCCCATGTTTCAATAGTTAACCACTTCCTTACAGGGCAGTTACACCACTTCCTGCCCAGGCCAATTTTCAGCTTTTTATACTGTTGCATTTTGAATGACAATTGCGCGGTCAAACAACCCTGTACCTAACACAAATGTATGACAGTATTTTCATAAAAAAATAGTGCTTTCTTTTGGTGGTATTTGATCACTGCAAGGTTTTTTTCTAATGGCAAAAAGAAGACCTAAATGTTTGACCCCTAAAATAATGTGTTTTTGTTTATGTAATAAAATTTGGTAAATCAATATGTTTTTTGTTGCACTGACGAGCATTGATGAGGCTGCGCTGGCAGGCACTGATGAGACACTAATATGCAGAACTGATAGACAGATAGGTGGCACTGATATGCAGCATTGATGGGCATTGATAGGTGGCACTGATGGGCAATGATTGGCACTGGTGGGCAGCACTGAAAGATGGTAATGATGGGCAGCACTGATGAGGAGGGCACTAACAGGTTCCCTGAGCACTGATTGGCATCAATGGTGGCATGGGTGGGCATCCCTGGTGGCTCTAGTGGCATCCCCCAAGGGTCTGCACTGGTAATCAATGCTCTGATTACAAGCACAGACCCCCCCCCCCCACACACACACACTTACTTTGCATATGAATGCCATTTCTTCACAGCTGAAAGTGGCCCTCACCATGATTAGTCACTTGATTGTGACCACTTGCTGGAATGTGTGCAAGCCAATTTGGTGTCATTTCTGGTCCAGGGTGAATGCCAATGTGCCATTTGCAATTTATTGTAAAGAGATTTTGCTTTATTTTAAAAATGGCGCACACAGACAACTAAAATGTATTGGAAATGTTTTACCTAGGCCAGTGATGGTAACCCTTAACCCCCCCCCCCCCAAGATGTTTTTGCCCTACATTTCCCAAAATGCTCATGTACTGGAGAGAGTCCAGAGAAGGGCAACTAAACTAATTAGGGGATTGGAGGACCTTGACTATGAAGAGCGTCTACAATCACTCGATTTATTCTCCCTGGAGAAGAGACGTCTGAGGGGGGACATGATAGCAATTTATAAATATCTTAATGGGGATCCCAGCTTAGAAAGAAAGCTGTTCATTCGAAGGGATTGCATGAGGACTCGAGGGCATACAATGCGATTAGAGGAGAAGCGTTTTAACCTCAGGCAACGTGGGGGGTTCTTTACTGTTAGGGCTACAAGATTGTGGAATTCTCTACCACAAGAGGTGGTTTCTGCGGGTAGTATGGTGGCTTTCAAAAGACTCTTAGACTTACATCTCAAGGATCAGAACATTCAGGGGTATGTGAGATGATTACAGCCACACACCTACACAGGTTGAACTGGATGGACTATTGTCTTTATTCAACCTCACCTACTATGTAACTATGTACTCTGCAGTTTAGATGAGCATCATGGGAAATGTTACAAAACACCTGTGTTGCCAAGGTTCATCATCACTGACCTAAGCCAACTAAAAAGGTGAGTGAGCGCTGTAGCAATCTTTTATTTAGTAATCATTTTTAGTGATTTTTTTTATTAAATGTTTTGGTTACATTCATCCACAGCGGCTGAATGGAAATTTTGTATTATTCCTTAATTTATATATTTTTTCTTACAATTTAGCCACACACCCCCACACACACCCCCACACACACACACACCCCCACCCCCCCACACACACCCCCCCACACACACCCACACACACCCGCCCATACATACCCACCTCCCCACACACGCACACCCATACACCCATACACACTTCGCTGGAGTAAAGGAAGAAACCCTACCCATGTTCATACTGTACTGCCATTGCACACACACAATAAATACAAGAAATGGATTACATTCAATAGACACAAAAGATATCTTAATTACATCTAGACAAATATGAAGAAAAGAAAACAAAAAACCAGGAGCTGTGTAAAAATGAATAAGTTTTATTGAACATGTATAAAACATCAGTAATCACTCAAGCAAGCATGTGAAATGCCCCCCCCCCCCAAAAAAAAAACCCCCCAAATCAAGTAATTTTTATTCAAATTACAGTGCAAAGATACAACATATGATGGATAGATAGAGCTTACAATATCCAAAAGTCAAGCAAAATAAGTTGTAGACACCTTAGTATTAAGCATAAAACATACCCAACATACTTTTAGGTTAATTGTTTGCATGAGCCTGCCTTTTCATTTAAATACCATCAAATCAGTAGAACATACAGCTACACAGAGGCATGAAAATAAAAAAAAACATGTATAGAGTACATAAAGACACGCTTTGCAAAAACTATACCAAACAGTTAGAGCATGAAAAGTATTCATCCAACAGAATACACTTACTGCAATATGGATCTTTAGGCATGGCAGCAAACCCACCCCACCCCACCCCCCCCAAAAGCAAATTCGGACATAAAGACCTGTGGCCCTTCCACAGGCCAAATGATATGATCTCATACATCCCTTTATATAACCTTGGTTAAACTACACCCACCCAGTATAGGAAACGCCCAGCAAAGTAATTAATTGGGTCTGTTGGTTCCTAAACCAAAATCACCAGTTCACTAATGAATGAGTGTTTGGCTGGCCATCCATGATCCAAGTTTCTTACAAGTCAACACACATAAGAAATGCTTTCAATAATCTCAGCATGAGCACAAAGTGGCTTTTTCATTTAGACTTATGCCCCATACACACGTGCAGATTATCTGCAGACTTTTGTCTGCAGACTTACCTTTTCTATGTAGTGCAAGGGCCCGCCGGATTACATACAAATTGAAAGTGTTTAGGTTTGACCTCATATTATATGGTTTTGGTAAGTCTGCAGACAAAAGACTGCAGATAATCTGCACGTGTGCATGGGGCATAATGCCTCGTACACACGTACCGATCGTCGGCCGACCGATCGGCCGTCTTTTGTCCAGGGCTGTCCTGTCTGTTGAAAACTGCAAAAGACTGCACACGAATTTTGCCGGCCAACAACAGACGACTGCAGAAGTGATGTCATGTGATGGTTAACTTTCCGTGTGTTTTTTCTTTTCTGAGCATGTCCAGTCTTGCTCATCTGCTGTTTGTCAGCCGAATTCTGTACTGACTGGCGAACAATCGGCCATTCTGGTGTTGGCCAACAAAAATTTTAATGCCCGCACGACAGATTCTGTTCGGCCGAAAATGCGCTGTCGGCTGTCGGAAGCATCATACTAACAAGCCCACAATTGGCCCGATCTGTTGTCGGCCGAATATTTACGGCCGACAATCGGTACGCGTGTACGAGGCTTAAGGCTGGCCATACATGTTCCAATTTTCTTACAATTTTCTGTCCAATTTTCTTGAAATTTACCTTCAAGTATGTAGTACAAAGGCCTGCCTAATTAGATACAAGTGAATGTGTTTTTTAGCTTTGACCTCACATTATGTGGTTTGTGGTAGATCTACCAGAAAATTGTACAACAAAAGTTGTGTTCGAATCCCTGAACTACCTACAACTGTATGTTGTTATATATGACAAGCAACACTAATACGGCTTCTCCCCAAAAATGAAACATTGTATATGTGTGAAATGAATATATTTTTGGGGTTGGTTAGATATAGGAAGTAACAATAATATATAGTTTTTTGCATATATATATATATATATATATATATATATATATATATATACACATATGCAAAAAAACATATATTATTGTTACATTCTATGTCTAACCAACCCAAAAATATATTAATTTCACACATATACAATGTTTAATTTTCGGGGAGGAGCCGTGTTAGTGTTCCTTTTCATATATATATATATATATATATATATATATATATATATATACACATAGGCAAATCAATAAATAAAACATATATATATATATATATATATATATATATATATATATACATATAATTATTTTTGGGTATCTATCTATCTATCTATTATATACATATAATTATTTTTGGGTATCTATCTATCTATCTATCTATCTATCTATCTATCTATCTATCTATCTATCTATCTATCTATCTATCTATATATATATATATATATATATACATATATATGTGTGTGTGTTTATATATATATATATATATATATATATATATATATATATATATATATATATATATATATATATACACACACACATATATATATATATTTATGTATAGATATATATTTTTTTGTGATTCATATATATATATATATATATATATATAGACATACATAGATATGTGCAAAAAAAAATGAAAAAAAAAAATGTAAAAAAAAAAAAAATTTATTAGCGCCGGAATAGCGCCGTTTTACCGCGAATTTGCGGCGGTATTTGCCGCAAATTCAATAAAACTCCCACTAACGTTTTCAAAAACGTTATTTTCAGCCTTGTTTTTGGTTTGGAGCATGCTCACATGGGCTATCTGCCAGAAATTGACTCTGGAGCTATATTTGCATTTTACACTTTTATTAATATCTTTTTTTCTACTTAACATTTTCACACAGTTTAAAAGCAGTTTAGCTCAAAATCATATAACACATCTTTCCCACACATTTTTTATTTTTTTCCTGCCATATTTTGTGATTTTGAAAAAATTAGTCCACCTTTTAGCTGGACTGTTTTTAAGTCCAGTCCTGACATTAGTTGATCTTAATGAATCTCACAGTTGGCGTTATTTTCCGCCTGCCGTTCTTTGAATACCAATTTCAGACTTAAAAATTCACCGGTTCGCAAAATCCCGCCGAAACGCCAATTCTCCATACTATGAATCAGGCCAAGAATGTCTAAATGTAGATGGATAAGATCACACTTGGTAGCAATATACACCTCCACCAGATCACCCAGAGTGTATAAATGCTTACCAGACTCCGTGGACCCCTTCAGTTATAGGGGGTCTAACAGGCAAGTAGGTAAATCAGACACCAGGCTTCAGAATCGGCATCAACTTCCTATACTTCAAAACGATTCCTCCTCCAATAGCAAACAATCTAGGAGTAGGCTCCCACATAATACCCCAAAAAGAAAGAAGGATCTCGATAGTGAAGTATGTATTAGTAAATAGCTTATTATAAAAGAGATGCACTTACAAATGTAGATGATAAACAGGGCATTTAGGATTGTCACGGTCTCCAGGTTAGGAACGCCTTCAGCGTTCCATCTGCGTTCCACCGGGATCCGGAAATGACGTTATAGCGCAGTCACAAGTCCTACGTCCCGACGCGTTTCGTCAGCTCATATTCTGACGTCATCAGGGTCATAACCTGCTGTGGCCATGTGTGTTGAGTGGTGATGGCTCTACTAAACCAGCTGGAGACAAAGAGCCCTTTCAACTCTGTGGATATTCCCCCAGTGCATGGCTCTACTAAACCAGCTGGAGACAAAGAGCCCTTTCAACTCTGTGGATATTCCCCCAGTGCAGGAGGTGACTGAAGAATGGTACCTGTCCCCTCTCCTGATAGAGCCCCAGCACAGCGGAAACGGACAGTCCAACTACCCCAGAGAGTATAACAGACTGTTAATAACTGTCTGAGAAATCAGTCCTGGTCCCAGGAGAAAAAGGCATGGAGTTGCAGATAGCCCTCACTTTCCCGCAGCCCCAGAATCTCTTCCAGAAGCTGATTACTTACCACATGACTCACCAGAGGACACTGTGACTCGTGGTCTAACCGTAGGCAGCTTCCTGCAAAGTACTCTGACTATGTGATTTGAATTCTGTATACTATGCTTTTACACTGTTGATTGCATTTTTCTTGTGTTCTTTATTGTGTTTTCATGCTGAGGGCAGCATTTGTCAAAGGGAAGGGGAGAGTCAGCAGGTGCAGTCCACTTTCTTCACTGCAGGTGACGCTCAATCATAGCAGCATTGCAGAGGAAGTCAAAAGGAACATGGTTCCTCTATGGTTTCCTGAGTCACTGGGGCAGCAATCTGGTTGGATGCTGGCCCCCCATGTGACTCTGGTGGCCATCTTAGGTGTGGCAGAGTCTAAGACCCTGGCTTCTGAATTTGGAGCTCATTCAGCATGTGGGTAGTGTAGGGACAGTTCACTTGTCTGCCAGGGAAAGTAGTAGCAGTAGAGAAAGGCTCCAGATGACTAGGGAAAGCTTAGGTATCTGCCATTCTCCTTGGACTCCCTCCCATTTGGGCTCAGACTTGCCGGGCCACATTTCAACCATGAAGACAGACGCTGTCAGTTCGGCTAAAACCTACTCCACTACACGCTGTTGGCATGCATGAGTGATCCCGGTCGGGCTTCCTTCCGCCGGGATTGTTGTGAATAGTTTTTCATTGACTCCAATACAAGTTCTATTATTTTCACCTAGACTGATTGCGTATTATTGTCTCCGCACCTCGTTGCACCCACTCACTGCCATCTGCTGTCAATCACAGATCAGGTGGACCTGATTGGGAAATAGGCTCTGAAGTAAAAGATCCAACATATTAATATAGTAATAAATACACAACACCCTCCCTCTGTACGCCAACTTTGAGTTGGTATAAATTACTGCAAGTCTGCTTATCTGTGAATTGGTGGTAGTTCTTTTAGAACCTGTCACAGCCATAGTGACAGATTCTAAAAGGAGCAACAGTAAGAACTACCTGAATCTGGCACATGTGTTGATACCTGTACCTGAAACTCATGCAATTCTTTCATGAATTTGGTGCAGGCATGGTTAAAGGGGCCATATCACCAGAAAAAAGACGTTAGTGCATTACTGATGTAGCACTACCCCCGTAGAGGCCGCCGAGTATAGATCTATCTTGGGTCCTCCTGTGATTATCCTGTTGCCAGATACTGGGCATTTTGACACACTGCCAGGTGCACACACACTCTTTCACCCGTTGTCTCTAATGACAAGTCTAGGGCATTTGTTTTTGGTGTTTTATTGGAGAACTTGAATAGGAGAAGGGATTACTGGGATATTCCAAATTCAACTTTGCACAAGTGAGGACAACTCTCACTTTGCCTCACTTAGTGGAACTGAATAGAAGATCTTCTGCTGAACCCTACAGCACTTGCCTGGGAAGAATAAGTCCTTTGCTTGTGTTAGCAGCAGACTCAATAAACTCTGTATCTTGAGGGCACTATCAAGTATCCCCTTTAGGTTACACCCAGCATGCTGACTATCTAGCACCAAGAGGGGGGATTTTAACAGCAACAGTCTCTAGGATCCCTGTGGGAAGTCTGTACTCACAAGGCCCTGGTTGCAGGTCACCTTCCTGACGAGACGAGACGAGACGAGATACCAGACGAGATCCATAAACATCCTCCCTCAGTCAGCTCCCAAAATATTCCCTGGGTTTCAGCATTGATGTTTCTGGCCCTAAGGTCGACCACCTGAGGCCGCATGGAAGCATGTGCTGGAAAGAGGCGGCAGCCCCCTTCCCACCAGGAGCTCCATGTGCACCTGAGATATAAGTACAGTCACCCAGCATGCAGTGGGGCACCTCCCATGCCTATTGGCCAGGGGCTGTACAAATATCCCCTGCTCTCATCGGCATGGTTTCCTCACACTGTCCAATACACTGTATCACTATTGGATCAGTGGGAAACATCAAATCAGGATGAGCAGCATCAGAGCACACTGGGCAGGTTCTATTCAACAATTACAGCTCTCTGTTAAGCAGACAGCTCCTAGATTTACCTGGCTGTCTCCCTGTTAAGCAAAGAAACCAAAAACGATATACACCCACACTAGCACCTATCTATGAGGGTGCTACACTGAAATCCCTTGTATGTATTGTATAAAGTTGGTAGCAAGTAAAATTGCAGGCACAAGAAGGTTCTTGCATTTACTTTGAGCATAAGCCCTTCACTATTACTGTTCCTTAGCATTGCACTAGGCCATAAATAGGAGTTGATGAACGTATTTAAACCTTGCATTTATACTGTATATACTGTATACTGCACTACTGTCAGTTGCACACTGTTTTTTTTTTTGGTTTTGATTCTTCACAAGTTTTTAGGCCACAGATAGGGAGAATGAGCAAACCCTTCTATGAAACTTCATAACATGCTCTCAACATAGTCTGTAATATACTCTCTACACATAGAGTTTAATTAATATTCTGTTCACTTTGTAAGGGAAGTTGCAGTTTACAATGTGAAATTGCACCAGAGCTTAGTGTAATGGTAAAGTTTTATTTTGAATATGAATGAAAAACAATGAATACAGTCACGTGTAAAATAAAAAAAAAAACTGTAAATTTTCTTGCATATGATTGGATGAAAATCAGTAGAACTTCATTCACTAAGCTCTGGGGAAAGTTCCCTTGCAAAATGCAACTCCCCTTGCAAAGTGAACAACCTATTTGCTGTTAGTAAATCAACCCAACAGTCTCAACATGCTCAGCCTTCTCATTGACAGAGATGGTAAAAGACACCAATGGTGTTGGTTTGCTCTGGTTTATAATAGATGTTGTATATTGCCATTTCCAGCCACGGATTTCTGCTTGAAGGCCCTAGGTTTGTTAGAACTGAGTTTAAATGAGCTTTAATTATTTGTGTTTTTTTTTTCTCTTGGTAAAAGTGAAAACAAGTGGCTGAGGAATTGGTGTAGGAAGGAGGGGTTTGGGTTCCTGGAGAACTGGGCTGACTTCTCAGTCGGCTACCGGCTCTTTAGTAAGGATGGGCTGCACCTTAATGGGGACGGTACAGCTCTTTTGGGGAGAAAGATGGCCACCGAGTTGGAGGGGCTTTTAAACTAGGAGACGGGGGGGAGGGCTCAGAAATAGAATCAGTCAGGAGGGAGCAGAGGACTGAAGGCAGCTGTAGGGTCAATAGCGACAGTAGGTCAACAACATCAATTGGCGGGTCTGTGCGGGAGAACAGCAGACCAAACAGAAATAAACAAAACCGCCAATCACGTTTAACTTCCGTAAAACTAAGAGGGGTATATGCTAATGCCAGGAGCCTAGCTAATAAAATGGATGAGTTGGAAATGTTAGTACATGAGGAGGACATAGACCTTGTGGGAATAACGGAGACTTGGTTCGACCCCTCACATGACTGGCTGGCCAATATCCAAGGGTATTCGGTGTACCGGAAGGACAGGGTTGGTAAAAGAGGGGGAGGGGTATGTCTCTATGTCAAGAACAATATAAAGGTGCTAGAAAGGAGTGACATTACGGATGGGATGAGCATGGATTTAGAATCTGTGTGGGTTGAACTCGATAGGGAAGAAGATAAGGGAAAAGTAGTTGTGGGGGTTTGCTATAGGCCACCTAACCAAGGGGAGGAGGTAGAGCTGGAATTTTTAGCACTAATAGGTAAAGCGGCAAAACTAGGATCAGTCATCATATTGGGGGACTTCAATTATCCCGACATTGACTGGGAAGAGGGGACTGCACACTCGCATAAGGCCCGGATATTCACGGAAACCTTACAGGATAACTACATGTCGCAGTTGGTGGATTCCCCTACTAGAGAGAATGCTATCCTGGATCTATTGATCACTAATGACCCAGACATAATCTCGGAGGTAGGAGTCCAGGACAACCTGGGCTCTAGCGATCACAGGATGATCACATTTAGTAATATAAAAAGGCAAGTGGGGAACATAAGAACCCTAAACTTCAGAAGGGCAGACTTTCCAAAATTGTACTCATTGATGGAAAGGGTAAACTGGGACCAAACCCTGGGATCACTGACCACAGAGGAAAAATGGGAATGCTTTAGAACAATATTAAGCAAAGGCATCTTGCAGTGCATTCCTATGGGGAATAAATTTAGAAGAGACAAAGCCAAACCTGGCTGGCTAAACCGTAGCGTTAAAAAACTTATTAGGGGAAAAAAATTGGCCTTCAAGAAATATAAATCAGAGGGCACCGTATCGGCCTTCCAGCAATACAAGGAGGAAAATAAGAAGTGTAAACACGAAATCAAGATGGCTAAAATCAACTTTGAGAGACAAATAGCGGAGGATAGTAAAAAAAACCCAAAGAAATTCTTTAAATATATCAACAGCAAAAAAACTAGGGCAGAGCATATTGCACACATAATTAGCGATGATGGGAGGATGGTTACAGAGGACACTGAAAAAGCAACCGTGCTGAATTCTTTTTTCTCGTCAGTCTTTACGCAGGAAAAGGAAGGGTACACTGACCATGACTGTATGGTTAGTAGTAATACACAGGACTTGCCACTATGGCTAACAGAGGGGGAAATCAGGGAAAGACTGGATAAACTTAACACAAACAAATCACCAGGCCCGGATGGCGTACATCCGAGAGTGCTCAAGGAACTCAGTATGGTTATATCTAGACCACTGTTCCTGATCTTTGCTGACAGTATTAGGACAGGAGATGTACCAGGGGATTGGAGGAAGGCTAACGTGATTCCGATATTCAAAAAGGGCCAGAGACATATCCCGGGAAATTATAGGCCTGTCAGTCTGACATCAATAATATGTAAACTTTTGGAGGGGATGATAAGGGACTATATCGTAGAGTATGCTAAAGACAACAACATCATCAGTAGTAACCAGCACGGGTTTACAAATGGGCGATCTTGTCAAACCAATCTCTTAGCATTCTACGAGGAAGTGAGCTGTGAGCTAGATAGGGGGAGACCAGTGGATGTGGTGTACTTGGATTTCGCTAAGGCGTTTGATACAGTTCCCCACAAGCGCTTAATTTATAAAATAAGGTCTGCAGGTATCGACAGCAGGGTTTGCTCTTGGATACGGAATTGGCTAAAAGGCCGTGTCCAAAGGGTAGTAATAAACAGCGCATACTCAGACTGGTCTGAGGTAGTAAGTGGGGTGCCCCAGGGCTCAGTCCTGGGACCAACCTTGTTCAATTTATTCATAAACAGCATTGAGGAAGGGATCAGTAGTTCGTTATCAGTTTTTGCAGATGACACAAAATTGGCCAGGGCAATAACTGCACAGCATGAAGCAGATATCCTACAGAATGACCTGGACAAAATTACGGAGTGGGCAACGACATGGCAAATGAGGTTTAATGTGGAGAAGTGTAAGGTTTTGCACTTGGGGACCAAAAACATAAAAACACAATACACGTTAGGAGGGGAACCCTTGGGGGAATCAAAAATGGAGAAAGATCTGGGAGTCTTAGTTGATGATAGATTAGGCAACAGCATGCAATGCCAAGCGGCAGCTTCCAAAGCCAACAGAATATTAGCATGCATAAAGAAAGGGATGTATTCCAGAGATAAGACTATAATCCTTCCACTTTATAAAACTCTGGTCCGACCGCATCTGGAGTATTCTGTCCAGTTCTGGTCGCCAGTCCTCAGGAGGGATGTGTTGGAGCTGGAGAAAGTCCAGAGAAGGGCAACTAAACTGATTAGGGGGTTGGAGGACCTTACCTATGAAGAGCGGCTGCAATCGCTCGATTTATTTTCCCTGGAGAAAAGACGTCTGAGAGGGGACATGATAGCAATTTATAAATATCTTAATGGGGATCTCAGCTTAGAAGAAAAGCTGTTCATTCGAAGGAATTGCATGAGGACTCGAGGACATACAATGCGATTAGAGGAGAAGCGTTTTAACCTCAGGCAACGTGGGGGGTTCTTTACTGTTAGGGCTACAAGATTGTGGAATTGTCTACCACAAGAGGTGGTTTCTGCGGGTAGTATGGTGACTTTCAAAAGACTCTTAGACTTACATCTCAAGGATCAGGAGATTGAGGGCTATGTTAGATGATTACAGTCACACACACCTACACAGGTTGAACTGGATGGACTATTGTCTTTATTCAACCTCACCTACTATGTAACTATGTAACTATGTAACTATGTAAAAAGTGACCACCCTTTTATGCTCCCCTTCCTTGGTATAATGCAAATGCTGGCCACTGCAGGCTTCCATAGTTTCCATAAGCTAGCGCAATGCTCTACTTCAAAGTCCTGCCTTTGTTGCTCCCCATGTCACACAAAGGGGGTTGGGCCAGATAATGAAAACTGCTCTCCTTATATTTTGTTTTTACCTGTGGTTTTTTATTTTGCTCAAACATATGGAGATTGTTCTCATTGTAATGCTTTATTTTCTCCCTATATCTTACCTTAAATTATAGCCTGTTCTTATCTTTATTAGCTGTCCTCTTGTAAGTCTGTTTCTGAAGTGAAAATGTTGCTCTGTTTAGCCAGCCTTACTTTATTATCTCCTGATTAGCTAATTGGAAAGCACCCACCCCCATCTCCAATAGTATATAACTAAGCATCTCTTGGGGAAGGCACATTTGCAAAGGGGGGCTCTTTCGCTGTGGGGCTCTTTCTATAAGTGGAAGCACTTCTTACTCTGCACTTCAGCGATTGCACAAAGTGAATGAACACAGGAATTGCTGAGATAAACACCACCCAGACTACAGGTGACCTTGTTAACCCCTACTACTCATTCTGACAGCTGTGTCCTCTATCCTTAAACTCTCTCTCCTTCACCCCTCTTCTCCACCCCACAGCTTATATATATATATATATATATATATATATATATATATATATATATATATATATATCACCCTCACTTCTATCCTCTCCTTATTACTGCACTCACCATCTCCTGCTATTTCTAAATCCACACGCACACAAAATCTCCAGGACACTGGGGCATGTCCCTTCAAATAAATCACACTCTCATATTACCTCCTTCACCTTTCTGCTTCTCCTAACCTCTGGAGATATATCTCCAAATCCTGGGCCTCCATAATCTACCTGTACTCAACACACCCATTACCCTGCACGCTCTGGCTGCAGCTGCAATCAACACAATTTAGTTCCCATTTCTCTTCTTCCCAAGACCAGAGTCCCTTTCTCTTGGAATGCCCGCTCTGTCTGGAGTAAACTCACTTCTCTCCATGACCTCTCTATTGCTAACTCATTTAATCTACTTCCAATTACTGAAACCTGGCTTCATGAATCCGACACTGCATCTTCGGCTGCTCTATCCTAAGGTGGTCTTCTCTGGACTCACTCTCCCAAACCCAGTGGACGCAAGGGAGCAGGTGTCGGGATCCTTCTAGCCCCACGTAGCACCTTTCAGGTTTTCACCCACCTCCCTCTCTGTCACTCTCCTCATTTGAGGCATACTGCATTCATCTTTTCTCTCCAGTTTCTCCAAGGATTGCTGTGATCTACTGCCCCCCTGGACCAGTATCAACCTTTCTTGACAACTTCTCTGCCTGGCTACCCTGCTTTCTCTCTTCTAAAATCCCCGCAATCATTCTCGGCAACTTCAAAATCTCTATTAATACTAACAATCCTGTCACTTCCAAACTCTGAAGGCAATATCCTTGACCTTGTTTTCTCCTACCTATGCACTCCTTGCAACCTCTCCAACTATCCTTTACCTCTCTCTGATCACTATCTTATTAGTTTCACTCTCTCCCTCTCCTCAACCTCCTCTCCCTCCAACTGCCTTACAGTTACCCATAGAAACCTACACCATCTAAACCCTTCTCTTCTCTACTTCCGACCACCTCTATGACAAAATCTCGACCCTGTCCTGCACCAACCTAGCCACTTCTGTCTACAATGCTTTACTTTTAGCCTCCCTGGACACACTGGCCCCCCTCATTACACATCGAATCAGGCCCGACCTCTTCAACCTTGGCAAACAGATAACATTAGAAGTCTGAAAAAGTATAGCCATGCTCTTGAGCGCCTATGGCGTAAGACTAGGTCTCAGAAAGATTTCAACCATTATAAATCTGCTCTCCAAAAATACAATTCCAGTCTCCACACTGCCAAGCAGACGTATTTTATCACTCTCATTAACAATTTATCATCTCATCCCGGCAACTCTTATCTTTCTTCAACTCTCTACTACATCAACGTCTGCCTTCACCAACTAACTCACTCGCTGCCCAGGAGATCGCCAATAACTTCAAACAGAAGATTGATACAATTCATGAGGAGATCTCAGCTGTTCAGATACCTTCCACACTTTACACTTCATACCCACAGGTACAATCACTACTTACCTCATTCAACCCCACCACTATAGAGGAGGTTGCTAAACTACTTGCTAACGTCCAGCTAACCAGCTGCCCTCTGGATCCTGTTCCCTCGCAAATGCTACGTTCACCCTCTGCATCTATTCTACTCTAACCCACATCTTCAATCTCTCCCTCTATTCTTGCATCTTCCCCAACTCTCTAAAACATGCACTAGTTAGCCCCATCCTTAAAAACCCTCACTGGACCCAACCAATCTTAACAAACTACACCCTATTTCCTTGCTCCCTTTTTTAGCCAAACTTCTTGAATGTCTGGTCTACAACCGACTGAGCGACCACCTTGCTGAGAATAGCCTTCTTGATCTCCTTCAGTCTGGATTTCGGCCTCAACACTCCACAGAAACTGCTCTCCTAAAACTAAAAAAAAACGATCTACTAACAGCAAAAACCAATGGAGAATATTCTGTACTCCTACTCCTAGACCTTTCTTCTGCCTTTGATATGGTTGACCACCCCTCCTCCTCAAAACTCCATGCCTTCGGTCTCCATAACTGTACTCTTCACTGGTCCTCTTCCTACTTATCCAACCGCACCTTTAGCGTTACTTACAATTCTACTTCCTCCTCTTCTTCCTTTCTCTGATGGCACAACTATCAGCCCATCGCCACATGCCAAGGTCCTAGGCGTAGTCCTGAACTCTCCTTTAAACCCCACATCCAATCACTGTCCAAATCTTGCTGCCTCAACCTGCACAACATCTCCAAAATATGCCCCCTTCTAACCAATGACAAAACAAAGCTCCTTCTTCACTCCCTAGTCATCTCGTGCCTTGATTACTGCAATTCCCTTCTCATTGGCTTACCTCTACATATCCCCACTTCAATCCATCATGAACGCTGCTGCCAGGCTCGTCCACCTTACCAATCGCTCAGTGTCCCCTAATCCTCTCTGTCAATCCCTCCACTGGCTTCCACTCACCCAACAAATTAAATTTAAAATACTAACAACAACCTACAAAGCCATCCAAATTTAGCCCCCAGCTACATCACTAGCCTAGTCTCAAAATACCAACCTTATCGCTCTCTTCGTTCCTCTCAAAACCTCCTGCTTTCTAGCCCCCTCGTCACCTCCTCCCATGCTTGCCTCCAGGACTTTTCCAGAGCCTCTCCAATCCTATGAAACTCCTTACCCCAATCTGTCCAATTATTTAGTACTCTATTAGCTTTTAGACGATCCCTGAAAACCCTCCTCTTCAGAGAAGCCTATCCTACCCACACCTAACCACTGTATTTTCATTTTATCCATCAGCTCAATCCTCACAGCTATTGCCTTTTGTTTCACTTGACCCTCCCTTCTAGATTGTAAGCTCTAACGAGCAGGGCCCTCTAATTCCTCCTGTATTAAATTGTATTGTAAATGTATTTTCTTCCCTCGTATTGTAAAGCGATGCGCAAACTGTTGGTGCTATATAAATCCTGTGTAAGATAATATTAGTAATAATTTAGCATAACCACATATCACTGATAGTATCTGACAAGCCCAGGAATACTTTGACCTCAGTAACTGTTTGGGGCACCGAACACCATCCATTCTTGTTTGAATCAGAGGTAACTTCATCAGCATTACTTGCTGTGGGGTTTAACCACTTAAGCCCCGGAAGATTTTACCCCCTTCCTGACCAGGCCCCATTTTGCGATTCGGCACTGCGTGACCTTAACGGACAATTGCGCGATCATGCGGTGCTGTACCCGAATGAAATTGATGTCCTTTTTTTTCCACAAACAGAGCTTTCTTTTGGTGGTATTTGATCACCTGTGCGATTTTTACTTTTTGCGCTATAAACAAAAAAAAGCGACAATTTTGAAAAAAATAACAATATTTTTCACATTTTTTTTATATGAAATTCCCCACAAAATAAAAGTAAAAATCAAACCTTTTTATTATTTTAGGCCAATTTGTTTTCTGCTACATATGTTTGGTAAAAAAAATCGCAATAAGCGTATTTTGATTGGTTTGCGCAAAAGTTATTGCGTTTACTAACTAAGGGAAAGATTTTTGTCATTTTTGTTGTTTTTTTTTTTAACGAGTAATGGCGGCGATCCGCGATTTTTTTTGCGGAACTGCGACATTGCAGCGGACAGATCAGATCCTTGACTGACATTTTTGACACTTTTGGGGGTACCAGTGACATTACTACAGTAATCAGTTTTATACATATGCACTGTTACTGTAAAAATGACACTGGCAGGGAAGGGGTTAACTTTATTAGAGATGCAGGGGTTAAATGTGTCCCTAGGGGCGTGCTTCTAACTGTAAAGGGGTGTGGCTAGTGATGTAACCACAGAGACATACGATCCTACATAGCAGGATCGTATGATCTCTGCAGTTACATTAGGGAGAATGACAGGCGGCTTTGTTTACATCAGCCGCCTGCATTTCTCCCTCTCCACTGAGAGAGCGCGCTCGCCCCCTAGAGGCTCTCAGGCTAGCGACATAGTACTACGTCACTTTGCCTGTACGGGGCTGACTGCTGCAATAAATAGTCGTGCGGTGGTCGGCAAGTGGTTAAGTCCATAATGGGAAATTTAAAAAAATTATTATTTTTTTTTTGCTCATGAACGGAAGATGGAAATCAGCAGAGCTTCACCTCATTCACTAAGCTCTAGGGATAATTCCCTTGCAAAGTAAACAGTCTTTTTGCCTTTATTAAATCAACCCCTAAAAGTATCTAAAGTGCTGGGATCATTCATTATCCCACAGATCATACTATTAAACTCAAAAAGGCAAATCAGGTAGATGAAGTCTATCTTTTTTGGTTCTCTGTGTGGATAGGGACCTACCACTATCTACAGCCTAAAGTTTAAAAATGATTATAGGGTCCCAAAGCTGTCAGGTACAAGTACGTACATAAGGTAATTGATCTGTAGTCCATGCAGAAGCACAGGATACCATTCTTCCAAGATAACTGGCACATACTACAGGCTCCTTAGAACAGAAGACATATTATGGTTTAATTTTCACACTGGGAACATATATTGATAGAATGAATAATCACTTTGGAGCAACTATAATTTTTGCAGTGATGCTTCTGGCTCATTTCTGGGTCTGT
This sequence comes from Pelophylax lessonae, assembly GCF_965119305.1. NCBI lineage: Eukaryota > Metazoa > Chordata > Amphibia > Anura > Ranidae > Pelophylax > Pelophylax lessonae. The sequence goes on along the minus strand of NC_138768.1, from coordinate 381,366,134 downwards.
TTCAGGAAGGCCTGAATTAATATAGCTGTTGGTAAAAGCACTGGAAGCCTGAGGATTTCTCCTTGATCCTGGCTAGCTGTGTGTAGCACCCTCTGGTGTGTGCTACTAGTAGTGGCAGTGTAAGTAAAAGTATTTCTCTGGCTCTAGGACTAAACCTGAGTCAATCAATTGGGTCAGGGTTGTTAGAGGCCATGGCTGGGTGACTCATCCTGGCAGCTCTCTGGTGCCTCCCCCTGGTATCTGGAATATTGGGGAAAAATCTAGAACTAGAGGGCGGGTGAGGAGGAGTTGCCTTGAATATTTAGAGGCATTTAGCCAATTCACAGGTTGGGGGCCTGGCAGGGAACAAAAAAACCTTTAGCCATGCCAGCAGTGAGTTCTGGTGGAAGATGGTAAAGCAGTTTTGAGGGAGTTGTCAGTGGGCCTTGAGGGACCTCTTACCGAGGGGGGGTTTCCTCAGGCTGGAAGCTCAGGAAAGCTGGCCTGGAAGGATCTTACCACAGGAGGCAGTGGAGGGATTCAGCCCGGAGAGGCAGTGGGAAGGAGCAAGCAGAGACAATGAGTAGATCAGCATGGTGCAGGGACGGACAAGGGGAGAGACTCCCAGTTATAGCAGGTCTCTCTTGAAGACCCCGGTGTACCAAGTCTTCATCTAACCTTGCCCTGGGGGATAGGTGATATCCATGTGTAGTGTGCCAGTCGGCAGGACTGGGGAAGTGTGCCAGTCAGGAGGACTGGGGAAAGTAGACAGCCAAGTGGCCTGGTATTTTCTGCAGCGGTAGAACTAGGGTGACCACGTGTCCCGCATTGCCCGGGGACAGTCCCGCATTTTGTAGGTTGGTGCCAGGCACCTTCATTCCAGGACAATACAGTGTCCTGGAATAAAACTGAGACAGCCGATGCAGCCGTTTGCAATTCTGCATCGATGCAGAGAACGGCTGCATTGATTGCTGATGACCTCATACCAGCGCATGGCTCGGCACCCTGCCTCTCCTGGAGAAACACAGCAAGAGGTTCCCCTTCCCCTTCCGTGTTGGGCGATTTCACAAAGGAGGAGCCCTGGAGCCACTGACTTCACCCCCAGCTGCTGGTGTTCAGTGTGTCTTACAGCCGTGGAGCCCCGAGCTTCCTGACTCCTGGACGGAATACTGGATACTGCAGTGCTCAGTCCTCCTCCTCAGTGTGTTACAGACATTAAGTACATTAGGTACTAGCAGTTCACTATGGGTATTAGCTTTGTGCATTCACTGCATTGTGCATGGAGTTGTACATATCAGGTAGGGGAAGCTCATTTTAGATTTGTCTTGAGGCATTTTTTTTTTTATATGCAACTTTAGATATAAAGAGCATTTGTTTAATGTATGTTAGCTTAACAGTGAAAAAACAATTACACGCTTTGAATCTAAGCGGCTGCCTGAAACTGCAGTGTTAGACTAACATGCCATAAAGAAATGCTTTATTCTTTTTTTCTTTTTAAGGCACTAAAGCTGCATATAAACCCCGCTCCGCTCTTGAGCATGGCCACCCGCCAACTGCATTGTAAGCCGACTGACGGCTTCACTCTTAATTAAATAGGTAAGGGGCGGAGCCACCTAGTGACATCACACAGCTGCATCGCCCCCTTGTGAAGTCACCGACTGCTGCATGTGAAGTCACCGACTGCTGCATGCTACTTTATCCACAAAGAGACAGGATGTTCCTAGCCTGTAATGGGCTGTTGCTGAATTATTTAAAGAGACTGTTTGTGGAGTGAATCAGCAGGAGCTATATACAGGAACCCGGTGTGTGCATGCGGAAAGAAAGAGAAGACCTTTGTAAATAGGGAGGAAGTTGTCCCCTTTTGTTTATTGTTCTGGACATTTTTAAGTTGGGCACCCCATAAGTCCCTACCTCATCCAAGTTATCTACCCCTAATAAAACATCAAAAAAACAATCTAAGGACTGTTTCTGTGTTTGAGTGCATGAAGAAAATGCTATAAGCCTTGCCCTGCAGTAGTGGGGAACCCTAAATCTGCAGCTCTCACAAGGGGTGTGTTACAATTGGGGTGCTTGTCCGGGTTTTGCCCATTGTAAAGCACACCTGTTGCCCCTAGCACCCGGAAACCATCAAGCCAGAGACTGTTTTTGATGTCTAAGTCTGCAAGGGGATTGATGACGGGGAGCAGGAGTTATACATTGCTGACATGTGTGCTACATTTGGGGTGCTTGTCTAGGTTTTGCCCGTTGTAACGCACGCCCATTACCCCTAGCAAACAGAAACTATCAAGCCAGAGACTGTTTTTGCTGTCTAAGTCTGCAAGGGGCTGATGACGGGGAGTCGGAGTCATACATTGCCGAACTGTAAATGCCAAATTGGTGTCCAAGTGCCATAGTCCATAGCAACCATAGGGAGGTTGCTGCCAACCAGCTATACTGCATGCCCAATGAACAAAAATGATTCTGGTTGGCCGCACGTCCTCCAAAATCACCTTTAGTTTAGCAAGTCCATAAAAACAAATCCAAAAACACAAATAGAGGGGAACAGCATCACCAGCTAACGCATTTTATGTTTCCTTAGTGCTTGTGAGCTATGACTAAGCGATAAGGAAGCGTGAAACGCTTTAGCTGGTGATGTTTTTCCCCTCTATTTGTAGTTTTGGATTTTTTTTTTATGGACTTGCTAAAATAAAGGGGATTTTACTGGATGCACGGCTAACCAGAATTATTTTTGCTCAATGGAATTTGTGATGGATGGGGCCAGCACCTGGTCTGTGTGTTAGTGAAAGTGGAGATGGGAGACTGGCCTAGAGCTGTGTTCACACACATCTATTCTGCATGCCCAGTTGCCCCAACTGTGGCTGGGATGGCTACTTGTGATACACCAGAGACTGACTTGATCAGTGAGGATTGTATTGTGTGCTGTTGTCCGCGGCAACCAAGGCGGGCGATCAAAGCCAATGATTACAAAATACAGCTGTCTGATCATGTCTGGGGAAAGTAACTGTGAGTCGGAACATCCTGCTGAAGCCAGGGGAAAGTGCATGGATGTGTCCGTTGTCACCCATGGCAACCAGGGTAAACCCGTGGGAACCGGCAGGGTTGTGTCTTTCAGCTATGAAACCACAGCTGAAATAAAAGACTGTCAAGATCCTGCTAAAATCAGTATGGTATGCACTGTTGCCCTTAGCAACCGATACAGATGGTTATTGCTGCTTGCGCTCAGCCATCCAGCCCTGGATGAGGTTGCAGGGCATGTTGCAACAAGTTCTGCACAAGGGAAAGGGGTTTTTTGGTCTCTGTAGGGCCCAGTAGTCGTTTTTTTGCCACCGTCCCGTGATACGATACTAAGGTTTGTTGGGTGCCTCAAACCCAAAAGTTGGGACTTTAAGGGCAAAGGTGAAACTATTTTTTGTAAAAAGTAAACACTTTGTTGAACTATTTACAATATAATACAAATTAGCAAGTGATATGGGTATTGTCCCATTACATGAGCATTTTAGTGACATGGATTGAGACCCATGGTGACAGGTGAAAGAAAAAGTATAGAAGTTTGTGACAAGTGAGAAGAGTGACTTTTGTCAGACTTTTGTTCTCTCTGTTGTTCCGTAAATTGGGAACTGTGTTCAGAAAGAGGTCTGTAGTGTTATCCTACGCGTTTAGGCCAGGTATGGCCTTTTTCAAGGATTAGTCACCAATTATCTTATTTTGAGTCCGTTCCATGCGTATATGTATGCCTTTTCCAGTGTTATTAGATTGCAGCAGGAACTCTAGCTGCTCCCATGCGGGTGGTGTAGTGACGGTGTGTTCTTAGACCTCTTTTATCCAGCAGTTTGGCTTTTAACTGCGGTGGTATATTACCGGTTGTGCCTTCCCTTAGGCTGTAAATCCCGGGGAAGTCTGTAGGCTTGGAGTTGTTAGCTTTAGATTTGCGGTCTGGAAATGTAGTCCGGATGGGTTGCTGCAACGTCTCTCACAGTCCTGTCCTCCGGCTCCAGCAGAGGGAGAGGACAGGACTGTGAGAGACGCTGCAGCAACCCATCCGGACTATATTTCCAGACCGCAAATCTAAAGCTAACAACTCCAAGCCTACAGACTTCCCCGGGATTTACAGCCTAAGGGAATGCACAACCGGTAATATACCGCCGCAGTTAAAAGCCAAACTGCTGGATAAAAAAGAGGTCTAAGAACACACCGTCACTACACCACCTGCATGGGAGCAGCTAGAGTTCCTGCTGCAATCTAATAACACTGGAAAAGGCATACATATACGCATGGAACGGACTCAAAATAAGATAATTAGTGACTAATCCTTGAAAAAGCCATACCTGGCCGAAACGCGTAGGATAACACTACAGACCTCTTTCTGAACACAGTTCCCAATTTACGGTACAACAGAGAGAAGTCACTCTTCTCACTTGTCACAAACTTCTATACTTTTTCTTTCACCTGTCACCATGGGTCTCAACCCATGTCACTAAAATGCTCATGTAATGGGACAATATCCATATCACTTGCTAATTTGTATTATATTGTAAATAGTTCAATAAAGTGTTTACTTTGTACAAAAAATTGTTTCACCTTTGCCCTTAAAGTCCCAACTTTCGGGTTTGAGGCACCCAACAAACCTTAGTACAAGTTCTGCACATAACAGTGCATGTGAAGTGACTGTATGGATGATGTCTGTGCCTGCAAAGTTCAGTTCAGTCAATAAGGAGTTACAGAGCGTGTGGAAACAAGCCTGCTTATCAGAGCTGCTGGTGCCAACTTGTATGGAAGCTTGGGGTTGAGCCACGCTCTAGAGGAAACCCAGCGCAACCAGCATCTTAAAGCAGAGGAGGAGTGCATAATGGAAAGTCATCTAAAGCCCTGCAACCCATTTATAAGCCTTCCTGATATGCAGATACCAGGCGGCTGGTACCAGATGGTGGACACTGGGAAACGGCTAGAGCACCAAGGAGGGATTAGCTCTCAGCGTGATCAACGGGATAGAAAAGCTATGCCTGTTGTGTTCTGGGTGCAGGAAACCTACAGCAGCAGCCAGAGCCTGACTGAAGTGTGGGCACTGTAAAGAGCCTTTAACTATGCTAATGCCCAGCGACCTGCCACCAGCGACTTATGTTGTGAACCTGTCATAAGGACTATGCTTGGAGTGGAGAGAGGAACCCTGGCCGGCCGGAAAGAATTCAGGGGTGAGCGACATACAGGTCTGTGGTCTGTTAGGAATCTGCCACTACTCCTATGGGAGAGGCCAGAAAGTTGCAGCGGTTCAGAGCGTGAGGGAGGAAGAGCCACGGCAGGATGTGAGAGATCCAGGCCAAGCTCAGGATGTCCCAGCAGAGAGGCTAGCTGCTGAAGTTCACCCTGTCAGCCCCACCTGGAAGGAGCCAGCAGTTGAGAACCGAAAATCTTCAGATGAGCCAGAGAGGAGTGGCAGTGGGGTCTCCCAGACTGGAGGTTTGGCCCCTAGAAGTTGAGACTGAGTGGTCCTGAAAGTGACTCAGAGAAAGGGTGGACTTGGGGGGATGCTCAGGAGGCTGAAGATCTGCCAACAGGAGTTCCAAAGGGTTCCCCCGAAGGAACAGAGTGGGTGGTGGGGAAACAGCAACCTGCATCTCCCTGAAGAGCTGAACAGCTACCACCTTCACAACAACCCCGTTGTGCCCCTGCCATATTCCCAATCCCCACAGAACCAGCTGTCACCAGGGGAAGTTACAGGCACGAGACAAGTGGATTGCCTGGTCCCCACAGGCCTGTATTTTACCCAGCAAAGGAAAGCCCAGGGAGCTCCCCAGGTTCTCCTGGTTTCAAAGGGAGGTGCAGAGAAAGATTGCTCTGTAGTGGGGATTGGACTTTCCCTATATGCCGCACGATGTCAAGGACATCACTGAGGTCTCCCGTGCCAGCTGGGAAGAGGAACTAGTTTGGGACTATCTGCATGTACCTAAAGCCCAGGGGGGACCTCACAACAAAGATGCTTTGGACAGGTTCCAGGTTATCCGGAGGGAGTGGAGCCTGGAAAGAGCCATCTTTCGGGATTGAGTGGTCATTGTGAAAGCTGGACGGCCCGGAAGAAGTTACTCGATTGTTATCAGACTGACAAATCCAGACATGTACTGGTGAGTCAAGAGGCTGTTGTAGGAATCCAGCCTGAAGAAGGGCAGCTGATATATTTAAGGGAATTTTTCCCTACTCTTGTGAACGGACTAGGCCGAACCCTATCACCACCCTTTCCAGATGTGGACTTTGGAGAAGATAGTGGTGGTAAGGCCTAGTGTGCTATTGAAAAAAGACTGACAATGTGGAGGGGCTTCTCCATTCAGAGACTCTTTGAAAAGCTGTTCTTTGTTTGTTTCTGCCAGCGGACTTATAACCCTCTACTGACAGAACGTACATATGGAATGTTAGCATGAGGATTGTTTTTTGTTTTTCCTCTGTTTGCTTTGTTGCAAGTATCTTCAAGGACAGCTGTCCTCCTGCTTGATTACAAAAGATTATATGGAAACTTTTTCCCTACCATTGTCGGGAGGGCTTCCCTTTAGGGGGAGGTGCTCTGGGCAGCAAATGTTTTTAGGTGACATGTGTAAAGAGGGTATGTCTTGCTAGCTGCAGGGACCTGTAGTTAGGCTGTACATTTTGCTGTGTATATATTGAAACTTTTGTTGTACATACTGTATATATTTCTTAAACCTTTAACGTATTTGTGCACAGCCCTGTCCAAGTTTGTTCCCTTTTCCCTTTCCTTTATTTTTCTTATGGGATGTCCTTTTGCTCCTGGGCACAGGAGCCATTTTTTTTTTCACATTTTTCACATTTTTCGGGACATAGCTGATTTTTAGAGGGAGGTGAGTGTAGCACCCTCTAATGTGTGCTACTAGTAGTGGCAGTGTAGTTAAACGCATTTCTCTGGATCTAGAACTAAACCTAAGTCAATTAATTGGGTCAGGGTTTTTAGAGGCAATGGCTGGATGACTCATCCTGGCAGCTCTCTTGTGCCTCCCCCTGGTATCTGGAATATTGGAGAATATTTTGGAACTAGAGGGCGAGGTGAGGAGGAGTTGCCTTGAATATTTAGAGGCCAGCAGGGAGTTCAGGTGGATGATGGAGAAGCAGTGCTAAGGAAGGCTGTCGGTTGCCCTTGAGGGACTCCTTACGAGAAGGGGGGCTACCACAGGCTGGTAGCTGAGGAAAACTAGCCTGAAAGGATTCTACCACAGGAGGCGTTGGTGGGATTCAGACCCAAGAGGCAGCAGGTAAGAGCACACACAGACAGTGAGTAGATCAGCACAGTGCATGGACAGACAAGGGGAGAGACTGTCAGCTGTAGCAGGTCCTTCTTGTAGACTGTGGTCTTTATCTAACCTTGCCCTGGGAGATCTTCATGTGTTTTGTGCCAGTCGGGCATGACTGGGGAAGTGTGGCAGTCAGGAGGACTGGGGAAAGTAAGCAGCCAGGTGGGCTGGTATCTTCTGCAGTGGTAGAACTGGGCTCAGAGTCTACAGGAAGGCAGAAGTTGTTACTTTTCACTCCACAATGTGCTACTTTATCCACAAAGAGACAGGAAGTTCCCAGACTGTAATGGGCTGTTGCTGAATTAACTAAAGAGACTGTTAATTCCCCTGGAGTGAATTATCAGGAGATGTATACTGGAGCCAAATGTGTGCAGGTGGAAGGAAGAAGAAAACCTTTGTAAATAGGGAGGAAGTTGTCCCCTCTTGTTCTTTGTTCAAGACATTTTCAAGTTGGGCATCCCATAATTCCCTACCCCATCCAAGCTATCTACCCCAAGGACCGTTTCTGTGTTTGAGTGCATGAAGAAAATGCTGTGTGTGCCTGGCCATGTAGTAGTGGGAAACCATAACTCTTGCAGCTCCTACGAGGGGTGTGCTACAAGTGTAAAGGAGGACAACATATTTCCTTCATTGTGATCATGTTAACACCTCCCTGGGAAATATGACATGCACTGTCTCCACACTCACAGTAACGGTGACCTCTCATCTCAGCCCTACTGCCAGTAGTATGTGGTGTTCTTATTATCGCTGTAGCACCATAATGGTTGGCACAAGCATTATGCTGATTTTTGAGCCTTGATGAGGCACAGATGATGACAGAGAAACTGCTGTTCTTTACAAAGAACGCTATACTGTCCCTGCATCCTTAGGCTAAGAGTGTTGGCAATAATCCATCTAAAGTCTTTCAGAACATTTATCTCAAAGATTGCTGCTTGTCGGGAGTTGAACTTTTCTTCACCACTCTCCCTGTGTTGCTCAATCTCTGCCTGAACAAATTAATGTATTTTCAGTAAACAGTAGTAAGCTGTATTGCGCTGCTCAGTATTGTGAACTAAATAATCACCTACAACACATATGGTAAATAATGAAAAAAAAAAAAAATCCACAGTTTCTTATGTTAACAGAAATATAAGTGAATCAAACTAATATCAGACAATACAATTAGTTCCAAAGTTGCTAAAATCTATAGTGTATTAAATCAAAAAGAGTCCACTATGATTGTACATCCATTCATCCGGTAAAGATCAGTCTTTAATTACATGCTCCACCACAAATCCTCTCACCTGGATCTTGGACCTATATAATAGACAGGCCCGAAGCAAAAAAAAATAAATAAAAATAAGCGTAGTGCCTCATAATAGAGGAGACAGGGACACTGTTAACTTAAGGGGTTAACTAGCTGGGATCATGGGGAGGCCAGTTCCTGGGATTGGGCAGTATAAGTGTAGGTGGGGCTATAGACAGGGTAATACAAAGGTCGGCATATTGTATTTCAGCAGACCCTCATGGAATGTGGAGTGAAGAAGCATCCCCCCGCCCTGGTGTGTGTGCAATGGTTGTTTTATATGAAAAAAAAAAAAATCATCGCTGGTTTGGCGGTTGGGGTCTTTGGAGGCGTTTAACAGTTTTTGGTAAAGTTTATAGGGGGACCCATCTAAGGTATGCCACACTCTAGTGTATCCTGGTTAATGGTGGATTAACAGGAAAGTGGTAACAAGGAGGTATCAGTGGTGAAGTGTGTGTGTCCCCGAGCTGGTGTTGCGCAGCTGGGGACCGTTTGAGTATTGACGCTGATACACAGTTTTAATTTGTTTTTGTGCCTCCCAAGACCAGCAACCTTTATGTGGCACTGGATTATATTTGTAAGGAATATACTTTGGTTTATGCCCCGCGCCCGGTGTTCAGAAATAAATATGTGAATAGATATGTGAGTATAAACTAATTTAGTGAATGATTTAAATAAATAATTTAAATAAATACAAAATTGTGCGTTTGTAGCAGCTGCTATAGAAATATGGTAAACGTGTTGTAGGTAAGTAGTCTAAAATGGTTACCTATAGAGCTTGCTATAATTAATAGATTGCAATAAATATAAATAAAGATTAAAAAGTGTTATACATAAAATTCATATATACATTTCATAAGGTGATAATAGTGACAATATGGTGATAAATACAAATGATTCCGTATATAAAAAACTCATATAAAAAATTCCATAAGGTGACCGTAGTGAATTATTGGGGAAAAAGAAGTCCAAAAGAATGTTTTCAAGGTTTAAAATCCAATAAATAATCCAATAAATAAATACAGTGAGTCTCTTGTGCAAACAGTGGTTATTTCCAAACAGTAGGTGCAAGTGCTCAGCGTAGTGATTTCTCAACCCGCTCTGTAGTGCTCAGTGCAGCTTTTATTTCCACCGTGACAAATGGTAAGATTGAATCACTTACCAAATAGCGTGGGTCATGTATGCCTTATGGCACCAAGACCAACCAAGCTTGGGTAGCCTTCCAGGCTACGATGGAGTCTCCTCGTGGCTTGCTATGGGTGGGTAGGATGGCGGGCTCCCCCTCTCTCTCCTCTCACCTCAGGCCAGGTATGAAGGAAGACAAAAAAATAGCTCCGGATAGTGTAGTATCTTGCTCGTTGTCTTTCTCCCCCTGAATGGACTGCACTCTTCTCTCCAGCAGTACTGCACTCTTCTCCCTGGGAAGATTCAACAGCTTTATCTCCAACACACCAGACCTGTCTGCTCCCCAGGATGCAGAGCTCATGAGCAATCCCGCCAGGAAGCCCTCACTGCACACTACCAATCATAGGCACAGAGGCAGCTGCACATACACACGCTGCCTGTGATTGGACTACAATCCGCACATCCCTGAGTCCATCCCTAGACCTGGTTGAGCTGTTTCCATCAGTGTGCTTCAGATTCTGCTGGCGATTACATCTCTTGGCTTGGACTTCCCTGTTCTTTCTATGCAGGTCTCTCCGCTCCCCAAGTGGGGTCTTACCCCTTTTTATATACAATACAGAGTGGAGGGCAGAGCCAAGAAAAGCCCAGGAAAACACAGTCAGCCAAACCCCTTCCCATCCAAGTAGCCTCCAAAACTACAGCTTCTCCAACCCCAACACCTGTAAAAACCTGCTTACACATATGTATAGGTTTGCATCTCTGATATATGCTAGGTATGTTCTTTCTCTTCAAACACAGCATAATGCCTGTACACAGTTTCCTTTGTGCATAGCATTGTCATACTGGAAAAGACCTCCTACAAACTGTTGCCATAAAGTCAAAAGCATGACTTTGTTTGCCCGGGTGAACGATATACTGAGGAATATATATGGAGGAACTTACAGCAGCCCTTAGAAACAGGACCTCAGATTTAAACAAAGTTTATATGTGAACAAAGTTCATGTTTATATATAAAGGGAGTGCCTGCTGCAGATGTCACATCTGGTGTGCAGCATGGAGCAGCAGGAAGGTGAGCGGGGATCAGATCAGTTCAAAGAAACTAGCTGATGGCACATGTGGGGAACTACGGAGCAATGCGGTAACGCTATAGTGGAAGGTGAATGGGCACCGAGGAGAGAGGATTGAACTGGGTATCTGCAGGGCTACTAATAAGCTGGGGGTACCAGTGACTTGGGGTTCTACTGGACCCCTTTAAAACAAATATAAAATCAACACAATCAGGGCATCATTAGTGCTTCAAAAACGCATTACAAAAATATCAAAACCACATAAAGATGCAGGTTGTTTTCTGTGATTTTTAAATCTGTGGGGGAGATTTACTAAAATTGGAAGTGCAAAATATGGTGCAGCTCTGCATAGAAACCAATCAACATCCAAGTTTTATTGTCAAAGCTTAAAAGGATTGTAAAGGCAGAAGGTTTTTTTTTATCTTAATGCATTCTAAGCAACCCCCCTCAGCCCCTCTAATGCTTACCTGAGCCCATCTCTATCCAGCGATGGTGCAGGAGTGTCTCAGCTGCCCTGGACTCTTTATTGGCTAAGACAGGAGTGCGGTGCGATTGGCTCCTGCTGCTGTCAATCAAAGTCAGTCAGCCAGTCAGGAGATAAAGTGGAGGGTCCAGGTCGCGCTGTCAAGTGGCTTGCTGTGGGGGCACTCAATAGGAGGGAGGGGCCAGGAGCACAGAAGAGGGACCCGAGAAGACCCGAGAAGAGGAGGATCTGGTCTACTCTGTGCAAAACCAACAGAGCAGGTAAGTATAACATGTTTGTTTGTAAATATATATATATATATATATATATATATATATATACATATATATATATATATATATATATATATATATATATATATATATATATATATATAAATCACTTCAATTGAACAAGCTGAAGTTAGAAGCTGATTGGTTACTATGCACAGCTTCAACAGATTCTGAGTGTTCCAGTTTTAATAAATCTCTCCCCGTCCCCCTGTGTTATGATTCTATGTAGTATTGATGGTATGGTTTATTAGAGTATAGTATTCATTTAGTTTTATTTGGCAAAAAATTGCTGCTGTTGGTAATTTTATGGTTGTTATTGTGCTTTGTTGTCATTCGTTATTGTGATTTTGTGTCGTGTTCTGTAAATCTAACCGTATTTTAACCACTTGCCGACTGCCTAACGCCGATCTACGTCGGCAGTCAGCCCCTCACAGGCAAAGTGACGTAGGGCTACGTCACTAGCTTGTGAGGGTCTAGGGAGCGAGCGCGCGCCCCCGGAGGCGCGCTCCCGCTCCCGCGTGGTCACGGACCCCCCCGCGCGTGTCACTCTGTCGGGTGACACTCTGTCACCGTGTCGGGTCCGCCGGTCACTCTGCGATCGGCGGGGGAGAGGGAGAATGTCAGGCAGCTTGTGTAAACAAGCCACCTGTCATTCTCCTTGCTGTTAGGATACTGATCACTCGGATCTAGTATGTAGATCCGTTGATCAGTGTCCATACAGCTCAAGCCCCAGCCAATCACAGTAGAAAGCACGCCCCTAGGGATACACACAGCCCCTCCCTCCCAAATAAAGTTAACCCCTTCACTACCAGTGTATTTTTACAGTAACAGTGCATATATATAGCACTGATTACTGTAGAAATGTCACTGGTAACCCCAAAAGTGTCAAAAATGTCAGTCAAGGGTCCGATCTGTCCGCCCCAATGTCGCAGTACCGCAAAAAAAATTGCAGATCGCCGCCATTACACGTTAAAAAAAAAAACAACAAAAATGACAGGAATCTTTCCCTTTGTTAGTAAACGCGATAACTTTTGCGCAAACCAATCAAAATACGCTTTTTTCGATTTTTTTTTACCAAACATAGGTAGCATAAAACAAATTGGCCGAAAAAGTAAAAAAATTTTGATTTTTAAATTTTTTTTTGGGGAATTTCATATAAAAAAATGTGAAAAATATTGCTATTTTTGCAAAATTGACGCTCTTTTTTTGTTTATAGCGCGTGATCAAAAAATCGCACAGGTGATCAAATACCACCAAAAGAAAGCTCTGTTTGTGGGAAAAAAAGGACGCCAAATTCGTTTAGGTACAGCGTCGCACGACCGCGCAATTGTCCGTTAAAGTCACGCAGTGCCGAATCGCAAAATACCCCCTGGTCGGAATGGGGGTAAAATCTTCCGGGGCTTAAGTGGTTAATAATCTTCCAATGGGAAATAATAAAGTATTCTAAATCTGAATATTAAAGCAGTATGCTCTTTAAAGGACAAGTTCACCTTTGGGAACATGTTATACGTTTCACCCATTTCCCAGTACTGCAGCTGTCGCCTGCTGACCCCCTCCCTGTAACAGGAGTATGAGGAGAAGTTCCCTGTATTAGCTACCACTATTTGAAAACAGCGCGGTCGTGTGGGGCTCCACCCATATGGCCGCGTCATTCTGATACACAGTTTTAGGTGTCTGAATGAACTACAAGCCCTGACATCCTTAGCAGCTGTTGGCTTGTAGCTCTCAATGAACTGTGGAGCACATGGTAGTTCATTGAGTCTTCCTGTCAGCGAGAAAGCTGAAACACTGACAGTGTGCAGGAGACCTACATGGCATCAGAGATCTGCTAGATTTAAAGCCGCAACCGGCTGAATTTTGTTCCATCTATGCCCAGGTTAAGGATTGAAAGGTAAAGTTGAAAAGTAGCCTAGAGCGTCACACATTTCCTGGAAATGAAAATACCAAATATTCAAATGCCGTATATTATATTTATTTAACGAAATAAATGAAAAAAACATTTAAACATTTTTTTTTTTAGTCATGACATAATAAATAAAAATGAGAAAAAAAAAACACTATATTGCCTTTATAATATTGCTTGCTATAAAAACTAACACTGTATTACTGAAGGTGCACTTGAGTAGGTTGCAGCTCTGTTTGCATATTTGTCGATGTCTTATATTTAGGAAAAAATACAGAAATAACTACACACGTGATATTTTAAACTCGTATTCTACTTTTGGATCTCCGTAGTGGTGTAAGTCAAGATTTTCACCTTTAACACAAAGCCAGAGGTTTTGGTTATCTTTGCAGCAAAATTGATATGTTTCATTGCCAGCATATTTCAGAATGAAGAGATGTGTGCTGTCATTTTGCTGGTCTTGAATTTTCTGAAGAAGAAAAAAATATATATTAATACTAATGGCACAAATGATTATTCATCCAATAAGACATTACATACAGTGCCTTAAAAAAGTATTCATACTTCTTGAAATTTTCCACATTTTGTCATGTTACAACCAAATATGTAAATGTATTTTATTGGGATTTTATGTGATAGACCAACACAAAGTGGCACATAATTGTGAAGTGGAAGGAAAATGATAAATGGTTTTCCAAATTTTTTACAAACAGACATCTGAAAAGTGTGGCGTGCATTTGTATTCAGCCCCCCTGAGTCAATATTAGTAGAACCACCTTTCATTGCAATTACAGCTGCAAGTCTTTTTGGGGTATGTCTCTACCAGCTTTGCACATCTAGAGAGTCACATTTTTGCCCATTCTTCTTTGCAATAAAGCTAATATCTGTCAGATTGGATGAGAGCGTCTGCAAAGAGCAATTTTTAAGTCTTGGGACAAATTCTCAATTGGATTAAGGTCTGGACTGGGCCATTCAAAAACATGAATATGCTTTCATCTAAACCATTTGACTGTAGCTCTGGCTGTATGTTTAGGATCGTTGTCCTGCTGGAAGGTGAACCTTCGCCCTAGTCTCAAGTCTTTTACAGATTCTAACAGGATTTCTTCTAAGATTGCCCTGTATTTGGCTCCATCCATCTTGCCATCAACTCTGATCAGCTTCCCTGTCCCTTTTGAAGAAAAGCATCCCCACAACGTGATGCTGCCACCACCATGTTTCACGGTGGGGGATGGTGTGTTCAGGGTGATGTGCAGTGTTAGGTTTCTGCCACACAACATTTTGCTTTTAGGCCAAAAAGTGAAATTTTTGTCTCATCTGACCAGAGCACCTTCTTCCACATGTTTGCTGTGTCCCCCACATGGCTTCTCACAAACTGCAAAGGGGACTTATTATGGCTTTCTTTCAGCAATGGCTTTCTACCTGACACGCTTCCATAAAGGCCAGATTTGTGGAGTGCATGACTAATAGTTGCCCCGGGGACAGATTCACCCACCTGAGCTGTGGATCTCCTCAGCTCCTCAAAAGTTACCATGGGCCTCTTGGCTGCTTCTCGGATTAATGCTCTCCTTGCCCGGTCTGTCAGTTTAGGTGGATGGCCATGTCTTGGTAGGTTTGCAGTTGTGCCATACTCTTTCCATTTTTGGATGATGGATTGAACAGTGCTCCCTGAGATGTTCAAAGCTTGGGATATTATTTTATAACCTAACCCTGCTTCAAACCTCTGCACAACTTTATCCCTGACCTGTCTGGTGTGTTCCTTGGCTTTCAAGATGCTGTTTGTTCATTCTAACAATCCCCTGAGGGCTTCACATAGCAGCTGTATTTATACTGAGATTAAATTACACACAGGTGCACTCTATTTACTAATTAGGTGACTTCTGAAGGCAATTGGTTCCACTAGATTTTACTTAGGGGTATACAGTAAGTAGTAAAGGGGAATGAATACAAATGTACGCCACATATTTCAGATGTTTGTAAAAATTTTGAAAACCATTTATTATTTTTCTTCCATTTCAGAGTAATGTGCCACTTTGTGTTGGTCTATCACATAAAATCCTAATAAAATACATTTACATTTTTGGTTGTAACATGACAAAATGTGGAAAATTTCAAGGGATATGAATACTTTTTCAAGGCACCGTAAATGCATATACAAAATATGCAGGACTCAAATCCAATTGTAGTTCTTGGTTGTGAGTATCTCGATCTGCAACAGTTAGCCAGTACATAATTAAAGTAGCTCTTAACCCCATCTCTAAAATATAAGGTAAGATTTGACATAATGTAATTTCAAATTTTATTTAAATCTTTTCAAATTTACATTTTTCATCAAAGAATACTGATCATGCCATGGCACTTCCTTTTATCAAGTGATATCAAGTGATATTTGTCTCCCATTTTATCTCCTGCATTCCCATCCTGTCAAAAGTGTTCTTGGTTGAAATCAAAACAGCTGCCGGTGATTACATCTCTTGGCTTGACCTCCCTGTTCTTTCTATGCAGGCTGCTCAGCTCCCCAGGCGGGGCTTTCCCCCTTTTTATATACAATACAGGGTGGAGGGCAGAGCCCAGAAAATCCCGGGAAAACACAGAGTCCGCTTAACCCCTTCCAATCCAGGTAGCCTCCAAAACTACAGCTGCCTTAAACCCAACACCTGTAAGCACCTGCTTACACATTTGTATAGGTTTGCATCTCTGATATACATTTACAGTCTAGGTTTGTTCTTTCCCTTTTGGATTATTTTTGAAAAATAAGAATATTGTTTAGTGTAATTTTAACATGCAAGCACATTTTTGCCAGTGAATCAAATGCAAGCAGTCTGTTTTTTAATTTATTTTTGGTATTCGTGACTATAAACACAACCTCTTATATTTGCTCCAAGTTTCATGAACCAGCATCAATGTTTTTAGAGCCGTAAAGACATTAATGTGGATACAAAAACCTCTGGTAAATATACTGTATATAGACGTTGCAGAAAATCACCGATTGAAACTGTACCTTGAGGTGCACTCCTTTTGGGGATTCTGTGTAGGCTAGTTGGAATGCATCGTTGCTGGTATTGAAAAGCAAGGCTACTACATTGTCTCTCAGTCCAGTGGGGTCTGCATAATAGATTATGTCACATTTACCTGGATAACATGAATAATATCCATTATTTTTGGATATGGTTTTACCAGCACAAAATATCAAAGAGATCTGTTTTGTATAAATTCTAGGTTCCTGCCAATCAATGCTTGCAAAAGAAAAAAATACCTTTGGAATCAATCTACATAGAATTCACAGTTATGTATAGTACTGTATATAAATGTCATCATTCATGTAGAGAGGCTGGTGTTGGCGAAATAATCTTGTTAGATGCCTGATAACTCCCCTGTTAATGCCTTTTTCTGCTTTTTGTTATCAGATGGATTGTACCATCTTTGTTCAGGCATCATCCAAGGTTTAGCATTTACTTCCTTGATTCATGCACTGGCTGAGAAATGACACAATGATGTGAATACCAGTTCCTGTATTTTTTCTCAAAAGCCTGGCATAGATCAGCCCTCAGTGCTTCCTTTCAACTGTTACAAAATTACAGTGTGATAACTTTTCTCTAATCAATCACTGCCACCAGCTATAGCCAGCAACACTGATAATTGTACTCTGATGGCTGGGAAGGCTCCCATGCTGGTAGAATTCAATACCACAGTGGAAGGATTCTCCCATCCACACTGTCAAGACACAGGGTCAGGGGTCCTGCAGCCTCATAGGACAGTCAGAGTAGAATGAAAATTCCTCCTACAAGCTTTATCCAGACACTGATAGAAGTCACAAGCCTGCTATATACTGCTTATGAGAAAAGGTATTTAGATATTCACTAAAATAATCATAGGCGTGCGCACGGGGTGTGCCGGGTGTGCCCAGGCACACCCTAATCACCCTCAAGCCCCCCGTGGCCGCCGCCCCACCACTTTGTCTGCTCTGCCCCTGGCTCACTGGCTGGCTTCGGCTTGGCGGCTCGGCCGCTCAGCTCCAGACTGAATCCGATCCAGCCGGAGCCGCCCACTGCGGAGTGGTGGGGGGAGAAAGGCGTGCGGTGCGGACTGATCACTTGGTGAGGGACTGTCTGGGGGAGGGACTTGCAGCGGCCGCCCAGCGCAGCGCGGGAGAGAACAAGGCCAGCAGAGAACCAGCAGAAGAAGCCGGCGAGGTGAGGACGACGACAGGACATCACACTAGGACAGCAATTCAGCAAAGAAGGGGGGGGGGGGGGGGAGAGGCCAGAGAGCCTGAAGTTTGGTGACGCCGGTCTGTGGTGCTGCAAGAAAACCTTGCCTCAATGCCTGGGGACAGGTGAAAAAAAAGGTAAGAGTAGTAGTACTGACTGTACTGTACTAGTGACTGAGAAGTAAAGGGGATCTATTTTATGGGGAACCTGCCCTTGCCTCTCCTGCTGTAAGGGGGGATCTATATGGGGGACCAGGTCCTCCATATAGATCCCCCCTTACAGCAGGCCAGGGTGACGTGAGGTCCCCCATATAGATCCCCCACCTCATCCTGGCCTGCTGTAAGGGGGATCTATATGGGGGACCTCACCCGGGCCTGCTGTAAAGGAGGATCTATAAAGGAACCTGCCCTGGCCTGCTCTAAAAAGGATCTATGGGGACCCTGCTCTAAAGGGGATCTACACAAAAACGCAGCCAGGTGACCCATGGTGGCCATCTTGGGTCAGCTTTTGAAGTCCCCGTTCCCCAGGTTTTGGCGCACAATTGTGAGTGGGTAGTGTAGGGACAGGTACCCCATATGTTAGGGACAGTACTAGCAGCAGGGAAAGGTCCCCCATGAGTAAAAGTAGCAGAATGAGTTTTGGGGTGTAATTCCACATATGCCCATGGCATGTGTAAAAAATTTCTCATTAAAGTGACAACTTTGTATAAAAAAAGAAAGCCTTTTTTTTGTAATTGTACAAAAACTTTATGGACTCGACATGCCCTCTGCAAATACCCTGGGGTGTCTACTTTCCAAAAAGGGGTCATTTGAGGGGGGGGGGGGGTCTGAACTGTCCTTGCATTTTAGGGCCTCCAAAACTGTAATAGGTAGTCGGGAAGTGAAATGAGGAAATTACACCATATGAAAACTTGAAGGTGGTCATTGGTTTTGGGTCCCCGTATGCAGCTAGGCTCTGAAAGAGACTCACACATGTGGTATCCCCATACTCGGGAGAAGTAGCAGAACGTGTTTAGGGGTGTAATTCCACATATACCCAATGCATGCGTGAGAAATATCTCATTAAATTTCTAGCTCAAACTTGTAGGCAGGTGCAATCCGCTGCTTCCACTGTAGGTGGTTCCCTACCAGAGCAACATCACAACTTGGAGAAGAAGTCAGGGGAAACTTGGTTTTTCTGTAGTTTCCTGGTTCCTGGAGACAGTGTTTTGGTTGGCTACACTGCATCCAGATGACTCTTGTCCCTGCTCCCTAGGTTTTGGCGCACAATTGAAAGTGGGTAGTGTAGGGACAGGTACCTCGTCTGTCAGGGACAGGTACCTCGTCTGTCAGGGACAGTACTAGCAGCAGGGAAAGGTCCATGAGGAGAAGTAGCAGAATGTGTTTTCGGGTGTAATTCCACATATACCCATGGCATGTGTGACAACTTTGTGTAAAAGGAAACTTTTTTTTTTTTTAATTTTGCAAAAACTTCCATGGACTCGACATGTCTCTCAGACAATACCTTGGGGTGTCTACTTTCCAGAAAGGGGTCATTTGTTTGGGGGGGATTTCGTACTGCCTTGGAATTTTAGCACCTCAAGAAATATGATAGGCTGTCAGAAATTAAAAGCTTTCAGTATACTGTATATACCATAGTTTGTAGATAATATATCTTTAGCGCAAACCAATAAATGTACACTTATTGGGGTTTTTTTTTTTATTTACATGCAGCAGAATACATTGTGGCCTAAATTCATGAAGAAATTAGATTTTCTTGGATATGCTTTATAATAGAAAGTAGAGAAAACATTGTGGTTTTATTTTTCAACATTTCAGCCTATTTTTTGTTTATACTGTATCTCAAAAAATAAAAACTACCAAAAGAATGCTCTATTTGTGTGAAGAAAAAAGATAAAAATTAAATTTGCATATAGTGTTGCATGACCTCGCAGTTGCCAGTTCAAATAGTGGAGTGCTGGATAGCAAAAAATGTTCTCGTCATGAAGGGGTAAAACCTTCCTGAGATTAAGTGATTAAAAAACAGTTTGATATCACTTTAGATAAGCTGACAATATTTACTGATGACTGTAGAGATTTTCTAAGCTCACTGCAATATAAAACAGGAAAATCAACGTATTTAACAAGACCATTTCTCGTTTTAAATACATCAATCAGTCTAGGCTAGCTGTATCTAGTTTCAAGAATTTAGAGCAACTGACCTAAATCAAACATGTAAAAAGTTATTGTTGCATATAGGTTGTGATTCTTTAGCTCTATTTGTTTCATGTTTTATTTATTTATTTTATTTTATTTATGTTTACTTTATGTTATGTTTGTACAGGGATTAAAGTGATTGTAAACCCTCACCTTGTAAAACAACCCATTCTGTTTAAAGCAGAAATGAAAGGCAACATTTTTGTGTATACATATAAAAACCTTTAGAAATACCATTTTCCTTTTTTTTTTTGATAAGGCCTCTTTCACACTAGAGCGACTTGTCCCGTGATTTTGGGCCGCAAAATCGCATGACAAGTCGTTTTCCATTATTTTCAATGAGCCCCATTCATATCAGTGCATTTTGAAGTCGCACCGACTTCAAAGTAGTTCCTGCACTACTTTGCCACGATTTTAATGCATTTTGAGGCATATAGCCTTGCCCATGCTTTCAAAATCGCGGCAAAAATCGCGCCGCGAAATCGCGGCAAAATTGCGTTGCAATAGTGTGAAAGGGGCCTAAGTGATCACATTTTCTCTGTTCTCTGGAGAAAAACAGAAGAAGTACACTGAGTTTCCCAGTCAAAGTTTCTGCGGGACATGTCAGGACAAGTCTGATCATTGGAGCAGCGCAAGCTGAGTTCCAAGCATAGCTAGAGTTTTTTTTATAGGACAGCAGAGGGACTGACAGAAACACCAGGGATTTCACACTAAGGAAGCAATACAAAGAAAATAAGATACTTTTTCATACAAGTACATGGTACAGTATCAGGAATATGAAATTATGGGTTTACTGTACATACACTTTAACCACTTAAGCCCTGGAAGATTTTACCCCCTTCCTGACCAGGTCCTATTTTGCCATAACGGACAATTGCGTGGTCGTGCGACGCTGTACCCAAATTAAATTGAAGTCCTTTTTTTCCCATAAACAGAGCTTTCTTTTGGTGGTATTTGATCACCTGTGCAATTTTTACTTTTTGCGCTATAAACAAAAAAAGAGCGACAATTTTGAAAAAATAACAATATTTTTCACATTTTCTTATATGAAATCCCCCCCCCCCCCCAAAAAAAAATGTAAAAATCTAAATTTTTTAACATTTTAGGCCAATTTGTTTTCTGCTACATATGTTTGGTAAAAAAAAATTGCAATAAGCGTATTTTGATTGGTTTGCGCAAAAGTTATTGCGTTTACTAAGGGAAAGATTTTTGTCATTTTTATTGTTTTTTTTTAACGAGTAATGGCGGCGATCTGCGATTTTTTTTTGCGGGACTGCGACATTGCGGCGGACAGATCGGACCCTCGACTGACATTTTTGACACTTTTGGGGGTACCAGTGACATTACTACAGTAATCAGTGCTATACATATGCACTGTTACTGTAAAATTGACACTGGCAGGGAAGGGGTTAACTTTATTAGTGATCAAGGGGTTAAGTTTGTCCCTAGGGGCGTGCTTCTTACTGTAAAGGGGTGTGGCTAGTGATGTAACCACAGAGACATACGATCCTACATAGCAGGATCGTATGATCTCTGCAGTTAGATCAGGGAGAATGACAGGCGGCTTTGTTTACATCAGCTGCCTGCCTTTCTCCCTCTGCACCGGGTGGACATCGGGTCCGCCGGTCACACGCGCAGACATGTTAGGGAACGAGCAGGGGCGGGAGCGCGCCTCCGGTGGCACGCGCGCGCTCGCCCCCTACAGGCTCACAGGCTAGCGACGTAGTACTACGTCACTTTGCCTGTACGGGGCTGACCGCCGCAGTAAATGTACTTGCGGCGGTCGGCAAGTGGTTAAAGAAGAACTATAGGCAAAGCTTTTTTTATTTGGATAAAGCAAGTGAGGGTTATAACCCCTGTCAAATTTTTATGCCATCTGTGTCCCATTGCAAGATTTCCCTTCATTTCCTGTCCCATAGCCAAACAGGAAGTGAGAGGAAATCACTGCAAATTAAGGAAATTCCTTGGGAACCCCCAGGTCACCAGAACTAGTGTCCTCTTTGGAAGATTTCCCCTCTATTACTTTTCTAGGGACAACACAAAATTGGGGATTTTCTTTTACTTTCACTTTGAATGAGGATGGTAAACAGGAAAAAAAGAGAGGGAGAATCTAACTAACGGGGGCACCGACGACAATAAAAACCTGACAAGTGTTCTAATCCCTCTCCACTCTATCCAAAACTAAAAAAAAGTTTTGCCTTTAGTTATACTTTAAGGCATTTCCAAGTTCTCAAAAAACTTTAAGATGGTTGGTGGTGACAAAAGGAAAGAAGACCTAATAAATATTTTATTTAACACTGGTATTAAATTGGAACAAGGAGGGAGTTTGCTCGTGGCAGGTGATCCAAGGAAAAGTGCCACATCCCTAATAAGAATACACAGGAAAAATTCCCCTGGATTTGGGATTTTTTAGGCACACAAATGTAATTGATTCAAAGATCTATGCAAAAATTATATTATTTATTAAAGTGAAAAAACATATGAGTGTATAAACAATAAAAGCATTACAGGCGTTATATAACCATCAAGAAAATAACCATGAAACCATCAAGAAAATAACCATGACCATAAGATGACAGGAACCAATGCCCAATATATTTCGGAAAGTCAATTTCCTTCTTCAGGGGAGGTTCAAATTGGAAAGTGTTCTGACAACAAAAAACAACAGAAAAACAGAAAAACACTTACATGGTTAATCTTGCGATAGGTGTAAAGCCTGTAGGGTAGCTAAAAACAAAGCTGGTTCACCGCAAATGTGGATTCACTGTCATGAACAGATATGTCCCATAGGTCAGACAAGACCACTATATTGGAATAAACCGTGGTATGATTTCAAATGTAGACCCCCTGTCTCCAGGTCAGTGTGGCCACCTGAAGTCCCAAAAGGAAGGCCGTAACGCCAGAAGACTGACAATATGGACCAACTAAAAAGGGAAATATATAGTAAATAGGGGATATATTAATTGTAAAGTGAGTGGGAGGCATCCTTCCTAGATGATGAGACCTTGTCTCTGTACACGGACCACATCTCCATGTGGACGCGTTACATTGATGACGTGTTCCTCATCTGGGAGGGTCCCCTTGAATTATTATACACATGCCTGGAAAGAATGAACAGGAACGATTTCAACCTACTCTTCACTATGAATTGGGATGCTAACCGCGTCACGTTCCTAGATGTTGAGATTTTCAAAGGAGAGGATGGTACCCTACACAGTAGCCTTTATCGATGGTATTCCCCGCCTACGGCGGGGAATACCATCCTCCATGGCTCAAGTTTTCATCCTGAGCCATTAATCCGATCGATTTCAATTAGCCAATACTTGCGCTTAAGACGCAATTGCAGCGACTTGCAAAAATTCCAACTCGCTGCAAATGATTTGCGCGAAAGACTAACACGAAGAGGCTACTCTAAAATGTCTCTCAAGAAAGCGTATAAAAGGGCTCTCCTTAGTGATAGACGGGAACTTTTAAATCCTTGTAAACGTAACAACACCAATGATAGTAATAACATCAGGATAATCACCCCTTACATGTACCAACACAAGAAAATCAAAAAATTAGTGACCAAACACTGGCACTTATTAACTTCTGATCCTATTTTAGGACAATATCTTCCCAGCACACCAGGTTTTACTTACAAAAGAGCTCCGGCGCTCCGTGACAAGCTTGTCCGGAGTGAATATAATAGCAGGGACACAACGTGTTGTAAGTATAAGGGTACCTATATATGTGGTTCATGCCACTACTGTGGCTACATGTTGACCAAAAAATTTCCCAGTCTACCTAATGGCCAAATCTTTAAGGCACGACATTTTGCGAACTGTCGCACGATCGGTGTTGTCTATTTACTCCTATGTACATGCGGATGCTTTTACATAGGAAAAACTAAACAGGAGTTCTGGCGACGCGCATATCGTCATATTCTCAGTATGCGCAAGCCAGACCCTGAGCTCCCTCTGGGACGTCACGTTGCTTGTGTTCATGGGGGACAATTCCCCAAAATTAAATTCCTAATTTTGGATCGTATCCATCCCAGCTCCAGAGGAGGAGACTGGAACAAAAGTCTCCTCCAACTTGAGCTGAGATGGATACACTCCTTAAGAGCCACTGAGCCCCCTGGTTTGAATGAAGCAATGTCGTTCAAACCATTCTTAGAGGGATTCACTTCGGTGGGGGATGGAGACATAGACTTAGTCCACCCTCATCTGTACTTTATGTCACCATCAGTATTTCATCATTTCTATATTTCTATATATACCATCTTTTCATTATTAAGTGTCTACTACATTCACCCTATGTATCTTTCTCTATGTATATACTTGTCAAAGGAGTAGTTAATTCCGTTTCACTGCATAGGAACATTCACTGTCAGACAATTAATATCTAGATTCCACTGAAGTATCCACTTATTCTTACTCATTTTTGTTAATCTTATCTTCCGGATATTTTTGGGACTGTATTTTGCCAAGATATTCGGTATGAATCTAATCTAATGCCAAAGTTACAATTAACCATTATTGGATGATTTTTATATGTGCACCCCCTTTTCTCTCCTCCTCTGTGGCCCCCCCGGCACGGGGAGACAGAGCGCCATTGGCGCTCGTTGTCTTTGGCTGGTCCTGCCCACTGCACATCACTGCAGACATGGGTTGAGCCAGCCAAGCGGAAACCGGATGCAGATCTCTGCTTCCGGTTCCGTGACCCGTGCCGGTGGAGCGCGGATGCCATTTCCGGTTCCACCAGCGCTATGACGCCAGTCATGCGCACTCCTCATGGCGGGGCTGTCCTGGGGTCCACGGTCCGGGAAGCCCCGTAGGCTGAGCGCCAGCTGATGACAATCCGGCCAAGATAAAGGTACTATATAAATACATTCATTTTCCCTTCATTTCCATACTCCTTGGACTGCGCTGGCTGATCCCCAGGTGTGGTGTCCGCTTTGTCATTGTCGCACAGGTAACCTTTATCCCCTACATTTCCCTATGGGACACACTGGACTCCATCTTTTTGATGACCCAGGTGTCTGACTTTGGAGCTTTGAAACTCACTTTACAATTAATATATCCCCTATTTACTATATATTTCCCTTTTTAGTTGGTCCATATTGTCAGTCTTCTGGCGTTACGGCCTTCCTTTTGGGACTTCAGGTGGCCACACTGACCTGGAGACAGGGGGTCTACATTTGAAATCATCCCACGGTTTATTCCAATATAGTGGTCTTGTCTGACCTATGGGACATATCTGTTCATGACAGTGAATCCACATTTGCGGTGAACCAGCTTTGTTTTTAGCTACCCTACAGGCTTTACACCTATCGCAAGATTAACCATGTAAGTGTTTTTCTGTTTCAACATAGACAGATATACAAGCTATTTCAAAATAAACATATAACAATGTATGTATATGATGCTATGCTAATATTTGTGCTGTGTATTATACCTTCACAATGTATAAAGACATAATTATATTGCTGTTGTTTTTTGTTGTCAGAACACTTTCCAATTTGAACCTCCCCTGAAGAAGGAAATTGACTTTCCGAAATATATTGGGCATTGGTTCCTGTCATCTTATGGTCATGGTTATTTTCTTGATGGTTATATAATGCCTGTAATGCTTTTATTGTTTATACACTCATATGTTTTTTCACTTTAATAAATAATAAAAAATTTTGCATAGATCTTTGAATCAATTACATTTGTGTGCCTAAAAAATCCCAAATCCAGGGGAATTTTTCCTGTGTAAATTGGAATAAGGTGGTGCTTGTGACATTTACACAATTTTAACCGGTTGCCGACCGCCGCAAGTACATATACTGCGGCGGTCAGCCCCGGCCAGGCAAAGTGACATATGGGTACGTCACTAGCCTGTCACTGGCTTGTGAGCCAATAGCGGGCGAGCGCGCACCCGCGGAGGCGTGCGCCCGCCCCGGCTCGTTCCCTAAGAAGTTAGTGCGTGTGACCGGCAGACCCGATGTCCGCCGGTCACTCGCGATCGTGCGCCGTGAAGGGAGAAAGGCAAGCGGCTAATGTAAACAAAGCCGCCTGTCATTCTCCCCTGTGTAAAAATGGAGATCAAACGGTTCTACTATGTAGGACCATTGATCTCTGTTCTTACACCAGTAGCCATGTCCAATGACAGTTAGAAATAGAAACACGCCCCTAGGGACATATTTAACCCATCCTTCCCCAATAAAGTTAACCCCTTCCCTGCCAGTGTCGTTTTTACAGTAACAGTGCATATTTATTGCACTGATTACTGTAGTAATGTCACTGGTACCCCCAAAATTGTCAAAAATGTCAGTCAAGGGTCCGATCTGTCCGCCGCAATGTCGCAGTCCCGCAAAAAAAAATTGCAGATCGCCGCCATTACTCGTTTAAAAAAAAAAAAACAACAAAAATTACAAAAATCTTTCCCTTAGTTAGTAAACGCAATAACTTTTGCGCAAACCAATCAAAATACGCTTATTGTGATTTTTTTTACCAAGCATTGGTAGCAGAAAACAAATTTACCAAAAATGTTAAAAAATTTAGATTTTTACATTTTTTGGGGGGGGGGGGGGGAATTTCATATAAAAAAATGTGAAAAATATTGTTATTTTTGCAAAATTTTCGCTCTTTTTTTGTTTATAGCGCATGATCAAAAAATCGCACAGGTGATAAAATACCACCAAAAGAAAGCTCTGTTTGTGGGGACGTCAAATTCGTTTAGGTACAGCATCGCACGACCGCGCAATTGTCCGTTAAAGTCACGCAGTGCCGAATTGCAAAATACCCCCCGGTCGGAATGGGGGTAAAATCTTCCGGTGCTTAAGTGGTTAAATGCGTCACCGTAGCTTTACATTGATGTATTCCAGAAACAAATATGAAAAAGCACCTGGAGTCCCTAAAGAGTTTGCCTCAGTCTTTTCTAAGCCTTTGTTTCTAATTTCAGGCCCGATTCACATATACAGCTGCGCTCATAGATTTACATACCCTTGCAGAATTTATGGTTTCTTGGCCAATTTTCCGAGAATATGAATGATAACAGAGGACTACATCATGGATTTACGGTAGTTGGCTTCTGACACAGGTTATAATGAAACTGGCCTGATAGAACAGTACTGACTAGGCCTATCCGAGACCTTAAAAGATGAACTAGCCAGAGTTGGGGTACCCACTTCCTTGGAAGGTCTGATCCTTCTGGTCACCCAATTAGATTGCTGCTTCCATGAATGAAGAAGTGAGAGACAGTTTCCAGCTAATTTACGGTCCTTGGGTCTCTCAGGTCTTGTGGCTTCTGCCCCACCTTCCACCTCCTCCTCCTCTGAGGAACCCATGCAAATAGGCATGGTCCTTCGTCCACTAACTGAGGAGGAATGCAAGAGACGTCACTCTCAAGGACTTTGTCTCTACTGTTGGAAAGCCGATCACCAACTACAATCATGGCCGGTCCGACCCGCAACCTCACCTGGGAAGGAATCCATAGCCCCTTCTTCCTGGACGTCCACTGTTCCATCCGCCTCCTCTTATTTATTTGTTCCTCTCTCTCTCCAGTGGGGAAGTAGAA
Organism: Pelophylax lessonae; assembly: GCF_965119305.1. Taxonomy (NCBI): domain Eukaryota; kingdom Metazoa; phylum Chordata; class Amphibia; order Anura; family Ranidae; genus Pelophylax; species Pelophylax lessonae. Next base: position 381,338,782 of record NC_138768.1, on the reverse strand, counting down.
ATCACCAGATAACAGTCATCATCGACTCAGGGGCCAGTGGCTGTTTCATAGATCAGACCTTGGTACGATCCCATCATCTGCCTATGCAACTAAAGTCACACCCTTTATCACTGTATGTGGTAGATTGGACTCCTATCAAGACAGGACCTGTACTACATGAAACAGGCCCCATCTGCCTCCTCCTTGGTCACCACAAAGAGACTATCAGCTTGGATATTGTACCTTCACTAATGTTTCCACTTATCCTTGGCCTTCCCTGGCTCTGCATCCACAACCCGGCCATAGACTAGATTAAACGCACACTCACCATCTCTTCCACCTTTTGCACCACCACTTGCTTAAAGGAGACACCTATGCATCTGCTCACGATGAATCCCGACCCTCCAGTCGCCTTACCAGACAAATATAAGGAATTCCAAGATGTCTTCAACAAGAAGAATGCGGATCGATTACCCCAGAGACATCCATATGACTGTCCAATCGACCTGCTCTCAGGCGCTCCTATCCCCTATGGATGCACATTCCCTTTCTCAGAAGCTGAGCTCACACACCTTAAGGAGTATATCTCTGATAGCCTCAAACCTTCCACATCCCCACCAGGAGCAGGCATATCCTTTGTTGGTAAGAAAGTTGGAGGTCTTCGCCCATGCATTGATTACCGTGCCCTGAATCGCATCACTATTAAGAACCGATATCCCCTACCTCTGATACCCGAGCTCCTAGATAGATTAAAGAAAGCGAAAATATTCTCGAAATTAGATCTACGAGGTGCATATAATCTGGTTTGTATTCGTAAAGGAGATGAGTGGAAGACGGCATTCAGGACACGTTACGTGTTACGTGTTACACTTTGAATACCTTGTCATGCCCTTTGGGCTCTTGTCACGGAACCATGAACCAGACGTACAACAACAGATAAGTGAAAATAAGAAAGCTTTATTGAAAAACAAGCTGTAAAGCAAAAGTCCAAACGGATAGCGAAACTGATGCAGAGTCTTTTGCGAAGCCAGGGGTCAGGAACCAGCAGGGTAGTCAGACGAAGCCAGGATCAGGAACCAGCAGGGTAGTCAGACGAAGCCAGGATCAGGAACCAGCAGGGTAGTCAGACGAAGCCAGGATCAGGAACCAGCAGCAGCAGCAGTCTTAGAAGCATGTGAACACAGGAGGACCAAGCAGGGAACTGAAGCCACAGACCTCCTATATATATGAGCTAGGCATCCAGCTCCTCCCAGTGGGAAGGAGGAGCCGCAGGGTAGGAGGCTACAAGAAACCCAGAAACCAAGATGGCCGCCAGCACATGTCAAACGAAGGAGAACAGCAAGAAGGTAAGACCATGACAGTACCTCCCCCTCAAGGGCCCCTCCTCCGCGGAGTAAAGAACGGTTTCTGAGGGAAGCGTGCGTGGAAGGCTCGGAGCAAGGCAGGAGCATGGACATCTGCGGAGGGAACCCAGGAACGCTCCTCTGGACCATAACCACGCCAATGAACCAAAAACTGCACCCGACCGCGGACCAGGCGTGAGTCCAGGATATTGCTCACCTCATACTCCTCACGATTGCCCACTCGGACTGGACGAGGCCGAGGAACCGAGGAAGTGAAACGATTACACACCAGTGGCTTCAACAGGGAGACATGAAACACGTTGGAGATCCGCATGCCAGGAGGAAGCGCAAGGGCATAGGCTACCGGGTTTACCCTGCGAAGCACTCGGAAGGGACCAACAAAGCGAGGCGCCAGCTTGGGAGTGGGCACTCGAAGGTTGAGGTTGCGGGTAGACAACCATACACGGTCTCCGACCTGGTAGGAAGGAGCAGGCGCTCGTCTGCGATCAGCCTGGAGTCTCTGGCGCTGCGCAGAGACCTCAAGGGACCTCTGGATCTGTACCCAAGAAGCACGTAGGACGGAAAGGTGATCCTCCACAGCCGGAATATCCTGGGGAGAGAATACCTCCGGTAACACGGCAGGTTGGAACCCATAGTTGGCCATGAAGGGAGACGTCCCAGAGGAAGAGTTCACCGCCGTGTTCCTGGCAAACTCAGCCCAAGGCAGGAGGTCAACCCAATTGTCTTGGTGATCGGAGACATAGCAACGAAGGAATTGCTCCAAGGCCTGATTGGATCGTTCTGCGGCCCCATTGGACTGAGGGTGGTAGGCCGAGGAGAAGGAGAGATGAATCCCCAACTGGGAGCAAAAGGCGCGCCAGAACCTGGACACAAACTGACTCCCCCGATCCGACACAATCTCCTTGGGCAAACCGTGCAACCGGAAGACCACTGGGCTGGGGCCACTGTAAGACAGCCGAAACCTTCTCAGGATCCATGGAGAACCCCTCAGCGGAAATGATGTAACCTAAGAAGGTTACCTGGGATCGGTGAAATTCGCATTTCTCAAGCTTACCGAACAGCTTGTTCTCTCGTAACCGTTGCAACACTCGTTTGACATCCAGAATGTGGGTCTCCATGGACTCAGAATATACCAAGATGTCATCCAAATAGACCACCACACACTGCTGCAACAGGTCACGGAAAACATCGTTGATGAATTCCTGAAAGACTGCGGGCGCATTGCATAGCCCAAAGGGCATAACCAAGGATTCATAATGACCGGTCCTGGTGTTAAACGCGGTCTTCCACTCATCGCCCGCCTTGATCCTTACGAGGTTATAGGCCGCCCTCAGGTCGAGTTTGGTAAAGACCGTGGCCCCTTTAAGGCGATCGAACAGCTCGGAAATCAAGGGTATCGGGTAAGCGTTCTTGATCGTGATGCGATTGAGACCCCTGTAATCGATGCAAGGCCTCAACTCACCGCCCTTCTTTTTCACAAAGAAAAATCCAGCCCCTGCCGGGGACGAGGATTTGCGAATGTGTCCGCGTGAAAGCGCCTCCCTCACGTACTCCTCCATGGCCTCATTCTCCGCTACCGACAGTGGATAGACTTTGCCACGGGGAGGAACGGCACCAGATTGTAACTCGATGGCACAATCGTATGGGCGGTGCGGAGGTAGGGCAACCGCGCGCACCTTATCGAATACATCCCGGTACTCCTCGTATTCAGGGGGCAACAGAGAGTCCGAGGAAGTACACAGCAACTTGACAGGCCCATGGATGCAACTAGCCCCACACTGCGGTGACCACGAGAGGATCTCGGCCGATCTCCAATCGAAAATCGGATTATGCTTCTGGAGCCAGGGGTACCCCAAGACCACCGAGTAGTGTGGAGACGAAATAACCTGGAAGCAGACCGACTCTCTGTGAACAGCACCAATGGCTAACCCCACTGGAAGGGTCTCATGAGTCACGTGTGGCGGCAGAAGGGGTCTGCCGTCTATCGCCTCAAGAGCCAGAGGAGAACCTCGAGCCTGCAGAGGAATGGAATTGGCGGCAGCGAATACACTATCAATGAACAAACCACCAGCACCAGAGTCCACCAACGCCTGGGTCGTCACCGAGCCCCCGACCCAGGAGAGGACAACAGTGATCAGTGGTTTGTCAACACGGGAAACCGGGGGCGAGGAGACTCCACCCAAGATCTGCCCCCGACAGGATCTCAGGTGCGAGCGTTTCCCGGACGGTTCGGACATGCCAACCGAAAATGCCCACCGAGACCACAGTACATGCATCGGCCCTCGCGTCTCCGGAGTACCCTCTCCCCCTCGGACAGGCGAGCAAACCCCAGCTGCATGGGTTCACCCCCAGACAAGTCATCCCCAGGAGGCGTGGGAGGAGAGGGAGGCACGGGTGGGACAACAAAGGTAGGCGCCAATCTGTTAGGAGGCCTCCGCAGACTCTCCTTAAAGGAAGGTCTCTCCCTGAGTCTGGTGTCAATCAAAATCAGGAAAGAAATAAGAGACTCGAGCTCCACTGGTAGGTCCTTAGCTGCAACCTCATCCTTCAAGGCATCCGAGAGACCATGAGAGAAAGCAGCGACCAGAGCCTCATTATTCCAGCCCACCTCTGCTGCCAGGGTACGAAACTCAATGGCGTATTCAGCTACGGATCGTGAACCCTGTCTGATGGACATAAGGAGCTTTGCAGCAGAGGCAGCACGAGCCGGCACATCGAATACCTTCCGAAGAGAAGCAACTAAACCGGAAAACTCGGCAACCACCGGATTGTTGTTCTCCCATAAAGGGCTGGCCCAGGCCAAGGCCTTGTCCGAGAGCAGCGAGATTAAGAAGCCCACCTTTGATCTCTCAGTAGGAAAGGCATGTGGCAGCAACTCGAAATAAATGCCCACCTGGTTAAGGAAACCTCGGCACTGAGTTGGCTCTCCCCCAAAGCGCTGTGGAAGGGGGGCAGAACCGGACATACCCCGAAACACCGCAGGCGCAACAACAGGTGTCGGGGTAGACTCTGGCGCAACAACCGGAGCGGCAGTAGGAGCGGGCCCAGGAGCGACAACCGACCCATCGCCAACGGGAGCGAAATGAGCCGTGCGTTCAAGCAGGGTTTGCAACGCCACGGCGAACTGACCCAACAGGTGATCCTGCTGATCAAGTCTGGCAACCAGCGAGGGTAGTGAGGATGGCCCTGTACCGTCAGAATTCATGGCCTGTGGTACCGTGCGTTCAAGCAGGGTTTGCAACGCCACGGCGAACCGACCCAACAGGTGATCCTGCTGATCAAGTCTGGCAACCAGCGTGGGTAGCGAGGATGGCCCTGTACCGTCAGAATTCATGGCTTGGTCCTAATGTCACGGAACCATGAACCAGACGTACAACAACAGATAAGTGAAAATAAGAAAGCTTTATTGAAAAACAAGCTGTAAAGCAAAAGTCCAAACGGATGGCGAAACTGATGCAGAGTCTTTTGCGAAGCCAGGGGTCAGGAACCAGCAGGGTAGTCAGACGAAGCCAGGATCAGGAACCAGCAGGGTAGTCAGACGAAGCCAGGATCAGGAACCAGCAGGGTAGTCAGACGAAGCCAGGATCAGGAACCAGCAGCAGCAGCAGTCTTAGAAGCATGTGAACACAGGAGGACCAAGCAGGGAACTGAAGCCACAGACCTCCTATATATATGAGCTAGGCATCCAGCTCCTCCCAGTGGGAAGGAGGAGCCGCAGGGTAGGAGGCTACAAGAAACCCAGAAACCAAGATGGCCGCCAGCACATGTCAAACGAAGGAGAACAGCAAGAAGGTAAGACCATGACAGCTCTGCAATGCTCTGGCTACATTCCAACACTTTCTGAATGATGTCTTCCATGATATACTAGATTCTTTCATTGTAATATATCTAGATGACATCCTGGCCTTCTCCTGCTGAACACAATGAGTACATGAGGCAAGTGCTTCTCCTTCTTCATGAGCACAGACTCTATGCTAAATTGGAGGAATGTGTTTTTGATACTGAACCAGTGGAATTCCTGGGGTACATAATACAAATGGATCCCCATAAGATCACAGCTATCCTGGAATGGCCTATACCCAAAGACAAGAAGTCTGTACAGCAATTCGTGGGATTCGCCATCTTTTTTAGGCGTTTTTTCAGAGGTTTTTCCCAGGTATGTTCCCTCATAACAGCCTTGACTAAGAAACACGACCAGTTCACATGGACCAGCCAAGCTCAAGAAGCCTTTGAGAAACTAAAGAGACTGTTTACCCAAGCTCCTATCCTCATTCAGCCCGATACCACAAGGGCCTTCTTCTTTGAAGTAGATGCCGCCAATATTGCCATTGGAGGTATCCTGTCCCAAAGAGGAGAGAAGGATGACCGGCTCCATTCCGTAGCATTCTACTCTTGGAAACTCCTGCCCGCTGAAAAGAACTACGATGTGGGCAAAAGGGAACTTCTTGAGGTCAAGGGCACTCTAGAAAAATGGCGCCATCTATTTAAAGGAGCACCCTTACCTATAACCATATTTACAGACCACCGTAATCTAGAGTATCTACGTGCTGCCAAAAGACTACATTCCTGTTAAGCCTGCTGGGCCTTGTTCTTCTCCAGATTCAACTTGCAGATCACCTACCGCCCTGGGTCAAAGAATCCATAAGCGGATGCCCTGTCACACATGTATGAAAAAACAGACTCAATAGATCACACCCAAAAAAACATTCTACCCCCACACAATTCCTAACAATACAGGTCTCACTCCTAGGTCGTATACGCAACTCAGCGGTCCAACCGCCGGTTACTGTACCTCCTCTGACCCAGAAACAAGGATTGTGGTACCACAACGAACAGCTGTATGTACCACCCTCACTCCAGTCTGAGGTAATTGGCCAGTTCCATGATACCCTCTCAGTGGGCCATGGAGGAGTTACCCAGACACTTGAAAACATTAGCCGTTATTTTTGGTGGCCTTCTATCAAGACGGACATCAGGGATTACGCCCTCTCATGCAATGTACTGTATGTGCCCGGTCAAAGACCCCAAAGATAAAACCAGTGGGCCTTCTACAACCTCCGGCAGTTCCTCAAGGGCCATGGACTGACATAGCCATTGACTTTATTGTGGGTCTACCCCTATCACACAAACACCACACCATCATGGTGGTAGTGGATAGATTCACAAAGATGGCACATTTCATTCCTTCCATAGGACTCCCATCTGCCGGCAAGTCCGTCTCCTTGTTCCTGCAAAACATATTTTGCCTACATGGATTGCCCCAAACCATAATCACTGATTGAGGTTCTCAATTCACCTCCTGTTTCTGGTTCCATTTTTGTTGTCACCTAAAGATTCAGCGCTGTTAATCTTCAGATTATCATCCTCAGATTAACGGACAAACAGAACGTACCAACCAGATGTTAGAACAATACCTTCGCTGTTCACCACGCATCTTCAAGACGATTAGCCATCTTTGCTTCCCGCAGCAGAGTTCTCCTATAACAACCACATGCACCACTCCAGCAAAATTACACCTTTTTATGCCAACTATGGGTTCCATCTATGTGCCTTTTCTTACCTGCCTTGTCCTAATACAGTACCCGATGTAGCCTCAAGTCTGAACAAACTCAGACAACAAAGGCATATGTTGTAATGGACCCTGAAAATAGCACAACAACACTACAAAGGATATGCCGACAAGAAAAGGTCCCCAGCACCCACCTATGTGCCAGGGGACAAAGTCTGGCTGTCTACACAGCATATGCATTTGTCCTGCCCCTCATGGTAGTTGGGACCACGCTACATAGGGCCTTTCACTGTAACCGAGATCATATCTCCGGTGGCTGTCCGTCTAGATCTCCCTTCCACCTACCGGCTACACCCGGTTTTCCATGTGTTCCTCCTAATACCATGGAAACCCAACAGATTCCCTTCCCGTATTGTTGCTCTACCCACTCCAGTGGTTGTAAATGGCTCTGAAGAATTTGAAGTCCAGGAGATCCTCAACTACAGACTTCATAGGGGAAATCTGGAGTATCTCATCCACTGGAAGGGTGTCATGGGTCTGACCCCTGCTACTGTTTACCTGCTTCTGTGAATTGATCTCCTTTACGACCCGGCTTGACTTTTGGACTTCCCTTGCCTTCTGCCTGCACCTGACCTCGGCTCACCTCTGACCTTGAACCTGCCTGCTCCTTTGGATTCCATGCCGCTCGCCTGTTGTTGACCCGGCCTGTGAACTGATCCGTTTGCCTGTGAGCCCCAGCATGAGAGTGGACTCGGGCATTCCAGCCTTCAGCCTGCCTGCTGTTTGGATCCTCCTACCTGCTGGTTGTCTCCTCTAAAGTATCTGGGACCTAGGAGCTGCCCGCCAGGCCCTCATACCATTCTGCCCCCCCCTGTGCCACCTGTCTGTTCTACCAGGGGCAGCGAGTCTGATACGTAAGGGAGGCCTTCCTCTGCACTATCGGGCTCATCAGTCAGGTACGTGAGAAAGTGACACAGGGGTATGACCCATAGGTTAGAGCTTTCCACAGGAGACACCCGGGTCGGCCAACCCTATTTCACACCCTGAGGTCACGTCTAGAGAGGGGGCACTGTCACGCCACTGCTGTGTACTTATCCACTCCTGGGCACCCGTGGCGTCCTCGTGGCGGAGTCAAGGCACTTGCGGCTCTCAGAGACCTCTCTCCTGGGTATGCGGCAGTTCCCTCTCTCCCTCTCGCCGCCGAGGTCTGCGGAAATAAAACGCTGTCGCGGCAAGATAATGGTCGCCATGTGGACCCGTCTTCCTCCACAGGGAGGAGGTGGAGGGCTGCTGGTCTGGTAGGGGAAGGAAGGTCAGGGACTATGGTGCAAATCAAAATGGCACCGGGTCCCTGACTTCCCTTTAAAGCTCCTGTGTGCCCCACCTACTGGTGGGAGGTGGTCGGTCATTTGATCTATTTAAACCAAGCACCCCTTCCAGTCAGTGCTTGGTTATTTTCCTTGCTCTAGTATACCTGCCTTTTGTCCTGTTTCTTAGCCCCTGTTCCTGGTGCCTGACCCTTGATATTCTGTTTGACTCTCCTTGCCTGCCACCTGACTTCTTTTGCCAGCCAATTGCCCTGACTTCGGATTGACTGACCTCGCTTTCTGCTTCTTCCAATTAAAGGCCTCCGTGCCACCACAGACCCTTCGGGACCCTGTCCCCACTTCCAAGTGCTCCTGAGGGTCGTGGTTGTAAAGGAATGCTGTTCCATTGCAATTGGGTTCCGTCACTGCTGCAAGACTCCAGGAAGGTTGTGACAACTACTATTACAAAATGTTGTGGTGAAACCTATGAACAAGACTGTATCATGGATATATTTTATGAAATGTTGTGTGGCATATTAGCATGTTTTATATTTATCTACAATATAGGGATTTTATGTAATAGTTGTGCCTCAAAAATCCCATCCTTTACATTACAATACAGAATAAACAATTTAGTTGTGGACTTCAGGTCAAAAAAAAAGTTTGCTATGTAACTTAATAAAATGCTGAAAGAGCTCTTAAATTATTCAGGGACATTTATGACCTCAGTTCAGTTGCATATCCAGGGTATAGCATGTATGGCACATGCCCATGGCGCTTTTTGAATGGGAACACCATTTGACTCAGCAGTAGGGATGGCCAGGGCTGTACTAGGCCCTGACCCTGTCTGCCCCCAAAGAATCTTGTGACACCTGTAAACTGTCTGTGACATGAGTAGTTACTATGAAGGAAGGCTGTCTGTGAGTTAGAAGACAGCTCAGTATGTGACCGAGGATGGGCTGAGACTGTACTCTGTGATCTGATGCTGTACTACAAGGAGGGTGAGCTGATCAGGAGGACTGAAAGGAAAGACAGAAAGTAGAGAATAGTGGATTCTAATTTAGAATGGGGGGGGGGGGGCTCTGATGTATAGGTGGCCTCTGATGTTTATGGTGGGTGCAGATAGGGGGGCTACGATATGAGGGGAGCTGCGATGTGAATGTAATAAAAGCGGAGTTCCGGCCTCAAATACCTTTTTAACTAAAAATACTCCTATAATACTAATCCATTGCCCTTTACAGAACCGCTATTCTCATACTTACAAGGTATTGGATTTTAGTCAAAATCTTACTTTTAAAAACGCTGTCTGAGCGCGGCCATCTTAGATGTGGGCATCTGAAGCCGCAGTTTAATCTGCTGTGTCTTTCTTCCTGATTCCAGGGAGTGTTCGGGGAGTTCTTCCTGATTCCAGCCTCCTGGGAGTGATGACAAACAGCTCCCAGGACGCAATGCAAAGGCGGAAGTGATGTCGGCGGCCGCAGAGAGGGGGAGAAGGAATCAAAAATGCCCTGAAAATAAGGTAAGGGACCCCCAAAACATCCAAACAGAAGTGCACCCTGTCATTGATCTTTAGGACTATATGTCCAATGATTCTGTGTGCGCTGCCATACTGTGAATGTAGGCAGTCGCCTACTGGAGTATGTGGTACCTTACTTTCTGTTGAGATATGGTTTGGTATGGGTTAAGAGTTGTGTAAGCACTTTAATGTGCTAGCAGGCTGCCCAGGGGGCTAGGAAGGGACTAGAGCTCTGCCCCCTTGTGGAGGGCTATAAATACAAGGGGAGGCAACCTATCAGGGTCTTTTTGGCCTTCCACGTGGGAATGTACAGGAAGGAATGCTGCAGAATGTAGTTCTACTCTTGACATGTGTCCTCCCTTTTATGGATACCCAGTTGGTGTACCTGAAGTGGACTCCTCTCAGATGGACTTTTGCTGTACGGACTTTTAACATTGCATTAATGTATCAGATGAGAAGCCTGAGTTAGGAGGAGTTGGGATTATGTTCCAAGAGAACGTCTGGTCTGACGTTCCTGGGAAAAGACGTACATGTAAAGAGTACAAAAGAGCAGGGGGGGGGAAAGGAGTTCAAGAGAACACTATAAAGGGTTAACAAGTGGTGAAAGCTGAAAAGTAAAAGGCTATATTGCCGTTTCCATGAGTAACCGGAGGAGTATTGGGTGCTATAGCTGCCAGCCAGCAGAATAGTGTGACTTAGCAGAGATAATGGAGAGTTTTGGTAGTGAGGGAGTTTCTGAGCTTAACACCCTCCCTAGCGACCGGTGACCCATACACAGGACCCACATCATGGCATGGAGCCACTGTGTATCTAGCCTGTATGTCACATAAGAGAGAGAGGATTCCTGGAAATACAGAAGCTCAGAAACATGCAGAGAGTTCACGCTTAATGAATACAGCTAAGAAAGTATGAATCACTGTAAAGTGCATTGTACACAACGAGTCAATTACATGGAGGAGAACTTGCTCGCTTCTATCTTGGAGTGCCGTATTAATGCTGATTTCATGAATGTGGCCTCTGCCTGTAAGCACAGGCATTAGCGAGCACAGTTTACCCCGCCCACATGCATGCCCCTTTACACAGCACCAGAGTTCTGCCTGTAGTGCTGTATTCGGGCACATGCGCAGTACAGGCAGCACTCTGGTGATGTGTTTTTTCTCTCAGTCCAAGTCTATTAGTTCCTCACAATCTACAAATTTGTATAAAAAATTCTAATCATTAAATATGGACCAGCAAATAGGAAAAGCTGTAAAACCCGTATCAAATTTGAGATTAAGGTAAATATTACAAATATGACTCAGACTGTAGTTCCTGAAGGTGCACTATAATCTCTTTTTATATAAGAATGATAATAAAAATGCACTTATTTGGTTTGTCATTGTGTCATTGTCATTGTGTCATTCATAAGGACTCTTTGTTGGACAGAACTCCCCTAAGACACTCTTCATCCCTCTTTTACTCATTTTTTACTGATAGGGAGATTAAAAGTGAGCCACTGTTTCTAAAACATTGAGAAGATGACCAAGGAATTGTGTTCTCCCAAGCTCAAAAAGACAGTATAGTCCTTTTCTCGCATCCATTGCTTGTAAATATCAAGAAAGTAGCTAAAAATTTCAGACTAGATAGTACAGGACACCCAATGTCCTTCATCAGATGTTCCCACAAGTGTCAGACCATTGTTGGAGATGCCTAGGGGCTGAAGGAACCCTTTCACATATCCATTGGGAATGTCCCAAGTTGAGGGAATTCTGGGATTCTCTAGAACTCAATGCCTCTGGAAATATCCCCAGCAGCTTACCTACTGTATGATACCCCTCTTTCCATTAGGAAATACAAGGGTTCATTGCTCAAACACCTCCTGAATGCTGCGAAGGCCTGAATCCCAGCAATGTGGAAACAAATCTTGCACCCTATTATCTCACAGTGGCAAGCTAGGGTCACAGAATTACAACAAATGAAGGAGCTCACCATGGCTCTGAGGGAGCAAGAAGAAAACGTCTAAAAAATTGGAGACCCTGGTGGCTTTTATCGATGTAGCCAGGGCAGACGATCCCTCCACTCATCTGACTGCTCCCCCCAGCTGGTGTCGGCTTGTGATCCTCTGCCATCCTACACCAGTTTAGTACACAGCTGCGGGTATATGTATATGCAGACTTTCTCCTCACCGCTGCTGACAGGAGCAGCTGTGAAGCACTGAAGCATGTACCTGTGTCCCCGCATGGGAGCGGGCTTTATAATTATCCCTCCCTCTTCTCTCTGGGTAAAAAAACTAGGAAGGAGACTCAACACAGTAGTCCTCTGGCACCAAGTCCTCTATTACAAGACACTGAAAAATAAATCAATCCTTCACAGGTGAGGGATTAATTTATATTTTTGATGGGAATTATAGTTCTTGAAAGGGGTGCTGCATCATCTTTGTTAATGGAGACTATGACTGCCGGACATCAGTTCCCACAGTTTCCTGTTTGGAGAGAAGGAGAGTTTTCACTGATTTCCCAGGCAAAAATTGAGGTGAGAGATAGCATCACTGTATCTTCAAGGTCTGATCTGAGAGACTGTGGCCTATGAGGATTCAGGACCTGATCACTGCAGTTGCCGATAGCCAAGCCCTTAGGACCTGCCAGGAAGCGGTGAGCTAAACCATGCATCCTAAATGCCCGCCACACACTGTTAGTCCAAATAGAGATTGCCCTACTTGGCAACCAGTCCCTTATCATTCTGCCCCACTCCTAAATGGACAGTGCATCACCTAAAGAAGGGCCTCACCAAGAACCAGCCAATGTTGAATTCCAGGCGCCAGGGACTTTCAGGCACCTTCAAGGGTACCCCATCCACTAAATACTCATACACCCACTTACTGTTGGGGTTGTATGCACAAAGTGTACACCAGTACCCTTTATAAATCTTCTGAATTGGTTGAGATTCTTTAGAGACTCTCCTTATCCAGCTGTAGTTTAGTTTAGTCTTGCTATAACTTTTGAGTGTCAGCTAATGGGTAATTAACCATTTCACCCTTCATAGTGTTCTTAAGCCTATATAAATACATTTTTTAATTATCCTTTTATTGTTTACTTTGCTTTAATACATTTTTTTAATTATCCCCATGCAGTTTGGGGCCTTTTTCCTGTGCATTCTTAGTGCAGTAGCCCATTACCCATAAGTCCACAGGTGTAAATGGCTTTAAATCTAAGACCAAGTGTGTCAATGGGGACCGAGCGCTTAAGAGAGTTGGGGCAGAACAGAGGATCCATCATCACCAGCAGCTCCTGCAGCGGTAGCGCTAAATTGAGGTCAAACTCCATTAACTTCTTTACCGGAAACTCCATCCTGAGCCCTAGCACTTTTAGGTATCCACTGAGTTAGCTGCTTGGATAATGAGGGTGGAAGGGGAAGTATCTGGACGAGCCTCTTCTCCCCTGCTCTCTTTCCCCCCAACCCAACCCAATCCCTACCTGTGGAATTCTGCTGGTTTTCTCCTAAGCTCTTTCCCTTTCTTTCCCTTCCCTAACCCTGTCTATCCGTATCTTAGCTTTACTCATTTTTCTAAGATACATTCTAGCCCTTTCAAATATTTAAAAAAGATAACTTAAGAGGGAAGACAGCTATATTCGTATCTCGTATAGCTTACAGTACCTTGTATGGATACCTTATGATGTCCTGCTCTACGTGTCTGTAACACGTTACACATGTCTACATTTTGATATGTTCTTTCCTATTGAATAAAGGATTTAAAGACTTTTTGTTGGCATCAGCTGGCAAATGCAGAACCAAGCAGCAGGTAATGACAAGTTAGAGTTACCTAATCACGGCAAACATTGGTCAAAACGTTCTGGTAATCTTGATTCACAATGATTACCGCAATACTCGCACTTTGTTTACTCAGGTATCATTATTAATGTCACTATCAAACACCGCCTTTGTTTGCTCCAGATCTCCTTAGCATTTCCCACAAAACAGTAATTCTATAGGAACATTTCCTTTTCTAACATGTAAACTAATTTCACTCCAGATATTTAAGTGTAAGTGATACACAAGTCATTTAGAAGTTACCTTCATCACTTTCCTCCTCCAGGTAACACACCTTTGCTTGTAAATAGTACGGATTTGCAATAACCCACTGCTGGTTGATTGCAGTTTGTATATAGCAGGTCTTGCGTTCAACTGAAATAAAAAGAAATCCGATGGTAATAAGCCAAGCTAGATATGATCCATGGCAGAGCAATAAACACTCATGATGATTAACTTTACATAACATCACTGTGGAAATAACTTGCTTATGTTGACTAAAGCAGGTCATACATTAGTAGGAAAAAAAAAAAAAGGATCAGATTCCTCCATGCACTTAATATCCCCTCCCCATTCGGGCCTTGTTATCTGACAGCGGGACCTGGCGCTGCCAATGATGCAATTCAAATGGCAATGCAGCCAGTGATTGACCAAACTTTTTCATATGACAGAAGTCAACTTCTGTTTGACAAAAGTCAATCTAACAAATAACTCCCTGTTTGACTTCTGTCAAACAGGGATGACCACACACTGATCAAAATTTGGCCAGTCTCTGCTGAACCACCTGAATTTCGATATGCTATTGGCTACTTTCAGCAGAATTCAGCTTTTAGTAGCTTAAAATGGGTAGACTACTGAAACACAATTTTTGATTAATTAGTCTGGGCAACAGCACCTCACTAATACTTGCACTGTTATGGTACCAAAAAATATATTCAACTTTTACAGGTGTTGTAGGTGGGTAAAAAAATGTCCTAGTCTTAGACTGCTGGAATTGCTTGGCAGGAGATAATAAAGAATCTAACACTTCCAGAACCCATGGTACCCCATTCACCGGTTTGATCTACGGGCATCTACATCACCACTGAGTGCTGTTGTGGCATAGGGGCTGGCAGGGCCCTAAAAGGCTTACAGTTGGAGACAAGGACAATCCTGGAAATGTCAGATTCTGCATATTCTTCATTCGTGGTTTCTTTTCAACACAGCAGACATTGGTGGCAGAGGAACAGGTAAGCATTAAAGTGTTTTTCTGGTCAATTCGTTTTTTTGGTGTAGCACCCTACAGGTAGGTGCTAGGTCAAATATAGTGGGCTTTGTCTGCCTAACAGCAGAGCCATGCTTTCCTTTGTGCAGGTAGGTTGTCATGGCTACCAAGTGTGTCTGCTGAGAGGGGAGTCTCCTCACTGGCCGTGAGGAGGCGGATGTCTCGGGGTGTCACTTGAGAATCCAGAGAGTGCTGAGCTGAGCTGAGGGGATCCGGTGTTCCGAGAGCCTGCTGAGCGTGAGAGGGGTCCAGTCCCAGGAAAGCCTACACAGGTCGTGAGTACTGCGGATTGCCCCTGGGGGTTTGCCAGAGTCAGAGGGGACAACTCTGGAAGAGGTTCTGGGATCCAGTGCCAGCTAGCTGAAAGGGGGTACCTAAGTTGAGGACCCTGAAGTTACAGAGGGGGTTGCATAGTCAGTGAACCCCAAAGAATTCCAAGAATTTTTTGGAAGATTTTTTCCAGGATTAAGTCCCAAGTGTAATTAGTTAAGCCTAAAGGAGTATCCCACTCATTCCCTTCTCCCATCCCCTTTTCTACAATAAAAACCACAAAACCAAGATGCCAGAGTCGTCCATGTCTCAGTACTCACACCCAGGGTCGCAGCTAACATGGGCTGGAGATGTAACCGGTAACAATGGCAGACCCACATCATGCCACAGGCCTAGAGAACCTGCTACATTGGTTTTGTTTTTTTGGATTGAGTGGGGAAGGGTTAGCTCTCCTGTCAAGCTTTTATTGCTGCCTGAATTGTACCATTGTCATCAAAACAGAATATGAGAGCAAATATAAAATGTAGGAGTTGTCCCCAGAACAAGAGGTGAGGGGAAATCTTCCAACGGGGGATCCTGTAACAGAGACAACAGTCTAAGAAGGGAATTTCCCTCACTGTAAGAGATTTCTACTATTTTCCTGCTGTGTCTCTGGGACAGGAAATGACAGGAAATTTTCCTAGGGGTATACACAGCAAAAATAAGTTGGCAGGGGGTTTAACCCTTCTCTACTCGATCCAAAACGAAATAAAGGTTTGGCTATACATTTAAGTGTTTTTTTTTTTTTTTTTTGCATGTTTATTATAGAGACAGTTACTTTTAATAGATCCATATAATTATCTGCATTCTTGTTTATTTTGGCTCCAAAGGATATGAAGAAGAGCATTTCGGATGTTTTTGTGAAATAGGGAGCCATCTGTCTGCACTTGTAATGTAATTTCTCATTGTACTATATGAAGCAATAAAATTTAACAAAAGCCATGACCTGTTGTACCTAGTGTTTGGCCGGTCACACTTGCCTGTCAACCACTCACTTAGGTATTAAGCCAACTGGATTAGTAAACCATTTCCTTCTGAAAGCTTAGATAGAGAACAGAGCAATATTTCATACTTTTATATTGTGGGCTCCAACCACAGATATGAACATGTTTCCATGTATATTACTCCTACAAAAGCTTTGTTTTCTTGTGATGAGAGTCATCCTGGAACAGTTTCTCAACCATCTAGTGTTTAGTGAATAGCTTTTACGTGCCAAGCATATTTTAGCTTCAATTGTTTACAACACTAATTAGTTAAGATGTAATATACTGTATATAAATAAATCAACAAAAATATTATAGCTGCTTCTCATCACCCTATATAGTAACACATTGTACACATTACGCTTTTACCTAATATTTAGAGCTGTGGTTTTACTTGCTAAAGCCACCTGCAAAGTATGTCCCAACCAGAAGATTCTCTCAAAGACCCATGTAGGGATAGACTTAGACCCTTAAATACACTGTGTAAAGGCAGTTGGGTTTTTTCTTTTTTTTTTTTTTTAAATGGAAGGGTCTGGAATAGCTGTTTAATTTATCCTGGGCATGAGCATGACCCAAACTGACTCTCCTCCACAACTCAAAGTTCAAAAATACTAAGATAGATACTGTCATTGCAACATTATTAATATTATTATTATTATTATTATTATATAGGATTTATTTAGAGCCAACGGTTTGTGCAGTGCTTTACAATGTGAGGGCAGAGAGTACAATTCAATACTTGAGGAATCAGAGGGACCTGCTTGTTAGAGATTACAATCTAAAAAAGAGGGTCAGATGCAGTGGCGTCACTAGGGTTGGTGTCACCCAGTGCGGTAACTCACGGTGTCACCCCAACCCCTTTTAATAATGTTTTTTTTTTTTTTTTTCGTAAATCATAGCAAATAACACTAAATGTAATGGAAATAGTGACATTAACAACTAGGAGAATTAAAATGACCTTTACATTACAATATCATATCCCATAGCCAGTGGCGTAACTACAACCTTCAGGGCCCCGGTGCACAAAACATGAAGGGCCCCCCTGACCTCCCCCTGAAGGCTGTGGACATGGTACAGGGGGAGATGGTTAGAGGCTGTGGACATGGTACAGGGGGAGATGGTCAGAGGCTGCAGACATGGTACAGGGGAAGATGGTCAGAGGCTGCAGACATGGTACATGGGAGATGGTCAGAGGCTGCAGACATGGTACAGGGGGAGATGGTCAGAGGCTGTGGACATGGTACAGGGGGAGATGGTCAGAGGCTGCAGACATGGTACAGGGGGAGGTGGAGGGGTCTTACCTGGCCGTGATGAGAGGTGCGCTCCACTGCTGGGCCACTGCAGTAATTTGCTTTAGATTTAAAAATGGCGCCCCGCCGGCGCCATTACGTCACTGTTGACAGAGAAGAGGCGGGACCGATTACTTAGCTGAGACTGAGAGGAGACAGGACAGAGAGGAGGTGGGGCGGAGGCGGGATGAAGTGCTTAGCTGGGAGGAGGCGGGACGGAGAGAAGACATCCTCGGGTCTGAGAGGAGGCGGAGCGGAGGCAGGACGAACTGCTTAGCTGGGAGGAGGCGGGACGGAGGTCGAGCATAATTGTAATAGTGCAGAGCTAGCTGATTTAGTCTGCCCCCGTTCCGTCTCCTCCCAGCTAAGCAATCCGTCCCGCCTCCTCTCAGACCCGAGGATGTCTTCTCTCCGTCCCACCTCCTCTCAGCTAAGCAACCAGTCCTGAATTCTCCCGATTGGCCAATCCGGGCCTGGGTGTCACCCTCCCCCCGGTGGACACCCTGGTGCGGTCCGCCCCCTCCGAACCCCCCTTGTTACGCCCCTAGTCAGATGATACAAAAGATAATATTGGTGGGGGATGAGCTGATGGAGAAAATAAAGTACAGTTATTAGGTGGGGGTAGGATAGGCTTCTATGAAGATGTGGGTTTTCAGGGATAGTTTAAAGCAGATGTGGAGTAGGAGACATTCAGACAGATTGGGGTAGTGAATGCCATCAGATTAGAGAGGCTCGAGAGAAATCCTGGAGGCAAGCATTGGAGGAAGTGACAAGGGAACTAGAGAGCAAGAGATCTTAGGAGCAACAATGACAGCGATTAGGTTGGTATTTTGAAACAAGGTTAGTGATGTAGCTGGGGCCGAGTTGTCGATGGCTTTGTAAGTTTTTGTTAGTATTTTGAATTTAATTTGTTGGATGCGCTGATGCCAGTGGAGGGATTGGCAGAGAGGAAAAGCAGACACTGAACAGCTGGTAAGGTGGATGAGTCTGGTAGCAGCATTCATGATGGACTAAAGGGGATAGCCTATGTAAAAGTAAGTCAATGAGGAGGGAGTTGCAGTAGTCAAGGTGGGAGATGACCAGGGAGTGATTTAGGAGATTTGTGGTGTCATAGGTTAGGAAGAGGCGTATTTTGGAGATGTTGTGTAGGTTGAAACAGCAAGTTTTGGACAGTGATTGGATGTGGGGCCAAAAGGAGAATTCAGAGTCCAGGATTACACCTAGCACCCTGGCACGGGGGAAAGGGTTGATAGTTGTGCCATCGATCTTGACAGAGAAGTCAGGAGAAGAGGCACGTGGGAGAGGAAATATTATGAGCTTGGTTTTGGATAGATTCAATTTGAGGAAGTGGTGTGACATCCAGACTGATATGTCTGTTAGTAAATTAGAGATACACATGGAGACTGATGGAATAAGCTGTGGCCTGTGGGGTAGAGAGATTTAGATGTCATCAGCATAGAAATTGTATTGGATTTCATGGGAGTATATCAACTAACCCAGAGAGAAGGTGTAGATCGAGAATAAGAGAGGTCCAAGAATAGAACATCCACTCTAATAGCTACTGTATACTGCTACAACCTGATATACCTGTTGCCGTCTTTAGTAAGTGACACATTCTTCCTAGGATCCATGTAGGTGATAAACATATATAAACGGTGTCAAAATATAGCTAAATCACAACACACCCCAAGTGAAATTTAAAAAAAACTATTTTTGTTATAATGTGTCTATCAAAAAATAAAGTGGCATCACAAAAAAACTTGCATTGAGCAGTATTGCGAGCCGTGCCAGCTGTGAACAGCATGAAATACATTCCTCCGCCTCGCAGTCATCAGTGTAGTAATGGACGTGGGTGAGATTCAGATGTCAGCTCCTGCCTCCAGACGCATATCGTCTTCAATAGACTTCTTCAGTGGGGTCAATAGACTAAGGGTGGGTTCCCACTAATGCATGTTCCCCACATCCAATATGCATTACAGGAGAGTGTGACTGACTCTCAATGGAGCCGATTCACAAAGCTCCAGGGCGGCCGCGGTCTGCACTGGAAAAGGGTCCTGTGCGTCTTCTGGTCGGTTTCAGCCACAAATTCAGACCTGATTAGCACCTGAAACTGAGAACAGGGATGCACCGGATCCTCTGCTGTGAACCGCGGTCGAAGCTAGTGTGAACCCAGCCTTACAGTATATTATAAGAACAATGGCTGGTTCACACCAGATGCAGTCCAGCCGTTTTTAGTCTGCATCAAACACATACAAAGTGTTTGCAATGTGTTGCATGTAAACGCAAGGGAACACATCTAAACGCACCAAAAAATGCACCAGAAAGCACATTGTCCTGAGCATTGGCTTTGTTAGCGGGGAAGCCGATGCGGGTGTCAGGCAGCTCCGATTGCCGCCTGACACGCACGATTTCTCCCTGCTGAGAGAGACGGACGGTTGGCTGATGTAAACACAGCCGACCGTCCTTCTCCCTGAAATGATCACAGAGTTCATGTGATCCTGCTATGTAGGGTCGCATGTCTCTGTGATCATTTCACAAGCCCAACCCCCATACAGTTAGAATCACTCCCCTATGGTCACATTTAACCCCTTGATCACCTATACTGTTAACCCCTTCCCTGCCAGTGTCATTATTACAGTAACAGTGCATATGTTTAGCACTGATTACTGTAGTAATGTCACTGGTATCCCCAAAAGTGTAAAAAATGTCATTTAGGGTCCGATCTGTCCGCCGCAATGTCGCAGTCCTGCCAAAAATCGCATATCGCCGCCATTACTAGTAAAAAAACAAAAAACAAAACATTAAAAATTACATAAATCTTTCCCGTAGTTAGTAGACGTGATAACTTTTGCACAAACCAATCAAAATACGCTTATTGCAATTTTTTTTAACCAAAATTAAGTAGCAGAAAACAAATTGGCCTAAAATGTTAAAAAATTTGGATTTTTAAATTTTTTTTTTGAGAATGTCATATAGCAGAATGTGAAAAATATTATTTTTGTTTTAATTGTCTCTCTTTTTTTGTTTATAGCGCAAAAAATAAAAATCATACATGTGATCAAATACCACCAAAAGAAAGCTCTATTTGTGGGGAAAAAAGGACGTAAAATTTGTTTGGGTACAGCGTTGCATGATTGCGCAATTGTCCGTTAAATTAACGCAGTGCCGAATCGCAAAATAGGGCCTGGTCATTAAGGGGGCAAATCCTTCCGGTCCAGAAGTGGTTAAAAAATGGCATGGGCACCCTCCACCACAATCAATACCAGACCCTTATCCACTCATGCAGCACAGCAAGTCAGAAAAGGGAGGGGGGGTGACTGTGCCCCCCCCCCCAAAGCACCTTGTCTCCATGTTGATGGGGACAAGGGCTTCTTTCCCACAACCCTGGCCGTTGGTTGTGGGGGTCTGCAGGAGGGGGGTTTGTTGGAATCTGGAAGCTCCCTTTAACAAGAGGGCCCCCAGTGTAAAAAAATGACAGTAGGCAGTCCTTTATAAAAAAAAAGGCCCCTAAAGTAAATGCATTGTCAATCACGACGTCCGCCACCACCACTGACCCGAAAAAAAAAAGTCAGTTCCCGTTGTCTGCCAGCTCCGCCGTCTTACAGTTCTTAAATAACTAACACCCGGTAATGTAGCCAGGTAACCATGCCCCCTTGTGATGTTGTCAGCCAGGGGCATGCTGGGCAACAACATCACAAGGAGGCGGGGTCACCTGCTGACAGCTGATGACTCATTGGATGTTAAGGATGCGGCGGCCACCTGCTCCTTAACAACCGACTATTTACAGTTTGTTATGGAAGAAAAGAAAAAAAGAACAACTCATTGAAAACTACATAAAAAATGTAAAGCTTGTGTTTTTTGGTGCAAATCCATGTAAGTCTATTACACGTGTAGCACTGCCCCCTAGAGGGTTGCTGGATATAGTCTCTTCTGGATTCCCCTGGGCTACCCGTAGCAACAGTCTGTGGAAACGTATCACTTTAAATACTTGGCTCAGACAATGAACAGTCCAGGGGATGTTGTTTTGTAGTTTGGGATGAGTGGGATACTCCATCTGGCAACTATTCACAATGGTGAGGACAACTGACTTTAGAATGGGGCAAGGCAGCCGCTTCACCCTGCCACTGAAGTGAAGACAGATTAAGTGTTCCTGCTTGAATTTCTCTTCAGGGTTCTAACTTGGCACCCCCTTTCTCTCTTACTGTGTGTGCTGACACCTGCCACTGACTCTTGACTGGAGTGGTCCCCTTCCTGGGCAGACCCCTGGGAAGCTTCCTGGTACTTACGGACACTGTTTTTACCAGAGCTGCTCTACCACCAACTTCACCAGTCAGCTTTCATGGACCTCCGGTTTCAGCCCCACACTCCTGGCTCACCAGGCCGACTGCCTGTGTCCACCATACACAGCAGCAGAAGGAGAGACAACTGTCACCCTCCTTCTGGGACCTGGCTTCCCATTCAAAGACCTCTGCCTCATGTGCTCCTGGCTTTTATACCCTATCCCATGATGCACCACTTTCTGTGCCAAACCCATGGGACGGTATCTAAGCCTGTGTATCATTGGCTGGGTTTCCTCCACTGTCCAACGTACCTCTCCATTGGATACAGTGGGGACACTCCCTCAGCCCATATGAATCACACATGGAACACATGAGCAGGCCTAACTAATGATCAGGCTCCCCCGTTAAGCAGATAAAGGTACTAGGCTTTACCTAACTAGCACCTATCTAGGAGGGTGCTATACATGCAAAATGCAATCTGCTGCAAGATAAAAAATTCCCTAACCCTTTCCAAAAGTGCAGCGGCTGAAAAACGCATAGATGTGAAAGCGTACCATCAGAAACCATGGTAAAACACTGTAGTGCGTGTCTGCAAACTGCAAAATGCATTTAAAAAAAAAACGCATAAGTGTAAACCTAAGGTAAGAGCACAGAAAAACACTTGTTGATCTGCCAGAAATGCACTCAGCTCCTAAGCCCTGAGATGAATTGGCAACACACAGCATATTATGTGTAGAGTGTTGTTGTCAGCGTTGTTCAGTTGTCCTTTCTAAACTACTCAACATATTGTCCTCTTTTATCTCTGCAACATAGACACTAAACCACTGGAGTGTGCAAAATCTGGTGCAACTCTGCTTCTAAGGTTTTATTGCCAAAGCCTAATTGAACAAACTCAAGTTAGAAGCTGATTGGCTACCATGCACATTAGATTCTGAGTGCTCCAGTTCAATAAATCTACTCCACATTTTCTGTAGTCAAAGAAAAGCACCAGGAGGGCTGGTTGAATCTCGGCAGGAACTCACAGGAAAGCCTCTAGCAATAATCACTGTGTTCTCCTGGCACTGTGTTCTACTGTGTTCTCCTCTTAGCTAGCTGAGAGCCTAAGCCATCCACCAGCTCTCTGCTCAGAGTGGTGAGGAGAACTGAGCGATCAGTTGTGTTTGATCGCTCAGTTCTCAGCCTTAGAGACAATGAGGGACAGATGCAGCATTACATTGATCCTGCATCCACCTAGGTAAGTATGATTTTAACCACTTTACAACCGGAGGATTTTGCTGTCTTACGTCCAGACCACTTTTTGTGCTTCGGCACTGTGCGACTTTAACTGACAATTGTGCGGTCATGCAATGTGGTACCCAAACAAAATTTACGTCCTTTTTTTCCCACAAACAGAGCTTTCTTTTGGTGGTATTTGATCACCTCTGCGCTTTTTATTTTTTGCGATATTAATAAAAAAAGAGCGAAAATTTTGCAAAAAAATGAAATTTTCAACTTTGTCTTTTAAAAAATATCCAATATACTCAATTTATGTCATATTTTTTGGCCAAAATATATTTAGCTACATGTCTTTGACAAAAAAAAATTCAATGAGCGTATTTTTATTGGTTTGCGCAAAAGTTATAGCGTCTACAAACTATGGTGTAAATACTGAAATTTTACGCAGCTTTAATTTCTGACTGCCTATCTCAATTCATGAAGTGCTAAAATGGCAGGGCAGTACAAGACCCCCCCAAATTACCACTTTTTGGAAAGTAGACATCCTAAGGAATGTTCTGAGATGCATGTTGAGCTCATTGAATATTTAATTTTTTTGTCACAGGTGTTTGAAAAATGAATAAAAAAAAAAAAAATTTTTTTTTTAACACAAAGTTGTCACTAAAAGATAAATTTCTCACACATGCCATGGGTATATGTGTAATTACACCCCAAAATATATTCTGCTGCTTCTCCTGAGTACAGGGATACCACATATGTGAGACTTTTTGGGAGCCTAGCTGTGTACGGGACCCCGAAAATCAATCTCCATCTTTAGGTTTTCTAATGGCGTAAATTGCTGATTTTACTCCTCACTACCCATCACAGTTTCGGAGGCCCTGAAATTTCAAGATAGCACAAAACCCCCCAAATGACCCCATTTTGCAAAGTAGACACCCCAAGCTATTTGCTGAGAGGCATGGTGAGTCCATGGAATATTTTATATTTTGCCACAAGTTTTGGGAAAATTACAATTTTTTTTTTTTTTTTTTTTTAACACAAAGTTGTCACTAAAAGATAAATTTCTCACACATGACATGGGTATATGTGGAATGACACCCCAAAATACATTCTGCCGCTTCTCCTCAGTATGGGGATACCCCATGTGTGAGACTTTTTGGGAGCCTAGCTGTGTACGGGACCCCGAAAATGAATCTCCATCTTTAGGTTTTCTAATGGCGTAAATTGTTGATTTCACTCCTGACTACCCATCACAGTTTCGGAGGCCCTGAAATTTAAACATAGCACAAAACCCCCCCAAATGACCCCATTTTGCAAAGTAGACACCCCAAGCTATTTGCTGAGAGGCATGGTGAGTCCATGGAATATTTTATATTTTGCCACAAGTTCCGGGAAATATATTATTATTATTTTTTTTTTTGTTTTTTTACACAAAGTTGTCACTAAATGATATATTGCTCACACATGCCATGGGTATATGTGAAATGACACCCCAAAATACATTCTGCTGCTTCTCCTGAGTACAGGGATACCACATGTGTGAGACTTTTTTGCAGTCTAGCCGAGTACAGGTCCTCGAAAGCCAACCCCCACTTTCAGGCTTTCCAAGGGCGTAAATTGTTGATTTCACTCCTGACTACCTATCACAGTTTCGGAGGCCATGAAATGCCAAGACAGCACAACCCCCCTCCAAATGACCCCTTTTCGGAAAGTAGACACCCTAAGCTATTTGCAGAGAGGCATGTTGGGTGTTTTGCAGATCTCACTTTTTGTCACAAAGTTTTGGAATTTGAAAAAAGAGGAAAAAAAATGCATTTTCCTGTTTTTTCTTCATTTTCCAAAAAAAATGAGAGATGCAAAATACTCACCATGCCTCTCAGCAAATAGATTAGAGTGTCTACTTTGCAAAATGAGGTCATTTTGGGGGGTTTTGTGCCATCTTGGCGTTTCATGGCCTTCAAAAGTGTGATAGGTAGTAAGGAGTGAGATCAACAATTTACGCCCTTAGAAAGCCTGAAGGTGGGGAGTGGTTTTCCGGGTCCTGTACGCGGCTAGACTGCAAAAAAGTCTCACACATGGGGTATCCTTGTACTCAGGAGAAGCAGCAGAATGTATTTTGGGGTGTCATTTCACATATACCCATGGCATGTGTGAGCATTATATCATTTACTGACAACTTTGTGTAAAAAAAAAAAAAAAAAAAGAAAAATAATAATTTTCCTGAAACTTGTGGCAAAATATAAAATATTCCATGGACTCATCATGCCTCTCATCTAATAGCTTGGAGTGTCTACTTTGCAAAATGGGGTCATTTGGGGGGGTTTTGTGCCATTTTGGCATTTCATGGCCTTCAAAAGTGTGATAGGTAGTAAGGAGTGAGATCAACAATTTACGCCCTTAGAAAGCCTGAAGGTGGGGAGTGGTTTTCCGGGTCCTGTACGCGGCTAGACTGCAAAAAAGTCTCACACATGGGGTATCCTTGTACTCAGGAGAAGCAGCAGAATGTATTTTGGGGTGTCATTTCACATATACCCATGGCTTGTGTGAGCATTATATCATTTACTGACAACTTTGTGTAAAAAAAAAAAAAAAAAAATAATAATAATTTTCCTGAAACTTGTGGCAAAATATAACATATTCCATGGACTCATCATGCCTCTCATCTAATAGCTTGGAGAGTCTACTTTGCAAAATGGGGTCATTTGGGGGGGTTTTGTGCCATTTTGGCATTTCATGGCCTTCAAAAGTGTGATAGGTAGTAAGGAGTGAGATCAACAATTTACGCCCTTAGAAAGCCAGAAGGTGCGGATTGGTTTTCCGGGTCCTGTATGCGGCTAGACTGACAAAAAGTCTCACACATGGGGTATCCCTGTACTCCGGAGAAGCAGCAGAATGTATTTTGGGGTGTCATTTCACATATACCCATGGCATGCGTGAGCAATACATTATTTAGTGACAACTTTGTGTAAAAAAAAAAAAAAAAAAAAAACAAATTGTCATTTTCCTGAAACTTAGGGCAAAATATAAAATACTCCATGGACTCAATATGCCTCTCAGCAAATAGCTTTGGGTGTCTACTTTCCAAAAAGGGGTAATTTGGGGGGTGTTTGAACAGTCCTGGCATTTTATGCTCAATTTTAGCAACACATCACCCACTCTTCTAACCACTTGAAAACCAAGCCTTTTCTGTGAGTTTTTGTTTACATGAAAAAATATTTTTTTTTCACAAGAAAATTACTTTGAACCCCCAAACATTATATATTTTTTTAAAGCAGAGGCCCTACAGAACAAAATGGTGGATGTTGCAATTTTTTTTGTTACACGGTATTTGCGCACACATTTTCCAAACGCAATTTTTGCGTAAAAAAACACTTTTTTTATTTTTTAATGCAGAAATACACTATATAATTCCAAATTGTTTGGTAAAATTTAAAAGATGATCTTATGCCGAGTTCATAGACACCTAACATGACATGCTTTAAAAATTGCGCACGCCCGTGCCGCGGCAACAAACTACGTACGGTTTTAAAAGCCTTTAAAAGTCTTTACAGGTTACCACTTTGGACTTACAGAGGAGGTCTACCACAACAATTACTGCCCTCGACCTGGCGTTCACGGCGATACCTCACATGCATGCTGAAATTGCGGTTTACATATGACACTAGACCAACGCTTGTGCGCGCATTTGCGCGCAAGCACGGGGGGACAGGGGGGCTTGATTTTTTTTTTTGTTTTTTTTTTTTTTTAATTTGCTTTCTTATGTTATTTTGACACCTTTTCTTTCATTTTTTTTTCTTTAATCATTTTTATTGTTATCACGGTGAATTTAAATTTCCTCTATGATAGCAATCTGTAGTGACAGGTACTCTTTTTAAAAAAAATTGGGGTCTTTTATACTCTAGATCTTTCCTCTGACCTTAACGCATCTGACCATACCAAAATTGGTGTGATAAAATACTTTCCCAATTTCCCAATGGCGCTGTTTATTTCTGGCGAAACAGAAGTTATGAAATGCTCGTAGCCTCCGGCATCTTAGGCCATAGAGATGATTGGAGCCATTCTCATCTCCAATCAGCTCTATGGTTAGATAATTGAACCACCGGCTGCACTCTCGGGTTAACCGGTGGGACAGGAGAGCCCGAGAAAAACCGTGGAAGGCAGCGGAAGGCGGCAGGAGGGGGGGGGGGAGTCCCCTCCCACTGCATGTAAAAGCAGTCTAGCGGCCAATTATCCGCTAGGATTGCTTTTACATGTAAGCCGACCGCTTGCTGTAAAAAACGATACCAAGATGATGCCTAAATCTACAGGCATCATCCTGGTATAACCACTCAAAGTCCAGCAACGTACCAGTACATTGCTGGTCTTTGTTTGGCATATAGGTTTTTTTTTTTTCATGCAGCCTGTGGGCTGAACGAAAAAAAAGAGAACCTATCAGAAATCAGCACAGGAATAATGCGTAGTATTACTCATCATTAACCGCCCAAACAACCACCCACTGAATTTAATGATGGGTATACACGACACTATCCACGTATACCAAAATAGGATTTTAACTGCAGTGCTGAAATCAGAAAATCACCACAGCTGCTATCAGCAAAGGTATCCATATATGCTGAGCGCAAACGCTGTTTGTGTCAGAATATATAAAATCAATGCATGGTAGCCGACGAGGGACCTGCAAGAGAAACAGGTCACAAAAGAATGAAAAAACAAACAAAGTACATTAAAAAAAAGTACATTAGGAAGAGTAGGACATATAAAATGACTGACACAACAAAAGTTTTTGGATTCTCATCATTAACCGCCCAAACAACCACCCACTGAATTTAATGATGGGTATACACGGCGCTATCCACGTATACCAAAATAGGATTTTAACTGCAGTGCTGAAATCAGAAAATCACCACAGCTGCTATCAGCAAAGGTATCCATGTATGCTGAGCGCAAACACTGTTTGTGTCAGAATATATGAAATCAATGCGTGGTAGCCGACGAGTACCTGCTAGAGAAACAGGTCACAAAAGAATGAAAAACAAACAAAGTACATTAAAAGTACATAGGAAGTGTAGAAGAACATAAAAAATGACTGAGACGACAACTATTTTTGGCTTTTATGTATTTTTTTTTTTTTCTTCAAACGTCGAGTTCCAGGTTCCAGGTTCGGGTCTCTCAAAATGACGATAGCCATCGAACATCTTTTGAGACCCTGTGTAAATGTGCCCTAAACTGTGCCGTGCTGTACCCTATGCTAATAATCCACTAGTGTGTGGTAGCGACGGAAACAGTCACCGTGGCAAAGACCAGGTCGGTCAGGACAGTCGGGACAATAATTCCGGGTGTCACGCCTAAATCCGCGCTTGCTGCAGACACGGCATCTTTTTTGGGGGTATCGTTTGGTATCGGTACTCGGGAGGTATTGCGGAAAATGCCTCTCATGCAGCCGCCTCACTGCATCTGGTTGGGGAAGTTGGGCAGGAGCACCAGCTGAATACACAAGGGCTCTGATTATCTCTTCTTGGAATTGAAAGAAGGATAATGTTCCAGCAGAAGCTTTGTATAAGACAAAAGCGTTGTAAACAGCCAATTGAAATAGGTATACAGACACTTTTTTGTACCAGCGTCTGGCCTTACGGGCAATTAAGTACGGTCCCATCATCTGGTCGTTGAAGTCCACCCCTCCCATTTTACGGTTATAGTCGTGGACACAGAGGGGTTTCTCAACAACAACACCGGTGACCGTAGTAATTTGGACTGCCGTGTCTGGGTGAATGGAGGACAGCACGTAAACGTTTCGTTTGTCCCTCCACTTCACTGCAAGCAATTCCTCGCACCTCAAGCAGGCTCTCTCCCCCGAGCTCAGTGGGGCATTCACTAGCCGCTGGGGGAAGCCCCGGCGATTAGATCGCACGGTGCCACAAGCGCCAATTTGCAATTGATAGAGGTGTCTAAAAAGTGGCACGCTTGAATAGAAATTGTCCACGTACAAGTGGTACCCCTTTCCGAATAAGGGTGACACCAAGTCCCAAACTATCTTGCCGCTGCTCCCTATGTAGCCTGGGCAGTCGGGGGGCTCCACAGTGCTATCTTTTCCCTCATAGACACGGAAATTAACTGTATAGCCTGTGGCCCTGTCACAAAGCTTATACAACTTGACCCCGTATCTGGCACGCTTGCTGGGGAGGTACTGTTTGATAGCAAGGCGACCAGTAAACTTAATCAGGGACTCGTCAACGCAGACATCTTGTTGGGGGGTAAACAAGGCTGCGAACCGCTGATTGAAGTGGTCTATGAGGGGCCGAATTTTGTGGAGCCGATCATATTCAGGGTCTCCCCGAGGACGACAGAGTTCATTGTCGTTGAAATGCATGAACCGAAATATTTGTTGGTATCGAGCCCTGGACATAGCAGCAGAGAACACGTACATTTGATGAATTGGGTCAGTGGACCAATATAACCGCAATTCATTCTTTCTTGTAATGCCCGTGTTGAAGGAAAGGCCCAGAAAGGTTTTAAACTCCTGAATCGTAATAGGATTCCAGGCGAATGGTCTGGCAAGGGGTGAATTTGGGTTGGCGGCGATGAATTGTTGAGTGTACAAATTTGATTGGTCCACAATAGATCTGAAAAGATCTTCAGTGAAAAACAGCTCAAAAAAGTTTATGGGATTAAAACCAGCTGTTTCCACTTGGATTCCGGGTTGGGCGGTGAATGGGGGAAGTACTGGCGCTGTGGAATCTGTGGGCTGCCAATTAGGATATGCCAGCGCTTCAGGGAGGACACTATGGGCTCTACGGGCCTGTCTTCGGATACGCGGTGGCTGCGGGCCACTACTCGTGCTAGCCACCGCACCAGCTTCAACTGCACTCAGGTGACTCGCCACGTCACCAGGTGATACTGCAGTGCTGGTTGAAGGTCCAGGGTGTACTAGGCCGCTCGTGCTTGCCAGTTCACGAGAAGTGTGAGCGGCACTAGTACTGGCACTCTGCTGCATACCAGAAACCTCCAGTTCTTGCAAGTCAACAAC
The DNA here is from genome assembly GCF_965119305.1 of Pelophylax lessonae. NCBI lineage: Eukaryota > Metazoa > Chordata > Amphibia > Anura > Ranidae > Pelophylax > Pelophylax lessonae. Next base: position 381,308,957 of record NC_138768.1, on the reverse strand, counting down.
TCCAGAATGGGGTCGGGTACGCCTGACCCTAGCAGGGACCCCTCTGTCGGAGCTATCTGTCAGGGAGCCGCTGCTGTCATCTGGTTCGTATATTGACCCTGATTCTGACAGTGAGGCTTCCCCATCGCTCTCACTTGACATGGCCATTATACTGTATATAGCATCATCACTGAGCGAACGTTTTGTCATTTTGGTAGCTAAATTTACTCGTACAGTGATGCGACTACTAGGTAATAAAAGCACCTGGTTGTCGAGGACTATTTGGTCGCTACAAAGAAAAACTGCTAGTGCTAACAGAGATCAGGCCTGACTCTGCTAACGCAGCGGTTTTGTGTGATTTGTGTTTTTTGGAAGTGTCAGTAATCTATTGATTACTACACTTGCCTGGGTAAGGTGGTCTGGGCAGGGGGGCTAAACGCAGGTGCTAGCAGGAATCAGTGCTGATTGTGCAAACACTGCGTTTGGGGAACACTAAATTATGAGGACGCTAGTATAGTTCTGATCAGATCAGATATTGATCTGTTCAAACACTATACTAGTAACGGTGGTGTGTGTGTGTTAGTGTACTTGACTCTAACTGACGCTAAGTAACGGTGGTGTAATGGGACCCTGACGCTAACTAGCTAGCCTAAGTTGTGTCACCCGTGACGCTAATACAGTGATCGGTAATCACTGTATATAGTGAACACTGTGACAGGGAAGTGAAGGGGTTAAACTGGGGGAGATCAAGGGGTTAAACCTTTATAGAGGATAGATGGCGGGTGGCCTAAACCTATTCGGGCCTAGCGCAAGCGCAAATTAGGGTCACCAGTGACACTAAATACAGTGATCAGTAGTTATCTGATATACTGTATATATTAGTGCACTGATTTATATGGAGTGAAGGGGTTAACTGGGGAAGATCAAGCGGTTAAAAGTTTATTAGGGAATAGGTGGCGGGTGCCCTAACCCTATATGGGCTTAGCGCAAGCGCAAATTAGGGTCACTAGTGACACTAAATACAGTGATCAGTATTTACCTATATACTGTATTTAGTGCACAGAGTAATAGGTAGTGAAGGGGTTAACTGGGGCTGATCAAGGGGTAAAAACTTTATTAGGGGATAGGTGGCGGGTACCCTAACCCTATTTGGGCCTAACGCAGGCGCAAACTACGCTCACAAGTGACACTTATACAGTGATCAGTAAAATATCTGTATACCACTGTATATAGTGTTCACTGTGAGGGGTTTTGGGGGTGATCAGGGGGTGATCAGAGGTGATGAAGGGGTTAAATGTACCTATGTGAGGTGTGTCAGTGTGCTGCTTGGTGGAACTCACGTTTTTGGTGTGTCTCTGTCTCTCTCCTGGAACCGAAAGGACTCCAGGAAGGACAGTGACATCACTTCCCCTGTCTGTGTTTACATTACACAGACAGGGGACAGATTGCCATTGGTGGGGACCGATCTACAGACACTGACCAAAAATCATTGGTCAGTATCTGATGACTGATCGGTTCCCTACCGAATGACATCGGGATCGGGACCCGCGGCGCGCGGGAGCGCGCTCTGGAGCCGTGATCGCGCATCACGTTAATACTACGTGGCTGAGCGGTATCGTGCCGCTCTGCCGCAGTAGTATTACCGTGAGCGGTATTAAAGTGGTTAAAAAAACAAACCCATACTTCTTTTTTAATTTACAGTAGAGTAAAAATAAATGGACTGCCTTTTGGCAGTCCATTTATTTGTGGACAACACATATTAATGTGTAATATGATGGTCAACATCACAAGTGAATTAGCACAATGCAGAGAAGTGTGAATGGCCCCTAAATTTCTAAACTGATTAAGAAGTATTTTATACGCATCAAAAACACATTCAATGGTGTAATTCACAGACCAAAAGACAGTAAATAAGAGAAGTTCACTGCAAAAATGATTATAAAATGATCAATAAACTAGCAGATGTCAAGCAAACGAATTGTCCAACAGGATGGAATACCGTTCTCATCAATATCCTTAGTAGTAGAAAGAGTAGGGGCAATAAAATCTGGTCATAAATTCAGAATCATCTTAATCCTAAATGATTGTAATAATTTTCTGTAAAATTGTTCATATTTTCAGTAATAATTAGCTTAGTGAGAATATTGTTACGTAAAAGATTGAGACTTTTCTGGGTTGGAAAACATTTCTTGAGTCCTGGTTCACATTGATGCAGTGCAGGATATGCAGTAATTGCTATGCATTTCCCGCACCGCACCACAATCACTCTTCGTACATGCAAACCGCTGCAGGTGTCAATATTATGGTAATGACACCCCAAAAAGGGTCGCAAAATGCAGTGCGATTGGCTAAATTGGATCGTATGCGTGTTCAAACCCGATTCCAGTGCGTTAAAAATGGTGCATGCACCTGTTTCGTGCAGGTGCGGTGTGATTTGTGCCATGCAAAATGAAAGGGTTCAAATCGCACTGCAGAGAATCGCATGTGATTTGAACAGGAATGTGTTGCAATTCCTGTCCAAATCACATGCTGTTTCCCACACCACATCAGTGTGAACCAGCACTCAATCTATGGAAGTCTTAGCAAAACTGTGTGTTTTACTAATGAAAGATTGAAGACCTTTTTTTCAGATTTAAACCTCTAGCCTAAATGATAAACTTTCGTTTAGAATACTATGCTTTGATAGCAAACAGATACCTTTCCTAATAACAGAGCACAAAATAACAGTGCACAAGAATCAACATAAATCACAAATCAGCTTTTGTACTGAAGATCCATTGAAAAGTTAAACATTATCTGGGTACTGCAAACTACTGGTCCTTTGCACTGTGTTAGTGAATTTACTACTGTCATTTTTTTTTTTTTTTTTGTTTAAACAAACCAATGTTGAAAAGGTACTTAACTGTATGTAAAAACTGAAATACAAAAGCAGTACTTACATTGGCGGGCCATATTTAGATTTAAACAATTGGGATAGGTAATTCCTCTTTCTGCATTCAAGGAAAAAAATATATATCACATACAGTATATTGATGAAAACATTTTTTTTATGATGGTATCTTGCTGTATTGCTATGTAAATACATACGTTATTGAAACAGGTCAAAAACGCTTCCAATAAAAGCTACTGGCACTTGGTGTTCTTATTTATACTTGGAGGTGGTGTGATAAAACTGATACCTTTATGCACTTACGCAAAGTTTTTTTTGGTCATGCATCCTCCACCCACTTCACATTTTAATCTTTAACACAACCTTATCTTACAAAGTTTTGCACAATGCATTTACTGTATATTGCTGTATGTAATACCGGAAAGGATACCAGGAAACTGAGGAGTGACTTCAAAGAAAACGTATATACTGATAATCTTGGGATACTATGCGAGTGCATGCATTTCTGGTGATAAGTGCAGGAAAAGGAGCTTTCTAAACTAATCACTTTCAGCAGGTGACAAGATACGTGCTGGTTTGAAGATGGTATTCTCTAGTACAATTTTCCTTTAGCTTTACCGAAACCAGATAATATGAGGTCAAACCTAAACGCTTTCAATTTAAATGCCATCAGGCAGGCCATTGCACTACATAGTAAATCTAAAGGAAATTGAACAATAAAATTGCATAATGTATGACCAGCCTTAGGGTAGGGTTTACTTTGCTATAGCTGGCCATATACAGTGCCTTGATAAAGTATTCATACCCCTTGAAATTTTCCACATTTTGTCATGTTACAACCAAAAATGTAAATGTATTTTATCGTAATTTTATGTGATAGACCATTCGATTGTAAGCTCTTCTGAGCAGGGCCCTCTTAATCCTCTTGTATCTTATTGTATTGTAACTGTATTGTCTCCCTGTTATATTGTAAAGCTCTGTGTAAACTGCTGGTGCTATATAAATCATGAATAATAATAATAGACCAACACAAAGTGGCACATAATTGTGAAGTAGAAGGAAAATAATAAATGGTTTTCAATTTTTTTACAGATAAATATCTAAAAAGTTGTGGCGTACATTTGTATTCAGCCCCCCTGAGTCATTACTTTGTAGAACCCCATTTTTCTGCAATTAAAGCTGCAAAACTTTTTGGGTATGTCTCTACCAGCTTTGCACACCTAGAGAGTGACATTTTGGCTCATTCTTCTTTGCAAAATAGCTCAAGCTCTGTCAGATCAGATGGAGAGCGTCTGTGAACAGCAATTTTCAAATTTTGCCAGAGATTCTCAGTTGGATTTAGGTCTGGACTTTGACTGGGTCATTCTAACACATGAATATGGTTTGATGTAAGCCATTCCATTGTAGCTCTGGCTGTATGTTTAGGGTTGTTGTCCTGCTGGAAGGTAAACCTCTGTCTCAGTATCAAGTCTTTTGCAGACTCTAACAGGTTTTCTTCTAAGATTGCCTTGTATTTGGCTCCATCCATCTTCCTATCAACTCTGACCAGCTTCCTGTCCCTGCTGAAGAAAAGCATCCCCACAACATGATACTGCCACCACCATGTTTCACAGTGGGAATGGTGTGTTCAGGGTGATGTGCAGTGTTAGTTTTCCACCACATATAGCGTTTTGCTTTTAGGCCAAAAAGTTAAATTTTAGTCTCGACCAAAGCACCTTCTTCAATATGTTTTCTGTGTCCCCCACATGGCTTCTCACAAACTGCAAATGGGACTTCTTATGGCTTTCTTTCAACAATGGCTTTCTTCTTGACATTCTTCCATAAAGGCCAGATTTGTGGAGTGCACGACTAATAGTTGTCCTGTGGACAGATTCTCCCACCTGAGTTGTGGATCTCTGCAGCTCACCCAGAGTTACCATGGGCCTCTTGGCTGCTTCTCTGATTAATGCTCTCCTTGCCTGGCCTGTCAGTTTAGGTGGACAGCCATGTCTTGGTGGTTTGCAGTTGTGATACTCTTTCCATTTTTGGATGATGGAATGAACAGTGCTCTCTGAGATGTTCAAAGCTTGGGATTTTTTTATAACCCATTCCTGCTTTAAGCTTCTCCACAAGTTTATTCCTGGTGTGTTCCTTGGCCTTCATGATGTTGTTTGTTCACTTAGGTTTGTCTAACAAACCTCTGAGGGCTTCACAGAACAACTGTATTTATACTGAGATCAAATTACACACACAGGTGGATTTTATTAACTAATTAGGTGACTTCTGAAGGCAATTGGTTCCACTAGATTTTACTTAGGGGTATCAGAGTAAAGGGGGCTAAATACAATTGCACGCCACACTTTTCAGATATTTATTTTTAAACCTTTTTTAAAACCATTTATCATTTTCCTTCCACTTCACAATTATATGCCACTTTTTGATGGTCTATCACATAAAATCCCAATAAAATACATTTACGTTTTTGGTTGCAACATGACAAAATGAGGAAAATTTCAAGGGGTATGAATACTTTTTTAAGGCACTATAAATGCATATACGAAGTATGCAGGACTCAAATCCAATTGTAGTTCTTGGTTGTGAGTATCTGGATCTGCAGCAGTTAATCGGTACACAATTAAAGTAGATTTAAACCCCATCTCTAAAATATAAGATAAAATGTGGTACATGTCAAGGGGTATGAATACTTTTTCAAGGCACTGTATGTGTAAAATTTCAAAGGAAAATTCTTAGGAAAAAATCTTCTAAGGAAGGTTTACATTACTAATCTGGCCATAGATGTATAGAATTTCAAATAAATTTAAAATGAAAATTCCTACAGTTTGTTAATTTTTATAATCATAGTGGGTCAAATCGATACATGGGTTGATTTACTAAAGCCTAGTACACACGCAACGATTATCGGCCGACCGATCGTCCGTCTTTTGTCCAGAGTGGTGTTTTGTTGGTTGGAATGTGCCTAGACTGCACATGAATTTTCTCGCCCAACAAAATTCTACTTCAGAAGTGATGTCATGTGTTGGTTTGCTTTCTGTGTTCTTTCTTCTCTGAGCATGCCCAGACTTGCTCATTAGATTTTTCCCTGTCGAAATCTGTACTGACTGCATGAAAATCGGGCGTGTTTTGACAGCGGACAAAAATTTTATAGCCTGCACACCAGATTTTTTTCGGCCGAAAAGTCGGAGTTGGTTGTCGGAAGCATCATACTAACAAGCCGAAAATCGGCAGATCAGTCGTTGGAGGAAAATTCCCTGCCGCTTTTCGACGTGTGTGTACGAGGCTTAAGACTAGAGGCTGCAAAATTCTGTGCAGCTCTGCATAGAACCCACAGCTTCCAGGGTTTTATTGCCAAAGCTGAATCGAACAAGCTCAAGTTAGAAGCTGATTGGCTACCATGCACAGCTCCACCAGATTTTTCACTCTCCAGTTTTAGTAAATCAACCCCACAGTGACATAAAAATTCAACGAAGCAGGATGGAAAAATGTTCTCGAACAGACAAACAAATTTCTAACAGTAAACAATAAACCTTCATTGGCACTTGGTGTTCCTATTTATACTGGGAGATGGTGTGATAAATCTTGCAAAAAACTGATACCTTTTTCGAACCACTTAAAATATGTTTGTCATGCATCCTCCACCCACTTCACATGCTTTCATCTTTAAGACAATCTCCATAGTGTAAAGCCGCTTAAACTATATTTTATTTGAATTCAGTAATGCACTTACATGTTAAAAGACATTCAGTCGCTTGTACAAACAGCTCAGGAGTTCCAGGTCGCTCTGCATTCCACGGACAGAAACCGGAAGTTGCGCAATGATGCTAGACTCCGCTCTTTGCGTTTCGTCACTCTGACGTCATCTGGGCCGCTCTGAATGACGTCAGAGTGATGAAACGCATAGGGCGGAGTCTAGCGTCATTGCGCAACTTCCAGTTTCTGTCCGTGGAACGCAGGGCGACCCAGACTTCCCGAGCTGTTTGTACAAGCGACTGAATGTCTTTTAACATGTAAGTACATTACTGAATTCAAATAAAATATACTTTAAGCAGTTTTACACTATGGAGATTTTCTCTTCCACATTCTATTGAGCTGTTCACGGGGATACACCGGTACTACATGGATGCAAGGGAAAGAAAATAGGAGATTAAGGAGGCGCTCTTAAGCCAGATATATAAAGTTGGATACCCCTGCAGAAGGGGATTGATATCTGGTGAGTGTTACCTCAGGTGGGGGACACGAGTAAAGACACTGGGGCTTATCGCCACTACGTGGGTGTAATCTGGGTATAACATCACAGCTGCTTGTTGTTTTCACCGAAGTACTACAAGGAGCAGCAATACTCTGGAATAGTGGAACTAAAGGGCACTAATGCACTTTTATGAACTTCATATATTTTATAAAGTAGGCAATTGGTTTTTGCACATATTATTTTGCACACAGGCACTTTGTTATTGCACTCGCACTTTTAGGGTGGATAACATCAATTGTGGTTTGCACAGGTTGTATATATTTATTGTTCATTGTTAATTTATTGTATGTGTATTGCACATTCAAAGCATAGTTTGCACATGCACTATTTGCACACATTTTTATTAGAGCACAGTGACAAGCATAGATTTGTATTTTTAGTGTGGTGACACACATCATTTTTTAATATGATGACACATGCATTTATTTAACTAGTTTTACAGGTTGTTAGAAGCCTATCTGAAGAGCAGTGCAAATACCCACTCCCATTCAGCACATTCCTTTTAGATGCCACTCAGGGACCAGTCTTAGTGGTGGCAGCAGCCACATTAATACTTGCTTTAGATCCATAGCGCGGAATCATATCTATTTTTTCATCTTTAAAACAACCTTATCTTACAAAGTTTTGCACAATTTATTTTTATTGCTGAATGTAATGTAAAGGATACCAGAAAGTGTAAAGGATACCAGGAAACTGAGGAGTGACTTCAAAGAAAAAGAGTACATACTGATAATCTTGGGATACTATGCAAGCACATAAGTGCAGGAAGGGGAGCGTCTTAAATTAATTACTTTCCGCAGATATCAAGGTATGTGCTGGTTGGAAGGTGTTATTTAGTGTTAGGGTTGGGTTTAAAGCTGGCCATAGATGTGTAGAATTTCAAATGAAAATTCTTAGTAAAAAAAATGTTCTAAAAAAGTTTGCTCATTTTTTAAATCATAGTGGGGCAAATTTCCCCCATAGTGACAAGAAAATTTGAAGAAGCAGGATGGAAAATGTTTCTCAACCTAACAGTGTATGTGGTTTTCGTTCTGTAAAGTCCATTTATTCCAAAATCAAATGTGAAAAGCAAACAAAATCTTTTGAGCGACACTCAAACGTTCTGAGAATTTTCGCATACATTTTCAAAAGATTTTTCCTAAGTATTTTCATTCAAAATTCTATTCATCTTTGGTCAGCTTAAATAGGGATGAATGAAAATTGAGAGTTTTTATTTCCCCATTTTGGCAAAATGCTTTAGAATCCAAGATGAGTGGAAAATTAGGGTGGTTTGGGTGTGTTTTTTTATAATTAGGGATTGCCTTTAAATGGTTCCTGAGGGTTACAGAATCTCCTTTGTGCTATCTTGGATCTGTTTATGCCCAAAAAACATTCTCATTATATTACATTTTTCAAAGGAAGGAAAAAAAGAGCAAGAGGAAGAAACAAAAGAACTAAAGTACACAAATAACAATAACAAAAATACAAATACAAAGAACATTAAATGCAATAAACAAACCACTTGTGTTAATGACTGTCTAAAGAAATGCTAGGTTGTCCTACCTTTTCTAGTTGCGACCTTACCTTTCCAGGACCTGACAATTCACTGACATACCACAGCTATTTATTTGGCTTCACTGAACAAGCCCTGTAGGGGAAGTGCTGAGTAAATAGAATTGACAAAATAAATAAAGCCACAATGAAGCAAATAGCATGCGCTTCTATCAGTTGGCTAAGAATGGCCCTGCCAGAAATATTAGGTGATAGAGAAAGGGATGATTCTTTGGGCAACAAAAACAGTCACAGAGGTGAGAATCACTAAAAAATAATAGAATGCAGTCAAAAATATTGCCTACTGCGCCTAGGCCCTAAATAAATCAGTGGAATAATAAATGCCAACAGTGACCCCCTTTAAAATGTTTGTTACCCCAGTATTTTTATATTTCTGATATGTGCCTGCTGTACCATTTACTTGTATGAAAAAGTATCCTGGTCTTTTTGTATTGCTTCCTTTGTGTGAAATCCCTGGTGATCCTGCCAGTCCCTCTGCTTTCCTATTAAAACTGACCATACTAAGCAGAAGAGCACAGTGTGGTCAGCTCAATAGCTGTGCTGGAAACTCAGTGTGCTCTTCTCCAATTATCACACTTGTCCTGACACCCCCCTCCACACATCCTTTCAATGGGAAGATCAGTGTTCTGTTGTTTCTCTTTCCCCCAGCTCTTTTGCAGCTGAGAACAGAGGCAGTGGAATCACTTATAAAAAAAGGGAAAAAATATATTTATAATTTTTTTATATCTATACACAAATGTTTTGCCTTTTAATTTTTAGTTTTAAACTAAATGGGTTGTTTTAAAGAAAATCGTTTACAATCACTTTAATTTGTCGTGAGATCACTCGACCTTCAAATTAAGGTATTTGTAATTGAAGGGTGGAGAAATATTCACAAAGTATCCTAGAATAACTGAAGATGAAAGGATGAGGAGGTCCCCCTTAAAGAGTGTTCCACTGGCAGCAGCCACTTTCAGTAACAAGCAGGTTGAGCACACACCACCATACTGCTCTCCAGGGCGGCCGACCATTCTTAAATTTATGGACAGTTTGTAAATATCAGCCAATTTACAAATTGTCCGTAAATATCCATTGCGGACAGCGGCTGCCAGTAATAATTATAGCCAAGCTTGGAGCAGTGCATGTGTGGTTCTGAAGCTGGCTGAGCTCAAGTGGGGGCAGGGGAGGTCGCTCGGTGACGTCATGGCGATGCTTGGCACCTTTTATGAATTGTAGCAGGGCTGGCTGGGGGAGCCAGGAGTCAGGACTGGAAAGGAGAGGACTGGTGCGGTGGTGGTGGAGAAGAGGACACAGTGCAAAGCAGACTGAGGTGGTAAAAACTAAAAGCAGAGGAAGAGTGAGACTCCCAGGTCTCACTCACTGAGGAAGTCAATGTGACAGAGTTATTTCAGCCTCGTAGGTCGCCACACTGTCTCTGTGGGGGTAGGATCACTGATGTAAGAGGGAAGTGAATACACTAAGGTAAGGGGTGATACAGTAACCCCCACTCCTTACCTTAGTGTATTTACTCTGCAATGGGTGGTCTCTGCCTCTGCCCCCCCCACATGAGTTACCGGGGTCCCCCCTAAATCAGTGTCCTTAGAGTTCCCCTTTACATCAGAGTCTGCGGGTTTCCCCTTTATAGTGCAAGGGAGAACTCTGTGGACCCTGATGTAAGGTGGAACTCTGCTTTTAAGGGGAATGCTGATGTAAAGGGTAATGCTGCAGACTCTGATGAAAGGGGGGAGGCTCTGGTGACCTGAGACCCCCTTCCCTTTACGAAGCACTCCCCCTTAAATCACAGTCTGCAGCGTTCCCGTTTACATCAGAGTTTCCCATTACAACAGGGTTCTCAGAGTTCCCCTTGCACTGAAGGAGGAATCCTGCAGATTGGTGTAAGTGGGAACTTTGTGGAATCATGTGTAAGGAAGAGGGGGCTCTAGTGACCAGAGACAACCTTACATCAGAGTTCCCCTTCACACCATTGACGGTCTGCAGCATTCCCCTTTAAATCAGGGTTCACAGTGTTCCCCTTTACATTACAGTCTGCAGAGTTCCCCCTTACACTGTAAGGAGGAATCCTGCAGACTCTGATGTACAGGGGAACTCGATGGACGCTGGTGTAAGGGAGAACTTTGTGGACTGTGATGTAAAGGGGGACTCTGGAGTCTGATGTAAAGGGGAACTCTATGGACTCTTGTATAGGGGGGGGGGTTCTGATGACCAGAGACTCCCTTACATCAGCGTTTCCCTTTACACCAGAGTCTGCAGCATTCCCCCTACATTAGAGTTCTCAGGATTCTCCTTTTCATCAGGGTCCAAACGGTTCTCTTTTACATCAGGGTCCGCAGAGTTTTCTCTTGCCGTGTAAAGGGGAACCCTGCAGACTCTGATGTAAGGAGGAACTCTGTGTTGGGTTATATTACCCTGACCTTCATGTTAAAGGAGAAATATTTTTTTTGCCTTTTGTTATACCTTAATCACATTGCTAACTGCACTAACTACGTGTTTGTAACTTAAATATCGAAATTTGTACTAAAAAAGGTAATGTTGACTAACTTTTGGAACTGTCACTAAAAAAATTGCCTCTGTCAGTAGGGGAGTGCTTGGCCCTCAGTTGCCTTCCTGATTAGTCCTAACAACATTGTTTGGAAATAGTATGTGGAAATGCATAGATAATATATTATTTGGTATAAAAAAAAAATGCATGTATAATATTTATATAATGAATCGTTCTTTTTTTAGCTAGGTTCTGTTCTCTTATTGGATCCCAAGATAAGATCCTGAAGAAGCTATCTATGAGAAACATGTTGACCTTATAGGTCTTAATAATATGAGCTATGTACATTGTGCATGCAATGCAATGTTGTATTGATGAAGTTTCAGAGACTTGTATTGAACCTTGTGGAAATATTTCTTCTTTTTATGAACATGGTTTTTAACATACAGTTGCAGGGTGGGGAATGCCTCTGCTGCCTATGATTGGCTGTCACCTGTCAGCTTTGACAGTTTTCCAAAGATAGCTCAGGCAGGTTTGGAATCATGCCCTAACACACCTGAGCTCATCGCTAGTCACCAGTACAAATACAGAAGTGATTATCCCTAACAGGGACAAATAGCAGTGTGGACCACTGCCAAAAAATGTAAAGGTAAAGTATATATAAACCCTCACCTTGTAAATTAACCCATTCTGTTTAAAATAGATATGAAAGGCAAAACATTTGTGTATACATAAAAAAAACATTATACACACAGTTTTTCCCCTGTTTATAAGTGATCACATACCCTCTGTTCTCAGCTGCATAGGGAGCTCAGGGAGGAGAAACTTCCCCGCGAATAGCTGTGGGGGGGGGGGGGGTGTATCAGCACAAGTCTGATCATTGGATTAGCTCCCAGCACAGCTAGAAAACTGATAAGAAAACTCTATTGTCTAGTGTGGCCGTTTTTAATAGGGAAGCAGAGGGACTGGCAGGAACACCATTGGTTTCACACAAACAAAGCAATACAAAGAGAACAGGACACTTTTTTTTTTATACAAGTACATGTATAAGTGCAGGCACATAACAGGAATATGAAATGTTGGGTTTACATAGGCTTCCACAGATCAATATCTGGGTTGAGATGCTAGGTGGAACAGGATAAAATATCATCAACAGTTGAAAGCAGGGCTTTTTTTCAGTGGAAACTTGGAAGAACGCAGTTTCGGCACCTCCAGCATGAAATATATTTAATGGCAAGGGGTATTAGAGTTTGCTCTAGGGTCTATTGATGCTGGCTGCTGGATGATCTATGGTTGCTGGGAGGTTTATTGCTGCTGGTGGAAGATCTATTGTTGCTGGGGGTAGTCATTGATAGGGGGAATCTACCGTTGAAGGAGGAGTTTGTTTTTGCTGGCTGCTGGGATATCTATTGTTGCTAGTGGTGGTATTGTTTGTGGAGGCTCTACTATTGCTGGGGGGCATCTATTGTTGCTGAGGGGATATATTATTGATTGGGGGATCTATTGTTGGCTGCAGGGGATCTATTTTATTGCTTTTTGTGTTATCAGTATCAAATTCCATAAAAATTGCCTGGTTCGGTCTTCTCTAAAATGGGTGGTACTGGAAGGTGGGTAGGGGGTGGAAAAAAGGGACGGTGCTTTGAAGTGGGTAGGGGGCAGGGACAAGGGGTGATATGGAAGGAGGGAGTACCTGCACCTATTCCCTGAGAAAAAAAAAAGCCTGGTTGGAAGTATACCAAAATAGAGCTGGAAGTAATCTGACTCCAGGAAAATGCAAGCAGATACAAGTGGATACACAGTGTCTGTGATTCTGACAGCCTACTGACTATGCTGTGATAGTGTTATATAAATGCAGAACCTGTATTTAGTGGCTGGGGCCAGGTAAAATTCATTTTTTCTTCTTGCTGTGGGATAAAAGTCCAGTACAAGAATGTTTCCACAAGTTTAGTGTTTCATGCAATTTGCTGGACACTGGCTTCCCCATGACTGGTGGACCAGCACAGACATCTGTGACAGATCCGGGGTATGATTCTGTCTGTCAGCATCTGTGGGATCTCAGTTATCTACAAATTTCAGGAATCAGCAGTTTCCTTTCTTAGGATATAGAGTGTTACCATGTTCTCTCTTCTCGTTTAACTGTTCCTGAATTATCCCCTTTTGTGCTGAGTTAGGCAGGAGGGTTTAACTGTTTCATTCCTATCTTTTTTCTCAGAAAGATTCCACCTTATATTCATCAGCTTTTATCTTGGTCCATATTGCCTTAGTTTAGGCAGGTATAATAAATTAATAAACAAATAACTTTATTAGGATTGAAGTTATAATATGAAATATCCCAAATAATTTACATTAGTATATACAATGCTGTAAATATGGTGGGTTATAACAGGATATTTGGACTATACTTTTCCACAAAATGTATAAATAATAATGGTTTAGAAACTATTACAATCTATTAATGGTGGGGGGGGGGGGGATTTGTTTAGTGGGGAAAAGGATAATGAAGATCTAAAAATTATATCGAGACTAATGAAAACATGCAAGGGCTGTATAAAAGGTGTAATAATATGAGTACATTCAGACCCCAAGGTCTCAATGTGTTTACATTTTAAATCCACTTGGTTTCTGATTTCGATATGGTTTCACGAAGTCCCCCACCTCTAGGGTCTTTTAGTCCCTCAGAAATTGGATCCCTGAAAATCACTACTGTGTTCCTCTTTGTAGTGATCATAGAGGGGGTGTTTCCTTTAACTTTACAGAATCCCATAGATGTATTCCCTTAATTTTATTTTAAACGTTTTTTTAGTCTGGCCTATATATTTTAGCATATGTGCGCATTGTATGCAATATATTACTCCCTTTGTTGGTAATACCCTCTGTGCTGTATGTAATAAACCATCAACATATAAACTTTATACAATTACATTTTATTTTGATCCTATTGCTGTGGAGTCACTTATTTATTATAAGCACTAGCATCTGTCATCTGGATCACATTGTTGAGAACCACTAACTGAACTGCACTATATGGTTTTAAAAGTAAGTTTAAGGACCCTTTTGAAGGACTATATTCATTCTGCACTAAACATTTTGCTTGGAGGAAGTTATACATGCAAAAGCACTTTAATGATATTGTATGCAAGTCATGGTATAAGCCCCTGTTCACATTGGGCAGATTTGACATGCAATTTAACATATCAAATCCCATGCCAAATCTGAGCTTATTGCCGGCAATGGCACAACTATACGATGCAGCGCCGATTCCCAATAGTAGTTCCTGCATGAACCTGCACAGATGTCTGTCAAATCGCCCCGGAACTCGCACTGAAATGTAGGTTTGAAATCATGCGAGTTCAGCTGAACTTGCACGATTTCAAACCTGCCCTCAGTGTGAATGAGGGCTAAAGCTTATATTGTTTAATACATACAGCACATAAGTCAAGGTGAGTGCAAAGTTTGTAAGGGGGTTGGGAGTCACTGAAGCACCAGCACTTTTTATTTGGATCATATTGCTGCTCAGTCACTTAACCCCGCTAGCGGTAAACCCGAGCGTGACTCGGGGTAGGAATTTTCTGCTATTATCGGTATCCCCGAGACACGCTCGGGGTGAATGGCAGAGCTGTGCAGAGAGCGCAGCGGAGTGTCTTACCTTATCCTGGCAATCCAGCGATGAGCTCTCATTGCTGTGACCGCCAGCCGAGATCCCCGCTGCTCGTCTGTCGGTAGGAGGACTTCCTAGTTCCGTTCCCTGCAGCAGCAATGCTGCATGGGAGCGGAACTAGGGAGGGAAATTCAAAAAAAAAAAAAAAACGTTGCACAAACACATAACACAATAACACATTTTATATTATATATATGCATATATATATATATATATATATATATATATATATATATATATATATATGCATATATATATGCATATGTGTGTGTATATATATATATATATATATATATATATACCTATATACACACACACATATATATATATATATATATAAAATTATATTATTGATTTGATTATAATTCATGCGTTATATATATATATATATATATATATATATACACACACACACACACACATATATATATAATATATAACGCATGAATTATAATCTAATCAATAATATAATTTTATTATATATATTATATATTATATAATAAAATTATATTATTGATTTGATTATAATTCACGCGTTTGTTTTTCAAATTTATCACATCTGGGATGTCTACTAGAGTCTTGTTTTGGTCAGGTTTAAGTCAGTAATTACTAAGAATTGTAGGCCTATAATACATAACGCCAAATTTCCATGAAAAGAATTGTACCGCTTTTGGTACAGAATTCCTGACAGAATCATACCGCCAGGGAGGTTAAAGTGATTGTAAAGTCTCGTTTTTTTTTCTCTTAAAATAACAAACATGTTATACTTACCTCCTCTGTGCAGTTGATTTTGCACAAGGCAGCTTGCTATGGGGGTACCCAAGCTGAGTCACAGCTCCCTGTGTCCATTCAGATATTGAGACACATTTCTGTCCGCCCCCTCTCTCTCCTGATTGGCTAACTAAGTTCAATTAACAGCAGTGGGAGCCAATAGCGCCATTGCTGTGTCTCAGCCAATCAGGAGCCCAGACAGTCGAGGAACTCATGGGCAATGCTGGAGGAAGGTGGGGCTCAGGTAAGTATTATGGGGTGCTGGAGGGTGGCTGCTGCACACAGAAGGTTTTTTTATCTAAATGCAACCTTCTGGTGGGGGCCTGGCTAGCGCATTATCCGGATGGATGCATAGAGCCGGAGCTCTTCACTGACCCCGGTGATTTATAGTTCCAAGCGACACTAGGCGGCCTCATTTCAGTGGCAAACGGTGCACAGTTACCCCCCACTATCCTGCCGAGATGCCTCGCTGGAAAAAAGAAAACTCCCGACCGCAGAAGTTAACAGCCTTCTTCTTCCAGGCCAACAGAGGAGGCAGCCAAGATGGCGTCAGGTCTGCACAAGGCGGCAGGGAGTCGCCGACAGGAGCCCACACAGAAGACCTTTCTCTGCATCATACTTGGCATCACAATCTGCAAGGCCCTGCTTCACCTGCAGCATCCACTCCGTTGAGCAGAAGCCCGGCAAAATCAAGGCCCAGGCTGGAGGAGCATTCAGCACAGATGAGTGAGATGGACAGCCCTGCATTTCCTAACACCACTAGAGAAGTGCCTGATTCTATCCTGTCATTCCCCTAATCAGCCGCTTTTAGATACAACCATGAAATACATGTTAAAAGACAAATGGTTGGGTCTAGAAGAGAGTCCAGGAGTCCGTTTGCCCTCATCCCTGCATTGGACATAATAGCAAGAAGGGAAGACCCCTAATTGGGACTATAACGGGCATCTGCTCATTGGTTAAAAAATTGTGATTTATTGATACAAATTTTGAAAAATACAAACATTACATATAGGTTCTCGTATAAAATGAATAAAGCGACTAATGATGCAAAGAAAATGTGACCATGTGAAACAGGGGGAGACCTTTGGTGGGCCAAAGAGACCCAACGCGTTTCAATATTTCAATAATTGCGTATTTTTGCTCTTCTTCAGGGGTCTTTATACTGTAACAATGATCGACTGTAGGGTGTCTAGGATAAGAATAAATATATTCAAATACATATTATATATACAATTCAATTGATATCAAGACAACAAAATGAATGAGGTCTATGACTAACAGATTGTTAGTCATAGACCTCATTAATTTTATTAGTTTTAGGGAATCCAAGATTTATGATGGGTTTAGAGGTGCAATCTCTCAGATCTCTTAGAGAGGCAGGTCTTTTCCAGGCCTCACACTTCCTGAGAGAGGATAAATGGCCCACATTAGAAACGTTGGTAAACGAGGCGGATGTTTTCAGACTCCCTTTCTGGAATGCATTGCAACTTTCTCACTTTTTACGCTCAATTCCCAACCCTCAGAACTATAATCGCCAAATGACAACCTACGAAAAATACTGTACAGATAAAGGAAGCCTTACACATGCGATTTCCAAAATATATAACTTGATAAATATACCTGAAACGCAGTACCAATTGCCCTATTTGGATAGATGGGAGAGGGAAATGTCTAGAGTATTTTCCACAGAGCAGAGACAACAGATGATCAATCTGGTCTTTAAATCCTCGATATGTACTAAATATCAAGAAACAAAGATGGTATTACACTCCGCATAAACTACACAAAATCTCGATTAATAATTCCGATCCTTGCTGGCGTTGCCTGGAGGAAGAGGGCACGCTATTGCACATATTCTGGGATTGTTCTAAACTGACAGAATATTGGAAAAAAGTGAGAGAGATTATGCAAAAGTTTACAGAAACGGAGATCCCGGAAGATCCAGCCTTTTTTCTCCTACAATTAAATAACATAACAATGAAAAGATATAGAAAATCGGTGATATGCCAGCTTGCAAATGCGGCTAGAGCATGTATACCCCTTAATTGGAAAAAACAAATACCACCAACAATAGCAGGGTGGATTCAGAAAATAGAAGAAATAAATAAAATGGAGGACTTGGTAATGTCAGCACAACATAAAAGGGAAAAATATACAGAGACGTGGGGAGCATGGAATTTATTTATACTATCGAAAGAAGGTAAAACCCTGTTTGGAATGTGATTTCTGGATCAAAAATAATATAAAAATACGAGAGACACCAGGGTCAATAGTAGGCTGTCTTGATAAGAGAGAGAGGAGATAGGTTATGCCCCCCAAATTTTTTATTTTTTTTTAAGGGTTGTGTTTGTGGGTTATTTTGGTTAATAATTATTTAAAATTAGAAAAGAGAGGGTAGGTAGAGGCTGTTCAGATTGAGTGGAGAAGATTATAGTAAGGGAAAGAGGAAGGATGGACTAGATGAAGGTTAAGAGGAGAAAAAAAAAAAGAGACTCCGATGCTAGATAATTGTATTAGTCATGAGGAAATGAGAAATCTTTGCTGATTGTTGAACCATATGATTAGGTGCTGTTTTGTTCTTGTTCCTTATCTTCGGTTATTTGTACAGCTTTATTACAAACCCTTAATAAAAGTCATAATTGATAAAAATAAAAATCAGGGGCATTCCAGAGGCCATACAGGTTCAGGCCCTGCGTCAATATGTCACAGATATATTTAAAACTGTGTTGCCCAGTGCAACCGAGGCTGAGCTGATTATTGACAGGATTCACCATATAAACCGCCGTTCATTCCAGAGAAAGCTCCCCATGACTTGTTAATGCGGGTGCACTTTTTCCACATTAAACATCAGCTCATGTCAATTTCCCACACACAGGGAGAGTTTCCCCGAACCTTATACCAATCTGCAGATTGGTAGCGAGCCATATCCTTAGCCAGTAGACTGTTTCCCTACTGTTTGCTACTGGAGCAATTTTGTTTTTGACTGTATACGGATTTTCAATCCACTCTTTTATCTACATGTTATGTTTTTCCTTATTTTGTTTTTGTTTTGTGTTTTCGGTCTACCCTATCTGGAGTCTGTTCGATTGCCTTGCCAAGCCATGTTGACTACATGCCTCAACTACTCAGAAGATGCCTAGCTGCCCTGCCCAAGGGGTCGCCTGTCCCTTTGGACACGTGAGTCTTTATAATGTTTCTGCAGCATACGCTAAGCGGCATTCCCTTTGGAAGGAGGTCATGGCACACCAAACTGACATTTTGTGTGTACAGGAAACACACTTCCACCAGTCATCCCCTCCCCAATGTTGCCATTGCAGTTTCCCACACACTTTCACAGCATCTATGCCAGCCAAGAAAAGGTGGGTGATGACTGCTCTGAGAGATACCCTTACATTTCAGCTATTATCTGAAGTAATTGATACAGAAGGCCAATTTATTATCCTCGTCTGTGATATAAACTCTACTAGGTATACCGTTGTCAACCTTTATGCCTCGAACACGCATCAGCTTCGCTTCCTGCATAAATTGAAACGGAAAATAGACAAGGTGCAGCAAGGGTCACTGATTTTGTGCAGGGACTTTAATCTGCTACCAGACCCCAGGATTGATTCAACCACTCCACACAGACCTAATACGGTATCTCTACAGCCTTTCCTACATGACCATAATTTGTATGATACGTGGCGCTGTTTACATACCCCGGAAAGGGATTACTCTTATTTCTCAGCGTCTCATAACTCCTACTCTAGAATTGACCTTTTCATAACAGACAAATGGCTTCTTCAAAAGATATGGACTGTTGAGATAGGGGTGATCTCATGGTCGGATCATGCCCGGTAATTTTGACGATTCTGGACTCTCTGACCTCACAGCCAATGTTTCTATGGAAAACAAACCAAACCCTTCTTCAGAGACCGGATACTAGATCCATCTTAGAAAATAATCTGCAGGATTTTTTCCGGCTTAATGCTGGATCTGTGCAAGATTCGTGTGTCCTGTGGAATGGGCATAAATCTTTTATGAGGGCCCTGCCATGAGAAGACATCCGCATCCTTGAAACAGACATAACTGAATTAGAAATAAAACAAGCAATTAAAGATATTAAACCGGGCAAAAGCCCAGGACCTGATGGTTTTTCCTCCCAATATTATAAAATGTTCGAAGCAACACTCTCTCCTCCTCTCACGAAAGCCTTAAATTTTGTCTCTAAAAATCCTTTGATACCAAAAGAAATGCTGATGGCCCACATTGCTGTCATACCCAAACCTGACAAAGACCACTCCATATGTTCCAATTAGTGACCAATTTCACTCCTCAATTTAGATTTAAAATTGCTTGCTAAGATTATTGCCAATAGGCTGCGACAACTATTACATAAGATGGTGGGACGAGAAGAAGTAGGCTTTATGCCAAATAGAGAGGCAAGGGATAACATTATCAAAACTCTGAACATCATACAGGAGGTGACTCAGGTCTCTGTCGAGGGCCTCCTGTTATCTACAGATGCGGAGAAGGCCTTCGACAGAATGGCTTGGGATTATTTATTTGCAACCTGTAGACATGTGGGCCTAGGCGAAAAGATGATGGCATGGATTATGTCACTCTATTCACACCCTGGCGCTCAAATAAAGATCAATGGTCTCTTGTCTGACACAGTGGAGATCAGGAATGGTACAAAACAGGGGTGTCCACTATCCCCCTGCTTTTTATCATCTCACTTGAACCACTGATCAGAACAATCAATCTAGACGGTGATATTCACGGCTTTTCAATTAACGGATCACACTATAAAATGGCAGCATACGCAGACGACTTGTTATTCTACATATCTTAACCACACGTATCGATCCCTATCCTGAATAAAAAAATCCAAATTTATAGATACATTTCAAATTTTAAAATCAACCATAGTAAATCTGAAGCTTTGAATCTAACCCTTACCAAAGACATGGAAAAACTGGCTATCGCAAATTGTCCATACAAATGGGAAAAGAGAACATTAAAATACTTTGGTATATACCTAACGGCCAACTTAAAAGATCTCTATGAAGTTAACTTTGCTCCTGCACTCAAGAAAATTAAACTAGACCTGACAAACTGGAACTCCAAACAGTTCTCTTGGTTTGGAAGGGCAGCCATACTGAAGATGACAATATTACCCAGACTCTTATACCTGTTTTTAGCTCTCCCTATAGAGATCTCTAGAAGATTTTTCAATACACTAATCTCATTACAAAGAGATTTTATATGGGCTAACAGAAAATCCAGAATCAAACTATCGTATTTACAATTTCCCAAAGACAAAGGAGGGATGGGCCTTCCCAACTACAAAAAATACTACATTGCGACACATATCAATAGAATACTGGATTGGCACTGTCATTCAGATTCAAAAGACTGGGTCAATCTAGAAAGATCAGTACATTTTGGCCAGACTCACTTCCTGATTTGGTCCAATGCAAAAAACGTACCTAAGGTAATCAAAAAACACCCGCTTATCCACACTACTGTACAATTAAACATTTTTTTACTCGGTAGCAGAAATATACAGTCTCTCGACCAGTTACAGCCCACTAACACCCTTATCTGGTAATCCAGATTTCCCACCTGGCCTGGAAGCTAAAACTTTCCAAGTCAAGGAAGACAACAAATACAAACCACTACTAACCTTACAGTGTTTTGAAGGCACAAAAATTAAAAATCTTTCAAACCTATTAAAAGATCAACCGTCATTGAAATTATCTACTTGGTCCTACTTTCAATTACATGACTATATAACTAAGCACAAACACAAATCCTCTTTCACTAGAGCACTAACAGATTTTGAAAAATTATGCCTTGCAGAAAAACCGATCAGAAGGGGGACTTCATACGCCTACGGTTCTAATGCACAGCCACAGAATGGCTCGACAGACAAGTATAAAATGCTATGGGAATTCGACCTGGGAAAAAATTTCACTGACAATGAATGGGAAAAGGCCTGTGTTTTCTCCCACAAATGCTCTATAAGCTCTAAATTACAAGAAAACTCATACAAAATAAGAACACGGTGGTACATCACCCCTGTCAAACGAAAAACTTAGTCGGATGCACAACCTGATACCTGTTGGAGGTGCGGTGGAAACGTAGGCACTTTCTTACACATATGGTGGGAATGTTCAGAAATCCAAAAATTCTGGACCATAGGGAATGACTTGATAAGAAAAATTACTGACACAAAAATGACTTTAGATGCAGCTACATGTAGTTGTCTTCTCCATTTAAATGATCTCTCATATAGAGCTTATAAAAAATTGTCAATTAGGCATTTGCTGAATGCAGCTAAAATCCTGATTGCAACAAACTGGAACTCATCACTGGTCCCCTCTATACAAAGCTGGTTAATGAAGGTTAAAAATCTTTTTGAAATGTAGGAAACCCTAGCCATCAAAAGAGAAAATGAAGCCACTTTCCATAAAATATGGTACCCCTGGATGATATTCGCTCTTACACCTGATTATGACCCTTTTATGAATACCTAGATCAATACCAGATGGTCACCTTAGTAACTTTTGATAATCTAAAGACCTTTGGGTTATACAACACCCCACTTCCCATCTCCCCCCCCCCCCTTAATCACTACTTTATTCTAGCTCTACTTTTCCCTCTTTTTTTTCTTTCTCTTTCTTCTCTTTTCTTTTTTTTTCTAGAACTTATGAATCTCAGGTATCTTGGTGCATCCGAATGCCCTGTTTCAGAATTAAACGGTCCGAACTCACAAATAATATATAATTTTTGAGATGTGATTGACGTGTGATTAGAAAGTTTGTATCCCTCTTCATCTTTACAACACATATGTCTGTAAATATGCACCTTTACCTACTATGCTGGTAAATTTAACTTTGTTATCTTTGTTCACTGAAACATTGTCTACTCATTAATGTTTCTGCATTTATCTATGTTATGTTTCTATACATTTATCAATAAACTTTTTATTGTGAAAAAAAAAAAAGAAAATGAATCAATATATTAGCGGTAACAAAGCGGGCAAGCTTTTAGCCCGGAAACTACAAGGCCTTAGACACAAAACTAGAATAGGTCCTCTTCTCCACCGGACCACTGGCCTTAAAACATATGACCCCCATAGCATAGCCAACGCTTTTAGTAACTATTATAGCTCCTTATATAATCTGAAATATGATGCCGCTACCCCCCAACCCACTCACCCTGTGATTAAGGACTTTCTAGAGAGGGTTAGCCTTCCCAGGCTGTCCCTTTACCAATTACAGGCACTCAATTCTCCTTTCACAGACCAAGAAATCTCCAAAGTTATCAATTCTCTTCCCAACAGCAAGGCCCCCCAGATGGTTACTGTGGAGATTATAAAACTTTTCAAAACACACTCTCCCCCTATTTATCTGACGTCTTCCGTGCAGCTGCTGCCTCGTCCTCTTTTCCTCGAGAGATGTTGAGTGCATTGATTATTACATTACCGAAACTGTGAAAGGAATTGGATGCTCTGCAAAATTTCAGACCCATTTCACTGTTGAATGTTGATTTGAAACTGCATGCTAAGCTATTTGGACGCGGAAAGGGCATTTGATCGTATACATTGGGGGTACCTATTGGGGATCCTACGTAAATTTGGATTTAATGATCAGATACTTTTGGTCATCATGGCCTTGTAAACGAGCCCTTCAGCTCAGGTGTACACCGGGGGCATGCTGTCACACCCATTCAACATTACTAATGGTACACGCCAGGGGTGCCCCTTGTCCCCGTTAATATTTAATCTTTTGATGGAGCCCCTGGCATCTCTAATACAATCTCTCATGTTTCTATACATTTTTCAATAAACTTTGTATTGTGAAAAAAAAAAAGAAAATGAATCAATATATTAGCGGTAACAAAGCGGGCAAGCTTTTTGCCCGGAAACTACAAGGCCTTAGACACAAAACTAGAATAGGTCCTCTTCTCCACCCGACCACTGGCCTTAAAACATATGACCCCCAGGGCATAGCCAATGCTTTTAGTGACTATTATAGCTCCTTATATAATCTGAAAGATGATGCCGCTACCCCCCAACCCACTCACCCTGTGATTGAGGACTTTCTAGAGATGGTTAGCCTTCCCAGGTTGTCCCTTTACCAATTACAGGCACTCAATTCTCCTTTCACAGACCAAGAAATCTCCAAAGTTATCACTTCTTTTCCCAACAGCAAGGCCCCCAGCCCAGATGGTTACTGTGGAGAATATTATAAAACTTTTCAAAACACACTCTCCCCCTATTTATCTGATGTCTTCTGTGCAGCTGCTGCTTCGTTCTCTTTTCCTCGAGAGATGTTGAGTGCATTGATTATTACATTACAGAAAATGTGAAAGGAATTGGATGCTCTGCAAAATTTCAGACCCATTTCACTGTTAAATGTTGATTTGAAACTGCATGCTAAGCTATTAGCTCTTCGTTTGGCTGATGTGTTACCCACTTTGGCCCATCCAGAGCAATCGGGGGGCACAAAGGGCAGACAACCTACAGATGCCACCAGAAGAGCACTAGGTATATTAAATTTTGCCAGGGTTTCCAAAACACCATCCATGTTCCTAGCTTTGGACGCGGAAAGGGCATTTGATCGTATACATTGGGGGTACCTATTGGGGGTCCTACGTAAATTTGGATTTAGTGATCAGATACTTTTGGTCATCATGGCCTTGTATACGAGCCCTTCAGCTCAGGTGTACACCGGGGGCATGCTGTCACACCCATTCAACATTACTAATGGTACACGCCAGGGGTGCCCCTTGTCCCCGTTAATATTTAATCTATTGATGGAGCCCCTGGCATCTCTCATACAAAACCACCCTAATGTCCAAGGCATAGAAGTAAATGGCCGCTCCCATGTCATCAGCTTGTTTGCCGACGATATTCTATTAATGTTATTAAATGTTGATTCCTCACTTGGAGAGGTGTAGGAGGCTCTGTTGTCATTTCAAAATGTTTCCTTCTATAAAATGAATGCAAGTAAATCTTTTATGTTGGATCTGGGACTGAGTGCACAGTCAACATCACAACTGGAGAAAGCGTACCCATTTAAGTGGGCGGCTGAGGGGATCGCCTATCTAGGAATAACACTCACTAAGACCACTAATTTAATATTTTAAGCGAACTACCTCACTTTTATGGCCAACTTGCGCACACACTTGCTGCGAATCTCCAAGACGGAGCTGTCATGGCTTGGGTGCCTAGCGGCCTTCAAAATGATGGCCTTGCCAAGACTTCTTTACCTTTTTAGAACCCTCCCTATTGTACTCCCCATGACCTACCTAGCTAAACTACAAGCGGCTGTTATTAAATACCTGTGGCAAAACAAACGCTCCAGGTGTGCGTTTAGCAATTCATCTAGACACAGAAGAGTGGGGGGACTAGTGCATGTAATAATTAGAGATTACTACTTAGCAGCGGTCCTGGTGCAAATGAAGTGCTGGTTTCTTCAGCCTCAAACCTCTGCGTGGGCTACCATTGAATCTAATTCAGTACCTGGTGGGAACCGTCTGGTATTTCTAATGTCCCAACTGCTCAAAAAGAATACACCCCCCCGACCTGTCCCCCACAGTGTCTGCAGCTATTAAAGCATGGAATCAGCTGATATCCTCCTCTCATAGTGGACCCTTATCCAATATGCCCATACCGCTGGAGGCGTATGCCGTGGTGATTCCAAATATCAATCTTAAAACCCTGGATCGAAAAAAGTATAGTAAATATACATTGTCTATTCGCCTCCAATGCTCTTAAATCCTTTAAAACTCTTCAAGAGGAGTTCCACATTGCCAATTGTGAGTACCTTACGTATATGCACCTTTCATCACTTTTGAGACAGTGTCCCAAAGTAAAATGTTCTGTCCCCAGCAAAATAGCTGGTTTCTTGCAAAACCCCACAATGGGCGAAAAAGGTATTTCACTAATTTATACTCACTTGGGAGACAAGACTGATTTCACTAAACAAGCTCACATTTGGCTTGGGAAAGAGATCTTGACCTGAGTCCTACAGTGGAACAATGGCAAGACGCCATATTAGCCACATACTCTTGCTCTAAAAATGCCAAATATGTGGGAATTAATGTACAAAATCACCTATGCTGGTACATGATGCCATTTCGCATATCTAGGATCTACCCCCATGCTTCGAACCAATATTGGACGGAGTGCGGTCAGGTGGGCACATTGATCCATCTGCTGTGGTCATGTAAGAAACTGGCCGAATGCTGGCCATTGGTATTTAGCACCATCTCGGAAATTAGCTCACTCCAGATAAACTTTTCCCCCGAACTAGCATTATTAAACTTAGGTAGTAATCAGGCCCCCTACCCTCCTAAAATCATCAATCTACTATTTGCGGCTAGACTTAGTTTACTGAGAAGTAGGAAATCACCTAAGATCCCTTCCATCACTGAAGTCCAATCTCAGGTCCAACAACAGTACACGTACGAGATTATGTTTGCTTTGGCATCTGCTTCTGAGAACTGAGTTCCAGATAGCTGGAGGCCATGGGAAGTATGGTATGGTAACTATTGTAATATGCTTTCACAATAAGTGTTGTTATTTCTTGAAGTATACAATTCATGGAAGGTAGATGGTAACCTTGACTCCTGTTATTATTTTCCTTGTTGGTCGGAGCTGGGCTAAAACCTTCCAGCTGATTAACACCGAGGATTATTCCAGATGCCCCTTTGCGTGGTCATTTGGATTATTGTAAATCCATGCTCCAATCTCACTGTTACTTATTTTATTTTTCTTTTGTTTTTGTATCCTTGCTGTCTCTTTGTTATGTTTTATGTGAAATACCCAATAAAAATGATTGAACTTAAATGCAACCTTCTGACTTTAAAACCACTTTAATAATTGCAAGCACTAGCACCTGTCATGTGGATCATATTGTTGACAACCACTAAATGAACTGCACAAGTACTATACTTTATTTGTTTTGCATTGAAAATTTTGTTTGGAGGAAGTTATACAGGCAAAAGAACTTTAATTATATTTTATGCAAGTTATGGTATAAAGTTTTTATGTTGATGGTTTAATTCATACAGCACAGAGGGTATAGACGCAGCAACATTTGCACTATTTACTTCACTTTGTGGGAACACAATTAGGTTGGATGCGGCCACCCATTATTAGCCCAGTTGATACGTAATTTTTAGGTAGCGGGGGACAACACATTTGTCTTATGACAGTGGAGGAGTCCTCATGTCAAAGTACAATAGCAAAGAGGGTGGATTCCTCCTTCCTCCTTGTTTGAGTGGATGAAGGGATCTGTTCAGACTGCTGTAAAAAAATAAAATAATAGGGTTGCACTGATACCGGTATAGGTGCCAATACAAACCATTTGCACGAGTACTTGCATTTGAGCAAATGCTCTGATACCTGAATCCAATACCGTTGCGGTGTGATTTGAGCCCATACAATGAATGGGCTCAAATCACGCTACAAAAAATCCCATGAAATTTTAACAGGAATGCAGTGCGATTCTTGTCTAAATCACATGTGGTTTCCCGCACAACCATGTGTGAACCCAGGCTTGTCATAGTGACTTCAGCTGGGGATCACACAGGAGCAGTGCGGGAAACCACATGTGATTCAGACAGGAATCACATTGCATTTTTGTTCAAATCACATGTGATTCCTTGCAGTGCGATTTGAGCCCATTTATTTTGTATGGGCTCAAATCGCTCTACAAGGTATCAGTAATTGGTAACAGTCAGTACTTGAGCGCAAGTATCGGCACTCATACTCACCAGTACAAAACAGGTATTCGTGCAACCCTAGGGTGTACCCAGCTTTAGACAATGTGTCAGGGTGTTTATTGGACTCAAAGACAAAGCACCTAGATAAACAAATCTACATAGATGTGAATAAAGACAACAGGGAAAACATTTGTCATTGTTAGTGCTTATGAATAAGAACACTAAAGGTGAGCATACACTATACAATCTGATTGTACAATCTATGCACAATCTTATTTAGATTTACCAAAACTTTGTAATATATGGAAAATTTCATCTAAAGGGTAACTCCACTTTCGTGGGGGAAAAAAATAGCAAATAAAGTAAAAACAATATCGCGTATACAATTGTGACACAAATCATAATATAATTAAATGTTATTAAAAATGACCTTTCCTTTTCAATCTGCAGCTACATAGTTACATAGTTACATAGTTATATAGTTAGTGAGGTTGAAAAAAGACATCAGTCCATCCAGTTCAACCTATAGCTGTTGTAATTTTCCGAAAATGCAATGCAATATGGCTACCTGGAGCTGTTCTGTACCCAGAATGTGTACTGACCACACAACAGAAACATCATTTCCTGCTTGTGTGATTGGCTCACCAATTTTCCCAGAAGTCTGCCTAAGATACAAGTCAGATTTCTGGCATCCCCTGCAACATAAATGTCATTATTGGTGAGATACTCCCAATAGGAACACGTCTAAAGGGATGCAGGCCCAGCAGCTTTTCTCATTAGAGCCCTGCAGCTGCACAGCTGGTTGATAATTATGAAACCACTCATTAGACCCACTCAGCACAGAGGAACAAACGGGAATTTTTTCAGAATTTGGTAGGAATCTGCAACAAAGTTGTTAAAGGTGAGTATATTTTTCTACAATAACAAGGTAAGTAAAAAAAAATAATAATAATAATCTTAACTATCCATTTCCTTTTCAGGTGACGAAAAGCAAGCGGATGGCCACAAAATCGATTATGTCGATTTTGTGGCCGGAACTCCGCTTTAAATAAAACTGTGTAACGACAGAGAGCGTTTACATTTTCTTTACTCTCTTCTCAGATGACATGCCCATATCAAGTCCATCTCAAGCTGAGGTCTGTAACAAGTGGATTGGTATCTGCAGTGTTATTGTATTGCGTAGTGACCCCTAGTGGTCGATTGCTGGAGGTGAGAGGCATTGATACTCTGTGGTGGAAGGATTCACTTTTTACAGCGGTGTAGGTTACTCACCTTTTCCTGCACTAAAGGCATCTCCTTTCTTTGGACTTTATGGACTTTTATATCAATATGTGTTATGATTATTGTCATCATATTTAAAGCGCTGCACTATTGCTACTTTCTCAGCCTTAGCCTCCACATACACGGGTTCTTTAGAGCCCATTCACATGCAGCGCAGACATGTGTTTCCTGTGCCGGGCTCTCTTTTATCAGCACAGGATTGTACGGGCACTGTGTGCATCTCTGTGCCAGCATCCCATTCACTTCTATTGTAACCCGTGCCTGCGTGTCATATTAGGATACAGAGGCTGTGCCTATGCAGCCTCATGTCCCAGTAGATATGCCATAGTTGTCAACATTTAAAAAAAATTCCCAGTGACACTTTGCAGCACAGCTATCAATTACCACACCCACTTCCCTGAAGCCCCGCCCACTCCGCATACTTGCCTACTTATCAGATTATAGAGTCTACTCAATATAGAGAGAATTACAGGAAATTAAAAAGGGAATTTAAAACTTAAGGCCACAGTAGCAGAGTTGGAATAAGTCTCCCATTCAGCTGCACTAATTCTGCGTAACATTTATGGTCAGCCTGATTAACAGGCGCTTCCAGGGACAAGATAAATTACCTGGGACAGGCTCCTATATGCAGGGACTGTCCCTGGAAAAAAGGGAGAGTTGGCAAGTATGATATGCATGGGGTGCTGGCATGGGGGATGTGCACACCTATGTACCCCTGTGCTGATAAAAGACAGCCCTGCATGGGAGACACATTGCTTGCACCTCTTGTGAATGGGTCCTTACTAAAAATAGAATGTGAAAGAAGAGTTGTCTCCACAGCTATTTCAGTGATATCAAGTCTGAAAGTGGGTTACCTGTTAGCTGAGTAGTTAGTGGCAGCCTCGGCAGCACAGACACAGAGGGGAGAGAGCACAGCTCAGCTTGGCAGTAGGGCTGGAGAGGAGGGGTCTGAGGAAAAGGGCACAGGAGGAGGGGTCACGACACAGAGGAGGGGGTCTGAGGAAAAGGGCACAGGAGGAGGGGTCACGACACAGAGGAGGGGTCAGAGGAAAAGGGCACAGGAGGAGGGGTCACTACACAGAGGAGGGGGTCTGAGGAAAAGGGCACAGGAGGAGGGGTCACTACACAGAGGAGGGGGTCTGAGGAAAAGGGCACAGGAGGAGGGGTCACGACACAGAGGAGGGGTCAGAGGAAAAGGGCACAGGAGGAGGGGTCACTACACAGAGGAGGGGGTCCGAGGAAAAGGGCACAGGAGGAGGGGTCACTACACAGAGGAGGGGGTCTGAGGAAAAGGGCACAGGAGGAGGGGTCACTACACAGAGGAGGGGGTCCGAGGAAAAGGGCACAGGAGGAGGGTCACTACACAGAGGAGGGGGTCCGAGGAAAAGGGCACAGGAGGAGGGGTCACTACACAGAGGAGTGGGTCCGAGGAAAAGGGCACAGGAGGGGTCACTACACAGAGGAGGGGGTCCAAGGAAAAGGGCACAGGAGGAGGGGTCACTACACAGAGGAGGGGGTCTGAGGAAAAAGGGCACAGGAGGAGGGGTCACTATACAGAGGAGGGGGTCTGAGGAAAAGGGCACAGGAGGAGGGGGTCACTGTTTTGCTCAGAACAAAGTAAAACTGAGTACACTGAAAGAATCATGAGTCTCAGAACCAAGTACACTGAAAGAATCATGAGTCTCAGAACCAAGTACACTGAAAGAATCATGAGTCTCAGAACCAAGTAAAACCGAGTACACTAAAAGAATCATGAGTCTCAGAACCGAGTACACTGAAAGAATCATGAGTCTCAGAACCGAGTACACTGAAAGAATCATGAGTCTCAGAACCAAGTACACTGAAAGAATCATGAGACTCAGAACCGAGTACACGGGAAGAATTATGAGTCTCAGAACCAAGTACACTGAAAGAATCATGAGTCTCAGAACTGAGTACACTAAAAGAAGCATGAGTCTCAGAACCAAGTAAAACCGAGTACACTGAAAGAATTATGAGTCTCAGAACCAAGTACACTGTAAAGCCTCGTACACACGTACCGATCGTCGGCCGAACGATCGGCCGTCTTTTGTCCAGGGCTGTCGTGTCTGCTGAAAACTGCAAAAGACTGCACACGAATTTTGTCGGCCAACAACAGCCGACTGCAGAAGTGATGTCATGTGATGGTTAACTTTCCGTGTCTTTTTTCTTTTCTGAGCATGCCCAGTCTTGCAAATCTGCTGTCTGTCGGCCGAAATCTGTACTGACTGGCAAACAATCGGCCGTTCTGGTGTTGGCCAACAAAAATTTTAATGCCTGCACGACAGATTCTGTTCGGCCGAAAATGCGCTGTCGGCTGTCGGAAGCATCATACTAACAAGCCTACAATCGGCCGATCGGTCGTCGGCCGAATATTTACGGCCGACAATCGGTACGTGTGTACGGGGCTAAAGAATCATTAGTCTCAGAACTAAGTACACTGAAAGAGTCATTAGTCTCAGAACCAAGTACACTGAAAGAACCGTGAGTTTCAGAACCGAGTACACTGAAAGAATCATGATTCTCAGAACCAAATACACTGAAAGAATCATGAGTCTCCGATCAGATTTCCCATCCTAGGAGTAGATTTCCTCTCACTTCCTGTTATCTCCCTCCGTTTGTAAGTAGGAGTTGTTTGTAAGTCGGATGTTTGTAACCCGGGGACCGCCTGTATATGGTAGTTTCATTTTGACCGATTATATGTTTACTTTATGCCAATCTGATCTACATACAGTGCCACTTCTGGGTCACTTCTGGTGGGTCATTTCCGGTTTGTTTAATATATAAAGCTTGTTTGCCTCTGGCCGCAATGCCTCTGATAATGTCATTTGATGACAAAACGCGTATGGCGGGATGGGACCCCGTAACGTAAGCACGCTACTAGCCGCGGCCATCTTTAAACTTCTGTTTGACATATCTTTAAATTTTTTTATGCTTGTGAATGCAAAAAAATCTTTCCAATAAATTACCAAATTTGTTTTTTTTTTGGACATACTGCATCATTGTGTTTTTATTTGCATTCCTTTGAGGTTACCCTGCACCTTAGCTGGACGAGGGACTTTTCAGGTATATGTCAGGGAAACAGTTGGTTGTGATGGACAGCACAGTGAGACCATGGATGTTCCATCCAGGTTATATTTCACATGCTGATGTTGACTTCTCTATAATTTGAGAGTCAACACATTCTGGTAAGCAGATTGGTGTTTATCCACACAGTGTCGGTGATGTGACCATACTTTTCTCTGCTGACTATCGGTGTTCGGTGATTCCTCTCATCTACACATTATATGGACTGTTTTATCGCTTTACAGAGACTATTTTTTGGCGCTGCCCCCTCCTTTTGTGTATTTTTTTCTGGTGTGTAATCTAACCATTGGTGCTGGCCACCTTTTTGTACTTCTGTCCAAGCGCAGATATCTCTTTGTGGTTTACTCTCTAGATCAGGGCTTCCCAAACTTTTTTGGGCCGAGACCCACTTATGAATACAGATTTTTTTTCGGGACCCACTTGCTTGTAATTGAATATTGTAAAGCGCTACAGAATTTATTGGCGCTATATAAATGCAAATAATAATAATAATTTTGCATATTTTAAAGGGAGGGGGATGTTGAATTAAAAATATCAATTTACTACTTTTCAATTTATTATTGAATACACTTAATTAGTGACACAGGTCATGGTAAGGGCATGGCACAGGTGATGGTACAGGCATGGCACAGATGATGGTATAGGTATTACACAGGTTATGGTACAGGCATGGCACAGGTCATGGTACAGGCATGTCACAGGTCATGGCACAGGAGATAGTAAAGGCATGGCACAGGTCATGGTAAGGGCATGGCACAGGTGATGGTACAGGCATGGCACATATGATGGTATAGGCATGGCACAGGTCATGGTACAGTAGGTATAGGCATGGCACAGTAGGTATAGGCATGGCACAGTAGGTACAGGCATGGCATAGTTAGTAGGTACAGGCATGGCACAGTAGGTGTAGGCATGGCACAGTAGGTGTAGGCATGGCACAGTATGTACAGGCATGGCACAGCACTGCTACTTACTGTGCCCGGATTGTTACCCACTGCAGCTCACTGTTCACTTACCTGCTCTCCTGGGCAGTAGGCTGGCTCGACTCCTGTCACTCCACACTCCGAGACGTCCACGGCGCGCTGCTCCTCTCTTTGCTCTGACGGTGGCAGGAACCGGCGGGAAGGTGACGGAGTCGGACAGTGACTGACGCACGCACCAGCACCGCCCCCAACCAGAGCCGTGACAAGGCCATCCAGCGCCCAGGGCGAAGACACCAAACTGCCCCCCCACAAGGTTTAGGCGCATAATGTTTTAGCAATATAAAAAAATAAATAAATAAATTGAGCACTAATTGGCACACTTAGGCCTGCCCCCAACAATGTCACAGCCGGGAACCCCACCCCCTCCCCCATAGCCAGCAATACGTCCAGCGCCCCTAGTGGGCTTTTAAATTATTATTTTTTTTTTTTCACTGATGATCTGACTGCTCTAACGCTGTCGGCGACCCACTCAGATGCGGGTCGCGACCCACAGATTGGGAAGTCCTGCTCTAGATTGTTGCCTTAAATATTCCTTTGACTTTATGGGTGATCCTATGGCTCCTTACTGAGCAAACCTTGAAAAGTTTTAACAGCTTTTCCAGGCTTGGTCACTCTCCTACTGGCAAAGGACCCTGCTACTCTCTGCTCTCAGCCTTATATACACCTGTCAGCCCCCTGCTGGCCATTCTTCTCAATCAGGGATTGGCTGAAGCTGTATCCAGGGCCAGATCAGACTCTTCCCTCTCCTCTCACTATGTTTTCAGAAGATTCTGGAAAGACAGGGGGAGGCAGACAAGCCTGCAGCTGCAGTAGGCAAGACCCATACAATCAAGTCTCCACTTCTAATGGCAGGGCCAAAAAACTAAATGTGCCTCACTTCCAGCACCTGTGCTAGAAGGAGAGTGCTACATGTGTAAATAAAGTAATGCAGCGTAACAATGTATTGTAACATTTACTCACTGTAACTACTGTACTGTACTATTAACGATTTAGCGCACTTGCAGATCAAAGGTGTGGCCTTTGATCTGCATATGACATCAGTTAAAGAAACCTTATTAACGCTTTCTTAACCCTTCAGCTTTAACCGTTTCTGAGTTTTTTTTACCATTTGTATACTGTGTAAACTTTTTTCATTTTCATTCATTACTTTTTTTTTTTTTTGTCATACTGTGGGGTTTATTTACTAGAACTGGAGAATGCAAAATCCTGTGCAGCTCTGCAGAGAAACCAATTGGTTTCCAGGTATTTTTGTCAAACCATAATTGAAAAAGCTGAAGTAAGAAGCTGATTGGCTACCAAGCCCAGCTGCCCAAGATTTTGCGCTTTCTAGTTTTAGTAAATCAACCCCTATGCCTACCCCTAACAATGTGTAATGTGTGTGATATGTGCTGCTTTTTATTACAGAACAATTTGTTTCTTTTTCCTAATTTTGCATTCTACAGTTTTAGTAAATCAACCCCTATGTCTCTTTAACCAGTTATGGGCTGCCCCACACAGATATACTGTGTCAGGGTGGCCCTTCTGCAAGAAATTACGTATCTGTATGTCCTTTCATGCACTGGGTCTGGGGCGCGCGCCACGGGTGACCCAGTCTGGCAGACCTGATGTTCACCGGCACCCGGAAATCATTACTGAGATGTAAACAAGGCAGACCGCCATTCTGTGAGAGGGGAAGATGGAGATCTTGTGTTCCTGCTAAGCAGGAACACAGATCTCTGTCTTCCCCTAGTCAAAGCATTCCTCACACTGTTAGCAAGCACTCCCAGGAAACACATTTAACCCTTTGATTGCGCCTGATGTTAACCCCTTCCCTGCCAATGTCATTAGTACAGTGACAGTGCATTTTCTTAGCACTGATCACTGTATTAGCCACTTGCCGACCGCCGCACGACTATCTACGTCGGCGGTCAGCCCCTCACAGGCAAACTAACGTAGGGCTACGTTGCTTGCTTGTGAGGATCTAGGGAGCGAGCGCGCGCCCCCGGAGGCGCGCTCCCGCTCCCGCGTGGTCACGGACCCCCCCGCGCGTGTGACCAGCGGACCCGATGTCCGCCGGCCACTCGGCGATCGGCGGGGGAGAGGGAGAATGTCAGGCAGCTTGTGTAAACAAGCTGCCTGTCATTCTCCTCGCTGTAAAGACACTGATCACATGGATCTACTATGTAGATCCGTTGATCAGTGTCCTTACAGCTCAAGCCACAGCCAATCACAGTAGAAAGCATGCCCCTAGGGACACACACAGCCCCTCCCTCCCAAATAAAGTTAACCCCTTCACTACCAGTGTATTTTTACAGTAACAGTGCATATATATAGCACTGATTACTGTAGAAATGTCACTGGTAACCCCAAAAGTGTCAAAAATGTCAGTCAAGGGTCCGATCTGTCCGCCCCAATGTCGCAGTACCGCAAAAAAAAACGCAGATCGCCGCCATTACGCGTTAAAAAAAAAAACAACAAAAATGACAAAAATCTTTCCCTTTGTTAGTAAACGCGATAACTTTTGCGCAAACCAATCAAAATACGCTTTTTGCGATTTTTTTTACCAAACATAGGTAGCATAAAACAAATTGGCCGAAAATGTTAAAAAATTTTGATTTTTACATTTTTTTGGGGGGGAATTTCATATAAAAAAATGTGAAAAATATTGCTATTTTTGCAAAATTGACGCTCTTTTTTTGTTTATAGCGCGTGATCAAAAAATCGCACAGGTGATCAAATACCACCAAAAGAAAGCTCTGTTTGTGGGAAAAAAAGGACGCCAAATTCGTTTAGGTACAGCGTCGCACGACCGCGCAATTGTCCGTTAAAGTCACGCAGTGCCGAATCGCAAAATACCCCCTGGTCGGAATGGGGGTAAAATCTTTCGGGGCTTAAGTGGTTAGTGTCACTGGTCCCCAAAAAGTGTCACTTAGTGGCAGATTTGTCCACTGCAATGTTGCAGTCCTGCTAAAAATCGCTGATCGCCATTACTAGTAAAAAAAAATAATTAAAAATAAAAATTCCTTAAATCTATTCCACAGTTTGTAGATGCACTAACTTTTTGCAAACCAATCAATATGCGCTAATTAGGATTTTTTTTTTTGCCAAAAACATGTAGCAGAATACACATTGGCCCAAAATGATAAAGAAAATGGGATTTTTATCTTGATTTTTATCTTAATGTAAAATCCATTTCTCTAATGTTTATTGATGGACACAGCTCCCAATTTTCTTAACCATTGGGTTATACTGCCCCCTACAGGAGTAGGACATATGGCATAAATAAAAGCTTGACTACGCCTATGGGCAGCCCAGGGAGCAGGGGCGGCCCATCCATTAGGGGCGCAGGGGTGCCGCCCCCCCCCCCACCCATGCGTCCGGCCCCCTAATCTACATGCAGGGGCGTCAGACGCATGGAGTTCAATGGGGATTTTTTTTGCTGAAGCACGTGATTAGAGCCAGAGGCTCTAATAGGCTTCAGAAAAGGGTGGACCCGGGGCGCAGAGCACTGCGCCCTAGCCCACCCAGTTGTGTGACAATAGCAAATTAATATTTGCTATTATCACACTGACTTGCCCTCCAGCCAATCAGAACGTGAGACTGCTGATTGGCTAAAAGGAGACATGATTTTACTGGCCATTGGCCAGGAAGGGGGAGGAGACACACAGCCGAGGAGACACACAGCGGCGGGCAGGAGCAGGTAAGGATGCTTGCTGTCCACTGGGACATCCGTCCTGGGAGGGGGGGGAGGAAGGGTGGTAGAGCAGATCCAGCCTTCCCTGTCTCCATTTACAGCCCGATCCCCGCACACACCGCACCGCTCTCCGCTAGTACATCCGTCCTGGGAGGGGGGAGGAAGGGTGGTAGAGCAGATCCGACCGTCCCTGTCTGAGGCTGTCTCCATTTACAGCCCGATCCCCGGCCCGCACACACTGCACCGCTCTCATCACCTCCCTCTACCGGAACCGATCACTGACATAGTACAAATCAAACAATCCTGATGTGTTAGGGACATGCTGGGCACTTTGCATTGAATTGGGGACATGCTGGACACTGCGCATTGAATGGGGGACATGCTGTACACACTGCATTGAATGGGGGACATGCTGGACACTGTGCATTGAATGGGGGACATGCTGGACACTGTGCATTGAATGGGGGCACGCTGGACACTGTGCATTGAATGGGGGCACGCTGGTCTCTCTGCATTGATGGGGGGCACACTAGTCTCTCTGCATTGATGGGGGGCACGCTGGTCACTGTGCATTGATGGGGGACATGCTGGTCACTGTGCATTGAATGGGGACACGCTGGTCAATCTTGAACCAACCTAATGATTGTTTGTTAAGTCACACAATTTTTTACAGCGTTTTTTGCCGCAAAGCAATGCCTATTACATTTCTCTGTTTGCGCCCCCCAAAAAATTTTGAGCACCAGCCGCCACTGTCAGAGAGTATACTCCAACTCTCAGCTATAGGCACTCAGTTTTGTTACAAGCAGTGTCAGAAGAAATCCAACTCCACAGAGGGGTGGGTGCTGTGTCCGTCAATGAACATCAGAGAAATGCATTTTACAAAAATCCCATTTTCTCTATTGTTCATTGACGAACACAGCTGCAGAAGAAAGGTACTCTTCCCCTTAACACGCCAAAGGACCACTGCTGAGACAGACAGCCTCACAATCAAAAGAGGCATTACAGACAAACTGCAGCCCCTGGACCAACTGGTCCGCCATATCAGCAAAGGAAGCTGTTCCCCCTCCAAATACCGGCGTAAAAACTTGGCCCACTCGGTCAGAGTTTGCGACACCAGGACAATAGTAAAAATCTGTAAAAAAGTGCCGAACCAGCCACAGTGTACAGATGGCGGGCCACTGCCTCCACTTTTCAGTCAGCCAGGTCCTTAAAGGTCGGGGACTTCTCAACCAGAATCATGGTTGCTTTGTTTAACCTAGAAACCGAAGAGTCCACCACAGGTGGGACAGTCCACTTTTTAAGCAGGGAGTCCTAATAAGGGTACTGCATAGCAAAACGCTTAGGGACCACAAGGGGGCGTTTTGGACAACTCCACTGTTTAGCTATAATTTTGTCAAAGTAAACGGGAAAGGGGAATACCCTTGCCACCCTGGAGGGCTCGTGGGTGCCAAAAGGAACTGACACTTCCGATGCGGCATCAGCTGAATCCTCCTTTTTTAAAGTCTCAAGCACAGATACAATCAGTGCATCCACCAGCGCCTTTTCATGCATGGTTACAGGAGCAGAGGAATCATCCTCACTATCTGAGAAATCAGGGTGTGTGGACACAGACCCAGCAGGGTGATTCGTGTATGCGGTGGCCAAATCAGATTCAGGATCTGATGAGACAGATGAGGCATGTGAAGGTGGGGGATGCTTTTTGCTAGCCCGTTTCCCCAGGACCAAATCCACCTTGGACACTAAAGACTTCAGGACCGCCATCAGTGCAGTAAGGGATTGTTGGGACCGGAGGGCCCGGCAGCCTCTGAGAGGGGATCAGGTGGGGAAATATGCTCCAGGGACTCCATGAGTAAAAAAGGGGGACCCACAAAAAGAGGAGTAAAAACACTGCTAGGGACACCGTGCTGGAAGCACCACAGGTCACCAGGCACAGAGTACCAACTGATCCTATAGCAGAGAGGGAGAAGACCCCACCAGACTCACCACCCACCGATCAGGCACTGCAGCACCAGGCTATCTGCACACACACGTGGCGATCAGTAAGAGGAAGATCCAGGAGTCAGAATCAGGGGATAAGGAGGGGCTCCCAACATCAAAATTACCACCCATATATGCTTTACAGTCATGACCGCTGCTATTAGCAATGAGAAACCACTAGAAAATGGCAGCCGAGGCTACACAAACATGGCCACTGAATCTACAGCACACAGGCTACAAGAAAATGGCGGCACCAGGAGGGGTCCCAAGAGCCCCTAAAATTACACCAGCAAGAATAGGGACCCTTGCAGGAACCCCCACCAGGTACAGCCCCCTCCCAAAAGCCAAACATTCCGGTCGCCGATGGCACGCCCCCCCCCCCCGCACCCATCGTCAACTCAGCACCCAAGGCTGACCTGAAAAGATGGTATGGCCACCCCATACGGAAGGGGAGGGGGTAGGCAGATGAGGGTTGAAGTGTCCTCAGGGACCACCGAGAGAGGAGGGACGCTGCGTGAGAAGGTAGAGAACCTGGGGGTCTGACCATCCCAGGGAAGGGCCCACATCCACCCCAAAATCCTGTAGGGAGAGAAGGGGGATAGCTACTTACCATACCAGGAACAGGGTGGGCAACGCTCCAGACAGAACCTCCTCTCCATCGAAATGGGGGCTGTCGGCCACGAGAGACGCTGCGACTCAGGCCGAGGCTAGGTCATATGCGACCTTTGCGAGATGTTTAACTCACAGGCCAGCCCCTGTCCAGTGGAGCTATGTCGCAGCCGACCTACCGCGGAGTTGAGGCTTGCACGTGCTTGTTGGCCAGACAGCTGGATTTTTAAAAATATCCAGCCTGTCGCCCAGTCCAGCTGTTGATTGCAGATTCTCACAGGAAAAAATAGATAAATCCATTAAAAAGGAAAAAAATTGCCAGGACCGAAGATCCCAGCAAGGAACTAGGTCCTTACTCCTGACTAGGCAGAAAAAAACTGAGTGCCTATAGCTGAGAGTGGGAGTATACCCCCTGGAACTGCCTATAGGCTTAGTCAAGCTTTTTTTCTGCCTAGTGTCCTAGTCCTGCAGGAGGGAGTATAACTCAATGGTTTAGAAGATCAGGAGCTGTGTCTGTCAATGAACGATAGAGAAATTAGATTTTTTTCCATTTTTTTTATTGGGTAGGTTTTATATTTTTTCACAATTGTCTGTCTTGTTTGACAAAAAATGAAATACCATTAAAAAAAAAAGCTCTATTTGTGGGAAAAAATACATCAATTTTATTTGGGTACAGCTTTGCACAACCGCGCAATTGTCAGTTAAAGTAACACAGTGCTGTATCACAAAATATGGTCTGGTCATAAAGGGGGTAAACCTTCCTGGGCTGGAGTGGTTGAACCTTGTTACCTTCATATTCTCAAACTTGCTGTACATGCAACGCTCAGTGTACATTCTTGGCATGCTTTAGTGCAAGGATCAATTCATTCCTGTGCTCAGGCATAGGAGTTATATCATCCTAGGCTAGGCAGGATGTTGCATAACTGAAGGAAATGTTAATATTTGGGGACTTTAGTTCTGCTTTAACTTCCAAAACTAACACAATAGCAGCCCACACAGTTCCCTGGGTCTCTCAACACCATCCAGACCTCAGTGAGCTTAGGACCTGCACAGGATATGACAGCTCACCCAACCACAACTGTCATCAGTGTTACTTTCGTTAGGGTGTCTTCAAACAAGACCTTCAAGATGAGATAGTGAGTCCAAATTGATATAAGAAAAGGTGCATTTATTCACTGTAGTGGGAGGCTACAGTCTTACAAAAGCTCAGTTTGAAGTCAACTGGGCTAAGGCAAAAGTGTATCGTCTAGCTAACAACATTAGGCTAACAAATTTATAGTAATGAATATGCATAGGGATGTGCAAGACATAGGCATGTTCTATGTTGTAATCTAGGTGTGATCGTATAATCAATCCAGTCAGTGTCCATATATTCTGAATGGCAAGCTAATAGTTAAGTGGGTGTTGACCTCATGTGACTGACACAAAACAGGAACTAGCAGCATTTCACCATGACAGTTGTTGGTTCAAACTGGTTCTGACCACAATTATCCAGAGCTAGTGAAATTGGTGCATGGCATTCGATTGGAGAGGCATAGGATAGTATGGATGTTCCAGATCTTTCGAGATGGGGTCCTGATACCTCTTGCGTCCCTGTGCGACGAGCCAGAACCGCAGGGGTGACACGTGAGGTGCACGGTGGGCCGATGAGAGACAGCAATAATACAGTTCATCGGTTTACTCACAGTTAGCAGAAAGCCTCCCTGGGCTGGTCGCACAGTGAAGAGGAAGACAGCACGAAATCCTCCGGGGCACGCTCTGTGATAGGAAAACGCCAGCCAAGATGGTGGTTGAGGTGCCCGTGATGACAGTGGTGTTTAGAGTGCTTGTGGTGGCTGGATCCCTTGATGGTATTTGTCGTGACGCCAGTACCGTTAATGGTGGTACAACCAGTTGTGATAGCAATAGTGAAGAATGAGGTAGACAGTGGTAGGATACAACTCACAACTTTTACTGTGACTGGTTTTGGTTGCAGTACAAACATCCAGATAGAATACAGTCTCTGGGTAAATAGAGGAATTCTGCAGATCCACTGTTAATAGGCTTTAGTAATTCTGGACTCAGGCTGTGGTTCAGTATAATGCTTACTTATTTGTGATTTGGCTTCTGGTACCTTTAGAATCCAGTGCAAATTTGGTGAGGTTGCCAGTGGCTAAGGAATCCTTCACCTTTATTCTCAAAGGTCAGTTGCTGCCGTTTGGTGGCTTTTACCCTTTGATTTAAGCAGTTCCGATTTGTCCCTTCTCTGGACTGACCTTCACTAACTTTCACATGGAGCTTTTCTCCCTGTACACTCACTTCCTGAACTGAACACTGACCACAGATAAACCTGAGCTGGGATAGATATCCCAAAGTAGTGCTAACCCCATCTTGTGGTGGGAAGTATGAAGCACACTTGACCAGCCTATGAACAGGGATTGACAAATGTCAAATGCAAAATGACATGCAATATAGCGATGACAAAGAAATAATACATTTGCAGTTCCCACGTGTCCTGAGTGGGACGCTGCATACCCCCATGGTAAAACGTGTGTCGACCTCGACACATTTTTGACTCGATGTTGTGTCTTCCTGTAAGATATAAGAGAAAGGGAAAAGCATGCATGCATAGGAAATAACAACATAACCCCATTCTTGTACTTCTTGTATCTGCAAGTAAAATGGGTTAGGCAAACATATCTCAGGCAACAACGAAATGTGTCAAAAAGGGGTGTAGTTTTTCCTCTGAAGACTGGTGATATATGGCAAAACCAGAATAGTCCACGATGAGATGGAAAAAGAAAAACAAAACAAAAATAACATCTCAGGAGGCTCACAGGGTATGAGTCCATTCCCTGGGCACAGGAAAAATGTCAACAGACGAATATCACGGAGGCTCAGGTACGTGAAAGTCTATCTCCGGGTGCAGGCTTGAACGTTGCAAAACAGTAGGTAAGTAGTCCTTTTAAAAAGTCCTTTAAAGGAAATGAACATGATATCACAAGTAAGTCTTCTTCTCACTCTGGAACTTCAGACGATGTAAAGATGCATTCAACGATGAGATGGCAGGGCTGGTAGTTGTCTTCTTGGCTGCTGGTGCAGGAAATCCTTAAAACGGACAGGTGGTTGTCCTCTCGTAGTCCTGTCGGATCTTCGTAGCGGCTGAGTTTCTACAGGCCTTGTTTCAAGGGAACTTGGTGTCTCTTGAGCTGTAGTAGACACTTCTTGAGATAGCTCCTCTGGTTGAAGTGCGGTTGTATTGGTCTTGGCAGGCACTAAGATATTGAGCCATGGTGTAAGGAACCACTGTAAAGGATCAGAGTCTAATAATGCTTTTCCAAAAGACTGTAGTGGACCCTCTGAATCAGATGATTTTGTAGGCTCTGGTTCTATGGATTGAGTTTCCTCTTGGACAGTTTCTTCTTGAAGAGTTTCTTCTTGAGTACTTTCCTTGAGACATAACTTAAGGCGATTGCGATGTACTACACGTGATTTGTTTTCTTTG
Source organism: Pelophylax lessonae (assembly GCF_965119305.1). NCBI lineage: Eukaryota > Metazoa > Chordata > Amphibia > Anura > Ranidae > Pelophylax > Pelophylax lessonae. The sequence continues at coordinate 381,266,550 of NC_138768.1, read as the reverse complement.
GTGATCTCATAAGTATGAGTCTCTGGATTGAGAATAGCTGTAATGGTGTAGGGTTCTCTCTCCCATTTGCTATCTAACTTGCTGGTGCGATGGTCATTTTTTAACCATACATGGTCATCTATTTTGAGAGGTTCGGCTTTGGCAGATTGGTTATAATCTCTTTGTTGCTTTTCATGAGCATGTTCCATGCGATGTTGAACAATTTCTTGTGCATCAATTAGACGTCTTTGGTGCTCACTCACCCAATCAGTCTTTGGTAGAGGGTTGATTGCATCAGGCACTTGTACGCCCAAAGTATGGTCAGCAGGTAGTTTACCTTGTCGGCCAAACATGAGATAGTAAGGTGTATATCCAGTAGAACAGTGAATGGTGTTATTGTAGGTGTACATCAATTGAGGCAATAGAGTAGGCCAATCACTTCTTGTAGCAGGTGGTACTGCTCTTAACATCTCAATTAAAGTTTGGTTCATTTTCTCGCAAAGTCCATTCCCTTGGGGGTGGTAGGCTGTGGTCCTGATTTTCTGGCAATTGTGAAGTGTACACAGTTCTTTGAAGAGTTGCGACTCAAAGGCAGATCCCTGATCTGTAAGGATTCTTTCTGGGCATCCATATGGCAATAGGAAATGTTTCCAGAAGGCATCTGCAGTTGTCTTAGCAGTCAAGTCCTTGACAGGTACGGCTACAACAAATTTGGTATAATGATCAATGATGGTCATGGCATATGTGTAACCTGAGCGACTTGGTTCCAGCTTCACATGGTCAATTGCAACTATTTCTAGCGGTGTTCTGCTTACAATGGGATGTAAGGGTGCTTTTTGATCATGTTTTTCATTTCTTCCAACAGCACAGGTGGAACATTCTCGACACCACTTTTCAATGTCTCCTCTCATCCCAATCCAATAGAATCTTCTACGGATGGTAGCTTCTGTCTTCTGCACGCCAAAGTGTCCTGATTGGTCATGATACATTTCAAGAATGATTCTTGCATCTCGGCGTGGTATTAAGATTTGGTATAGACGATCCCAGGTAATTGGGTCTAAAGTTCTTCTTAATAGTAGGCCCTTCTGTAGGAAGAGATGTTTTCTGTGTCTCCAAAGTTTTGACAATTCTGGATCAGCATTTCTTCTGCGAATTCTTTCAGGCGTTCTTCCGCTGGTGAAGAAATCTTGCAGTTCTCCCAACACTCTGCTTTCATTTTGCAGCTTGATCCACCTTTCTTTGTCCACTTGGGATCTTGGATCCACTTGTTGTTGAAGGTTAAGAACTTTTCTTCCTTTGATGGTGATAATGTCTTGTTGGGCAAAATTTTTGTAAAAAGCTGGCATTTCTACCTCTTCCCAGACATCTTCCTGTGTAGTAGTGTCTTCTTGGGTAGGCAGACGGGATAATGCATCCGCATTTTCATTTGCTTTTCCTGTTCTGTATTTTATGGTGAAATCGTAGTTAGCTAGGCGTGAGGCCCATCTTTGTTCCAATGCTCCCAACTTGGCAGTATTAAGATGTGCTAGCGGGTTGTTATCTGTGAAGGCCACAAATGGTGTTGCGGCAAGGTAATCTTTAAATTTTTCTGTAACAGCCCACACGAGTGCGAGGAATTCCAATTTGAAGGAACTATAGTTTTGGTCGTTTCTTTCAGTACCTCTAAGAGATCTACTAGCGTAAGAAATAACTCTTTCTTTTCCTTTTTGTATTTGCGACAGGACAGCTCCCAGACCTTTCTTACTAGCATCTGTGTAAAGATGAAATGGCTGCTGGTAATCTGGATAGCCTAGGATTGGTGGTTCTGTCAACTTCTTCTTCAGGAGCTGGAAGGCAATTTCTCTTTCTGTGTTCCATTCAACTGGTATTGGAGACTTTTGGTACCTCTTAGGATGTCCTCTCAGAAGTTCTAGTATTGGCCCCGCAATTTGGGCAAAATGAGGAATAAAGCATCTGTAGTATCCTGCGAAACTGAGAAAACTCCTCACTTCTTTCACTGTAGTAGGAGTAGGCCAATTTCGGACATGCGGCTATCTTCTCCGGATCCGGTTTAACACCTTCAGAGCTTACAATATGCCCTAAGTATTTGACTTCTGACTTCAGTAGATAGCACTTAGATGGTTTGACTTTGAGTCCATGTTTAATGAGGACTTGAAAAACTTCGGCCAAATGTTTCAAGTGATCTTCATAAGATTTGGAGTAGATGATGACATCGTCTAAGTACAACAGGACGGTTTCGAAATTTTTGTGTCCTAAGCAACGCTCCATTAATCTTTGAAAAGTTCCGGGCGCATTGCAAAGTCCAAATGGCATGCAGTTGAACTCAAATAGGCCCATAGGGGTGGTAAATGCAGTCTTCTCACGATCTTCAGGTGCCATTGGTACTTGCCAGTATCCACTGGTTAAATCAAGGGTAGAGAAGTAGGCTGAAGATCCTAAAGCTGTCAAAGATTCCTCTATGCGTGGTAAAGGGTAAGCATCCTTGTGGGTGATTTGGTTAATTTTTCTGTAATCCACACAGAATCTGATGTTGCCATCCTTTTTACGGACAAGGACTAGAGGTGCAGCCCATGGACTATGGCTGTCTCTAATGACATTGGAGTCCTTCATCTCTTGGATCATTTGCTTTACGGATTGGTACATAGTTGGTGGTATAGGCCGATATCTTTCCTTGATCGGTGGGTGTGAACCTGTAGGGATGGAGTGCTTGATGATATCCACTTCTCCATAGTCTGTGGAATGCTTACTGAAGGCACGGTGAAGCTCCTTCACAATTTTTAGTACTCCCTCAATTTGGTTTGCTGGTGTGGAAGCATCTCCCACATGAAGTTCTTTCCACCAGGATGTGTTCACATGTTGGTCCTGTGGGTTCTGTCTCTTGGTAATTTGCTCTGTGGTAGCTGTAGCCACACTGATGACATCTTGAAAAGTGACTTGGATTAGCTGTGCGATAGGACGGTGTTTTGTTAGTGTTACACTGCTATCACTCAAGTTTAGGAGTCGTATAGGCACTTTACCTTCAGAGACGGTTACTAGGCTCCTTGCAGCTCTAACTAGAGGATAGTCTTCCAAAACAACAGGCTCTACCAGGGCTTGGTAGTCTTGACCTTGAATTCCGACTACAGCTCGGCACCACAAGAGAGTTTCGGTGTTGGGTTTGAGGATCACAGGTTGCTTATCCCGGATGCGGGCACAGCAAATTTCTCCTTTTTCGTTGGTGAATCTCTGTTGCGCATTTAGTACACGGATGGTTTGTTGGATCACCTTCTTAGAATCAGGAGAGGCAGTAGGCACTGACTGGTGCAAGGCTTCTAGCATCTCAACATAACAGTTCCTGAGGACATTCATTCCTAGGACGATTGGAGGGTTAGGGTTATTGTCTCTGACTCGTACCACAATAAGGCCTTGTCGATGTAGTGTAGTTCCTCCTACTTGAATGGTAGGTTCCCAATAACCATGGACTGGTATGGGTTTGCCGTTACTGGCTATGAGACTCAGCCAGGATTCTGGAGGCTGGGTAAGCTGATTTTGATCCCAGTATTTTTCAAAGGCTGCTTGTTGGATGGTGGTGACTTGGGATCCTGTGTCAACTAGGGCAACAAAAGGAACTCCATTTATTTGAAGTGTCACTTCAGGACGGGATCCAACATATCTTGGCATCCAGTGGGGATCTTCTGGACCTATTGGTTTACCTCCCGAGGGGTGGTCCTTGGCCTCGGGGGTTTCCCGTTTAACTGCCAGCAGGTTGCTTCTGTATGGCCTGGTTTGTGACAGTATGTGCAGATTGGCCGCTTAGGGGTACTAGTGCGGTCAGGGGGGCGTCCGCCAGAATTTCTGGAATAAGTCTCTCTATAATTAGAGGGGAAGAGTCTTCTGGACACAGGTTTCTCATCCTCTAGCATTAGTGGTTTCTCCCATTGTTCCAACTTTTGGTGGACTTTCTCCAGACTTTTAGTCAGGAAATGGACTTGCTCAGTCAAGGCGGCAACTGCGTCAGGAACTGGAGCTTGGGTTGCCTGACTGACTATAGGTAAAGACTTTGCAGGGGTAACCAGCTGTGATACAGGCACTTCAACAGATCTAACAGGTTCTGTTGGTGGGCTTTTTCCCAGTATGCTGATAGCTAATTCTTTAAAATCTAAGAAGGTAGCTCTTGGATGTTGGGCGGCTAACATTCTTAGTTGGCTCTTTAGATTGTCTGTATTGACGCCTTCAATAAATTGTTCTTTCAGGGTTTTGTCCTGATTCTCTGCCTCACGGGGGTCTACTTGGATAACAGCTCTAAGGGATTCCTGCAAAGATAATGCAAAGTCTCTGAGTGACTCACCAGATAGCTGTTTCTTGCTGAAGAACCTCATCTTGACCTCTGACACGGTTCTGGGTTCAAAGGTGGTGTAGAGACGTTCAAAAATCTGCTCCATGGTCTTTCTCTCTGAGCTCGGCCAAGATTTCACTTCTCTGAGTGCAGCTCCTTCCAATTGCGCAAGAAGAATCTCCATCTGTTGCTCTGAGGATACAGGGTACAATCTGAACACAGCAAGAATTTTTTCTTTAAAGTCCCTTAAAGTATGAATTTCTCCAGAATATCGTGGGAACCAGGGGGCCCCAAAATAGTAAGGCATGGTTAAAGGCATTAAGCTTGGTGCTGCAGCGGTTGGTATTGCACTGCGACTTACTGCGGCTGATGCAGGGGGTCCGCTGAGGTCAGGCTGCACGTCATCTTCCTGCACATACATGGTGACAGCAGGTGAATTATAGTAAGGTAAGTCAAATGCGTTTTTAGACACTTTTTGTGCGGTGTTGCTATGGGCAACCGCTGTCTTGCGGGTGTATGGCCCTTTAAGAATTTAATGCCGGCTGAATACAATGCTGCAGCAATGTTGATTTTGGGTCTCTGGCAGAGTTCCTGCTATTAGTGCCACTTATAGTTAGTAGAGGCAGCTGACAGGTTGCGATTACTGCTTGGACAGCAAACCATGCGATTATTTTCTCTTCTTTTGCTCGCATGCGAAGTCTCGCGACTTCTGGGGCGTGCGCTTGTGACACTCTCCTCCCAGAATTGACACAGCAAAGGTAAGGTGGGCTGGCCGGACAATTTTGCATAAATGGGTGGCACCAAACTTTCCCGCTCTCCAGGGGGTGTCACTAATTTATCCACAGCGATGGCGCAGAAATTTTTGAACAAGAAGGTCTCCGGAAGCCATTTTAAGTGAATAGAAACAGTCAATTCATATACAGCAAGCAGTTTTGTTGACACACAAATGTCTGATTTCCTCTCTTTGGATGCTGCGATTTTTATGCTGATAACTGGGAAAACACTTCCATGCGACTTTGAAACAGTTTAAACAGTTCTGTGGCCCCACACAGTGTGCAATAAGTAAACAGTCTCTCAATAAAGCAAAGGGGCTTATTCTGATGCAACAGTCTTTTAGATAAGGCGCAGGGGTTAATAATCCTGTTCGTGACGCCAAATTTTTATGCGACGAGCCAGAACCGCAGGGGTGACACGTGAGGTGCACGGTGGGCCGATGAGAGACAGCAATAATACAGTTCATCGGTTTACTCACAGTTAGCAGAAAGCCTCCCTGGGCTGGTCGCACAGTGAAGAGGAAGACAGCACGAAATCCTCCGGGGCACGCTCTGTGATAGGGAAACGCCAGCCAAGATGGTGGTTGAGGTGCCCGTGATGACAGTGGTGTTTAGAGTGCTTGTGGTGGCTGGATCCCTTGATGGTATTTGTCGTGACGCCAGTACCGTTAATGGTGGTACAACCAGTTGTGATAGCAATAGTGAAGAATGAGGTAGACAGTGGTAGGATACAACTCACAACTTTTACTGTGACTGGTTTTGGTTGCAGTACAAACATCCAGATAGAATACAGTCTCTGGGTAAATAGAGGAATTCTGCAGATCCACTGTTAATAGGCTTTAGTAATTCTGGACTCAGGCTGTGGTTCAGTATAATGCTTACTTGTTTGTGATTTGGCTTCTGGTACCTTTAGAATCCAGTGCAAATTTGGTGAGGTTGCCAGTGGCTAAGGAATCCTTCACCTTTATTCTCAAAGGTCAGTTGCTGCCGTTTGGTGGCTTTTACCCTTTGATTTAAGCAGTTCCGATTTGTCCCTTCTCTGGACTGACCTTCACTAACTTTCACATGGAGCTTTTCTCCCTGTACACTCACTTCCTGAACTGAACACTGACCACAGATAAACCTGAGCTGGGATAGATATCCCAAAGTAGTGCTAACCCCATCTTGTGGTGGGAAGTATGAAGCACACTTGACCAGCCTATGAACAGGGATTGACAAATGTCAAATGCAAAATGACATGCAATATAGCGATGACAAAGAAATAATACATTTGCAGTTCCCACGTGTCCTGAGTGGGACGCTGCACCTGCAAGCTGAATACTCGCTACCCGATCATATGCAGTTTTACTACTTGCAATTAAAGCATGCAGTCAGGGCGCAGGGGGAAATGCAGGAATGGCGACTGTCTCCTACTCCTATATTTAATCTTGTACAACTGACAGACAACTCTAAAGGTATTAATCTCAGTGTTACAATATATTAATATCAGAATTTCATAAAGGCCACCCTAGTAAAGTGACTTCAGGGTGGGAGAATGATTTGGGGCTAATGTCAACTGAGCAATGGGAAGAAGCATATCAGGCGGTGGGTACATGCTCTTTAAATGCAGCACAGAAGTTGTCACAGCTGTATATTCTTTTACGTGCTCACTATACTCCCCTGAAGCTGAGCAAGATGGGATTTGGTACGAAGCCACACTGTTCTAGGTGCAAAAGAGACCATGGGGGACTTGATCCATCTGCAATGGAGGTGTCCCAAACTCCACCTGTACTGGAGCCAAATCATAAATACACTAAACATGGTATTTAAAGTAACAATCCCAATAGACCCTAAATGTTGTCTACTGAACATCCTAGAAGGTGTTATAGAGGAGCACCCCATGACAGCTGTCGGAAGGGCCCTTTTCCATGCCCGGAGGTTAATTTTAGTAATATGGAAATCCGCTGATCCCCCCCACATATAAATCATGGGTGTCAGCCATGGGAAATGCACTACTTTTTAGAACGCCATATCTACACAAGACGTGGCTGTCAGGGTAAATTTGAAAAGCTGTGGGCCTATGGTTGGATACCCCTGGACTTAGTCCACAGGAACTGGTACTTCAAAGATTGTTGGTATGCCAGAATAAACCATATAAAATGAAGATATGTCTTTAACAGTTGCATAACAATGGCTGCACTTCTTGTGGATTATTGGTTGGGTTGAATTTCCTATATACTGTATATGCAATGTAACTTCCAGAGTGGCCAAAAACAGAAAAGAAAAAAAAAAAAAAATATATATATATATATATATACACATACATATACACACACACACACACACACACATATACATACATACATACACCCCCCGACCAAACACAGATGAGATGAGGTGGTGTGCGTCACACCCGTGAGAAATTTGGCCATGCCATCCGGGGCATGTGCCACAAGCGTGCACCCAAGGCGTAGCTTGCGCTCGCGGGCCCATAGTAAACTTCCACAGTGGCCGAAAACAGAAAAAAAAAAAAAAATCATATATATATATATATATATATATATATAATAATTATATTTATGCATATATACACACCCCCCGACCATACACTGATGAGATGAGCTCAGCTGAGCTTGTTTTGATCTTGTGGCTCTTTTAAGTGCTGTTGCCAACAGACAGCATGGCCGGTCATCATATGCCTTATCAAGCACGTGGTGCCCAAGCGGCTGGTGTTCTGGCCACGCTTGATCCGCTTCCGACAGATGTTGTAAACAGCATCGGTGCGGTCTGCTGCACGTGCACTGAAAAAAAAGCCCACGCTAATGAACATTTTGAAGTCTGCGGGGAGTTTGCAGCACCCCTCACCAGGATGAGATGGTGTGCGTCACACTGGTGAGAAATTTGGCCATCCGGGGCCTGCGCCACAAGCGTGCACCCAAGGCGTAAGCTTGCGCTTGCGGGCCCATAGTAAACTTCCAGAGTGGCCGAAAACAGAAAAGAAAAAAGAAAATAATATATATAATAATTATGTTTATATACACACCCCCCCGACCAGACATGGATGAGACGAGACCCCAAAAATATAGAGCAGGCAGTCAGAGGACTCAGAGAAAAGAATTTTACAGTAAGTTCTTACAAAAATTCTATTTTCTCTGAGTCCTGACAGTCACAGCCCAGTCAGTATTCCTTGACCATTGGGGATGTCCAAAAAGCAGTGCAGGTACAAGGGGTGGGAAAAGAAAAAAAAATATATGATATATGAGCTAACCAGGCAAGAATCTCAACAGGCCAGAACAAAATTCTGCCCATAAAGAGACCGAACCACATGCCTCTTTCAACAAACCGCTGCACTCAAAACTTTGCGACCAAAGGAAGCATCCAAGGATGCCATCACGTCAATCTTGTAGAATTTTGTGCACAGACAACCAGGCAGAGTTGTATAAAGTACTCGAAACCCGTACTTGAGTAAAAGTACAAGTGCTCGATCAAAAAGTGACTTGAGTAGAAGTACTAAAGTATTCAACATTTTTTGTACTTAAGTATTGCAAGTATTTTTAAAAATTTTGCTACTCAAGTACTGAAAGTAAAAGTACCAGTAGTTTTGAAAAAAAAATGCTACTCAAGTACTGAAAGTAAAAGTACAAGTACTGTGTTATGTAGTTATTAAAGAAAGAAGTCCAAAGTTTGAACATCATAATGTTTTTTATTATTTCAAATGCAGCTTTTATTTATACATACAGTAGCATTTATTTTCATATGCGCTGATAATATACATGTTTTGAGCTTCATGAAACCTGCCATCTACTGTTCTGGCAGTGGTAATTTTTATAATTGTAACGAGTAGGGTTGAGCGGACACCTAGATGTCCGTGTTCGACGGGTTCGGCCGAACTTTAAAAAAAAGTCCGGGTCCGTGTCCCGGACTTTTACCGAACTTTTCCCGGACACCGAACCCCATTGAAGTCAATGGGGACCCGAACTTTAAGGCACTAAAATGGCTCTAAAACACCAAAGGAAAGGGCTAGAGTGCTGCAAATGGCAGCAAAACGTAATTAAGAGCATGGCAAGTGCTCTGCAAACAAATGTGGATAGGGAAATAACTTAAAACAACAAAAAAAAACAGAAAAATAAAACAATGTTCTTCTTCATCTCTGAAGGACGAGGCCCATATGGAGTAGGAGGGAGGTTGAGGTGGTGGTGGATGTGGCGGTGACATAGGCGTGCGCACAGGGTGTGCTGGGTGTGCCTGGGCACACCCTAATCACCTAGGGCACATAGCATTGCCAGTGAGGAGATGGGAAAGATCTCCCTGGGACCTGCTCTGCTCTATTTCTCCTTGCCTACAGGTACATGGCCCCGATACATTACTCTCCCTGCTGGCAAACACATGCATGTGTATTTCAACTTTGGGGTGCACACCTTAATGCAATAGGCTGCGCACACCTATGGGCGGTGTAGGTGGAAGCGGCGGTGGAGGAGGACCAGGGCCGGATTAACAGCATCATGGGCTTGGTGCTGAGGATTTTGAAGGGCCTTAGGGCCGTGCCTTGCCATGCACCCAGAGGAGGAAGGGTGCAGCCATGCATGCCTAATTCAACATGGGATGCTGTCTATGAAGCCCATAAACACATCCATGCATCGCCAACTGTCCCTCCTTGTCCGGCCTTCACGCTGTGTGGGGAGGTTCTGAGGGTGCTGCCTGGGGAAGCGAGCATAGAAGCCAGACTTCTGTGTTTACAAGTGACAGAAGAGCGGTAACAGTGAATATGGCCAACCCGGGGCCTATATAAAAGGTAGGGGCCTGGAGCTGCAGCTCCAATAGACCCTACATTAATCTGGCCCTGAGGAGGAGGACGAGGTAGCCAACACTGCTTCTTTTCACAAATTTTAAATGAGGGTACACCCCAAAAGAGTGAGAAAGAGCAAAAATGGAACAATGGGTGGGTAAGGTCGGTATCCATTGCTATTCTGCATAAGGTACGGAAAAGTCCCGTGGGATCCATGCCTGGTTCATTTTAATGAACGTGAGCTTGTCCACATTGTCTCTGGACAGGCGGCTGCGCTTGTCTGTTATAACGCCCCCAGCCGTGCTAAATACCCGTTCAGATAATACACTGGCTGCAGGGCACGCCAGCACCTCCAAGGCGTAAAGGGCAAGCTCAGGCCATGTGCCCAATTTGGAGACCCAGAAGTTGAAGGGGGCAGACCCGTCATTCACTACATGTAGGCGTGTGCACACATACTGCTCCACCATGTTGGTAAAATGCTGCCTCCTGCTAAGACGTTCCATCTGAGCTGCTGGTGCTGCTGTTTGTTGTGGCGTGCTGACAAAGCTTTTCCACATTTCGGCCATGCTAACCCTGCCTTCTGAGGTGCTGGCGGTGCCCTGGTTGCGTTGGCGACCTCCTCCTCCTCTGCCTTGTGCTTCCACTGTGGCCCCGCTGTCAGATGGGAATGCCAGCAGCATGGCGTCTACCAGCGTGCGCTTGTACTCGCGCATCTTGCGATCGCGCTCCAGTGAGTGAATTAAGGACGGTACGTTGTCCTTGTAACGGGGATCCAGCAGCGTGGCCACCCAGTAATCAGCACAAGTTAGAATGTGGGCAACTCGGCGGTCGTTGTGGAGACACTGCAGCATGTAATCGCTCATGTGTGCCAGGCTGCCCAGAGGCAACGAAAGGCTGTCCTCTGTGGGAGGTGTATGGTCCGTGTCCTCTGTATCCCCCCAGCCACGCACCAGTGATGGCCATGAGCTGGCCTGGGTGCCACCCTGCTGTGAACATGGTTCCATCTCCTCCTCCAGCTCCTCCTCCTCCTCATCCTCCTCATCCTCCAGAACTGTGCCCCTGCTGGACAATTGCGTCCCTGGCGTTTGCGTGTGCAGGAACCCACCCTCGGAGCCCCTTGCGAATGACTGCCCTGAAAGCCTTGGAAATGTTACCTCTTCATCCTCCTCCTCCTCCTCATCCTGTGCCACATCCTCTTCCATCATCGCCCGAATTGTTTTTTCAAGGAGGCATAGAAGTGGGATAGTTAAGCTGAGAACGGCGTCATTGCCACTGGCCATGTTGGTGGAGTACTCAAAACAGCGCAACAAGGCACACAGGTCTCGCATGGAGGCCCAGTTATTGGTGGTGAAGTGGTGCTGTTCCGCAGAGCGACTCACGCGTGCGTGCTGCAGCTGAAACTCCACTATGGCCTGCTGCTGCTCGCACAGTCTTTCCAGCATGTGCAAGGTGGAGTTCCACCTTGTGGGCACGTCACATATGAGGCGGTGAGCGGGAAGGCCGAAGTTACGCTGCAGCGCTGCCAGGCGAGCAGCAGCAGGGTGAGAACGCCGAAAGTGCGCACAAACGGCCCGCACTTTCTGCAGCAGCTCTGACATATCAGGGTAGTTTTTAAGGAACCTCTGCACCACCAAATTCAGCACATGCGCCAGGCAAGGGATGTGCGTCAAACCGGCTAGGCCCAGAGCTGCTATGAGATTTCGCCCGTTATCGCACACCACCAGGCCGGGCTTGAGGCTCGCTGGCAGCAACCACTCATTTGTCTGCTGTTCCATGCTCCTCCACAACTCCTGCGCGGTGTGTGGTTTGTCCCCCAAACAGGCAAGTTGTAAAACTGCCTGCTGTCGTTTACCCCTGGCCGTGCTGAAGTTGGTGGTGAAGGTGTTACGCTGTCCGGATGAGGAGGCGGTAGAGGATGAGGAAGCGGAGTAGGAGGAGTTAGGAACAGGAGGCAAACTGAAGCGCCCTGCAATCCTCGGTGGTGGAAGGACATGCGCCAAATTGCTATCCGCCTCAGGCCCATCCGCCACTGCATTTACCCAGTGTGCCGTTAGGGAGATATAACGCCCCTGACCGTGCTTACTGGTCCACGTATCCGTAGTTAGGTGGACCTTGGCACAGATGGCGTTGCGCAGTGCACACCTGATTTTTTCCCCCACTTGGTTGTGCAGGGAAGGGATGGCTTGCCTGGAAAAGTAGTGGCGGCTGGGCACGACGTACTGTGGGACAGCCACCGACATAAGGTTTTTAAAACTGTGCGTCTCCACCAGACGGAATGACAGCATTTCAAAGGCCAATAATTTTGAAATGCTGGCATTCAGGGCCAGGGATCGCGGGTGGGTAGGGGGGTACTTCCTCTTCCTCTCAAGTGTTTGGGAGATGGAAAGCTGAACGCTTCCACGGGACATTGTGGAGATGGTTGTTGGTGACCCAGGTGGTGGTGTTGCTGACAGATCGTCTGTTTGCGGGGTGGCAGGTGCCGGTATCACTACAGATGTGGCTGGAGCGGCCGAGACTGCAGCAGAAGAGGAAGCAGGATGAGCCAGAGACGTTTCTTGGTTTTGAAGGTGTGTACTCCACTGCAGCTCGTGCTTTGCACTTAGATGCCTGATCATGCAGGTTGTGCTCAGGTTGAGAAGGTTCATGCCTCGCTTCAAGCTCTGATTGCACAGGGTGCAAACCACTCGTGTCCTGTCATCAGCACATTTTCTAAAGAACTTCCACGCTAGAGAACTCCTTTGAGCTGACTTTGGTGCGCTCGTTCCCTTGCTGCGTTGGGCAGTAGCGGGCGTAGTGTCTAGGGCACGGCCGCTCCGCTTCTGCACCCTGCTCCCTCTTCTGCTGTGCTGGTGGCTCTGTGCGACCACCGCCTCTTCCTCCAAACTACTCAGTTCACCTGCATGACGTTCATTCCATGTGGGGTCGAGGACCTCATCGTCCTCCACATCATCTTCCACCCAGTCTTCACCCCTGCCCTCCTTGTCGGTCTCCACAATGCTGAACGCCGCAGCAGTTGGCACCTGCGTTTCGTCATCATCGGAGACGTGCTGCGATGATCCTTGCATGTACTCATCTTGAGGAATAAGTGGTTGGGCATCGCTGCACTCAATCTCTTCCACTTCTGGGGCAGGGCTAGGTGGATGGCCCTGGGAAACCCTGCTGACAGAGTCCTCAAAAAGAATAAGAGACTGCTGTATGGCTTGGGGCTCAGACTGCTGGCCTGATTTGCAAGGGGGTGAGGTGAAAGACGGTTGGACATTGGCTGCAGGTGCCAACTCTGACCTTTCTGCAGTAGACTGGGTGGGAGACAATGTGAAGGAACTGGAGGCACTGTCAGCAGCAAACCAATCTACTATCGCCTCAACTTGTTCTGGCCTCATCACTTCTAGGGGCGTTTGATGCCCTACCAAATACTGATGCAGGTTCTGTCGCCTACTCACACTTGAGGAAGGTGTTTCACTTGTGCGTGTAGCTGGCACAGATCGACCATGTCCTCTCCTTGCAACAGGAGCTCTACCAGCAGCACCACGACCCAGGCCACGGCCCTTATTTGACGGTCTCCTCATATTTCTGTAATTTAAGATCTTGCCCTAGAAAGGTTTTTATTGAATAGCGGAATAGAAAATATGATCCAAAAAAAGTGTATGTATATCACACGTACACAACCACACTAGGCCCCAATTACTATTGTTTGTACCCCTAAAAGGCTAGGAGTAGGGGGGAGTATGGAACAGGCAGCACCCTCAAACCTTCAGAAGTATGAGATGAACCCCAACAACTTGGAAAGGTGGATCTCTCTCACACGTACCAACACAGACTATCCCCCAATTTAACTGATCCCCAGAGGTTTTTGATTAAATAGCGGAATAGAAAATATGATCCCAAAAAAGTGTATGTATATCACACGTACACAACCACACTAGGCCCCAATTACTATTGTTTGTACCCCTAAAAGGCTAGGAGTAGGGGGAGTATGGAACAGGCAGCACCCTCAAACCTTCAGAAGTATGAGATGAACCCCAACAACTTGGAAAGGTGGATCTCTCTCACACGTACCAACACAGACTATCCCCCAATTTAACTGATCCCCAGAGGTTTTTGATTAAATAGCGGAATAGAAAATATGATCCCAAAAAAGTGTATGTATATCACACGTACACAACCACACTAGGCCCCAATTACTATTGTTTGTACCCCTAAAAGGCTAGGAGTAGGGGGGAGTATGGAACAGGCAGCACCCTCAAACCTTCAGAAGTATGAGATGAACCCCAACAACTTGGAAAGGTGGATCTCTCTCACACGTACCAACACAGACTATCCCCCAATTTAACTGATCCCCAGAGGTTTTTGATTAAATAGCGGAATAGAAAATATGATCCCAAAAAAGTGTATGTATATCACACGTACACAACCACACTAGGCCCCAATTACTATTGTTTGTACCCCTAAAAGGCTAGGAGTAGGGGGAGTATGGAACAGGCAGCACCCTCAAACCTTCAGAAGTATGAGATGAACCCCAACAACTTGGAAAGGTGGATCTCTCTCACACGTACCAACACAGACTATCCCCCAATTTAACTGATCCCCAGAGGTTTTTGATTAAATAGCGGAATAGAAAATATGATCCCAAAAAAGTGTATGTATATCACACGTACACAACCACACTAGGCCCCAATTACTATTGTTTGTACCCCTAAAAGGCTAGGAGTAGGGGGAGTATGGAACAGGCAGCACCCTCAAACCTTCAGAAGTATGAGATGAACCCCAACAACTTGGAAAGGTGGATCTCTCTCACACGTACCAACACAGACTATCCCCCAATTTAACTGATCCCCAGAGGTTTTTGATTAAATAGCGGAATAGAAAATATGATCCCAAAAAAGTGTATGTATATCACACGTACACAACCACACTAGGCCCCAATTACTATTGTTTGTACCCCTAAAAGGCTAGGAGTAGGGGGAGTATGGAACAGGCAGCACCCTCAAACCTTCAGAAGTATGAGATGAACCCCAACAACTTGGAAAGGTGGATCTCTCTCACACGTACCAACACAGACTATCCCCCAATTTAACTGATCCCCAAAGGTTTTTGATTAAATAGCGGAATAGAAAATATGATCCCAAAAAAGTGTATGTATATCACACGTACACAACCACACTAGGCCCCAATTACTATTGTTTGTACCCCTAAAAGACTAGGAGTAGGGGGGAGTATGGAACAGGCAGCACCCTCAAACCTTCAGAAGTATGAGATGAACCCCAACAACTTGGAAAGGTGGATCTCTCTCACACGTACCAACACAGACTATCCCCCAATTTAACTGATCCCCAGAGGTTTTTGATTAAATAGCGGAATAGAAAATATGATCCCAAAAAAGTGTATGTATATCACACGTACACAACCACACTAGGCCCCAATTACTATTGTTTGTACCCCTAAAAGGCTAGGAGTAGGGGGAGTATGGAACAGGCAGCACCCTCAAACCTTCAGAAGTATGAGATGAACCCCAACAACTTGGAAAGGTGGATCTCTCTCACACGTACCAACACAGACTATCCCCCAATTTAACTGATCCCCAGAGGTTTTTGATTAAATAGCGGAATAGAAAATATGATCCCAAAAAAGTGTATGTATATCACACGTACACAACCACACTAGGCCCCAATTACTATTGTTTGTACCCCTAAAAGGCTAGGAGTAGGGGGGAGTATGGAACAGGCAGCACCCTCAAACCTTCAGAAGTATGAGATGAACCCCAACAACTTGGAAAGGTGGATCTCTCTCACACGTACCAACACAGACTATCCCCCAATTTAACTGATCCCCAGAGGTTTTTGATTAAATAGCGGAATAGAAAATATGATCCCAAAAAAGTGTATGTATATCACACGTACACAACCACACTAGGCCCCAATTACTATTGTTTGTACCCCTAAAAGGCTAGGAGTAGGGGGAGTATGGAACAGGCAGCACCCTCAAACCTTCAGAAGTATGAGATGAACCCCAACAACTTGGAAAGGTGGATCTCTCTCACACGTACCAACACAGACTATCCCCCAATTTAACTGATCCCCAGAGGTTTTTGATTAAATAGCGGAATAGAAAATATGATCCCAAAAAAGTGTATGTATATCACACGTACACAACCACACTAGGCCCCAATTACTATTGTTTGTACCCCTAAAAGGCTAGGAGTAGGGGGAGTATGGAACAGGCAGCACCCTCAAACCTTCAGAAGTATGAGATGAACCCCAACAACTTGGAAAGGTGGATCTCTCTCACACGTACCAACACAGACTATCCCCCAATTTAACTGATCCCCAGAGGTTTTTGATTAAATAGCGGAATAGAAAATATGATCCCAAAAAAGTGTATGTATATCACACGTACACAACCACACTAGGCCCCAATTACTATTGTTTGTACCCCTAAAAGGCTAGGAGTAGGGGGAGTATGGAACAGGCAGCACCCTCAAACCTTCAGAAGTATGAGATGAACCCCAACAACTTGGAAAGGTGGATCTCTCTCACACGTACCAACACAGACTATCCCCCAATTTAACTGATCCCCAGAGGTTTTTGATTAAATAGCGGAATAGAAAATATGATCCCAAAAAAGTGTATGTATATCACACGTACACAACCACACTAGGCCCCAATTACTATTGTTTGTACCCCTAAAAGGCTAGGAGTAGGGGGGAGTATGGAACAGGCAGCACCCTCAAACCTTCAGAAGTATGAGATGAACCCCAACAACTTGGAAAGGTGGATCTCTCTCACACGTACCAACACAGACTATCCCCCAATTTAACTGATCCCCAGAGGTTTTTGATTAAATAGCGGAATAGAAAATATGATCCCAAAAAAGTGTATGTATATCACACGTACACAACCACACTAGGCCCCAATTACTATTGTTTGTACCCCTAAAAGGCTAGGAGTAGGGGGAGTATGGAACAGGCAGCACCCTCAAACCTTCAGAAGTATGAGATGAACCCCAACAACTTGGAAAGGTGGATCTCTCTCACACGTACCAACACAGACTATCCCCCAATTTAACTGATCCCCAGAGGTTTTTGATTAAATAGCGGAATAGAAAATATGATCCCAAAAAAGTGTATGTATATCACACGTACACAACCACACTAGGCCCCAATTACTATTGTTTGTACCCCTAAAAGGCTAGGAGTAGGGGGAGTATGGAACAGGCAGCACCCTCAAACCTTCAGAAGTATGAGATGAACCCCAACAACTTGGAAAGGTGGATCTCTCTCACACGTACCAACACAGACTATCCCCCAATTTAACTGATCCCCAGAGGTTTTTGATTAAATAGCGGAATAGAAAATATGATCCCAAAAAAGTGTATGTATATCACACGTACACAACCACACTAGGCCCCAATTACTATTGTTTGTACCCCTAAAAGGCTAGGAGTAGGGGGAGTATGGAACAGGCAGCACCCTCAAACCTTCAGAAGTATGAGATGAACCCCAACAACTTGGAAAGGTGGATCTCTCTCACACGTACCAACACAGACTATCCCCCAATTTAACTGATCCCCAAAGGTTTTTGATTAAATAGCGGAATAGAAAATATGATCCCAAAAAAGTGTATGTATATCACACGTACACAACCACACTAGGCCCCAATTACTATTGTTTGTACCCCTAAAAGGCTAGGAGTAGGGGGAGTATGGAACAGGCAGCACCCTCAAACCTTCAGAAGTATGAGATGAACCCCAACAACTTGGAAAGGTGGATCTCTCTCACACGTACCAACACAGACTATCCCCCAATTTAACTGATCCCCAGAGGTTTTTGATTAAATAGCGGAATAGAAAATATGATCCCAAAAAAGTGTATGTATATCACACGTACACAACCACACTAGGCCCCAATTACTATTGTTTGTACCCCTAAAAGGCTAGGAGTAGGGGGGAGTATGGAACAGGCAGCACCCTCAAACCTTCAGAAGTATGAGATGAACCCCAACAACTTGGAAAGGTGGATCTCTCTCACACGTACCAACACAGACTATCCCCCAATTTAACTGATCCCCAGAGGTTTTTGATTAAATAGCGGAATAGAAAATATGATCCCAAAAAAGTGTATGTATATCACACGTACACAACCACACTAGGCCCCAATTACTATTGTTTGTACCCCTAAAAGGCTAGATGAGGAGTAGGGGGAGTATGGAACAGGCAGCACCCTCAAACCTTCAGTATGAGATTGTGTTCACTGTACCCCACAAAGATTGAGTTCACTGCACCCCACAATGATTGTGTTCACTGCACCCCACAAAGATTGTGTTCACTGCACCTCACAAAGATTGTGTTCACTGTACCCCCCAAAGATTGTGTTCACTGCACCCCACAAAGATTCTGTTCACTGTACCCCACAAAGATTGTGTTCACTGCACCCCAAAAAGATTGTGTTCACTGCACCCCAAAAAGGATGTTGTTCACTGCACCCCAAAAAGGATGTTGTTCACTCCACCCCAAAAAGATTGTGTTCACTGCACCCCACAAAGATTGTGTTCACTGCACCCCAAAAAGATTGTGTTCACTGCACCCCAAAAATGATTTTGTTCACTGCACCCCAAAAAGGATTTTGTTCACTGCACCCCAAAAAGGATGTTGTTCACTCCACCCCAAAAAGATTGTGTTCACTGCACCCCAAAAAGATTGTGTTCACTGCACCCCACAAAGGATTTTGTTCACTGCACCCCAAAAAGATTGTGTTCACTGCACCCCAAAAAGGATGTTGTTCACTGCACCCCAAAAAGGATTTTGTTCACTGCACCCCAAAAAGATTGTGTTCACTGCACCCCACAAAGGATTTTGTTCACTGCACCCCACAAAGATTGTGTTCACTGCACACCAAAAAGGATTGTGTTCACTGCACCCCAAAAAGATTTTGTTCACTGCAGCCCAAAAAGATTGTGTTCACTGCAGCCCAAAAAGATTGTGTTCACTGCAGCCCAAAAAGATTGTGTTCACTGCAGCCCAAAAAGATTGTGTTCACTGCAGCCCAAAAAGATTGTGTTCACTGCAGCTCACACACAGAAAAATGGATGTGGATCACTGACACCTGCCTATCTCCAATCCCACACCACACAGCAATATCGATTGTAGTTTGTAGAACACAGTTTCCCTAAAATTCAGCAGACTCTGTCCCTAACAGGATTGAGAAGAGATCGTAGATCAGGATTGAGTGCAGATTCACCCCACCCCCCACACAGCAATATCGATTGTAGTTTGTAGAACACAGTTTCCCTAAAATTCAGCAGACTCTGTCCCTAACAGGATTGAGAAGAGATCGTAGATCAGGATTGAGTGCAGATTCACCCCACCCCCCACACAGCAATATCGATTGTAGTTTGTAGAACACAGTTTCCCTAAAATTCAGCAGACTCTGTCCCTAACAGGATTGAGAAGAGATCGTAGATCAGGATTGAGTGCAGATTCACCCCACCCCCCACACAGCAATATCGATTGTAGTTTGTAGAAGACACTGACCCTATATAATTCAGCAGACTCTATCCCTAAAATGCCTACAACTCGCCCTGCCTAAACACTCCGACCTGTCCCTCAATTCTATCCGGACACAAATGTTTTTTTCCTGCCTATCTTTCCCTAATCAGCAGCCAGCACGTTGATGTGTGCTCTGTCCCTGAATCTAAGCAGCATAATGACGCCGCTGCGGCTGCCTCGAACTTATAAAGACTTGGTCACATGCTTCAGACGGCCAATCACAGCTACTGAGACATTTGCAGGCATGGCTGGGATGGCTTAAGGCACACCAGTTAAACGATTGTTGATTGGCTGTTGAAAGCCCGCCATGAAAAGAGCGCCAAAGCATGCAAAACCCGGAAATAAAACGACCGAACACGGATTTTTACCCGAACATACAGTAAAGTGTCCGTGTCCGTGTTCGGGTACAAAAAATCCAATTATTCGGTACGAACACGAATAATACAGTCCGTGTTCGCTCAACACTAGTAACGAGTAACTATGCCGCACAAAAAAAAAAAATATCGGAGTAGAAGTATTGAAATCATTGAAAAAATGTAGTGAAGTAAAAGTGGAAGTAGGAGAAAAAAATTCTACTCCAGGAAAGTACAGATACCGCCTTTCGGTACTTAAGTACAGTAGTGAAGTAGTTCTACTTAGTTACTATACATCTCTGCAACTAGGTCACCACTTTGCACACCTGAGCCACAGAAGCCTGATAGCAAAAAGCCCAAGAGGCACTCACAGCTCTAGTAGAATGTGCCCTCACAGGGAAAGGAGGCACCTGACCCTTTTGTGAATAGGCCTGAACAATTGTCTGTCTGAGCCATTTGGAAATGGTTGCAGCAGACGCAGCCAAACCCTTCCAAAAAAGGCCCTCAGACAAACAGAATCAGACTGCCGAAAAGACTCCATAAACAACAGGAAAACCCTGATTGCCCAAACCACATCCAATGGATGCAAGGCAAATTCCTTGGAATGCTTGGGTTTCACACAAAGCGAAGGCAACACAATATCCCTGTTGAGGTGGAAATCCAACACCACCTTGGGGAGAAAAGACTGATTAGGTCACAGGACCACTTTATAACGATGAACCACCAGATAAAAAGCAAGCAAAAGCAAGACACAGCCGCCAGCTCAGACACTCTGTGAGCAGAAGTGATAGCCACCAGAAAGGCCACTTTCTGGGACAACACAGGCAGAGAGACCTCTCTGATGTTCTCAAAAGGAAGCCGTTGCAAAAACGGACAAGAACAAATTCAGGTCTCAAAAGGAGACCTCCGTGGTGGAGCCAGATAACACCCCTTGAATAAAAAGGTGCAAATCAGGGAGTTGGTCGCCAAGGGACGCTGGAAGAAAAACAGCCAAGGCTGATAACTGACCTTTGTGCGTGCCCAGCGCTGATCCACACCTTCCTGCAGGAAGGCCAAAACCCGAAAAGGAGCGAGGACGACACCCTTGCGACTCACACCAGGCAATATACGCCTTTCAGGTACGATGGTAAATCCTCCTGGAGGTGGTCTTCCAAGCCTTCAAGGTAGGAATGACAGAATCCAAGAGACTTCTGTCTCTCAACAGCCATGCCATTAAAGCCAGAGACTGTAAAGCAGGATGGAAGATCGGCCCTTGAGACAGTAGATCTTTTCTCAGAGGAAGCCGCCAGATGGTCAGCTGCAACTCATGCAGATGACCATCTGCTTACCAAGATCGACAAGGCCAGTCGGGAGCCACCAGAATTACCTGCACCAGTTCGACGCCAACCTGCAGAGGAACCTGGACAACAGTTGAATTGGAGGGAAAGCATAAATCAGCCGATACCAGTGCCAGGGCAGCACCAGTGCATCCGTGGCATCTGCCAGAAAATCACAGGCCCTGGCCATGAACCTTCACACCTTTTTGTTGAGACAGGATACAAACAGATTCGGGGTCTCCTATCAGGCACACAGGAGTTGAAACACCTTCAGATGCAGAGATCATTCCCCCTGATCCAAGGACTGACAAATCAGATATTCCAGGAGTGGAAAACTGGCAGGCAGACTGAACAGCCGAAATTGCTGGAACATGCGCCTCGGCCCAAGACAGGATCTCAGCCATCTCCTTGGCCACCGGGGCACTCTTGGTGCCCCCTTGGCGATTGATGTAAGCCACCGCCGTGGCGTTGTCCATTTGAACATGAACCGGGTGACCGTGCAGCCGAGTCAACCAATGTAACAAGCATAGCTTGGTTGCTCGGCGCTCCATGACATTTAATCAGCAAGGAGGATTCCTCCGCCGACCACATCCCCTGGGAACACAGGGTGTCCAGAACTCCATGCCAGTCCGACAGGCTGGCATCCATGGTAATTACTGTGCACAACCGAGGCAGACAGGACTTGCCCTGGCTCAGAGCGAGTGACAGGAGCCACCACCAAAGTTCCATCCTCGTGAGGCAGCTCAAACATATCCTCATAGCCAACGACTGAGGATCCTTGTTCCACCTGGCAGGAATCTCTGCTCAGTTTCACACGAGAACTCTGCAAGCAAACAGGATGGCTTCGAAGGCCGAAACTATCAGTCCCAGGGACCTTATGCAGGCCTGCAGAGAAGAGAGGTCATTGTCCGAGGGAAATGATCTCGCCCTTCAAGGTCTGAGGTTTCTCCTCCATAAGAAAAATCACTTGAGCGGAGTCCAGCACCATCCCCAGGTAACAGACAACTGACAGGGTCAGGGTCGACTTCTGGAAGTTGATGGTCCACCCAAACTGCTGGAGCGTCTGAACCGTGACTGTCAGATCGCTCGACAGAGTGGCACATGAGCTCGCCCTCACCAGGGGGACAGCAATCTCCCTCTTGTGCAGCAAAGCCAGCATCGGAGCCAAAACCTTGGCGAATACCCTGGTAGACGAAGCTAGACCAAAGGTTAATGCCACAATTTAAAAATGCTCCTCTGCCACTGAAGCTGAGATACCGCGGATGACCTACGTAGATCGGGATGTGCAGATACACATCCTTCAAGTCGATGGAGGCCAGAAAATCTCCTTGACTTAACGACGCCACCATCGAAAAAAATGGATTCCATCCGGAACTTCTGTACCCGCACAAAGCGTTTCCGAGATTTGAGGTCCAGAATCGGAAGCACTTTGCCCTCTTTCCTGGGCACTATGAACAGGTTAGAATAGAACCCGCAAAACCTGTCCCATTGAGGGACTGGTATAACCACTCCTTGGGCAAGAAGATCTTGCACAGCCTCCTTGAGATCTCGTAAACTATCGGGAGACAGATTTGGTGAAAAGAGGGGCGAGATCGAAACTCGATCTTGTACCCTGAGCGAATCAGTTTGTGAACCCACCTGTCCTGGATTTGGGACAACCATTTTTACCGAAAGCAACGCAGACATCCCCCCACCCCGGAAAGAGGTGAGGGCGTCCCTTCAGGTGGGAGAAGACTGGGCCGCCACACCAGACTGACCGACCTTGTGCTTTCTGGAGCGGAGGCCGTGAAGGATTTACCTTTTTCCTGTGCCCCTGAGGCACAAAAGGGCCCACGATGAGCCTTGAAGGACCCCGCCAACTGCAAGGTGATTTTCCCTTAGCGGTTAGGGGCCAAAGGGTACTCACTCTTGCCCCCCGTGAGACCCTTGACCATCTCATCCAAGGGGTCCCCAAAAAGCCTATCCCCCCCAAATAAGGGACATCAGACACAGTCTTTTTGGATGCATGGTCAGCCGACCAGCTCTTCACTGCATGGTTTGGTTGGAGTACAACCCCAACCGCAGATAATGTCAGAGAAACGGCCATGCTGCAACTGGCAACTCCGCCAGAACTTCCAATGGCCGCAACAGACTCAGGCCATAGACTCATTATCAGTGAAATGGCTGTGCTGCAACTGGCAACTTTGCCAGTACTTCCCATGGCTGCAATGGACTCAGGCCATAGACTAATTCACTGGCCTATAAAAGGACTCTGCTCAGCCCATCAGATTGCTGGATTGTCTTCAGCTCTTCCTGTGCATTGTTACTTCCTGGATTCCAGTTTGACCCGGCTCGTTCCTGACCTGTCTGCTCTCTCTCCTGGCTTTGACCCACGGCTTCGTCTGACCCTTCGATCCTGCTCCAGTGTTTGACCCTCGGCTTGTGTGACCATCCTTGCTCTTTTGTCCTCTGCCTGACTTCTAGTGTACCGATCCCGGCTTGCTCAACGGACTTGCTTCTGCTCAATCCCCTTGTCTTGGCGACCTGTTTGGACTGATACCTGTGTATGACCCTTAGCCTGGCTTTTACCTGCACATTGCTTGATTCCCTGGAGGCCCTGCAAGTTGTTCCGGATACCCTTGTGAACCTTTACCTGCACTCCACAAGCATCCAGTGCTCCTTGGGACGCGTCACCTCCTGTCCCACTTCCAGGGGTGATTCGCACCGAGCTGCAAGGGAAGCCCTCTCAGCATTTCGGCCTCTACCAAGAAGTGATCTGACAGATAACCTTGCGACCAGAGGAGCCTCGTCACACAGGTATACCAAGGCCTGGGCCCTTTGATCCACCAGGTCAAGGACAGTCGGAGGGACCGACTCCACCACCAAGTGGCGCCCAAGCACCTTGAACCAGTGAGTCTGTGAAACCATCACAGAAACAAACACAGGCTTGAGCAGAGAGCCCGCCACCAAATATATATGGCGGGAAAGCGTCTCCACGCACCTATCCATCAGGTCTCTAAACACCAGGGAAAGCTCCACGGGCATCACCGTGGATTTATTCAGCCTGGAAACAGTGTGGTCCACCTTAAGGGACACCGTCCAGCGATTGTCGACAGGGTCTTCAAAGGGATATTGGCGTTGAAATCTCCTAGGCACCGCCAGCATGTGCTTGATGCAACGCCACTGTTCGTTCACGATTTTGTGAAACTCCTCGGGGCAGGGGAAAACCTGACCCGACTTCTAGGCTTTGCGGGACTCGAAGGAAACCCGCTTACCTGACTGGGTGGGCTCATCAATATGTAAAGTTTGCCTGATGGAGTGAATAAGTGCTTCTACCAGAGCGCGTTCACACGCCGCGGCAGAGGACTCCTCCTCCCCTTCAGAATGTGAGGACTGGGACGCCTCGGGGGGGGGGGGACTTTGTCCGTGGCAACCAAATCAGGCTCTGAGTCAGAAGACTGAGAGGGCATTGGCCGTTTTTGAGTATCAGCAGATCAACTGCCAAAGTGGCAAGAGCAGCAGATGAAGAGGCTATGGAAGTTGCTGCTGGTGTTCGCGAAGCACCAACCAGGTCTGTGGGGAATTAGTTATCCTGGGACTCCATTTTTAATGAAATAAAACATTTTTTGGACACTGGCGATTTCCGTGGTCTGCACCACAAACCTGCACCGCCACCAGAGTCCCCCTTTAGATAGAAGTAGAAACAGGCAAAGCAGTTTTCAGGAGAAATGCATGAAAAAAAAAAAAAAAGAAAAAACAGAAGAAACAGCCCCCACAGTGTCAAAGTGTAAGTTACCAGATCGCTCTCATGTTCTGCTGAAGAAAAGGGAAGTAACCTCATGCACTAGAGGCCGATACAGCACCCTGAGCCACTGAAAAATGGATGCCATTAAAATCAAATGGGGAAAAAAAAAAAAACACCACCAAAATGGCAGCTGCCCTTACTAGGCGGCTGCCCACATCCAAGATGGCACCGGAACGGCACCAAATACAACCAAGAAATGGCTGCTGCCCTCACAGGGAGTCAGTTAGGCTGCCCTCACCCACAATTAGCGGTTGTGACAAACAGCGCCAAAATGTCAGGAAACCAGGCACTGGCCACCGCGGGAATCCACCAGGAGGACCCCCCAGGACAAGGTAAAAAAAGCCCACCCCCCCCCCATGTAGCCTTTACCGCAGGGCGCCCCCCCAAAGGGGACAGGGAGGCAGGGACCATCTGTAACGCTCCTGCGTTTTTATATGGTGTGGATTTTCAGCTGCAGAAATAGTTCCACGTCAGTAGCCATGTAAGAGATATGCTGAGATACCATTCCCAACCTCAATGACTCATCATGTGTGGAAGGTCTTATTTCAGCCAGTAAATACACACAATTAGCAAGCTGGTTCTTAGAGTGACTTTATGCATGTGGTAACACAATGATGAAGGTTGAGGGATAGGTTGAGTGGAGGTGGTAGGTGATAGACACTTGAAGGTGAGACAGTAGCAGATGGATGCAGGAAGGTTTAGCAATGTTGTATGATAGCAGATGATAGAATAGCAGGTGGACATACAAAAGAGATCAACCCAGTGCAGAAAAGTAGCAGTAGTCTCAAGAGCTAGCAATCTAGTTTATGCAGATGTGATAAACAGTCTCTACTATGCAGAGCTAGATAGTGTAAGCTTAGTATAAGTTTATAGAGAATTCCCCTGCGGGGTACTTAGCACTATTAGCGATACAGCCGAAGGGTGGTTCAGGAGAGGCGGATGATCCAGTAGCGGGATACAGGGATCAGCGCAGCGAGGTTCCGTCAGCGAAGTAAGCTTGCAAGCATGGAAGCTTCAAGCAAGGTTAGCATCCAGATAAGGGTGTTTGAACGAACACATGTGAGTGAGAACCGACGCCTTAAATAGCCATCTAGTCCGGCGCTGAGTGATGACAGCTCCAGTCTTAAAGGTGTATGCGCACCTTTCCAAAAGTAAATGGTAGGGCGCATACACTTGTGGAAAGTGTAATTTAGGGTACCAAAGGTACCGGAACATTACAATACCCCCCCCTTAAGGCCTGCTCCTGAAGGCCTCTGGAGCTGGTTTGTCTGGGTATCTCGCATGAAAATTGCGGATTAATCTAGGGGCATGTATGTCAGAGGTGTTTAGCCAGGTGTCGTCTTGGGGCCCATAGTTCTTCCATCTAACCAAGTACTGAAGTCTTCTTCTGTAGATATGAGAATCCAGAATCTCTTTTATCTCGTATTCTTCTCCACCTTCAACTTGTACAGGAGGGGGAGGTGGAATATTAGGCCTTATTCCTTGGTCCGGAACATGGGGTTTTAGTAGCGACACATGGAAAATGGGATGGATTTTTAGGTCCATTGGCAATGTAAGCTGCACTGCAGCTTTTCCAATAAGTTTCTTGATTGGGAAAGGTCCCAAGAACAGAGGTCCAAGCTTTTTGCTAGGGATCTTCAGTCTCAAGTTTTTTGTTGAGAGCCAAACGAGGTCCCCGATAGTATACTGTGGAGAAGGTCTTCTACGAAGATCATAGTACTTCTTTTGTTGACTGTGAGCGTGTGCAATGGTAGTATTTAGTAAACCCAGAGAATCCTTTATTTGGGAAAGATAGTCTGAGGCTACTGGGTTATTTGAAGGAAGGATGCGTGGAGGGAGAATAGAGGGATGGAACCCATAGTTCAAGTAGAACGGACTCTGCTTGGTTGTACTGTGAGTTGCGTTGTTGTAGGCAAATTCTGCCAGGGGGAGAAGATCCAACCAATCATCCTGTTGGTAAGAAGTGTAACAACGTAAATACTGCTCGATGCATTGGTTGACTCTTTCAGTCTGTCCGTTGGTCTGCGGATGGTAAGGAGAAGTGAGCTTCCGCTCAATCCGTAGTATGTGACATAGTTCTTGCCAGAATTTAGAAATAAATTGGGATCCACGGTCAGACAAAAGAGTTTTTGGGATACCATGTAATCTGAAGACATGTTTCATCAGGAGTTCTGCCGTTTGTTTGGACGAAGGTAGTCTGCGAATAGCAATGAAATGTGCCATCTTTGTCAGATGGTCCACTGACACCAAGATGGTATTAAATCCTTTGGAAGGAGGCAATTCTACGATGAAGTCCAATGACAGAACCTCCCATGGAGTTTGGGGTATTGGTAGACTGCATAGTAGACCGGATGGTCTCGTAGTGTCAATTTTGGACCTGGCACAGACATTGCATGAAGAGACGAATTTTTGTATAGATGTTTTCATGTCAGGCCACCAGAATTGCCGAGAAATCAAATTGAAAGTCTTTGTCATACCCATATGTCCTGCCATAGGCACATCATGCGATAATTCCAAGATCTTGGTGCGTAGGGTAGGTGGTATGTAAAGTTTGTCGTTGTAGTAGAGGAAGCCTTCTGCATCGGTAGTTAGTTGTGGTGGGGGTGAATCCAACCTTATACCATGCAGAACCTCTTCCTTCAAGGAACGGACAACTCCAATAATGCGTTTGTGAGGTATTATAGGAACGGAAGGAATTTCAAAGTAGTTTTCTTCAGTTAGTCGTGATAGTGCATCCGCCTTTTTGTTCTTATCTGCAGGTGTGTAGGTCACTAGGAAGTTAAACCTTAGAAAGAATAGTGACCATCGTACCTATCGATGCGAGAGAGTTTTGCTAGTCTGAAGATATTGGAGGTTTTTATGGTCGGTGTATATAATTATTGGTAATTGGGTGCCTTCGAGTAAATGTCGCCAATTCTCCAGAGCCAATTTTATAGCAAGCAGTTCCTTCTCACCCACGGGGTAATTTATCTCGGGACTGCTCAGGGATTTAGAAAAAAAGGTGACTGGATGAAGTGGTGAAGTGGGGGTAGGTCGTTGGGAGAGTATTGCTCCTACTGCCAGGTTTGACGCATCTACCTCCAGAATGTATTGGAGGGATGGGTCTGGATGGCGTAATATGGGAGCGGAAGTAAACCTTGTCTTTAACAAGTGGAAAGCCTTATTTGCTTCTTCTGACCATTTAAATGGTATTTTTATGCTAGTGAGCTGTGTGAGGGGTCTCACAATAGCAGAAAAGTTTTTTATGAACTTCCTGTAGAAATTTGAAAATCCCAGGAATCGCTGTAGCGCCTTGCGTGTAGTTGGTGTAGGCCAATCCTGAATGCAGGATATTTTACTAATGTCCATCTCGATTCCTGTTTTGGATATGATGTAGCCTAGAAAGAGTACCTCATCTTTATGGAACAAGCATTTCTTCAGCTTCACATAAAGATTATGTGCAAGCAATCTCGATAATACAAGTCTTACATGTCTTATGTGTTCAGACAGGGTCCGTGAATATATAAGTATATCGTCCAGATATACCACAACACAGACATCTAGTAAGTCTTTAAAAATATCGTTTATAAATCGTTGGAAAACTGCAGGGGCATTGCATAGGCCGAATGGCATCACAAGATATTCGAACAATCCGTATCTAGTTCTGAACGCAGTCTTCCACTCGTGTCCATCACGGATTCGAATGAGATTGTATGCTCCTTTCAGGTCTAATTTTGAAAAATAGGTAGCTCCACGCACCTGCTCAATGAGCTCAGGGATAAGCGGTAGAGGATAGTGATCTTTTATTGTGATAGCATTCAATTTCCTGTAGTCGATGATAGGTCTGAGACTTGAATCTTTATTGCGAACAAAAAAGAGTCCTGCTGCTGTGGAAGAAGTGGAAGGTCTAATAAAACCTTTTTCCAAGTTCTCATCCAAATAGGTTTTGAGATGGGCAAGTTCATCCTGTGAAAGAGGATAAACATGACCGAACGGCAATTTGCTATTTGGGAGTAGATCAATGCTACAATCATAGTCTCGATGAGGAGGTAATGCTTGAGCATTTTTCTCAAGAAAAACCTCAGAAAGATCCTGATAACATAGTGGTGCAATCTCATCTGTCACCACAGACAGAATCTTCCCGGAAAACGGGAGGTTACACGTTTCCTCGGAATAACAAGAAGGGAAGGTCAAGGACCATTTCTTCCAATCTATGGTTGGTTGGTGTGTGTGCAACCAGGGAAGTCCCAACACAATGGGAAAGTGGGGTGATGGTATTAAATCGAAGGTAGAAGTCTCCCTATGAGACTCGTTAATAGTGACTAGAAGTGCTTGTGTCTGATCGGTGATCGGACCAGAGGATAACGGAACACCGGTAATAAGACTTACTGAGACAGGTTTGAGTTTAGAAATAATAGGAATTTTATTTAAAGCAGCAAAACATATATCCATATAATTTCCACAAGATCCTGTGTCAATCATGGCCTTAGTAGTAATCCTGTTCTGGTCCCACTGTAATGTCAAAAAAACAGAAATGTAGGGGTTAGTGAATGAAGTTGTCAATCCTCCTAGAGAGACATGTGAACACTCACCCTTCTTTTTGTTGACTAGGGGACAGACGTTTATCTTGTGATCCGGGGATGCACAGTACAAGCAGAGATTTTCATTTCGTCTTTTGGCTTTTTCCATAGTTGATAGCGGTGGGCGTATGGTTCCTACCTCCATAGGAACGGCCAGACTCCGAGAGGAAACGGATAATGGCATTCCCATCTTTTCAGCCTTTCTTTCTCGTAGTCTTCTATCTATGGTAATACTGAGTTGTATTAATGCATCCAGGGTTTTTGGCAGATCCGCTCGGGCGAGCTCGTCCTTAACGGCTTCTGATAGGCCAAGCCTAAATTGGGTTTTCAGAGATGCATCATTCCATTCTGAATCAAGGGTCCATCTCTTGAACTCTGCGACAAAGTCTTCCACAGGCCTCCTTCCTTGTTTCAAGGATCTTAACTGAAGATCAGCAGTACTCTGCCTATTGGGGTCATCATATAGGCTAGTGAGCTCTGCCAGGAACAAGGCATAGGAGTTGAGAAGCTGGTCGTTTTTCTCAAAAAGAGAATCTGCCCAGGCTTGAGGATCGCTTGATAGGTAAGAAATAATAGTACAAACCTTAATGTGATCAGTAAGGTAGGTACGAGGTTTTAGCAAAAAAAGTAACTCACATGCGTTTTTAAATTCGCGAAATTTTTTGCGATCGCCTGTAAATACCAAAGGGGGATTTATCTTGGGTTCAGGGGACTGAGCAGAGGTAAGTTGTGTCAGTCTAATTACCTGCTGCGACAGAGCCTGATTGTCTTCTTTTAATTCAGCAAGTGCGTGTATTAACGCAGATACTTGCTGTTTTAATTGTGTCACCTGAGTGGTTATTTCTGGAACTATTTCTGCTGAATCCATTTTTAGGTTCGTTCAATCTGTAACGCTCCTGCGTTTTTATATGGTGTGGATTTTCAGCTGCAGAAATAGTTCCACGTCAGTAGCCATGTAAGAGATATGCTGAGATACCATTCCCAACCTCAATGACTCATCATGTGTGGAAGGTCTTATTTCAGCCAGTAAATACACACAATTAGCAAGCTGGTTCTTAGAGTGACTTTATGCATGTGGTAACACAATGATGAAGGTTGAGGGATAGGTTGAGTGGAGGTGGTAGGTGATAGACACTTGAAGGTGAGACAGTAGCAGATGGATGCAGGAAGGTTTAGCAATGTTGTATGATAGCAGATGATAGAATAGCAGGTGGACATACAAAAGAGATCAACCCAGTGCAGAAAAGTAGCAGTAGTCTCAAGAGCTAGCAATCTAGTTTATGCAGATGTGATAAACAGTCTCTACTATGCAGAGCTAGATAGTGTAAGCTTAGTATAAGTTTATAGAGAATTCCCCTGCGGGGTACTTAGCACTATTAGCGATACAGCCGAAGGGTGGTTCAGGAGAGGCGGATGATCCAGTAGCGGGATACAGGGATCAGCGCAGCGAGGTTCCATCAGCGAAGTAAGCTTGCAAGCATGGAAGCTTCAAGCAAGGTTAGCATCCAGATAAGGGTGTTTGAACGAACACATGTGAGTGAGAACCGACACCTTAAATAGCCATCTAGTCCGGCGCTGATTGATGACAGCTCCAGTCTTAAAGGTGTATGCGCACCTTTCCAAAAGTAAATGGTAGGGCGCATACACTTGTGGAAAGTGTAATTTAGGGTACCAAAGGTACCGGAACATTACACCATCCAGACTGGTCGGGGGGGGGAATCTTACAGAGACCGCATGTTCTAACATCCCCATGGAGTGGGCCCACATAAACCCCCCCTCAGATGACTTGTCCAGGGACACAGGGGGGGGGGGTGGTAGCATCACTCACCATACCACAGACCGTGGGCTCCGCTCCGATATGGACAACCTCCCCACCCTGAGTAGGGGTGCCATCAGCCAGGGGGGGGGGGGGAAATGCTGCAACACAGGGCGTTCCAGAGTTGAGACGTCCCGGCAAAGAGGGGCTCTCCGCAGGCTCGTCCCCATCCAGAGGGGCGCCGTTGTGGCAAGGCCTGGGCTGACCATAACCTGGGCACGCTCGTAGGCCCGGCTGAGACACCATAAGGATCTAGATCATCTAGTGCAAGGCCCAGCCGTCACTTGTAGTCCTCCATTAGGAACCCCCTGACTAACAAGTGAGGAAAAAATAAATAAAAAATTTAGAAGAAAAAGAAAATGAGACAGGAGTCCCAGTTGGGAAACCTAGACCTACTCCTGAAGCTAGGCAGCAAGAAACTGAAGAGCAGCACTAAGTGGAAAAGGGTAATGTCTGAGGGACAGCCCCCTAGAGGGGTGTCTATGTGTAAAGCTTTTTGCCAAGTCTTTTCACTGCCTAGCCTGCTCCTGCAGAGGGGGCCATTACCCAATGGTGAAGGAATACTGAACGGGCTGAAACTGTCAAGAGGACGCAA
Source organism: Pelophylax lessonae (assembly GCF_965119305.1). Taxonomy (NCBI): domain Eukaryota; kingdom Metazoa; phylum Chordata; class Amphibia; order Anura; family Ranidae; genus Pelophylax; species Pelophylax lessonae. The sequence continues at coordinate 381,234,755 of NC_138768.1, read as the reverse complement.
GAGAAAAGACATTTTAAACTGTTTTGCAGACTTTTTTTTTTTTTTAACCGGTTGCCGACTGCGCACAGTATATTTACTGCGGCAGTCAGCCCCGGCCAGGCAGAGTGACGTTGATCTACGTCACTCGCCTGTCACTGGGATTGGAGCCAATAGCGCGCCCGCCTCGGCTCATTCAGGGAGGAGTGCGGGCGTGTGACCGGCGGACCCGATGTCCGCCGGTCACTCGCCGATCGTCGGTACAGCGGGAGAAAGGCAGAGCGGCTTATGTAAACAAGCCGCCTGTCATTCTCCCTTGTGTAAAAATGAAGATTAGACGGTTCTACTATGTAGGACCGTTGATCTTTGTTTTTACACCAATAGCCATGTCCCAATACAGTTAGAATCACGCCCCTAGGACACACTTAACCCCTCCCTGTCCAATACAGTTAACCCCTTCCCTGCCAGTGTCATTTTTGCAGTAACAGTGCATATATATAGCACTGATTACTGCAGTAATGTCACTGGTACCCCCAAAAGTGTCAAAAATGTCTGTCAAGGGTCCGATCTGTCCGCCGCAATGTCGCAGTACCGCAAAAAAAAAAAAAAAATCGCAGATCGCCGCCATTACTCGTTAAAAAAAAACCCACCAAAATTGACAAAAATCTTTCCCTTTGTTAGTAAACGCGATAACTTTTGCGCAAACCAATCAAAATACGTTTTTTGCGATTTTTTTTACCAAACATATGTAGCATAAAACAATGTGGCCGAAAATTTAAAAAAATTTAGATTTTTACATTTTTTTGGGGGGGGGAATTTCATATAAAAAAAAGTGAAAAATATTGTTATTTTTGCAAAAATTACGCTCTTTTTTTGTTTATAGCACATGATCAAAAAAATCGCACAGGTGATCAAATACGACCAAAAGAAAGCTCTGTTTGTGGGAAAAAAAGGACGTGAAATTAGTTTAGGTACAGCATCGCACGACCGCGTAATTGTCCGTTAAAGTCACGCAGTAAAAAATCGCAAAAAACCCCCTGGTCAGGAAGGGGATAAAATCTTTCCCGGGGCTTAAGTGGTTAAAAAAAGGTTGCAATAAAAAAATACAAAATGATTTGAGGATGAGATTGAGGTACGAGGATGAGGATTGAGAGACGAGCACAAGGATGAGGTTTGAACCATCTATGGGCAGGCTGGCTATACTCAAGTCGATCCAGCGATCAACTTGGGTACAATCAGCATGTTTGAAGATGAGGCAAGATTTGAACCATCTTGGGCAGGCTGGCTATACTCAAACCAATCCATCGATCAACTTGGGTACAATGAGCATGTTGGATTTCTATATGCAATTATTGCCAGTGGTTGTAGCTGCTAGCAATAATCACTGTGCTCTCCCATGCCCCCACCACCACCTGGGAAAACAAATTTGCCCAGTGGCTGAATTCCCCCAACAACGAATGAGGTTTTAACTATCTACGGGCAGGCTGGCTATACTAAAGTCAATCCATCCACTTGTGTACAATCAGCATGTTGAAGGATGAGGATGAGAGAAGATGAGATTCTACTGACTGGCTGCAAGTGCACAGCATGGCGGTGGCATCCCTTCCCTCCCAACACAGACACTGGCATCGCTGAGCTGCCCTGTATTAGGGGGAGGCAGCCAGGGGGGAAATCAGCATTGTATTCGGTCACTGGCGTCACTAGGGGAGTGCGGGGAGGGCGGTCCGCACCGGGTGACACCCGCCAGAGGGGTGACACCACCTAAGCCTAAGAGTCCCAACATTCCTGAAATGCCCGCAGCGTGTGCGGGCAGCGGGTTGTCTACACGCCGGGATGTCTCTCCAGCTGCCTGCAGTCTTCTCTGTACTGTGTCTTCTTGCTGTGATCAGTGTACAGAGGAGGAGGGGGGAGGAGACACACCACGCTGCTTGAATGGCATTCAGACTCCGTCAGGATAAGAGAAGCTGGGACGAGACAAATTGCAGGTAACCCTTCCACTGCTGGCACATTATCACTGGAAGGGATCATCCATGTTCTTTTTAACTTAAAAAAAATTGAACTTCAACAGTATTTTACGTTTTAGGAGAGTGCTGCTGTAATATGTCATCTACTATGCCTCCAGTCTCTTGTATACTACAGAAGCATGTCTGCAATCTCCAACACCCCCTGTATAATGTCCGCAATCTCCAACACCCCCTGTATAATGTCCACAATCTCCAACACCCCTGTATAATGTCCGCAGTCTCCAACACCCCTGTATAATGTCCGCAATCTCCAACACCCCCTGTATAATGTCCGCAATCTCCAACACCCCTGTATAATGTCCGCAATCTCCAACACCCCCTGTATAATGTCCGCAATCTCCAACACCCCCTGTATAATGTCCGCAATCTCCAACACCCCTGTATAATGTCCGCAATCTCCAACACCCCTGTATAATGTCCGCAATCTCCAACACCCCTGTATAATGTCCGCAATCTCCAACACCCCCTGTATAATGTCCGCAATCTCCAACACCCCTGTATAATGTCCGCAGTCTCCAACACCCCTGTATAATGTCCGCAATCTCCAACACCCCTGTATAATGTCCGCAGTCTCCAACACCCCCTGTATAATGTCCGCAATCTCCAACACCCCCTGTATAATGTCCGCAATCTCCAACACCCCCTGTATAATGTCCGCAATCTCCAACACCCCTGTATAATGTCCGCAATCTCCAACACCCCCTTTATAATGTCCGCAATCTCCAACACCCCTGTATAATGTCCGCAATCTCCAACACCCCTGTATAATGTCCGCAATCTCCAACACCCCTGTATAATGTCCGCAATCTCCAACACCCCTGTATAATGTCCGCAATCTCCAACACCCCTGTATAATGTCCGCAGTCTCTGACCGTCTCCTGTATAATGTCCGCAGTCTCTGACCGTCTCCTGTATAATGTCCGCAGTCTCTGACCGTCTCCTGTATAATGTCTCCGCAGTCTCTGACCGTCTCCTGAAAAATGTCTGCAGTCTCTGACTGTCTCCTGCATAATGTCCGCAGACTCTGACTGTCTCCTGCATAATGTCCGCAGACTCTGACTGTCTCCTGCATAATGTCCGCAGTCTCTGACTGTCTCCTGCATAATGTCCGCAGTCTCTGACCTTCTCCTGAAAAATGTTTGCTGGGTCTGGCAGGATGGCCTGTCAGCCATTATCCGTTACTGCTCCTAGGGACTGAGCCATTAGGAAGTGCCTAACATGCTATCCTGTATGCCTTATTGACCGTCGCAACCTGCTTCAAAAAACGCCAACGCTGAGCAGCTGCCAGGCCCGAATATAGGGGGGGGGGGTGACACCATGTTTTACCGCACCAGGTGACACCAACCCTAGTGACGCCACTGTATTCGGTATTACTGATCCCCCCCAATTCAGAAAAAGGGAGGGGAATCAGCATTGTTTAAGGGGGAGGGGGCAGTAGTGTATTCAATAGTGGGGAGCCAGCTGAGAGAGAGAGAGCGCCCGAAAAAAAAAATAAACAAAACACGGGATGAGGCGAGGTGAAGTGAGGAGTGAGTGCGTGTCACGCCCATGAGAAAGTTGGCCATTTAGGTCAATGGGGCCGCGCCACATGCGTAAACCCATGGCGTAGCTTGCGGCTGCAGCCCCATAATAAATGGCCACTCTGCCCCAAAAAAAAAAAAATAAAAAAAAAAAAATGAGATGAGAGGGCGCAGGACCCTTTTTTTTGGTTCGCACTAGAATCTGATCGCATAGGTGTTCACAGACACTCAGCTGTGACATTACAAGTGATTAAGCTCAGGGAAAGGTGTACACACACTGATCTGACTTTAGGCCCGTACACACGTGCAGATTGTCGGCCGAAAAGATTCGGCCGACGACCGATCGGCCGATTTTCGGCTTGTTAGTATGATGCTTCCGACAGCCGACAGCGCACTTTCGTCCGAACAGAATCTGTCGTGCAAGCATTAAAATTTTTGTATGCCGACACCAGAACGGCCGATTGTTCGCCAGTCAGTACAGAATTCGGCCGACACACATCTACAAATCTCAACACGCATGATCGGAACCAAATAACGTCCCGGAAGAATTTTCTCAAGTAAACTCAACATTTTATCCAGAAAGAACTTTCGGCTCCCAGCATTCCAAAAAATATGTGAAATGCGGAGCACATGCTCATCTTGATAAATGTGAGAAGAAGAAAGATGCTGCTCATAATTCAATACTTTTCAAATAAAAAGGCATGTGTTCTGTTATGATGAAGATAATGTTTGTCTATTCTATCTGTTCTATCAAATTTTAGAATTAAATAATTTTAACTCTTCACCATTATCTTTGTATTTTGACTGCAAAGATTTAACTATTGATATGTCCCTTTATTATTTTATGAATTAATGTATCAAACATATTTTGCTGGTTATGCACAATATTCAACATGTTAACAAATTAGGATACGCCATTTTTTAAGTGCAATCTTATTTATTTTTTTAAATCAGAAAAAACAAACAGAAAACATTAATACTTTCCGTATTCAAAAAATAAACATAAAAAAGGTCCATTTGGACTAAATTAACTTAAAAAATCTGAAACAGGGGTAAAATAAATAAAAGGGTACAAAAATTATAATTGATGATAACTATAATCAGGCTGCCATGAGGGCATGTTGGCATCATGCTGCCCATATTGCCACTGGCAGCCATGTGCCATTTGGCGAGGTGGTGGCTGTTGTTGTGGAGGTGGAGGTGGAGGGCACGGGTGCTCCTCGCACGCGTGGCTGTGCTCTGTAAGGCAGCCCCTTTCCGCCTTGTGCAGCACATCTAAAATGATTTTTTGGGCATATTGCCGCTGCAGTAGGTCCACTTGCCCTAACGTTTTCCCCGTCATATTCCCGAAGGACTCATGTGCCTCCGGTTTCCGACGGAGGGCTATGGTGGCCTCACTTATGAACTTGTCGGTGATGTCATCCATGCGTTTCCTTTTTTGCCTCCGTTTGGCAGGAGGTGGTGGAAATAATTCTGAGGGCTCCACAGCCTCCTGGCTGCAACCTGCCTCCTCCTCAGTGACACTTCCCTGTTGATGAAATGAACAATTGATTAGAATGTTATAGTGTATATAAAAATGCATGTTTGTTATATTATTGTGAACAAATAGCAGACTTTACATACAGTCGCGTATCTAGGGTCTCCAGTGCCCTTGTTGAGGAGCTGTATTTGGCAACAACCCCCCCCCCCCCCCCCAGATCAATGTAAAAATGTAACCACCCCAAAAAAATCTAAAAGGGCATTAAAAGTTTCTCATTTGTCCCTTGTTTGCCCAGTGTAGAGCTCTCTAGTGGGCAATCATTGTCTCAGGTGTGAAAAACAAGAAAGAGAGGGGTGAGAGATAGAGAGAGGGAGAGAAAGAGGGGGTGTGAGAGAGAGAGGAGGGGGGTTGCAGAGAGAGAGGGGCCTGAACTTGCAGAGGACTTGATGTAGGGCATTGAGGGTGAAGCGGTGCAGGGAAACAGGAATAAGGAAGCCACCTGCCTTGCTGACCCGGAGTGAGAGACCAGAGACATGGAAGCAAGGATGGATGTATCATTTGCAGGAGCTGTTAGTTTGTTAGTTTTTTTAAAAAAAGGTTGAGCCGGAGGAATGCTGAGGCTACAGCAGTGTTTGTTAGGACCAGGGGTATGCTGGGGATGCAGCAGTGTTTGTAAGACCGGAGGTGTGCTGAGGCTACAGCAGTGTTTGTTAGGACCGGAGGTGTGCTGGGGATGCAGTGAGAGGCAGTCTCAGTCTCCTGGTCTGTTGGCTCAGCTGCTCTCAATGTTTTACACCTGCATGAAGCTGCTCTCAATGTTTTACACCTGCAAGAAGCAGCTCTCAATATTTTACACCTGCATGAATCCGCCTGCAAACTGGGGATTCTGGGGTGTGCAGGCTGAGTGGATTTAGAAAAAATCACTAAAACAATGCCAATGTTTTAGCGACCCCCCCCCCCCCCCCCCTGGCCTGCGCCCCTGGCGGTTGCCTGTCATGCCAACCCCTTGCTATGCCCGTTTACATAAAGGGTCAATTATGGTTTTGCTTATAATTTTGTTACATGATTACATTTTTAGCAGACAATATATTGTGAAATGCCATACCTGAGTCAAACTCTCCTCCAGGATATCTTCCTCCTGGCTGGGATCAACAGAGGCCTCTGCCAAAGTAGAAGGCAGTGTGGAAATGGATGGCCTGGATTCCTCTGTGTCTGCCAGGAATCTGAGGTTGTCAAAGTACCATTGCCGTGGTACAGTGACATCTTCTGCAGCTGCTCCAGACTTTGTGGTGTCTTCTATTTTTTTAACCTCTCGGCAGTGCGAATGCTGTTTATTTTTCTTTTTATATACTCAATATTTGCCCTCGGATATATGGGCTGGTACAAGGCCACTAGATGTTCATAGGCCTGTTGTTTCAACTGCCTATTTTTGTATGCTGCAGATTTGATTTGCCACAAACAGGGCAGTTGCCTGTACTCCTCAATAAACTGGAGCATGAACTCATGGTTGGTGAAAGTGTCCACCATTTTCCAGTACAGTATATGCCTGCAAGACACAACACAACACAAAACCTAGTAAAATAGCATGTATTTTGGGACATAATAAAGATATTCCTAATAAAAGCTGTATAGGGCCCAAAACACACACTTTCTAATCAAATAGTCGTACCTTTGTTTGCGGGGAAGAGTCGTGATTCGCCGATCGCTCGTGCTCCAACCAACGATATGTCCGCTAGCGAATCGTCGACCGAAAGATCTGGCGTCCTTTAAATATAGCGCATGAGTCAACTCCTCCTCCAGTGGCGGACTTGTGCAGGGGTGTGTACGTGCCGAAGATCAGGCCTACATGCGACACACACACACCTGAGGCGGTGGAACAATCTTTGGCAAGAAACATGTCTCAAAGATCTGAGAGTTCAACTAGTGTGGGCCGAAGTGGTTGGGCCACCAGAAAACCCAAAGCTACACCCATGACCAAGGGGGAAATGGTGGAGATGGTAGGAATCCTAGAAAGGATGGACTATGATGGGAAGTTAGAAAATTACGAGAGGCCCAATGCCAGGAAAGACCGCATTATGGACAAGGTGGTGGCCTGTTTAAAGAAAAAGTATGGTGTGGAGCGATCCAAAGATCAAATCAGGAAACGATGGTCCGATTTAAAACATTGTGAGCAAGATCAGCTTGAGCAAATCCATCATATTCTGAAAAAAAGTAAGTTATTTTATCATGCAATATGTATATTTGAAATTTGGTGTATGTTGTATTAACATGTCTAGATTATAATGTCTCTCTAAAAAGTACTATTACTCATTTTATTGGTCATGTCGTGATTAGATCGATCTATTGTTGATTTTTTAGTATATTACATTAAAAGACAGGAAGCCATAGTTAAAAATATATGTATTGTATTGCAACGAATGTTCTTTCTTGGCACGAATTTTCTCTGCAAACATTCCTGTTATTCACAGATTATTATTCTATTATTCTAACCTTGAAATAGGAGAAAAAAGAAAACTAAAAGCCAAAGAATGGGAAAGGAGGAGGAGAGGTGCAGGGAATTTGGCAGCTCCATCTGCAGTGGAGGAAGAAGCTGAGGACATGGGCCCAGATGCTGGCACACATTCTCCAAAAGGTAATTGGTTCCTATGCACAGTCAAACATTAGCTATCAGGCAGGGCACCATGTCCTAACAAATGTACCTCTTGTGACTTTTATGATATGGCAACTTTTTTGTATTATGTAGATCAAGACATTCTTCCTGAATTAATAATGGTGGAACCAACAAGTGTCCAGCCACCAGAGCAACATGAAGGTTGGTAGGCACAGATTTTTGGGTAGTGGGATAATAGAAATATGTGTATTTGCAATGCTTGTTTAACCTTATATTCTTGTATTCCCTTACAAATTTACATTGCAGATGTTCCCTCATGCGAGGATGTGGCATCTCTATCCGGATCGGATGTTCATACATCCGAAACAAAATCTCATGGCAACTTGCCAAGCAGCCTTGCCGGCACATCTGCAAATTTGGAGGATCCTGGACCAAGTGTCGGAGAGCCAGTTGTGTGCCCACGTATGTTTTTTAATAATGATTTTTAAAGTGTATTTGTCATTTGCTGTATTTGATGTAATGCTTCAAAGGAACGACCTGTTTGTTCAATAATGTAAATCAGGTGTGGCAAGCTTTGAAAATATGTGTCCATTATATAATCATATAGTGTAAATTCGTCATAATTTTTATTTTTTTTTCGATTTGTGACTATATGATTATATATTACACACATGATTAAATAGTTTTGCGCACCTGATTGACATTTTACATCAAAAATATGTTTTTGACGTTTGCAGGTTTCTAGGCCCCTTGCACACGGGACATGAGCTAAAAGATGTGTCAAAGCTTTGTTGAACGCCAGAAAAGCAGCTGTAAATACATGTTTTCATTATTTTGTAGAATTTGCGTAATCGCACGTTTTGCCATGTTGCTTTTATCAGCGTTATTTTCAGCCTCCATTTGTAAATACTAGTTCCCTATGGGAGCCTCTTTATTTGAATGGAAGTCGCACCGTAAGTCGGATCAGGATGCTCTGACTTGCGGGGCCACTTGCGATGTGAAGATTATTGAGGGGGAACTACACAGAAAAATTGGATAACCCGCCGTGGGTGTCCCCCCCAAGTTCCCAAGCAGGCCCTTTGTGTGTGGTATTGAGTTTGAGGGTAGGCCCACACCAAAAAGACAGCGTGGGTTACCCCCAAAATCCATACCAGACCCTTATCCAAGCATGCAGCTTGTCAGGCCAGGAAAGGGGATGAGCAAGCGGACCAAACCCCCCCTGGACCACAGCAGGACACATGCCCTCAACGTGGGGGGGTTTTGTTGCTTTGGGCCAGGGGGGGCTCTGCAACCCACACCCAAAAGCACCTTGCTCCCATGTTGAGGAGGACAAGGGCCTCATCCCCACAACCCTGTCTGGTGGTTTTGGGGGGTCATGCGGCCAGGGGGTTCCTAGGACTTGGGAAGCAACCTTTAACAAAGGGTGGCCCCCAGATCCCAGACCCCAATCCCTATGTGAATGGGTATGGGGTACATAGTATCCCTACACATTAACCACATAAATGGAAGTGTATGTGAATAACGACAGGAGACGTTTCTGAAATGTTCTTAAATATCTTCATCCGGTCTTCTCCACTCTGCTCTTTGGATCTTCTCCTCTCCACTCTTCTGCTGTCCAATCTTCTGCTCTTTTGCCCTATGCTCTTCTTCTTCCTCCTGTCCTCCTCCGATGCTGTTGCCATGGATTCTGCCCATCTCTGGTCTCTGCAGCTTAATATATATACATTACGACCATGCCCTCACAATAACATCATGCGTTCACACCCCTAATGAATATAGTAAGCTCCAGAGACCGGCAGAAGCAACAGCATCAGAGGTGGACAGGAGGAAGAAGAAGAGCCAAAAGGGCAAAAGAGCCTAAGAACAGGGTAGTTATTAACTCGAGAGTAATTTAAGATAAACTGGACACCAAATGTTTCTCTATTATGACCTCATGTAGGTGATTCACATTGACTCTGTTGTATTTTTTTTTTTTACAGATCATGTTTTACATAGGTGCACTCTTGCTAAATTGACCACTGAGGTTCTACAATGCTGCTCAGACCTAGAAAAAATTAAGGAGACTGCAACAGCATTACAGAATAAAATGCGAGACTTCGTGGACATGATTGGCAAATTTAAAAAAAAATATTTTACAACATTTTAAATGTTTTTTATTGGGATGTTCCTGATTTTACCCATTTTGTATTGTCTTTTATGGCATATTTATTGCACTCAGCTGTTAAGGGTGTACCCAAGTTTGGGAAAAGCACTTTACAACACCCTAACCCTGTGAATGTTTGTTACTAAAACATTTTTACATTCAACAATGTGTGTTCGATTATTTATTTGACTTTCGTTGGGGGGGGGGGTCCAGGTCTAAAGCTGTGTAAAGAAGCACTAAATATAATGGCTGTCCTATTCACAGGGCCGGATTAAGAGCATGATGGGCTTGGTGCTGAGGATTTTGAAGGGCCTTAAGGGCCGTGCCTTGGCATGCACCCAGAGGAGGAAGGGTGCAGCCATGCATGCCTAATTCAACATGGGATGCTGTCTCTGAAGCCCATAAACACATCCATGCATCGGCAACTGTCCCCCCTTGTCCGGCGTTCGTGCTGTGTGGGGAGGTTCTGAGGGAGCTGCCTGGGGAAGCGAGCATAGAAGCCAGTCTTCTGTGTTTACAAGTGACAGAAGAGCGGTAACAGTGAATATGGCCAACCCGGGGCCTATATAAAAAGGTAGGGGCCTGGAGCTGCAGCTCCAATAGCCCCTACGTTAATCTGGCCCTGCCTATTCACATATTTACATGTTAATGAAAGCAGTTTTGACACTGCCATATGCGAGATGCTGGAGGTGTCAATGAAATGTTAAAGATCCCCCCAGTTTTAATGCATATTACAGTGCGATCTGACATTTCACACAGGATCGGATCACACAAGTGTGAACGACTGTGCGATCCTATCCTGATGCGGCTGAATAAATGCATCATGTGCGACTTTTGTGCGAGTGCAGTGCGAATTTAGCCATACAAACTGTATAGCTGATTTTGGCCTGAACATCTGATCACATGTAATAAAGGAGCAGTGCGCTCCGATATTACATGCCATCAGATGTGCAGTGTGAATTGAGCCATACACTTTGTATGGCTACATTCACACTGAACACGCACACAACCCTTTATTTCTGATGTATCTGGATTGGATCGCACAGTGCTTCACACTTGTGGAATACAATCCTGTGCAAAAAGTAAGTGGCGGGTCACCCTTATGCAATGCAGGAAAAGTCTGCAAAGTCGCAGACTTCCCGCATCGCATAAGTGTGACTCAACACTCAAGGTACTAGCAGTCCTAGGATTCAATATGGCATTGATATTGCCAGTGTAGGGAGATCAGTGTAATCTATAGTGTATTGCTCTAGTTCACTTTCCATTACCTATATCTAACACTTTGAGATCAACAATGATCAAGTTTCACATAACACTGACATATCCTAACATTGGTGGGCAGTGAGAAGGATGTCATAAATTAACACAACAGGTGTAGGTACGTTGTTAATACCCTAATGTATTATATGAAATATATAGTATGGGCACCTTCTGGATAATGACCACCAATGTAAGGTGACATTAGATGAACCTTGGGTATGACCTAGTTCTCAATGTTAGAGGGTTTGTGGAAATTTTATGGCTCCGTTCACATGTCAGCGTATGGATCACGGGCAGAACCGCCGCGGTTCCGCCCGCGATCCGGAGATTATTGCAAATCGCGGGACGCCTGTGCGTTGCCCGTGATTTGCAATAGACCCCCAAACGCTGAGCGATGTTGCCGCGATTTCCGCCTGCCGAATCGCGGTAACATCGCGCAAAAAAAAAAATCGCGGGACGCAATACGCTCCAAAGAAGCTCTTGTACTTTTTCAGGCGTAATGCGTCCCGTGATTTTTTTCCCCATCTATAGCACCCCCACAATTGGGAAAATTCCACTTCTCCAGAAATTGAGCAGAAAGCTCCAGCCATTGCTCTGCGTTTGAAGGAAACCAAAAAAAAAACAAAAAAAAAAAACAAGATTTAGTGCTTGAGCACATCACATTATTAATTATACACACAGTTGTCTGTTAAATGCTTATGCAACTTTGAAAAAATATAAACAACAGGAAGGCAATCGTTTAGATTTGGGGATGTAACATCTACATACATTTATTTTACACCTCCTAATGTTATTATATTGTAAAGGGCCATACACAATACAAGATTCTCTGAAGACTTTTTCCTTCAGATTTACCTTTTCTATGTAGTGCAAGGGCCTGCCAGATTGCATAGAATTTGAAAGTGTTTAGGTTTGACCTCATATTATCTGGTTTTGGTAAATCGTAAGGAGAAATTCAGAAAATCTTATAGTGTGTATGGCCCATTATACTCACCAACTAGAGCAGAGATTCTCAAACTATGGCCCTCCAGCTGTTTGCAGAACTACACATCCCATGAGGCCTTGTAATTCTCTGACATTCACAGACATGACTAGGCATGATGGGAATTGTAGTTCCTGAGCAACTGGAGGGCCATAGTTTGAAGACCTCTGAGCTAGAGCTTTGGTATATGCTGACTTTTAGATTTAGCATGTAGGTTGGGGGGGGGGGATGGGTAAGTAAAACTAGGCATTTATACATCAATAAGGGCTTGTGGTCAGTGAAGGTTTTAACATCATTACATAAATATACACAATCATAGGTGGGAATGGATTGACTGATGTATTTAAGATAAATCATAAACTAAGTACTAAAACATTGGCCAAGGAATAATTGTTTGAGGGAAAGTAATAAAATGACACAAATTCAAAATACTGTTAACAGGCAATGTGTTTAGGGACACAGAATGGTGGGGTGGTTAGTGGGTAATTTTACAAATGGTTAAGATAATCTACATCTTTACTACTATGTGCATGCGGACAGAGGGTAGTTACAAAATAATGGCCTGTGTCAATTGCTGTACATCCAAAAACAACATAATTCGGGTGAAACGACTAATACATGTAATATAAAAATAAAACATACCTTGATATAGTCCTTCTGCAAGACCTTGATGATAGCAGAGCAGGTCTCAGGGATGATGATACCAAGTGCTTGGGGGGGGGGGGGGGGGGGGGGAGATGCCTGTGGTGAACTTGAGATCCTGCAGGCTTCTCCCTGTTGCAAGATACCTCAAAGTCGCAATTAACCTTTGTTCAGGAGTAATTGCAACCCGCATACAAGTATCCTGCTTCAGAATATAGGGGGACACCAGGGCAAGAAGATGGTGAAAGATGGGATCCGTCATCCTCAAATAATTCCTGAAGTCATCAGGATTATTTTCCTGGAGCTCCCTCAGCAAGGACATGTGGGAAAATTGATCACGGTTAAGCAACCAATTTTTCGTCCAGGAGGTGCGGTTCTTCTTCCTCATACGTCGCCTCAGAGCCAAAACTCCAACGCTAACTACAGCAAGGGTCGAATCCTCGGGCTCCATAATAAATTCTCGAACGATGTCTCGGAAAATAGCGAAATGTCGTCAACCAAACAAATGCTACCGAAATCAGCGCGAGATGCCCAGAAGGGTCACGTCCAAACACTCACTTCCTCTTTTGTAGCGGCGGACGTGCGTGGAACGTGCGTTGAACGTTCTGACGTCATTTTCTGTTGGCCGACAAAAGTACAGGCCAAGTCTAGAGCACTTTTCAACAGACAAACAACAAATCGGTCGGCCGACGATCGGTACATGTGTACGGGGCATTTGACTACAAAACCATCCAGCTCAGAAATACATTAGAAAAGCAGAGAGCAGACGCGAAAAAACGAGAGCGTGTCCCCCCTTAGACATTTGGCCATTGGGGACAATGGGCAATGCCACAAGCGTAAAGCCAAGGCGCAGCCCCATGATAAACTACCACTCTGCCAAAAAGCAGAAAAAAAAAAAAAACCCACACGGGATGAGGTGAGGAGGAGTGAGTATGTGTCAGGCCCATGAGACCAGGGCTGTATTTAACACAGGGCAAAAGGGGCAACTGCCCTGGGCCCAGTCATTGTTGTGGGGCCCAAAGCAGCTGCCCCTTAAGCCCGCACTGCCTGCAAATAGGTAATAAGTGGATTTTGGAGGGCCCAAGAAAATATTTGCCCAGGGTCCAATCAATATTAAAGATGGCCCTGCATGAGACATTTGGCCATTTAGGTCAATGGAGCTGCGCCACTAGCATAAACCCACGGCCCAATAATGAACTGCCACTCTGCAAAAAAAAAAAAAAAAAAAAAAACACACAGGATGGTTGAGATGGCGCAGGACCCTTATTTTTGGTTTGCACTAGAATCTGATCGCATAGGTGTTCACACCTATGCGATCAGATTGCTGCACCATTTCACAGTTCTCACTGCGATCCGCTAAACCAATCTGTGGTGAAGGTCATTAACCTTACATTAACACCCTCAGCGATTCGCAAATCTCAGTGTGAACCACTGTGCCATTCTGGGGCGATGTGGGGACCAGCACTGAATCGCATGGATTCTCACATTGCACCAGTGTGAACCAGGACTTTATCAATGAAAAGCATCCTAATATATCTGTATGGGTTTCAATTCTTGAAATGTATCAAAGCAGTATGCAAAGCAATAGAAATTGCATCAGCTGTGGATCTGTTTGCACAATAGTCAAAAAGGATACTTCTCCCAAACAGGATTGTTTGCATTAGACCCAATTCAGACAGGGGCGACATGACTTGGTGGGGCGACCTGTAAAGTCGCAGTGCACAGCGTGCACCGCGACTTCAGCGTGACTTGCAGGGACTTCACATCATTGAAGTCAATGCAAGTCGCCTCCAGGTCACCCCAAAGTAGTACAGAACCCTTTTTCTAAGTCGGAGCGACTTGTGTCGCTCCTATTAGAACGGGTCCTGTGCTAATCTATGGCGAGTGACCCACCGCGACTTGTCAGGCGACCAAGTCGCGCTAGTGTGAATGGGGGCTAAAAAGGAGAAGGTCCCCTTTAGACCAAATTTCACTTTTCATAGTATATAGAAGTGTTTTCTGAAGCCATTTGTGCTCTCGCTATCCCAATGTACTCACCTCCGACTAAAGCCTCGTACACACGTGCCGAATAGTGTTGAGCGAACACGGACTGTATTATTCGTGTTCGTACCGAATAATTGGATTTTTTTTACCCGAACACGGACACGGACACTTTACTGTATGTTCGGGTAAAAATCCGTGTTCGGTCGTTTTATTTCCGGGTTTTGCATGCTTTGGCGCTCTTTTCATGGCGGGCTTTCAACAGCCAATCAACAATCGTTTAACTGGTGTGCCTTAAGCCATCCCAGCCATGCCTGCAAATGTCTTAGTAGCTGTGATTGGCCGTCTGAAGCATGTGACCAAGTCTTTATAAGTTCGAGGCAGCCGCCGCAGCAGCGTCATTCTGCTGCTTAGCTAAGGGACAGAGCACACATCAATGTGCTGGCTGCTGATTAGGGACAGATAGGCAGGAAAAAACCATTTGTGTCCGGATAGAATTGAGGGACAGGTCGGAGTGTTTAGGCAGGGCGAGTTGTAGGCATTTTAGGGATAGAGTCTGCTGAATTATAGGGTCAGTGTCTTCTACAAACTACAATCGATATTGCTGTGTGGGGGGTGGGGTGAATCTGCACTCAATCCTGATCTACGATCTCTTCTCAATCCTGTTAGGGACAGAGTCTGCTGAATTTTAGGGAAACTGTGTTCTACAAACTACAATCGATATTGCTGTGTGGTGTGGGATTGGAGATAGGCAGGTGTCAGTGATCCACATCCATTTTTCTGTGTGTGAGCTGCAGTGAACACAATCTTTTTGGGCTGCAGTGAACACAATCTTTTTGGGCTGCAGTGAACACAATCTTTTTGGGCTGCAGTGAACACAATCTTTTTGGGGTGCAGTGAACAAAATCTTTTTGGGGTGCAGTGAACAAAATCCTTTTTGGTGTGCAGTGAACACAATCTTTGTGGGGTGCAGTGAACAAAATCTTTTTGGGGTGCAGTGAACAAAATCCTTTTTGGGGTGCAGTGAACACAATCTTTTTGGGGTGCAGTGAACACAATCTTTGTGGGGTGCAGTGAACACAATCTTTGTGGGGTGCAGTGAACACAATCTTTTTGGGGTGCAGTGAACAACATCCTTTTTGGGGTGCAGTGAACACAATCATTTTTGGGGTGCAGTGAACACAATCATTTTTGGGGTGCAGTGAACACAATCATTTTTGGGGTGCAGTGAACACAATCTTTGTGGGGTGCAGTGAACACAATCTTTTTGGGGTGCAGTGAACAACATCCTTTGTGGGGTGCAGTGAACACAATCTTTTTGGGGTGCAGTGAACAACATCCTTTTTGGGGTGCAGTGAACACAATCATTTTTGGGGTGCAGTGAACACAATCTTTTTGGGGTGCAGTGAACACAATCTTTGTGGGATACAGTGAACACAATCTTTTTGGGGGGTACAGTGAACACAATCTTTGTGGGGTGCAGTGAACACAATCTTTGTGGGGTGCAGTGAACAAAATCCTTTTTGGGGTGCAGTGAACAACATCCTTTTTGGGGTGCAGTGATCAAAATCCTTTTTGGGGTGCAGTGATCAAAATCCTTTTTGGGGTGGAGTGAACAAAATCTTTTTGGGGTGGAGTGAACACAATCTTTTTGGGGTGCAGTGAACACAATCTTTTTGGGGTGCAGTGAACAAAATCCTTTGTGGGGTGCAGTGAACACAATCTTTGGGGGGGTACAGTGAACACAATCTTTTTGGGGTGCAGTGAACACAATCTTTGTGGGGTACAGTGAACAGAATCTTTGTGGGGTGCAGTGAACAATCTTTGGGGGGTACAGTGAACACAATCTTTTTGGGGTGCAGTGAACACAATCTTTGGGGGGTACAGTGAACACAATCTTTTTGGGGTGCAGTGAACACAATCTTTTTGGGGTGCAGTGAACACAATCTTTGTGGGGTGCAGTGAACACAATCTTTGTGGGGTGCAGTGAACACAATCTTTGGGGGGGGTACAGTGAACACAATCTTTTTGGGGTGCAGTGAACAACATCCTTTTAGGGTGCAGTGAACACAATCTTTGTGGGGTGCAGTGAACAACATCCTTTTAGGGTGCAGTGAACACAATCTTTGTGGGGTACAGTGAACAGAATCTTTGTGGGGTGCAGTGAACACAATCTTTGGGGGGTGCAGTGAACACAATCTTTGGGGGGTGCAGTGAACACAATCTTTGGGGGGTGCAGTGAACACAATCTTTGGGGGGTACAGTGAACACAATCTTTGGGGGGTGCAGTGAACACAATCATTGTGGGGTGCAGTGAACACAATCATTGTGGGGTGCAGTGAACACAATCATTGTGGGGTGCAGTGAACTCAATCTTTGTGGGGTACAGTGAACACAATCTCATACTTCTGAAGATTTGAGGGTGCTGCCTGTTCCATACTCCCCCTACTCCTCATCTAGCCTTTTAGGGGTACAAACAATAGTAATTGGGGCCTAGTGTGGTTGTGTACGTGTGATATACATACACTTTTTTTGGATCATATTTTCTATTCCGCTATTTAATCAAAAACCTTTGGGGATCAGTTAAATTGGGGGATAGTCTGTGTTGGTACGTGTGAGAGAGATCCACCTTTCCAAGTTGTTGGGGTTCATCTCATACTTCTGAAGGTTTGAGGGTGCTGCCTGTTCCATACCCCCCCTACTCCTCATCTAGCCTTTTAGGGGTACAAACAATAGTAATTGGGGCCTAGTGTGGTTGTGTACGTGTGATATACATACACTTTTTTTGGATCATATTTTCTATTCCGCTATTTAATCAAAAACCTTTGGGGATCAGTTAAATTGGGGGATAGTCTGTGTTGGTACGTGTGAGAGAGATCCACCTTTCCAAGTTGTTGGGGTTCATCTCATACTTCTGAAGGTTTGAGGGTGCTGCCTGTTCCATACCCCCCCTACTCCTCATCTAGCCTTTTAGGGGTACAAACAATAGTAATTGGGGCCTAGTGTGGTTGTGTACGTGTGATATACATACACTTTTTTTGGATCATATTTTCTATTCCGCTATTTAATCAAAAACCTTTGGGGATCAGTTAAATTGGGGGATAGTCTGTGTTGGTACGTGTGAGAGAGATCCACCTTTCCAAGTTGTTGGGGTTCATCTCATACTTCTGAAGGTTTGAGGGTGCTGCCTGTTCCATACTCCCCCTACTCCTCATCTAGCCTTTTAGGGGTACAAACAATAGTAATTGGGGCCCAGTGTGGTTGTGTACGTGTGATATACATACACTTTTTTTGGATCATATTTTCTATTCCGCTATTTAATCAAAAACCTTTGGGGATCAGTTAAATTGGGGGATAGTCTGTGTTGGTACGTGTGAGAGAGATCCACCTTTCCAAGTTGTTGGGGTTCATCTCATACTTCTGAAGGTTTGAGGGTGCTGCCTGTTCCATACCCCCCCTACTCCTCATCTAGCCTTTTAGGGGTACAAACAATAGTAATTGGGGCCTAGTGTGGTTGTGTACGTGTGATATACATACACTTTTTTTGGATCATATTTTCTATTCCGCTATTTAATCAAAAACCTTTGGGGATCAGTTAAATTGGGGGATAGTCTGTGTTGGTACGTGTGAGAGAGATCCACCTTTCCAAGTTTTTGGGGTTCATCTCATACTTCTGAAGATTTGAGGGTGCTGCATGTTCCATACTCCTCTTCCTCATCCTCCCTTTAGGGTAGGAAAAAATTTAATCGGGCCTAGTCTGTGTTTGTACGTGTGAGATACACAGTTTTTTATCCTATTCCGCTATTCAATACACACCCTTTTGGTGTAAAAAACATTAAATTGCGGCATAGTTTGCATATTTGACATTTGCATATATTGTGCCTTGTTGCGCTGTTTTGGGTACTCCACCAACATGGCCAGTGGCAATGACGCCATTCTCAGCTTAACTATCCCACTTCTATGCCTCCTTGAAAAAACAATTTGGGCGATGATGGAAGAGGATGTGGCACAGGATGAGGAGGAGGAGGAGGAGGATGAAGAGGTAACATTTCAAAGGCTTTCAGGGCAGTCATTCGCAAGGGGCTCCGAGGGTGGGTTCCTGCACACACAAACGCCAGGGACACAATTGTCCAGCAGGGGCACAGTTCTGGAGGATGAGGAGGATGAGGAGGAGGAGGAGGAGCTGGAGGAGGAGATGGAACCATGTTCACAGCAGGGTGGCACCCAGGCCAGCTCATGGCCATCACTGGTGCGTGGCTGGGGGGATACAGAGGACACGGACGATACACCTCCCACAGAGGACAGCCTTTCGTCGCCTCTGGGCAGCCTGGCACACGAGCGATTACATGCTGCAGTGTCTCCACAACGACCGCCGAGTTGCCCACATTCTAACTTGTGCTGATTACTGGGTGGCCACGCTGCTGGATCCCCGTTACAAGGACAACGTACCGTCCTTAATTCACTCACTGGAGCGCGATCGCAAGATGCGCGAGTACAAGCGCACGCTGGTAGACGCCATGCTGCTGGCATTCCCATCTGACAGCGGGGCCACAGTGGAAGCACAAGGCAGAGGAGGAGGAGGAGGAGGTCGCCAACGCAACCAGGGCACCGCCAGCACCTCAGAAGGCAGGGTTAGCATGGCCGAAATGTGGAAAAGCTTTGTCAGCACGCCACAACAAACAGCAGCACCAGCAGCTCAGATGGAACGTCTTAGCAGGAGGCAGCATTTTACCAACATGGTGGAGCAGTATGTGTGCACACGCCTACATGTAGTGAATGACGGGTCTGCCCCCTTCAACTTCTGGGTCTCCAAATTGGGCACATGGCCTGAGCTTGCCCTTTACGCCTTGGAGGTGCTGGCGTGCCCTGCAGCCAGTGTATTATCTGAACGGGTATTTAGCACGGCTGGGGGCGTTATAACAGACAAGCGCAGCCGCCTGTCCAGAGACAATGTGGACAAGCTCACGTTCATTAAAATGAACCAGGCATGGATCCCACGGGACTTTTCCGTACCTTATGCAGAATAGCAATGGATACCGACCTTACCCACCCATTGTTCCATTTTTGCTCTTTCTCACTCTTTTGGGGTGTACCCTCATTTAAAATTTTTGAAAAGAAGCAGTGTTGGCTACCTCGTCCTCCTCCTCAGGGCCAGATTAATGTAGGGGCTATTGGAGCTGCAGCTCCAGGCCCCTACCTTTTATATAGGCCCCGGGTTGGCCATATTCACTGTTACCGCTCTTCTGTCACTTGTAAACACAGAAGTCTGGCTTCTATGCTCGCTTCCCCAGGCAGCACCCTCAGAACCTCCCCACACAGCGTGAAGGCCGGACAAGGAGGGACAGTTGGCGATGCATGGATGTGTTTATGGGCTTCAGAGACAGCATCCCATGTTGAATTAGGCATGCATGGCTGCACCCTTCCTCCTCTGGGTGCATGGCAAGGCACGGCCCTTAAGGCCCTTCAAAATCCTCAGCACCAAGCCCATGATGCTGTTAATCCGGCCCTGGTCCTCCTCCACCGCCGCTTCCACCTACACCGCCCATAGGTGTGCGCAGCCTATTGCATTAAGGTGTGCACCCCAAAGTTGAAATACACATGCATGTGTTTGCCAGCAGGGAGAGTAATGTATCGGGGCCATGTACCTGTAGGCAAGGAGAAATAGAGCAGAGCAGGTCCCAGGGAGATCTTTCCCATCTCCTCACTGGCAATGCTATGTGCCCTAGGTGATTAGGGTGTGCCCAGGCACACCCAGCACACCCTGTGCGCACGCCTATGTCACCGCCACATCCACCACCACCTCAACCTCCCTCCTACTCCATATGGGCCTCGTCCTTCAGAGATGAAGAAGAACATTGTTTTATTTTTCTGTTTTTTTTTGTTGTTTTAAGTTATTTCCCTATCCACATTTGTTTGCAGAGCACTTGCCATGCTCTTAATTACGTTTTGCTGCCATTTGCAGCACTCTAGCCCTTTCCTTTGGTGTTTTAGAGCCATTTTAGTGCCTTAAAGTTCGGGTCCCCATTGACTTCAATGGGGTTCGGTGTCCGGGAAAAGTTCGGTAAAAGTCCGGGACACGGACCCGGACTTTTTTTTAAAGTTCGGCCGAACCCGTCGAACACGGACATCTAGGTGTCTGCTCAACCCTAGTGCCGAACGATCGGCCGTCTTTTGTCCAGGGCTGTCACGTCTGTTGAAAACTGCAAAAGACTGCACACAAATTTTGTTGGCGAACAACAGCCGACTGCAGAAGTGATGTCATGTGATGGTTAACTTTCCTGGTCTTTCTTCTTCTCTGAGCATGCCCAGTCTTGCTAATCTGCTGTCTGTCGACTGAAATCTGTACTGACTTTTAATGCCTGCACGACAGATTCTGTTCGGCCGAAAATGCGCTGTCGGCTGTCGGAAGCATCATACTAACAAGCCTACAATCGGCCGATCGGTCGTCGGCCGAATATTTACGGCCGACAATCGGTACGTGTGTACGGGGCTTTACCTGGTTTCTGGCAGCTTTTAAATTGTCACTCTTTTCCCAATTTCAAAAAATGCATCTTAAGACTAAGGCTGCCCATACATGATACAATTTTCTATACAATTTTCTTCAAATTTACCTTCAACTATGTAGTACAAAGGCCTGCCTTAATTGGATACACATGAAAGGGTTGTTTAGCTTTGACCCCACATTATGTGGTTGGGGTAAATCTAACAGAAAATTGTACAACAAACATTTACCATGTGTGGCCAGCCTTACCTTCCTGTACCATCACGTGTCCATCCAGAAACCTTCATTACCCATCATGCACCCTCACAAAGTAGGAGGGGTTGTACTTCTCTGGACCTAACTCCCTTATTTTTATACCACCTCTTTTTAAATTAAGGCAAGCACATGGGGTGGGGGACACTCAGCTGTGATATTACTAGTGATTAAGCTCAGGGAAAGCGAGGGGGGGAGGGGAAAGGTGTACATACACTGACCTGCATTTTACTACCAAACCATCCAGCTCAGAAATCGATTGGAAAAGCAGAGAGCAGCAAACTTGTCACTGTACTCTGTGCTTTTATTGAGCAATGTTATTTCAATTAAACCAGTACTATATAGAGAGTATATATTTTACCAGATGGCTTTAGGAAGGGCTGCTTTTAGAAATCATGGGCCCTCTACAGCCTACAAGACAGGCTCCTCCAATCAAGTGAAAGGGGTTAAAGCAGGTGGTGAGGAGGTGTTGTCTGCCGATTGCTCTCTGAAGAGTGATCCACATTGTAGCCCTTAAGCCCCGTACACATGTATCGATTGTCGGCTGTAAATATTCGGCCAACGACCGATCGGCCGATTGTAGGCTTGTTAGTATGATGCTTCCGACAGCCAACAGTGCATTTTCGGCCGAACAGAATCTGTCGTGCAAGTATTAACATTTTTGTTGGCCGTCACCAGAACGGCCGATTGTTCGCCAGTCAGTACAGAATTCGGCCGACAATCAGCAGATTTGCAAGACTGGGCATGCTCAGAAAAGAAAAAAGACAAGGAAAGTTAACCATCACATGACATCACTTCTGCAGTCGGTTGTTGTTGGCCGACAAAATTCGTGTGCAGTCTTTTGCAGTTTTCAACAGACAGGACAGCACCGGACTAAAGATGGCCGATCGTTCGGCCGACAATCGGTACTTGTGTACGGGGCTTTAGAGCGCATTCAGACTATAAATGCTCTGTGTATGAATCACTCTTCATAGACCAATGAAAAGGTGGTTAGGAGGCATTGTATCACCTAAAAGAAAGAACCTTATGCGCTGCTACAGGGCAAGTAGATGCCAAATAAATGTACAGTAAGCTGCTGCATGCACCTAAATGCGCTCCCTAACAAAAAGCAAAATTATATGTTATGTTATTTATCACAACTCTATATATAAATTTTATTATCCCGCAAAGGCCGTGAAATAAGATATAGACCATACTTACTGCATGAGAAAAAAAAAAAAAAACACCCACCAGACCATCAAATCGAACATGAGCAAAAACACATCAAATGAGAAAAAAAACGATAATGATGACAAGTAGATATTAAGCTCCTTTTACACTTGCGCGACTTGTCCTGCGATTTGGGACTGCAAAATTGCATGACAAGTTGTTCTCCATTATTTTCAATAAATACTGTTCATATCTGTGCAACTTGAAGTCACACCGACTTCAAAGTAGTCCCTGCACTACTTTTGGCCAGAATTTAATGCGTTGTGAGGCCCAAAGACATAGGCATTGCTTCAAGCCCAGTTAAAATCGCATCAAAAGCGCGGTAAAATCGCGGCAACAAAATTGCGGTAAAATCGTGCAACTTTTAAGTCGCACAAGTGTGAAAGGGGCCTTACTGTGATGAAAATCTATCTATCCATGAATCTAAATAAATATATAAAATGCTGGAATAAACACCCCACTGCCCTGCTTAAGGCCCGTACACACGTACCGATCGTCGGCATACAAACGTCGGTGGACGAAGGATCTGCCGATTGTACGCGTGTTAGTATGGTGCCTCCGACAGATGTCTGCGCACAATCCGCGGACAAAAGTCTTTCGTGCAAACATGAAAATATTTGTATGCCGACACCAGAACGGACGATTGTTCGCCTGTCAGTACACAATTCGGCCGACAGACCGCAGATTTGCAAGACTGGGCATGCTCAGAAAATAGAAAACACAGGGAAAGTTAACCATTACATGACATCACTTCTGCAGTCGGCGGACAAAATTCTTGTGCTGTCCTTGTGCTGTCTTTGCACTTTTCAGCAGACACCGACATCCCGGGGAGAAAAGAGGAACATTTGTAAGCCGACCATCGGTACGTGTGTACGGGGCTTTACACACAAAAATGTAGAGAGACAGGGGGAAGGCAAACCACTCAAATATTAGTGAAAACAATGTCTATATATATATACATATCTATATATATATATACATATACATACAATGAACAAAATTATAAACGCTACACTTTGATTTTTGCCCCCATTTTTCATGAGCTGAACTCAAAGATCTAAAACTTTTTCTATGTACACAAAAGGCCTATTTCTCTCAAATATTTGATGTGCATTTTTGATGTGTTCCAGTGCATTTGTTGCGTTTTACCGCATTCCAGTACAGTCCACTGCAGGAAAAATGCAACATGTTCTACTTTTTTGCTGGAACTAGAACACATTGGAACTGACTGCACTGGTGTGATCTATGCCATTGGAAATCATATAACCTACTTTCCATGCATTTTTTTATGCAGAAAAAAATGCACGGGACTGCATGTGGTGTGAACTGGCCCTGAAAACAGAGAGCCCTTGGTGCAGCATTCTGCCCATACAGCTGCAGTGCATTTTGCCTAGTTTCACACTGAGTGCCGGTTTACACTGATGCGATCACAGACATCGCATATGATTCGGAGCACACTGCTCCTAAAATCACATGCGATGTCTATGCGGTGCAAGTTCAGCCATACAGTTTGTATGGCTGAATTTGCACCGCAATCGCAGTGAACACGCACAGGACACTTTTTTTGGTCCGCAGCAGAAACGGATTGCATGGTAGTTCAGACCAGTGCGATCCGATTCCTGCATGAACTGTCAGATCACACTGCGATATGCGATCTGATCTGGGGGTGTCGTTAACTTTGAATTGACACCCCCAGGGTATCGCATATGACAGTGTGAACTGCCTGTGCTGTGGATACGATGCAGGAACACGCAGTATATTTGCAGTGTTCCCGCATCGCAATAGTGTGAACCGCCACTTAACCACTTTAGCCCTGGAGGATTTGGCTGCTCAATGACCAGGTCCTATTTTCCGATTCGGCACTGCGTTACTTTAACGGACAAATAAACATCCTTTTTTTTCCCCACAAACAGAGCTTTCTTTTGGTGGTATTTGATCACCTGTGCGATTTTTATTTTTTGCGCTATAAACAAAAAAAGAGCGTCAATTTTGAAAAAAATAACAATATTTTTCACATTTTTTATATGAAATTCCCAAAAAAAATGTACAAATCTAAATTTTTTAACATTTTAGGCCAATTTGTTTTCTGCTACATATTTTTGGTAAAAAAAATCGCAATAAGCGTATTTCGATTGGTTTGCGCAAAAGTTATTGCGTTTACTAACTAAGGGTAAGATTTATGTCATTTTTATTGGGTTTTTTTAACTAGTAATGGCGGTGATCTGCGATTTTTTTTGCGGGACTGCGACATTGCAGCGGACAGATCGGACC
The DNA here is from genome assembly GCF_965119305.1 of Pelophylax lessonae. Taxonomy (NCBI): domain Eukaryota; kingdom Metazoa; phylum Chordata; class Amphibia; order Anura; family Ranidae; genus Pelophylax; species Pelophylax lessonae. The sequence continues at coordinate 381,209,903 of NC_138768.1, read as the reverse complement.
CCTGACTAACATTTTTGACACTTTTGGGGGGTACCAGTGACATTACTACAGTAATCAGTGTTATACATATGCACTGTTACTGTAAAAATGACACTGGCAGGGAAGGGGGTTAACTTTATTAGAGATCTAGGGGTTAAGTATGTCCCAAGAGGCGTGCTTCTAACTGTCAAGGGGCGTGGCTTTTGATGTAACCACAGAGACATATGATCCTACATAGCAGGATCGTATGATCTCTGCAGTTACACCAGGGAGAATAACAGGTGGCTTTGTTTACATTAGCCACCTGCCTTTCTCCCTCTCCAGCGGGAGATCGCGAGTGACCAGCGGACATCGGAGCCACCACCCACTCACGCGGGGATGCCCCCTACAGGCTCCTGGGTGAGCGACGTAGTCAGTGGCGGCCGGCCGATAGGGGGCGCAGGGGCGCCGCCCCCCCCCCCCAAAATAAAAATAAAAAAAAGATTAAAAAAAAATCTATTTTTTTGCCCACGAGGGGCGCCCGCCTCATTGGTGGCTATGGGGGGGGTGGGGTTTTCCACCCGCCAGAGGCGCAAATTGGCGGCCTTCTGGGGCGTAACTGTGGTGCAGAGCACTGCTCTACAACACACCCATTTTGTGATTTTTTGGATCATGATTGGTCCAGACTCCAGCCTGGACCTATCATGATTCAGGACATCCATGCTGAGCTCGTTGGGGGCGGTGCCGGTGCGTGCATCAGTCACTCACCGTCACGTCACCTTCCCGCCGCAGAAGAGGAGAGGCCGAGAGGGAGTAGCGCCGCTCACCTTCCAGCCGCCCGCCGCTGAACGAAGAAGAGGAGAGGGAGAAGCCTCTCACCTTCCCGCCGGTTCCCGCACAACGAAGAGGACGGAGTCGGAGGAGAAGCCAACGTGACTCACAGGGCTCCAGCCTCCAGGTAAGTGCACTGCTCTCAGTCGGGCACGCACGCTTAACTCTTCATTGGGGACATGTACACTGATCAATGCATTGAAGGGGGCACGCACGCTAAACTCTGCATTGGGGACATGTACACTGATCAATGCATTGAAGGGGGCACGCACGCTAAACTCTGCATTGGGGACATGTACTCTGTTCAATGCATTGAAGGGGGCATGCACACTAAACTCTGCATTGGGGACATGTACACTGTTCAATGCATTGAAGGGGGCACGCACGCTAAACTCTGCATTGGGGACATGATGATTGTACACTGTTCAATGCATTGAAGGGGGCACGCACGCTAAACTCTGCATTGGGGACATGATGATTGTACACTGTTCAATGCATTGAAGGGGGCACGCACGCTAAACTCTGCATTGGGGACATGATGATTGTACACTGTTCAATGCATTGAAGGGGGCGCGCACGCTAAACTCTGCATTGGGGACATGATGATTGTACACTGTCAATGCATTGAAGGGGGCACGCATGCTAAACTCTGCATTGGGGACATGTACACTGTTCAATGCATTGAAGGGGGCACGCACGCTAAACTCTGCATTGGGGACATGATGATTGTACACTGTTCAATGCATTGAAGGGGGCACGCACGCTAAACTCTGCATTAGGGACATGATGATTGTACACTGTCAATGCATTGAAGGGGGCACGCATGCTAAACTCTGCATTGGGGACATGTACACTGTTCAATGCATTGAAGGGGGCATGCACGCTAAACTCTGCATTGGGGACATGATGATTGTACACTGTTCAATGCATTGATGGGGGCACGCACGCTAAACTCTGCATTGAGGACATCTACACTGTTCAATGCATTGAAGGGGGCACGCACGCTAAACTCTGCATTGGGGACATGATGATTGTACACTGTCAATGCATTGAAGGGGACACGCACGCTAAACTCTGCATTGGGGACATGTACACTGTTCAATGCATTGAAGGGGGCACGCACGCTGGTCACTGCATTGGGGACATGTACGCTGGTCACTGCATTGGGGGCATGTACGCTGGTCACTGCATTGGGGGCATGGTATGCTGGTCACTGCATTGGGGACATGTACGCTGGTCACTGCATTGGGAGCATGGTATGCTGGTCACTGCATTGGGGGCATGTACACTGGTCACTGCATTGGGGGCATGTACGCTGGTCACTGCATTGGGGGCATGTACGCTGGTCACTGCATTGGGGGCATGGTATGCTGGTCACTGCATTGGGGACATGTACGCTGGTCACTGCATTGGGAGCATGGTATGCTGGTCACTGCATTGGGGGCATGTACACTGGTCACTGCATTGGGGGCATGTACGCTGGTCACTGCATTGGGGGCATGTACGCTGGTCACTGCATTGGGGGCATGTACGCTGGTCACTACATTGAAAGGGGCATGTATACTGGTCACTACATTGAAAGGGGGCATTTATACTGGTCACTACATTGAAAGGGGGCATGTATGCTGGTCACTACATTGAAAGGGGCATGTATACTGGTCACTACATTGAAAGGGGGCATGTACGCTGGTCACTGCATTGAAAGGGGGCATGTACGCTGGTCACTACATTGAAAGTGGGCCTGTATTGTGGGGTTTGTGCTAGGGGGCCTGTACTGTGGGATTAGTGCTAGGGGGCCTGCACTGTTGGATTAGTGCTAGGGGGCCTGTACTATGGGGTTTGTGCTAGGGGGCCTGTACTGTGGGGTTTGTGCTAGGGGGTCTGTACTGTGGGGTTTGTGCCACTCTCAGTCAGTGTATCCCATAATAGGGTGTCTCTCACAGTGTATCCCATAATAGGGCCCCTGCTCCCTATTATAGGATATACTAGTACTGAGAGACCCCTTAATATGTGATATATTGGGAGAATTTGTTCACGCAAGCAAAATACAGGGGACAAAATGGGTGGAGTCTATAAGGGGTGGGGCTTCTGAGAAATGGGAGGGGTCAAAATAGAAGGGTGGGGTCTTGCTCCCCCCCATCTTAAAACTTCACCAGCCGCCACTGGACGTAGTACTACGTCACTTTGCCCAGGAGGGTCTGACTGCCGCAGTAAATGTACTTGCGGCGGTCGGCAAGTGGTTAATAATTATGCTACCAAAATGAGTGTGTGTTGTAAATTGCCTCCAGCATTGCTCCTTTTTCTTCTTGCTGGAGGCTGCCATTTTGCTGAAGTACAGAACCCCTAAACAACAGTAAATCATGAAGTGGAACTAAACCTATCGAACAAACAGTTTTAAAAAAACAGTCACATTCCTGGAATGCCCGGCATACTAACTGTCACATTTGCTTGTGCTCTCAGCCAAACTGTCAAGCCGCAAATTCGATCCAGACAGTGGGAGCCCTTGGCATGGGTGGAGCTTTTTTCATTTTTCTTTTTTGGGGTCTGGGGGTGGCGGCAGGCATCACGATTGACTAAGGATCTACACTGGGGAACATAGTTTTTTTATCTCCAATAAAGAAATTATAAACAGTGTCTGTGTTTTTATTTCTTTTTGACATTTTTTTGGGTTAATGAGCAGGGGTACAATATACTGGGGATATAGTGGGGGCATATATGTGGGGAAAACCCTTGTCCACATCAACGTGGGGAAGATCCTTGTCCCCATCAACATGGGGACAAGGTGCTTGAGGGCATGTGGCCTGGTATGGTTCAGGAGGGAGTGCTCGCTCTCCCCCTCCCTTTACTGGCCTGGCAGGCTGCATGCTCGGATAAGAGTCTGGTACAATTTTTTTGGGGGGGGGGACCCCACGCTGTTTTTTCAGTTTTGTATTGCCAGAAATGTTTTTTTTTTTTTAATTCAGTTGTCAGCGGGGAAGCTAGCTGACAGCTGATGACTCATCCGTTGTTAGGAATGTAGCAGCAGGCTTCCCAGACATGATAAAAAGACAAGAGATGGTCAGAGGTTGTGGACATGATACAAGAGATGGTTAGAAAATGCGGACATGATACAAGAGATGGTTAGAGACTGCCGTCATGGTACAGGAGATGGTCAGAGACTGCAGGCATGGTACAGGAGGTGGTCAGAGGCTGCACAGATATGGTAGTTTCCTCCTCTGTCCCCCTTCATGTTACCTTTGGACAACAGTGTCCTCCTGTGCCCCTTTCACCTCTCTACATCAGTGTACTGTTCTCCTGTACCCCTTTCACCCCTCCACAGGAACATCAGTGTGTCCTCCCCTGCCCCCTTTATGGCTTCACGCTGCAGTATTGTTCTCTCATTCACATGAGTGCCCGTCCTCACTCTGAGGAGTCCTCCTCGACCCCTTCTCTGCTGTGGCGGCGAGGCGCCGCTGAGAACGAGTGCCTTTCATTTAAAAATGGTGCCGGGCAGGGCCATTATGTAACTGCGCCCACCCAGCCAAGCTTGAACGAGCTTTCCCGAGCACGGCCGGCATAAGAACAGCGCATGCAAAGTTACAATGTCGGTCCGCAACCATCTTTTTTACGGGCACCGCTGCCCATAACGGGCATTTAAGGGCATCCCAAAATCGGGCTGCAAATTTACGGGCTGCCCGTAAATAACGGGTGGTTGGCAACAATGGTGTGAACTGGAAACCTTTTAACCTGCTATCCATGCGTTTTTGATGCAGAAACAAAAACTCCTTGGGCTGTATGTGGTGTGGACTGGCCTTAACAGTGTAAAAAATAAATAAAAATAAATAAATCCCTGATCACCCCCTAGAGTAGTACAGTGTTACTATGGTGACACTAAACTACACTAAAGTATGCAAAAAAAAAAATGTAAACAATGAAAAAAAATGTTAAGAAAATTTAAAAAGTTAAAAAAAATTTGAAAAAAACATATTTTTTTTTTTTTTTTTTACCAGTCAGCATCCCTGATCACTACCACGCCATTCATATGAAGATATAGTACTTGAGAAAAAACATTTTTTACTTCATTTCTTTATTTTTTAAAACATTGTGCCAAAAAATTACAATTTAAAAGAACTCATCATGCCCCTTATTAAATACCTTGGACACGCTCTCTTTCCAAAACGGAGTAATTTGTGGGATATTTGTAGATCAGCCGTCCGATTTTCAAATATACAGTATATACCATAGTTTGTAGTATAATTTTCCTACAGACTAAATAATATACACCGATTTGGGTTACTTTTACCAAAGAAATGTAGCAGACTAAGTACTGGGTGGGGGAGGAAGCTGCATGCTGAAGGTTTTTCAATATATTTATCCTTTCTTATTAATGTAGAATAGGAGAATTTTTGGATGAATATTCAACAAAAGCGTAGTAGGAAAAAGGCTCTGATTTACCACCAGGTGTGATCGTCTGTTCTCCATTTTTGTCAGGCTCAAATAATCTATGGTTTATAATATTTTCAATAATCATTTTCATAATATCAATTAGCATGTATAGTTATATAATAAAAATAAATTGTACTGTGTTTATGTTTAGAACACAAATTATTGCATATATAAAATTTGTGGATTCAAATCATGTCTCAGCTAGTAATAAAACCACTAGATCGCCATCTAGTGGTCATGCCTGAAACCTCCCTGATAAAGTTTGGAAAAATAGAAAAGAAAAATGAATGTGGATAGATAAGAATGATAAAAAGTACCATGTAAAATCATAATACATTTATGCTTTATATACAACTTTTGAAAATTTCATCCCCCCAAATCATTACCCTGCCCTTAGTATAAATGGCCAGTGTGAAATGATTGGGAAGGAAAATAAAAATAACATATGCAAAGAAAAGTAGGCCTGCAATTATTTATAAGTATTTTTTTTTTTGGATTGCCATTACTAAACACTTCTTATGTATCTTTGTTTTAATTTTTAAGATGTAGCTAATTGTAGATAATTTTTAAGATAATGATGAAGTTGCTCTTTACCCATTCATTTATACTTTAAATTACTGCATTTGCTATATGGAATGGCATCATAAAAGAAATGTATTGTTTGAAAAAAAGGACGAACCCTCCTGAACTATCCTGCCGGGAAGCTGTCATTGCACAAATTCAACAATTTGCATCTGTTGTGAAATCTTTTCCTCTCAGGTACAGATACCTGACACCTATTAGTCAGTGATACCAGATTAGATATGTAGCTACATAGAGATCAACCAGAGTCAGTGAATTGAATCAAAGTGATCTGAATTTATTATTCCGTGTTTGAGATTAAATATACAATATGACGCATGAAAAAGTAGGTTGTATCAAGATATTATTTGACCAATCAAAAGTTAGTAAAAGCTTCGGCAAGCTCAGAGTTAAAAGTCGATATTTCGGTGTTTGCAATTCTTGGAAGGGATTTTCTGTCAAAGATATATATATATATTATATATATATATATATATGTCTTGTGGTCATGATATCCAGACAGTGTTCCTCATTCTCCAAGGAGGTGATTTTTTGTTGCAAATTATTCCAAATCATGAGATATATTTTTATCGCTTTTTTGCAAGGTTGCATGTTGCATAGACATGAAAAGGAGAAAGAGAAGAGATTAATACTTCAAGCCATCTTTGTTCTAAGCAGCCATCTTGCCACCTCACATCCAAGGCATTCCCCATCCCACATCTGCATGATTTTAAGGGGCATGTATAGCTGCGGGGCAGGGGAATGTCTCTATTATTTATGATTGGCTTTGCGCAGTGACAGCTTCCTGGAGTTCAGACTAGGATCAGAACACTCCTGAGCTCATCCCTACTTATAATTACAGGGCCTCTTAAGCTCTATACACACAGGCCGATATCGGCCTGTTCGAAAGAAACCTGCCACCATTAGACCCGTGTGTACTGCAGCCAGTCTGACAGAAGCCGGCAGAACGTCCCGCTTCTATGGAAGGGGCATGACTGAAAAAGGTCTGCCTATCAGCAGCCGATCAGCGCTGGCAGCCAATGGCTGTGAGCCCTGACCGATATGTTCTGGCAGGGAAGTCTCCCCCCTGTCAAAACACAATAGTTTACAGGTGAGATCACTGTACCAACATCTGATAGTTAGTTCAACATATACACCACACTACTCTCCTGCACTTGAAGATAGGCCCCGCAATGGTATTACTCTAGGCTCTTCGTTCAGGTAAATCCGGATAAATGCCACCGTGCTGCCCTCACAATACTGGGGGTATTTGGATACACTGGAATTAAGGCTTTTCCTTCTGATAGGTCCAAAGTGGGCTTCCTAATCTCATTGCTCTCGGACAAGGCCTTGGCCTAGGCGAATCCCTTATGGGAGAACGATAATCCTGTGATACTAGATTACCCGAGTTTTGTTGCCTCCTTTCATAGGGTATTCGATGTGCCTGCTCGCTCTGCCTCTGCTGCAAAGCTGCTCCTGTCCATTCAACAGGGTATATGAACTATTGCCGGGTATGCCATTTAATTTCGTACCCTGGTAGCAGAGGTGGGCTGGAATAATGAGGCTCTGGTGGCTGTCTTCCGTCATGGTCTCTCCGATGCATTGAAGGATGAGATTGCGGCCAAGGATCTCCCTGACGAGCTTGAGGCTCTCATTTCCTTCCTGATTTTGATAGATTCCAGGCATAGGGAGACACCATCTTTTAAGGAGCGCTTGCGGAAGCCTCCTACCAGATTGGCTCCTATGTTCTCTTTCCCACCAATTCCTCCCTCACCCCCCTTGCCTCCTGGGGATGGTGTGTCTGACTGTGAACCCATGCAGCTGGGGTTCACTCACCTTTCCAAGGCTGAACGGGCCCTTAGGAGGAGGGAGGGCTGGTGCCTGTATTGCGGTCTTGGTGGGCATTTCCTGAAATCTTGTCCGTCCGGGAAACGCTCGCTGGGGAGGAGGAAATTCCACCTAAGATCTGCCCCCGACAGGACCTTAGGTGCAATTTCCTTGTCCCCAGTTTCCCATAAAGATAAACCACTAATAACAGTTGTCCTCTTCTGGACAGCGGGTTCGGTGGTTACCCAGGCATTGGTAGACTCTGGTGCTGGCGGTTATTTTTTTCACAGTACGTTTGCTGCTGCAAATTCCATATCCTTGCAGCCTTGTGTTTCTATAATGGTAATCGAGGCGATTGATGGCAGACCCCTGCAACTGGCACAGATTACACACAAGACTGTTGGTTGATATGGCGATAGGGGCTGTTCACTGGGAGTTGACCTGTTTCCAGGTTATTTTGTCCATGCACTACTCCGTTGTTTTTTCGGGTACCCTTGGCTTCAGAAACACAATCCGACCTTGGCAGACGATTGGCAGTCTGTTGAGATCCTCTCTTGGTCTCCACAGTGTGGCACTGTTTGTATCTTTGGGCCTGTTAAGGTACTTTGTACCTCCTCAGATTCGGATTCATTGTTGCCTACTGAATATCGTGAGTATCAAGATGTATTTGACAAGGTGCATGCTGGTACTCTTCCTGCTCATGGTCCATACAATTGTGCTATAGACTTGCAACCTGGTGCCATTCTCCCTTGTGGCAGGGTTTACCCTCTTTCAGTTGCGGAGAATAAGGCCATGGAGGAGTAAATTGTGGATGTGCTTGCCTGGGGGCACATTTGCAATTCCACTTCTCCAGTGGGTGCCGGTTTTTTCTTCATAAAGAAAAGGGGTGAATTGAGACCTTGCATTGATTATAGAGGTCTCAATCGCATCACGGTCAAGAATGCATACCCGATTCCGTAGATTACAAAGTTGTTTGACCACCTCAAGGGAGCAAGCTTGACCTAAGGACCGCGTATATCAAGGATCAAGGAGGGGGAAGACCACGTTTAATACCAGAACCGGTCATTACGAATCTTTAGTTATGCCCTTTGCCTTGTGCAATGCGCCCGCTGTCTTCCACGAGTTTATTAATTATGTTTTTCGGGATATGTTGCAGCAATGCATGGTAGTCTATTTGGACGACATCTTTATTTACTCGGACTCCATTAATTCACACTACCTGGATGTCAGATGGCTGCTGCAATGGTTACATGAGAATGGGCTGTAAGCTTGAGAAATGTGAATTCCACCTGTCTCAGGTTGCCTTCTTGGGCTACATTATTTGTGCTGAAGGGTTCTCCATGGACCCTCAGAAGCTTTTGGCTGTTCTACAATGGCCTCGCCCCAGTGGTCTCCGTTCCATTCAGCGTTTCCTTGGGTTTGCCAACTACTTTTGGAAATTTATCAGGAAATCTCTGATCTGACCAAGAGGGGCAGCGTTTCCCACAATTGGACGTCTGCTGTCATCCAAGCTTTCGAGGCCCTCAAGTCTGCTTTTGCTTCGGCTCCTATTCTGCCTCATCCCAATACTGGTTTGTCCTTTGTCCTAGAGGTGGATGCGTCTGAGATGGGAGTAGGCATCCTCCTGTCTCAGCATCAGACACCTGATGGACCCTTACTTCCTTGTGGGTTCTACTCCAAGAAGCTGTCTCCAGCTGAATGCAATTATGAGATTGGAGACTGAGAGCTCTTGGCCATTATCCTGGCTCCCAAAGAGTGGAGACACTTGCTCAAGGCTTCTGTGGTTCCAGTTTTCATTCTCACTGATCATAAGAATCTGACGTATCTCTCTGTGGACAGGAGGCTCACACCCCGTCAGGCTAGATATGCCTTATTCTTGTCTCTTTTAACTATGTGGTCTCCTATTTGCAAGGCTCCAAGAATGTTAAGGCGGATGCCTTGTCTCGCCAGTATTGAGTTGTCCAGGGAGGACACCTTGTCCTACCTTCAGATCATATCCTGGCTGCCATCTGCACCAACTTAACCTCTCCTCTTGGGGAACAGATCTTGGCTGCTCAACATGATGCTCCCACAGAGAGACTTGCTGGCAAGTGTTTTGTACCTGAGCGGTTGCGCATCAGACTGCTGCACACGTACCACAATTCCAATACTGTCGGTCATCCTGGTAAAAACTAGATGTCCTGGGCTATTTCCCGTCAGTTCTGGTGGCCATCTATCCGCACTGATGTTGCTGCATATGTGGCTGCTTTTTCGGTCTGCCCAGAACAAATCTCCTTGGCACCTTCCCTTGTTCCTACTGTATCCCATTCCCAACATTCCTGGTCTCACCTGACCAAGGATTTTATTGTGGAACTTCCCGCGTCTTGAGGTTACACGAAAATCCTCATGGTTGTCGACCGGTTCTCCAAGATGTGCCACTGAGTTCCGCTGAGGAGGCTGCCTACCACTCAGAAGCTTGCCTCTGTGTTTGTCAGGGAGGTCTTCTGTTTATACGGGTTGCCTAAGGAGATTGTCTCGGACCGTGGGAGCCAGTTTGTCTCTAACCTTTGCTCCCAGTTGGAGATTTGACTCTCCTTCTCCTCAGCCTACCATCCGCAATTCAATGGTGCCGCTGAGCGTTTCAACCAAGCTCTGGAGCAATTTCTTCGCTGCTATACCTCTGACCATCAGGACAATTGGTTTTAACTGCTACCTTGGGCGGAGTTTGCCAGGAACTCTACCATCAACTCACCTGTCTTCCGTAATGTCTCCATTCATGGTCAATTATGAGTTCCAACCCGCTGTGTTGCCCCGAGTCGTTCTCGCCACAGGAAATCCCAGCTGTGGAGGATCATCTTTGTGCCCTCCGTTCCTCTTGGGTGCAGATTCAAGTGTCTTTACGGGTCTCTGCCCGGCGTCAGAAGCTCCAGGCAGACTGGAGACGTTTATCTGCTCCTTCGTACCAAGTTGGGGAGAGGGTGTGGTTGTCGATCTGTAATCTCAACCTCAGGCTGCCCACTCCAAAACTGGTACCCCATTTTGTGGAGCCTTTTTGCATCCTCTGTAAGGTGAACCCGGTGGCCTATGCCCTTGGTCTTCCCCCTGGCATGCGTATCTCCAATGTCTTTCATGTGTCACTTTTGAAGCCACTGGTTTGCAATCGCTATACTTCCTCACTTCCCCGCCCTTGTCCCATTTCTGTGGGCAATCATGAGGAGTCTAAGGTTCGAGGCATCTTGAATTCTCGTCTGTTCTGAGGTCAGGTTCAGTACCTGGTGCACAGGAAGGGCTATGAATAGCACTGAGTGAAGAGCGCTACTGGGTTCTCTCCGCTGATGTTCATGCTCCCGCCCTTCTCCGCGCTTTCCATGCTCGCTTTCCTCAGAAACCGTGTTTTGCTCCGCGGAGGAGGGGCCGTTGAGGGGATGGTACTGTAAAGGTCTTAACTTGCCCTCCTGTTGGAAGCCTCTTATAAACTCTGATTGCTTCAGCACTTGCCAGCTTCTTGGGTGTTGCACAGTGATGATGCTGACTATATCAATCACCTAATGGATTGCAGTCCTTGCCCTTGCATTTGTGCTCAAAGGTGCATCACTGCTAGCAGTCTTCTGTTCGCCACGTTCCTCTGTGTAGTACGACCAGGCTAGGCTGACGACTCTCCTTGCTCTCGACCCCACATCGGCAGATGACCCGGCATCAGCAAACTACTTGCTTCTGGACTTGTCCCCGGCTTGGATGACTACCCGCTTCTGGACTCAACCGTGGCTTGGATGACTAGCAGCTTCTGGACTTTACTCCGGCTTGTTCCTGATCTCGCTCCTCACTCTTGCTGTGCGTTTATTTTTGTTTGCTCCAATAAACTGCTTTTTTACCTGCATCCTGGCATTCTGACACTATGCAATTTACAATATTGTCCAAAGGGGATATTTTAAATCCACCTAGGATGATGGTTACTCTTCTCATGTAAATAGGAATTCCCTCCACTAGGCTTGAAATGTGTTTTGGATAAGATTTTGCCATCATTACCAGCTCGAAGCTCCAGATCCAGGAACACCAGAGAGGAATCATCAATGACATGGGTGAAAGATATACCAAAGTAAAGGAACCCACACAGGTCCTCCGCTGACCCATTCCAGATGATTAGAATATCATCAATATATCTGGCACAAAGGGCCAGATTTTCCCCGTATCATATAGGTTATTAGTCCAAATGTAATGGTCTTCCCAATAATCCATAAATAAGCTGGCATAGCTAGGGGCAAATCTGGCCCCCATAGCAGTCCCTCTGACCTGTCTGTAATAGTCTCCTAAATAAGAGAAATAATTATGTGTTAGGGAAAACTCTATAGAGTTCACCAGGAAAGATGCTTGAAAAGGATGCAGATTACTGTTAGTCAGAAAGTGCTCAATTGCTTTTAGGCCATACTGGTGTTCAATCGATGTATACAGTGTTGTAACGTCCAGGGATAGCCACTTATATTGTGGACACAACCTAAAGGAGGACAGAATGTCCAGCATATGGCCAGAGTCTCTAACATAAGAAGGTAATATTGTAACTAGGTCCTGTAGGAAGTAATCAATGTAGAATCCCAGATTGCTGGTAATGCTATCTGTACCTGATATGATGGGTCTACCTGGAGGGATAGCCAGGTCCTTATGAATCTTAGGTATATGATAAAAGTGTGGGGTTAGCGGGTATTGCCTAAACCGAAACTGGTACTAATTTTTTGTAATAACTTGGTCCATCAGTGCCCTATCCAATAGTTGTTTTAACGAGATTTTATATTCTGGCAGGGGGTCCTCATACATATTTCTATCTCAAAGCAATCTCATGGCCTCTGCCAGATAGGCAGATCTGTTTTGTGTAACCAGACCTCTACCCTTATCTGCCTGTCTTATGATTATACGATCGTTGTTTTCAAGGCTTTTAATTGTATCTTCCGAAATTTCCCATTTTGCACTTCTGACCACGTGTCTGGCTTTGAGACCACTGTTATTAGTATTCTTCTGACAAATGTGTTTCATCTCACCAAACACAACTTCATAAAATGTAGGGATGAAGTTACCCTTGACCCAATGGGAGAAAAAGGAGGACTTGGGTTTAAAGTGCGTGTACATAATTTTCCTATCTTTCTGACATGTCACTTCTAGTTCAACTTGTAGGTCATCGCAGCTACCCTCCTGAAACAAACTTTCCAGGATGGGTAGCGCATCATCCTCCAAGTTTTCTCATCTACCCCTAGTGGTTCTAACCCAGATCCATCAGGCTCCTTTGAAGTTTAATTAGAGAATATTCTGTTCTGCAGCACACCCACATATTGGAAAAAACAAGCCTCCATCCCCAAATTGTACAAAAATACTTTACATAGCAGGCAGGCATATGCGGAAAACCTCCAAGACTGAGGCTAGTTATGGGGTCATGAATGGGCATCATGAATTTTGAATGGTGTATAACCTAAACCATTCACAAGTCTGCCTCCATATATTTACAGTGGACTATTTGGAAGCACATTACCTGGCATTGTGCAGTATATTCCCCACTCCCTATTAAGGTGGACTCTATGGTTGATTCGGACAAGTGTGTCCCTAGGGGAGCTAAATGAACTATAGCACATGAGAAATATCGGTATTGCTCAGTCTCTCTAGCCCTGACGAAGCCTGATGCGAAACGCGTTGGCCCATTGGGACCCACAAACCGAATATAGTCAAAGACTTCTTGCACCAACATCAGCTTGAAGCATGTATTGCTCCCATAATAGGGAAATATTTCTGTGCTGTGGTTTTTAACATATATTTTGCATATGAGGGATGTTTTATATGTGCCTTTATACATCCCTGTGTGTATACTAATTTTGTTTTAAACACATTCAATAAATGACTCAATTTAATTTATTGGTTCTCTGGTCTTCCTTCTCCCAATTAGCCTAGAAACCCCTACTTTATCTCTAGATAGTTGTGGTTGTATATATTGGGGCATGGGCCTACCTTCACGGTAAATCACTTTACATAGCGTTTGCGGGACTTTAATGGAGGCAAATTGATCCTTGATTATATGAAATAAACATTTTAATATTTTAATAAAATGGACCATTAATGGCCTCCCATTATACACCAGTAGGAAAGGTTTACTTCAATTTAAGATAAATGAATATACAAAAGATATTAATGATTATACATTTCAAGGCATACAACATAATTTAACATAGGTCAGATTGCAATTAAAACAGGGAGCTATAATAAGAGCTGACATGTGAGGGAATTCATTCCTGCATCGCACATAATATATATTAGATGGTACATAGTGTTATTGGGATCTGATATGGCATTAAAAAGCATGATAGCTTGGCATCCATATAACTCAATGCATTTCGTGGTTCTGTACCCACTTCATCAGGAGTAAGATGCAATAAAGATATCTAAAGATATAATAGAAGAATATTAGAAAAGATTTCCCATGCCACAGGGGATGGCAATAGCTCCCTAAAAATTAGATAAAGAAACAAAAATATATAGGTTAAAATATTTACCTACAGGTCAGCTCAAAAAAACACCCAGCTCCAGAGATAAATGGGGGCGTCAAGCATATGTCTCACCCGGGGCTGAGGTGGGAGAGACCAGCCCAAGCCACAGAGAAACAAGCCAAGGACAGGCCAGGTCTGTGAGAAGCCATTTCCTAAGTCATGATATGTAGAAACTAGTATCATCCGTTGGCCTAAGGATATATAAAGTTATATGAAATGCATGTCAAACTTGAAATGATGCACAATGAGATAAAAAGGTGACTGCAAATGCTTAGTGAATAGCATGAAACGGGTGAATCGCATGAGACACGAGTCTCATGAGACACAGGAGTGAGTCGCATGATTCAAAGGAGTGAATAGCATGAGACAAAGGGGTCCAAAGAAGGACCATAGGTAGACAGAAACCAAAAGCTAGGACACCAAAAACAGATACCGTGACCAAGAATCCAGTTTCCAGTGTTAAGAAATGAAGAACAAGAAAGTAATATGAAATAAAAGAAGAGAAAGAAAGAAAATAAAATAAAAAAAGTGATGGAAAAACAAAAAAAGGGTAACTTAGGTAAGTAAAGTGTACCTTTGCAATGAAGGAATGGTTGTGAGTGATAGTAATGAAGGTGTGCCTCCATCTGGCATGTGATATAAAGGTGTCCAATTGAGTCTCAATTAATTGCATCTGATGTAGTAACAACCTCACTGATAACCTGGCCCTTCTCAACCTATACCTGCAGGCTTGGGGTCAGCCCTCCCACCAACGTCATGAAAAACGCACACAGATCCAATGGGTCAAGTGTGTAGACATGACGCCGATGCACGGATAGACAGCCCCACCACCACCCAAATGACAAGGATAGGGAGGGGATGTCCGGCCATGCATTGCAACCCCGGGATAGGACAAGCTCAAAAAAACCCACAAATCATCTCTAGAGCTGGACGCTCATCTTAACTCATAAAAAAAGATGATGCAACACTTGTAAACAACATAGCTGCGGATATTAAACAATCTTGAACAAATCATTAAATGAATGTGGTTTGTGCATAACAGAGCATATAGAACCCAGGTGTCTTCCACCCAATATTTGCATTATTAGAGAATATTATGTTCTGCAGCACACCCACATATTGGAAAAAACAAGCCTCCATCCCAAAATTGTACAAAAATACTTTACATAGCGTTTGCGAGACTTTAAATGAGGCAAATTGATCCTTGATTATATGAAATAAACATTTTAATATTTTAACAAAATTGACCATTAATGGCCTCCCATTGTAACAACTGGTTTATACACCAGTAGGAAAGGTTTACTTCAATTTAAGATAAATGAATATACAAAAGATATTAATGATTATACATTTCAAGGCATACAACATAATTTAACATAGGTCAGATTGCAATTAAAACAGGTAGGTATAATAAGAGCTGACATGTGTTTCATCTCACCAAACACAACTTCATAAAATGTCGGGATGAAGTTACCCTTGACCCAATGGGAGAAAAAGGAGGACTTGGGTTTAAAGTGCGTGTACATAATTTTCCTATCTTCCTGACATGTCACTTCTAGTTCAACTTCTAGGTCATCGCAGCTACTCTCCTGAAACAAACTTTCCAGGATGGGTAGCACATCATCCTCCAAGTTTTCTCATCTACCCCTAGGGGTTCTAACCCAGATCCATCAGGCTCCTTTGAAGTTTAGTTTTTGAGAGCAAAAGATCTCTTGACTGTCAAACCCCTGATATATTTATTGCAGTCCACAAATATCTCAAACAGGTTGGGGGGATATTTGGGGGTAAAATTAAGACCTTTTCGTAATAAGTCCAGCTCCGTAACGGTAAATACCGAGCTGGACAGATTATAAATCTTAATGGTGAAATGTTCCTGCGTTACCTACTTCTTCTTTTTGATGTTCTTTTCCCCTCTCCTCCCTCTCTTCCTCCTTCTTGTCTTTTTCTCACTGACTGTCTCTGTGGGAGTGAGCTGTGATGACTGGAGGCTGCTGGAGTGAGTCCCTCGGCAGCCCCCAGCTCTAAAAAAAGGGGGGTCATTGTGGGACTCTTGATTCCGGGGGAGACTAGATGTGAGTGGGGCTGAGTTTGCAGAATGTGTAATGTTCTTTTTGTGTCCAAAATCCCCACGTTGTGTGGAAATGTAGGTTGCACCCCTTGGTTCTGCATCCCCTTCAGAATTCTTTGAGTTTCTGGAGGGGCCGTTCGTATAGTTATCTTTTTTAGGGATACCGGAAGCATTGGTATTAGTATTCCTAGTACTCTGTCTAACACCCCACTTCCTGGTTGTGCTAGTGTCCCTAGGGTTTTTCTTTGGTTTCTTGCTCTGATGGAAATTCCATCAATTTTTTCCTTTAGAATTTGTTCTTTTTGGTTCCTGGGCACCCGAGGAAGGAGATCTGTTGTCCTCCTCCCTTTTGGAGTAGTCCCCACCTGCTAGGTATGTACATGGACCTTTTCCAATTAAATTCCCACCCCTGCTGGTAGTCCAGTCTATCCCTTTCGAATTTCCCTGATTTTTTGCTAATCAGATCAGTTTCGAAACGAATCATCTGATCATTCATGCTGTTGTTACAGGTATTAAAATATTCTATATCTATATACGAGACAAATTTTTCTTGCACACCTTTTAGATCTATGCAAATCTTCTTCAAGTTCCTTTTTCTTTGTGTTATTATGTATTGAAGGAGTAGCTTACTACATTCCTTCAACTTCCTTATCCATTCTATTTTCAAGTCAGTCTTAGACCTCTCTGTATTCTGTCCACCTTTAAATACTTCTCCAGTAGTAGGATATCCCTCCACTGGGTCATTTCTTTCTCCAAAGAATACTTCAAATTATAGAACAAAGACACCATACTGTCTTCCCTACTTAATGAGTCAATACTTGTTGTTGGGACTTCATATATTATTATCTGTTGTTCGTAGGAATCAATACTCATAGAAAAGCCTTTAGCCAAGGACAATCACCTAAGTTCTCTTTCTTCTTTAGACGGTACCATATTGGGCATATATACAGTAGTAGTCACGCCAAAAACTGTTAGCAATTCCTTATGCCCCACAGGCAATGTAACTTCTTCATCTTTTTTATACGATAAAGCTTTTTACATTAAGGATAATGCACTAGGCCGGTGCACCCTCTGTTAATTTCTTAATTCCATTGGATAGTTAGTACAGGGGCTCCTGCTGAGTTCTTCAATTTTGTCTTCGTTCAGCCTGCTACAAGGAAGACCGGGGGAAGATGGAAGCCTCTGCAGGTGTTGACAGCAGGGGGGGGGGGGGACTTTTTTTTTTTATACAGTTTACTACCGCTTTAAACTGCAAAGGTAGCAGACAGAGGTGTTCACATGCCATGGTCGTGATATTTTGCTTCGCGCTCCCAGCATAAATGATTGCACCTGCCACATTCAAGCAAATAGGGATGTGCTGTAAACACCCTGTAACTTTGTGCAGTTGCAAATAGTAAGAGAGTAATTATTTTACTAGGGTTCAAAATAATGCTTATTATGCTAACTGGTCCCTATGATAGCTGGACCCTATCTAATGGGCCCTCCTCCTCATGTGATGGCATTTCACTGGTGTTGTGCCGTGCACTTTAATACTATTGCATCCTGATCCAAATCATTATGTGGAGGGGAGATTATGGCGTGGGGTTGTTTCTCAGAGATTGGGCTTGGCCCCTTAGTTCCAGTGAAGGGAACTCTTAAGGCGTCAGAAAACCAAGACATTTTGGACAATTTCTTGTTCCCAACTTTGGGGTTGGCCCTTCCTGGTCCAACATGACTGTGCACCAGTGCACAAAGCAAGATCAATAAAAACATGGATGAGCGAGTTTGGGGTGGGGGAACTTGACTGGCCTGCACAGAGTCCTGATCTCAACCCAATAGAACACCTTTGGGATGAATTAGACTGCGAGCCAGGCCTTCCCGTCCAACATCAGTGCCTGACCTCACAAATGCGCTTCTGGAAGAATGGTCAAACATTCCCATAGACATACTCCTAAACCTTGTGCACAGCCTTCCCAGAAGAGTTGAAGCTGTTATAGCTGCAAAGGGTGGGTCAACTCAATATTGAACTCTACGGACCAAGACTGGGATGCCATTAAAGTTCATGTGCGTGTAAAGGCAGGCACCCCAATACTTTTGACAATATAGTTTATGTGAACCCAGCCTTATAACAGAAAGTAAGGGAACAGCTCCCAGAAAAGCTGGACGTTCAACAGTAGTATCCAGCAAACTAATAAACAGATTATAAACAAAGGCATTGTAAATATTATACAACCCATTACATGAGAGAATTTTTTTGCCTTAGGGATTTACATAAACGTCTGTGGCTGGAGTTGGCCTTTATTTTGTTTGTCTTTTACTCCAAGTGATAATAAAGCCATTTTTTTAAATGCTGATAGCGGCGCTTACATGGTCTTGCTGTTTTTTTTGTCCGGCCCCCTAATCTACATGCAGGGTGTCGGACGCATGGAGTTCAATGGGGTTTTTGTTTTTTTTGAAGCACGTGATTAGAGCCAGAGGCTCTAATAGGCTTCAAAAAAGGATGGGCTCGGGGCGCAGAGCCCACCCAGTTGTGTGGCAATAGCGAATTAATATTTGCTATTGTCACACGGCTCCTCCTCCTGGCCAATCAGGAAGCGGGTCCTTAGACCCGTTTCCCAATTGGCCAAAAGGAGAAACCATGCCATTGGTCATGGAGGAGGAGGGAGGAGACGCAGAAGACTGAGGGGGAAGAAGCCGCCGCCGCCGCCACTGCTGCTGCCGCCGCTGCCTGCCCTCCCTCCCTCCACATGTCCAGGCAGGGTGAGTGAGCCGGCGACCTGGGGGGGGGGGGTGGTATGGTGTTTCCGGCACAAGTGAAGTTTTCCAACTCAGATCTGGCTGGATGGGGAAGGAGCTGCTGGTGATTTGAAGGGCATGGCGTGCAATGGCCAGTTGGTGTCTGGAGCCAATAGAAAGAGGCTGTTATGGCAGGCAAGCTTCAGCTACAGGTTCTAACCTTTATGGGATGCTATTTTGAATCCTGAACACCGCATGCAGAGGCAGGGGGTACAAACACAGATAAATCATTTTACTTTATGTATTAGAAAGTTTTGTGCTTTTGCATTCTGAATTTGTAAGGGAATAGCTTTTACCATCAACCTATTATCCAGATTTGTCCCAGCCCATCTAAAGCCATCCCGCCAATGAAGGACTTGGATTCCAGCAGATACCCTTAAGATGAAGTTTTCCTTCGGAAGTTTTTTTCCATCTACATCAACCATTCTCAACCTTTTTAGCCTAGAACAGTGGCCTCCAAATTGCGGGCCTTTGCCTGCCTATATCTGGCCCTTAGGGCACTATTATTCCCAGTGACACAAATAAGAGGGCACAATTCCTCCCACTGACACCATTTGCAGTGCATTATTACTTCTCCTGACACCAATGATGGGGCACTATTCCTCCCACTGATACCAATGATGAGGCACTATTCCTTCCCCTAATATCAACAATGGGGTACTATTCTTCTCACAGACACCAATGATGGGACACTATTCCACCCACTGACACCAATGATGGGGCACCAGTCCTTCCACTGACACCAATGATGGGCACTATTCCTCCTACTGACACCAATGATGGGGCACTATTCCACCCACTGATACCAATGATGGGGCACTATTCCTTCCACTGACACCAATGATGGGGCACTATTCCTCCCACTGACACCAATGATGGGGCACTATTCCTTCCACTAACACCAATGATGGGGCACTATTCCTCCCACTTACACCAAGGATGGGTCACCATTCCTCCAACTGACACCAATAATGGGGCACTATTCCTCCCACTGACACCAATGATGGGGCACTATTCCTTCCACTGACACCAATAATGGGGCACTATTCCTCCCACTGACACCAATGATGGGGCACTATTCCTTCCACTGACGCCAATGATGGGGCACTATTCCTCCCACTTACACCAAGGATGGGTCACCATTCCTCCAACTGACACCAATAATGGGGCACTATTCCTCCCACTGACACCAATGATGGGGCACTATTCCTCCCACTGACACCAATGATGGGGCACTATTCCTTCCACTGACACCAATGATGGGGCATATTCCACCCACTGACACCAATGATGGGGCACTATTCCTTCCACTGACACCAATGATGGGGCACTATTCCACCCACTGATACCAATGATGGGGCACTATTCCTTCCACTGACACCAATGATGGGGCACTATTCCTCCCACTGACACCATTGATGTGGCACTATTCCACCCTCTGATACCAATGATGAGTTCTTTCCACTGACATCAATAATGGGACACTATTTTATGGTGTGCTGGCTGGTGATGTCCGGTGGGGGGGGGGGGGGTATAGTGTGGTCCGTCTGCCACCCGCCGGCCCATGGAGCACCAGCCGCCACTGTTCCCCAGCCATGCTGCAAAACTTCAGGTATGCTTTAAACACAGCTCAAGAGTCGCTGTCAATGACCACTGTGGAGGAGAGGTGTGGCTTTTTTTTCTGGGTCTTATGTGCTGCCTGTGTGTGCAGTGATGTAATTGGCTGCACAAAGTGGAGACCCTGGAAAGACTCCATAGGTCCTGGCAGGCACAGGAAGCAACCATATACCTGAAATCAGGCGGCATGGCAAGGGGACAGTATGAGAAGCAAGTGTAGAGGAGAAAAATTTAAACAAAAACAGCTAGAGTATGAAAGTCCAGCTATCAGCATGTTAATTTACAAAACAATGGCTTTAGTATCACTTTAACCACTAGCGGACCAGCCACTGTACATATACGTCATTACTCTGACGTTAAATACCAGGGTTTTGGCAGCTAGCCAGTATTTTTACATACAGTGGGCGATTCGGCTTTCGATAAAAGTGGTCCTGGTGGTGGCGGGAAAGATGCCCCGTGCCCCCTGCGGTCAGAACACAATAGTGTTTGTCAGGTCACCTGTGGCCAGGTGACAACTGCACCCTGTTGGAGGCAGGGGCGCAGCGCAAGGTAGTGAACCCAATAGCAGACTGCTGCAGATGGACCAAAACGTGGACCCAAGATTCCCCAGGGCGCGGAGTCTAAGACCCAGCAGGTGTTCACCAGGGCCTCTAGTGGTGAGGATGGACTTCGCTGCAGCTGGGCCCAGGTCGCGGCCCCTGGGGTCCCCCAGGTCACACTCCGTATGGAGAGAAGGGAAGCAGCCACTCAGGACACACAGAATGGTGATGGGTAAGCCGAGGTCAGGGTAACAGGCAGACCAGGGTAGTCAAGGGACAGGCCAAAGGTCAGGGTAACAGGCAAACAGGAATGGTCGGAGACAAGCCAAAGTCGGTACACAGAAGAGTAGTTCAAGCACACGGCACACAGGAAACAGGAAACGAATACTGTTGAACAGCAAGGCAGGCCTGCAGTGCGCTGGTTAATATAGGCTTCCTGTGATGACCTGGGCGGGCCAGGAACAGGAAGTAGAGGTGATAAAAGCAGCCAGAAGGAAGAGTCTGGCCCTTAATGCAGACATGAGGAACAGGTAAGCTACCAGACATTATTGCATATCCATGACAGTGTTGCAGGAGGAATTCCCCCATCAACACTGACTTTTATCTGGGAATCAAGAGATTCTGGTGGAAGAAAAGAAAAGCGAATCATCTACTGGCTTTGTTCGTTGCTGATGTTCAAAAAAGGTAAATGGTGGCAGGCAGACATACCTATGCTAATAGTTTAAGAATTCACAATTACAGTCATAAAGTCTCTGTCTTTCTTCCTAATTTCAGTGAAGAATGCATAAATCCTACACCACTGCAGTCTACGAATACTAAATCACAGACGGTGTAATTAGTGCTCCTTATACAGTGCCTTGCGAAAGTATTCGGCCCCCTTGAACTTTGCAACCTTTTGCCACATTTCAGGCTTCAAACATAAAGATATAAAACTGTAATTTTTTGTGAAGAATCAACAAGTGGGACACAATCATGAAGTGGAACGAAATTTATTGGATATTTCAAACTTTTTTTAACAAATAAAAAACTGAAAAATTGGACGTGCAAAATTATTCAGCCCCTTTACTTTCAGTGCAGCAAACTCTCTCCAGAAGTTCAGTGAGGATCTCTGAATGATCCAATGTTGACCTAAATGACTAATGATGATAAATAGAATCCACCTGTGTGTAATCAAATCTCCGTATAAATGCACCTGCACTGTGATAGTCTCAGAGGTCCGTTTAAAGCGCAGAGCGCATCATGAAGAACAAGGAACACACCAGGCAGGTCCGAGATACTGTTGTGGAGAAGTTTAAAGCCGGATTTGGATACAAAAAGATTTCCCAAGCTTTAAACATCCCAAGGAGCACTGTGCAAGCGATAATATTGAAATGGAAGGAGTATCAGACTACTGCAAATCTACGAAGACCTGGCCGTCCCTCTAAACTTTCAGCTCATACAAGGAGAAGACTGATCAGAGATGCAGCCAAGAGGCCCATGATCACTCTGGATGAACTGCAGAGATCTACAGCTGAGGTGGGAGACTCTGTCCATAGGACAACAATCAGTCGTATACTGCACAAATCTGGCCTTCATGGAAAAGTGGCAAGAAGAAAGCCATTTCTTAACCGCTTGCCGCCCGCCCGCCGTCATATGACGGCGGAGCGGAGCGACCATTATCCTGGGCCGCCGTCATATGACGGCGGCACTTTAAGCAGGGCAGGCGCGCGATCGCGTGCGCGCCGCCCTGCACTGCCGGTGTCGGGGTGTCCCCGGGACACCCCCCGTCACCGGCAGGGGGGAAACAGCCAATGGGCATGGCTGTTTCCCACGTGATCGGCTGTGTTCCAATGACACAGCCGATCACAATGAAGGCGCCCACAAGATGACCGCGCATGCGCGATCGTGAGCGCGCAGAGAGGTCATGTCGGTGGCACTGTGTTCCGTAGGAACACAGCTGTCACCGGCGGTAGTAAACAGTCACTGACAGTGACTGTTTACTATGTGATCGGCTGTGAATCCATTCACAGCCGGTCACAAAATGTAAACAAAGAGCAGTAACTCACTGTTACTAGCTCTTCTCTCCTCATACAGTTTCCAGTGTGAGGAGAGCAGAGCTAGAAATAGTGAGTTACTGCTCTGTACACCTGTCACAAAGTAAAAGCACAGAAATAAATGTCCCCACACAGTCCTCAGCCCCCCCCAATGTCACCTGTCACCCAACAGTCACCTCATCAGTGCCCAGAAATTGACACCCATAACGTTCACATGTGAGCGCAGCTATTGCGGGCAGAATCACAGCGATTCTGACCGCGATCCGGAAATCATTGCAAATCGCGGGACGCCTGTGCATTGCCCGTGATTTGCAATAGCTCCCCAAACGCTGTGCGATGTTGCCACCATTTCCGCCTGCCGAATCGCGGTAACATCGCGCAAACAACGCATGACGCCCAAAAAAGGTACAAGAGTTTCTTTGGGGCGTCATGCGTTGTTTGCGCGATGTTACCGCGATTCGGCAGGCAGAATTTGCAGCAACATCGCACAGCGTTTGGGGTGCTATTGCAAATCACGGGCAACACACAGGCGCCCCGCGATTTGCAATGATTTCTGGATCGCGGGCAGAATCGCTGTGAACGTAGCCTAAAGTTCACCGGTCACCAGAGACTGCCATCAGTACCGCCTTGCACCATCGCCCGTCACCTGTCACCCATCAGTGACCATCGCCCGTCACCTGTCACCCCATCAATCACCGTCACCTGTCACCCCATCAGTCATCGTCATCTTTCACCCTATCAATCATCGTCACTTGACACCCCATCAGTGATCGTCAATTGTCACCCCATCAATTATCGTCACATGTCACCCCGTCAGTGATTGTCATCTGTCACCCCATCAATCATCGTCACTTGTCACCTCATCAATCATCA
The DNA here is from genome assembly GCF_965119305.1 of Pelophylax lessonae. Lineage (NCBI taxonomy): Eukaryota > Metazoa > Chordata > Amphibia > Anura > Ranidae > Pelophylax > Pelophylax lessonae. The sequence continues at coordinate 381,185,896 of NC_138768.1, read as the reverse complement.
TCACCTGTCACCTCATCAATCATCGTCACCCCATCAGTCATCGTCACCTGTCACCCCATCAGTCATCGTCACCTGTCACCCCATCAGTCATTGTCACCTGTCACCCCATCAGTCATCGTCACCTGTCACCCCATCAGTCATCGTCACCTGTTTGCCATATACATGCAATCACTTACTGACCGCCAAAGACTATATGCGTCGGCCATTAAAAGCTAAATACTGGGGTTATGGCAGCAGATAGCCCCCATAACCCCGGTATTTTTTGAAACGGCGGGCGGTCGGCTTTCAGATAAGGGTGGTCCCAGTGGCGGATTCGCCGCGGAATTACCCTTACGGTGCAGGGGAAGAGGTGCCCCCCCCCTCCTGCCGCGTCCCAGACGTTTTCCCAGCTTACCGGACCCGCCGGCAGCGGGGAAAACTATCCGGTCCCGGATCCTCAGAGACAGGAAGTCGAGTGAGGGCAAGATGGCCCTCACTCGACTCTATGGACTTGGAGGACCGGAGCTACGTCAAAAGACGTTGCCTAGCAACAGGTTTAAAGGGCCGCTTTTTTCCTCTTTCAACAATTTTTTTTTTTTTTTCTTTTTTAGTGTAGTTGTGAGGTGTGAGGTCTTTTTGACCCCAGATCTCACAATAAAGAGGACCTGTCATGCCTATTTCTATTACAAGGGATGTTTACATTCCTTGTAATAGGAATAAAAATGATCAAAACATTTTTTTTTTTAAACTGTGTAAAAATAAAAAATAATAAATAAAATAAATAGGAAAAAAAAAAATTAAAGCGCCCTGTCCCCGTTAGCTCGCGCGCAGAAGCAAACGCATACGCAAGTCCCGCCCACATATGTAAACGGTGTTCAAACCATACATGTGAGGTATCGCCGCGATCGTTAGAGCGAGAGCAATAATTTGAGCACTAGACCTCCTCTGTAACTCTAAGCTAGTAACCTGCAGAAATTTTTAAAATGTTGCCTATGGGGATTTTTAAGTACCAATGTTTGGCGCCATTCTGTGAGCATGCGCAATTTTGAAGCATGACATGTTGGATATCTAATTACTCGGCGTAACATTATCTTTCACATTAGGGAAAAAAATTGGGCTAAATTTACTGTTTTCTTATTTTTTAGTTCAAAAAAGTGAATTTTTTTCAAAAAAATCGCATTTGGAAGACTGCTGCGCAAATATGGTGTGATAAAAAATATTGCAATGATCTCCATTCTATTCTCTAGGGTCTCTGCTAAAAAAAAATATATAATGTTTGGGGGTTCCAAGTAGTTTTCTAGCAAAAAAAATGATTTTAGCTTGTAAACACCAAGTGTCAAAAATAGGCCCAGTCTTAAAGTGGATAAATGGACAACTTTGTGTAAAGCGCTACTTGGATGTTAGGCCTATGTATGTGGACAGGCTGTGAAAAAGTGTTACACATGTGGTATTGGCATACTCAGGAGGAATAGCAGAATGTATTTTGGGGTGCAATTTTTGCTATGTACATGCTATGTGTTAGAAATATTGCATAAATGGACAGCTTTGTGTAAAAAAAATGTGTTTTCATTTTCTTTCCACATTTTCCAAAAACTTGTGGAAAAAAATGACATATTCAAAAGACTCATTATGCCTCAAAAATTATACGTTGGGCTGTTTGCTTTCCAAAATGGGGTCATTTTATGGGGGTTTCCATTGTCCTGGTGCTCCAGGGCCTTCAAAAGTGCGATAGGTTGTCAGGAAATTATATGTGTATTTTGTGCTCCTAGAATGCCGGACGCTGCTACTTGGAAGTTAGGCCTCTGTATGTGGCCAGGCTGTGAAAAAGTCTCACACATGTGGTATCGCCATACTCAGGAGGAGTAGTAGAATGTGTTTTGGAGTGTAGTTGCAAGTATACATGTGCTGTGTGAGAGAAATAACCTGTTAATACGGCAATTTGTAAAAAAAAAAAAAAATCTTAATTTTGCAAAGCATTGTGGGAAAAAATTACAACTTCAAAAAACTCACCATGCCCCTTATTAAATACCTTGGAATGTCTACTTTCCAAAAAGGGGTCGTTTGGGGGTATTTGTACTTTCCTGACTTTTTAGTGTCTCAAGAAATGAGATAGGCCTTCAGTACATCAGGTGTGATCAAGTGTGATCAAGTGTGATCAATTTTCAATGATTCGCACCATAGCTTGTGGACTCTATAACTTTCACAAAGACCAAATAATATACACTTACTTGGGTTATTTTTTACCAAAGATAAGTAGCAGTATAAATTTTGGCCAAAATTTGTGAAGAAAAATGACTAATTTGCAAAATTTTATGACAGAAACAAAGAAAAATGTGTTTTTTCACGATATTTTCAGTCTTTTTTTATTTATAGCACAAAAAATAAAAAACCCAGTATTGATCAAATACCATCAAAAGAAAGCTCTATTTGTGTGAAAAAAAGGACACAATTTTTGTATGGGTACAGTGTTGCATGACTGAGTAATTCTCAGTCAAAATGTGAGAGCGCTGAAAGCTGAAAATCAGTCTGGTGCAGGAAGGGGGTGAAAGTGCACTGTAGGCAGGTGGTTAAAGATATCCATAAAAATTGTTGTTTAAAGTTTGCCACAAGCCACCTGGGAGACACACCAAACATGTGGAAGAAGGTGTTCTGGTCAGATGAAACCAAAACGTTATGTTTGGCGTAAAAGCAACACAGCTCATCACCCTGAACACACCATCCCCACTGTCAAACATGGTGGTGGCAGCATCATGGTTTGGGCCTGTTTTTCTTCAGTGGGGACAGGGAAGATGGTTAGAATTGATGGGAAGATGGATGGAGCCAAATACAGGACCTCTCTGGAAGAAAACCTGATGGAGTCTGCAAAAGACCTGAGAGTGGGACGGAGATTTGTCTTCTTCCAACAAGACAATGATCCAAAACATAAAGCAACATCTACAATGGAATGGTTCACAAATAAACATATCCAGGTGTTAGAATGGCCAAGACAAAGTCCAGACCTGAATCCAATCGAGAATCTGTGGAAAGAACTGAAAACTGCTGTTCACAAACGGTCTCCATCCAACCTCACTGAGCTTGAGCTGTTTTGCTAGGAGGAATGGGCAAAAATTTCAGTCTCTCGATGTGCAAAACTGATAGAGACATACCCCAAGCGACTTACAGCTGTAATAGCAGCAAAAGGTGGCGCTACAAAGTATTAACTTAACCACTTACCGCCCGCCCGCCGTCATATGACGGCGGGACGGTGCGGCTATTATCCTGGGCGGACGTCATATGACGTGACCCAGTAAATGCACGGCAGGCGCGCGATCGCGGGCGCGCCGCCGTGCACTGCCGGTGTCGGCGTGTCCCCGGGACACAGCCGGTCACCGGCAGGGGGGAAACAGCCAATAGGCATGGCTGTTTCCCACGTGATCGGCTGTGTTCCAATGACACAGCCGATCACAATGGAGGCGCCCGGGAGATGACCGCGCATGCGCGATCGGGAGCGCGCAGCGCGGTCATGTCGGTGGCACTGTGTTCCGTAGGAACACAGCTGTCACCGGCGGTAGTAAACAGTCACTGACAGTGACTGTTTACTATGTGATCGGCTGTGAATCCATTCACAGCCGATCACAAAATGTAAACAATGTGCAGTAACTCAGTGTTACTAGCTCTTCTCCCCTCATACAGCTTCCAGTATGAGGGGAGAAGAGCTAGAAACATTGAGTTACTGCTCTGTACCCCTGTAAAAAGTAAAAAGCACACAAATAAAGGTCTCCCACACACAGTCCTCAGCCCCCCCCAATGTCCCCTGTCACCCAACAGTCACCTCATCAGTGCCCAGAAATTGACACCCATAAGGCTACGCTCACATGTGAGAGTAGCGATCGCAGGCAGAATAACCGCGATTCTGCCCGCGATCCGGAAATCATTGCAAATCGCGGGACGCCTGTGCGTTGCCCGTGATTTGCAATAGCACCCCAAACGCTGTGCGATGTTGCCGCCATTTCCGCCTGCCGAATCGCGGTAACATCGCGCAAACATCGCATGATGCCCAAAAAAGGTACAAGAGTTTCTTTGGGGCGTCATGCGCTGTTTGCGTGATGTTACCTCGATTCGGCAGGCGGAAATCGCTGCAACATCGCACAGCGTTTGGGGTGCTATTGCAAATCACGAGCAACGCACAGGCGTCCCGCGATTTGCAATGATTTCTGGATCACGGGCAGAATCGCAGTGATTCTGCCCGTGATCGCTACGCTCACATGTGAACGTAGCCTAAAATTCACCGGTCACCAGAGACTGCCATCAGTACCGCCGTGCACCATCGCCCGTCACCTGTCACCCATCAGTGACCATCGCCCGTCACCTGTCACCCCATCAATCACCGTCACCTGTCACCCCATCAAAGATCGTCACCTGTCACCCCATCAGTCACCGTCATCTGTCACCCTATCAATCATCGTCATTTGACACCCCATCAGTGATCGTCACTTGTCACCCCATCAATCATCGTCACATGTCACCCCGTCAGTGATTGTCATTTGTCACCCCATCAATCATCGTCACTTGTCACCTCATCAATCATCGTCGCCTGTCACCTCATCAATCATCATCACCTGTCACCCCATCAGTCATCGTCACCTGTCACCCCATCAGTCATCGTCACCTGTCACCCCATCAGTCATCGTCACCTGTCACCCCATCAGTCATTGTCACCTGTCACCCCATCAGTCATCGTCACCTGTCACCCCATCAGTCATCGTCACCTGTTTGTCATATACATGCAATCACTTACTGACCGCCTAACGACTATATGCGTCGGCCATTAAAAGCTAAATACTGGAGTTATGGCAGCAGATAGCCCCCATAACCCCGGTATTTTTTGAAACGGCGGGCGGTCGGCTTTCAGATAAGGGTGGTCCCAGTGGCGAATTCGCCGCGGAATTACCCTTACGGTGCAGGGGAAGAGGTGCCCCCCCCCCCTCCTGCCGCGTCCCAGACGTTTTCCCAGCTTACCGGACCCGCCGGCAGCGGGGAAAACTATCCGGTCCCGGATCCTCAGAGACAGGAAGTCGAGTGAGAGCAAGATGGCCCTCACTCAACTCTATGGTCTTGGAGGACCGGAGCTACGTCAAAAGACGTTGCCTAGCAACCGGTTTAAAGGGCCGCTTTTTTTTTTGCTTTTTTTTTTTTTCCTCTTTCAACAATTTTTTTTTTTTTTTCTTTTTTAGTGTAGTTGTGAGGTGTGAGGTCTTTTTGACCCCAGATCTCACAATAAAGAGGACCTGTCATGCCTATTTCTATTACAAGGGATGTTTACATTCCTTGTAATAGCAATAAAAATGATCAAAACATTTTTTTTTTTAAACTGTGTAAAAATAAAAAAATAATAAATAAAATAAATAGGAAAAAAAAAAAAAAATTAAAGCGCACTGCCTCCGTTAGCTCGCGCGCAGAAGCAAACGCATACGCAAGTCCCGCCCACATATGTAAACGGTGTTCAAACCATACATGTGAGGTATCGCCGCGATCGTTAGAGCGAGAGCAATAATTTGAGCCATAGACCTCCTCTGTAACTCTAAGCTAGTAACCTGCAGAAATTTTTAAAATGTTGCCTATGGGGATTTTTAAGTACCAATGTTTGGCGCCATTCTGTGAGCATGCACAATTTTGAAGCATGACATGTTGGGTATCTAATTACTCGGCGTAACATTATCTTTCATATTATGGAAAAAAAATGTGCTAAATTTACTGTTTTCTTATGTTTTAGTTCAAAAAAGTGAATTTTTTTTCAAAAAAATCGCATTTGGAAGACTGCTGCGCAAATATGGTGTGATAAAAAATATTGCAACGATCTCCATTTTATTCTCTAGGGTCTCTGCTAAAAAAAAATATATAATGTTTGGGGGTTCTAAGTAGTTTTCTAGCAAAAAAAAATGATTTTAGTTTGTAAACACCAAGTGTCAAAAATAGGCCCAGTCTTAAAGTGGATAAATGGACAACTTTGTGTAAAGCGCTACTTGGATGTTAGGCCTATGTGTGTGGCCAGGCTGTGAAAAAGTGTTACACATGTGGTATCGCCATACTCAGGAGGAATAGCAGAATGTATTTTGGGGTGCAATTTTTGCTATGTACATGCTATGTGTTAGAAATATTGCATAAATGGACAGCTTTGTGTAAAAAAAATGTGTTTTCATTTTCTTTCCACATTTTCCAAAAACTTGTGGAAAAAAATGACATATTCAAAAGACTCATTATGCCTCAAAAATTATACGTTGGGCTGTTTGCTTTCCAAAATGGGGTAATTTTATGGGGGTTTCCATTGTCCTGGTGCTCCAGGGCCTTCAAAAGTGCGATAGGTTGTCAGGAAATTATATGTGTAATTTGTGCTCCTAGAATGCCGGACGGGGCTACTTGGATGCTAGGCCTCTGTATGTGGCCAGGCTGTGAAAAAGTCTCACACATGTGGTATCTCCATACTCAGGAGGAGTAGTAGAATGTGTTTTGGGGTGTAGTTGCAAGTATACATGTGCTGTGTGAGAGAAATAACCTGTTAATACGGCAATTTGTAAAAAAAAAAAAAAAAAAAAAAAAAAAACAAAATCTTCATTTTGCAAAGCATTGTGGGAAAAAATTACAACTTCAAAAAACTCACCATGCCCCTTATTAAATACCTTGGAATGTCTACTTTCCAAAAAGGGGTCATTTGGGGGGTATTTGTACTTTCCTGACTTTTTAGTGTCTCAAGAAATGAGATAGGCCTTCAGTACATCAGGTGTGATCAAGTGTGATCAATTTTCAATGATTCGCACCATAGCTTGTGGACTCTATAACTTTCACAAAGACCAAATAATATACACTTACTTGGGTTATTTTTACCAAAGATAAGTAGCAGTATAAATTTTGGCCAAAATTTGTGAAGAAAAATTACTAATTTGCAAAATTTTATGACAGAAACAAAGAAAAATGCGTTTTTTCACAATATTTTCAGTCTTTTTTTATTTATAGCACAAAAAATAAAAAACCCAGTATTGATCAAATACCATCAAAAGAAAGCTCTATTTGTGTGAAAAAAAGGACACAATTTTTGTATGGGTACAGTGTTGCATGACTGAGTAATTCTCAGTCAAAGTGTGAGAGCGCTGAAAGCTGAAAATCGGTCTGGGCAGGAAGGGGGTGAAAGTGCACTGTAGGCAAGTGGTTAAGGGGGCTGAATAATTTTGCACGCCCAATTTTTCAGTTTTTTATTTGTTAAAAAAGTTTGAAATATCCAATAAATTTCGTTCCACTTCATGATTGTGTCCCACTTGTTGTTGATTCTTCACAAAAAAATTACAGTTTTATATCTTTAAGTTTGAAGCCTGAAATGTGGCAAAAGTTCGCAAAGTTCAAGGGGGCCGAATACTTTCGCAAGGCACTGTATTTTAGTAGATCAGACCACTTCACAGTGCTTACATGAAAATGAGCAGAGAGAAAACAGAACATCACAAATAATGCCACATGTCCAGTCATGTGATTGGTTTTGTGGCAGTGGGAAAAAGAACAAAAATATGTTTTCATTTCAGCAATTTGTTATTGCCTCCTTTTAAAAATAAAATTTTAATTTGCATGAATCTGGATCAAACTTGGATTTAGCAGAATTGCCTATATGAGCATTTCATGACCTTCTTACCTCAGAGGAACCTTTAAAATAATTATCAGGTCTCAGATAACCCCTTTTAAAATTATTATATGTATTATATCTACAGCTCATGGTACCTTTTCGTTGTACCTTTTTGCTAAGGGTTTTACAGTTATTCCATCCACATTTATTATTTCCTTTTGTCATTGCAGGCACCAATGAAACCTATTTTAATGAAGTGGTCGTGCAGAGATATTTACCTTACTAAATCACAGACGGTGTAAATAGTGCTCCTTATACAGTGCCATGCGAAAGTATTCGGCCCCCTTGAACTTTGCAACCTTTTGCCACATTTCAGGCTTCAAACATAAAGATATAAAACTGTAATTTTTTGTGAAGAATCAACAACAAGTGGGACACAATCATGAAGTGGAACGAAATTTATTGGATATTTCAAACTTTTTTTAACAAATAAAAAACTGAAAAATTGGGCGTGCAAAATTATTCAGCCCCTTTACTTTCAGTGCAGCAAACTCTCTCCAGAAGTTCAGTTAGGATCTCTGAATGAACCAATGTTGACCTAAATGACTAATGATGATAAATAGAATCCACCTGTGTGTAATCAAGTCTCCGTATAAATGCACCTGCACTGTGATAGTCTCAGAGGTCCATTTAAAGCGCAGAGAGCATCATGAAGAACAAGGAACACACCAGGCAGGTCCGAGATACTGTTGTGGAGAAGTTTAAAGCCGGATTTGGATACAAAAAGATTTCCCAAGCTTTAAACATCCCAAGGAGCACTGTGCAAGCGATAATATTGAAATGGAAGGAGTATCAGACTACTGCAAATCTACGAAGACCTGGCCGTCCCTCTAAACTTTCAGCTCATACAAGGAGAAGACTGATCAGAGATGCAGCCAAGAGGCCCATGATCACTCTGGATGAACTGCAGAGATCTACAGCTGAGGTGGGAGACTCTGTCCATAGGACAACAATCAGTTGTATACTGCACAAATCTGGCCTTCATGGAAGAGTGGCAAGAAGAAAGCCATTTCTTAAAGATATCCATAAAAATTGTTGTTTAAAGTTTGCCACAAGCCACCTGGGAGACACACCAAACATGTGGAAGAAGGTGTTCTGGTCAGATGAAACCAAAACGTTATGTTTGGCGTAAAAGCAACACAGCTCATCACCCTGAACACACCATCCCCACTGTCAAACATGGTGGTGGCAGCATCATGGTTTGGGCCTGTTTTTCTTCAGCAGGGACAGGGAAGATGGTTAGAATTGATGGGAAGATGGATGGAGCCAAATACAGGACCTTTCTGGAAGAAAACCTGATGGAGTCTGCAAAAGACCTGAGAGTGGGACGGAGATTTGTCTTCCAACAAGACAATGATCCAAAACATAAAGCAACATCTACAATGGAATGGTTCACAAATAAACATATCCAGGTGTTAGAATGGCCAAGACAAAGTCCAGACCTGAATCCAATCGAGAATCTGTGGAAAGAACTGAAAACTGCTGTTCACAAACGGTCTCCATCCAACCTCACTGAGCTCGAGCTGTTTTGCTAGGAGGAATGGGCAAAAATTTCAGTCTCTCGATGTGCAAAACTGATAGAGACATACCCCAAGCGACTTACAGCTGTAATAGCAGCAAAAGGTGGCGCTACAAAGTATTAACTTAAGGGGGCTGAATAATTTTGCACGCCGAATTTTTCAGTTTTTTATTTGTTAAAAAAGTTTGAAATATCCAATAAATTTCGTTCCACTTCATGATTGTGTCCCACTTGTTGTTGATTCTTCACAAAAAAATTACAGTTTTATATCTTTAAGTTTGAAGCCTGAAATGTGGCAAAAGTTCGCAAAGTTCAAGGGGGCCGAATACTTTCGCAAGGCACTGTATTTTAGTAGATCAGACCACTTCACAGTGCTTACATGAAAATGATCAGTGAGAAAACAGAACATCACAAATAATGCCACATGTCCAGTCATGTGATTGGTTTTGTGGCAGTGGGAAAAAGAACAAAAATATGTTTTCATTTCAGCAATTTGTTATTGCCTCCTTTTAAAAATAAAATTTTAATTTGCATGAATCTGGATCAAACTTGGATTTAGCAGAATTGCCTATATGAGCATTTCATGACCTTCTTACCTCAGAGGAACCTTTAAAATAATTATCAGGTCTCAGATAACCCCTGTTAAAATTATTATATGTATTATATCTACAGCTCATGGTACCTTTTCGTTGTACCTTTTTGCTAAGGGTTTTACAGTTATTCCATCCACATTTATTATTTCCTTTTGTCATTGCAGGCACCAATGAAACCTATTTTAATGAAGTGGTCGTGCAGAGACATTTACCTTATTACTTGCTCCGTCAAGAGTTCACTCACAAATGTCACCATAGCAGCTTTTGGTTCCGCTCCTGTGGAGGGGAAGGGGGGGTGAAGAAGACTCTCTCTTGCTGCCACTGGCATGATGTATTGGCGTTTTAATGTACTGATGTTAATTTCTGGTGCATTTACGGGCTTGTCCATTTTGTCTTCTGAAGGCAGAGAGAAATTAGCAGAATAAATAGCTCTCAGGCTGTTGAGTTGAAGCAGGTGGTGAAAAGAGAGTGGAAGAATATAGATCATGGAGGTCTTTGGTCAAGGTCGTGTTTGGCCTTATTAGCAGGGAAGTTGGCCGCTGGAAATCAAGTCGACTGACAAGGTGGATCATCAAGTGCAAAGATGGGCTTGTGTTACAGCAGAACCTGAATTTTACTGTCTTTTAGTGGCCTAGTCATGCAATGCCCATCCATGTTTTGGTATGAAGACTGTGCTACCAGGTGGGTTGAAATCAGGCAAAAATAAAGAAGATCCCATCCTAGCAAAATCAGAGCCTAATGTGTTCCCCTGAATATTGGGTGTTAGTACCCCAATTACAGTTTCATAAATATATAGCGCTACCCCTGTAGGAGCTGCTGGATAGGATGGGTCTTTCTTTGCCTCAACTGTCTCAAGAACCTCAGCCCCTCTGACACACAAGGTTAAGTGTACAAACGTACAATATCGCTGGGATGACTGAAAGTAATACTTAGTGCCCAATAGTAGTGCTATATGAAAGAGATGAGGCACCAAACAAGGTAGTAAGGGCAAACATAATATATTGTCACCCAATATGGTCGGTAACTAGACAAATATAAAATGGATTCACAATTGTAATAACACAATTTAGCATTCAAAGTGATTAACAATATAGACTAGGCATGAGATGACATGTAAAAAATTCCTAAGGTTCACGCTTGGCCGCAATTAAATTTAGACTGCTGCACCAAATATTCCCTGTATACTAGGACTGTGCAAATTTTATAAAACTGTTAATGATGCGCTGTCTCAAAAAACAAAATGTGCATATAAAAATCACCTTGTAACCATGAATAACCTGCAGCATCAATTGGTAATGCCACATCTAGTTATACAAATAATATTTAAAATACAGATTATGTGCTAAAATCCAAATATTAGAGTGCAAACAATATGCAAAAAAGTTTATTTAATGCACTTTTTCTAAAGAGTACAACGTGCAAACTTCAGTAATAAATAATTATTCATATACAAACAATACAATCCAAATAAACTTCATCTAAGTGAAAAAGAAAAAAATTATAATACAAAGTTCATACAAAAAAAAATGGAAAATTAATATCCCAATTGAGTTCATCCACATGCAGAGAAAAGTGCTCTCGTGCAAACATAATCACACATAAAGTGCAGCTCTGTCACCACCGTGCTCTTAGAGACAAATGGCCCACTTGCCAGACCATTAGATCCCACAAAGGAGATCATAAGCGCATAAGAATATTCCCAGCTAGGAAGCCGTAGCTTGTTCCTGGACGGCCCCTAAGTGTCAGGATAGATTTCACCTTCCGACTCTTGCTGTTACAATTAAGTTTTTTCCACTTCCTGGTTGAGTGAAATAACTAGGGCCTCACAGATGCATCCTGGGAAATTCCTGTCATATGTTCCAGGAGGCAGACCCAGAGTTCCAGGCAAATTATGAGGATGTGAAGGACAATAGATTTATCTACCCCATAGCTCTAACCGATATGACCTGTCTTCATCCTGCAGCCTAGAACGCAGACAGGTCATTTCTGTTAGAGCTCACTGGCAGGGGAAGATTCAGACAGAGGTGCTCTCTCTTAAACCCCCTCAGTGCCAAGTGGAATAACTTTCCCTGGCAGTTTAATCAAAAGCATCTCTCTACTCCTCCTACTGCACAGTGCATATTGGAATGTGAAGTGTAACTATTACAATATGGCTACCATCTCAAACTACAACTCCTAGGATTCTCAGCACTCTACATAGAAGTCTATGGGCTTGCTTGACTTTAGCTCTCCCCCTGTTGGCAGGAGGAGGATGGTGGAACATTACATTTACCACTTGCCGACCGGCATAAACTGCAACAAAGTGGCGATATTGTGCAAAACAACGTACCTGCATGGCATTATGTGCCATAATTGGCTAGCAGGGATGTCAATCAATGTGTCCGGTGGACTCAATATCCGCCGGCCACCCGCGATCATCCCCAGGAGAGGCAGTACGGCCATCTGCCTATGTAAACAAGGCAGATCGCTGTTTTGCAAGGGGACAAGATGGAGACCTTGTGTTCCTCCTAAGCAGGAACCAGGATCTCTGTCTTCCCCCAATCAGTGTAACCCCCCCCCCACAGTTAGTAAGCACCCCTAGGGACACACTTAACCCTTTGATCACGCCTGATGTTAACCCCTTCCTGCCAGTGTCATTAGTGCAGTGACAGTGCATTTTTTTTAGCACTGATCACTGTAATAATGTCCCCAAAAAGTGTCAAAAGTGTCAGTTAGATGTCCAATGTGTCTGCCGCAATGTCGCAATACCACTAAAAATCGCTGATCGCCACCATTACTGATAAAAAATAAAAATTACATAAAAATATTGCATCGTTTGTAGACGCTATAACTTTTGTGTAAACCAATCAATATACACTTATTGGGATTTTTTTTTTTTTTACCAAAAATATGTAGCAGAATACATATTGAACTAAACTAATGAAAAAATTTGATTTTTTAAAAAAAATTTTATTGGCTGTGTTTTATAAAAAGTATAAAAATATTGTTTTTGTTTTTTTAAATTGTCGCTCTTTTTTTGTTTCCAGCGCAAAAAATAAAAACCGCAGAGGTGATCAAATCCCACCAAAAGAATGCTCTATTTGTTGGAAAAAGGGACATAAATCTTATTTGGGTGCAGCGTCGCACGACTGTGCAATCGTCAGTTAAACTAACGCAGTGCCGTTTCGCAAAAAAATGGCCTGGTCATTAAGGTGGTAAAACCTTCCGGTCCAGAAGTGGTTAATTTCATAGTAGATGAAGAGAGGCAAATAAAGAGCAATGTCTCCTTCTCCATGTTGTTGTAGCCAAGCACCTGGCTATACTTACATAGAGCAACAATGTAAGATAGGCAGACTGAAGTCATAGCAGAAATGGGCACCCACCCAAGAATACATACAAAAATTAAAGTGACCTAGTGCAGATGCGCCTTTAAGTGTAATCAACACTTTACAATTAAAATGGTGACAAGAAAGAAGACACTACCCAAACAAAAGTATTAATAAATACAAATTATCACCAAAAACATTAGGGTAAAAAAACAAGTCCAAAAATATCAAATAGTGTCTACACAGGATATAAGAATATTTCCAAACACCATGCTTTCAAAAACAGTGAAGTGTAAATTTTTCTTACAATTCAGGCACCACGTGTAGAAAAATTAATAACCCACCAAATGTTTATGGCCAATAAAAGCCTACCACGTATTTGTTTTAAAACCACCAAGGTGGAGGAAAGATGGGTCCGATGGCACTACAAACTGTACAGCAGGTTTTCTCTAATAGGTGACAAACAACATAAGCCCATGTAGCACCCTCCTAGGCAGGTGCTAGTGAGAAAGTATAGTTTTGAGCTCTGTCTGCTTGCCAGAGGGGCTGCAGGTAAATCTATATCGTTCTCTGCCTACCAGAGAGCAGGATCTATTAGTGAGGTCTGCTCATTGTGCTCAGTATGCGATTCATTCAGTCTGGAAAGTGTTTCACGCTGGTCCAATAGGGAGGCGTGTTGGACAGTGGGAGGAAACCTGACAAATGGGTGCATAGGCTTTTGATATAGTCCTGATGATTGGCTCGGTGCATGCTGGGATACTGTATAAAAGCCAGGAGCACATGTGCTCAGGGTCTTTCGTTGGAGAGCGGAGACCCAGATGGAGGGGGTGGGTGCAGCTGCCTCCTCCTCTGTAGAGGTGCCATACCGATGCAGGAGGAAGTGCTACACCCAGATAAATAATATCTTTATAGTGTAGTATATTTATTAAAAAGTAGGGAACACAGAGATAAAAAGTTTTGCACTCACCTGAAGGGCACCAATACAAACAGCATGCAGTGGATAATCTGCAAACACTGCCACTTGCAACCACACAGCTAGCGTGCATTCCAGGGACTGGAAGTGACGTCAGAACAGGACTCGAATATGATGACAGCAGCCCAGCCTCAATGCATTTCACAAATGTATTTCCTCAGGAAGTTAACTAGTGTTAATTGTGTAGCGCTCTCCTAGATAGGTTGCTAGGTAAATTTAATTTTTGGCTTCTCTGTATTCAGTGGAGTGTTGTTGATTGCTTTTGGCTGTTCTTGTTTTCACAGGCTGCAGGTTTGTTTGCTCTCCCCTGCCTTCTAGAAAACTGTGTGTTGTTCTGGAAGATAGGTGTGGAGCAGGACAAATGGGCATTATTTAATTTTTTGTTATCGTGCACTATTGGGATTGCTGGGCCATGTAGTTCCTCTCCTGAGAGCTACATAGTTTGTGAAAGACAAATGTAATAAAAGACAAAGGAGTGTGCGTGCTAAGTACGAGCCTCACGCATGCTCTGAAATACATTGTGGTTCTCCCCCCTTCCTGGTGACATCACAAACCAAGCGGCGCTGTGCTCCAAGCTGGTCCACCTCAAACTGCACCTGGAAGACGCTGATCTGCCGGCACTCTCCCGTCCCCCGTGGTATTGCGGCTGACTCATTCTTGGACCGAAGGCGCTTTTTTGAAGGAAGTTTGTCATCGGCGTTATTGCCCCCTGATGAGCCCACTTTTTATCAGCTATAATGTGAGTGTTCATTTGTCTGCCTGCCTGATCTTTTAATAAATACTGCACTGAGAGGCCCTTTTCTTTCCTTTGCACTGGTAAGTAGGATGTATATACTAACCTTGTTTTGCTGTAGGCCATGAAGACTGATGTTTCAGCTGAAGTGTTATGTGTGCTAATACTGAAATGTGTTGACTAACCCTTTAGCTAGTGGTAGGGCTCTACCTAGTGTGACGGGAAGTCAGGTAAATCTGTGAGTGGTGTCACAGATGGGAGATACATTTCCACCTGGTTTAGAAAATTCACCAATTACTATAGGGTGTCGGCTGCAGAGGAAGCCAGGACGGCTTAAGGAAGTTGAAAGGCCTTCAGCTGTTCGGAATGAGGAAGTTAAGGCCTCTATAATTTGTACAAAGGAAGTCTATTGATTGCTGCCTCCTGATGCTGTGTGAGCTGGGGAGAGGAGGACAGTCAGATGTGTGCCTCCCAACGCTGTGTGAAGCCTGGGAGAAGGATTGCTGCCTCCTGACGCTGTGTGAAGCTGGGGAGAGGAGGACAGTCAGATGTGTACCTCCGGACGCTGTGTGAGCATGGGAGAAGACCTCCTGGAGCGATGTGCGCTGAGGAGGGTAAAAAGGGTGAAGACTTCTCAAGGTGAGAAAATGAACTATTTCTATGTGGAAGAAATAAATGAACTGTTTGCTATGTGAAGAGACAAGCAAAGGAATGGTTGCTATGTGAAGAGACAAACAAAGGAATGTGTTCTATGTGAAGAGAAAAGCAAAGGGACATGTTCAATGTGAAGAGGAAAAGGGACATGTTCAATGGACATTTGTTGTGTGAAGAGAAAATACATGGACTATTGAGTGTCTGCTGTAGGATCAGCAAAGTTTGCCCAACAGTAGGTCGGAGACAGACTCCGTAGGTAGGTTCCTATATGTGAGAAGGTAGCCGCCCACAGTGGCAAGGATTTATTTTGATGTTTTTGAGGCTTGCACTTGTGTGAAGTAAATTGCAAGAATAAACCAAACTGTTGTTTGCAACCACTTCTCGGCTATCTCCCTGTGTAAAAGCACCCCGCCAAGGGGTCATCCATACCCGCCACCGAGCTAATCTCCCACACTAGCTAGACTTTTATCATATCTGAAAATGTAAACATGTGTATATACTTTATAAGTGATAAAAGAAAAAAGGTGCGCAAACAGATGATGGAGCTATCAGCTGCAACCAAAACTCCAACCTATATGGAGTGATATGAAATGAAAAGAAGGGTATAGGTGCGCTTGATATGTGCTGAATGATCACTGTGTGAGTTGTGAGAAAACTCTAAGTGAAAATTAGTATGTGTCTGCAAAGATATACACAAATATAACACAGCAAAACTATAACACAAATTAAAGCATGAAAATATTTATAAAACAATCTCTGTGAAAGGTATAAAAGTGATGGATGAAAACAAGTCCCAATAAAGTCCAAAAACTTGTGCAGGTGAGTTATTCTTGATGTTTAAGGTGCAGATAAACCAAGGTGCAGATTTTGAATATACAAATCCCCCACAGCACCACGTGTGGATGAGGAAGAGGTACCCTTACCGACTGACAACTTTAGCATGCACTTATGATGATATAATGAACCCGTTAGGCACAGCAAAAGAATCTTCCCACTGACCAATCCTTCACCCCGTGTAAAAGTGTGTATGGACTCTTACCGGATGTCTGACAATCAATGATCATTAGGAATGGGTATCTGTATTCCCCGCTCTCCAAAAGTGGGTGTTCCTTAGGTGGTCCTGCCCTGGCTCCTTAACAGTAGGAATGTGCACTTCCTCCCTAGGGTCACTTCCAAAGGATATCCGCAGAATAGCTCCCCATATAACAAAAACGAAGGCAGGCAATAGTGCATTATCCTCTAGGTAGGATTTTATTAAAGGAAACACACTTACATTGGGTAGAAAAAGAACGAACAGAAGTATAATATGTTCGCGGCCGCGCACTTACGGTTCTTCTTATTTATTTAATAAAGTCGTAAGGATAATGCACTATTGTTCCCCCCTTTTTTATTTCTGGTGAACACCTGTGACCACCGGGACGGAGTTTAACTCCACGGGATAACAGGAAGCCATAGATTTGGGGGAACATCCAGAGTATACGCTGCTGATTGTGAGAGAAAGAAACCCAGAGGCTATCTTAGCACCTTGATTTTGATTCCATCTGGTAAGAGGCTATTTACTCTTGACCATACACAAGGTGGGCAGAGCTGGTTTTTCTATATCACTGCACCGAATGATCTTTGGAAAAGTATACTGCACCTTATTTTCACCCGTCTGGTAAGGGGAAAACCTGATAGGTGTTGGGATTCACCTGCACAATTTAAAGTATTTATTTTTGTCACAAGTTCACCTGCTGTAACTGGGATCTTCACTCAAGCACTGGTGTGACTGAACACATAAGGACTTTTATGGACTTGCTTATGGATTTATGTTTTTAGATCCCATCCTAATTTATACATTTTTGATTGGTGTCTACTCCTATATACGCATATTGTTTTAGTGTATTTTTTACACTGCTTATTTATTTATTCAGTGCACTACTATATTTATTTATCAAGAATAACTCACCTGCATAAGTTTTTGGACTTTATTGGGACTTGTTTTCATCCATCACTTTTTTACCTTGCACAGAGATTGTTTTATAAATATTTTCATGCTATAATTTGTTTTATAGTTTTGCTGTGTTATATTTGTGTATATCTTTGCAGACACATACTATTTTTCACTTAGAGTTTTCTCACAACTCACACAGTGATCATTCAGCACATATCGAGCGCACCTATACCCTTCTTTTCATGTGTATATACTTTGATGTTAGAGCTTACCTATTCAATTTGGCGTCATTCTCCTTATTTATTGTACAAAAAATTCTTTGCATTAAAAAATGTATTTATTCTGTGAAATGCCACGTGCACATATGTTAATTTGTTCTTTTCCTTTTCCCTCCAAGTTTTTATGGGATACTCTTTTCTTGGGCACAAGAGTTATTTTTGTAGTCAGGCCAATGAGGACGTCGCCTATTTTTCGTGGAGGGTGGATGTAGCACCCCTCCTAGATAGGTTGCTAGGTTGTTAGGTAAGTTACATTTTTAGCTCCTCTGTATTCAGTGGAGCATTGTTGATTGCGCTTTGCTTGTTCTGGTCTTCACAGGCTGCAGTTTTGATTGTTTGAACATAATTCTGGACTATCCCATACAATTCCCTATATCTATCTAAGTTACCCCCAAAGAAAAAAGAAACAAAAAAAAAAGAAGAAAATACCCCAAGACTGTTTATTGAGCCAATTGGACTGACTGTTGCTGTGTGTCTGACTGCCTCTGTACTAACTGGATAGAACCTCGAGACCAAATCAGCGGATCCTTTAGGGGGTGAGTGCTACCGTTGTATGAATTGTTAAAAATGAATGCTTTAGGGAAGGAAACAAATAAGTCATATGAAATAAAATGTATCCAAGATAATATATATATATATTCTGAAATAATTTATTTTTCAAAGAGTGAATTAAAATATATCTTTGAATTCTTAAAGGTATTAGGAAAAAGTGGAAAAAGAAACGGGTATAGTATAGATCAAGAAGAAGATGAGTTAGGAAAGATGAGAAGAAGATAACAAGTGCAAAATATTCTAACATTTTGAATTAATTATTGTTATTTGCAAGATACTATAGCCAAGGTTTCCATGTTTCATTGAATAAATCATTCATTTTTCATATGTTCCCTACTGTTTCAGTCTAGTCACTGGATTACATCCTAAATCCAGGCAGTGCACTTAGGTCAAGGCATCTGCATTTCCCAATTGTGATCACAGTCTTATGTCTTACTAAAAACCTATAATTTTAAAGGCTAGGAACAACATAGCGAGCCTTCTAATTTTAGGGAAGGATGTGTGATCAATTCAAAATGTTGTCTTAGATGGTATTATCTGAGAAGTCCCAGTGGTCTTTTATATACAAATTATGTACGCTCAGAAATCACATATTTTTCTTTATGATTATTTCGTTTCCTACTGAGGTTTATTATTGAATGTTTCTCTTTGTTTCACGTATGCAGTAATGCTGATCCTACATCTATTTCATAGGTAATTGTCTGTAAAATAACTGTTTTGTAGAACTTAATGCCTCCAACATTAGCTGAAAACACAGAAGCCTAAAAATGACTTTGGCAACCCATAAGTCACTACCGACTATCTTTCTTCAGTTATGACTTTTAACTTGCAGTTATATTTTTTAGGCTCAAACAAAAGTATTAAATTAATAATTGATATTAATGATAATAATCAATAATAGATGTAAATCCTGTGCTACCAATACTACAGTGTATTTAAATAAAGTGAAATCTGTCTGACAGAGGAACAAACAATGGTTTCTTCAGAATAACAAAAGAAAGTGGAGAGGAGCCATTATAGAGATACTCCTAGAGGCTGTGCTGGATCCATCCATCCGTCCAGGGGATATTGCCTCAGCTTAAGGCTTGTTTTTATCCTTGATTTGGTGAGTGCATCCCCATAGGGGGTTTTTCTTCAGAGAGCACTTGGGCACTTATGAGGATCACTTGAGCACCTTTTCAGCACCTTAGTTCCATTCAAGGGAACCATTTTGGACAGCACTTTAATTCAATATTTTTGCACTACTGCATATGGTTGCACTATGGACAATTCATGATTGCTCTTTATTTATGCACTTTAATATATATGAATTCTGTATCTATTGATCACATTATGCACTTTATTTTGTATATATTTTATAATTTTTGATTACACTATACACGGATTAATTTATTAATATTCACATCATATGTATTTATATACCTGTTAGCGCTGCCTTTTGATTGATTTTACCAATTATCTCATAGTTCTCCTCGTGCACCAGAGCTTCCAACTCACCGATTTTGCTTGGCAGACTTCTGGCATTGGTGAACAAACACTTTAAATCGTTATCCCATTTTGCACACTTATTTTGCATGTTTTTAATTTTGGTACAAATAGTACCATTTCCAATGGTTGTTTGTAACATGGGAACCTTCTTATCCTCTGCCATAACTCTCCCCCATCTTTCCCCATTCCACCCACCAATAGGGGCTGACCCCTGTCTGACCTGTCTGCCCCATTATAATCTAATTCACCCTCCCCCTCAATCCTAGTTTAAAAACTCCTCCAGCCTTTCCATAAACCTCTCCCCCAGCACAACAGACCCCCTTCCATTTAGATGCAAACCATCTTTAGCATATAGGTTGCACCCCAATGAAAAGTGAGCCCAGTGCTCTAAAAACCCAAATCCCTCCGTCTTACACCAGGTCTTTAGCCATGCATTCAGCTCTCTAATCTCCCCCTGTATTTCCTGTGTTGCGCATGGCACAGGCAATATTTCAGAGGGTGGTGGGTTTTCACATTGAAGTTGAAGAAATCTTGCATTTTGTGGAGCACCAGTTTGATTTTATCATATATGGACACTCTTGATTGATGCATTATGGACTTTTGAAACACACCATTCACTTAATATCTAACATTTGTTTGATTGTAATTTTATTTATTTTAGTTGGATTCATATATTTGTTTTAGCGCACCCTATTTTATCATAATATTTCAGAGAATATAACCTTGGAGGTCCTTCCCTTCAACTTGCAGCCTAGTTCATTAAATTGGTTCTTAAGGAGCCTCCACCTTCCATATATTCTGTCATTGGTTTCGATGTGGACCAAGACAGCTGGGTCATGCCCAGCCCCTCCCAGTAATTAATCAACCCGGTCCACCACATGCCGTTTGTATTTAGCCCCCTTTACTCTGATACCCCTAACTAAAATCTTGTGGAACCAATTGCCTTCAGAAGTCAGCTAATTAGTAAATAAAGTCCACCTGTGTGTAATTTCATCTCAGTATAAATACAGATGTTCTGTGAAGCCCTCAGAGGTTTGTTGGAAAACCTTAGTGAACAAACAGTATCATGAAGGCCAAGGAACACATCAAACAAAAAGTTGTGGAGAATTTTAAAGCAGGTTTAGGTTATAAAAAAAAATATAGCACTGAACATCTTACGGAGCACTGTTCAAACCACCTACTAAAAATGGAAAGAGTATGGCAGAACTGAAAACCTATCAAGACATGGCCGTCCACCTAAACTGACAGGCTGGGCAAGGAGAGCATTAATCAGAGAAGCAGCCAAGAGGCCCATGGTAACTCCTGGGGAGCTGCAGAGATCCACAACTCAAGTAGGAGAATCTATCCACAGGACAACTATTAGTCATGCAATCCACAAATCTAGCCTTTATGGAAGAGTGGCAAGAAGAAAGCCATTGATGAAAAAAAGCCATAAGAAGTCCCATTTGCAGTATGCAAGAGGTATGTGGTGGACACAGTAAACATGTGGAAGAAGATGATCTGGTCAGATGAGACCAATATTGAACTTTTTGGCCTAAAAGCAAAACGCTATGTGTGGCAGAAAACTTACACTGCACATTACCCTGAACACACCGTCCCCACTGTAAAAACATGGTGTTGGCAGCATCATGTTGTGGGGATGCTTTTCATCAGCAGAGACAAGGAAGCTGGTCAGAGTTGATGAGAAGATGGATGGAGCCAAATACAGGGCAATCTTAGAAGAAAACCTGTTAGGTTCTGCAAAATACTAGAGACTGGGGCGAAAGTTCACCTTACAGCAGGACAACGACCCGAAACATACAGCCACAGCTAAAATAGAATGATTTAGATCAAAGCATATTTATGTGTTAGACTGGGCCAGTCAAAGTCCAGACCTAAAGCCAATTGAGAATCTGTGGCAAGACTTAAAAATTGCTGTTTACAGATGCTCTGCATCCAATCTGACAGAGCCTGAACTATTTTACAAAGAAGAATGATCTTGATCCAGCTTGCTTCCAACCATTCCTGTCTGCTACTTGTCCTGACCCCTGGCTTCACCTCGGATTCTGTCTCTGCCTGCTGCACCTGTTGATCCTGCATCTGTTGCTGACTCTGCCTGTGACCCGACTACGCTGCTGTCTGCCCTACATGCCCGATCTGTCCGTCTGTTACCGACCCGGCTCGTCTGACCCTGCTTCCTGCTCTTTCAGCCTGCTACAGCTCCTTCAGTCCAGCTCAGCATCTTCTGGCACCTGCTTCCTACTGTGCATCCACAGTCTGTTATCAGCCAAGCCAGTCTGCCTGCTTCCAGCTATCCTACTGGCACGTCTGCCTGCTGTCTTATCTGCCTGCTGTCAGATACTCCTGGCTTCCTTCCCAGCTACTACCTGCACAGACTACTGGAATGATCTTAGGCGCTCTTACTCCACTGTACTCCAGCGGCTACTGTTTCACTACCAGTGGCCCTCGAGCTGGAGCTGTACAAGAGGCCTTCCTCCACACGTCAGGCTCACCAACAAGGTACGTGACAGATATAAATACTTTTTCAAGGCACTGTATATGCTTCTGTTAGTTTAGTTAAGCCTGTGCCTTTTGGTCTGGGATTCTATAGCTAGTTTTAGCTCAGGGTTGAATAATCAGCATAGGCTACAGACAGGTTAGACATCTGATGGCCACTCCTGGTAATTAGAGGTTCATTTGCTTGACAGATTAGAAGCTAATAGGGACTAAATGCCCCTACCGCAATCAGAAAATCGTACGAAAAATACAGTTTTCGAATTGATCGTACAATAATCTGGTCGTTAGTTAACACAGCTTTCGAGAGCCGATCATGACAATTCGTCTCATATTATCCAATCAGCAAGCATGAAGATTTTTCTTGTACAATACCAGATTGTACGATTTTCATTCAATCAGTACAGTTGTTGTTCAAAATATACAATGCAAAAACACTACAACACATTACATCACTTCCGAATTTTTATTCTGTGGTACAAGAATTTTTGTAATTTAGTAATCTCTTCATTTTTTAAATGAGCCAAAAAAAGGACGATCATTCATCCAGTAATCTCATTGTGTGTACTAGGCTTTAGACACAGAGTAGCTAGGTTGACTCTGAGTTCCAGTACCACACCACGGTTTCTGCTGGTGGGAAGCGCAATCCTGACTGGTAGGACATTGGCTGGATAATGTCTCCATCACTTCTGCTGTTGTCTTCAGTGTCAAGATGGACACTGCAATGCGATCCTACTCAGGGGTCCCTGCAACTGAAGTTTGCTGCAAGATTCATTTGGAGATATCTCTGTTATTAATTACACTGCTTAAAGAAATAAAAGGAATACTTTTTAATCAGACCATAGCATCAAGTGAAGTAAACACCTGGGATATTGATCTGGTCAGTTAAGTAGCAGAGGGGGTTGTTAATCAGTTTCAGCTGCTTTGGTGCTAATGAAATTAACAACAGATGCACTAGATGGGTAACAATAAGACGACCTCCAAAACAGAAATGGTTTAACAGGTGGAGGCCACTGACATTTTTTTTCCCTACTCATCTTTTCTGACTGTTTTTCCCTAGTTTTGCATTTGGCTAGGGTCAGTGTCACTACTGGTAGCATGAGGCGATACCTGGACCCTATAGAGGGTCCAACTCCTCCATCATGGCACATCAATACGTGCCATTGCCATAAGGTTTGCCGTGTCTCCCAACACAGTCTTAAGAGCATGAAGGAGATTCGAGGAGACAGGCTCTAGGAGAGCTGGACAGGGTTGTAGAATGTCCTTAACCCATCAGCAGGACTAGTATCTGCTCCTTTGTGCAAGGAGGAACAGGATGAGCACTGCCAGAACCCTACAAAATTACCTCCATCAGGTCACTGGTGTGAATGTCTCTGACCAAAAGTGCTCTGTGCTTTCTTCAATTAAAAATTAATACAATACTGTGTTTCATAATGTCCATATACATAAATCCAAACGGTAAGGTGCAATTCTATTCAATATCTTCAAAAGTGCTCTCATGCAAAGGAAAAGTGTTGTGACTTTCTACTTCCACCAGGTGTCACATCTAGGTGCTCTGGACTCTCACCTTAATAAGGTGTATATTGCGCCTATTCAGGGCCGGCCCTACCATGGGTCCCGGTGGGACCATGGGACCCAGGCGGCACTTAGAGAGGGGCGGCCCCCGGCCGCCTCTTCTCTTCGGCTATTGCTAAAAAAAAAAAAAAAAAGGTCCGCGGCTGGCCTGACATGCACACTGCGCATGTGCCGCCGGCCACCGCCGCTCGGAAAAGCCCGTAAAAGTTCGGCTATTTCCGGGAATAGCCGAACATGTACGGACTTCACCGAGCGGCGGCGGCGGGCGGCACATGCGCAGTGTGCATGTCAGGCCAGCCGCGGACCTTGTGCCGACGTTCGTTTCCCCAGGCACTCGGCTCTGATCGGAACTCCGCCTCCCCAGCACACATGGATTCCGCCCCTCCAGCTTCCTCCAGCCTTCTGAACTCCAGCTCCGCCTCCCCAGCCATTTTTAAAACCTAAGGCGCCCTTTAGGAACAGGTAAGTGAGACTGCTCCATACACAGCCACACTACCTGCCATTATGTGGGGCTGCATGCATGCTACAGAAGATGCAGTGCTGCGGGCATGGTACATGCCCACAGCACTGCATCTCCTGTAGTATGCCCGCAGACCCGCATTCTCCTGCACCATGCCCGCACCCTGCATTCTCTTGTACCATGCCCGCACCCTGCATTCTCCTGCACCATGCCCGCAGCCCCGCATTCTCCTGCACCATGCCTGCAGCCCCGCATTCTCTTGTACCATGCCCGCAGCCCCGCATTCTCCTGCACCATGCCCGCACCCTGCATTCTCCTGCACCATGCCCGCACCCTGCATTCTCTTGTACCATGCCCGCACCCTGCATTCTCCTGCACCATGCCCGCAGCCCCGCATTCTCCTGCACCATGCCTGCAGCCCCGCATTCTCTTGTACCATGCCCGCAGCCCCGCATTCTCCTGCACCATGCCCGCACCCTGCATTCTCCTGCACCATGCCCGCACCCTGCATTCTCTTGTACCATGCCCGCACCCTGCATTCTCCTGCACCATGCCCGCAGCCCCGCATTCTCCTGCACCATGCCCGCAGCCCTGCATTCTCCTGCACCATGCCCGCAGCACCACATTCTCCTGTACCATGCCCGCAGCCCTGCATTCTCCTGTACCATGCCCGCAGCCCCGCATTCTCCTGTACCATGCCCGCAGCCCTGCATTCTCCTGTGCCATGTCCGCCACCCTGCGTTCTTCTGTACCATGCCCGCAGCCCTGCATTCTCCTGTACCATGCCCACACCCCTGTTTTCTCCTGTACCATGCCTAGAGCCCTGCATTCTCCTGTACCATGCCCGCAGCACTGCATTCTCCTGTACCATGCCCGCAGCACTGCATTCTCCTGTTCCATGCCCTCAGCCCTGCATTCTCCTGTACCATGCCCGCAGCTCTGCATTCTCCTGCACCATGCCCGCAGCACTGCATTCTCCTGTACCATGCCTGCAGCTCTGCATTCTCCTGTACCATGTCCGCAGCACTGCATTCTCCTGTACCATGCCCGCAGCACTGCATTCTCCTGTACCATGCCCTCAGCCCTGCATTCTCCTGTACCATGCCCGCAGCACTGCATTCTCCTGTACCGTGCCCTCAGTCCTGCATTCTCCTGAACCATGCCCGCAGCACTGCATTCTCCTGTACCATGCCCTCAGCCCTGCATTCTCCTGTACCATGCCCGCAGCCCTGCATTCTCCTGTACCATGTCCTAGGCCCTGCATTCTCCTGTACCATTCCTGCAGCCCTGCATTCTCCTGTACCATGCCTGCAGCACTGCATTCTCCTGTACCATGCCCTCAGCCCTGCATTCTCCTGTACCATGCCCGCAGCACTGCATTCTCCTGTACCGTGCCCTCAGCCCTGCATTCTCCTGTACCATGCCCTCAGCCCTGCATTCTCCTGTACCATGCCCTCAGCCCTGCATTCTCCTGTACCATGCCCGCAGCCCTGCATTCTCCTGTACCATGTCCTAGGCCCTGCATTCTCCTGTACCATTCCTGCAGCCCTGCATTCTCCTGTACCATGCCCGCAGCACTGCATTCTCCTGTATCATGCCCTCAGCCCTGCATCCTCCTGTACCATGCCCGCAGCACTGCATTCTCCTGTACCATGCCCGCAGCCCCGCATTCTCCTGTACCATGCCCGCAGCCCCGCATTCTCCTGTACCATTCCCGCAGCCCTGCATTCTCCTGTACCATTCCCGCAGCCCTGCAGGGCACTGTGGCATTATAGACAGTAGAAAGCCTGGTGCGCTCATCTGCCCAGTGTCAACTGCTCTGTCCTGCTCTTGCTGTCACTCCGTACACACTCACACCCCTCTGACTGCTTTCATAGTCCTATAGAATGTGGGGGCCTTTTGGAGGGCGTGAATTTTTTTTTTTTTGGGGGGGGCAGCATTTCATTCTCGGACCCAGGCAGCACAATGTCTTGGGCCAGCCCTGCGCCTATTATATACAACTTGGTCTCCGAATCGATAGTTGAGGGCTTTTTTATCGTTCCGATATCCTGTTATGACCACGGGTGTTTCCTGTCTTGTCCGTGTCTGGGGGGTTATATGCTTTCTAGCGTCCTTAACTCCTTATCGTACCTCGGGCTGTGACATGTTGCCGCTCTGGGTGATTCTCGGTCCGAGAATCAACCAGAGCGGCAACATGTCACAGCCCGAGGTACGATAAGGAGTTAAGGACGCTAGAAAGCATATAACCCCCCAGACACGGACAAGACAGGAAACACCCGTGGTCATAACAGGATATCGGAACGATAAAAAAGCCCTCAACTATCGATTCGGAGACCAAGTTGTATATAATAGGCGCAATATACACCTTATTAAGGTGAGAGTCCAGAGCACCTAGATGTGACACCTGGTGGAAGTAGAAAGTCACAACACTTTTCCTTTGCATGAGAGCACTTTTGAAGATATTGAATAGAATTGCACCTTACCGTTTGGATTTATGTATATGGACATTATGAAACACAGTATTGTATTAATTTTTAATTGAAGAAAGCACAGAGCACTTTTGATTGATTTTGAAGAAATATTTATATTGAGTCAATTGGATATTTATTTATTTTATTTGGAACACAAGCACCCAGCACTTTTTGATATATATAGAGACAGATTGGAACCATTTAATTATTTATTTATATCTTGTATTATATTTAATCACGGTACAATTTTAAGTGACCAACTATTTCTCAGCTAAAAAAGAACACATTTTTATTCAAGGATTATATACAGATTCACATCAGTTTATAAGGCATTTGTATTTTCACTTCCGAAGCGCGCCACAAACACACAATATTTTTACCTATATAAACTGGTTTCTGGTACCAGCACCGTGGGGCTGCAGTAAGAAGGAAAATATACACCACCTCAGATAGCGCAGGAACCACCCATACATATTAAGAATGTCTCCGACCAAACAATCAGAAACAGTCTTCATGAGGGTAGACTGAGGGCCGGTGTCCTCTAGTGGACCCTGTGCTTACTGTCCGGTACCGTGGAGCTTGATTGGCATTTGCCATCGAGCACCAGAATTAGCAGGTTCGCCACTGGCGCCCTGTGCTTTTCACAGATGAGAGCAAGTTAATGCTGAGCACATGTGAAAGATGTGAAAGGGTCTGGAGAAGCAGCGGAGAACATTATACTGCCTGTAACAGTGCTCAGCATGACCGTTTTGGTGGTGGGTCAGTGATGGTCTGGGGAGGCATATCCATGGAAGGACACACAGACCTCTACAGGCTAGATAATGGCACCCTGACTGCCATTAGGTATCAGAATAAAATCCTTGGACCCTTTGTCAGATCCTACGCTGGTGCAGTGAGTCCTGGGTTTCTCCTGGTGCACGACAACGTCTGTCCTTATGTGGCGAGAGTATGCAGCCAGTTTCTGGAGAATGAAGGAATTCATACCATTGAAGGGCCCTCACGCTCGCCCGGCCTAAATCCAATAGAACACCTCTGGGACAATATGTTTTAGTCCATCCAACGCTGCCAAGTTGCACCTCGGTCTGTTTAGGAGCTCAGTGATGCCCTGGTCCAGATCTGGGAGGAAATACCCCAGGACACCATCCGCTGTCTCATTAGGAGGATGCCCCGACGTTGTCAGACATACATACAAGCATGTGGGGGCCATACAAACTACTGATTACCATTTTGAGTTGCTGCAATTAAATTTCAGCAAAATGGTCTAGCCTGCTGCATAATTTTTTTCACTTTGATTTTCGGGGTGTCTTTGAATTGAGCCCTCTCTAGGTTGATCATTTTCATTTCCATCAAACGATGTGGTATCTTTTCAGTACTAGCACATTACCCAGTTTAGATATCCAGCATGATATTTTTCCCTATTGAGATCTGATATGTTTTGAAAGTGTTCCTTTAATTTGTTTGAGCAGTGTATATATACCCAGGTATATGTTCACAATCCCACCAGGATTCCTATCGGGCCCTTCTCTAATAATACCTGTTTGTACATTGGATGTATGTACTATTATTAATCTTTTCTCATATGAAGCTTGTATTATTTCTATACTGGTAGGCATATATATACTTATGGTAATGATATATTCTGGTTGCAGTAATCCCAATTACTTTGATTAGATCAGTGCTCTCAAACCTTTTTATCGCCGCGGACCGGTCAAAGTTTGATCATTTTTCCGTGGCCCGCTGGGAGGGGGACGTCAGTGCAGAGTGACCAGCATGTCCCCAATCAATGCAGAGTGCCCACAGCATTGCCCCCAATCAATGCAGAGTGCCCACAGCATTGCCCCCAATCAATGCAGAGTGCCCACAGCATTGCCCCCTATCAATGCAGAGTGCCCACAGCATTGCCCCCAATAAATGCAGAGTGCCACAGCAATGCCCCCAATAAATGCAGAGTGCCACAGCAATGCCCCCAATAAATGCAGAGTGCCACAGCATTGCCCCCAATAAATGCAGAGTGTCACAGCAATGCCCCCAATAAATGCAGAGTGCCACAGCAATGCCCCCAATAAATGCAGAGTGCTACAGCAATGCCCCCAATAAATGCAGAGTGCCACAGCATTGCCCCCAATAAATGCAGAGTGTCACAGCATTGCCCCCAATAAATGCAGAGTGCCCACAGAATTGCCCCCAATAAATGCAGAGTGCCCACAGAATTGCCCCCTTTCAATGTAGAGATGCCAGCGTGCCACCTTTCAATGCAGAGTGCCAGCATTCCCCCCACGAGACCCGTCCGTGCACTTACCTCACTTCTCTTCAGTTCAGTCCTCGGCTTCCCGCGTCTCCTCAGTCCTCCTGCGGCGCCTCCTCCTCGGCCAATGGCGTGGGGTTTTCCTTTCGGCCAATCAGGAAGCGGGAGGACCCGCTCCCTGATTGGCCAGGAGGAGGATCAATGTGATAATAGCGAATTTTCATTCGCTATTGTCACAATGGGCGGGCTCGGGGGGGGGGGGGCGCAATGCTCTGCGTCTCGGCCACCACAGTGAAATAATTTAAAGTTCCTCGGGCGGCCCGGTACCGTTTGATCCATGGACCGGTACCGGTCCGTGGCCCGGGGAACACTGGATTAGATAACTGATTCATTTCCTAGGAAGGGAATCCCCTCTGTTCTCATAGGCTCTGTCACAGGTGGAGACACTGCCAACTTTATTATCAAACCCACTCTTCCTCTTAGCGAAGGTTCTGGTTCTCTTATTTACCTACAGGTTTACGGCAATATCCTGTTTAGGGAGGGTCATTTCTCATAACCCCCCCAAAAGCGGACTCCATACTGCAGCGCAGTGGCGCCGTCCCCCCATCCAATGCGTCCGGCCCCATAATCTGCATGCAGGGGCGCCGGACGCATGGAGTTCAATGGGGATTTTTTTTTTGGCATCACCTGATTAGAGCCAGAGGCTCTAATAGGGCGATGCAAAGGGTGGACCCGGGGGGCAGAGCAGTGCGTCCCGAGCCCACCCATTGTGTGACAATAGCGAATGAAAATTCGCTATTGTCACACCGATCCTCCTCCTGGTCAATCAGGAAGCGCGTCTGATACGCGCTTCCTGATTGGCCACAAGGCAAACCCCATGCCATTGGCCAAGGAGGAGGTGGGAGCGGAAGGACTGTAGGAGACGCGCCGCCGGTCATCGGGACTGAGGAGAAGCCGCCCGCCGCCGCCGCTGCTGCTCCAGGTAAGTAAGGGGGCATGTACGCTGATCTCTGCATTGGGAGAATGGTATGCTGGTCACTGCATTGAAGGGGGCATGTATGCTGGTCTCTGCATTGAGGGCATGTATGCTGGTCACTGCATTGAAGGGGGCAGGCACGCTGATCTCTGCATTGGGGGCATGTATGCTGGTCACTGCATTGGGGGCACGCACACTGATCTCTGCATTGGGGGAATGGTATGCTGGTCACTGCATTGAAGGGGGCAGGCACGCTGATCTCTGCATTGGGGGCATGTATGCTGGTCACTGCATTGGGGGCATGTACGCTGATCTCTGCATTGGGGGAATGGTATGCTGGTCACTGCATTGAAGGGGGCATGTATGCTGGTCTCTGCATTGGGGGCATGTACGCTGATCTCTGCATTGAAGGGGGCATGTATGCTGGTCACTGCATTGAAGGGGGCATGTACGCTGGTCACTGCATTGAAGGGGGCATGTACGCTGGTCACTGTGCATTGAAAGGGGGCACGCTGGTCACTGTGCATTGAAAGGGGGCACGCTGGTCACTGTGCATTAATAGGGGGCAAGCTGGTCACTGTGCATTAAAAGGTAGCACGCTGGTCACTCTGCATTGAAAGGGGGCACGCTGGTCACTGTGCATTGAAAGGGGGCACGCTGGTCACTGTTCATTAAAAGGTAGCACGCTGGTCACTCTGCATTGAAAGGGGACACGCTGGTCACTCTGCATTGAAAGGGGGCACGCTGGTCACTCTGCATTGAAAGGGGGCACACTGGTCTCTCTGCATTGAAAGGGGGCACAATATACCTTAATTACTGAAGGCCCCTTTCACACTTTTACGACCTCAAAGTCAAGCAATTTTTTACAGCGTTTTTTGCCGCAAAGCAATGCCTATTACATTTTTCTGTTTGCGCCCCCCCCCCCCCAAATTTTGAGCACCAGCCGCCACTGCTGCAGCGACAATTGCAGCCTCATTGCCCATGGACTAACAGCCGCCCTCGTGCTAAAGCGATGTATTTAACCATCGGGTGCTATGTGAACAAATCTATACAGCCATGAGTCACTGACCCAAAACAGGTATGCAGATCAATATATGTTCTAACTATGCTTTATTTGCTACATGCTTGTTTTCGGTCTGTAATTTAGAGACAGGCAGAAAACGACATTTTCAGAATGATGTCAGGAATGGCAGGCCACACAATTCTCTCGCTATATAATCGCATTTATCACACTCCTGCCATTCTCAATACAGCCGATCAGGTATTCAATTGTTGCCTTCTCGCACCTGTCTTAGCAATGCCAAGGTGAGAGCTGTCAAAACAAGCTGGCCCCAGCCAATCAGCTCTCTCCTCTCACCTAGCAGCCGCGGGTAAATGACGTCCTGTGATTGGCAGGCGGCGTCCAAGCTCTCCAGTGGCTGCGTTCAGCGCGGAGGGCGGGGCCGGGGAGACAGCAGGGAAGTGTTTAGCTCCTCACCTCAGTGCTTCCGGTACACCGGATTCTTCTGTGTGTGAGGCGGCGCTGTACCGGCTCCGGGGGGGTGGCTGCCGGTAGGAATGAGTCAGTGCGGGACGGGAGCGGATGTGTCAGCTGTTCCGCTATGGCTGAGGTGCCGGGTGCGGTGCTGTCACCTTTAGAGAATGCCGGAGGGACGGCGGTGGGGCGGACGCCCGGCACGGGGGCTGCGGAGGAGGTCAGCAGCAGCTCAGCGTGTGAGGAGGGTGACACCGAGCCGGTTACCGGGAGTCCGAGGGCTGCTGGGCAGGCTGAGGAGGAGGAGACGGGCACCATGTCTCTCCTCAGAATAGAAGAGAAGTACTTCGCGGGTCAGTACCGCGCTATAGACCAATTCGTCACTGACTTCAGGAGCATGCTGGAGGGCTGCTACCGGCTGTACGGCGCTGACCAATGGCTGTCCAAGCAAGCCCAGAAGCTGGAGCTCATGCTGGAGCAGAAGCTGGCACTGCTGCCCCGGTGAGTCAACACTAGGAAGCCTGACAGCTGTGCAGCCTGACCAGGGAGGAGGGCTTATTATACTGTGTACACTTTATCAATGGGCAGTACTGCTCATCTACTTCTTATATACACTCACAGCTGTGCAGCCTGACCAGGGAGGAGGGGTATTATACTGTGTACACTTTATCAATGGGCAGTACTGCTCATCTACTTCTTATATACACTCACAGCTGTGCAGCCTGACCAGGGAGGAGGGGTATTATACTGTGTACACTTTATCAATGGGCAGTACTGCTCATCTACTTCTTATATACACTCACAGCTGTGCAGCCTGACCAGGGAGGAGGGGTATTATACTGTGTACACTTTATCAATGGGCAGTACCGCTCATCTACTTCTTATATACACTCACAGCTGTGCAGCCTGACCAGGGAGGAGGGCGTATTATACTGTGTACACTTTATCAATGGGCAGTACTGCTCATCTACTTCTTATATACACTCACAGCTGTGCAGCCTGACCAGGGAGGAGGGCTTATTATACTGTGTACACTTTATCAATGGGCAGTACCGCTCATCTACTTCTCACATAAACTCAGTTGTGCAGCCTGACCAGAAAGAGGTTCTTATACAGACACCTGCTATAGGTCATTGATAAAGGAAAAGGAATTGGCAGAACTCCAGGTTGAGTCAAAATCCAGATTTATTGACTGGACATCCAAATATGACAATCGTGACAAGGTAGACACGTTTCACACACTGACTGTGTGCTTAATCATTACCTAATCGTAATGATTAAGCACACAGTCAGTGTGTGAAACGCGTCTACCTTGTCACGATTGTCATATTTGGATGTTCAATCAATAAATTTGGATTTTGACTCAACCTGGAGTGCTGCCAATTCCTTTTCCTTTATCAAGTTTTCACGGAGGCGAGCCGGGGCATGCACCGGTGTGAGTCATCAGGCAATTACACCACCTTGAGCAGTGAGTTCTTGTCTCTTCAATTGCTATAGATCATTGGCAGCATCAGTCATCTACTTCACATGTATACACTCAGCTGTGCAACATGACCAGAGAGGAGTTCTTATACTGACATCTGCTATAGATCAAAAGCCAGCACCAGTCATCTTTTACTCTTTTACTTCTTGCATACTGTTCACATGCTGTGCAGCCTGACCAAGGAGCAGCATATGCACTCACAGCTGTGCAGCCTGACCAGGAAGGTGTTCCTTTACTGATGGCTGCGCAGCCTGACCAAGGGAGGATGTCTTCTGCTGTATACTCCTGATCAATGGGTAGCGCTGGTCATCTCCTAACCCTACCTTTTTTTTTATATAAATACACATGCTGTGCAGCCTGACCAGAAAGTAGCATATGCAACCTGACTAGGAAGGAGTTACAGTGCCTTGCGAAAAGTATTTGGCCTTGAACTTTGCAATCTTTTGCCACATTTCAGGCTTCAAACCTAAAGATATAAAACTGTAATTTTTTTGTGAAGAATCAACAAGTGGGACACAATCATGAAGTGGAACGAAATTTATGAGATATTTCAAACTTTAACAAATAAAAAACTGAAAAATTTGGGCGTGCAAAATTATTCAGCCCCTTTACTTTTAGTGCAGCAAACTCTCTCCAGAAGTTCAGTGAGGATCTCTGAATGATCCAATGTTGACATAAATGACTAATGATGATAAATAGAATCCACCTGTGTGTAATCAAGTCTACGTATCTGCCCCCGTTCACACTGGGGCGACCTCGGAGCGGCCGGCACGGACTTCATAACATTGAAGTCTATGCAGGTCGCTCCGGGTCGCCCCAAAGAAGCTCCGGACCCTTTTTCTAAGTCGGAGCGACTTGTGTCGCTCCTATTAGAACGGGGTCCGCAGCTTCTCTATGGAAGGCGACCTGTCAGGCGACCAGGTCGCCTGACAGGTCGCCCCAGTGTGAACGGGGGCTAAATGCACCTGCACTGTGATAGTCTCAGAGGTCCGTTTTTAAAGCGCAGAGAGCATCATGAAGAACAAGGAACACACCAGGCAGGTCCGAGATACTGTTGTGGAGAAGTTTAAAGCTGGATTTGGATACAAAAAGATTTCCCAAGCTTTAAACCTCCCAAGGAGCACTGTGCAAGGGATAATATTGAAATGGAAGGAGTATCAGACCACTGCAAATCTACGAAGACCTGGCCGTCCCTCTAAACTTTCAGCTCATACAAGGAGAAGACTGATCAGAGATGCAGCCAAGAGGCCCATGATCACTCTGGATGAACTGCAGAGATCTACAGCTGAGGTGGGAGACTCTGTCCAAAGGACAACAATCAGTCGTATACTGCACAAATCTGGCCTTTATGGAAGAGTGGCAAGAAGAAGCCATTTCTTAAAGATATCCATAAAAGTGTCATTTTAAAGTTTTCCACAAGCCACCTGGGAGACACACCAAACATGTGGAAGAAGGTGCTCTGGTCAGATGAAACCAAAATCAAACTTTTTGGCAACAATGCAAAACGTTATGTTTGGCGTAAAAGCAACACAGCTCATCACCCTGAACACACCATCCCCACTGTCAAACATGGTGGTGGCAGCATCATGGTTTGGGCCTGCTTTTCTTCAGCAGGGACAGGGAAGATGGTTAAAATTGATGGGAAGATGGATGGAGCCAAATACAGGACCATTCTGGAAGAAAACCTGATGGAGTCTGCAAAAGACCTGAGACTGGGACAGAGATTTGTCTTCCAACAAGACAATGATCCAAAACATAAAGCAAAATCTACAATGGAATGGCTCACAAATAAACATATCCAGGTGTTAGAATGGCCAAGTCAAAGTCCAGACCTGAATCCAATCGAGAATCTGTGGAAAGAACTGAAAACTGCTGTTCACAAACGCTCTCCATCCAACCTCACTGAGCTCGAGCTGTTTTGCAAGGAGGATTGGGCAAAAATTTCAGTCTCTCGATGTGCAAAACTGGTAGAGACATACCCCAAGCGACTTACAGCTGTAATCGCAGCAAAAGGTGGCGCTACAAAAGTATTAACTTAAGGGGGCTGAATAATTTTGCACGCCCAATTTTTCAGTTCTTTATTTGTTAAAGTTTGAAATATCCAATAAATTTCGTTCCCCTTCATGATTGTGTCCCACTTGTTAATTCTTCACAAAAAATTACAGTTTTATATCTTTATGTTGGAAGCCTGAAATGTGGCAAAAAGTTCAAGGGGGCCGAATACTTTCGCAAGGCACTATCTCTACAGCTGTGCAGCCTGACCAGGGGGGGGAGCGCGTACATTGACAGCTGTGCAGCCTGAACAGGGGGGAGCGCGTACATTGACAGTTGTGCAGCCTGAACAGGGGGGAGCGTGTACATTGACAGCTGTGCAGCTTGATCCAGGGGGGGGAGTATGTACATTGATAGCTGTGCAGCCTGACCTGCAAGAAGTCCAATGGATTTAGAAAATAATCACCCTCCCTTTTTTTTTTTTTTTTTTTAAATCCCATTTTGTTGCTTTGCAGCTTGAAATGAAGACACACTGTTGTTTTTGTTTTATCCAGCTGTATTTACCACTCAAGTGAAAAGCTATACCAGCAACATGTCAGAAAAAAAACTTCAAAAACAGAATCACGGAGTTGGGAAAAGGATCACTCTCCTCCTAAAAATGACTTGTAAACTCATTCAGGTGTAGCTAATCATCTTCTCAATGGCATACAAAGCCATTTGACTTTCAACTGTGGTCATTTTGATTAGCTCAGCATGAAAATAACTTTCCTGGACCGTTTCAGTCCCTGGTAGTGCAACAGAAGCAATCCACTATGGGCAAGGCACTGTAAAAAGATCTCTGGGCTAAAGTTGTGGACAGGCACAGGTCAGTGATGGATACAAAAAATGTCAGACTTTATCAATGCGATAAAGCATCGAATCGAAGCATAGTGGAAGTCTAGTATTAGGAAGTGGAAGTTATTTGGTACAACACAGATCCTCCCGGGATCAGGACGTCACTCCAAACTGGATGAAAGAGCCAGGAGAAGACTGGTCAGAGAGGCTACCTAGAGGCCTACAGCAAGTCTGAAGCAGTTGTAGGAATTTGACAGAGTGGTCATTGTGTGCATGTGACAACCATATCACAATTTCTCCACAAATGTGGCTTGTATGGGAGGGTTGCAAGAACAAAGCCATTCCTTTAGAAAGGCCACATGGAGTCGCCACTGAGCTTTACCAAAACTCACCTCGAAGATTCTGAGACCACATGGAAAAATGTGTTCTGGCCAGATGAGACTAAAATTCGTATATGTGGCCTCTACACCAAACATTATGGTGAAAATTCAATACAGCTCACCATCCAAAAAATGCCATTCCTATAGTAAAGCATGGAGGTGGTAATATCCTGTTATGAGGGTGTTTCTCTGCAGCAGGGACTGGAGCACTTGTCAGCCATCAAATTCTTGAGGAAAATCTGCTGCCCTCTGCCAGAAAGTTGCCAATGGGAAGAAGGTTTAGCTTCCAACATGACAATGACCCAAAGCACACAGCAAAAATGACCACACAGTGGTTGAAGGAGAAAAAGGTGAATGACCTTGCACGGCCCAGTCAGAGCCCAGACTTAAAGTGGTTGTAAAGTCAGAAGTTTTTTTTTTTTTTTTTTTTTATCTTAATTAGGATAAAAGGGCTTCTGTGTGCAGCAGCCCCCTAATACTTACCCGACCCCCCCCCCCTCCTCTTGATCCAGCAATGTTCACGAATGCCTTGGTTGTCCGGGACTCTCCCTCCTGATTAACTGAGACACAGCAGTAGTGCCATTGGCTCCCACTGCTGTCACTCAAACTCAGCCTATGAGGGGGGAGAGGGGGTGGGCTGAACCACAGCTCTGTACCTGAATGGATACAAGGAGTTGCTGCTCCACTTGGGTGCCCCCATAGCAAGCTGCTTGCTGTGGGGGCACTCAACGGGAGGGAGAGGCCAGGAGCTCCAGCCAGGGACCCAAGGAGAGGAGGATCTGGGCTGCTCTGTGTAAAACCACTGCACAGAGCAGGTAAGTATAACATTGTTATTTAATTAAAAAACAAAAGAAAAGACTTTCACTTAAAATCCTATTTAAAATCTGTGGAATGACTTGAAGACTGCAGTCCACAAGCAGTCGCCATCAAATTTTACTGAACTTGAGTGGTTCTGCAAAGAATTGGGGGCAAATATTGTAAGTCTAGATGTGCAAAGTTAGTAGAGACAACCCAACAGACTCAAGGCTGTAATTAAAGCAAAAGGTGGTTCAACAAAACTCTGACACAATGGAGTGATCCTTTTTCCAACTTGGTAAGTCTGCTTTTTTCATTTTTTTTTTTTTTTTTTTTTTTTTTTTTAGGACTCAAAAGTTCTTTCACTTGGAAGTTATAAGTTGCACAGTAAACACAGCTGCATAAAACAAAAACTGTGTCTGTCTTCATTTCAAGCTTCAAAGAAACAAAATGTGATTTGTCCAAAGGGGGGTGATTCTTTTATATACCCACTGTACATACGTTGTTAGCTGTGCAGCCTGACCCAGGGAGATGTTCCTATACTAACACCTGCTATAGATCAATGGTCCGCACCAATCATCTCTTCCCCCATACCTACTTCTACATACACTTGTCACTGGCTGTGCAGCTTCCACTCCAAGTAAAATGAGTTCACAGAGCTTAAAGTGGTTGTAAACCCTTACATATACCCAGCGAAGTGACTGGCCTCAGGTGATTCACTGACATGAAACAAATCCTCCTGCATAAGTTGTACCTGTTTTATCTTCTGTCTTCTCTTCTCAACATCTGTTCAAAATTCATACAGCCTGTCCAAGTTTCCAGAAAGCAGGAAGCAGGGGGTGGGGAGCTAAAGTTGCAGCTCAGTGAGAAGAGCTGATGGAGAAAAGGGACCCCCCCCCCTTCACACAGCACACAACAACAGAGCTGCCAATCGCAGGCTGTGTGCTGGAAATACCCCATGCAGATAGCAGAGGAAGGAAGCATCAGACAGAAATTACATAGTGCTCTGAATTAAGACAAGTACACACTATAGAAGGATATGCTTTGTTCATATTTTATGTCAGGTTTACAACCACTTTAACATCTCACATTTTAAATGACTGATTTTCCTAGTTTGTGGGCATGTTGACGCCTAACTGAACTTGCAGTTTAAATCCGCAAATAAACAAGTTAAGTACATCAACTTTGCTGATTTGCAGAGTTCTAGGTCTAAATTAGCAGAAGACCTGTTGAACTTCTGCAGGGAGACCACTACTTATACACACAGAGCAAGGGTTCATCTTTGCAGCATACATTTTCGGGCTCATGCACAGGGGCAATTAGGGCCATGCACTGCCCAAGTTAGTGTATTTCTGTGGCAGATGTGACCAGGTGTTTATCAGCCAGAGACAAGAAGCCTGTAGAAATCAATGGCCATGTGATGGTGTTTGCATGAGTACATGAAGC
This sequence comes from Pelophylax lessonae, assembly GCF_965119305.1. NCBI lineage: Eukaryota > Metazoa > Chordata > Amphibia > Anura > Ranidae > Pelophylax > Pelophylax lessonae. The sequence continues at coordinate 381,147,620 of NC_138768.1, read as the reverse complement.
CATTACCTGCGGTTAGGAATGGATGTGCCAGCCCCAGAAATGAACTATCTGCATCCAGGGGCACACATCCATTCCTAACCCTAGATAGTGGCTACAATCAAACAGCCACAGACTGTTAGACTTTGGTTGGTTTGTACAGGCTTCCTGTGCATGGCTGATCAGAAAGATCTGGTTAGAACTGCTGCAAAAATGCACTGATATGGGCAATGCATGGCCCAAATTGTATCTGTGCGCATGAGCTCCTACTCAGATTGTGGCTGCTTTTTAGTAAGATTATGAGCATCTTTTGTTTTTTCTGTACCTGGAATCTTTTAAGGGGTTTGAACTGAAAGTTTAGTTGGGCTTTAAAGCTGAACTCTGGAATGAGGCTACATTCACACAGATATTTAGCCTAGTGAAATTTGGAGTGGCAGGAATTTTCTGATTGCTTCTAGGTTAAATGCTATATAGAAATAAAAAAAAAAAAAGGGAGGGGGAGGGAAGAGAAGGGAAAGGGGAAATAGGGGGGTAAATTGAGTTTAGGTCTCGAACTCTGGGTTGGCGGCCACACTTTTTTGTTTTTAGTTCATGCTGGGAGAGTTCAAGTCCTGATAGGTTGATGAATAGAAGAAAGCAGTCCAAGAAGTGCACGTATCCTGGAACCTCTTCCCCATTGATGGATGGAGGAAGCAAGGTCCTGTATTTGTTGAATTTCATTTTAATTAAGCTAACCTTAAGAATTTTTTTTTTTTTTTGGGGGGGGGGGGGGTACCAGACTGTTTCCACCTTTTTATAGGTATGCAAACCCGTGTGGCATTAAGAAGAGGAACAGCCCGAGGGATTTTTTTGTAACAAATTAGTGGAATATAGTTAACGTGAAGCAAGTAATTCATGGCCTAGGTCCATCAATGGTGCACAAACTTTTGTACTACAGTAGTGTTATAACACCTGAGACAGTGTCCATTTAAAATGTACTACTCCTCCCAAACATCAGACTCATTGCCCTCCTAGTATTGTATATCAGAGCTAATCTTGGTTTGAAGGGGAAGAAGATTAGCCCTGTACATTTTATCGGGGTCAGCTGTGAGGCTGATGGGCAGGTATTTAAAGTTGGAACAGGCCCACTGAAAAAAGAAAGGGTTGTCTAATGCCTCGTACACACGCGTAGATAGTTGGCCGTGAATTTTCGGCCAGCGTCCGATCGGCAGATTTTCGGCTTGTTAGTATGATGCTTTCGACAACCGACTCCGACTTTTCGGCCGAATAAAATCTGGTGTGCAGGCTATAAAATTTTTGTTGGCTTTGGCCGTCAACACAACGGACGATTTTCCGTCAGTCAGTACAGATTTAGGCAGACAAAAATCTGATGAGCAAGACTGGGCATGCTCAGAGAAGAAAAAACACACAGAAAGTAAAGCAGCACATGACATCACTTCTGAAGTTGGTTTTTGTTGGCCGAGAAAATTTGTGCGCAGTCTAGAGCACATTTCAACCAACACAACAACACTGGACAAAAGACCAAGGCATTCGATTACCTGCTCTAGAGGGTTTGATGGAGATGTTAAGTGCGTCTGAATTGACATTGTTTATTAGAATGTCAAAGATGTCTCTATAATTAGACAGGTCCCTGAAGGTTCATCAAATTTGAGCATGCCACATCAGGGTTTGAGATGAAGAGTAAAGCCCCGTACACACGTACCGATGGTCGGCTTACAAATGTTCCTCTTTTCTCCCCGGGATGTCGGTGTCTGCTGAAAAGTGCAAAGACAGCACAAGGACAGCACAAGAATTTTGTCCGCCGACTGCAGAAGTGATGTCATGTAATGGTTAACTTTCCCTGTGTTTTCTATTTTCTGAGCATGCCCAGTCTTGCAAATCTGCGGTCTGTCGGCCGAATTGTGTACTGACAGGCGAACAATCGTCCGTTCTGGTGTCGGCATACAAATATTTTCATGTTTGCACGAAAGACTTTTGTCCGCGGATTGTGCGCAGACATCTGTCGGAGGCACCATACTAACACGCGTACAATCGGCAGATCCTTCGTCCACCGACGTTTGTATGCCGACGATCGGTACGTGTGTACGGGCCTTAAGAGCCCCTTCAGTGCCTGACTGCCACTTTTTAAAAAAAATGTTTTACATTTAACTTTATTGCTATCAGATGGGGTTAACAAGCATCCTATATAATAGCTTTGGGCAGGTGACAGGAAGGCCCCTTTCATATGGATCCTTTCTTAATGCATTAAGATAAAAAACCTTCTGCCTTTACAACCACTTTTACCACTTGCTGACCCGGCCATAGCCAAATGATGGCTACAGCTCATTTGGCTTATTCTGGCAGGGCATACAACGTCCTCCCAGAATCGTGCTTTCCGTGCGCCCCCTGGGGTGCGCACACGGAAGTGTCCATGCTCACCGGGTCCGAGGGACCCGGCGCATCACAGATCCTGGTAAAAGGCCAATGACAGCGACCCTTTACCACGTGATTGCTCTGTCCAATGACGGCGCCATCAGTTGTCAACAAACCGGCGCATGTCCAGTTTAGTTCTCTCCTCGCACGCTGTACACAGCACTCTATACAGCATGAGAGGGAGGCTGCAGCACAGCTCATCCGTGCCTCGATCATGCCCATCCTTGCCAGATCTATGCCTCATCTGTGCCCACCCATGCCACATCAGTGCTCATCCCTGCCTCATCCATGCCATGTTGGTGCTCATCTGTGCCACAAAAGTGTAATGGTTAGTCAGGAAATTACTGTGCTCCCTGAATGTTGGGCCTCTGTATGTGGCCAGGCTGTGGAAAAGTCTCACATGTGGTATAGCCATACTCAGAAGGAGTAGCAGAATGTATTTTGGGGTATCATTTGTCATTTTTGCTATGCTTTAGAAATATCTTGGACAACTTTGTGTTTAAAAAAAAAAAAGTTTTATTTTCCTTACACATTTTACAAAAACATGTTGGAACAAAATGACATGTTCAAAAGACTCATTATGCCTCATAGAATGTGTTGAGGTGTTTGCATTCCAAAATGGGGTCATTTTGTGAGCATTTCCATTGTCCTGGTGGTGCTCCAGGGCCTTCAAAAGTGTGATGGTTTGTCAGGAAATTATATGTGTAATTTATGCTACTTGGATGGTGGGCCCTCTGTATGTGGCCAGGCTGTGTAAAAATCTCACACGTGCCATACTCAGGAGGAACAGCAGAATGTTTTTTGGGGTGTAGTTGCACGTATGCCTATACAATAAGTGAGGAATAACTTGGTAATATGACAATTTTGTGAAGAAAAAAAAAATTCTTAATTTTGCAAAGAATTGTGGGAGGAAATTACAACTTCAAAAAACTCACCATGCCTCTTACTAAATACCTTTGGAATGTCTACTTTTCAAAAAGGGGTAATTTGGGGGTTAGTTGTACTTTCCTGACTTTTTAGTGTCTCAAGAAATGAGGCACGTATATCAGGTGTGATCAATTTTCCATTATTGGCACCATAGCTTGTAGACTCTATACCCTTCACAAAGACCAAACAATATATACTTATTTAGGTTATTTTTACCAAAGATATGTAGCAGTATAACTTTTGGCCAAAATTTATGAAGAAAAATTTACAAAATTTGCAAAATTTTAAAACCGAAACGAAGAAAAATGCATTTTTTTCTTTTTTCATTTATAGCGCAAAAAATAAAAAATCCAATGATGATTAAATACCACCAAAAGAAAACTGTATTTGTGTGGAAGAAAAGGATGAACATTTTATATGGGTACAGTGTTGTATGACTGAGTAATTGTCATTCAAAATGTGAGAGCACTGAAAGCTGAAAATTGGTCTGATTAGGAAGGGGGTTTAAGTGCCAAGTGAGTAAGTAGTTAAAGCAGTTCTGAAGGCAAAAAGGGGTCCAACCTGATACTACTAAGGTGTACCTAATAAAATGACTGGTGAGTGTCTATTATACACATGTGGCTTCCAGAATATATTTATCGTCAGAATGTGTATGAATTGGTGCCAGGACTCACAAGACTTAATGATCTCTCAATGCAATATAATATAGTAAAATAAATCAATTTGCATGCATTAATAGATAAACATTTCAAAAAACACAAAAATACTAGTTACATGAGCCCAATGTGAACAAATGGTGCACTGTAATATCTAAATAGTGTGATATCTTGTGTGTGGAAAAAAAAAAAGCCAAGGTATCCATAACTCTGTGTAGTAGTGCACTCTCAGGTGAATGACCACTACTGTCCACTTAAGGGTAAATGCTCACCCCCAACTCCTTCTGGTTGGCATGTCCAGTACGTGATCCAGCCTGTTCCAGGTTGGGGCATGCTGTGCACCGCTCCCGTGACCGCTGGATTGACTGGTTATGGCAATCGAATGATAACAATGTAAGCAAACTCATGAATGGATTTCCATTCATGAACCACTTGCATACAGTTGTGATCTGTAATTGGCGCAAAGCAGTGATATGGCCCCTGGCTACCTCTTCATGACAGCCAAAACGATTGCTTATTCAGTGTTCATCACTGTATAAGCAATAACAGTGTAAAGAAAAATAAAAAAAATCCCTCCCAGTAATAGTGTCACGATGGTGACCCTGAACTACTTTGAAGAAAAAAAAGTCACTAGTCTGTATCCCTGAATACTGCCACACCAGTCATATGATGCCGTTGTACTGCACTGGTGACAGTATGTAAAAAAAACAAAAATGACAATTTCTAAAAACTAGCTATGCCTCTTACAAAGTACTTTAAACTTTCTAAAAAGGGGTCTTAGGGGTACTGCCCTGGCATGTTGAGGGCCTCAAGAAATTAGACCATTAGTACATCCGGATTGATCAAAATACAGTTGTGCTCATAGGTTTACCCTGGCAGAATTTATGATTTCTTGGCCTTTTTTCAGAGAATATAAAGAACACAAAAACTTTTCCTTCACTCATGGTTAGTGTTTGGCTGAAGCCATTTATTATCAATTAACCGTGTTTACTCTTTTTTTAAATCATGACAACAGAAACTACCCAAATTACCAAAAGTTTACATACCCCAGTTCTTAATACCGTGTATTGCCCCCTTTAACATCAATGACAGTTTGAAGTATTTTTCGGTATTTGTGGATGAGGCTCTTTATCTTCTCAGATGGTAAAGCTGCCCATTCTTCCTGGCAAAAAACCTCCAGTTCCTGTAAATTCTTGGGTTGTCTTGCATGAACTGCACGCTTGAGATCTCCCCAGAGTGGTTCAATGATATTGAGGTCAGGAGACTGAGATGGCCACTCCAGAACCTTCACTTTATTCTGCTGTAGCCAATGACAGGTCAACTTGGCCTTGTGTTTGGGATCATTGTCATGTTGGAATGTCCAAGTACGTCCAATGCGCAGCTTCCGGGCTGATGAATGCAAATTTTCCTCCAGTATTTTTGATAACTGTAGCGGAATGGACACTGAGAGTGTGGTTTGTGCTGAAAGAGTGACCATAATATTACTGAACAGTGTCCCTGAGGAAATATATAAAGATATATTGCAGATTGCTAGAATATGGCAGAGGTGTTTCACAGACCCCTGCTAGTGGGGTGGGGTCTGTTATTGTGAATACCTGCATTCCATTCTATTGTTCCTGTCTGATTTGTAAGCATATTATGGGATGTGTGTTTGTGTGGAATGACTTGAAGAGGGAGGGGTTTTGGCAGAGTGTAAATCTCTTGTGTTTTCAATAAACAGGGCATTCTTGTTTGACTCCCAGAACTGTGTGGCGTCCAGTTACTGGGGGGGATTTTGCCATGGATATTGTAGCACTTCCTCAGCTCCAAGGAGGATGCAGCGGAGATACCTAGGCTGGGTATTGGAGCTCCGTTACAATAACATACTGCATTTATCTTGCCATAAATTCTGACCAAATGTCCTGTGCATTTTGTAGCTCACACATCCCCAAAACATCAGCGATCCACCTCCATGTTTCACTGTAGGAATGGTGTACCTTTCATCATAGGCCTTGTTGACTCCTCTCCAAATGTAGCGTTTATGGTTGTGGCCAAAAAGCCCAATTTTGGTCTCATCAATCCAAATGACTTTGTGGCAGAAGGTTTGAGGCTTGTCTCTGTGCTGTTTGGCATATTGTTAGCCAGATACTTTGTGGCATTTGTGTAGTAATGGCTTTCTTCTGGCGACTCGACCATGCAGCCCATCTTTCTTCAAGTGCCTCCTTATTGTACATCTTGAAACAGCCACACCACATGTTTTCAGAGAGTCCTGTATTTCACCTGAAGTTATTTGTAGGTTTTTCTTTGCATCCCAAACAATTTTTCTGGCAGTTGTGGCTGAAATTTTAGTTGGTCTACCTGACTGTGGTTTTGGTTTCAACAGAACCCCTCATTTTCCACTTCTTGATTAAAGTTTGAACACTGCTGATTGGCATTCTCAATTCCTTGGATATCTTTTTATATCCCTTTCCTGTTTTATACAGTTCAACTAACTTTTCCCACAGATCCTTTGACAATTCTTTTGCTTTTCCCATGACTCGGAATCCAGAAACATCAGTGCAGCACTGGATGAAAGATGCAAGGGTCTGTCAGGAGTCCAGAAACCCATTGACCTTTTATACACACACAATAATTACAAGCAAACAGATCACAGGTGAGGATGGTTACCTTTAATAGCCATTCAAACCCCTTTGTGTCAACTTGTGTGCATGTTATCAGGCCAAAATCACTAGGGTATGTAAACTTTTGATCAGGGTCATTTGGGTAGTTTGTGTTGTCATTATGATTTAAAAAGGGTAAACACAGTTGATTTGGTAATAAAAGACTTCAGCCAAACACCAAACATGAGTGAAAGAAAAGTTTTTGTGTTATTCATATTCTCTGAAAAATGGCCAAGAAATCATAAATTCTGCCAGGGCATGTAAACTTATGAGCAGTGTGTGTGTGTATATGTGTGTGTGTGTATGTGTATGTATATGTGTGTGTGTGTGTGTGTGTGTGTGTGTGTGTGTGTGTGTGTATATATTGTAAAGTTTGGGGGTTCTAGCTCCACCGGATTGAGTGCACAACCGTTTAAAACATAAACAAAAAGGCTTTATTTCAGCAAACTTGAACAGGCTTCCAGCAGTGCATAAATCAAACACAAAATAAAGTCCGCTTTTCTTCAGCACAAAGGAATAAAGTAAGGAAAAAAGCACATACGGTTTTGTGGATGGGTCTTCACCCCAAGGTTTGTAACAGTCCTTAATAGACCTCTCAGCAGCTTCCAGCAAACTTGCAGCTCCTTCAGACAGGTGCAACCACCAAACTACTCCTCCTCCACACTCACCTATTGCTGCTTCCTGTCTCTTAAGGACTGCTTCTCATGGGTCTTAACCCTGTGTGTGCTGGAATCCCTTATGGTCAGGGGTGGGGGCTCTTTCCCACCCGAATATCACTACAGAGCCCCCCAAATTCCAGGTCCCAAATATCTCTCTATTCAACACAGAGAGAACTGCGATTCAGTCCTCCTGATTTTAGCTATTTCCAGGAATTTCTCACCCGTCTTGGGTGACCCCCTGAACATTTCCCAACTTCCCTTAAAGAGACCACAACCCAAACACAGGAGATATATAGCGACTGTCCAGGACCCAACCTTGGCGTCCTGTACAATATATATATATATATATATATATATATATATATACTGCTCAATAAAATGAAAGGAACGCTTTGAAAGCACATCAGATCTCAATGGAGAACAATATCATGCTGGAGATCTATACTGATATGGACTGGGTAATGTGTTAGTAACGAAAGGATGCCACATTGTTCGATGGAAATGAAAATTATGAACCAATCAATCCAATTTAATGATTTTAGTGTATTTTTAGCAGAAATATTGGTTTGATAAACAGTAACGCAAATATTGTGGTGTCTTAAATAGCAGTAGCACCTTTTTAATTCTACTGGCCATGTGCTTTCAGAAAATATGTGGTTTGGGGGCTCTTTTCCAAACTGAAAGCTGTAAGTGAAAAACAAAAACCTCCAGATTTTTTTGAGAAATTTTTGCATACGTCCGAGTTTTAATATTTTTCAAAAAGGTGCAATTTAAAATGTACAAATATTTGTTATTTATTAACTTTAATACAGGTTTAGCTTTTATATTTCGAAGGGACGTAGCAGGAATTTTTTAAAATTTGCTGTGTTTGTATTTGCGAATAATGATTTTAGTGTATTTTTAGTGAAAATATTGCTTTGGTAAACCTTTGCGCAAATATCGTGGGGCCTTAAAAATCAGTAGCGCCTTCCTTTCAGAAAATATATGGTTTAGGGGTTCTTTAACAAACTCTGAAAGCTGTAAGGGAACAATGAAAACCTTCATATTTTTAGAAAAAGGTGGTCATTTTATATTTTTGCATATGTTAAATTTTCACCATTTTGCAAAAAGGTGTAATTTAAAAATTACAAATATTTGTTATTTACTAACTCAATACAGGTTAAACTTTTATATTTAGCAGGAATTTTGTAAAATTTGCTTTGTTTATATCTGGTAATAATGATTTTAGTGTATTTTGTGCGAAAAATTTATTTTGATAAACATTTGCATAAATATTGTGCCCTAAAAATCTACAGTAGCACCTTGTTTGTATTCTACTGGTCATGTGCTTTTATAAAATATATGGTTTGGGGGTGTCTTTAACAAACTCTCTAAGCTGTAAGGGATAAATTAAAAAAAGCAATGAAAAAATTACAAAAATGACCCGGCCAGATAAGTTTAAAAGTGGAGCACAGGGCCTGCCTGGCAGCGAAGGGTTAATCAAAGCAGTCTTTGATTCCTGTAAATTAGTTAATGTATATATTTCAATCTTATAGGAACCTTCGAGATGGAACCTTGTCAACTGCATCATCTACAAGTCTCTGTGGAGTGGAGGAAGATAAAGCATCAGAGTGCGCAATAACAACAAGACGGAGATCATCGGCCAGAAGTTTAGCCAGTGTTAACACTGGAGCGATGGAATCTTTAATGGTGCAGGTTCTAAAGCAAGCTGAGTTTCTGAGAGCAAAAGAAGAAAAAAGGTATAAAATGTAACCAGTAATTAAGCGACACATTGCAACTTAATTGCAATTGGATTGTACATATATGTAATGCAAGGACTTAGTTTGCTATAAATTCAAGTTGTAGAAAGTGCCTTCTAGGGTTTCGTTTTTGTAAATCTTTAAATGAGATTGTTCAATCAGGTAATGCCATGCAATCAAGTCTTGATCTGTCCTATCAACCACAGTGTTCCTGTTTGCATTTACACAGATGTTGGCCAATTTTGTTTATCTGCCACTGAAGCCACCTGTTAATGAGTTTTCTTTGTAGTTTGCCCGCACAGTATTAACACGCTTTTCCTGCTGGTGTACTCCATAGTAAAGCTGAACTTTAGGCCAAAAAAAAACAAAAAACCCTTTAAGATTAACTCCAGACAATTATTTTACATTCTGTACAGTGTTAGGGTCCATTAATGCTGCAGTTGTAGTGATGTCATAAGCAGTTGACCAACTACTCCAGGCACAGACTGCAGCAGTAGATTTGCCAGTCCTCACTCCCAAAAGCTGCGCCGACAAGGGACACATGACTAAGTTAGGTGAGTATTTTTTTTTTTTTTCCCTTAATCTGCCGAATGAGGAGGTTGCTTAAATAGGGATACCTGTTGTAGGAGGGTATTCTTTAAGTTTGGAGGGATTGTGTCATGCACAGGAACAAATAAAAGCATATGTTTTGTCTAGGGATGCACCCATACCAGTTTATAAAGACAGAGTACCGATTCTCAAGTACTCGCTGTTACCAATTACCGATACCTATTTATTGTGTGGTGACATTTTTTTTATTTATTTATTTTTAGAGTTTGTTTTACATCATGCATGCATGAAAACTGCTGGGAAAACAGCAGATTTCACTTGCAGAGACATCAGTTTTCATGTACATTTTCAGTGAGTTTTTACTGCCTGTTCACATACTGGCCCGCACGTACAGTGCTCAGCATAAATGAGTACACCCCAAGAGATTTGTCAGAAAAATTTTACTTTTAGAATCAACATTTTCTATGAAACACTATTCTACAAAATACTTCCACGAATGCGGGCCATTGATTGCAACCAAGATTTGCTAATTTGCACACACAAGTATTTTTCCTAACCCATTCATTCAAGACCATGTTGCAAAAATGAATACACCCCACTGAAAGCCTTAGGCCCCTTTCACACATACGGTCCGTTTGTCCATTTTTCATCCATCTGTTGACGGATAAAAAACAGACATCATTGCATCTCTATGTAAAAACGGATGACAATGGTTGATCATCCGTTTTTATCCGCTTCCGTCAATGTCCGTTTTTTTGGAACGGATGAATGCCTATTTTTCATCCGTCAAAAAAACGGATCGGACGAAAAACAGATGTAAACGGACAAACGGTCCGTTTTTCATCCGTTTTTGCATTGGTAGTGGATGTAAAAAAATAAAAACAGATTAAAAACGGACGCAAAATGGATGAAAAACTGATACATTTTGACATGACTGAACTGATGAACTGAACAGACCGTATGTGTGAAAGGGGCCTTAGGAGCAAAGCTAAATGTTAGACAACAAAATCCTAATTAGCAAAAATTGAACTACAGGTGAGTCTAATTATTCATTAAACAGGTGTCCAGCAGACAGCTGATTATAAAAGGGTCAGCAATGGCACCTCCATAGAAGAGAAATTTCACAAGGCCTGAGAAAGAGAAAATGTATTTACACAAGAAAGGTGAAGGCTGCAAGATAATCAGCAAAGCTTTACTTATCAGTCAGTATACTGTAGCAAAAGTAATATAAAAATGTAACAAAGATGGAACTGCAACCATCTCACAGAGAAGTCAAGGCCATCCATGGAAGCAAACGCCTGGACAGGAGCATTTTCTGATGAGAAGGGTTGAAGAAAATCACCATGCAAGTTCACTGCAGTTCGCTAAAGAAGTAGAAAGCTAAACTGGGGTAATTGTTTCCGTGAGACAATACGGCATACACTGCAGAGGAATGGCTTGCATGGGTGTCGTCTACAAAAGCAGCCTCTCCTAAAGCCCATGCACAAATAAGCCCACCTAGAATTTTGCCAGGCCCCATTCTGAAAAATAATACTACTGGGGACTATATTCTGTGGAGTGATGAGGACAAGATAAATGTTTTTAGAACTTATAGCTTCAAAACTGTATGGTGTCGCAAAGGTGAGGAGTACAAAGAAAAATGCATGGTGCCCACAGTAAAACATGGAGGTGGCAGTGTCCTGTGAGGCTGCATGAGTGCTGCTGGGTCGGGGAGCTGCATTTCATTTGATGGTATTATGAATTCACAGATCTACTACTCTATGTTGAAAGAGTTGCTACCATCCCTCCATGCCCTTGGTCGTTGTGCACTTTTCCAACATGACAATGATCCAAAACACACATCTAAGGCCACTGTTGCATTTCTGAAAAACATAAGGGCGAAAGGGATTCAGTGGCCAACTATGTCTCCTGATCTGAACCCAATTGAACACATATGGGGAATTCTGAAGAAACAAATTGAGCATCACTCTCCATCCAGCATCCAGGCTCTAAAAGAGGTCATTCTTGAAGAATGGAAAAAGATAGATGTTGCAGTATGTCTCCAACTTATTAATTCCATGCCTAGAAGACTTGGTGTTGTCCTTACAAATAATGGAGGTGATACAAAATACTAGGTGTAGTAGTTTTTGTTGTGGGGTGTATTAATGTTTTCATCAACCAATTTGCGTAAAACTGAAGATTTTGTAATCCAAGTTATATTATTAACCTTGCTTTCATGTAATGAGCTAAACAAATGTTCTATAAAACTCAGTTTTGTCAAAATTTTGGAAGTTGTTCTTGTGTTCATTGAGATATTGATCAAAATCTTACTTTTCAAAAGGGGTGTACTCATTTATGCTGAGCACTGTATGTGAACCGAGTCTGAAAGTATCGGTTTTAGTACTGGAGAATTTGTACAAGTATTCTAACAAATGCTTAGTATCTGCACCAATACCAGTGTCTGGGCAACGCTAGTTTTATCCATTTCCTACTCTACCCAAAACTAACAAAAAAAAAAAGTTTTGGCTAGATATAAGCTCGAACATGCAAGAAAAAAGACATACTGCTAGTGCTGAACTGGAAACAGAACTGTAAGATGTCCTTGCTGAACAGGCCAACATTCAAACCATCTGTGGCCGCTTTAACACTAGACGGAACCTCCTTTCCTTAGGAGAGTAGTGCAAAGGCATGTTCTTATCAATGTGCTGCCATTCTTCCATTGTCTAATCACAGTCTTGGGAAGAGGGGGTAACTAAGGCTAAGTTCACCCTATAGCGTTAACCCACATTTTTGACTAATTTTAACATGCTCTAGGCCAGGGGTGCGCAACCTTTTGAAGAGCGAGGGTCACTTAAGTGATATGGTAACCAGTCATGGGCCACAATGAACCATGGGGTTTTTCCGCCTTGCCAAACTATAAGAGCCCTTACTGCCCTGAGCCCCCTATAAGACTGCTTTCATATTACTGCGCTGTGATTTACCTGCACTGTGGGTGCAGCACATTGCACGTGCAGCTTTCCCGTGGTTGGATGTGCTTTGCTATAGACTTCTATTATATCTTGCTTGTGTGGTGCAGCTCCAGCCTGTCACATTTGACTGGGAGCAGGGCTGAATGAGGGCACCAGAAGGGAGATGCAAGAAGATTCATGTCCGAGCCGCCAATACCCTGAGTATATACCCTGAACCATCTCAGGTTTATCTGCCCCTATTGGAATACTATACTGGTCTTCCGATTATCTGGATACATGTGTAATTCCAACTGGATCTGAGGCTTCCAGGTTTTCACCTACATTGGGATATCCTGATTTTTACTGGCACCATAATCACAGTTCTCTGATAAGCACATTACCATAGGGATTTCCATTGTGGACATCTTTATTCGTGAATTATTATTTATGGACTTTTATATGGACATTTAATTCAGTTCAATTAATTCACTTATTTTTAGCGCAACTTATATATTATTTAAACCCACGGGAAAGCTTAGGTGCACTGTGCTGCCCCTGTGGATCAGTATGAAAGCAGCCTAATAACCCCTTCTTTTTTTTTTTTCTAAGTGCCAATATGTCCATTGCAGAAGCGCAGTGTATGTGTTTAAAATACTGACCTTCTCCTCTTCCAGCATCAGCTGGCATCGCGCTCCAGGCTGCTAGAAAGGTCCAGGACGAAGTGCACTTGGTATTACTGTGCCTGGGACAGGAGGCGGTGCTTTAGAGAAAGCATTGGCGTATCTGGCTCCTGCTCCCGCCGCGGCTGCCTGCTTCCATTGCTGCTCGCACTGGCACAATGCACTCTGATGCTCTGGGATGTCGGGTTGGTAACCCATTTATTGTGATCTGGGATTGCCAAACCACCATCCCAGAGCATGGGTTTCCATGGTTTGAGGCCACAGGCCACATCAGGGGACTCCCTTGGCCACAGGTTGAGCCCCCCTGCCCTAGCCCCTCCCAAGTGTTTTTTTTTTTTTTTTTTTTTATTTTGTTTTTGTTTTATTTTGTTGACAACTCCTCCCAGACTTGACATGTAGTTTTGTTTTTGCAGCGCAGCGACACGGTGTTGCAAATGATACATGTTTTTCAAATGTGAACAACTATGTTTGCTGTCTATATCATCCATAGTAGGCTTGTTTACTAGGTGTTTGGGGTGCTGCAAAAACCCCAAATGTGTTTTTCTTTTTTTTTTTTTTATGCCAGGGTGAACAGGGCCTTTTGCAGCTATTTTTTTCCCTATGATCATCGATTCCATAAAGTTTCTTATATTTTTGGGGACGTTTTTCCATCTATACTACCAGTTGCGGAACAAGCACTTTACGCTTTATTGCCAGCCCAAGGGGGCAATCCAGTGGTTTTGTCGCATTGTAAAGGAGGTTATGTCAACTGAATCATTAGCCAAGGGAGTTGCGTCCTAGAGGCCCATAGCCTTCTGGTGAGAAGCCCCTTTTTTATCAATGGGTGGAGGAGCACCATGCACTAGCACTTTATAAGAAGATTACGGAGTGCCTGGCACTTTTTTGGGGAGATTTGATGGATTTTTGTCCATGTTATGGACTTCTAGACATTGATTTTTATCAATTGTTTTTCAGACTGCACTGTTGTATTTATTCATTACACAATTTCCCATCCAGCACTCAGCACTTTGTGATTTACATTTTATTACACCATTTTACAGCGCCTCAAAATTATATCTATTCCCTTATTTCAAAATAGATTCAATTCTTTATTTTCCTCAGAATTATACAAAGAATCACCCATAATGACAACATGAACATAAGTATTCACAGCCTTTGCCATGGCACTCAAAATTGAGCTTGGGTGCATCCTGTTTCCACTGATCATCCTTGAGATGTTTCTGCTAGGAGTCCACCTGTGGTAAATTCAGTTGATTGGACGTGATTTTGAAAGGCACACACCTGTCTATATAAGGTCCTACAGTTAACAGTGCATGTTAGAGCACTAACCAAGCCATGAAGTCCAAGGAATTGTCTGTAGACCACTGAGACAGGATTGTATCAAGGCATAGATCTGAGGAAGGGTACAGAAAAATATCTGCAGCATTGAAGGTCCCAATAAACACAGTGGCCTCCATCCTCTGTAAATGGAAGAAGTTTGGAACCACCAGGACTCTTTTCCTTGAGAGGGCTGCCCGGCCAAACTGAGCGATCGAGGGAGAAGGGTCTTAGTCAGGGAGGTGACAAAGAACCCGATGGTCACCCTGGCAGAGCTCCAGCGTTGCTCTGTGAAGAGAAGAGAACCTTCCAAAAGAACAACCATCTCTGCAGCACTCCACCAATCAGGCCTGTATGGTAGAGTGGCCCGACAGAAGCCACTCAGTAATAGGCACATGACAGCCCGCCTGGTGTTTGCCAAAAGGTCCCTGAAGGACTCTTGACCATGAGAGACCAAATTCTCTGGTCTGTTGAAACAAAAATTGAACTCTTTGGACTGAACGGCAAGCATAATGTCGGGAGGAAGCCTGGCGCTGCTTATCACCTGGCCACAGTGAAGCAATGTGGTGGCAGCATCATGCTGTGGGGATGTTTTTCAGTGGCAGGAACTGGGAGACTAATCAGGATTGAGGAAAAGATGAATGCAGCAATGTACAGAGACATCCTTGACGAAAACCTGCTCCAGAGTGCTCTAGAACACAGCCAAGATAACAAAGGAGTGGCTACAGGACAACTATGTGAATGTCCTTGAGTGGCCCAGCCAGAGCCCAGACTTGAACCTGATTGAACATCTCTGGAGAGATCTGAAAATGGCTGTGAACCAGCGCTCCCCATCCAACCTAATGAAGCTTGAGAGGTCCTGCAAAGAAGAATGGGAGAAACTGCTGAAAAATAGGTGTGCCAAGCTTGTAGCATCATACTCCAAAAAACCTGAGGCTATAATTGGCGCCAAAGGTGCTTCAACAAAGTATTAAGCAAAGGCTGTAAATACTTATGTAGATGTGATTTGCATAGATTTCAAACAAACTTCTTTCACGTTGTCATTATGGGGTATTGTTTGAAGAATTTTGAGTAAAATAATGAATTTAATCCATTTTGGAATAAGGCTGTAACAAAACAAAATGTGGAAAAAGTGAAGTGCTGTGAATACTTTCCGGAAGCACTGTAAACCTGGCCAACTCAACAGAAAGCCGGGCAATATAAAGTGGGATTGTTCTTTATCTTAAGTCTTATTTATGCTATAATAGTGAATGTGGGTGGGGGTGGCAGAACCCATACAGGATTATTTATACATCTGTGTATTACCAGAAATGTGAAAATGCTGTACATACATGCTGTATTTTGTCTTTTATGTCTACACAGACTTAAGGAACAAGAACGCAAGGAAGCAGAGGAAGCTAGCCAAAAAGAAATGGAAGAATGGGACAAAAACCTCCTGGCTCTTGCTGCACCTTCATGCATGGAGACAATGTGGGAAATTCCAGCCATAGGTCATTTCCTTTGTTTAGCACAACAAATATTAAATCTTCCTGAAATAGTATTTTATGAACTAGAAAGATGTTTATTCATGCCTCAGTGCAATGTATTTTTGTCAAAGATAATGACTTCTTTATTAAGCCCTCCACATCGCAGACCAACTTTACACCGTAGGCCTAATCTCCCATACCGAGCTTGGGAAGCAGCACTTAGGCAAAAGGTTCAGCAATGGTATACAGTTATTGGTCAGGCAGAGAACCCTGAGAAATGTGCTGAGAAGCTTGGACTTTGTTCTCAATTCTTTAAGGTCCTTGGGGAAGTTAATCCTCTTGAGCAAAAGACATTTCATGAACTGACATTTCATCAGAAGGTATGGTTACTTAAAGGTCTTTGTGACTTTGTGTATGAAACACAGATCGAAGTACAGGATGCAGTTCTTGGACAGCCAATCCATGAATGTAGAGAAGTGATTTTAGGTTATGATGTTCAAGAAAATTCCTATATTCACTTCCCACAATTTTGTGGTGCAGATGTACGTGTTTACAAACAAAGGCCATTGAAAGCCCCCGAGTTTCCTATCCCTCCAATTAAAATTAAAAGAATACCGAGAGCAAGATTCAGTAGATCCAAATGTAAATTTCCAAAAAAGAAAAACGGTCAGTTTAAAACTGTTAAGCCAGTAGTAGTTCCAAACACAAGAATTAATGTGGAGCTAAATGTTGACTGCCCTGGAAACTGTCATATGGACAGTTGTGTGAGTAGCACAAAACATGATATAAAGACAGTCAGGAAGAATGAAGATGGAGATCCTTGTGACATAAATAAACCTTGTCCTTGCAAAGAGAACTTAGAAAAGCCTAGTAGCCCTGGAGAACTAGTGGGATACGGAGAACCTCTGAGTCCTGGAGAAATCAGGATTCTGGAAAATGTAGAGAAATATTCAGATACTGCCCTTCTCAAAACTGACACTAGTCCACTAAAAGAAAATGCACTTAAAACTTTTCAAGTCCATGTGAATGGCAACCACACCAACAACACTGAAGGATTTTGCCACCGAGTGGCAATGGATATTATTTTAGATCACTCTGCACTGAACCACGAAAAGCTGAAACTTCGGAGAGCAAAAAAGAAGAAGAAAAAAATAAAAGATTTTTTTGCAGAAAATACACAGGGTAGATATGAAAATCTTCAAAACACATTTAAATCTTTTAAGACTGAAATGCATAACAAATTGTTGCTTAACAAAAAAAGAGCCAAGCACAAGAAGCACAAGTCTGGTAAGTTTTTTATAAAAAAAGTTATTTGGTCAACACTAACTTAGAAGCCTTACTATTTTCAGGTTGTGATCAAAGTAACCATTGTGATTAAAAAAATAAATAAATATATATATATATATATATATATATATATATATATATATATATATATATATATATATATATATATATATATATACACACACACACACATGCATTCAAATGTAGACAAATTTGTTGGTACCTTTCTATGAAAAAGAACCCATGATTTTCTACTGAAGTAATTGGCATCCACATCCATCATTTGTTTATTTTAATTTCAAATTAAAAGAACACTTTGAAAACACATCAGATCTCAATGAGGATAAATATGCTGGATATCTACACTGATATGGACTGGGTAATGTGTGGGGTACAAAAGGATGCCACATCGTTTGATGGAAAAGAAAATGATCAACCTACAGAGGGCTGAATTCAAAGACCCCCTGAAAATCAAAGTGAAAAAATTATGCAGTAGGGTAGTCCATTTTGCTGAAATTTAATTGCAGCAACTCAAAATGGTACTCAGTAGTTTGAATGGCCCCCACATGCTTGTATGCATGCCTGACAATGTTGGGGCATACTCCTAATGAAATAACAGATGGTGTCCTGGGGTATTTCCTCCCAGATCTGGACCAGGGCATCACTGGTGCAACTTGGCGGTGTGGGATGGACCAAAACATAATGTTCAAGAGCTGTTCTATTGAATTTAGGTCAGACGAGCATGGGGGCCATTCAATGTTATCTATTCTTCATCCTCCAGTAACTGGCTGCATACTCTCTCCACATGAGGCCGGGCATTGTCATGCACCAGGAGGAACACAGTACCCACTGCACCACCGTAGGGTCTGATAATGGGTCCAAGGAGTTCATCCCCATACCTAATGGCAGTCAGAATGCTATTGTCTAGCATGTAGAGGTCTGTGCGTCCCTTCACGGATATGCCACCCCAGACCATCACTAACCGGTCATGCTAAACGATGTTACAGGCAGCATAACATCCTCTATGGCTTCTCCAGACCCTTTCACGTCTGTCACGTGCTTAGGGTGAAGCTATTCTCATCTGTGAAAAGCACAGGGCGCCAGTGGCGGACCTGCCAATTCTGGTGTTCAATGGCAAATGCCAATCGAGCTCCACAGTGCCAGACAGGCAGCACAGGGCCCACTAGAGGATGTCTAGCCCTCAGGCCACCCTCATGAAGTCTGTTTCTGATTGTTTGGTCAGAGACATTCATACCAGTGGCCTGCTGGAGATCATTTTGTAGTGCTCTGGCAGTGCTCATCCTGGTCCTCCTTGCAAAAGGAGCAGAATACTGGTCCTTCTGATGAGTTAAGGACCTTCTACGGCCCTGTCCAGCTCTCCTAGAGTAACTGCCTGTCTCCTGGAATCTCCTCCATGCTCTTGAGACTGCTGGAAGACACCGCAAACCTTCCGGCAATGGCACGTATTGATTGCCTAATGCTACCAGTAGTGACACTGACCCTAGCCAAATGCAAATCTAGTGAAAAACAGAAAAGAGGAGTAGGTAAAAAAGGTCCGTGGCCTTCACCTGTAAAACCATTCCTGTTTTGGAGGTTGTCTCATTGTTGCCCATCTAGTGCACCTGTTCATTTCATTAACACCAATGCAGCTGAAATTGTTTAACAACCCCCTCTGCTACTTAACTGGCCAGATCAATATCCCAGAAGTTTAATTGACTTGATGCTACACTCTTTTGACTTTGATGCTTACACTGCTTTCCTTTCTTTTGATTCAACAAAATATTTTGGATAAAACAAATGACAATGTCATTGACAAAAAGAATATCCTTATAGCGTATCTAAGCCCAAAAGAAAAAGTGGTCCAAAAGTTGCAGTTAGAGGACTGAGACAAACCATTTAACATTGACAGGGGTGCTTACAGTGGTCAGATTTTATTCATTTACATAAAACCTTTATACCAAAAGGTAAAAGTTGCTGTAACTGCTTAAAAATTATTATCCAGCCCCTAAGGAGTGGTGGCTGTGGTCAGGACAGGGCTGTCCCAGATTGTGATCACAGCTCACCTCCTGCTGTGCGGCCATGCCTGTGTCCCCTCTACCCTATGTCATCCTATCAGCAGGGCAGGGGGCAGGAGGAGCTGGAGATTTGCACAGAGAATGGGAGTCTTCTATTAAGGGGTGTCAAGCTCAATTTCATCGCGGGCCACATCCCCATTATGGTCGCCCTCAGAGGGTCAGTTCTATCTGTAGCCCAGCACTAACAGAAGTCAAGAGCCCCCCACCCTCTCATCCCTTACATCACAGCGCATTACCTTTACCATGTGCTGCTGCTGGGAAGAAGCTGGAGGCAGAGCTGGGAAGCAGCAACAGCTGTGTCCGGAGGAGGGCTGCAGCCCGCTGCTGGAGTCTGCTGTATGCTAAGACCAGTGGAGGTGGAGAGGAGGGGGTGCTGCAGCTGCACAAAGAGGTGCAGGATCTGTAGGAGGAGTTGTGTCCTCCTCTCTCCTGCCAACTGCTAAGTTGGAGGGGGGGGGGCGGTCCTCTCTGCAGCTGCAGGAGGAAGCACAGGATCTGGCAGAGGAGATCTGTCCTCTCTGCTGCCATCTGCAGAGACAAGGTGGGGGCAGAGATGAGGGAGATGCAGCTGCAGGAGAGGTGCAAGGGCCACATGAAATGGCCTGGAGGGCCGGATTCGGCCCGCGGGCCTTGTGTTTGACACCTGCGTATTAAGCGGTTAGGTAGGACTATGCCAAAGGTAGGACTGTGCATGGGAGGCAGAGAGTGAAAGGGGGCACTGTGATTAGAGAGAAAAAGGGGGGGGGCATTGCTGCAAGGGGCAATGTGATATAAAGGGAACTGCAGTCCCCTTTACAGCACCTCCCATCAATGCCCCCCCCTTTATAGTGCAGTTTGTGTTACATTAATGGAAAGGGGACTGCACTGTGATGCACAGAGGATTTCATGGTTATGGGGCACTGTAGTCATTACAGATCAGTCCCCTTTACTAACAGTGCACCTTTACAATGCAGTTCCATTGCCATGCACAGCACATTGAGGGATAAGTGCTTGGATCACATTCACCTTCCCTTTTTAAGTTTGAATCCTTTGATCTTGTTTCACATTGATTGCACGCTTATATGGACTAGAATTTTTGGACTGTCACGTTATTCATTTATTTTCATTTGGCACCTTGCAGATTGTTTTTTTCATGTTAATTTGTTTGATTACACCAGGGTGTTAGTGATCACTGATCACAATGCATATGTTCAGAACATTGTTGCACTAGTACTTTCACCAATTTCATTTTATTTATTACTGATGGAATGATTAATATCATTTTTGATTAATGTTATAATTAGCGCACCTTCACTTTTATACCACAATTTAGATTCCCAATATTCAGGGATTTTAGGTGCTGCTTTTTTATCCCATGTTTAGCGCATCTATTTTTTCTTATCATGCAAAAAAAGAAGCCATATCTGAACATGATCCAGAAACGCTACCATCTCCTCTGGGCCAATAGAAAGGCCTTGCATATTTCATCAAGACATAACAACAGCATGGTTTTGTAGTGGAAGAGTCCTGAAAAATATTTGGCGCATCTTGAAATGAAAAATACATCAAAGAAAGACCCAGGACTGTTAAGCAGCTAGAATCCTATATAAGGCAAGAATGGGACAACATTCCTCTTCTAAAATTCTAGCAACTGGTCTCTTCAGTTTTCAAACATTTAGGCCCCTTTTCACACTTGTGCGACCTGTCCAGCAACTTAGGACTGCCAAGTCGTATGACAAGTCGTACCCCATGATTTCCAATGAGTACCATTTTATATCTGTGCAACTTCAAGTTGCAGTGACTTTAAAGTAGTCCCTGCACTACTTTGATCTGACTTTAATGCAACTTGAGGTCCATAGACCTCAAGATTACATAGGCTTTGCTTCAAATTGCTTCAAAGTTGCACGACTTTCAGGCCGTATAACTGTGAAAGGGGTCTTACAGAATGTTGTTAAAAGAAGAGGGAATGCTACACGGTGGTAAATGTGGTCCTGTCCCAACGTTTTTGAGATGTGTTGCTGCTATCAATTTCAAAATTAATTCATTTTTTTCTTAAAATGGTACTTTCCCTCAGTTTAAACCAGTGGTTGTCAACTTATGAGCTAAAGGTGGCCTCAAATGTGGCACCTGACCTCACCAAAAGGCCACACATATGTTCAGTTTAATGTAATGCTTGAGAGGACTGTCAGAAACTGCAGACCTAATAGAGGAAATGAGGGTCAGAGAGTGTAGACATGCTACATTTCTAACTGGGGATATGCTGCAGAAGACAATATAAAACATGTTGCATGAGACTAGTAGAGACCAATGCTATTATCCTAATCACTGTTCTCACTACAAACTGCTGAGGTCAGAGGGCCACACATATACCAAAGGGCCAAATGCAGGCACCAGGGATTAAACATTTGATATGTTTTCTATTGTGAAAAAATCATGGGTTTATGAGATTTTCAAATCATTGCATTCTTTTTTATGTAACTCTTACACAGCGTCCCTACTTTTTTGGAATTGGAATTCTAGGGGTACCAATAAATTTGTCCAGGTAGTTGTAGAATATCTTTGTAGAATAAGCAGTATTTTCTTTTTTTACCTTTTTTTTTTATTTGCGCCAACATACTAAATGCATTCAAGTGCACATGAGACAATTGCTTTTCATTTTAGTTGTCCCTTTTGCCAGTTTAAGGGCCAGTTCACATCATGGAAATGCAGTCTGGATGTGTTCCAGATGCTTTTCTGCATGCGCATTTTTGATGTGTTCCAGTACGTTTTCATGCAGTCCAGTGCATTTTTTCCCTTTTCTTAACCTTAACCACTTCAGCTCCGGAAGGTTTTACCCCCTTAACTACTTCCGGACCACCTGCCGCTGATTTACTGCGGCAGGCTGGCCCTCCTACCGAACTGACATAGGTCTACGTCGGTCGCGGGCCTGCAACTGCTTTTTTTTTCACTTTCTGCTATAAAACATTCCCAATAAAAAAAAAAATCAACTTTTTTCATCAGTTTAGGCCAATTTGTATTCTGCTACATATTTTTGGTAAAAAAAATCCCAAAAAGCTTATTTTAATTCGTTTGCGCAAAAGTTATAGCATTTACAAACTACGGGATAGATTTTTGGACTTGTTTTTTTTTTTTTTATTAGTAATGGCGGCGACCAGCGATTTTTAGCGGGACTGCGACATTGCGGTGGACTGATCGGACCCCTAACTGACATTTTTGACACTTTTTGGGGACCAGTGACATTAATACAGCAATCAGCGCTAAATAATATGCACTGGTACTGTATAAATGACACTGGCAGGGAAGAGGTTAACACTGGGGATGATCAAAGGGGTTAATGTATGCCTAACTGTGCTTACTGATTGTGGAGAGGAAGGGCACTGTCACAGGCACAGAGAGATCGAAGTTTCAGCTTAGCTTAAACTCCTGATCTCTCTCTGCCTGTGTGACAGAAGACCTGTCTGCTTTGTTTGGTAGGTCTTCTGTCAGTTTCTCTGATGATCGCAGGATGCCAGCCGTGATGGCCGCCGCTCCTCCCACTGCCCATCTCCCGCTGTGTCTAATCACTGGACTGCATGAAAACGTACTGAAACACAGGCGGTCCACTGCTGCGCTCCGCAGCTCCAGTGGCACGCATGCGCCGCCGAGACTGTGTGCACAAAATCACGTAGATCTATGTGATTTTGCGCAGCCAAGCCGCCCTGCCGCAGTAAATCTACGTGGGGCGGTCGGCCAGTGATTAAATAAGGACGTGTGTTCCAGTGCATTTAGATGCGTTTTACAGCGTTCCAGTACAGTCCAGTGCAGGAAAAATGCAGCATGATCTACTTTTTTTCTGGAACTGGAATGCCCTAGGAACTGACCTCACTGGTGTGAACTATGCCATTAGAAACCATATAACCTACTTTTGCATGCGTTTTTTATGCAGAAAAAAAAAGCACTGGACTGCATGCGATGTGAACTGGCCCTAAAACTGTATAAAACTGCTCTTACTGCAATATCTGGGTTCTAGAGCTGTCCCATGCAGTAGGACAGACTGAGTACATCCCCTGAGTACAGAGGTCACGGGCCTGCCCAATGAGGAGGCATCAACACAAACACTCTGTACTCACAGTGCAAAGATGCAGAGAACAGCGCTAATGTCAATGTGTGATGTCATTGCATTACTACTGCTCTCTTTCAAAGACCGGGGAAGAAAGAAGTTTAGAAGACATCTGGAAAAAGGTAAGTAATAATAAAAAAAAAAACATAGGGGAAGGGGTGGTGTCCTTGTCGCAGGCACAAAAAGAAACTCTATGGCGCTAAGATAGCTAGGGTGGTGGGTGTGGATAAAGTCACAGGGCAAAAGGGAAAACACACAAGGTGTGTTTGGGGTAGTAAAAGTATGTGCTTATATGCGAAGTCCCAAAATTAATGTGTCTGCTTGAAATGGCTGCAGCTCCTCTGTATGTATTTAGGATATTAACTCTTGCACTGTCAAAATAAAACAAACAGAGGGCTCCTCCATCTAAGTGTAGGTTTATTGAATACAGTGCTATTAAGTGTTATTATTATTATTATTATTATTATACAGGATTTATTTAGCGCCAACAGTTTGCGCAGCGCTTTACAATGTGAAGGAAGACAATACAGTTACAATACTGTTCAAAACAGGAGGAACTATAGGGCCCTGCTCGTTAGAGCTTTTACCTTTTTTATTGTTTTAACCACTTCCATACTGGGTGATTTCTGGCACTCCGCTCCTACATGTAAAAATCATAATTTTTTTACTAGAAAATTACTCGGAACCTCCAAACATTATATATATATTTTTAGCAGAGACCCTAGGGAATAAAATGGCGGTCATTGTAACTTTTTATGTCACACGGTATTTGCGCAGAAATTTTTCAAATGCGTTTTTTAAAAAAAAAAAAAAACTTGTGAATTAAAAAAAATCAAAACACTAAAGTTAGCCCAACTTTTTTGTATAACGTGAAAGATGATGTTACGCAGAGTAAATAGATACCGGACATGTCACGCTTTAAAATTGCGCACACTTGTCGAATGACGCCAAACTTCGGTACTTAAAAATCTCTATAGGCGACACTTTAAAAATTTTTACAGGTTACCAGTTTAGAGTTACAGTAAAGGTCTTGGGCTAAAATTGTTGCACTCGCTCTAGCGTGCGTGGCGATACCTCACATGTATGGATTGAATGTTGTTTACATATGTGGCCGCGACGTATGCATGCGTTCGCGTCTGCGTGCGGGGACGGGGGAACTTTTAATTTGTTTTTATTTTTTTTTTTTTATTTTTTTTTTTTTTATACCTGTATACTTTCTCTTTTTAATTTTTTTTTTCACTTTTATTCCTATTACAAGGAATGTAAACATCCCTTGTAATAGGATCAGTGAGTGACAGGTCCTCTTTATGGGGAGATATGGGGTCAATAAAACCTTTAGATCTCTCCTACAGGCTAGAAAGCCTGAAATTAAAAAAAAAAAAAAAGATCTCAGCTGAATGCCGAGATCAGTGCAGTATTGAAACTGCCAGGCCAGGCGTGACATCATCACGTCGTGCCGGGGCCTCCGAGAGTCATAGAGACAGCCGGGGATCATCTGGTCCTCGCAGTCTCTATGGTACATTTTCGCCGGCGGCCGATTCCTTCCCCGGCTCGTCGATCGCACGGGCGAGCTGGTAGAAGCACCGGCGGGAGGGGGGGAAATCTAAATGCCGTTTTTAACCTACTTGAAGTCGTCAGTGCTGAATCCAGCAGTCCCCCCACACCAGAACCAGCAGCAATGGAGATGGGTGAGTATATCTGCTACCTGTCTCTTTGGCTATTGTAAGTCTTCTTTTAAAAAATATATTTGCTATATAGTATATGTAAATAGGAATTCTCTTTGGTTGTGTCATATTGATTTCTCCGAATTGCACAGTAGGTACAAAGAATCATGGGATGCCTGACTCTGCAGCATCCAAATCACCTTATTACATTTGAAAAAATGTTTGTATGATTTGTTTTATTTTTGCTGACTATTTTATATTGACAAATATGTAAGGATCGACCAGTTTGATGTAACTGAATACTTGTTATTTCCCTATTAATTTTTGGAAGGAAAAAAAACTCTTTCTACAAATATGGTTGTAAAGAAGAAGAAAAGTGCTGTGGCTTCATCTGCTACTCCAGAATTCCAGGTAATACATGACTGCAGTTGCAGCAGCCACTTTTTTTTTTTTTTTTTAAGCAACATTACTACCCTAAAGGTCTATAATTTCAGGAGTTATATAAAAAAACTAAATCAATTCTTAGAATTTGAAACTGATTGGGGATACATCAAGCAGATAGAAAGTCACACACGACATGCTTGAGGAACAGACCTACCCAGTATACAGTGCATTGCGAAAGTATTCGGCCCCCTTGAACTTTTCGACCTTTTGCCACATTTCAGGCTTCAAACATAAAGATATAAAACTGTAATTTTTTGTGAAGAATCAACAACAAGTGGGACACAATCATGAAGTGGAATGAAATTTATTGGATATTTCAAACTTTTTTAACAAACAAAAAACTGAAAAATTGGGCGTGCAAAATTATTCAGCCCCCTTAAGTTAATACTTTGTAGCGCCACCTTTTGCTGCGATTACAGCTGTAAGTCGCTTGGGGTATGTCTCTATCAGTTTTTCACATCGAGAGACTGAAATTTTTGCCCATTCCTCCTTGCAAAACAGCTCAAGCTCAGTGAGGTTGGACAGAGAGCATTTGTGAACAGCAGTTTTCAGTTCTTTCCACAGATTCTCGATTGGATTCAGGTCTGGACTTTGACTTGGCCATTCTAACACCTGGATATGTTTATTTGTGAATCATTCCATTGTAGATTTTGCTTTATGTTTTGGATCATTGTCTTGTTGGAAGACAAATCTCCATCCCAGTCTCAGGTCTTTTGCAGACTCCATCAGGTTTTCTTCCAGAATGGTCCTGTATTTGGCTCCATCCATCTTCCCAGCAATTTTAACCATCTTCCCTGTCCCTGCTGAAGAAAAGCAGGCCCAAACCATGATGCTGCCATCACCATATTTGACAATGGGGATGGTGTGTTCAGGGTGATGAGCTGTGTTGCTTTTACGCCAAACATAACGTTTTGCCTTGTTGCCAAAAAGTTCGATTTTGGTTTCATCTGACCAGAGCACCTTCTTCCACATGTTTGGTGTGTCTCCCAGGTGGCTTGTGGCAAACTTTAAACGACACTTTTTATGGATATCGTTAAGAAATGGCTTTCTTCTTGCCACTCTTCCATAAAGGCCAGATTTGTGCAGTATACGACTGATTGTTGTCCTATGGACAGAGTCTCCCACATCAGCTGTAGATCTCTACAGTTCATCCAGAGTGATCATGGGCCTCTTGGTTGCATCTCTGATCAGTCTTCTCCTTGTATGAGCTAAAAGTTTTAGAGGGACGGCCAGGTCTTCGTAAATTTGCAGTGGTCTGATACTCCTTCCATTTCAATATTATCGCTTGCACAGTGCTCCTTGGGATGTTTAAAGCTTGGGAAATCTTTTTTTTATCCAAATCTGGCTTTAAACTTCTCCACAACAGTATCTAGGACCTGCCTGGTGTGTTCCTTGTTCTTCATGATGCTCTCTGCACTTTAAACGGACCCCTGAGACTATGACAGTGCAGGTGCATTTATACAGAGACTTGATTACACACAGGTGGATTCTATTTATCATCATTAGTCATTTAGGTCAACATTGGATCATTCAGAGATCCTCCCTGAACTTCTGGAGAGAGTTTGCTGCACTGAAAGTAAAGGGGCTAAATAATTTTACATGCTCAATTTTTCAGTTTTTTATTTGTTAACAAAGTTTGAAATATCCAATAAATTTCATTCCACTTCATGATCGTGTCCCACTTGTTGTTGATTCTTCACAAAAAATTACAGTTTTATATCTTTATGTTTGAAGCCTGAAATTTGGCAAAAGGTCAAAGTTCAAGGGGGCCGAATACTTTTGCAATGCACTGTAAATGTGAGGGGAACTCTGACGTCTGGCTGCAGCTGTTGTGCA
Source organism: Pelophylax lessonae (assembly GCF_965119305.1). Lineage (NCBI taxonomy): Eukaryota > Metazoa > Chordata > Amphibia > Anura > Ranidae > Pelophylax > Pelophylax lessonae. Next base: position 381,120,289 of record NC_138768.1, on the reverse strand, counting down.
GAACATTCTTTTTCTCAACTACAGTTCTTAAACTATAACTAAAGGCCCTTTCTTTTTTAGTTTGGATAGAGTGGAGATGGATTCGATCACCTGTTTTATGGCTACCTCTTCCCCTCCCTATTTGTCCTGTTTATAGTTCTCATCAAAAGAAAAACCCAAATTTTGGGTTGTCCCTAGAACAGTAAAGGAAGGGGAAACCTTCCAATTTGGCCACTAGTTCTGGTGACCAGAGGGCTCCAATGGATTCCCTTAATTTGCAGAGATTTCCTACCACTATTTTGGCTATGGGACAGGAACGCAAGGAGACACAGATGGCAAAAAACATTTTTTGCCAGTAGTTCTACTTTAATTACCCCAATACAAGTGACTGGAGTTCAGTTTTAAATAATATGAATTTATTTAGCTTTTAACCAGTTCTGGACCGGAAGGATTTGCCCCCTTAATGACCAGGCCATTTTTTGCACTTCTGTACTGCCTTACTTTAACAGACAATTGCACGGTCATGCGACACTGTACCCCAAAAAAATTGATGTCATTTTTTCCCACTAGTAGAGCTTTCTTTTGGTGGTATTTGATCACCTGTGCGATTTTTATTTTTTGTGCTATAAACAGAAGAAGAGCGTCAATTCTGAAAAAAAAAACAATATTTTCTCTTTGGGGTATTGACTTCCTCTCCACAGGAGTAGCTAGGCATAAGACTTGTTAAAAGCAAAGCATTTACATAGACACACCCATGGGGGCTGTCCCACTGGTCCAATACCCCCCTGCAATTAGCCATCCCAACTTTTTCTTCTATTTTATGATTTTATTTTCTGCAAATGTCTTTTTTTCTTTGCATTACTAGCTGTTTTATTTTGTCAGCGTTAGACGGATCTTCGGATGAAGACGGCGTTCGCGGAGCTGGGAGTCGGACTGATCATCCTGGTTCTCCAGGACAGAGGGTCAGATGGAATCCCAGCCCGCCATCGAGCGTTTAGTAGGCTATGTGTTCACCCTGGCCTCAAAAACGACCCATCCCTGTCCTAAGGGATGCAGCCTGTGCGGTGGCTACCTCACCGGACATATCCACGGTTCGTCCGTGCACTACTGGTGTCCTGCGTTTTTTGGTTGACGGCACCCCTTGCCATCTGAGGGTGGGCGGTTTCCCGTTTGATATGAGGCTCCCCACGCCATCTAGTACAGGTAAGTACACTCTGTGTGGGGCCTCTGTCTGGGGCTGGCAGTCCTGTGTGTCTGTGGTATCCCCTATGTCTGTGCGTTTTGGGCTCCCTGATCCCGGTCCCTGCGGGGGTTTTCTCTCATAGCCAGCGCTGTGTGGGGTTTTTGGGGGTCCCTCTCCCGTGTCACTTTAGGGTGCTTGGAGGTACAGACACGTGCGGCGACCGGTGCGGGGTTAAAAAACGCCGGTCCGCCATTTTAGGTGTGGGCAGCATGTATGGCTTCACTATGGGCGCTTATACAGCATAATATGTAGTGTATTTTGGCGCTTTGCGGCGCCATCTTGTGTGTGGCAAATGATCGTTCCGAGCACATGTCGGCGGCCATTTTGCCGAAGCCTCCCATTACTCTCTATAGGCAACCATTTTTCCTTAGCCTGCAGCCTCAGTTCAGTCTCTGGCGGTGACATCACTTCCTTCTTTCACTCGGGAGCGACCGACTGCGGTGGTAACATACTTGTGGGGCTCTGTTCTGCTGTCCTTCTTTTATTCCCTTGTACAATCTTCCTGGCTTTCAGTTTGTCCCTGCGGGGGGTCTGTGTTCCACAGTCATTGTAGCGGTGTGCTGCGGGGGTCCGCGGCGCGCCTAAAGGGCCAGTAACAAAAAAAAAAAAAAAAACTTTTTTGCAATGGAATCCCAGGACAGCAAATTCCCTCCAGCCTTGGTGGGGGATTCAGGTTCCTCTGAATCCTCTGCCCTGACTAATTTGGCTGCTGTATTGGCAACTTTGGTGTCAAATGGATGTGCTGATGACTGAATGTGCTGCTAGAAAAAGGCCTAGGATTTCTTTTTCTTCTGATTCTGAATCTGACATGGTTGCTGTAGGTAGCGTGCCTCTGGATGTGTGTAAGAAGAAAAAGCCGCACTCCGAGTTGAAGATGAATAAAAATCTGTTTATTTGTATCAAAAAAATGATAAAAACATCTCAAAGTACATCCATAATAGCCAGAGACACAGGGGGGGCGCACAGCGGTTGACGCGTTTCACGGAAAACGTCTGCTTAGTTGTAACCATGGTTACGACTAAGCGGACGTTTTCAGTGAAACGCGTCAACCGCTGTGCATCCCCCCTGTGTCTCTGGCTATTATGGATGTACTTTGAGATGTTTTTATCATTTTTTTGATACGAATAAACAGATTTTTATTCATCTTCATCTTCAACTCGGAGTGCGGCTTTTTCTCCTTACACACACCTATTGTCTGGATTGTGGATCCTTGCCTGCACCTGTTCTTGGATGTTTTTGGGATTACTGCATCACCGGAGCGGTTTTCTTTGCCCTTGATCTGTGAGCGTGCCTCTGGAAGTGTCTCGCTTTTCTCAGTCTGAGGGGGAGGTGGAGGTTGCAGGGGTGGATGATTCCCCCCCCCTGGGACGCCCGAAGAACGCGCAGCTATGGATGTGCTGATTCTTGCCGTGAAAGAAACACTACATTTAGAGGATGAGCCCAATCCTCCGGGCGTTGTGTCCTCTTTTGGTACACACAGGACCCTCAAGACGGCGCAGGTTTTTCCTTGCCCCGCTGAGTTTCATCGCACAGTGAATGAGCAATGGCGCAGTTTAAAACACACCTTCACGGTGCCAAAAAGGTTTCAACTTCTTTACCCTTTTGCATCTCCTACGGTTTCGCGCTGGTGTGTGGCTCCTCAAGTGGATCACACTGTGGCCAGATTGAACAAGGCTACTCTGGTTCCCACTGAAGATTCTCCAGTATGTAGGGATCCTACGGATAGGAGGCTGGAATCACTTGCCCGCCATGCCTACATGGTGGTGGGTTCCATGCTAAAACCTATTTTTGCCTCTGTCATGGTGGCTCAGGCTGTGGCGTATTGGACCAAGGTGATAAGACGCACCCTCGTTACTGATTCTGCCCCCCTACTACCTTGGAGATGGTGGACCAGGTTTATCAAGGGGTCATATATTTGTGCGATGCGTGCTTAATCGTCGACTGATCTGGTTAAAAAGCTGGTCGGCTGACCAGAAGTCCAGAAAGATGGTGGCTGACATTCCATATGCGGGGTCTCCCCTTTTTGGAGACTCCCTGGATGAATTGGTTAAAGGAGTCACTGGGGGCAAGAGCACTCTGCTGCCCCAGAATCCTAGGGGCAAGTTTTTCCGCGGCAAGCGGGGTCCCGCCTTTAAACCAAATCAGGGGTCCTTTCGTGCCTTTAAGACACAGAACAAGGGTAAACCCTTCAAGGGCCAGGGTGGCCAGTGAAAGCCCTGGGCCGGCAAACCAAAATCCGGCCACGCTGGTGCGGCGGCCCAGTCCGCCTCTGCCTGAAGGGGAGCCCTCACCCATTTCAGGGGTGGGGGGACGTTTGCGCGGTTTCCTCCAACCTTGGCTGCTCCGAATTCCAGACAGGTGGGTTCAGGAAATCATTCGATCAGGGTACAAGATCGAATTTCTTTCTCGGCCAGCGGACAGATTCTTTCCCTCAAATCTTCATTTAACCCCAGGGCGGTTACAAGACCTGCACCAAGCGGTACAGGACCTCCTCGTCCAGGGGTTAATCGTCCCGGTGCCTCATCAGGACAGCTTTCGGGGGTTTTACTCAAATCTGTTCACTGTTCCCAGAAAGGAGGGCAAGGTTGAATGCGTCCGATTCTGGACTTAAAAGCTCTGAACCGCTTTGTGCCAGTTCGGAAGTTCTGCATGGAATCGCTCTGCTCAGTGGTGGCCTCCCTGAGTCCAGGGGAATTCCTGGCCTCTATCGACCTGAAGGATGCTTATCTACACATCCCCATTTTCGAGGGTCATCAGAGGTACCTCCGCTTCGCTATCGCGGAGGATCATTATCAGTTTGTGGCATTACCTTTCGGTCTTGCTTCGGCTCCAAGGGTCTTTACCAAAGTGTTGGCGCCTGTTCTGGGCCTGTTGCGGGCACAGGGCATTGCGGTCTTGGGATATCTGGATGATCTCCTGTTAAGATCAAGTGCCAGTCAGAGCCTGTTGCACGATCTGGCCATCACAGTCCAGACGCTCCAGGAGTTCGGATGGACCATCAACGTTCAGAAGTCGACCTTGTCTCCATCGGTTCGTCTCCCATATTTGGGAGTGGTTCTGGACACTGCTCAAGCAAAGGTGTTCTTACCGGAGGACAAGCTCCAGACCCGGCAGTCCAAGGTCAGGTCCCTCAGGGACAACGACTCCTCGTCACTCAGGACCTGCATGCGGTCCCTGGGGTTGATGGTGTCAGCCTTCGAGGCGATACCATTTGCACAGTTTCACACGCGATCTCTCCAAGCAGAGATCCTGGCTAGGTGGGACAGACTACCTCAGTCCTTGGACCTGAGAGTGTCACTGAGTCGCCAAACCAGAAGGGATCTCCTGTGGTGGCTTCAGTTCCCGGCTGTGTCGGAAGGAAAATCCTTCCGGCCGTTACTGTGGACGGTGATTACCACAGATGCCAGCCTGTCGGGCTGGGGTGGCGTCCTGGGCAACCTGTCTGCCCAGGGCACTTGGTTGGAGGAGGAATTCTCCCTTCCGATAAACATATTGCAATTGAGAGCGATAAGGCTGTGCCTGCTTCACTGGTCGGATCGTCTTCAGGGCCGTCCTGTACGGGTGCAGACGGACAATGCCACTGCGGTGGCTTACATCAACCACCAAGGGGGCACCAGGAGTGCCCGGGCGGCCCAGGAAGTGACCAGTATTCTGTCTTGGGCCGAGACTCATGTCCCGGCGATATCGGCAGTTCACATTCCGGGTGTAGAGAATTGGCAGGCCGATTATCTGAGCCACCAGACCCTGGACCAGGGGGAATGGTTCCTGCACCCGGAGGTTTTTCGAATGCTGTGTGCGAAATGGGGATCCCCGGATGTGGAACTGTTCGCATCTCGGCTAAACCACAAGGTGGAAAGGTTCGTGGCAAGAACGCGTGATCCTCTGGCAGACGCCTCGGATGCGCTGGTGGTGCCTTGGCATCAATATCAGCTGATGTATGCCTTTCCTCCGATTCAGTTGTTGTCCAGGTTCCTTCGCAGGTTGGCCTCGGAACAAACACTGGTGATTCTGGTGGCGCCGAACTGGCCACGCCGGTCCTGGTACGCGGACATCGTTCACCTGGCCGTCGAGCCTCCATGGCGGCTGCCGATGCGAGAAGATCTACTGTCTCAGGGACCGATCTTACATCCTGCTTTACAGTCGCTGGCTTTAACGGCATGGCTGTTGAAAGCCAGGTCCTGAGAGACAGGGGTCTCTCCTCAGAGGTCATTCCTACTTTAATCAAGGCTAGAAAAGCCTCGTCTGGTAAGATTTATTACCGAACATGCAAAGCTTATTTTGCCTGGTGTGAGTCCAGGGGCTTCCCTCCTCGTTCACACTCGGTGGCGAGAGTGTTGGCTTTCCTCCAGTCTGGTGTGGACCAGCGCCTTGCGCTGTCCACGATTAAGGGCCAGGTATCTGCGCTGGCTGTTCTTTTCCAGCGCCCTGTGGCATCAATTCCTTGATTCACACCTTCATCCAAGGTGTGCGTCACTTGGTCCCTCCTAGAAGGGAGCTCTTACCTCCATGGGACTTAAACTTGGTTCTGTCCATGTTACAACGTTCCCCGTTTTAAAACATCAGGGAGATCTCATTACCTCTGCTGTCTAAAAAGGTTGCCTTTCTGGTAGCGATCACTTCTGCTCGCAGAGTGTCGGCGTTGTCTTGCCGCTCCCCTTACCTGGTGGTTCATAGGGATAAGGTGGTCCTGCGACCTAACCCGTCCTTTCTTCCGAAGGTGGTTTTGGATTTTCACCTCAATGAGGACATTGTTTTACATTCGCTCTGTGCGAATCCTAAGCATCCTAAGGAGGTTGCCTTGCATTCTTTGGATGTTGTCAGGGCGATCAGGGTTTACCTGTCGTCGACTGAATCCTTTCGAAAATCAGATTCCCTCTTTGTCCTTCCTGAGGGACCTCGGAAGGGTATGGCTGCGTCTGCGGCGACCATTTCAAAATGGATTAGACAGACAATTGTACAGGCCTATTAGTTGAAGGAACGGTCTCCGCCCTTCCCTGTCAAGGCGCACTCTACCAGGTCGGTGAGTGCTTCCTGGGCCTTACGGCATCAGGCCTCGGTGGCCCAGGTGTGCAAGGCCGCGACTTGGTCGTCAGTGCACACCTTTTCAAAATTCTACAAAATTGATGTTCTGGCATCAGCTGATGCCTCCTTTGGCTGCAAAGTTCTCTGTGCAGTAGTACCGTAGGGGACCCTGGTTGTGTTGCAGGTCCCTGGCTGTTGGGGTTGTTTACCCCTTTGGTTTTTGCTTTCCTGGGTTGTTGCTCCTGTTGGGCTTTTTTGTTACCCAGAAGGTTACCTTGCTGTTCTTGTAAGGTTCCTTTCTCTGATGGGTACTGCGTTGCCTTTTCTGACGATTGCGTTTCCCACCCCTCATGTCTACATTGCTTTGGGACATCCCCATTGGTGAAGACTGTGTGAGTGGGCAGCGACTGTCGGAGGACGTAAGAGAAAACTGAATTTTTGTAAAATCTTAACGTAAAAATCCTTTCTCTGAGTCCCTTGACAGTCGCCGCCCCCGCCCCTCTTTTGGGGTTCTTATACACTTAACTGCTTGCTACCAAACTGAGTTGGGATGGCTAATTGCAGGGGGGTATTGGACCAGTGGGACAGCCCCCATGGGTGTGTCTATGTAAATGCTTTGCTTTTAACAAGTCTTATGCCTAGCTACTCCTGTGGAGAGGAAGTCAATACCCCATTGGTGAAGACTGTATGAGTGGGCGGCGACTGTCGGAGGACTCTAAGAAAGAAATTTTACGGTAAGATTTTACAAAAATTCAGTTTTTCACTTTCTGCTATATATCATTCCCAATAAAAATTAAAAGTCAATTTTTTTCATCCTTCTAAGCCAATTTGTATTCTGCTACATATTTTTGGTAAAAAAAATGGCAATAAGCATATATTTTGATTGGTTTGCGCAAAAGTTATCGCGTCTACAAACTAGGGGAAAGATTTACTTCATTTTTATTTATTTGTTTATTGTTTTTACTATTAATGATAGAGATCTGCAATTTTTAGCAGGACTGGGACATTGCGACGGACAGATCGGACCCCTAACTGACATTTTTTACTCTTTTGGAGGGACCAGTGATATTACTACAGTAACCAGTACTAAAAATATGCACTGTTACTGTAATAATGACAATGGCAAGGAAGGGGTTAACCTAAGGGTGCTCAAAGAGTTAATTGTGAGCTTAGGGGAGTGTTTACTAACTATGGGGGGATGGACTTGTGAAATTATCATAGAGACCTGTGACAGGCGCTCTGTGATCATTTCAGAGAGAACAACAGTCAGCTGTGTTTACACCAGCTGACCAATTTTCTCTGTCAGCGGGGAGCGATCGCAGGTGGCCAGCGGCAATTGGTGCCGCCGGTCCCCTGCATCGGCATCCCTGCTTCCTGGTGGGGGTGGGGGTGAGAGTGTGCTCCCGTGGATTGCAGTACAGGTACGGCGATTCACGCGGCATGCGGTCGGCAAGTGGTTAAACATTGAGCTAAAAAGAATATTAACCCTAGTAACACATATTCCGTGTCAAGGAGGTTTGAACTGGGGCACCGCATATGTGTTCCTGATTGTGCTGGGAGTGCGCCGCTCTCTCACTGAGTGCCCTGGGTCTCATATAATGTTTGGAATATAGAAAGTGAAAACAGGTGATCAAATACCACCAAAAGAAAGCTCTATTTGTGGAAAAAAAAGGACTTCAATTTTATTTGGGTACAGCGTGTGTTCTGTTAAAATAACGCAGTACCAAATCGCAAAAAATGGCCTGGTCATTAAGGGGGCAAATCCTTCTGGTCCAGAAGTGGTTAGGTAGTAATTGTCCTGCCTAAAGCTAGCCACACACATAGTCTGATTGTACAGTCTTTCTAAGGCTGTCCATACACTGTACAACCTACTTTAGCTCTACCATCAACTGTGTAGTACAAAGGCCTGCCTGATTGGATACAATGATTGGTTGGAATAGGTAGGACCTTTTATTACATAGTTAGTTTTAATAAATCTAAAGTTGATTTCATGGGGCAGTTTGTAACGTACACTCACCCGCCACTTTATTAGGTACACCTTGCTAGTACCCGGTTGGACCCCCTTTTGCCTTCAGAACTACCTTAACTACTTCCGGACCGCCCCTGCTGCAAGAAGCGACATAGGTCTACGTCGGTTGCGCGCCTGTAGCTAGGGGGCGAGCATGGCGCTCCTGCCCCCACTTGGCAGCGAGGACTCCGATGCATGGGGCAGGCGGCTCAGATTAACGTCTGCCACCCGCGATCGCTCCCCGCTGAGAAGGAAGGAACGGTCAGCTATTGTAAACACAGCTGACCTTTCTTCTCCCTGGAATGATCACAGAGCGCCTGTGATCCTTCTATATAGGATCACAGGTCTCTGTGATCATTTCAAAAGCCCAACCCCCTATACAGATAGAAACACTCCCCTGGTCATTAAGGGGGCAAATCCTTCCGGTCCAGAAGTGGTTAAAGAGGTTGTAAACTCAAGAAAAAAAAAATGAAAAAAAAACCTGTATGACAAAGGCATAATGAGCTAGTTCGTTTACTAGCTCATTATGAAATACCTTAGAACGAAGCCTCCACAGTGCTCAGCAGAGACACAGCCGACATTTTTGGCAGTACTACTTCCTGGTTCGCGTCTTCCAGCCATCTGATTGGCCGGAGGCGCAATGACATCACTCCTGCGCATGCGCACGAAAGCCGACATTAACGGCACAGGGCTCTGAAGCAACGGCATGGGTGGCCGTTTCTTTAGAGCGCATGCGCCAATGACATCATCGGCTGCATGAAAAGTAAATAGCTCCAAAAGGCGCAAGTTTAGGAGATATTTACTGTACTTACTGCGCCAACTGCACTGGATCATTGGGCAATGTCCTAGTATTACAAGTCAGCAGCTACAGTATTTGTAGCTGCTGACTTTTAATTTTTAGTTTCTAGGTTGAAGAACTGCTTTAAGCTCTACTTACAGCCATTGCATTATCAAGTGAAACTGCTAGTTGGTGGGGCTTTGCCAACATTTCTGGCTCCAAAAGAAAATTAAACAAAACCGGAGTGAGTTTGCTTGCTACAATGGGTAACATCAGCTGTCTTGTAGGCACAACTTTCTTGTACAATTTTAAACTGGAGAGGAGCTGTACAACTAGCAAGTACTTTACTGAGAGGAAGCTGTTGGAATGGCCTCTGCCTTTCTAAAACAGACGTTTACAGGTCAAAGTTCCAAAGAGATGTAATTGCAAAGCAGGTCAGTTTTTGTTTGTCTTAAAGTAGAACTATAGAGCAAGGAAGGGTTATAAACCCTGTCTAATTTTTTTTTTTTTTGCCATCTGCGTTCCCATTGTGGATATTTACCTTCACTTCCTGTCCCATAGCTAAGCAGGAAGTGAGTGGAAATCCCTGCAAATTAAGGGAATTTCTTGGGAACCCCCAGGTCATCAGAACTAGTGTCCTCACTGGAAAATTTATCTTGGGCCTCTTGCACATAATTCTCCTGTTTGAGCATCTACTTTTTCAGACCTTTTTTTTAATATGCATTTGTGCGTATATGCCTATACGCAAAAACGTATTCTCGCATTCTCGTTCTGCATAATTTGTAAATGTGCATTTGCGCTCATTTGTGCACATTTGCGCACATGAGGCGTAGATTACTAAACCAAAAAAGCTGATTTTTCTATTTTCTTTTTTTTTTTTTACTGAAAAATGCATGGCACTTGTTTACTTGCCTGTGTGGATAGCACGTTACATTTGGTGGGCTGTATTTTAGCTCAGTGGAAAAAAAAAACTGTACTGAGCTTTTTCAAGCTGCAGTGTGCAAGATGCCTTACATTACTTTTCTGGGGACAGCCCAAAATTTGTGATAATGGTAAACTGGACAAATAGAGAGGGCAATTCTCTTTAACGGGGACACAGAGCAATAAAACCTGACAGGTGTTCTAATCCACTCTATCCAAAACTAAAAAAAAAAAAAGTTTGCCTTTAGTTATACTTTAACTACGGTAGTTAGATGATCCTGTTTCTCTATATTCATGCTTTAATGCTTCTCTTTAGAAAAGTGGCACCATGTATGTAAGAGAGACTGTCAGCTGTCCCCTGGAGAGGCCAGGATTATATATACAGTGCCTTGCGAAAGTATTCGGCCCCCTTGAACTTTTCAACCTTTTGCCACATTTCAGGCTTCAAACATAAAGATATAAAACTGTAATTTTTTTGTGAAGAATCAACAACAAGTGGGACACAATCATGAAGTGGAACAAAATTTATTGGATATTTCAAACTTTGTTAACAAATAAAAAACTGAAAAATTGGGCGTGCAAAATTATTCAGCCCCTTTACTTTCAGTGCAGCAAACTCTCCAGAAGTTCAGTGAGGATCTCTGAATGATCCAATGTTGACCCAAATGACTAATGATGATAAATAGAATCCACCTGTGTGTAATCAAGTCTTCGTATAAATGCACCTGCACTGTTATAGTCTCAGAGGTCCGTTTAAAGCGCAGAGAGCATCATGAAGAACAAGGAACATGCCAGGCAGGTCCGAGATACTGTTGTGGAGAAGTTTAAAGCCGGATTTGGATACAAAAAGATTTCCCAAGCTTTAAACATCGGAAGGAGCACTGTGCAAGTGATAATATTGAAATGGAAGGCGTATCAGACCACTGCAAATCTACGAAGACCTGGCCATCCCTCTAAACTTTCAGCTCATACAAGGAGAAGACTGATCAGAGATGCAGCCAAGAGGCCCATGATCACTCTGGATGAACTGCAGAGATCTACAGCTGAGGTGGGAGACTCTGTCCATAGGACAACAATCAGTCGTATACTGCACAAATCTGGCCTTTATGGAAGAGTGGCAAGAAGAAAGCCATTTCTTAAAGATATCCATAAAGAAAAAGTGTCGTTTAAAGTTTGCCACAAGCCACCTGGGAGACACACCAAACATGTTGAATAAGGTGCTCTGGTCAGCTGAAACCAAAATCGAACTTTTTGGCAACAATGCAAAACGTTATGTTTGGCGTAAAAGCAACACAGCTCATCACCCCTAACACACCATCCCCACTGTCAAACATGGTGGTGGCAGCATCGTGGTTTGGGCCTGCTTTTCTTCAGCAGGGACAGGGAAGATGGTTAAAATTAATGGGAAGATGGATGGAGCCAAATACAGGACCATTCTGGAAGAAAACCTGATGGAGTCTGCAAAAGACCTGAGACTGGGATGGAGATTTGTCTTCCAACAAGACAATGATCCAAAACATAAAGCAAAATCTACAGTGGAATGGTTCACAAATAAACATATCCAGGTGTTAGAATGGCCAAGTCAAAGTCCAGACCTGAATCCAATCGAGAATCTGTGGAAAGAACTGAAAACTGCTGTTCACAAACGCTCTCTATCCAACCTCACTGAGCTCGAGCTGTTTTGCAAAGAGGAATGGGCAAAAATTTCAGTCTCTCGATGTGCAAAACTGATAGAGACATACCTCAAGCGACTTACAGCTGTAATCGCAGCAAAAGGTGGCGCTACAAAGTATTAACTTAAGGGGGCTGAATAATTTTGCACGCCCAATTTTTCAGTTTTTTATTTGTTAAAGTTTGAATTATCCAATAAATTTCGTTCCACTTCATGATTGTGTCCCACTTGTTGTTGATTCTTCACAAAAAATTAGTTTTATATCTTTATGTTTGAAGCCTGAAATGTGGCAAAAGGTCAAAGTTCAAGGGGGCCGAATACTTTTGCAATGCACTGTGTGTATGTATGTGTATATATATATATATATATATATATATATAATATATACATACAGTGGGTACGGAAAGTATTCAGACCCCCTTAAATTTTTCACTCTTTGTTATATTGCAGCCATTTGCTAAAATCATTTAAGTTCATTCTTCTTCCTCATGAATGTACACATAGCACCCCATACTGACAGAAAAACACAGAATTGTTGACATTGTTGCAGATTTATTGAAAAAGAAAAACTGAAATATCACATGGTCCTAAGTATTCAGACCCTTTGCTCAGTATTTAGTAGAAGCCCCCTTTTGATCTAATACAGTCAGGAGTCTTTTTGGGAAAGATGCAACAAGTCTTTCACACCTGGATTTGGGGATCCTCTGCCATTCCTCCTTGCAGATCCTCTCCAGTTCTGTCAGGTTGGATGGTAAACGTTGGTGGACAGCCATTTTTAGGTCTCTCCAGAGATGCTCAATTGGGTTTAAGTCAGGGCTCTGGCTGGGCCATTCAAGAACAGTCACGGAGTTGTTGTGAAGCCACTCCTTCGTTATTTTAGCTGTGTGCTTAGGGTCATTGTCTTGTTGGAAGGTAAACCTTCGGCCCAGTCTGAGGTCCAGAGCACTCTGGAGAAGGTTTTTTGTCCAGGATATCCTTGTACTTGGCCACATTCATCTTTCCCTCGATTGCAACCAGTCGTCCTGTCCCTGCAGCTGAAAAACACCCCCACAGCATGATGTTGCCACCACCATGCTTCACTGTTGGGACTGTATTGGACAGGTGATGAGCAGTGCCTGGTTTTCTCCACACATACCGCTTAGAATTAAGGCCAAAAAGTTCTATTTTGGTCTCATCAGACCAGAGAATCTTATTTCTCACCATCTTGGAGTCCTTCAGGTGTTTTTTTTTAGCAAACTCCATGCGGGCTTTCATGTGTCTTACACTGAGGAGAGGCTTCCGTCGGGCCACTCTGCCATAAAGCCCCGACTGGTGGAGGGCTGCAGTGATGGTTGACTTTCTACAACTTTCTCCCATCTCCTGACTGCATCTCTGGAGCTCAGCCACAGTGATCTTTGGGTTCTTCTTTACCTCTCTCACCAAGGCTCTTCTCCCCCGATAGCTCAGTTTGGCCGGACGACCAGCTCTAGGAAGGGTTCTGGTCGTCCCAAACGTCTTCCATTTGAGGATTATAGAGGCCACTGTGCTCTTAGGAACCTTTAGTGCAGCAGAAATCTTTTTGTAACATTGGCCAGATCTGTGCCTTGCCACAATTCTGTCTCTGAGCTCTTCAGGCAGTTCCTTTTTTCCTCATGATTCTCATTTGCTCTGACATGCATTGTGATCTGGAAGGTCTTATATAGACAGGTGTGTGGCTTTCCTAATCAAGTCCAATCAGTATAATCAAACACAGCTGGACTCAAATGAAGGTGTAGAACCATCTCAAGGATGATCAGAAGAAATGGAAAGCACCTGAGTTAAATATATGAGTGTCACAGCAAAGGGTCTGAATACTTAGGACCATGTGATATTTCAGTTTTTCTTTTTTAATAAATCTGCAACAATGTCAACAATTCTGTGTTTTTCTGTCATTATGGGGTGCTATGTGTACATTCATGAGGAAGAATGAACTTAAATGATTTTAGCAAATGGCTGCAATATAACAAAGAGTGAAAAATTTAAGGGGGTCTGAATACTTTCCGTACCCACTGTATATATATATATATATATATGAAGTATATATATACTGCAGCGCTATAAAAATGTGAATAAATGTGTACAAATAAATGCTAAACACATATATGCATATTCAATCAAAAAATTAGTCCAAAAGAAAAACAAATGAAAAAATAAGTCCAATAAATCCACAAGGAAAAAATTGTGACTTGAAAGGATAATGAGTCCCACACAGAAAATATTGACTTGAAGAGGTGATAAATCCCACACCAAAAGAATACAGATATGCTCACCAGATGGTATGGACCCAAAATACTGAACAGCAAATGGGTCATACAGGCTGAATGTACAGGTGTCCGTGGTACCAAATGATGGGAACCTCTGCAGCGTCTCTGGATCACAGGTGTAGGTAGATATCCTCAAACAGCTCCACACGGACCACACGGAAATGCCTGGGAATCCCCACTCACGGATATGTGTAAAGGGATAAACCAAAAGACACCATAGTGTGATACCGTATGGGCAATTTATTAAAGGTAAAAGAAATACACTTACAAATTGTCAGATGGTAAGAAGCATTCAGTTAAATACTGGCACTCATGATACTCCTAACGCTGCACTATATATATATATTTCATTTGGTTACCATCAGTGTCGGTTGGAGTGCTAACAGCTATTTTCACTTCTTTTATCACCGAGACATCAATATTTTTTAGCATAGCGCAGTTTGATTCACATTTTTCCGTATATATATATATATATATATGTGTGTGTGTGTGTGTGTGTATACATTCTTTATTAGTGTTTTCTCTTTTTAGCTTGTTTGTACGAATCTTGATGAACTCAGGGGCCTGATTAAGAAAATTGATGGAGAGCTCAAAACATTGGAAAACAACAAAAAGAAATCGGTGAGAGCTTTTTGATTAAGTAAAACTATAAAACATGTTACCTGTAAGCTGCTAATACCATTCAGCATTATACATTTAATGTTCCTATGTCTGGTAAAAAAAAAAAAGAAAAATATCTGGCCTTGCATTTTATTGTAATGTGTGAAGGACTTGTATTTGCTAAACTGTGAATACTCATCCACAGCAATGTTGTCAGTCTGGAATTGGTGTTACATGTATTATTATAACATGCAAGTCATGTGTTGTCTGTATAATGATCTTTCAGTTTAGTTCTATCTGTTGTTTTTGACAGCTAAGGTAATTTCTGGGCTGTAGCCACGTGTTGCTGCCAGCAGATTTGTTCAGCTTTTTTAAAGGTTGCTTTTTCTCTATCGTTCATTGCCAAACGCAGCTTCATAGCTTCTTGACCATTGGGTTATGCTGTCCCCTACAGGAGTAGGACACTAGGCAGGAAAAAGCTTCACCACGCCTATGGGGCAGTCCCTGCAGGCATAACCCCACACACTCTGCTACAGCCCTCAGTTTGTTTCTGCCTAGTGTAGAAGTAGGACCTAGTTCCCTGCTGGGACTTTGGTATTAGCTGTTATTTTTTTGGAACCTTTTTTGTAATTTATTTTCTTTTTTGAGTTCCTGGAGAACTACAAGCAACAGCCGGCTGGGTTTCGGACTGGATATACTAGATCCTTAAGGTCTCCCAGCCTGGCCAGCGAGCGTGTGCAGGTTATAGACCAGCACTAGGCCTCGCCATACCAGAGCCCCTGGGGGCTGCCATTTTGCTGTAGACTTTTTTGCTCTGCATGTTAAATGTTTCCTCATTACAATGCATGGGCAGCCATCTTTTGATAGTTCCCCATAGGAATGCATTTAGCGGCCATTTTCTTGTAGTCCACGATCACTGGACAGCAAAGGAAGACACTAAAGACTCTAGGCATGACCCTGGTGCTTTTCTATTTCCTGTGTCAGATCATTTCTTTCTGCTGCACAGAACGTTCCTGAAAGCCTTCTGATTTGTTTGGTAATGTTTTTGGGGTCCCTTTTAGGTATTCCTCACTCACACTGCTGACAGACTGTAAAAGAACAAGCCAGAGGGCTATCAAGAGCGTGCCATAGTCCTGGTATATATAGAATAAAATGACAGATTTGAAAAACACATCCCTAGAAATGGAATTTAAAAGCCTTTAATGTCCATTTATACGGATGTGTTTTTCACATCTGTCATTTTGTTCTGCTGACAGATGTGTTAGGCTGGGACTTGCGATACCGCTAGTGCAGCAGTGCGATCGCGTTTTTGCGACTTTTTTAAAGTGACACTGCATCTTTTTATTTTCGGTGTAAATGGAGTCCCAGGACAAAATTTCACCTACAGACCCCATCAATGCAGCCCCTGTCTGCTTCTACAGAAGTTTTTAAAAGATTGGTGTCAAAAGTGGATTTAGTGTTAAAAAGTGCCGCTAGCCGTAAGCGCCCTTTGTCTTCGACTCCCTCTGTAGTATCTTCAAATTCTGAGGCAGATATGGCCACCGCAGACACACTCCACCTTGGTGGATCTGTGTCATCGCATTCTGATGGCGAAGAGGACATGTTCTCGTCAGCCGCCGCACAGGAAAGCACATTGGTGGAAGCACTTACAGTTTCAGTGCGAGAAACTTTAAAAATGGTGGATGAGTCTACAGCGTCAGGAATGCAGGTGTCTTTTGGCACCCGCAAATCCCATAAATCGGGCAAGGTGTTTCCCTGCCGGAACATTTTGACAATATTGTCAATGAACAGTGGAGGGCGCATCAAGCACATGTTATTGGTGCCCAAGCGCTTTAAACAATGTTATCCCTTCGTGGATGCAGTTTCCACTCCCGTGTACTGTGCCGCCAAAGGTGGATCATCCGTTTTCCAGACTGAAGTCTATTGTGGTCCCGGTGGAAGAATCCCCGGCCTTTACGGACCCCGTAGATAGACAGATTCAGTCTGTGTTCCGCCATTTACATGTGTTAACGGGCTCTATATTGAAACCAATATTTGTGACCACCCTGGTGTCACAGACCATCACTGAATGTGTGAAGTTACTTACAGGTGACTTGGAAATGGAACAGCTCTCTCCGGGGCAGATTGAGCGCATGGATCAAATGGCTCAAGCCCTGCTGTATAAATGTGATGCGTCGCTGAATGCGGCTCCCTTGGTGACCAGAATGTCTACGGTTAGGATTGCTATTAGACGCATGATAAGGTTAAAGAGCTGGTCTGCGGACCAGGCTTCCAAAAAGGCTCTTTCTTACCTTCTCTTTACGGGGGAGAGGTTGTTTGGATCCTCCCTGGATGAGTTGATCAAACACCTTACAGGTGGGAAGGCCTGGAAAAAGGAAAACCATTCAGGTCTTCTGGGGGTTCCAAGAAGACCTGGTAAGGTAAACCGAAGACAGGCCAGTCCGAATCTGCAGACAAAGCCTCGTCTGCATGAAGGGGCGCCCTCATCCGTTTCTGGGGTGGGGGGACATCTTCGCTTCTTTCCGGAACCATGGACTTCCTTGTTTCAGGACAAATGGGTTCATAAACTGATCTGATCAGAGTACAAGATCAAATTCCGGTCTCAACCGGCGAACAGGTTCTTCCCGTCCAATCTGCGCCTATCTCCAGAACGGTTAGGGGATCTACGAGAGGCGATACAAGATCTGCTGCCGCAAGGGGTGATTGCGCTGGTTCCCTCGCAGGACCTCAGGGCTTTGAACCGCTTTGTGCTGGAACAGAAGTTTTGAATGTAATCCATTCAAATGGTAGTGGCGTCCCTACACCAGGGAGACTTTTTGGCCTCCATAGACATCAAAGACACATATCTACACATCCCTATCTATGCTGGACACCAGTGTTTTCTTTGCTTCGCTATAGGAGAGGAGCATTATCAATTTGCAGCATTAACCTTTGGTCTCGCCTCCGCCCCCAGGGTCTTTACCAAGGTGCTGGCCCCAGTGTTGGCATTACTGCGCCAACGGGGAATTTCGGTACTGGGGTACCTGTACGATCTCCTATTGAGGGCGCACTCTCATTCAGACCTGTTGGGCGACTTGACGATCACTGGTTGGAACATCAATTTAAAAAAATCCGCCCTGCTACCTTCATTGAGACTAGATTATCTAGGCCTGACTCTGGATGCCGCTTTGGCGAGGGTCTTTCTTCCCCCGGACAAGTTGCAAAAGTTGCAGGGGGCAATCTGGTTGCTGTTGGCAAGCAATCTGTCCTCTCTGCTGACTTGCATGCGAGCCTTGGGTCTGATGGTTTCAACCTTCGAGGCGGTTCTTTTACAAAGGGGAATTCTTAAGTGGAACAAGGATCCAAAATCCTTGGACACTTTGATTCAGTTGAGTCACAACACAAAGTCTGCTCTTCAGTTGTGGCTTCACTTGTCAGCACTACGCCAAGGCAAGTCCTTCCTTCCCTTGTATTGGATGGTGGTAACCACAGACGCCAGCCTGTCAGGCTGGGGAGGATTGCCGGGGAGGCTCTGATGCTGATAAATTTCTTGGAGCTCAGAGCGATAAAGCTTTGCCGAAGACACTGGACAACTCGTCTTGAATGTTTTCCGGTCCAGGTTCAATCGGACAGTGCCACGGCCGTGGCATACATCAATCCTCAAATGGGCACCCAGAGTGTTTTGGCGGCCCGGGAGGTGGCAGAGATCCTGGATTGGGTGGAAAAGTTTGTTTCAGCTCTCTCTGCTGTGCACATCCCAGGTGTGGAGAACTGGCAGGTGGATTACCTGAGTTGTCAGGTGTTGGATCAGGGGGAGTGGGCCCTACATACGGAGTTGTTTTGAGGTCGATCTGTTTGTTTTTCGTCTCAACAAGAAGGTTCAGAAGTTTCTAAAGTTTCTAGCCAGGTCCCGGGATCCTCTGGCCGATGCCACAGATGCACTGGTGGCTCCTTGGGGTCAGTATCAGCTAATTTATGCCTTCCCTCTGTTAAAACTCCTGCCAAGGTTTCTTCGCAGGATAGAAGTGGAAGGGGTTCCGGTCATTCTGGTGGCCCCAGACTGGCCTTGCCAGTCTTAATACGCAGACCTGGTAAGGTTGGTCGCCGATGCTCCTTGGAGACTTCCTCTCGGGGAAGATCTGCTGTCTCAAGGGCCGATTTTCCATCTTGCTTTGCGGTCGTTGGCTTTAACAGCGTGGCAGTTGAAAGCCAGGTATTGAATGATAGAGGTCTTTCTGACTCAGTGATTCCTACACTATTGAATGCCAGGAAGTCTACTTCCAAGAACATCTATTATCGGACGTGGAAATCGTACGTTTCATGGTGTGAATCGCTGAAGGTGCACCCTCACTTGTTTTCGGTATCTAGGGTTTTGACCTTTCTTCAAAAAGGGGTTGAACAGCATTTGGCTTTGGGCACTATCAAAAGCCAAGTGTCAGCTTTGGCTGTTTTTTTCCCTTTAGCTACGCATGCCCTGATTCGCACTTTTATTTAGAGGGTGCGTCCTATGGCTCCTCCGAGGCGATCCCCACTGCCTCCATGGGATCTGAATTTGGTATTATCTGTTCTTCAAAAACCTCCTTTTGAGAACATTAGGGAGATTTCTCTGCATTCATTGTCTCAGAAGGTTGCCTTTTTGGTGGCTATCACTTCTGCCTGCAGAGCGTCTGAATTGGCGGCGTTGTCCTGCCGCTCACCTTATTTGGCGGTCCACAGAGATAAGGTGGTACTTCAACCTAATCAGTCTTTTCTTCCTAAGGTGGTTTCTGATTTTCATTTGAATGAAGACAATGTGCTGCCTTCACTTTGTCCTAAGCCCAAGCATCCCAAGGAAATTGCATTGCTTTTTTTGGATGTGGTTCGGGCAATTGGGGTTTACCTGGCGGCTACTGAGTCTTTCAGGAAATCGGACACTCCTTTTGTCCTTACCGAAGGACCTCGTAAAGGATTGGCTGCGTCTGCTGCAACCATATCCAGATGAAGCAGGCAGACGGTAGTTCAGGCTTATTCACTAAAGGGTCAGGTTCCGCCTTTCCCAGTGAAGGCGCATTTTACTTGGGCGCTGAGTGCCTCTTGGACTTTTCGCCATCAGGTGTCAGTGATGCAAGTTTGCAAGGCGGCAACTTGGTCGTCGGTGCATATGTTCACAAATGTCTACAAGGTAGATGTGTTGGCATTTTTGGATGCCTCTTTTGGCCGCAAGGTTTTGCAGGCTGCTGTCTAAAAGAGAACTTTTTTTTTTTTCTCTTTGAGGGTGTATTTTTTTTTTTTTTAGGTGAGCTCCAGTTGTTCCTAGTTGAGCTCCTTGTTACCTGGTTGGCTACGTTTAGCCTTTGGGGAATTACGTTCTTCTTTGTGTTGCTTTTCCCAGCCTTCATGCAAATACTGCTTTGGGACGTCCCAATGGTCAAGAAGATATGAAGCTGCGTCTGTCAATGAATGATAGAGAAAACTGGATTTTTGAATTCCGTAAAACCGTGAAAACCTTAAAATCCTTTTCTCTGAAGTTCATTGACAGAGGCAGCACCTGTCCCTCTAATTATGAGTGGAATGGGGTTGTTGTCTTCTAAACACTGCTTGCAACGAAACTGAGGGCTGTAGCAGAGTGTGTGGGGTTATGCCTGCAGGGACTGCCCCATAGGCGTGGTAAAGCTTTTTCCTGCCTAGTGTCCTACTCCTGTAGAGGGCAGCATAACCCAATGATCAAGAAGATCTGAAACTGCATCTGTCAATGAACTTCAGAGAAAAGGATTTTACGGTAAGTCAAAAATCCAGTTTTTTTTATAGCTTTTAAGAGCTGTATATATATTTTTCATTTTCTTACAATGATTTGTACTTCAATTATTGTTTTAGGGAAAATGGCACTTAAGAAGACAAGGTGTAAAAGAGCTTCATGGCACCTTGACACGTCTTCTAAATGAACTGTTGCCTTGGGAACCAAAGCTACTGAAGGCTTTTCAAAAAAATCGGTAATAACACACTGTAAACCTAGCAAATGTGATCATTGCTTACTCAAGACAGTACGTAATATGCTGTTTAGCAGGTGTATATCGCATTTTACTTTATTGTAAATGTTCAATAGCTGAAAACTGAATCTTATACAGCGCATTCGGAAAGTATTCACTGTGCTTCACATTTTCCACATTTTGTTATGTTACAGCCTTATTCCAAAATGGATTAACTTTATTATTTTCCTCAAAATTCTACAAGCCATACCCCATCACAATCTGAAAGAAGTATGTTTGAAATCTTTGCAAATTTATTGAAAATAAAAAACAAAAAAAATTACATGAACATAAGTAATCACAGCCTTTGCCATGACACTCAAAATTGAGCTCAGGTATATCCTGTTTCCACTGATCATCCTTGAGATGTTTCTACAACTTGATTTGGAGTCCACCTGTGGTATGTTCAGTTGATTGGACATGATTTGGAAAGGCACACACCTGTCTATATAAGGTCTAAGTTAACCGTGCATGTTAGAGCACAAACCAAGCCATGAAGTCCAAGGAATTGTCTGTAGACCTTCGAGACAGGATTGTATCAAGGCACAGATCTGGGGAAGGGTACATAAAAATTTCTGCAGCATTGAAGGTCCCAATGAGCACAGTGGCCTCCATCATCCGTAAATGGAAGAAGTTTGGAACCACCAGGACTCTTCCTAGAGCGGGCCGCCCCGCAACACTGAGTGATCGGGGGAGAAGGGCCTTAGTCAGGGAGGTGACCAAGAACCTGATGTTCACTCTGACAGAGCTCCAGCATTTCTCTGTGTAGAGAGGAGAACCTTCCAGAAGAAAACCATCTGTGCAGCACTCCACCAATCAGGCCTGTATGGTAGAATAGCCAGACTGAAGCCACTCCTCAGTAATAGGCACATGACAGCCCGCCTGGAGTTTGCTAAAAGGCACCTGAAGGACTGTGACCATGAGAAATAAAATTCTCTGGTCTGATGAAAGAGATTGAACTATTTGGCCTGAATAACAAGAGTTACAGTGGGTACGAAAAGTATTCAGACCCCCTTAAATTTTTCACTCTTTGTTATATTGCAGCCATTTGCTAAAATCATTTAAGTTCATTCTTCTTCCTCATGAATGTACACACAGCTCCCCATATTGACGGAAAAACACAGAATTGTTGACATTGTTGCAGATTTATTAAAAAAGAAAAACTGAAATATCACATGGTCCTAAGTATTCAGACCCTTTGCTGTGACACTCATATATTTAACTCAGGTGCTTTCCATTTCTTCTGATCATCCTAGAGATGGTTCTACACCTTCATTTGAGTCCAGCTGTGTTTGATTATACTGATTGGACTTGATTAGGAAAGCCACACACCTGTCTATATAAGACCTTCCAGATCACAATGCATGTCAGAGCAAATGAGAATCATGAGGTCAAAGGAACTGCCTGAAGAGCTCAGAGACAGAATTGTGGCAAGGCACAGATCTGGCCAAGGTTACAAAAAGATTTCTGCTGCACTTAAGGTTCCTAAGAGCACAGTGGCCTCCATAATCCTCAAATGGAAGACGTTTGGGACGACCAGAACCCTCCTAGAGCTGGCCGTCCGGCCAAACTGAGCTATCGGGGGAGAAGAGCCTTGGTGAGAGAGGTAAAGAAGAACCCAAAGATCACTGTGGCTGAGCTCCAGAGATGCAGTCAGGAGATGGGAGAAAGTTGTAGAAAGTCAACCATCACTGCAGCCCTCCACCAGTCGGGGCTTTATGGCAGAGTGGCCCGACGGAAGCCTCTCCTCAGTGTAAGACACATGAAAGCCTGCATGGAGTTTGCTAAAAAACACCTGAAGGACTCCAAGATGGTGAGAAATAAGATTCTCTGGTCTGATGAGACCAAAATAGAACTTTTTGGCCTTAATTCTAAGCGGTATGTGTGGAGAAAACCAGGCACTGCTCATCACCTGTCCAATACAGTCCCAACAGTGAAGCATGGTGGTGGCAGCATCATGCTGTGGGGGTGTTTTTCAGCTGCAGGGACAGGACGACTGGTTGCAATCGAGGGAAAGATGAATGCGGCCAAGTACAGGGATATCCTGGACAAAAACCTTCTCCAGAGTGCTCTGGACCTCAGACTGGGCCGAAGGTTTACCTTCCAACAAGACAATGACCCTAAGCACACAGCTAAAATAACGAAGGAGTGGCTTCACAACAACTCCGTGACTGTTCTTGAATGGCCCAGCCAGAGCCCTGACTTAAACCAAATTGAGCATCTCTGGAGAGACCTAAAAATGGCTGTCCACCAACGTTTACCATCCAACCTGACAGAACTGGAGAGGATCTGCAAGGAGGAATGGCAGAGGATCCCCAAATCCAGGTGTGAAAGACTTGTTGCATCTTTCCCAAAAAGACTCCTGGCTGTATTAGATCAAAAGGGGGCTTCTACTAAATACTGAGCAAAGGGTCTGAATACTTAGGACCATGTGATATTTCAGTTTTTCTTTTTTAATAAATCTGCAACAATGTCAACAATTCTGTGTTTTTCTGTCAGTATGGGGTGCTATGTGTACATTCATGAGGAAGAAGAATGAACCTAAATGATTTTAGCAAATGGCTGCAATATAACAAAGAGTGAAAAATTTAAGGGGGTCTGAATACTTTTCGTACCCACTGTATGTCTGGAGGAAACCAGGCACTGCTAATTACCTAGCCAATACCATCCCTACAGTGAAGCATTGTGGTGGCAGGATCCTGCTGTGGGAATTTTTTTTAGTGGCAGGAACTGGGAGACTAGTTAGGATCAAGGGAAATATAAATGCAGCAATGATGGAACAGAGACATCCTTGATGAAAACCTGCTCCAGAGCACTCTGGACCTCAGACTGGGGTGAAGGTTCATCATTCAACAGGACAACGACCCTAAGCCAAGTGAACAAAGGAGTGGCTACAGGACAACTCTGTGAATGTCCCTGAGTGGCCCAGCCAGAGCTAAGACTTGAACCTGATTGAACATCTCTGGAGGGATCTGAAAATGGCTGTGCACCGGCGCTACCTAATGCAACCTGATGTAGCTTGAGAGGTCCTGCAAAGAAGAATGAGAGAAACTTCCCAAAATTAGTGGTGCCAAGCTTGTAGCATCATACTCAAAAAGACTTGAGGTTGTAATTGGTGCCAAATGTACTTCAACAAAGTATTGCACAAAGGCCGAGAATACTTTTGTACATGAATTGAATCCATTTTGGAATAGGGCTGTAACATAACAAAATGTGGAAAAAGTGAAGTGCTGTGAATACTTTCCAGATGCACTGTAAATCTCTTAATTGTTGCCCATAACACAATAGAACTGAATTCTACTTTTAGTTGGTATCCACATTCAGATCTTCTATTCACCTTTTGTATCATGTAGCATGAGACATTGGTCCTGGTTGTATTGATAGCATTATTAACACAGAAGAATGGTAGTTGCTGACATTTTTTACATGTCCTCTTGCAGTGCACGTCTGAGAAAGGACTATGATGATTTTCGAAGGCTGCAAGAATCTGACAATTTTACCAGAGAATCATCTTCTCATGGTAATTGTGAGCTAAGCAAATCTCCAATTTCTGTACCTAAATCATCTGAAATCTGTCACAAGGAAATCGAGAAGAACAATTGTCATGGTATGATTTAAAACAAAACTGCAGTCAAACAGCTAACTATGTATGTGTGGGATCTGTTTTACCTGGCAGAATATTTATCAGTTAATTTAGTTTTTTCTTTCAGGCAGTCCTGCAATATTCTATAGTTAGGGAGTATCGCCGGTTTTTAGTATTGCTGCTCTGCACTTTTCTATTTCACATTTTCCTGTCCAGCACGCTTAAAGTGGAACTAAACCTGCATATCCTTTACAGCCACAGGAGGTTCCCTTTTGGCCTTTTTTTGATCGTCAGTTGCCATGATGCTAACATACTCACACTAGTAACTGTAACAGTTGTCATTCAAGCCATGCCTTAAATTTGAACTAAAGGCAGAAATAAATGGATTTTTAATACATACTTACCTGTAAAATCAATTTATTGAAGTACATCACAGGACATAGAACCATAAATCCTAACATTTGGGTTATATAGCCACCTACAGGTGAAGGACACTGGCAACCAATGAGAAAGGACGTCCCCCTATAAACCCCTCCCACTCAGAAAGTACCTCAGTTATTTAGCAAGCAATAAAAGCCCCATAAAAGAGGGGAGGAACCTCTGTGTCCAGTGATATACTTCAAGAAATGGATTTTACAGGTAAGTCTGTATTAAAAATCAATTTTTCTTTTCATACATCACTGGACACAGAGCCATAAATCATAACATATAGCATGTCCCAAAGCAATGCATCTGAGGGGAGGGAGATACCAAAAATACCGCCATCAGACCACAAAAAAGGACTACACCGCTGCCTGCAGAACACTGCGGCCAAATGCAGACTCCTCCTGGGTCCCAACATCCACTTGACAGAAACGAATGAACGCATGCACCGATGACCAGGTTGCGGCCTTGCAATTCTGAGCCATAGAGGCTTGATGGCCAAGTGCCCAAGAGGAACCTACTCCTCTAGTAGAATGTACACCTTTACAGGAAAAGATGGAACCTTCCCTTCTTAACCATACACCTGGATAATAACCTGGCGAATCCAATGAGAAATCCTAGACTTAGATGCTGCCAACCCTTTCTTGGGCCCTTCTGGCAGCACAAACAAGAGATCGATCTTATGAATCTGAGCTGATCTTTCCAAGTACATTTTAAGTGCACGCACTATATCAAGAGAATGCAACAACTTTTCCTCCTCTGTTTTAGGATCCGGAAAAAAAGAAGGTAGTATAATGTCCTGATTCAAATGAAAGGTGGACACCACCTTGGGCAAAAAACCTGGGAGTGGATGTAGAATCACCCTATCTTGATGAAAAATCAAGAATGGCTCTTTACAAGAAAGAGCTGCTATTTCCGATACCCTTCATGCCGAAGTAATCACAATAAAAAAAAAAAAAAACATTTTCCTGGTAAGAAGAACCAGCCAGACTGAGTGCTCGGATTTCCAGAATGTTGATGGGGAGACTTTTCTCTACCCAAGACCATTTCCCTTGGACAGTGGCTTCCTCCAGAACCGCTGCCAAGCCAGAGAGACTGGCATCTGTAGTTCTTCCTTAGATTTCTGGTCAACAACCACCAATTCAGACTAACATACTATTGGTAGCAGAGATAAATGTGTCGTCTGTGCACACATTCACAAAGTTTTATAAGGTGGATGTGCTTGCATCTTCAGATGCTGCATTCAGCCGCAAGAGGCTCCGGCCTCTTGAGGGTGTACTTTTTCCTGGTAGTGAGTTCCAGTTGTTCATGGTTGAGCTCCTGGTTTTCCTGGTTGGCTATGTTTAGCCTTTTTTAGGAATTATTTGTATTGCTGTGTTTTTCCCACCCCTCATATTGACACTGCTTTGGGGCGTCCCAAGGGTCTAGGAAGATATAGAGCTGTGTCCGTTAGTAAAAGAAAACTGGATTTTTGTTATACCATAAAATCCTTTTCTCTGAGGTTCACTGACGGACACAGTATCCTCCCCTCTTTTGACTTGGGTTATGTATTCTTCTGACAATGCTTGTTACTTTATTTTTGCAAAAAGCACCAAAAAACGCATAGGTGTGAACCAGGAGACGTTTAGTCGCAGCAGCATGCTTTTTTTGTATCCCCAGTTATAATGGGGTTTAAAAACAAAAATTAGCCCTTTATAGTACAAAAAGATAATCGCTACTATAAGGAGTTCATTTATACTGTGAAACAGTGAAAGTAATAATATATGTTATATCATATATAATAATAAATACACCCAGAAGTAAGATATATGGGCATTTTAACTAGGAGTCAGACATGAAGCTATATGAAGGGCGGAAGGAAAATCTAAATGTTTATAATGAAGTAGTGCTAAAAGCTGAGACCTTCTTTTTTTTTTTTTATCATTGATATGATCATTTTAACTATAATGCACAATACTGGTATAAGTTTGCTTTAAATGTAATTGTAATGCCTTATATTACCTTCTGTTTATCAGCCTTCAGCTTCTCTTCAGATGCTGATCTTCCCTACACTGAGCCTTTGACCACTTGCCGCCTGCCCAAATGACGGCGGAGCAGAGCAGTGCGGCTCTCGCTCTGGGACAACGTCATATGACGGCGCCCCAGAACAGCCACTCTTACCTCAGCCGCCCCCCAAGTGGGCGTACAGTGTGGCGATCTCGGCAAGCTGTGTTCCTAGGCTCTGCAGCTACTCGTTACTGACCTTTAGTTTGTTTACTGACTATGCTGTTTAATCCTTACTGGGAATATCCGCTTCTGGACTCTGGCTTGTTCACCCCCTGGTGGGGTGATCCTGAGGACCATGACCTGGTACTGACATGCACCTACAGTCAGGTCCATGAATATTGGGACATTGACACAATTCTAATCTTTTTGGCTCTATACACCACCACAATGGATTTGAAATGAAACAAACAAGATGTGTTTTTTTCTGCAGATTTTCAGCTTTAATTTGAGGGTATTTACATCCAAATCAGGTGAAAGGTGTAGGAATTACAACAGTTTGTATATGTGCCTCCCACTTTTTAAGGGATCAAAAGTAATGGTACAATTGGTGGCTCAGCTGTTCCATGGCCAGGTGTGTGTTATTCTCTCATTATCCCATTAACAAGGAGCAGATAAAAGGTCCAGAGTTAATTTCAAGTGTGCTATTTGCATTTGGAATCTGTTGCTGTCACCTCTCAATATGAGATCCGAAAAATCTGTCACTATCAGTGAAGCAACCCATCATTAGGCTGAAAAAACAAAACCAACCCATCAGAGAGATAGCACAAACATTAGGGGGTGGCCAAATCAACTGTCTGGAACATCCTTAAAAAGAAAGAACGCACCAGTGAGCTCAGCAACACCAAAAGACCAGGAAGACCACGGAAAACAACTGTGGTGGATGACCGAAGAATTCTTTCCCTGGTGAAGACACCCTTCACAACAGTTGGCCAGATCAAGAACACTCTCCAGGAGGTAGGTGTATGTGTGTCAAAGTCAACAATCAAGAGAAGACTTCACCAGAGTGAATGAATACAGAGGGTTCACCACAAGATGTAAACCATTGGTGAGCCTCAAAAACAGGAAGGCCAGATTAGAGTTTGCCAAACAACATCTAAAAAAGCCTTCACAGTTCTGGAACATCCTATGGACAGATGAGACCAAGATCAACTTGTACCAGAGTGATGGGAAGAGAAGAGTATGGAGAAGGAAAGGAACTGCTCATGATCCAAAGCATACCACCTCATCAGGGAAGCATGGTGGTGGTAGTGTCATGGCGTGGGCATGTATGGCTGCCAATGGAACTGGTTCTCTTGTATTTATTGATGATGTGACTGCTGACAAAAGCAGCAGGATGAATTCTGAAGTGTTTTGGGCAATATTATCTGCTCATATTTAGCCAAATGCTTCAGAACTCATTGGACGGCGCTTCACAGTGCAGATGGACAATGACACGAAGCATACTGCAAAAGCAACCAAAGAGTTTTTTAAGGGAAAGAAGTGGAATGTTATGCAATGGCCAAGTCAAGTCACCTGACCTGAATCCGATTGAGCATGCATTTCACTTGCTGAAGACAAAACTGAAGGGAAAATGCCCCAAGAACAAGCAGAAACTGAAGACAGTTGCAGTAGAGGCCTGGCAGAGCATCACCAGGGATGAAACCCATTGTCGGGTGGTGTCTATCCATTCCAGACTTCAGGCTGTAATTGACTGCAAAGGATTTGCTACCAAGTATTAAAAAGTGAAAGTTTGATTTATGATTGTTTATCTGTCCCATTACTTTTGGTCCCTTAAAAAGTGGGAGGCACATATACAAACTGTTGTAATTCCTACACCGTTCACTTGATTTGGATGTAAATACCCTCAAATTAAAGCTGAAAGTCTGCGGTTGAAGCACATCTTGTTTGTCACATTTCAAATAAATTGTGGTGGTGTATAGAGCCAAAAATATTAGAATTGTGTTGATGTCCCAATATTTATGGACCTGACTGTAATCCATCTCCACCATCCGGAGCTCTGGTGAACACTGTTTAGTACTTAGACCCCGCACCTCAGACGAGCCTGCGTCGTCCACCAGGGTGACCTGTTTATCCTGCTTGTCGGTGGAAGCCCCACTACTGCTATAGCAACAGGTCTTTGAGCCTGACACCTGATTGGGACAGGATATTCCGGCCCAAACACGGAGGCTGCTATAGCAAACGTTGTGGCTCCTCTTAAGCTGCAAATTACTGAGCAGCAGGAATTCAGTGTTACCTACCAGGAAAAAGTTGCCAAACTAGAAAGTATGGTAGAAAGGCAAAAGGAGGAGATTCATATCTTCAGAGACTAATGCTGGACCGAGATGATACTAACACACATACAGTCGTGTTCAAAATAATAGCAGTGTGTTTAAAAAAGTAAGTGTAGCAATATTTCCAGGCATTTGGCCTGACGTGGGTCTGCCATGGTCACCGGTAACACCAACAGCACATTTAAACTTATTTCCCAAGTGTGATATCTGAGTCAAAGAACAGTCCGGCATCTTTGGTTTGTTTTGTTTATTTGATAAAGGGATGGGAGAAGGGAATGAGTGGGATACTCCTCTGGCTCAACTAGGTACAATTTAGGACACTTGAGAAAAAAATGCCTTTCAGCGCTGACTTGACGCCAGCTGGATGCCGACCAACGCTTGCTGGCGCTTGAAATCACTGACTTGCTTGCTCTGTCCTGAAGACTGACTTCTGACACTCTGGTTAGCTCAAAAGTCCTTGACACTGCTCCCTCCAGTCCTTCCTGACTGAGGTAGCCTTTAGTAACACTGCTGCTGCAACTCTCAACACTGTACACTGCACGCTGTACACTTCCACTGTACACCTCCACTATACACTGAATACTTCAGAACCCAACCACTTGCACCCCCTTTACTTTTCAGGCTCAACACTGGCACCCCCTTTTACTCTTCCTGCACCGGCTAGCTAGCTCCCAGATCCCTCCGACCTTCTCTGGAGTGATCCCCTCTCACTAGGCAGACCCCCAGGGGTAGTTTGCAGTACTCACGACTGGGAATGCTTTCCTGAAACTCAACCCCTCTCAGCTCTGCTGGTCCTCAGTACACCAGATCCTCTCTGCAGCTCAGCTCAGCCCTCTGTCCCCTCAGGCAAGCCGCCTGGGCAACCCGATTCCTCTTGACAGGAGGAGAGACAGCCATACTCTCCCTCCTGGGACTCTGCTTCCTGCCAAAGATGCTGCGTCGTGTGCTCCTCTCAAACCTATACCCACTCCCAGAATGCTGTGCGGCAGAATCTGCCTTTCTGGGGTAGATACAAGCCTGGGTGTGCCATTGGCCGGGTTTTCTCCACTGCCCAATGAGAGCCCTCATTGAGCACAGTGGGGAGACTCCCCAGTCTCAACAGCCACACCTGGGAACCATGACAGCCTAACTGAAAATCATGGCCCTGCTAATAAGCAGACAAGGCCTACTACACTTTACCTAGCACCTACCTTGTAGGGTGCTACATAAGTAAAGCTTAAAATCCTTATAATGGCTTTTATTTTCATACACACAAATGCATTGGGAACACTGCACAGTCTATTCCAAATCAAAACATGAAAAAAAATGTTCCAAATGTGTTATTACTTTACAGAAAGTGAAGTGACTCTTTGATCAGCAGGAAACTTGTTTGATAAAGTGCCTGCATTTTTCTTTAAAAACTCAAACATTTACTATATAAACTGAAAAATACTTGGAGATTTAGCTTTCCTGTGAATAATTGAGCTAATATTTAGTTGTATAACCACTATTTCTGGGAACTGCTTTGCATCTGTGTTGCATGGAGTTGACCAACTTCTGGCACTTGTGAACAGGTATTCCATCTCAGGATTATTGCACTACATTCCACAGTTCCTCTGCATTTCTTGGTTTTACCTCAGAAACAGCATTTTTGATGTCACCCCCACTAGTTTTCTATTGGATTTGGTAGGCTCCAGGGATTGAGCTGGACACTCCATAACGTTAATCTTGTTGGTCTGGAACCAAGATGCTTCTCTCTTACTGCTGTGTTTGGGGTTGTTGTCTTGTTGAACCCACAGCAAGCATGTCATGACAGTTGGGTCTGTTAGTTTTCTATTACTCTACTACACTTACTAGTAAATGATTTGCCATGTAGAAATATAATTTATACCAAAAACAGTGATTGATCTGGTTAATGATGTTGGACTGCTATTATTTTGAACACAACTGTATGCCTCAGCCTCAACCATCTAAGTTTAATGGAGCCCGCCGCCATTACAAGGGTTTCCTTAATCTGTGTTTATATATATATATATATATATATATATATATATATATATGCACCCTGCTGCATTTCCTTTTGAAAAAAAAAAAATAAGGTAATGTTTATTCTCGAACTGCTGACTGATGAAGCTCCAACTTGGGACCGCAGATACCACTTGGAACCCTGCAGTGCAAAAAAGCCATTTCCGCCAAGGGCTTTCTGAACAGCTGAAGGGTGAGCTTGCCAGAGTAGATACTCCTAAGGATTCCAAGGCATTCGTCCAATTTTGTATCTAAATTGATCAGACTTACAGAAAGGAGGGAGGAGAGACTGGGATTGTTCAGAAGTAATGGTGACATGCGTTTCTCTGCCTCTCCTAATCCATTTGTTCAGCGGGATTCCAAAGTTTCTTCAGATTCTAACTAACTTAGCAATCCCTCCATCAACTGGGGAGCACAAACTATAGATTTACGCCCCCCCCCCCCCCATTGCAATGAATACTTTAAGGAACTTTATCAAACAAGTTTTCTGCTGATCAAGGAGTCACGAGTGGCCGTGCAGTCATGGGACAACCTGCCTCCACAATATCATGCATTCCCGGATATCTATGATAAGAAAAATGCCGATCTATTACCTTCTTGTCTCCCATATAAACGTCCCATTGAGCTGCACCCAGGGGCAGAAATACCTTTTGGTCATCTTTTCAATCTGTCATAACCTGAATTAAGGATGCTTAGGGAGTGGCTTAATGATACTTTAAAGAAGGGCCTTAGACACTCAACATCTTCTGCAAGAGCAGCCCTGTTCTTTGTTGAAAAGAAAGACTCCACCTTGTGTCCATGCATCGATTACAGGGTCTTGAATAACATCACTATTAAAAACCGTTATCCACTCCCCTTGATCGCTGAAATGTTGGAAAGACTCCATTTTGCCAAAATCTTTATAAAACTAGACTTACTGGTGGCATATAACCTTGTCCGCTTGCGTCAAAGAGATGAATGGAAAACTGTCTTTAGAACCGAATATGGGCATTTTGAGTCCTTGGTTAAGCCTTTTCAACACTTCATCAGCCATGTTTTTCAAGATCTGTTGGACCAGTTTGTGATTGCCTATCTGGATAATATTCTCATCTTTTCCGATAACCTGGAGGAGCATTGCAAGCATGTTTTGCACTGTTTCTTAAAGGTTAAGGAATACTTTACATCAAACTGGAGAAATGCGAGTTTGAACGATCCAAGATTCAGTTCTGGTATATATTATTTCTCCAGAAGGAGTGAGCATGTTTCCTGAGAAGATCAAACAGTGGTAGATTGGCCAGCCCCTAGAAGCGTTAAGGAAACACAATGATTTTTTGGGTTTGTCAACTTCTACCGAAAATTCATAAGAAACTTCTCTAAAGTGATAGCACCAATTACACAGCTGAAAAAGAAAGGTGTGGTCATCTGAGGCACAGCTTACTTTAAGGCTGACCATACACTTTACAATTTTCTTATTCAATTTTCTTTAGATTTACCTTCAACTATGTAGTGCAAGGGAATGCCTGATTGCATACACATTGAAAGTGTTTAGGTTTGACCTCATATTATATGGATTTGTTAAATCTAAGGAAAAATTGGATAAGAAATTTGTATAGTGTATGACCAGCCTTAGTACTCTAAAGACTCATCACTTCTGCACTAGGATTAGTACATCCTGATCCCGAACAAACTTTTATCATGGAAATGATAAGACTCTCAGACTCTGCTGTGGGAGCTCTCCTTTGTCAGTGAAGTGGAAAAAAGATGCGGCTTCATCCTTGATCTCTTCAGCCGAAAGGAATTATGACATTGGGAATAAAGAGCTGTTAGCAATTAAGGAAGCCCTTTCTGAATGTAGGCATCTGCTGGAAGGGGCTAATCTTCCAGACAACAACGTTGGTCTCTATTCTTTTCCAGATTAAATTTTATTATCTCGTATCGACCTCGATCAAGGGGTGGTAAGGCCGATGGCCTATCAAGGATGCTGTCTGAGGCCTCTCCAGGAAGGCGACTCTGAATGTACAATCCTACCTCAAAAGAACTTCCTAGGGGCCACAAGTTCCAAGACATTCTTGGTTCTCCTCAGAGGGGTATGAGAATGACTCGCTTCTTTATCATCTCCTAAGGACATTACCCTGCAATACAAGAATGGCTTTTGTACTCAAGCACATCGTCTCTATGTACCTAAATCTGCTCAGGTTGAAGCCCTCAGGTTAGTTTATGACTCTAAACTTGAGGGGCATTTTGGGATTTCTAAGACAGAAGAACTTTTGTCACGTTCCTTTTGGTGGTCTGGTTACAAGAGAGATGGCAGAAGCTATGTGGCCACATGCCTGAGCTGTGCATGCAATAAGACATCCCAAGCTTCTCTATTGGGGTTGCTCCAGCTGCTCCCTGTTCCATCAAGACAGTAGGGGTCAATTTCTATGGACTTTGTGGTCGATTTACTTTTCTGAAAAGAAAGGACCACTGTCTTGGTAGTCATTGTCTCACTAAGATGGCTCTTTTTTACCAGTCAAGGGGGTACAAACTGCGGAGTTGATGGTCGAGAAATCTTTAAACTGCATAGAATTCCTGATGATGTGGTGTCGGTTTATCTCAAGTGCGGTTTATCTCAAAATTTTAGAAAAGCTTTTGTTAAGCCTTAGGTGTAACTATTATCCTGTCCTCTGCTTTTCATCCTCAGTCTAATGGTCGGACCGAGAGCATCAATCAAACTCTGGAGCAGTACCTTCAATGTTTTGTCAGTTATCTTCAGGATGACTGGGTGGACTTTCTTCCTACGGCAGAGTTTGCTTTTAACAATTCTAAACATAACTCCACTTCTCAAAGTCCTTTTTATCTAAACACTGGGTATCATCCAGTTTTTATTCCTGATCTCCCCATCTCAACTCCGGTTCTTGCTGTTACCAATAGACTAAGTACATTACAGGAGATTCGGGAAAGTCAGAGCCTAGACTTGAACCTGGGACCTCTGCTGTGACTGGCAATGACTCTTCTCGCTGAGCAGCTGGACAGCACCCTCTCTGATTCATTGGACATCCCTGCCTTGTGCCTTGACTTCTTGTGAACCCTAAACTCCTTGCTCCTCCCATGAACTTCCTGATTTAAGCCATGTCTCTGCACTTTCTGTTTGCCAGATTATTGTGCTCTCTTCAGCCAATATCGTGCTCTGTCTTCTCTGCTGCCATCCATATCTTTGCTGCCACTGATTACCTACCCTTGGCTTGTTCCTCGACTACGCTTATGCCTGATCCCAACCTGCAACTACTTGTTACTGACCTTTTTGGCTTGTTTACTGACTGCGCTTCTATTTAATCCTTACCTGGTATATCCGCTTCTAGACCCTGGCCTTCTCGCATCCTGGTGGGGAGATCCTGAGGACCGCAACCTGGTACTAACACTCAGCTAAATCTATCTCCACCATCAGGAGCTATGGTGAACGCTGGTTAGTACTTAGACCCCGCACCTCAGATGAGCCCATGTCATCCACCAGGGTGACTTGCTTATCTCGCTGTCGGTGGAACCTGCTACTGCTGTAGCAACTGGTTTTCAAGCCTGGCCCCCCCATCGTGACATTCTGTTTGCCTTTTAGTGCTGATAGAATATAACTGGCAATTCTCAAGCACCACCAACTGATCATGTTGTTTTCCATCTTAAAGCCTATCGTTATACAGTTTTTTTGCTTTAGATAGTTGGGGGGATTAGTTTGCTAACCTTTTTCTTTTATTTTATCTTTAATCCCACTGGGGATGGGATGGGACTGACACAATTTTTATCATATTAAAAAAAAAAAAAAAAAAACAACCCACTTAACTAAAAATAATGTGCAGTAATACGTTTTTTTTTTTATATAGTATTGCACTCGCATAATAAGGTAACATAATGTCATAAAAACTGTTAACCTTCAGCTCGTACCAAATTGATTGAACGTGTGTGAGGGGAAGTAGGGGTCAAAACCATGTGCCCATGGAGGGTATCATCCTTTTTTGAAGTATATATAGAAAAGCAAAAAGTAAATAGGATCTTATATACTCCTCCATAGCACAGACAAATGCACTGCATATATAAACAATACAAAAATGTTTTATTAATAAAATATCTAAAACATACAACATGTAAAGTACGCTTGCATATTGATTCTACCATCTATGACCACTGTGAAACTGTGTGGTATATGATCGATATACAGAATTTAGGTCTACGTGTTTCGCAATAAAGTACCGCTTCTTTGGGACCATAGAAAATGTTTCTAAAGGTAGAAAAACATATATCAGTGAAATTTGTATCATAATATATTCATTGAATAATTTAATTCATTGAATAAACCTTCAGCTCGTAGTACGCAGTCCCGTCTCGCTTCCGGTTTTGGCGCCTACATCACCTGGCTCCGTCCTAATGCGTTAGTAGTTAGTGGTGTTTGATGATGCATTATTTTAACCATTTTACTGCCATAGACCTAAAGTATATGGCAATCAAAGGGAGAAATAGGTAGCGCTGCCTGAGGAACAAACTACGCATGTATCCAAGCAGTAGATAAAAATACGGATCTGTAGTAAAATGCTACTAGAATAATGTGTTGTGTCTATAAGAAATAGTAACAAAGTACAATAAACAATCATAAAAGCAAAATAGTTCATAAAGTGCTCAGTGCAAAATATTCTCGACAAAAAAAAGAAGTATGCAAAATGTTAAAAATATTTCAATTGATTTCATAAATCCAAAGAAAAGTCCATCAAGTTATAGAGTGCCAAAATGAAAACTCTGAGCCAGTGATTTGCAATCTTCAGTGATCAACTGTGAGTGTGGATACACTAGTGCTACTCCTTAAGAGATTGGCATTTGTGGTCCATATCAGAGGTCTCTACTGTTGGGCATATAT
Organism: Pelophylax lessonae; assembly: GCF_965119305.1. Classification (NCBI taxonomy): domain Eukaryota; kingdom Metazoa; phylum Chordata; class Amphibia; order Anura; family Ranidae; genus Pelophylax; species Pelophylax lessonae. Next base: position 381,084,616 of record NC_138768.1, on the reverse strand, counting down.
AGGAGAAGACCTACAGTTATGTGATCGATGCCTATGACCCCTGCAGGGGTTCCTCTTTTTGGTGAGTGCAGACTAGTGTATCCACACTCACGGGTGATCACTGAAGATAGCACTGGCACCGAGTTTTGATTTTCACACTCTATCATGTGATGGACTTTTGTGGAAAAGTCATTGCGACTACAAACTAGGGGAAAGGTTTGTTATTTTTATTTTTTGTCTACTAGTAATGGCGGCGATCAGCGATTTTTAGTGGGACTGCATCATTGTGGCGGACAGATCGGACCCCTAACTGACATTTTTGACACTTTTGGGGGGACCAGTGACATTACTACAGTAATCAGTGCTGAAAAAAAAGGAATGTTACTGTAATGACACTGGCAAGGAAGGGGTTAACCTAGGGGTGATCAAAGGGTTAAATGTAAGCCTAGAGGAGTGTTTTCTAACTGTGGGGGGGAGGGACTTGTAAAATGATCACAGAGACCTGTGCTCCTATATAGAAGGATCACAGGCGCTCTGTGATCATTTCAGAGAGAACAACAGTCGGCTGTTCGTCGGGGAGCAATCGCAGGTGCCAGGCGGCAGTTGGTGCTGCCGCTCCTGTGCATCAGAATCCCCACTGCCCCCAGGACTGCTCCCGCGAGCCGACGTACATCAGTTTGCGCAGCCGAGCCAGCCTGCCGCAATAAATCTGCGGCAGGCGGTCGGCAAGGGGTTAATCGATTGAAAGAATTTTTTTTAACATACTTCTTTTTTTGTTGAGCATTTATTTATATATATATATATATATATATATATATATATATATATATAATTCCTAATTGACTTGCTACTGTCACCGTATTGGCACTAAGTTACTTTATATTGACACTTGTTCCTCAGGCAGCGCCACCTATTCCTCCCTTTGATTTCCATCATTCATATCCCTTTATCGTGATATGTAAGGTAGGCTACAGCCTGTCACTTATATCCCAGCGCAAAAAATATCCTTTTTCATAAAGTATATGGCGGCACAGAAATGTTTCCAGCTGGCCAGGTCAGTATGCCTTACATTGGCTGCATTTTCCATTCTGCTGTAAGCTCAAGATAACTTTAGTTACCACGAACCTTCAGCAGAATTGTTCAGCAGATTCTGCTGAACAAAAGAATAGTTGTGATCAGTGCTGAGTAGCCACCCCTGCGTGTTCCCAGCACAGTCATCGGCATACTTGTGATTGGGCTCTTAAAGGGTCGGGAGGCAGTGGCAGGAGAGGATTAAGCTTTACAATCACTTTAATCTCAGCAAAGCATAAAGAACTGCCTACATGGCTTCAAAAAAACAATTATATTCAAACATACACTGGAAAATTAGAATTGAATAGTGAAAATTTGCATCAGGCAAACATGGGTTGATGATAATTATTGATTAAATATTACGTTAATAATCAGCACTATATCAGCTGTCTATTTATTTATTTTTAAACCGAAAAAGCTGTCTTTATCTACTTTGTAGAAACAAGCATCTATTTCCTCAGAAATGGTGGATACTGTAGGTTGCTTAATCACTTCGCTTTATCTTTGACGACTTTGGAATTTTTGGCTATTTAGCACTAAGTTACTTTAAGTGGCAGTTGCGCAGTTATGCAATTTTGTACGAGAAATTCAATTTTTATAATTTTTTTCACGCAAATAGCTTATTTATTGTGGTAAATAATCACCACTGGGTTTTGTTTTGTTTTTTTTTTGTTTTGTTTTTTACGATATAAACAAAAAATTACCAGAAATTTTGAAAACAAATATTTTCTACTTTCTGTCATATTCAATATACAATAAAATCAAATTGTATCTTAAATTTAGGCCAAAATGTATTTTGCTACATGTCTTTGATGAAAAAAAAACAAAAATGCCATTAAGCCCCGGTTCACACTTATGCGAGTGCAGGGTTCGCATGTAATGTCGGAGCGCACTGCTCCTTCATTACATGCGATCGGCTGTGCGGTGCGAGTTTAGCCATACACTTTGTATGGCTAAATTCGCACCGCACCTGCAGCAAACACGCACAGGACCCTTTTTTGCAGCCGCACAGCGGTTCACACTTGTGCGATCCGATCCTGTGCGAACTGCAAGATCGCACTGCGATATGCGATCAAACTGGGGGTGTCGTTAAGATTACATTGACACCCCCAGCGTATCGCATATGGCAGTGTGAACTGCCGGGGGTGCGTGTGCGATGCGGGAACAGGCTGCGGAATCGCAGCCTTCCCGCATCGCATAAGTGTACAGTGTGTATTGTGGCCCGTCGGTAAATGGTTACTATGTAAGATTAATTGTTTACAAATGTGACATTTTTACTGCCTCACTTTACAGTATCTTTCTTGTCAGTATACAGGAATTGGGTTTATGTATGGAAAATAAATTAAGGTTGTTATGTAGTGCCTAATGAAACTAATTTAACTTAGAAAATTGTTTGGACAGCATTATAACATAATACTTGTTTTGTTGTCTGTTACAGATAAATTAGAGCACACTGAGACAGACATCTGTGGAAAAGGCAAGATGCCTAAGAAGGAATATCTGTCAAAATCCCAAACAAGAAATAGTAAGCGTCAGCAGCTTAGATTAGAAGATACTGAAGATAAAAGCATGTTAACACAAAAGACAATCAAATTAAGCACCCCTGAGATTTCTTCTACATCCACAGAAGGAGAAACACCTGCAAACAGTGTTGCAAGTGAGCTTCAGAAAATTGAGGCAGGAGTTCTAGAAATGAGCCGAGAAGCTCTTGGTACTTCACCATTTAGTGTATATAAAGGACCGAAACTGACTGAAGCTTTGCTGGCAAAGAATATGACCTTAATGAGTCAGCCAACACACACTATTAGCAATACTGTGCCTTGTGCTGAAAGTACACCGTCTTCACCTACAGCCCCACACCCTGTGAAATCTCCCTTGTTTTGTCAGACTTCTTTAAAAGCTCCCTTGCAGATGATTTATAAGCTCCCCGATGGACAGTGTGTCCCAGTTGATCTTCAGAATTCTTCTGTGAAGATTCAGATGCAGCCTGTGGTAGATGCTAAAACTGGAGATAGGCTCATGCAGCAAGTCCTGGTTCTACCTAAAAACCTTTTTATACAGCAAAAAGATGACAGAACACCCCAAGTAAACCAACCTAGTCAATGTGACGTAGCTCATCAGCATTGTGCAATTAATGTGCCATTGTCCAGTTCCACCACAGGCCACACTGGTTCTAGGGCATTGACTTCTTGGCAGAGCAATTTAGGTTCCACTAAATGTGCTACTCTTCCAGTTTCCCAGCCACAAGTTACCACATTTGCAAGCAGTACATCAATGTCAACATGTGAAACATATAAAAACAGAGCTCCAGATTTTCTAGCAACGGTGGCATCATCCAATTACAGCCAGTCCTTACATATTAAGTCTGACTTTGGACGTGTTACATCAAGCACAGGCAATCCTGCTGTGCAAATGGCAAACTCGTCTCCAGTACCTCAAAGGGAAATATCCGAAGCAAAGCAAGAATTAAGAACTGTATGCATTAGAGATTCTCAGTCAATTCTTGTGAGGACACGTGGTGGTAACACTGGTGTTGTAAAAGTACAATCAAACCAAGATCAGGGTGCTTCTGTTATATCTCCTAGTCCTATATTCACTTTTACGCCACAGCTGCAGTCATTCCTGGTGTCAAGAACTAAACCCTCCGCAACTTCTGCTTTCACTCCTGTAACTACATCACAAACCCAACCAGCGTTCTCGTCAGCATCTGTTGGTATAGACCAGGTGACAGAATCAAACACTAACTGGGCACAAGTGCAGCATCCTGCTCCTAGGGTAACTAATCAGACTGTTGGTAACCCTATGCAATCTACCTTTCTTCCAATTGTTTCACAAGCAAGCACTTGTCCTTCTACAAGTTCCATTATTAATACAGCAGCAGGGACTGTAATGCCAATTTCCTGCTGTAGTACCGGGCAGGACTGTAGTGTCATTAGGAAGGATGGAACAGATTTAAAGCAAGCTGAAACCAAGACAGCCAATGTTTCTGTGGTACAGCCTGACAGTACTACTCCATCAAAGAATGATTTTATGAGTGGATCTTCCATACATCAAGTCATGTTACTTACAGCACCTTCAATACATCCACCTGCTACTTCACAAAATGTGGGCATTGTTGCTTCGCCAACATTGGCACAGGCATCATCAAAAAATGTTGTTTTTATTAATACCCAACTTCCAGCCAGTTCAAGTGCAAATATGACATCACTAGCTTCAAAGCAAGCTACTAATACTAATATTGGTAAAACATATATCAGGCCTCCTGAACAGCAGCAGGTTTACCTAATTCCTTCCACCATGGGGTCACCAATAAAAATGAGCTCCCCACCTATTGTTTCTCAAGTTAAAGATGTAAAGATTGGTCTAACCATAGGGCAGACTATTGTTAATAATACTGCTGGCATGAAAAATATTCTACCAATTAACATTTTGCAGAATCGATTGGGAAAAGGAGATGTAGGCAATCGGAAGGAGTCTGCTGTGATAACACCACCTACTCTTTCAAAAGTACACAATGAACAAGTAACAAGTTCTAATATTACTTGTGATTATACTGTAGCTTCTACAAAGGGTTCAGCGTCATGTGCTGTAGTAACACCTGCCAATACAGTCCAGTATAGTGCCACTGAAGGAAAAGGGAATGACTTCATAAAGACTTTAACATCTGTGTCTAGCAGATTACCTACAGCAAGTTTAGGGAGTACTGTTGCCATTTCAACTGTGAAAACTGGGCATCTTTCATCATCTGTTCTGCTGTCAACTAATCCAATGACAAAGCATACATCATCATCATTGCCGCGGCCAGTATCATCAACTTTGCCTGGGTCAACTTCAGGCTCAGGAGCAAATCCTATTGCATCTATATATCAGCCAACATTGAGAGAGAAGAGTGAAAATAATATCTCCATGTCTCAAAGCATTCATAAAACAGTGTCAACAAATCTGACCATCCCTTCAGCCACAATGTCATCTTCTTTGCTACCCACATTATGTAAAACTGGGCCTTGGCATACTTCATCACAGACCTTGCCACCATTGCCTGCATCTACTCTAAATCAAGTTAGGCCACAAATGAATGAATCTTCAGCTCATCATAAACTGGTTATTAACACTAGCACACCACTCGCTCCTGGAACTCAAATCACAATTAATGGTACACGATTTATTGTACCTCCCCAAGGTCTAGGAGCTGGCAGTCACGTGCTGCTACTGTCAACTAATGCTAAGCAAGGACCTCCTTTATTTGGTAGTGCACAAGTGGGCCATGGTCCTGCTGTTGTTAGTACTACAGCACCACAGCCTGCTTTGAAACAAAACATACCACCACGATACCCAGTACAAAAATATACGTGCACTGCTGCACCTGATTTATCCAAGTCTCTACATAATATACAACCTGCATCTCCGATTTTGAATCTAACATCTGGTGATTTCTCTCCATGCTCTATGCCTTTAGTGAACAAAACCCCGTCAACAACTGCACTTCAACCACTTCTTGATCCTTGTATACAAAGCGGAAGGGTTCCACAGCAAACCAACATGGCACCAATATCCAAAGGTACATCATTGACGGAGGCAATCATGTTGAACATTACAAGCCCTCCTAATAATCTCTTGCCTACATCTGCCGTGTCGGAGAGCAAGAGGGAAGATACTGATAGTTTTAGGCATCAGTCCTTAACAACGGATAAGCTGTACACTGTAGCAATGTAAAGCAGACTTAAATATGGGGAAAATAGTACGCTATGTAGCACTTACTTTACTGAACTGACAATGTATTGTTGGTTGTTTCCTATGTTGTTCATGAAGAGTTTAAATGGTTAACCTAAAGTTTTTTTGTTTTTTTTAAAGTTCAGTTTCTTTTCCGTGAACAAGAAAGTTCATTTTCAACAGCCAGTACCATTTTATAGTTTGACCTTTATAGTCTAGCTATTTGCACAATACGTCTTGGAGTTTGTTTAGAACAGTATTTGTCTTTTTACATTTGTAAAGAAAACCAATTTTTTTTCATCAATATTTATGCGTTCTGAACATTTTAGGCGAAATATAAACTTGTATATATTCTTTACCTTTTATCATTCTTAACTAAACCATATGTATAAAGAGCATTGTCTTATTTATGTTTTGTTTACATAATGTATAGTTTTTTAAGTATTTTGGAGATCAGTGTACTGTTTAGCATTAATGCAGACTCCTCTGCATGTAGTAAATAAACAAGAGTCACTGTATTTTTTTGTATGTTTTTGTCTATAGAAAAAGGATTAGTCCTATCTCTATGATCTAATTTTATTGCCAATCTATGTAAATGATTGTATAATACTAGCTTTTCAATAAGGGGAAGGGAATAGATTTTGTGGTTTTATTCCATATTATAAAAATCATTTGTGGTATTAGTTTACATTATAAAAATCAAGGCGAAAAAAAAGAAAAGGCCTATTCAATGCAAGAGTATAAACCCCTCACAATTCTTTTTGCCCAAACCACCAATTTGAGTTAAGATCACAATACCCAGCAGCAAGTTCTTTGGTTGTGAGAGGAAAGTGCACCACTTGGAGGAAACATGCGAAGGTATAGGGACATCATGGAAACCCTGTGCAGATTGTTTTGGTATGGTATGCTATGGTATGGGTGGTATGGCAAGCCAGTCTTGCGCCCCTGTTTCATCGGTTTCACGCAGATATGGTTAACATAGTGAGCAATAACATGCCGCATTGTTGTGTGTAGTACACTCACACTCCCCTCTGTGTTCCTGCCTTTTTTCCTTCAACATGAGGTAGCTTCTTGTCATTGCTCCTATCTGGAAAAGACAAACTGTTTCACCTCAGTTGGTCATTGCTGCCAACTACTGTTAACTATTTGCTTCTGGCTTTTACCCTCCTATCCTTAAGCAGTTAGTTGTAAATAAACCATGGGTTTTACCTAGTGTTTTCTCTTAGTTCTTGTTTACAATATACTTCATGTCCGATTCCAAGCACAAGGCTAGCAGTCCCACTGCATCAGGTTTTTATAGCTGACAATCCACTAACGGTTCCAGGGGCGACCTTAAGTTTCCCTCCTAAAGGACCTGATGCGGATAGCATGGATTTACTTGAGTCAACTCACTCCTTGGTGTCTCCCAAAAGCTCCGTCAGGTGTGCCCCAGCCCTCTCATCTGCTTTATCTGGGGAAGAGTTCTGTGCAGCTGTGCTAGTGGAATTCCAATAAAAAAAAATAAAAAAAACGACCCTTTATTTCTATGTATAATATGATTAAAAAACAAGTCTAATCTAGATATTCAGCAATTCTCCTCTACTTCACTAACAATGGTTTGCATGTTAAGCTGAATGTAGCTGCTTACAGGCACTTTCTGGTACTGTTGTTTGGTCTCTCTGCAAGTAGCACAGTTCAGCCCCGACCTGCCTGCCCAGACCCTTTCCCTCCTAGTCCCATCTATGATGTTATATATTTTCTAATGAATGAGGATGTACAGGCATCCTCATTCATTAGAGTGCTCTGACAGGAGGGAGGAGACACACCCACTAGCCACCCTAGCTGTATGAACCGAGAGGCATTGCATTTACTTGGCTGCAATGCATTAAAATGAATAAAAGCTAAATACACACAGTTTTAAAACAAAAAATTGAAAAAAATAACGATGGATTACCATGTTTAATTGATTATGGGTATGGGGAGGTAATTGAACACAAGCCTTTTCCTCCACTTTAATGGGCCAACCTCCAATAATGATTGCTGCAAGTGTAGTACAATGCCTTTTCCTCCAGAATCTTTATCTTGCATTCCTGCAGCCACTGGGATTTCTGCTATGGATGTACAGCCCAGGCCAAACATTTTAGAGAATGACACAAATATTAATTTTCACAGTCTGCTGCTTCAGTGTTTTTAGATCTTTTTGTCAGATGTTCCTATTGTATACTGAAGTATAATTACAAGCATTTCTTAAGTGTCAGTCTTTGACTGACAATTACGTTAAGTTTATGCAAAGAGTCAATATTTGCAGTCTAGACCCTTCTTTTTCAAGACCTCTGCAGTTCGCCCTGGCATGCTGTCAATCAACTTCTGGGCCACATCCTGACTGATGGCTGCCCATTCTTGCATAATCAATGCTTGGAGCTTGTCAGAATGTGTGGGGGTTTTCTGTTGAGGATTGACCACAAGTTCTCAATGTGATTTAAGGTCTGGGGAGTTTCCTGGCCATGGACCCAAAATGTTGAAGTTTTTTTTCTCCAAGCCACTTAGTTATGACTTTTGCCTTATGGCAAGGTGCTCCATCATGCTGGAAAAGGCATTGTGCGTCACCAAACTGTTCTTGGATGGTTGGGAGAAGTTGCTTTTAGAGGATGTTTTTGTACCTTTCTTTATTAATGGCTGTGTTCTTAGGCAAAATTGTGAATGAGCCAAGTCCCTTGGCTGAAAAGCAATCTCACACGTGAATGGTCTCAGGATGCTTTACTGTTGGCATGACACAGGGCTGATGGTAGCGCTCGCCTTTTGTTCTCCGCACAAAGTTTTTTTCTGGATGCCCCAAACAGTTGGAAAGGGCATTCATCAGAGAAAATGACTTTACCCTAGTCCTCAGCAGTCCAATCCCTGTACCTTTTGCAGAATATCAGTCTGTCCCTTTTTTTTTTCCTGGAGAGAACTGGCTTCTTTGCTGCCCTTCTTGACAACAGGCCATCCTCCAATAGTCTTCGCCTCACTGTGCTTGCAGATGTACTCACACCTGCCTACTGCTATTTCTGAGCAAGCTCTACAATGGTGGTGCCCCAATCCTGCAGCTGAATCAATGGTAGACTTCACTAGACTTTCTTGGGCACCCTGAAGCCTTCTTCACAACAATGGGCACCCTGAAGCCTTCTTCACAACAAATGAACCTCTCTCCTTGAAGTTCCTAAAGATCCAATTAAATGGTTGATTTAGGTGCAATCTTAGTAGCAGCAATTTGTCCGTGAATCCTTTTTTTTGTGCAAAGCAATGACTGCACATGTTTCCTTGCAGGTAACCATTGGTAACAAGGGAAGAACAATAGATTCAAGCACCACCCTCCTTTTAAAGCTTCCAGTCTGTTATTCTAACTCAATTAGCATTGAAACTAGACTATCTGGGGCTGACTCTGGACTCGGCCTTAGCCACAGTATATCTTCCTCCGGACAAACTTGTTCAGACACTGCAGGTTGCAGTTCGTCTCCTTCCGGACTTGTATGCAGGTATTGGACCTGATAGTGTTAACCTTCGAGGCGATCCGGTTTGCGCAGTTCTATGTGGGGTCCCTGCAACGGGAGATTCTCATCACATGGGTTGAGAATCTACAGTCTCTGGACAACCAAATCCAGCTGAGCCGGGGTACGAAAGAGTCCCTGATTTGGTGGCTTTGTTTCCTGGTGCTCGGGCAGGCAAAATCCTTCCTACCCTTGTATTGGACAGTGCTCACCACGGATACCAGCCTGTCCGGGTGGGTAAGTGTCCTTGGCAGAAGTTCTGCTGAGGGGGTCTGAACCCTGGAAGAATCCAGACTACCGCTCAAGGTCCTGGGTTCCATGTGATTAGGTTGTGCCTGAAACATTGGATGGATCATCTACAAGGCTGGCCAGTGCACATTCAATCAGACAATGCCACAGCTGTGACTTATGTCAGAGGGGGCACAGGAAGTGTCCTGGCGGCTCTAGAGGTAGCCTGCATTCTCATTCGGGCAGAACATTCCGTTCCAGCCCTCCCTGCCATTCACTTTCCCAGACTGGAACATTGGCAGGAGTTGGACTAAGGGGAATGGCCTCTTCATTCGGAGGTGTTTCCTCAGTTGTGTCTACGTTGGGGCACCCCCGAGGTGCATCTGTTGACGTCTCGGCTCAACAGTAAGGTACATAGGTTTGTGGCTCATTTACGGGATCCTCTGGCGGACGCCTCAGGCGCGCTGGTGGCCCCGTGGGGCCAGTATTATCTGATTTAGGCCTTCCCTCCTCTCAAGCTTCTGCCAAGACTTCTACAGGCTCGAGGCAGAAGGGATTCCGGTCATTTTAGTGGCCCTGGCCTGGCACGCCGACCTTGGCATTTTGTCTTCCAACGACCCTTGGCTAAGTCTCTGGTGTGTACCTCTCTTCATGGTGTTCGGCACTTGGTCCCTCCGGTGTGGTCTCCTTTGCCGCCTTGGGACCTCAATTTGGTACTTTTGGTTCTCCAGAAGTCCCCTTCTGAGAATCATTGGGAGTTTACCCTGCTTACGCTGTCCCAGACGGTGGCCTTTTTGGTGGCTATCACCTCTGCGTGCAAGGTGTCGGACCTGGCGGCAGTATCCTTTCGTTACACCTTACCTGGTGATTCACAGGGATAAGGTGGGGCTTAGCTCCTGTCCATCATTCCTTTCTAAAGTGGTCTCTGATTTTCATTTGAATATAGACATTGTGTTGTCTTCCCTGTGTCCTAGGCCTAAACATCCGATGGAAATTGTCTTGCGTGTCTTGGATGTGGTCCGAGCAATTAGGGTGTACCTGGCAGCTGTGGAGTCTTTCAGGAAATCAGGCTCTGTGTTCACGGATGGCCTCGTAAAGAGTTATCCACTTTCTCTGCGACCATTTTTAGATGGCTCAGAGAGGGCCTATTCCATCAGAGGTCAGGTTCCTCCTTTCCCTGTCCAGGCACACTCTACTAGGACCCTTAGTGCCTCCTGGGTGTCAGTGACACAGGGTTGCAAGGCGGCCACCTAGTCGTCAGTGCACATTTTTAAAAAGTTTTACAAAGTGGAAGTGTTGGCATCTGCGGATGCTTCCCTTGGCCGCAAGGTTTTGCAGGCTGCTCTTAAGGCTGATCTGATTTTCTTTGAGGGTGTATTTTTTTTTTTCAGGTGGGCTCCAGTTGTTTGGTTGAGCCCCTGTTGCCTCGCTGGCTAATATTTAGCCTTGGGATTTTTTTTTTTTTTTTTTTACTGTTTCCCACCCCTCATGTTTAATAAACTGCTTTGGGACGTCCCAAAGGTTAAGAATACCAGACTCTGTGTCCATCAATGAACGAAAGCGAAAAATTTGATTTTTGACTTACCGTAAAATCCATTTCTTGGATGTTCATTGACGGACACAGTGGAGTTATAATTCTCCTGATACTGCTTGTAACAAAACTGAGTGGTTATAGCAGAGAGGGAGTATACCCCCTGGGACTGCCCATGGATGTAGCCAGAATTTCTTCCTGCCTTGTGTCCTACTCCTGTAGGGCAGTATAACCCAATGGTTACGAATACCAGAAGCTGTGTCCGTCAATGAACATCAGAGAAATGGATTTTACGTTAAGTCAAAAATCCCATTTTTGTTCATAATAGAAAACATATCAACTGTTTGAACTGAGAAAATGTACCATTTTATGAAAAAAAACAAGATAATTTTGAGATTGTTGGCAGCATCTCGTCTCAGCAGGGCCATGTTTACTACAGTGTAGCATTCCCTCTGCTTTTAACAACACTCTGTAAACTTCTGGGACCTGAGGAAACCCGTTCCTGGAGTTTGTGGGGCGGAATATTGTCACGCTCTTGCCTAATATGAGCATCTAACTGCTCAACAGTCCTGGATCTTTGTCATATTTTATTTTTTCAAGATGCAACAAATATTTTTAATTGGTGTAAAGATGTGGACTGCAATCAGGTCAGTTTAGTACCCAGACTCTTCTACTACAAAGACGTGCTGTTGTCAGAGATGCAGTATGTGGTGAGGCATTGTCCTGCTGAAATATGCAAGGCCTTCCCTGAAAAAGATGTCATCTGGCTGGGAGCATATGCTGCTATAAAACCTGAATATTTACTTTAAGACTGCCACAGTACTTTTTATGTGAGCAGGTGGCATGGGTAGGCTGGATCATGTACATCATCCAGCCTGTTCTGGGTTTGGGATGCACAGCACGCCGCTCCCATGACCGATGTGTCCACCAGACCCAGCAAATTGCAGACCCTTTTACCTGCCCACTTTTGCTGGCTGGGGGATCATGTGATCGCTGATGGGCTGCCAGAGATAAATGACTAGTCGTGCCGCCTGCAGTAGAAAGACTGCCCAGGAATCGAGAAGTCATACAGCACAAGTGAGTCTTACACAAAGTTTGTCCTTTCGGTGCAGCTCTTTGTTAGGTATCCAGAGGTAGCCAGCACCTCTCTCCCCCGCCGTCACCCTCCTTCCCCACCACACAAGTCAGCGCAGCACCAACCAGGCACAGCAGCACTCCGGAGCCCTGCTCTCTGCTCCGCCAACACTGGCTGATACCACCCTGCTATCTGAGCCAGGCCACCGCTATCATTGGCCCTTTGTGTTGTCAGCTGATTGGATAAGATGCTGTAGACTGCATGAGTTATGTGTCTGCATATTGCAAAGCAAAAGCCAGAATACCAGAACCCCTGTATTATTTCTATGTCCCTGTTGCAGATTTTTCCTTACATCCTGTCTGGTGGAAGTGATGGTATATAACTTCCTTGCAAAGTACACCTCCATACCCCCCCCCCCCAGCACACCTTTGTACTCCACACCTCTGTCCCTCCATTACACCTCCATACCCCAGCACATCTCTGTACTCCAAGCATACCTCTATACCTCAGCACATCTCCAAGGGCCAATGAGAGTGGTAGCCTGGCTCAAGTAGCAGGGTGGCCTCAGCCAGTGTTGGTGGAGCTGAGGGCGGAGCTCCGGAGTGCTGCTGTGCCTGGTCGGTGCTGTGCTGTCTCACTTGTCCTCTATGACTTCTCTATTCCCAGCCAGTCTTTTTATTTTGTTTTTAATCTTTATGTTAATTTTATTTACTTTATTTTTATAGGTGTATTGGTACAATATGTACAGATATGGTTTTTCTTGGAAAGGTCTGATAATAAGCAAGGTAACATGACAACCTGGGTTTCTGCTCTTTCAATACATTGGCTTTTACCTTACACATTTTTATATACACAGCCTTTTACATATTGTTTTATAGATACAATATACAATATTATTATACAATAATTAAAATATTGTTTTACTGATGTTATAGAAATTGGGAATATTAGAACACACCGTGTTCTATAGCCGTGACTATAATTGTATTCAATATGGCCACCGATCACATGTATCAGGATACTGTACACTATATAAGCTGGAGGGAGCAGCAATATGTCGCCGCTCCCGATGACGTTAGAGTGAGGAAACACGTAGGGCAGTACCTAGTGTCATTGTGCAACTTCTGGTTTCGTGGTTTGGGTCCGTGGTGCGCACGGCGGCCCAGACTTCCTGGAATTACACACGAGTGCTGGGTGTGAGTGTCAGCGCTGCTGTTAGTGACAAAAATATAATAAATAAACAGTCCTCTAAAATAATATGTGTTATAAAGTGCACAGTACAAACTGTGCAAATGTATATTCATATGACCCTAAATATAAATGTCCTTATGAATATCCTTCAAATATCACTAAAAAAGTGCTGGGTATGAGTGTCAACGTTGCCACTGGTAATTAAAATAAATAATTTTAAATATATGCTGTGAAAGTGCTCAGTGCAATACTGTGCAAATATATATACCTATCACTGTTCTTATGCAAAATGTTTGTCCTTCAAATATAGTTCCAATATGATAATTCCAATATCTGCAATGGTGGTGACAAAGTGCTGCAGTGCTCTACTCCAAAGCAAAAGTGCTTGTGCTCCCCTTTTGTTAACCCACTCACCAGAACATGGAGTAGAAATGGCTTGTGTAGTAATATAAAGTAGCCTTATTCAGTATCCTCTTCCAAGCAGGCTATCCTTTAACTGCTGTGTCCCCAATCTCCTCAATGTGGGCGGTATGTCCTGCTACGGCTGGTGTTGCTGGCCAGAATCCGCCTCATTAATATATAAGAATGATATACGCCATGGTGAAGTATGTAAAAACCGCTTTATTCAATCAAAAAATATCCACTTACATTTAAAATCAAGATGAACAGCAAAACTGCGGCACGGTGGTTCTACTTCCTGTAGCGTGCGCTCCACCGGCCGGATATGACGTCAGGCGCTTCTGATTTGCTAGATGCGTTTTGCCCTCCCCTTGGGCGTCATCTGTAGCTAGCGTCATTATCGTCTGCTAGGCTTATATAGTGGCTCCTACTACACCCAAAGCCTCCTCTTACACCCTTAATCATACTCAGAAATGGCCGAAAGCAGCCTCTCAGGTGTATATTCGTTTTCATACTACTCTGCTTAATATTCCACTAGTTTTAATAGTAATTGTGAACTCAAATCCAATATATTTGGGGAAAATTAAACTTATATTTACATTTCAATTCATGTCTAAGTAATAGGCAATCGCTGTTCACTAGCAGCCCCTTGTGGTGAAATAATAGAATAATTCCTTTCCATTTCTTAACCTCCCTGGCGGTATGATTATGTCAGGAATTACATACCAAAAGCGGTACAATTGTTTTCATGGAAATTTGGCGTTATGTATTATAGGCCTACAATTCTTAGTAATTACTGACTTAAACCTGACCAAAACAAGAGTCTAGTAGACATCCCAGATGTGATATAAATTTGAAACACAAACACGTGAATTATAATCGAATCAATAATATTATTTTATTATTTAATATATATAATAAAATTATATTATTGATTAGATTATAATTCATGCATTATATATTATAGATATATGTGTGTGTGTATATATATATATATATATATATATATATATATATATATATATATATATAAAATATATAACGCATGAATTATAATTGAATCAATAATATAATTTTATATATATATATGTGTGTGTGTGCATATATGCGCATATATATATATATATATATATATATATATATATGCATACATGTATATGCATATATATATATATATATATATATATATATATGCATATATATATATATATATAATACAAAATGTGTTTTGTGTTTTGTGCAACGTTTTTTTTTTTTTTTTTTTTTTAATTTCCCTCCCTAGTTCCGCTCCCATGCAGCATTGCTGCTGCAGGGAACGAAACTAGGAAGTGATCAGACCGACGGAGGAGCGGCGGAACTCTCGGCTGGCGATCTCAGCAATGAGAGATCATCGCTGGATCGCCAGGATAAGGTAAGAGAACACCGCTGCGCTCTCTGCAATCCACCCCGAGCGAGACTCGGGGTTACCGCTCCTGATATGAAAATACCGCCTAGGAGGTTAATCTCCTCCCTTAGAATAACATGTTATATATACACTTTCTTATACTTCACTAATGCCACAATCTTAGTACACTAAATATATATATATACACACACACATACATATACACACACATTAAAAATATTAAATAAATATGTGAATATATGAAAACCATTTAAAAATCACTAATAAAACAATTTAAACCTGAGGCCCCGTTCACACTGGGGCGATCCGACTTCCCGGGGCGACCTCACCGGTCGCTCCAGGTCGCCCCAAAGAAGCTCCGGACCCTTTTTCTAAGTCGGAGCGACTTGTGTCGCTCCTATTAGAGTGGGTCCACAGCTTCTCTATGCCCGGCGACCTGTCAGGTGACCAGGTCGCCTGACAGGTCGCCCCAGTGTGAACAGGGGCTAAAGGTGTCATACTGCGTAATTTATGAATCCACCTTGTTTCGTTCTGAGAGATGGCTTTCTTCATATTAGTGCCTCTCCAATGTTTGTCTATCTTATCTCTTCCACAAAATTTTAATTTTCTTGAATCCTTATTGTGATGCAGTTTGAAATGGTTAGATAAACTGTGCTTGTGGAAGCCCTTTTTGATAATACTTATGTTCTCTTAATCTGGTCCTTAATTCCCTTGTGGTCCTCCCCACGTATTGGAGACCACATTCGCACTCTAAAAGATACGTGACGTGGGTGGTACTGCACCTAATGAATTTATCAATCTGATATCATTGTTATGTGATATTAGACTGGAAATGTGTCACTTTTTTTGCTTTGTTATTAAATGTGCACGTGCAGGAAATAACGCATCTGCCACATTTAAAAAATCCTGTCTGGTCCAAGAATGTAACAGTTTTTTTGGGGGGGTCTGGTTTACTCTTTACTATTTTGTCCTTCAAGATGGGTGGACGTTAATAAACAAATTTGGGTTTATGTTGTAATAATTGTTTGAATGTGGGGTCCCTCAATAAAATAGGCCAATGTGATTTAATAATCCCTTCCAGCTGTTTAAATTGTTGGTTAAATTCCGTGCAGAAAGCTAGTTCATACTTTTTTTTTGATCTTAGGTTTCTGTGTTAATAAATCCCTTCTATTAGTTTCATTGACCTTTTGTTGTACCCGTTATAATTGTGTGGCTTTATATCCCTTATCAATAAACCTGTCAATTAGTGTTTGTGATTGTACACGATAATCTTCTTCTGAATAGCAGTTTCTTTTTATTCTTAGAAGTTGTCCTTTTGGGACTGCTGAAAGCCATCTTGGATGGTGCCCACTACTGGTAGGAATATAGCTATTCCTATCTGTAGTTTTAAAATATGTTTTCGTGGCCATATGTTCATTCCATTTAAAAATTGTAACATCCAAATAATTAACTTGTTCTGTACTAAAATCAGCTGTAAAAGAGATATCAAATATTGTTGTTTATATAATCAATAAAATCTTTCAAAGTGTGTTCCAGGCCTCCCCATACTATTAAAATGTCATCTATGTGTAATGTTCCGGTACCTTTAGTACCCTAAATTACACTTTCCACAAGTGTATGCGCCCCACCATTTACTTTTGGAAAGGTGCGCATACACCTTTAAGACTGGAGCTGTCATCACCCAGCGCCGGACTAGATGGCTATTTAAAGCGCCGGTTCTCACTCACATGTGTTCGTTCAAACACCCTTACCTGGATGCTAACCTTGCTTGAAGCTTCCATGCTTGCAAGCTTACTTCGCTGACGGAACCTCGCTGCGCTGATCCCTGTATCCCGCTACTGGATCATCCGCCTCTCCTGAACCACCCTTCGGCTGTATCGCTAATAGTGCTAAGTACCCAGCAGGGGAATTCTCTATAAACTTATACTAAGCTTACACTATCTAGCTCTGCATAGTAAAGACTGTTTATCACATCTGCATAACTAGATTGCTAGCTCTTGAGACTACTGCTACTTTTCTGCACTGGGTTGATGTCTTTTGTATGTCCACCTGCTATTCTATCATCTGCTATCATACAACATTGCTAAACCTTCCTGCATCCATCTGCTACTGTCTCACCTTCAAGTGTCTATCACCTACCACCTCCACTCAACCTATCCCTCAACCTTCATCATTGTGTTACCACATACATAAAGTCACTCTAGGAACCAGTTTGCTAATTGTGTGTATTTACTGGCTGAAATAAGACCTTCCACACATGATGAGTCATTGAGGTTGGGAATGGTGTCTCGGCATATCTCTTACATGACTGCTGACGTGGGACTATTTCTGCAGCTGAAAATCCACACCATATAGGAGACGCAGGAGCGTTACACTATGTACCGTTTGAAAGCTTTCAAATGTGGATGAGGGTTGTTAAAAATGTATTCTGACTCCCATTTGTTCATAAATATATTTGCCACCGTGGGAGCATATTTTGCTCCCATGGCTACCCCTCTGATTTGTTTGTAAAAGTTATTGGAATGCCAGAAATAATTGTTGCCCATGGCTGTTTCCAATATGTCCAACATGAACTCAATTTGGGGTATAGGCAGTTTATGATCATCTTTTAATGCCCATTCCACTAGTGTTAGGGCATCTTTTTGTTTAATGTTAGTGTACAGGAAGTGGACATCCACACTAGCTAATATTGTGTGTTCCGTTACCGTTCGTCAATATAATTGAGCAATTATGATTACCCCATAAACCCAAATTCGTTTTTTAAACGTCCACCCATCTTGAAGGACAAAATAGTAAAGAGTATACCAGACCCCCCCAAAAAAACTGTTACATTCTTGGACCAGACAGGATTTTTTTTAAATGTGGCAGATACGTTATTTGCTGCACGTGCACATTTAATAAGCAAAAAAAGTGACACATTTCTAGTCTAATATCACACAACGATATCAGATTGATAAATTCATTACGTGCAGTACCACCCACGTCACGTATCTTTTAGAGTGCGAATGTGGTCTCCAATACGTGGGGAGGACCACAAGTGAATTAAGGACCAGATTAAGAGAACATAAGTAATATCAAAAAGGGCTTCCACAAGCACACTTTATCTAACCATTTCAAACTGCATCACAATAAGGATCCAAGAAAATTTAAATTTTGTGGAATAGATAAGATAGACAAACATTGGAGAGGCACTAATATGAAGAAAGCCATCTCTCAGAACGAAACAAGGTGGATTCATAAATTACGCAGTATGAGACCTTTAGGTTTAAATGTGGATTTGGATATAAATTGTTTTATTAGTGATTTTTAAATGGTTTTATATTCATATATTTTTTTTAATGTCTATGTATGTACATATATATATATATATATATATATTTATAGTGTACTAAGATTGTGGCATTAGTGAAGTATAAGAAAGTATATATATAACATGTTATTCTAAGGGAGGATATTAAGAAATAGAAAGGAATTATTCTATTATTTCACCACAAGGGGCTGCTAGTGAACAGCGATTGCCTATTAGACATGAATTGAAATGTAAATATAAGTTTAATTTTCCCCAAATATATTGGATTTCAGTTCACAATTACTATTAAAACTAGTGGAATATTAAGCAGAGTAGTATGAAAACGAATATACACCTGAGAGGCTGCTTTCAGCCATTTCTGAGTATGATTAAGGGTGTAAGAGGAGGCTTTGGATGTAGTAGGAGGAGCCGACCACTATATAAACCTATCAAACAATAATGACACTAGCTACAGATGACGCCCAAGGGGATAGTGAAACGTGTCTAGAACATCAGAAGCGTCTGACGTCATATCCGGCCGGTGGAGCGCACGCTACAGGAAGTAGAACCACTGTGCCGCAGTTTTGCGGTTCATCTTGATTTTAAATGTAAGTGGATATTTTTTGATTGAATAAAGCGGGTTTTACATACCTCACCATGGCGGATATCATTCTTATATATTAATGAGGCGGATTCTGGCCAGCAACACCAGCCGTAGCAGGACATGCCACCCACATTGAGGAGATTGGGGTCACAGCAGTTAAAGGATAGCCTGCTTGGAAGAGGATATTGAGTAAAGCCCCGTACACACGTACCGATCGTCGGCCGACAGAACGTCCTACAAATGTTCGCGGCTGGTGTGTTTGTTGTTTGTCTGTTGAAAAGTGCTCTAAACTTGCCCAGGACATTTGTCTTCCGACAGAAAATGACGTCACTACGTTCCACGCACGTTCGCCGCTACAAAAGAGGAAGTGAGTGTTTGGCCGTGACCCTTCTGGGCATCTCGCGCTGATTTCGGTAGCATTTGTTTGGTTGACGACATTTCGCTATTTTCCGAGACATCGTTCGAGAATTTATTATGGCGACCGTGAATTCGTCCGTTGCTGTCGTTAGTGTTGGAGTTTTGGCTCTGAGACGACGTACGAGCAATAGGAAGAAGAAGCGGACCTCCTGGACGAAAAATTGGTTGCTTAACCGTGATCAATTTTCTCATATGTCCTTGCTGAGGGAGCTCCAGGAAAATAATCCTGATGACTTCAGGAATTATTTGAGGATGACGGATCCCATCTTTTACCGTCTTCTTGCCCTGGTGTCCCCCTATATTCTGAAGCAGGATACTTGTATGCGGCTTGCAATTACTCCTGAGCAAAGGTTAATTGCGACGTTGAGGTATCTTGCAACAGGGAGAAGCCTGCAGGATCTGAAGTTCACCACAGGCATCTCCCCCCAAGCTCTTGGTATCATCATCCCTGAGACCTGCTCTGCCATCATCAAGGTCTTGCAGAAGGACTATATCAAGGTATGTTTGATTTTTTACATTACATTACATGTATTACTAGTTTCACCCGAATTATGATGTTTTTGGATGTACAGCAATTGACACAGGCCATTATTTGTAAACTACCCTCTGTCCGCATGCACATAGTAGTAAAGATGTAGATTATCTTTAACCATTTGTAAAATTACCCACTAACCACCCCACCATTCTCTCCTATGTGTCCCTAAACGCATTGCCTGTTAACAGTATTTTGAATTTGGGTCATTTTATTGCTTTCCCTCAAACAATTATTCCTTGGCCAATGTTTTAGTACCTAGTTAATGATTTATCTAAAATACATCAGTCCATCCATTCCCACCTATGATTCTGTATGTTTATGTAATGATGTTAAAACCTTCACTGACCACAAGCCCTTATTGATGTATAAATGCCCAGTTTTACTTACCCATCCCCCACCCACATGCTAAATCTCAAAGTCAGCATATACCAAAGCTCAAGTTCAGAGGTCTTCAAACTATGGCCCACCAGTTGTTCACGAACTTCAATTTCCATCATGCCTAGTCATGTCTGTGAATGTCAGAGAATTACAAGGCCTCATGGGATGTGTAGTTCTGCAACAGCTGGAGGGCCGTAGTTTGTAAATCTCAGCTCTAGCTGGTGAGTATAATGGGCCATACACACTAGAAGATTGTCAGAACAATTTATCCTTCCGATTTACCAAAACCAAATAATATGAGGTCCAACAAACACTTTCAAATCCTATGCAATCTGGTAGGCCCTTGCACTACATAGAAAAGGTAAATCTGCACGAAAAAGTCTTCAGAGAATCTTCTAGTGTGTATGGCCCTTTACAATATAAGAACATTAGGAGGTTGAAAATAAATGTATGTAGATGTTACATCCCCATATCCAAACCTTTGCCTTCCTGTTGTATATTTTTTTAGCAAGTTGCATAAGCATTTAACAGACAACTGTGTGTGTAATTAATAATGTGATGTGCTCAAGCACTAATTTTATTTTTTTTATTTTTTCCCCACAGTTTCCTTCAAACGCAGAGCAATGGCTGGAGATTTCTGATCAATTTCTGGAGAAGTTGAATTTTCCCAATTGTGGGGGTGCTATTGATGGGAAGCACGTCCGCATTGTCCCCCCTCCGAATTCCGGCACATTTTATTATAATTATAAAGGTTTTTTTAGTATAGTCATGCTAGCCATAGTTAATGCAAACTATGAGTTTATTTTTTTGGATATTGGCAAAAATGGCCGCAATTCGGATGGGGGAGTTATTGATCAGACGGAGTTCGCTCGTCGTCTAAAGAACGGCACTCTGAACCTGCCATCCAGGGAGCAAACTGTTGAGGGTATGAGCTTTGTGTTTATCGCAGATGAGGCTTTTGCGCTTGGGGAGCATCTCATGAAGCCCTACCCTCAGAGGAACCTCACCCCAGACCAAAGGATTTACAACTACCGGTTGTCCAGAGCTCGCAGAGTTGTGGAGAATGCCTTCGGGATAATGGCCAACCGGTTCCGGATATTCCTGACGTCCATAAACCTGGCACTGTACAAAGTGGATAATGTGGTCTTGTGTTGCTGCATTTTGCACAACTTCCTACGCAGGAATGCACAAAATTATGTATTGCAGCAACTGGATACTGACCCTGCTATGCCAGGTACAAGTGGAGAGGCCCAACCTTCTAACCAAGTGGAGTCCATGCCGTCAATGGAAGTTGGACGGTCAGCATTGGCATCACACAGGGCCCGTCAGATCCGCCAGGAATATCTGGAATATTTCGTGGGGAGAGGAGCTGTGTCCTGGCAGCAATCACTGTCACAAACACATTAATCTTGTTAAAGATTGGACACACAAGATAAATGTCAGAGATATATTATTTTTCAACACATTAAACAAAAATTGCAATGATTCCGTATTGTGGATTATAATCATTTGGGCACATATGCCAAACACAATTATTTGGGTTAATCATGTGTTATATATGTGTGACTTTGGAAGGGTTAATACATTCATCAGTGTGTTTCTTGACTGTAGTCTCTCACCAGCTGATCCAAAGTGATGATGGCCATGTGTTATTTTTTAGCCAGTGGTGTAAATACAAGGGCCTTCTGCACCCCACAAAATGTACACAAACCCTGTCACATTGAGAACTAGGTCACACCCAAGGTTCATCTAATGTCACCTTATATTGGTGTTCATTGTCCAGAAGTTGCCCATACTATATATTTCAGATAATACATTAGGGTATTAACAAAGTACCTACACCTGTTATGTTGTGTTCATTTATGACATCCTTCTCACTGCCCACCAATGTTAGGATATGTCAGTGTTATGTGAAACTTGATCATTGTTCATCTCAAAGTGTTATATATATATAGGTAATGGAAAGTGAACTAGAGCAACGAACAAGCAATACACTATAGATTACACTGATCTCCCTACACTGATTGCTACTGGCAATATCAATGCCATATTGAATCCTAGGACTGCTAGTACCTTGAGTGTTGAGTCACACTTATGCGATGCGGGAAGTCTGCGACTTTGCAGCCTTCCAGCATTGCATAAGGGTGACCCGCCACTTACTTTTTCCACAGGATTGTATTCCACAAGTGTTAAGCACTGTGCGATCCAATCCAGATACATCAGAAATAAAGGGTCATGTGCGACTTGTATGCGTGTTCAGTGCGAATGTAGCCATACAAAGTGTATGTCTCAATTCACACTGCACATCTGATGGCATGTAATATCGTAGCGCACTGCTCCTTTATTACATGCGATCAGATGTTCATGCGAAAATCAGCTATACAGTTTGTATGGCTCAATTCGCACTGCACTCGCACAAAAGTCGCACATGATGCATTTATTCAGCCGCATCAGGATAGGATCGCACAGTCGTTCAAACTTGTGTGATCCGATCCTGTGTGAAATGTCAGATCGCACTGTGATATGCGTTAAAACTGGGGGTATCTTTAACATTTCATTGACACCTCCAGCAACTTGCATATGGCAGTGTCCAAAATGCTTTCATTAACATGTAAATATGTGAATAGGACAGCCATCATACATTTAGTGCTTCTTTACACAGCTTTAGACCTCGACCCCCCAACGAAAGTCTAATAAAGAATTGAACACACATTGTTGAATGTAAAAATGTTTTAGTATCAAACATTCACAGGGTTAGGGTTAGGGTGTTGGAAAGTGCTTTTCCCAAACTTGGGTACACTCTTTAACATCTGAGTGTCATAAAACTGGCATAAAATATTATATAAAAATGGGAACATCCCAATACAAACAGTAAAAAATTTTAAATTAATTTTTTTTAAAATTTGGCAAGCATGTCCACAAAATCACGCATCTTTCCTTGCAATGCCGTTGCAGTCTCTTTTATTTGCTCGAGGTCTGAGCAGCATTGAAGAGCCTCACGGGTCAATTTGGCCAATGTGCAAGTATGTAATACATGATCTGGAAAATAAAATACAACGGAGTCAATGTGAATCACCTACATGAGGTCATAATATAGAAACATTTGGTGTGCAGGTAATCTTTAAATTCCTCTCGAGTTAATACCTACCCTGTTCTTATGCTCTTTTGCCCTAGGCTCTTCATCTTCCTCCTGACCTCCTCCAATGCTGTTGCTGATGATTCTGCCGGTCTCCTGAGCTTACTATATATTCATTAGGGGTGTGAACGCATGATGACGTCATTGTGAGGGCATGGTTGTAATGTATATATATTAAGATGCAGAGACCAGAGACGGGCAGAATGCACGGCAACAGCATTGGAGGAGGACAGGAGGAAGAAGAAGAGCCTAGGGCAAAAGAGCAGACAACATAAGAGCAGAAGATTGGACAGCAGAAGACTGGAGAGGAGAAGATCCAAAGAGCAGAGTGGAGAAGACCGGATGAAGATCTTTAAGAACATTTCATAAACGTCTCCTGTCGTTATTCACATACACTTCCATTTATGTGGTTAATGTGTAGGGGTACTATGTACCCCATACCCATTCACATAGTGATTGGGGTCTGGGATCTGGGGGCCACCCTTTGTTAAAGGTTGCTTCCAAAGTCCTAGGAACCCCCTGGCCGCATGACCCCCCAAAACCACCAGACAGGGTTGTGGGGATGAGGCTCTTGTCCTCCTCTACATGGGAGTAAGGTGCTTTTGGGTGTGCGGTGCAGAGGCCCCCTGGCCCAAAGCAACAAAACCCCCCCATGTTGAGGGCATGTGTCCTGCTGTGGTCCAGGGGGTGTTTGGTCCGCTTGCTCGTTCTCTTTCCTGGCCTGACAAGCTGCATGCTTGTATAAGGGTCTGGTAGGGGTTTTGGGGGTAACCCACGCTGTCTTTTTGTTGTGGGCATACCCTCAAACTCAATACCACACACAAAAGGCCTGGTTGTGAACTTGGGGGGACACCCACGGTGGGTTCTTCAATTTTTTGGTGTAGTTCCCCCTCAAAAGAATACAAGAATATAAGGTTAAACAATCATTGCAAATACACATATTTCTATGATCCCACTACACAAAAATCTGTGACTACCAACCTTCTTGTTGCTCTGGTGTCTGGTCACTTGTTGGCTCCACCAGAATCACCTCAGGCATAATGTCTTCATCTACATAATACAAAACATTGGCCATATCATAAAAGTCACAAGAGGTACATTTGTTAGGACATGGTGCCCTGCTTGATAGCTCTTTTAGTAACAAATATGAAGACATGTACATGGTTATCTACGAAAAATATGGTACATTAATGTTTGACAGTGCATAGGAACCAATTACCTTTAGTGGAATCTGTGCCACCATCTGGGCCCATGTCCTCCTCTTCTTCCACAACTGCCGATGGAGCTGCCAAACCTCTCCTCCTCCTTTCCCATAGTTTGGCACGGAGTTTACGTTTTTCTCCTATTTAAAGGTTTGAATAATAATCTGTGATTAATAGGAATGTTTGCTGAGAAGATTCGTGCAGGAAAGAACGTTCGTTGCAACACAATACATATATTTTTAACTATGGCTTCCTGACTTTTAATGTCATATACTAAAACATCAACAATAGATCGATCAAATCACGACATGACAACTAAAATGAGTAATCTAACTTTTTACATAGACATTATAATCTAGACATGTTAATACAACATACACCAAATTATAAAAAACATATTGCATGATTAAAAAAATAAAGAAAAAATAAAACTTACTTTTTTTCAAAATCCGATGGATTTGGGAAAGCTGATCCTGCTCACGGTGTTTGAGGTCGGACCACCGTTTCCGAATCTGATCTTTCGATCGCTCGACACCGAATTTTTTGACCAAACAGGCCACCACCTTGTCCATGATGCCATCTTTCCTGGCATTGGGCCGATCGTAATTTGCCAACTTTCCATCGTAATCCATTTTTTCTAAAATGGAGACCATCTCCACCATTTCTGGCTTTGACATGGGTGTAGCCCTTGATTTTCGGGTGGCCCAATCACTTCGGCCCCCACTAATTGAGCTCCCAGATTGTTGAGACATGGTTCGTAATTAAACAATGATTATTCCACTGCCTCAGGTGTGAGTGCCGCATGTAGGCCTGATCTTCGGCACGTACACACCCCTGCACAAGCCCGCCACTGGAGGAGGAGTTGACGCCTGCGCTGTATTTAAAGGACGCCAGATTGTTCGGCCGACGATTCGCTAGCGGACATATCGAGAGTTGGAGCACGATCGAGCGGCGAATCACGACTTTTCCCCACAAACAAAGGTACGACTCTTTTAATAGAAAGTGTGTGTTTTGGGCCCTATACAGCTTTTATTAGGAATATCTTTATTATGTGCCAAAATACATGCTATTTTAATATGTTTTGTGTTGTTTTGTGTCTTGCAGGCATATACTGTCCTGCAATATGGTGGACAATTTCACCACCCACAACTTTCTCATCAGTTTCATTGATGAATTCAGGCAACTGCCGTGTTTGTGGCAAGTCAAGTCCGCAGATTATAAAAATAGAAAACTCAGAAAACAGGCCATGGAACATTTGGTGGCCTTCTACAAGCCCGTCTGTCCTGGGGCAAATTTTACTTATATCCGCAAAAAAATAAACAGTATTCGCACTGCCTACAGGCGGGAGTTAAAAAAAATAGAGGAGTCCACCCAGTCTGGAGCAGGTGCACGGAATGTATATGTACCACGGCTGTGGTACTATGATAACATGCGATTCCTGGCAGACACCATGGAATCCAGGCCGTCAATTTCAACACTGCCTTCTACTTCGGCAGAGGGCTCAGTGTCGGTTGATCCAAGCCAGGATGAGGATTTCCTGGAGGAGAGTTTTACTCAGGTATGGCATTTCACAATATATTGTCTGCTAAAATGTAATCATGTAACAAAATTATAAGCTAAACCATAATTGACCCTTTATGTAAACGGGCATAGCAAGGGGTTGGCATGACAGGCAACCGCCAGGGGCGCAGGCCAAGGGGGGTGGGTCACAAAAACATTGGCATTGTTTTATTGTTTATTTTAACAATCCACTCAGCCTGCACACCCCAGAACCCCCAGTTTGCAGGCGGATTCATGCAGGTGTAAAACATTGAGAGCTGCTTCATGCAGGTGTAAAACATTGAGAGCAGCTGAGCCAAAAGAACAGGAGACTGAGACTGCCTCTCACTGCATCCCCAGCACCCCTCCGGTCTTACAAACACTGCTGCATCCCCAGCACACCTCTGGTCCTAACAAACACTGCTGTAGCCTCAGCATTCCTCTGGCTCAACCTTTTTTAATACAAAACTAACAGCTCCTGCAAATGATCCATCCATCCTTGCTTCCATGTCTCTGGTCTCTCACTCTGGGTCAGCAAGGCAGGTGGCTTCCTTATTCCTGTTTCCCTGCACTGCTTCACCCTCAATGCCCTACATCAAGCCCTCTGCAAGTTCAGGCCCCTCTCTCTCTGCAACCCCCTCCTCTCTCTCTCACACCCCCTCTTTCTCTCCCTCTCTCTATCTCTCAACCCTCTCTTTCTTTTTCACACCTGAGACAATGATTGCCCACTAGAGAGCTCTACACTGGGCAAACAAGGGGCAAATTAGAAACTTTTAATGCCCTTTAATTTTTTTTTGGGGGGGTGGGTTACAGTTTTACATTGATCTTGGGGGGGGGGGGGTTGTTGCCAAATACAGCTCCTCAACAAGGGCACTGGAGACCCTAGATACGCCACTGTATGTAAAGTCTGCTATTTGTTCACAATAATATAACAAACATGCATTTTTATATACACTATAACATTCTAATCAATTGTTCATTTCATCAACAGGGAAGTGTCACTGAGGAGGAGCCAGGTTGCAGCCAGGAGCCTGGGGAGCCTGCGGAGCCTGAGGAGCCTGTGGAACTCTTTCCACCACCACCTCCTCCTGCCAAACGGAGGCAAAAGAGGAAGCACGTGGATGACATCACCGACGAGTTTATCCAGGAGGCCACCATAGCCCTACGTCGGAAACCGGAGGCCAATGAGTCCTTCGGCAACATGACGGCAAAAATTTTGGATAAGGTGGACCTCAGGCAGTGTCAGTATGCCAGAAAAATCATCCTCGATGTGCTGCAAAAGGCTGAAAACGGCATACTTACTGAGCACAGCCATGCATGCCAGGAGCACCCGTGCCCTCCACCTCCACCTCCACAACACCCACCACCTCGCCAAATGCCACATGGCCAGTGGCAATATGGCCAGCAGGATCCAAACCTGCCCTCATGGCAACCTGATTACAGTTACCAGCAACTTTAATTTTTGTAACCCCCTATTATTTATTTTACCCCTGTTTGCCAGTTTCTAGTTTAATTTTGTCCAAATGGACCTTTTTTATGTTTAGTTTATTATACGGAAAGTATTGATGTTTGCTTTTTTTTTTGCTGAGATCCAAAAAATAAAGAAAATGAAAATAAAAAATGGCCTATCTGAATTTGTTAACATGTTTAATATTGTGCATAACCTGAAAAATATGTTTTAGACATTAATTCATACAAGAATAAAGGGTCATATCAATAGTTAGATCTTTGGTGTGAAAATACAAAAATAATGGTGAAGAGTTCAAATTATTTAATTCTAAAATTTGATAGAACAGATAGAATAGACAAACATTATCTTCATCATAACAGAACACATGCCTTTTTATTAGAAAAGTATGGCATTATGAGCAGCATCTTCCTTCTTCTCACATTTATCAAGATGAGCATGTGCTCCGCATTTCACCTATTTCTTGGACTTCCGCGAGCCGAAAGTTCTTTCTGAATAAAATGTTGAGTTTACTAGAGAAAATTCTTCCGGGAACTCATTTGGTTTGATCATGCGTGTTGGGATTTGTAGCTGTGTGTCGGCCGAATTGTGTACTGACAGGCGAACAATCGTCCGTTCTGGTGTCGGCATACAAAAATTTTCATGTTTGCAAGAAAGACTTTTGTCCGCGGATTGTGCGCAGACATCTGTCGGAGGCACCATACTAACACGCGTACAATCGGCAGATCCTTCGTCCACCGACGTTTGTATGCCGACGATCGGTACGTGTGTACGGGCCTTTAGGCTTCTTTATAATACTAAACAAGCCATTTCTACTCCATGTTCTGGTGAGTGGATTAACAAGAGGGGAGCACGAGTACTTTTTCTTTGGAGTAGAGCACTGCAGCACTTTGTCACCACCATTGCAGATATTGGAACTGTATTTGAAGGACATTCATAGGTATATGAACATATTTACACAGTATTGCACTGAGCACTTTCACAGCATATATTTAAAATTATTTATTTTGGATTACCAGCGGCAACGTTGACACTCATACCCAGCACTTTTTTTAGTGATATTTGAAGGATATTCATAAGGACATTTATATTTAGGGACATGAATATACATTTGCACTGAGCACTTTATACACATTATTTTAGAGGACTGTTTATTATATTTTGGTCACCAACAGTAGCGCTGACACTCACACCCAGCACTTTCAAGGCACACACCTTAATTGCCAGCAGCTGTTCACATGATTAAAATTTGTAAGGATAATTAATACTCCTGAGCGCAAGGATTTTTCTTTTTGCAATGCAAGTGCTATACTTTTAATAATAAACCTTGCCTAAACGGTTTTACAATATGGGAGCTGTATCTTTCTCATTTTATTGACCAGTTGGAGGATATCACCATACCAGAACACAAGAGGAGGAGCATAAGGTGACCTAGGAAAATAACACCCAACCAATATACACAGCTGACACACCCCTGATGTAAGGGGTAGGAAATCTGGTGAGTGAGCTACTAGGTAGCTGACAGGAGTGAAAACACTGCATGCTTTTGAGAGATAGATATATACACACACACATCTATCATTGTACCACTCAAGATGTCCCATCGGTGGCACTAAAAGGTGCAACAAGCTTATGAGTGGAATTTATGCACACAGTGCACCTTTGTTTTGTTTTTTTAAACTCAGGACTTGACCATAATTTTTAGCAGTTTATGAATTTTTTTTTTTTCCATCAATAAACCGTGCTTATTAATTTTCACTTAGTGTATTTAGCACCACTAATAATTTGCACATCATTTATGATGATGTATTTTAACCACTTAAGCCCCAGAGGATTTAGCTGCTCAAAGACCAGGCCCTATTTTGCGATTCGGCACTGTGACTTTAACGGACAATTGCGCAGTCGTGCGATGCTGTACCAAAATTAAGTCGAAGTCCTTTTTTTTCCCACAAACAGAGCTTTCTTTTGGTGGTATTTGATCACCTGTGCGATTTTTATTTTTTGCGCTATAAACAAGAAAGCGAGAATTTTGAAAAAAAAAAAAAAAAATAATATTTTTCACATTTTCTTTTAGATGCGATTCTCAAAAAAAATAAAATAAAAACCAAAATTTAACATTAGGCCAATTTATTTTCTGCTACATATTTTTGTTAAAAAAGAAATAAATCGCAATAAGTGTATTATGATTGGTTTGCGCAAAAGTTATTGCGTTTACTAACTACGCGAAAGATTTGTCATTTTATCGTTTTTTTTAACTAGTAATGGCGGCAATCTGCAATTTTTTTTGCAGGACTGCGACAGACAGATCGGACCCCTGACTGACATTTGACACTTTTGGGAGTACCAGTGACATTACTGTAAATCAGTGCTATAAATATGCACTGCTACTTTCAAAAGGACACTGGCAGGGAAGGGGTTAACTCTTTATGTTTTCTATACACAGTTTTAAATTAGAGGGGCAAAGGTTTAAAAGTAATATGAGGAAGTATTACTTTACTGAGAGAGTAGTGGATGCATGGAATAACCTTCCTGCAGAAGTGGTAGCTGCAAATACAGTGAAGGAGTTTAAGCATGCATGGGATAGGCATAAGGCTATCCTTCATACAAGATAGGGCCAGGGACTATTCATAGGATTCAGATATATTGGGCAGACTAGATGGGCCAAATGGTTCTTATCTGCCGACACATTCTATGTTTTTCTATGTTTTCTTCAATTTGTTTTTTTTGCACTATAAACAAAACAGGTGATCAAATATCAAAAATGTTATTTGGGGGCAGTGTTGCACAACCACGCAATTGTTAGTTAAAAGTGACAGTGTCATAACACAAAAAAATGGCCCATCATGAAAGGGGGTAAATCTTCTGGAGGTCAAGTGGTTAAAGTGTAAAGGATTCTGCCTCATGCACACTGGATGTTATTTCTGCCACTCCTAGGGGCATCTGGCATTCTGGTTTCTTCCTCTCTAAATGCCCCTGTATGTTAGCCTATGTGTCCATGCGCAAACAAGCAAGTGTTTTTCTGCCAAAATGTTGCTGCCAGGAGTAAAGGAGCCGAGGAGAGTTAGACAGAATTACACACATGCACTTTAGCATGCATCCACCCCCAATACTAATGCAAAAGTTAGGGGTGGCTTTGCATTAAAACATTGATTGCAAATACAGGTTACATATTGCCACACATGCTGTAACAAAAGCAATAATTCTAAGCCCACTTTTAATCGTTAAATCATTCTAAACTGATGACCTGAGGGGGCTTTTAAATCATTGCCTATGGAAAATATTTGGTACCAAAGCTTGCTGCTGTTTTAAAGTAGCACGTAATTTTAAGCCTTGACACCATTTTACCAAAAGAATTGAAACCATTGCACTTGTGTGCCCTGACCCCTGAAATTAACTTTAGCACATTTTGGAAAACTAAAAGTCCTCCCTTGCAGTGCAACCATCCTGCAAGTGTTAAGGCCTGTACACACGATTTCATCCAATGAATGATCTGCTGATTTTTGGATTGTTAGTATAGTGCTTTTGGATTGTTAGTATAGTGCCGTCGACAGCCAATTTCACATTTTCATACAAAAAAAAAAATATGCATGCTATAAAATTTATCGTTCTGAACACAACATCCAATTTTCATATTCGTACAGTTTGTCTGGAAAAAAAATATATAAAAAAAAAATCGTAAGAGCAAGACTACGCATGCTTGGAAACAAAAGAATGCATACAAAAATGAAATTTAACACATGACATCACTTCTGAAGTTGATTTCTGTGCCACGAAAATTTTTGGATTAAAGTAACCTCTTCCCTTTCAATACTATACTAGCATGCAAAAAAAAAAAAAAAAAGAAAAGTTGTCTGATAATCTGGTTGTGAATATGAGGCTTCAGTTTATGTCTGGAGGTAAGTGCTTTTACCGCCCATACTCTGGAGTGGACTGTCCCTCAGCATCTTCAGTCCAATGCAGCGCTACATTGTTCTTGACAACATCAGAGGTCAAAAGACAGCCAGGGCACAGCATGAGAAGAAGCGTCAGGGACTGGTCTAGCAGTGCAGAGCACAGCTTTAATCAGTCAAGGTTTTATTGCAGGCTGTCCCATTTAGGATTTCCCCCTCAGCCTGTTTGAATTATGGCACAGTCCCCTGCAAGCACCACCTCGCTCAAAAAAAATAAATCCACATTCCTCTGGCCCCATTAGCTCAGCTTGGCTGAGTTTACCTGTGCAGCAGTTCCTGATGAAACTAGAATACTAGCCTCTTCTAGGCCAATCTGCTGAAGCAATCCAGCCAATTTATAAAAAAAAAAAAAAAAAAAAAAAAAAAAAAAAACACACACACACACCACACACAACTGTCCTGGCAAATCCAGGAGAGTTGGCAAGTATGGTTAACTAATGCCCTAAGGACTGTCTGTTCTAAGGGACTGACAGGGCTAACTGTAGTGAATGTGTAAATGACCCAGGCATTAGGGTCTGGGTAATAGCCTTTGCCCTCATCCTCCATCTTCAACTGTGCTTGCCTCCTAGTGAATAGTGGCTAAACTAATCCTATCTATGGCACATGCTGCTTTCTAAATCGTTGCAACCAGCTTACTCTGCAACTATTCTGCCTGTACAATATAGCAGGAGTCTCCAAATTGCAGCCGAATGTGGCCCTTATCCAGCCCATGGACACCAATGATGTAAAATTGGCCCTTTGTGCCTTCAACCTTTATGGACAATTGGCCAACTTATTGAGACTTGTGCGATTTGGTTTGACTAAGTTTGTGAGCATCTGCATGGATGCGTCAACAGAGGCCCAGGCATGGGCAATTTGACAGGTGAAAACATGGTTATTTTTTTATTTTTATTGGTAGGAATTGGAGCTCATTTTTTTAATTGAATAAAGCTTAACCACTTTACTACCGCTTACGGGAATACTACTGCGGCAGAGTGGCTCGTTCCCGTCCAGTCACGTAGTATTAACGTGACTGGACTCCTCCCCTTCTGGGCGGCGCTTGCGCGCCGCCGGAGGCTCGCTCCCGCTGTTTTCATTCACAGCGGGAGTCGGGCCAGGGGAGGAGCAGCGGCGATCGCCGCTGCTCTTACCCGATCGTCGGGGATCGAGTCTGGAGATCCGCCCGCTGTGTGTAAACACAGCGGGCGGATCTCCATAGTGACAGGGAGTGACAGATCGGACTGTTCAGCATAGCTGGACATCCGATCTGTCCATGAATCACATAGTCACCTCCCCCCCTACACGTCAGTAAGCACCAGGCATACATTAACCCCTCCCTCTCCAATAAAATTAACCCCTTCCCTGCCAGTGTCATTTTTACAGTAACAGTGCATATATATAGCACTGATTACTGCAGTAATGTCACTGGTACCCCCAAAAGTGTCAAAAATGTCAGTCAGGGGTCCGATCTGTCCGCCGCAATGTCGCAGTCCCGCAAAAAAAAAAATCGCAGATCGCCGCCATTACGCGTTAAAAAAAAACACCAAAAATGACAGAAATCTTTCCCTTTGTTAGTAAACGCAATAACTTTTGCGCAAACCAATCAAAATACGCTTATTGCGATTTTTTTTACCAAACATATGTAGCATAAAACAAATTGGCAAAAAACTTTTAAAAAAATTGGTTTTTACATTTTTTGGGGGGAATTTCATATAAAAAAAAATGTGAAAAATATTGTTATTTTTTCAAAATAAACGCTCTTTTTTTGTTTATAGCGCAAAAAGTA
Source organism: Pelophylax lessonae (assembly GCF_965119305.1). Lineage (NCBI taxonomy): Eukaryota > Metazoa > Chordata > Amphibia > Anura > Ranidae > Pelophylax > Pelophylax lessonae. The sequence continues at coordinate 381,051,238 of NC_138768.1, read as the reverse complement.
AAAATCGCACAGGTGATCAAATACCACCAAAAGAAAGCTCTGTTTGTGGGAGAAAAAGGACGTAAATTTCGTTTGGGTACGGCGTCGCACGACCGCGCAATTGTCAGTTGAAGTCGCACAGCGCCGAATCGCAAAAAGTGGCCTGGACGGAAGACAGCAAAATCCTCCGGTTGTAAAGTGGTTAAGCAGTTTTGTGGCAATGCCTCAGCTCAACCTCTTATGAAGCTTCTTTCTGGTCTGGACCCCTTGGTCCCCCACTCTTCTGGTCTGGACCCCTTGGTCCCCCACTCTTCTGGTCTGGACCCCTTGGTCCCCCACTCTTCTGGTTAAAGTAAGCAGTAGGCTTTAGAGGAATTAGTCCCAAGGTGCAGAGACAGACCCACAGCAAATGTAAAAAAGGCTTTGGCTGTAGTTTATCTTTAAATGCAAAACTAAGTTTTATTCTTTTATGAAAAAGATGATCGTACAATAGATGAGCAAATTTAACAAATTTAACAATGACTTCCTTGATTTGTGATATTCCCAGACAAAGTTGCCATAGTTAACCGGTCTCAAAATGCTAGTTCAATGGCTGTCATTACAGACTTAACCTGGTGCAGAGACCTTTTGACTTGTGGAAATGTTTATCCCTAGCTTAGAAACAATATGGAAGCGTTTATCCCTAGCTTAGATACAATATGGAAGCCAGAAACAGCCAATGGTTGCTCATGTTCTAGAATCCATTAAAAATAAATTCAGGCAACAGCCATTTTGATGTCTATATACTAAATACAATGGGTTGATACTCCTGTTTCACTACTAGCAAGTCATTGATACAGAAAATGTAGCCAGTGAAACAGTGAGATCACTTTCAACTGATGCACTTTTCCAGGGTAGCTACTTGCCAGGCAGTGAGTTTACCAATGAGGTATAGTGTGTAGATTGAGAATTTCTTAGCAATGAGAATTCCATATTTCACTTCTACAGTTTAGGTAGGCAGTAGAAATTAAACAATGTACTAAAGCATTTTTTATAATTCATAAATATTTATAGCTTTAAAGGCTAAGAAAAACACACCAACGCTTATAACAGCCATCAATTCTTTTAATAAAGACTTTTTGCCAAACTTTATTTGGCAGTCATCCATTAACGCAGAATGATCACAGGCACATGGCAACATTTGGTTCAGGGAGTATATGGTGGAGGCTGAGCTTCTGCAGAGACCTTCTCATATGCTGGTGGAGCTCCTGGAGCCTGCAAATTCAAAACATAAGGCAATTAGTAAACAAATTTAATTCTTGGGTCTCACCTTTGTACACATCAAGGTTGAACATGAATAAATGCATTTTTTTTTACAGGAGCCCACACCATCAAGATCAGAGACCATATATAGGAGTAGCAGACTGGGAGGCAAGCGTTTAGGTCTACAACCCAGGAGAAAGTTACATTTATAACAGTTGGTCCAGTCCCAGAGGGTATACCATCACTTCCTGCTGTAGGACTCCAGTTTGTAACAAGCAGTATCAGAAGAACAAATAACTCAACCCCAGAGGGGCAGGTGCCGTGTCAGTGAACCCCAGAAGGATTTTACAGCAAGACAAAAATCCAGTTTTCCCCCCTTTCCTTCACTGACAGGCACAGCATCACATCTTCAGACCATTGGGATGTCCCAAAGCAGTGTCAACATGGAGGGGTGGGAACAAAAAAAAAAAAAAAAACACACACACACACACACACACACACACACACAGCTAACCAGAGCTCACCACCGGGGGAGGGAGGGAATTTTCTCCACCCTAAAGAAGCGGAAGCCTCTGCAAGCGCAGCCTGCAAAACTTTGCGGCCAAACGCTGCATCCAAAGATGCAAGTACATCCACCTTAAAAAAAAAATTGTGAATGTGTGTACAGACCACGTAGCCACCTTGCACACCTGAACCACTGATGCCTGATGAGGGAAGGCCCAGGAGGCACTAAGCGCCCTTTAGAATGCACTTTAACAGGGAAAGGAGGAACCTGACCCTTAATGGAGTAGGCCTGCACCACCGTCTGCCTGATAACTTGGAAATGGTCACAGTAGATGCGGCCTGCCCCTCACGGAGGTCCCATCTGCAAGAGGAAACATCAGATCTCCCAATCGGTTCAGTCACCGCCAGGTACACCCCAATTGCCCTAACCATATCTAAAAGAATACAAGGCAATTTCCTTAGGATGTGTAGGCTTGGGACATAGGGACGGTAGCCCAATGTCTTCATTCAAATGAAACCTTAGGAAGGAACGCCTGACAGGGTTGCAACACCACTTTGTCCCTATAAATTAAGTAATTAAATTAAGTAAGGTGATCGACAGGACAACGCAGCCAACTCAGACATGAGACGTGTCGAATAGCTACTAAGAAATTCACGTTCTGCGACAAAGTGAGCAGAGGAATTTCTCAAATATTTTCAAAGGGAGGCCTTTGAAGCACTGACAGAACCAAATTGAGATCCCGTCAATGATCAACCTTCCTGGAATTAAGATTTCCTAGCCTTCAACAGCGTAGGAATCACCAACTCCGACAGCACTCTGTAAATCAGGATGGAAGATTGGTCCCTGACAGATCTTCCCTGACAGGACATTTCAGAGGGACCTCTGCTATCAGCCTTACCAGGCCTTCATACCAAGACCAGTGAGGCCAGTCTAGTGCCACCAGAATGACTGGAATCCCTTCTACCTCGATTCTGCGTAGCAGTCTCAAAAGAAGTTGTGCTGAGGAATGGAGTAAAGACGATACCGACCCCAAGGAGCCACCAGAGCGTCTGCCAGAGGATCCCGAGACCTTGACACAAACCTCTGCACATTCCTGTTGAGACGGCAAGCCAGGTCCACATCGGGGGTCCCCACCCGAAGAGTTGATGAAATACTTCCGGGTGAAGATACCATTCTCCCGGATCCAACGTCTGCCGACAGATAGTCGGCTTGCCAATTCTCTACCCCTGGAATGTGCACAGCAGAGAGGGCCGAACATATCGTTCTGCCCACTTCACGGGCCACCAGGGCACTCCTTGTGCCCCGTTGGACAATGCTACAGCTGTGGCATAAGTCAGATTGTATACACAGGGTGTCCAAGCAGATGATCCATCCATTGAGACAGACAAGTCTGATTGCCTGAGTTTCCAGGATGTTGATCGGCAACCCAGACTCCGAGTCCAGACACCTTGGCATGAACACACTCCCAAGACACCTTCCCATCTGGACAGACTGGCATCTGTGGTAATTACAGTGCAATTCAGGGGAAGAAAGGCTTTCCCCAGACGTAGAGCCACCAAAGGAGAGACTACCTTGAACCCAAACTTAACAGAATCAGATTGTCCAATGACAGCAGATCCTTTCCATTTAATCAGAATCTCCTTTTGCAAAGATCTGGTGTGGAACTTGCAAATAGAACCACCAAGAAGTGGAAACCATCAGACCCCAGTATTTGCATGCAAGTCCCGAGTGATGATCGATGGTTCGACAACAGGAACCAAACTGCATCCTGTAGCTTTAGAAGTTGTCTGGGGAAGAAACACCGGGGCCGACGCTGAATCCAGTGTCAGACCCAAGTAGTCCAGCTTTGTGGACGGAGACAGTGTCGATTTCTGAAAATTCAGCGTCCAAACTCCTGCAGAAGTTTGCACCGTAACATCCTCAGCTTCTAGAGCCAAAGAAGACTCTGCATGCAGAAGCAGATTGTCCAGGTAACCTACTACCACAATCCCCTTCTGCTATAACAAGGCCAACATTGGGGTCAAAACCTTTTGCGAACACTCGAGGAGCTGAAGCAAGACCAAAAAGTTAATGCCACAAATTGTGCTCCTTGCTCATGGCAAAACGAAGAAAACGCTGATGCCCAACATATTGGAATATGAAAGTAAGCGTCCTTGAGATCGATAGAAGCCAGCAGATCTCCTTGATGCAGGAAAGCAATGACTGGATGGATTCCATCCACAATTTCCGAACCCACACAAAGTGGTTCAGAGCCTTCAGATCAAATATTGGACGAACCTTGCCTTCCTTCCTGGGAACTAAACAGATTTGACTTAAACTTTGGAAACATTCCAACTCTGGAACCGGCACAATAACTCCCTTGTGCCAACAGGTCCTACACTGCCCCGTAGCAGCTCTGGAGACAAGCGCATGTTGGAAGGAAAGAACCTTGCCAGAGGCAAGGACCGAAACTATCTTGTAACCGAAACAGTTCGTGGACCCATTTGTCCTGAATGAGCAAGGTCCATGGATCCCGATAGTGAAGGCATCCCCCCACCCCAGATGCGGGTGAGGGCACCCCTTTAGGCTGGGGAAGGTTTGTTTGTGGACCAGAAGCGCCAGCTTTGGATTTTCCATTCCAGGGTCTCTTGGAGCCTCCCGCAAAGAGATGGGTGGATTTTAAACCCTTTTCCTGCAAGCCACCCGGACGAAAGGGCTGCTTGTGAGCCAAAAAAGAGCCCCCCACTTATGGCAAGGTTCCTTTCCCTTAACAGCCTGCAGAAGTAATGTACCCTTACCTCCCGTTAGACCCTTTGATCTGTTCCATAGAGGCACCAAATAGACGGTCACCTACAAAGGGAAGATCAGTCAGCACCTTTTCCGAAGCCTGGTCAGCTGACCAGTACTTCAACCAGATCATGCGGCAAAGAATCACCGAAACCCTGCCAGCCAAGGGGGCCGCATCCAGAGATGCATCACAAATATACTGTAACCCCTGGATCAATTATCAGCCAGCTCAGAAGGGTGTTGACTCCCCTCCAGATCCTGGGGCAAAATCTAGGCCCATTCCGTTAGGGTCTGGGATACCAAGGTGATGGCAAACACCGGTCTTAACATTGAACCAGTCATGGTGAAAAAAGTACTGGACCAGAGCCTCAGCTCTTGTGTCCACGGGGTCCTTAAAAGACAGGAAATCTTCCACCAGCAAGGAGAGTGGTCTTATTTAGCCTGGAAATCCGAGAGTCCGACCATGGAACCGTTAGTTTTTCCAGAAGAAGAGACTCAGAAGAAGAGACTTCTCAAAAGGGATATCTTCTAGCAAAACGCTTAGGTATTCAACCATGCGTTTTGGGGAATCCTACTGACTAATGACAATCACATCAAAATAGGCAGGAAAGGGAAAAACCCTGTTCATCTTGGAAGATTTGCAGGTGCCAAATTGCACCGGCATCCGACTCAGCAGCAGCTGAGTCCTGCCACTTCAATGTTTCCCCCACTGATACAATCAGGGCCTCCACCATCGCTTTAATGCGCAGCTGCAGAGGAGGCCTCATCCTCACTATTCAAGCACTCAGCATGCGTAGATGCAGACCCAGTGGGCTGACTTGTCCACGGTGGCCAAATCCACCTCAGAATCTGAGGAAGCAGAGGATACAGGTGAAGGCAGGGGTGTTTCTTGCCAGGTTTCCTTTGCAGGGCCACATCTAATTTGGCTACTAGCAACTTCAGGGCTGCCAGGGCAGAAAGACTCAGAGGGTCCCACAGCTTCCAGGAGTGGATCGGGTGGGGAAACGTGCTCCATGACCATAGGGGGTTACACGGAACTGCGCTGCTCAAAGAAAACAAACATGGGAGGCCCCTCTGTGCACCGCTGGGGCACCACAATAATTAACACACCCGTGGCCCTATATACAGCAGAGGAAGGCAAAACAACTCGGAGACTCAGCACCCGAGCTGGAGAGCGCCAAAATGGTCTGCCACATGGCAGGAAGAGGAAACGCTGACCTGACACTAGAGGCCCCTGCAGCCTCAGCACTGCATCAGACTACAGTAAAATGGGCACCATTGAAACTCTGGGGAAACCAAAAACATGGCCGCTGGACTACGCAAACATGGCCGCCGAAGCCAGGAATACAGAGACCACAGCAAAATGGCAGTACTACGTGGCGCTGCATGGGAAAAGTTTCAGACCCCAGGAGGGGACCATCGCAGCAACTAGGTACAAGCACCCACCTACAGAGGGCCGACAGTGGCATCACCCACCGCTCCTCCAGCCAGGCACCATGCAGCCCCCCTACCCAATTTTACCTATGCGCCCAAAGGGGGCCGGGACGACGACAGATAAGGGCACCAATTAGGGAGAATCCTGCAAGTAAGCTTGGGGGGGGGCACAAGGGGAAGGACACAGGAGGGGCCTACTATCTCCCCAGAGGGGGCCTGCAACCACCCCAGCAATTCGGTAGGGGGGGGGGGGGAACACTACTCACCATACCACGGTCACCAAGTGGGAGCCACCCCCAGCAGTCCACCGCATCATCTTGGAATGGGGGTGCTGCGGCCTAAGGTACGCTGCGACTGTTGTAAAAAGGGCTCTGCGACCTCGCGAGGTGTTCACTCTTCAGTCAGCCCCTTTCCAGTGGGGCTATGTCGTGGCCAATCTAGCTTGGAGCTAAAAGTTGGGTCGTGCTCGCAGGCCAGACTGGGAAAACTAAGAATCTAGAATATCCAGTGTCGCCCAGTTTGGCTGTGATTATAGTTCACACAGGAACAAAAATTAAAAAAAAAAAAAAAAAAAAAAAAAAAGTAGAAAATTACATTTAAATTGGAAAAAAATGCCAGGATTGCAGAGAGCCAGGTTCTTACACCTGACTAAGCAGAAAAAAGTTGTACAGCAGAAGTGATGGTACACCCTCTGGGACTGCCCCAGGGGCGTAACCAAAAAGGTTTCCGCCTAGTCCTACTCCTAGAGAGCGAGCATAAGCCCAATGGTCTGAAGACTTGAAGCCGTGTGTCCATGAACAAAAGAGAAATACCGTATTTATCGGCGTATAACACCTTTTTTCCTCCTAAAAAAATGGAGGGAAAAAAAACGTAACAGTGCGTGTTATATGCAGATATAAAGTACAGGAAGCAGCGTCGAGAGGTAGAAGGGGGGTGAGCGGCACCGAGGAGAAGGAAGGACGCGCTGTCATCGGAAGTCCCACCTCCTATGCCGACGTCCATCTTAGGCGCCGGGACTTCCAATGACAGCGCGTCCTTTACTTCTCAGCGCTGCTTTCTGGACATTTTTGAAAGCGATTTGGATAGTGTCTCTGGTGTTGGCGAGGCTGCCATCATGGGCACTGCACTGGCGAGGCTGCTATCGATTTAAAAAAAAAAAAATGAGTTCAAAGCCATTTTAAATTTCAGCTTTTTTCCTGAAATTTCTCTCCTAAAATTTAGGTGCGTGTTATACGCTGATAAATACGATATGCATTATATGTAGCACCCTCTAGTGTACCATTAGTGGCAGTGCAGTCAAGTCAGGTTTTTGGCTCATGCTAAAATTAGTCTAAATCTGGTCAAAAAAGTTACTACAGGCAGGTCTCTGGTGCCTCCACCAAGTTCTGAAAAGTTGGACAGTTCTGGAAAATGGAGGGTTGATCTGCATACTTAAGAGTTTGGGCAATGCCCAGGTAGTGGGCCTGGCATGGTGGCCAAGCAGCCCTTAAATATGTCATGCTGGCAGGGATCGAGTCAGGGTGGAATATGGAGTGCCGAGGAGATGGTCAATGGCCCTTTAGGAGAACCCCTCCGCGGGGGGGGGGATCTGGAGGATTCTGACAGCATGGTCTGAAAGGAGTCTTGCCTGGGAAGCAGCGATAGCAAAGTGTATAGTGCGAATACAGCAGCACATTCAGGAGCTTACAAAGTGAAAGGCTGTCACATAGCAAGCCTTTTGGAAGACAGCATAAGGCTTAAATCTTTACTTGCCCTGGGAGATCTTCTTGACAGCCAGGTGGGCTAGTAGTTCCTGCAGTCAGTGGAACTGGATCAGTATCAAGAGTGGATTTGGAGTCACTTGTGTATGCTACTTTCAAAAGGAATGGAAAATCCTTAGTCCTTACAGGACTGTTGCTTGTTGTTGACTGTTGTCTCCCCCCCCCCCCCCCCCCACCATCAAGAGACTGTCACTGTCCAGGAAGACAGACAGTTCTGAAATGTGTACATAGAGAGGAAGTGGTTAGTGGTTCCTGGCTTTGTTTTTATCAAGTTGGGACATTCCATAATTCTCCCCCCCCCCCCCCCCCCCCATTTCCCAAACAAGTTATTACCTCCCTCCAAAAACCAAGCTCAAAGACTTGAGTCAGGAGAAAGTTTGTATAATACTTGTTGCCTAGCCTTGCAGGGACCCAATTACCAGTGGCTTTTTTGGGGGGTGAGTGCTACATGCATTTATTCATAATAACTTGCAGGCTGCAGTGTAAAACCTGCAACGTCCCCTGGAGCACTCCACAGTTGTAAGCAGAGAATTCTGTGGTACACCGCAGGCTCTGACAAGCCAATAGGAGTCATTAAAATTAAGAGATCACTTCTAAGCTTTATAGTCCTATGCGCTAAATATTGGGGACATTAAAGATTCTAAACTGGTCATGCCATGAAAGGTTCAGCAACAAAGTTTACCAGTTAACAAACATTGATGCCCAATTGCAAAACTAGCCAAGTACTCTCTCCCCCTTTATAAGGGAGGCAGGGTGTTCACAACATGTTATACTTCTAAACAATTGTGACACTGCATCCCCCCCCCCCTACAAAAGATCTTCTAGCTAGGTCAAAAATATCAAAAATGTAGGCACTTCTGCAGTATTGAGAATATACACTGCTTAAAAAAATAAAGGAACACTTTAATCAGAGTATAGCATCACATCAGTTAAGCTCCTAGAATATTGATCTGGTCAGTTAAGTAGCAGAAGGGGTTGTTATTAGTTTCAGCTGCTTTGGTGTTAATGAAATGAACAGGTGCACTAGATGAGCCAACAATGAGAACCTACAAAACCAGAATGGTTTTACTGGTGGAGGCCACTGACTTTTCCCTACTCTTTTCTGACTGTTCACTAGTTTTGCATTTGGCTAGGGTCAACGTCACTACTGGTAGCATGAGGCAATACCTGGACCCTATAGAGGTTGCACAGGCAGTCCAACTCTTCCAGGAAGGCACATCAATTTTTGCCATTGCCAGAAGGTTTGCTGTGTCTCCTAGCACAGTCTCAAGAGCATGAAGGAGATTGCAGGAGACAGGCAGTTACTCTGGAAGTTACTCTGGAAGAGCTGAACAGGGCTGTAGAAGGGCCTTAACCCATCAGAAGGACTGGTATCTGCTCCTTTGTGCATAGGGGGAACAGGAAAAGCACTGCCAGAGCCCTACAAAATGACTTCCAGCAGGTCACTGGTGTGAATGCCTGACAAAAAAAAAAAACAGACTTCATGAGGGTGGCCTGACATCCTCTAGTGGACCCTGTGCTCCCTGCCCAGCAGTGGCACTCGAATGATGGCAAATGCCAAACACCAGAATTGGCAGGACCAACAGTGCCCTTTGCTTTTCACAGAGTAGATCAGGTTCACATTGAGCAAATGTGATGCACATGAAAGGGTCTGGAGAAGTCGTGGACAACTTTATCCTGCTTGGAACATTGTTCAGCATGACCAGTTATGGTCTGCATATCCATGGAGGGACACATACCTCTACAGGCTAGACAAATGCACCCTAACTGCTATTTGGCTTCAGGATGAAACCCTTGGAGCCATTGTCAGACCCTACACTGGTGCAGTGGGTCCTGGGTTCCTCCTGGTGCACGAAAATACCCTGCCTCATGTGGCGAGAGTATACAGCCAGTTCCTAGAGGATTAAGGAATGGATACCATTGAATGGTCCCTACGCTTGCCTGACCTAAATCCAATAGAGCACCTCTGGGACATTATGTTTTTGTTCATCCGAGGCTGCCACGTGCCACCGCAGTCTGTTCAGGGGCTCAGTGATGCCTTGGTCCAGATCTGGGAGGAAATACCCCCAGGACACCATCCTTCGTGTCATTAAGAGAATGCCCCAACATTGTCAGGCATGCATACAAGCATGTGGGGGCCATACAAACTAATAAGTACCATTAAGTCTCTGCAATTAAAATTTCAGCAAAATGGACTAGCCTGCTGCATTTTTTTTTACTTTAATTTTTGGGGTGTCTTTCAAATTCAGTCCTCTGTAGGTTAATCATTTTTTATCAAACAATGTGGTATCCTTTCCTTCCCAACACATTACCCACTCCATATCAGCATAGATATCCCAGCATATTTTTCCCCATTGAGATCTGATGTGTTTTCAAAGTGTTCCTTGAATTTTTTTGAGCAGTGTATATTAAACCTTGAACTTTGCATATTAAGTGCATTCAGCAAAAATTCCTATTTGCACACATGATTCGTACATTCAGTGGCTGCTGCAACGCCGTGGACCTTAGCTTTATCAGATGGGGGGTTGGGAGGATTTGTTTAGGCACAAGGTCTTCTGTTCCAACATAGGTTTTGCTTCCATTTTTTGAATAGTCCCTAAGGATATTGGAGAAATATCTTATTCATGTAGTTGCAGCCAGTCGTTGGCTATGACTACCATCTTTGACTTCTGAACTGCAACAGCTAAAATGGAGACCACCACATTTAAGATCAGAAGATCTAATCTTTTCAGGAAAAAAACAATTTTTGGGGGAAGAATAAACCAGGTTACTCTTGACATAGAAAGTGCAATGCCTGAAGTATGTGTTCACTTCTACACAGGTAGTTTGAGATTGAGAGGCATATGAAAGTTACACTTACCACATTCAGTGTGTTGTAATCTTGTAATGGTACTTTACACTCGGCAGGCTCTCTTGTTCCCCCCATCATAGCACGGATCGCAGAAGGACGGAACTGCTGTGTCTTGTTAAAAAAATAAATAAAATAAAGTTAGAATTTTATAGTACAAAAGTTTCTGTACAGGCATATGAAAAAAGTTCTTACTCCAAGTATTTTATAGCCACTCCTCCTCTTAAAGTACCAACATCCAATAATTAGAACAAGGGCAACTATGATGGCAAGAATAGCAATTCCAGCAGTCCTAAGAAAAATAAAAGAATAAAATAGTTACAAGTTTATTCATTTCCAAAGTACATTTGTTGTCAGATCTCAATACACATCTGAAAACTAGCCAAAAATCTGCAAGTGTACAATATAAATTGTTCTGTCCAGCTTCCCCTTGCAATTATGTTTAGCTTTAAGTGGCTCAAGTTTTTACTTTAATGCATTCCATGCATGAAAGAAAAAAAAAAAAAAAACCTGTGTGCAGCAGCCCCCCCACTTTATACCTACTCGAACCCCATCTAGATCCAGCAGTGTGCACAAGAGCAGCAGCTTTGCCATGTCTTCCTCATTGGCTGAGACAGCAGCGGGAGTCATTGGCTCTCACTACTGTCAATCACACTCACAGCAAGTGAGCCAACGAGGAGAGAGCAGGGGCAGGGCCAAGCTCCATGTTTGACTGGACACAGCAGCTGCTTGAGCGGGCCTGCTCAGGTTTCCCCATAGCAAGCTGCAAGGGCCCTGTATGTGTAGAGGAAGACGATGGAAAATGGCCCACTTTTGAAAGTACTGTTAGGGTATTACCAATTAATGGGTTGGTGGGTCCCACTAAGGTGGGGGAAGAGTGTTGCCATGGTAAGGAAGGAGCTGAACTTCTGTCTGTTAGCCATGTCTTGGTACGCCTGACTAGTCCTACAATCTCCACTTTTAACATGTGGCAGGGCCGGCACTACCACTAGGCTGTGTAGGCAGCCTCCTAGGATGCTGGAACTATTGGTGCATCAATGGCACACCCTGCCTCTCCTGACATCCTCCTGTCCCCCTTGTCCGTAGTTCCCTCAAGATCACTGAGTAACTACTCAGAAGGCGACCTGCGTGGGGAGGGCGTGGTCCTGTTCTGTCTGAATTAGAAGACAAATGAGGAACTCTGAAGGGCGGAGTTTAATGACAGTGCAGGTGGGGGGTTGGATGGTCAGGAAGAGAGGAGTGTATAGTTGGAAAGGAGAGAGTCTGTCCAGTGAGTAGCTGTACTCATTCCACTGATCGTCCTCTGCCTGACGCAAGTCACCTCTCCACACAGCCTCACTGCCTCGTGAGGGGACCTACTACCAGGGGGACACTAACCTCCCTACACAGCTTTCTACATATGACTGTTGGGACACTAACCTCCCTACACAGCTTTCTACATATGACTGTTGGATGGTCAGGAAGAGAGAGGAGTGTATGACTATGATGGGGGGGGGGTATTGTAAAACCCCCACACACACCTGTATACTGTACACCCCCTCCCACCACACAGATGCATGCGCTTTGGCGCCTGTGATTGCCCTACCAATGTTCTGCATCACTGCACGCACCGGAGTAACAGCAATAATTCTAGAACCAGAACTCCTGCATAACACTATACTGATGACCTGTAGGGGCTTTAGAAGAGTTGCCTATGAAAAACAGGGTACTGAAGTTTTGTAATTTCATAGGCGTACATACCCTACAGGTCATCAGTTTAGTACTATGCAGGAGTTCTGGTGCTAGAATTATTGAATTACTTTTGAAGTTTTATTTTTTAAGGGAAGGGAGGGGGGGTGCAAAGAGCTGGGGGTGAAGAGAGCTGGTCTTACCTAGGGCGCAAAATAGTCTAGCAGTGGCTCCTGACACAGGTGGAGCGATACCAAAATGAATAGGGTTGAGTCAGGGGCAGAGCTGGCAAAATGAGGTTTCAAAAAGTCTTTGCCCCGGCCCTGTTGGGGGGGGGGGGGGTTGCATGTGCATACCCCTGAAATGAACAAGTATAGCAACACCACTGTAAACAGTGACGCTGATCCTTTACCAAGCATTTGTGTGGAACCAGCCATTGGAAGTGTTAGCTGTAGAGAATGTTCACAACCTCTTTAAGCACTTCCCGCCCGTGGTATAGTAAAATGACGGCAGGCTGGATGCACTCATCTGTGACATCATACGACTTCGCCCCAGAACATACTTTTTTTATACTTTGCTATAAAACAGCAAAAATAACAATTTCTCATCATTTTAGGCCAATATGTATTCTGCTACATATTTTTGGTAAAAAAAATATTTATTGATTTCCACAAAAGTTATCACCTCTACAAGCTAGGGGATAGATTTATGGGCTTTATTTTTTACTAGTAATGGCAGCGATCTTTAGCAGGACTTGCGACATTTCAGTGGACAGAGCGGACACCTAACTGACTTGACACTTTTGGGGAGGACCAGTGACATTACTACAGTAATCAGTGCTAAAAATATGCACTGTTACTGTACTGACACTGGCAGGGAAGGGGTTAACACCAGGGGCAATCAAAGGTTTAAATGTGTCCTTAGGGGTTGCTTTCTAACTGTGTGGGAATGGACTGGCTAGATCAGGGGTCTTCAAACTATGGCCCTCCAGTTTAGGAACTACAATTCCCACCATGCCCAGTCATGTCTGTGAATGTCAATTTTTTTACAATGCCTCATGGGATGTGTAGTTCCGCAACAGCTGGAGGGCCGTAGTTTGAGGATCCCTGGACTAGATGAACACAGATCAGTGTTCCTAAATAGCAGGAGCACAAGATCATTGTGTTAATCTGACAGACTGGCGGTTCATCCTTGTTTACATCAGCAGAACGCCATTCTGTCTCTGCCAGACCCGCTGATTGGCTCCCCTTCGGGCCAATCAGTGCACACACCTCTGGCGGCAGGTGCGCCCCCACTGGCTATCGCACAAAACGATGTACAGGTACGTTATTTCGCGCAATAGAGCAGACTTGCCACAGCACATGGCGGCAAGTGGTTGTAAACCTCCGACAAAAAAAAAAAAAAAAAAAGAAAGTATATTCCTTTATAGTGTGTACTTTTCTCAATTCAGAGCACCAAGTGTAATACCTTTCTGCGGCTCTGTTCCTCTGCTATCAGCATGAATCACTTTCCCTGACAGGGGGAAAAAAAAAAAAAAAGTCATGCACACCAAAAGTGACAAGGGACAGAGCTCCAGCTGATTGACAGCCTCAGCTTTGTTACTGCATGCAGTGTGGAGAGTGTCTTTCCCTATAATCAGCTCTGCAAAGTGACTTCATCTCTCCACCCCTTTATTTTCTGAACTCAGACATGCTTTATAAATTCAGCATTTTGAATAGATGAAGAGGAGCTGCAGGTAGAGATGAAAACATAAGCTGTACCTGTCTATCACCTGAAGCTAGTCGCTTCACTGAATAGATGTAAGGGTTTACAAGCACTTCAGGCGTGTCAAAGTGATTCTTAGATCATAATTTAGCCTTACTGAATACAGACTTTTTTTTAAATAGGCTAGATTTCAAAAATCCGCACAATCATGGTCCCAAGGGCCATTTAAGAAAACAGTATTTTAATGTTCACATAAAAGCTGTGTGATTTTTGAGCCATAAGTCTTTAATATACAGTATCATTACACTAAAATTGCAGTACCACTGCAATAAAATTACTTTGGCTTGCAAAACCAGAGACGCATGAGAAGCCAAGAAATGCCTTATACTTTAAAAGATGTAATTAGTGTGCGCAAATCGAGCTGATCCAAACAAAAATGTATCTACTGCCTCAGTGGAGGTGGAGAAATTCCCATTTCTAGTATGCTGACTAGGACATCGGTAAAAAGGCATTTCCCTTTTGTTAGTACTTCAAGTACTAAGGATAGGATAGAGACAACAGGAATCCAGGTTCTAAAGTGATTTAGCAGCATATTTGTACTATTTTTAAATTACCTCTGATCCAAAAACACACCACGACAACACAAGTCCATCTGGCTCATCCAGAAAAGAAAAAAAAAAAAAAAAAAAAACTCAACCATATACACAATCCTATACCCACAGTTGATCCAGAGGAAGGCGAAAAAAAAAATTCCTTGCAGACTGGGAAAGGTCTCACTGCCTGCGATTAGTGGTGTGCAGTATTGGCTTCCTGGCAGAATCGGGCAGGTGGGTTGGGACTAGGATTCTGAAACACGCCTGAGCCCCTAGTGAAGATGTAGCCATCAGCAACATGCTAGCCCCTGTTCTGGATTCTACCCCACAAAGACTTCCCAAATTATGGGATACTACCTGCAATGCATTTCATAATTAGTACCAACGCCATTTTTTTACGAGTACCAACACTTTAGTACATTACTCACAGATACCAATTACCAATACCTACCACGACTGTTTACTACACTTCAGCTATCAACAATGGTACAAAGCATTGAACACACTTTTTTTAGAATTTGAAAGACATGTTAATGCTAAAGGTGAAAAATTAACTTTGTATTGACACCCCAGTGATCGCATATGGCAGTGTGAACTGCCTGCGAGTCGGGTGCAATGCGGGAACCCGCAGTGGTTTCGCAGGGTTCCTGAATCGCACCAATGTGAACCGCAGATAAAGTTCATTCCTATCGCTGAAACAATGTATAATTTTCATCATATCCTAGGTGTCCATGCACACAGGCTTTTATCAACAGTTTTTGGTAGGGGCAGTTTCTGGCTGAAAAAAAAAAAAAGTGGGCTTTGAGTGGCGTTTTTCAGCTGTAAAAAACGCTCTGTCAATAAATGCTAATAAACGTTGCTAACTGGCGTTTGACGTTTTATGCCATTGCTTTTTTTAAGCCTGGGTTCTGTTTGGAGGGGTCATTCATGGAACACAGCCTGGGTTCACACTGGTGCATGCTGAACACCGCATGTGATTTGCTCCAAAACTGCACCGCATTCCTATGCACATCTGTGCGATGCAATTTGAGCAATATATTTTGTATGGCTCAATTTGCACCAAAATGTTGTAGGACCCTTTTTTTCTCTCCACACCTAAATCGCATTGCATGGGTGTGAGATTCTGGCAAACGCACTGCATTTTGCAATCTGTTTCAGGGTCTCGTTCATGAAACGCTGTTGACATTGTGCCGATTTGTCATGTCAAAACGGAACCTATTGCCAGCAACGGTTCACACTGAGGGTGGGTTTGAAATCATTCAGCTGAACGCGCACAATTTCAAACTTGCACGTCAGTGCGACTTGACAAACATCTATATGGGTTCATGCATAGAGGGCTATTGAAATCTCCCTGAAGTCACCAAATGTAGTGCAGAAACTACTTTTCGTAATCGGTGCCGCAAAGTCAGGGTTGCACCAATACAGAAACTGACGTTGCCATCTAAAATGCGATTTGACAAGTCAAATCTGCTCGATGTCAACAGGGGCTTAATGTTCCATGAACAACACCCCGAAACAGATAGCAAAATGCAGCAAACTTGACAGAATAATGCATGGGTGTAACACCCCAAAACAGATAGCAAAATGCAGCAAACTTGACAGAATCACGCATGGGTGTGCATTGTGGGAAAGTCGGAGTTACTAGAATAGCAGGTGATTTTTAGAAAAAAAAAAAAAAAAAAAACCCCCACTTCAAAAACGCTAAAAAAAAAAAAAAAAAAAAAAAAAAAAAAAAAAAAAAAAAAGCCAATGCAAAAAACGAGGGGGGGGGGGGGGCTGAAAAACTCACTACAAAGCGGCTTTGTAAAGTCCAGTGTGCATGAGGCCTAAAAGCCAAAATCATGCACCATTTTGGATAGCGGCCAAGGATAGCCACTATGCTGCAAAATGTCCCTAGACTGGCCACACACAGCACTCATACATAGCAAACAGTTTCAAGACCAAAGACGGTCAACAATACCCAACCCATGAAATCTTAAAATTCTAAAGTGACAAAATCCAAAAATGCCTCCTCTTAGCTTGATAGGCATTTATTAGCAACATAGATGTTGTATCTTTATTGGGTGGAACCCAGGCTGGAGTGTCAAGCTTATTCAGAAAATGACATGCGCAGAGTAGAATACCTCTGAATATTTAAAAAACAATAAAAGAAACCAGCACTTACTCTTCCACACTGAGCCCATGTGGCCTGCCTCTGCCAGAGCTGTACGCCCCAAGCCCACTTGATGAACCAGGACGAGGCATTCTCCGAGGTTCACACAACCAGCTTTCACTGAAACGTGAGAACAAAGAGCTGTTAAACACCATAACTTCAGTCACATATCAAGGCTGTCTCTGATCCCACACCTATATACCCTTCCAGCTCCTAATTAGTGTTTAATCCATTAACTCATTTAGGAATGTGTTCAGCATGTAGTATGCCTGAAGGATGAGTTTGAACTCATAAGGGTTCTTATACAATTTATTCTAAGCTTTGAGATGCTAATTTGAAACTTGCTTACTGCTTGTTTATATGATATCTGCTTTCCTGTGGCATAACACATATTTATATTCAGGTAAATGCAGGAACAGTCAATACTGAAATGTAAGCTGTTCAGATCACCTTTATATATTGTATTGCTGAATAAAAAAAAATGTTGGAACTTATATTAACATGCAGTAACACGTGCTATCACATTGTGTATATTGTGAATGCAGCCTTTTTTTCATTCTTTAATATGTTCAAAGCAGCCTATTCTCAACTTTTTTAACACTTGAATTATTTTTCGTGTCTCAGGGAACTCATGCTAATACCTCGTACACATGCAATGATTATCGGCCGACCGATCGGCCGCCTTTTGTCCAGTGTTGTTGTGTTGGTTGAAATATGCTCTAGACTGCACACTAATATTCTCGGCCAACAAAAACCAACTTCAGAAGTGATGTCATGTTCTGGTTTACTTTCCGTGTGTTTTTTCTTCTCTGAGCATGCCCAGTCTTCCTCATCAGATTTTTGTCTACCGAAATCTGTACTGACTGACGAAAAATCGGCCGTTCTGTTGACGGCCAACAAAAATTTTATAGCCTGCACACCAGATTTTGTTCGGCCGAAAAGTCGCAGTCAGTTGTCGGAAGCATCATACTAACAAGCCGAAAATCGGCCGATCGAACGTTGGCCGAAATTTCACGGCCAACTATCGATGCATGTGTACGAGGCATAAGGATAGCCCATCGGGGGGTCATTAGAACAATGCACCTTACATTGGTGGTTGGAATGCAACTTTTCAGCAAAATAAATAAATAAATAAAACACTGTTGTCATGTTACTGGCTCTGCCAAGTGGCGATGGATTTGGTACTATGAAGGCATCATCAGATGGGAGGTCAATTAGCCACAGCTCAAGAGAACCCAAGTTGAGCCTGGCTTGTATGTATAACCATAAAAAAAAAAAAAAACATAAACATGCATTCAAAGGCAGGAGTGATGTCATATCGGCCTGGCCAATGAAAGTGTCTATTCAAAGATGTCAGTTGCCAGCAGGGAGCTCCATCGCTGCAGCCCAGGTGAGTATAGTTTGACTTTAATGTGCTTTATGCTAAGGCAGCCCATTCATTTGAATAGGATGTTAAGGCTGCCCATACACAGAGTGAATTTCTTTCCTGCAACCACGGGTTGCAGAAAATAAATTTGCTTGATTCCACCATCAACACAGACAGCATTGGTACAGGAATCCCTTCTGCCAAGCCATTGTCTTCTTCCAGCAGGGGAGGGCGGAGGATATCATCCCCGCTGGGAAAAGACCACGATTATCGCTAGCGGCTGTAGCAGCTGCTAGCAATAATTGCAAGAGAATCCAGCAGGCTGGTTAGATCCAAGTTGATCGATCGATCAACATGGTACATTTAACCTGCCCATTGAGACTGGATTCACACATATGTGAATTGGATGCGGCTTTCCCTCAATGGAGTCGGTTCGCACAGGTCCGGGGCGGTCGCGGCCAGCAATAAAAAAGGGTCCTGTGCGTCTTCTGGTCCAATTCAGGTGCAAATTCAGGCTAAAATTTGGACCTGATTTGCACCTGAACCGGTAAACAGGAACACACCAGACCCCAGGCCAGTGCTGTATCTTGGCCTAGGCCAACAAGGCCCAGGCCTAGGGCAGCAC
Organism: Pelophylax lessonae; assembly: GCF_965119305.1. NCBI lineage: Eukaryota > Metazoa > Chordata > Amphibia > Anura > Ranidae > Pelophylax > Pelophylax lessonae. The sequence goes on along the minus strand of NC_138768.1, from coordinate 381,032,596 downwards.
TTTGCAGGGGGGCAGCAAAAAAGCTGCACCCCACATGGCTTGCGCTACACTTTTAGTATAGTGCCAGTCCTATGGGGCAAATCAGTCTGGCACCCCCATAAAGCGGTCACACTTCTACCTGCCAGTACTGATGGGCACTAATAGGCTTCACTGATGGCCACTGATGAGGCTGCACTGATGGGCACTGATAAGCTGCACTGATATGATGCACTGATAGGCTGCACTATTGGCCACTGATCAGGCTGCACTTGTGGCCACTGATCAGGCTGCACTGATATGCTGCACTGATGAGTCTGAACTTATGGGAACTGATGAGGCTGGACTGATGGGCACTGATAGACTGGTTGTGGTCTGTGGTTTAACGGGTGTCAGGGCGGGTCATAAACAGGAAGGGGTGTGGCCTTTACAGGAAGAGTTGGGTCATATTTAAATTAGGGGCTGCACAAGTTTAGTCAGGCCTAGGGCAGCACCAAACCTAAATACACCACTGCCCCAGGCACGAATCTGCGGCCGCATACTGTATGTGTGAACCCGGCCTAATGGTTTTGAATCTCGGCCGGTTCAGCAGTATCAGATTCAAAGCGTATACGGGCAGCCTAGCACATCACAATGGGCTTAAAGTTGGACCTGCACCACTTTGCACCTGCTTTGCAACAACACCTAGAACCCTTATGGCCTTTGCATTTTACATGTGTTACCAGGCCCTTATTTATTTTGGTAAGGTGGTAATGCAGTTATACGCAGAAACTGTGATGGTATGTGATGCAGTTAATTTTAAATGCCACCCCAATGTACTATTACAGCAACACAAGCACGCTGCTGCATACCAGAGTACACACTTGTTTTTTGGTGTGCTGCCTTTTAAAAAAAAAAAAAGTTGCATCTGTCTTTTGTGTGTCAAGCTACTCTGCCAGAGTTTAAAATTAATCAACGCATTTCTACATGAAACGTTGTTTATGGCTAGGAAACTGATTGCTAGACAGTGGATGAGGGACCGCCCTCCCGTATTTTACTATGTGGCTGAAGGAGTTTAACATCTTCCTCCCATATCACCGCCTTCTGTACACGCATAGGGGTTGCCCATCTAAATTGGATAAAATTTGGAACAGATGGCTCCAAAGTCCAGACACGTGTACTTAACACTGATAGTGCACTTGACGTTGACAATTACTTTTTGCTGCTATCATACTTCTGTAGAGCTTACATTGTCTACTATTATTGCACAATATCCTGTGTTATTTTTATATGATACTGCTATACTTGCACAGTTTCTGTTGTTTTGTTGTTTTTCCTAGTTATTTTGTTGTTACATATTGTTCTTTTCAATAAACATCACTATTTAAAAAACAAAAAAAAAAAATAATCAACGCACAATAATGCATTGCATTAACATAAATCCATTACTTATAGGCAGGGCCATCTTTAACCACTTGCCGACCGCCTAACGTCTATTTACTGCGGCACTCAGCCGCTTACAGGCAAAGCGACGAAGCTACGTCGCTCGCCCATGAGCCTGTAGGGGGCGAGCGCTCGCCAGCGGCGGCGCACTCCCGCTCATTCCCTGGGGAGCCAGCGCTTGTGATCAGCAGCTCTGATGTCCGCCGGCCACTCGCGATCTCCCGCAGGAGAGGGAGAAAGACAGGCGGCTGATGTAAACACAGCCGTCTGTCATTCTCCCTGAAGTAAGCACAGAGGCTATGCGATCCTGCTATATAGGATCCCATGTCTTTGTGGTTACTTCACTAGCCACGCCCCTTGACAGTTAGAATCACGCCCCTAGGGACACGCTTAACCCCTTGATCACCGACAAAGTTAACCCCTTCCCTGCCAGTGTCATTTTTACAGTAACAGTGCATATTTATAGGACTGATTACTGTAGTAATGTCACTGGTACCCCCAAAAGTGTAAAAAGTGTCAGTCAGTGGTCCAATCTGTCCGCAGCAATGTCGCAGTCCCACAAAAAATCGCAGATCGCAGCTATTACTAGTAAAAAAAAAAAAAACAATAAAAATGACATAAATCTTTCCCGTAGTTAGTAAACGCAATAACTTTTGCGCAAACCAATCAAAATACGCTTATTGCGATTTTTTAAACAAAAATATGTAGCAGAAAACAAATTGGCCTAAAATGTTAAAAAATTTAGATTTTTACATTTTTTTGAGAATTTCATTAAAAAAAACGTGAAAAATTTAATTTTTTTCAAAATTGTCGCTCTTTTTTTGTTTATAGCGCAAAAAATAAGAATCGCACAGGTGATCAAATACCACCAAAAAGAAAGCTCTGTTTGTGGGAAAAAAAGGACATCAATTTCATTTGGATACACGACCGCGCAATTGTCCGTTAAAGTCACACAGTGGCGAATCGCAAAATAGGGCCTGGTCAGTGAGCAGCCAAATCTTCCGGGGCTAAAGTGGGTAATATCAATTGGACCTTGGGCAAACATTTTCTTAATCCCCTTATCAACTATATGCGGGCAGTGCGAGCTTAAGGGGCAGCTGCTTTGGGCCCCGCAACGATCACTGGGCCCGGGGCAGCTGCCCCTTTTGCCCTGCGTTAAAGACAGCCCTGCTTTTAGGTTACATAGTTAATCTGGTTGAATAAAAACACAAGTCCATCTAGTTCAACCAATAGAAAAATATAAGTAATGCAATGCAAAGTGTAAACAGGCCTTACATTTTTTTTTTTTTTTGCCTTAAAAGAAAAACTTTTTATTGTTTAAACTCATTGCAAAAAGCGTTTGCAGAAAATACTGCATTTAATAAATACAAGCAAAACAATTATTGTTCATTATTATATAAGTTATCATATGAATTCTTACTTTCAAACATTACTTTTTATATAGGGTTGCTGCATTTCTGCCCTTAGAGAAGCTTACAGTCCAATGTCCTTATCAATATGCATACACACAGGCCAATAATAGGGGAAGTCAATTAATCTACAGGAGATTTGTTTTTTAGTTGTCATATGAAACCCTCACAATAAAATGTACACATTCTTTAAAAAAGCATCTTCTCCTTGAGAACTGAACATAAAAGAGTGTTAGGGATCTTTCACACGGGCGCTCGCTCCGTATGTCCGTATTTCATTCCATTTTTTTGGGGATGAAAAACGGACATAATGCATGTCAATGGGATTGCGGATGTAAGCGGATGACCATCCGCTGACATCCGATTTGTGTCCTTTCAGTTCTGTTCCGTTTTTTGGAACGGAACAGAACCCTATTTTTCTTCCGTTTAAAAAACGGAACGGATGCAAAATCAGATGTCAGCGGTGTCATCCGCTGACATCCGCAATCCCCATAGACTTACATTATGTCCGTATATCATCCGCAAATGGATGGGATGATATGCGGACATACGGAGCGGATGACACAAGTGTTATCCGTGTCCGTGAAAAAAAAAAGTGCCGTAGCGGAAAAAAAAATCGGAGCGGCCGTGTGAAAGAGCCCTTACAGGTCAAGAGTGTTAACCTCTTATTAATAAATGCTACATATAATAAATACAAGCAAAACATTTAATGGTTATTATAAGAATTATTGGTTTATATGTTTTTTTATATATATAATGCTGGTGCAGATGAATTTTGTAGAGCCTAATGACACAGTACATACAAATGTTAGAAAAGCACACAGTCCAATGTCTCTACTACATACACACATGGGCTAATATTAAGGGGAAGCCAATTAATCTACCAGTGTTTTTTATTGTCATTATAAAATACACACATATTGTATAATGTATAAATTCAACAAAAATGCGTGCCCAGTGAGAACTGAACCTAGAAGAGTGCTGCAAGGCAAGAGTGCCCACCGCTTATTAATAAATGCAGCATTTAATGAATATCATACATAGAAATACAAGCAGAGTCCAGCCATTGTACTGAACATGGAAACTGGTATAACATAAACATTTTAAATACTGTAAAAATGTAAAAAAAAAAATGTCTTATATCCTTTATTAGCTGTATTTATAAATCGTTTTTTTTTTTTTAACTAAAACAATGAATTAAAAAATGGACATAATGCAAGTATTGCGTTTTAAACAACTTTATATTTGCACAAATTATTTGGAATTTACAGCAGAACAATGCCACTAAAATAGATCCTTTGTTCTTGTTAAGAAAAAAAAAATAGATTTTTCTTTACGGACAATTATGTTGTTTGCAGTTCCCATTCTTTTGAAATTGCCCTACACTGTTAGAAAATTAGCATAATATCTGTAGTAAATCAAATTAAGCGTTCAGTTTTGATAGGAAGCATTGTGTAAAGGGTTTTTTGTCCAAGGCTCAGTTGCTCTAAGTGTTTTCTGGTTACAGTTAATTAAGAAGAAAATTTAATTCTGAATGTTTAGATTTAAAATTACTGTTTTTTGTGTTTTTTTTTTTTTTTTAAGTAAAATTACTTTCACAAGAATTACAATTAGATTTGCCAATGAACAGAAAGAGTTGCATGGACCTACCTCGCAATGGATGGAGCTTCACTTCGGTACTGGATACAGAAACAGTTTTCTCTCTCTTAATCTTTTGTGCCGGAATCTTATGACTATCACGAGTTCAACTTCTAAGTAACCCTTTGATTTATTTTAATTAGCATGAAAGCTGGAATGATCAGTCCCTTTTATTCTCATCCTTCAAGAATCCAGGCACCCGCTGAGTGGCTCTCATGAAACAAATCTGCAACCTTGTGTGCAAGAATGGTCACTACATAAAATGGTCATCAGATGAATTTTGTCTTGTCTTGTGTTTTTGTTTTATCACTTATTATCATTTATTATTATCATTTATTTATCATTTGTTTTCATTTGTTTTTTATTTATCATTCATTACTTATAAGTTGTCACACATACAAAGGTGGCATTCTCCCTAGTAATATCAATATGATGAATGGGACACCTCCTAACTTTCCACTGAAATTTCCTTTATCATGTTTTTCTTAATTCAAAATTTATGGAAATTTACAGTGAGGAATAAACACAAATAACCTACCAAGTAGTTCTTATGTGAGGGCAAACAGCAGTTTCGCCTTTAACCAATTAAGCCCCGGAAGATTTTACCCCCTTCCTGACCAGGGGGTATTTTGCGATTCGGCACTGCGTGACTTTAACGGACAATTGCGCGGTCGTGCGACGCTGTACCCAAACGGATTTGACGTCCTTTTTTTCCCACAAACAGAGCTTTCTTTTGGTGGTATTTGATCACCTGTGCGATTTTTTGATCATGCGCTATAAACAAAAAAAGAGCGACAATTTTGCAAAAATAACAATATTTTTCACATTTTTTTTATAAGAAATTCCCCCCCAAAAAAATGTAAAAATCTAATTTTTTTAAATATTTTGGCCAATTTGTTTTCTGCTACCTATGTTTGGTAAAAAAAATCACAATAAGCGTATTTTGATTGGTTTGCGCAAAAGTATTTGCGTTTACTAACTAAGGGAAAGATTTTTGTCATTTTTGTTGTTTTTTTTTTTAACGCGCAATGGCGGCAATCTGCAATGTTTTTTTGCGGTACTGCGACATTGCGGCGGACAGAACGGACCCTTGACTGACATTTTTGACACTTTTGGGGGTACCAGTAACATTACTACAGTAATTAGTGCTATAAATATGCACTGTTACTGTAAAGATTACACTGGGAGGGAAGGGGTTAATTTTATTGGAGAGGGAGGGGTTAAGTGTGTCCCTAGGGGCGTGTTTCTAACTGTCCTTGGATGTGGCTAGTGGTGTAATAGCACAGATCAACGGTCCTACATAGCAGGACTGAGTGATCTGTGTTTTTACACAGTGGAGAATGACAGGCGGCTTTGTTTACACTAGCCGCCTGCCTTTCTCCCTCTCTGTCCGACGATCGCGAGTGACCGGCGGACATGGGGTCCGCCGGTCACACGCGCCGGCTTCGTCGGGTACGAGCGGGGGTGGTAGCGCGCCTCCGACGGCGCGCGCTCGCCCCCTATTCGCTCCCAGGCTAGTGACATACCGGTACGTCACTTTGCCTGGGAGGGGCTGACCTCCGCCGTATATAGTCGGGCGGCAGTCGGCAAGTGGTTAAAACCTCTTTCCCACAATTTGTTTATAAGTTTGCTTTAGTTCTGAGGGCACCACCGGTGAGATTGGTGACTCAGTAACCTTCTTGGTCACCACAAATTTGGGACCGTGTTGGATCTCTGTATGTTCTTTTTGATTGTTATAAAAATAAACACTATACCCGTGACTGAAGTGTGCTAGCACACTCCACAGGTGATATTTCTTGGGAAGCAACTCAGATGTCCCTGGCTTTTACTTGCCCCCTCTTGTGCTTTTAAATGGGCACATCACTCTGATGGACATTTTCACACTAATAATGACATGTAGATAGGTGATGGGCAGGTTAGAACTAGCAATCACGCAAGCTGGTTGCTATTTGCATGTTAGAGCGCCCTGGCATTCGGGATACCTGAAATAGAAGGTGCCTCCAGTTAGGCCCAAATTACATGGATCATTCTTATTGACACTTGATGTAAAGGGGAAATAGTCTGGAATGATTGATCATGGGAATCTGCAACCAATAACGGGAACAGAAGATTGTATAACTCATTCTATTAAAAAGCCTCAATTCCGCATATATGGTAAAGACTTATATATCTAATAATAAAGAGGTTGTAACCCTAAAAAAGTAAAGTAAAAGTACGGCGGCTGGTCGGCAAGCAGTTAAGAGAACTAAGTGTAATTTCTATCTGCTGCTTCATTTCTCTGCTATGAGTCACCTCTGACAAGTTTTCCTGACACCAAGAGAAAAAAGGTGACAGGGTAGGGATCTCCAGTTGGTTGACAGCCTCAGCTCTGTTTCTGTGTGCTGTGTGAAGAGGGCTGTGTCCCTTACTTCCAATCAGCTCTCAGAGCTCTCTTCACTGAGCTCACTTTAATGTGAAGACAAACGTTATAAATTCTGTACTTTGATTGGATGTAGAGAAAAGAAGACTGCAGATAAATAGGTACAACTTATCTAGCAGGATTTGTTTCCTTTCTGTGTATCACCTGAGGCCAGTCACTTCACTAGGTATATGTAAGGTCTGCAGCTGAGGGTCCTTTTTTTTTTTTGCCTCTGGGTTGGTAAATTCTTATTTAGAGAGCACCACTAAGATGATGACATCAGCATCACTCTCTGAATCATTATACTGTGAGTGCACCTGTGATGGTGATGCCTCCTTAGATGATGCCCTGCACTCACAATATGTCCATCAGTTGAATTACTTTGATTCTCAACCCTAGAGGGAAGATGCTCCTATGTTGATCCACTGGTTTCAGTGCTTTCTGAGTCACTGAAATGGAACTAATATGCAGATTAGGAAAATAAGCTAAATGTCAGATATCCTTATCTGCAAAGAATTGTAAATAAGCAAACGGGTCCGCATGACAGCCTGGCAAGTAGCATTTTTTTTAAAGCAAAAGTGTGTTTCTGCACTGAAGTGTAATGAGTTATCAAATAGCTGCACCTATCTATCACCCAAATACCAAAAGTGATGTGAAAGCATTTACATACATAAATAATAGTGCGCGTCTGGTTACTATACAAGAATATAATCACTGAAAATGTATCAATATACAATCAAACAGTGAATTGAAAAGTTATAAAGTTCAATATGGAAATTCTGGACGTCCCGGTGCCAATAGCAATGAAAGCATATAGTGGAATGAAGGCGTATCTAATTATTCTCCAACCACGTAAATTGTTAAAGGAATTTCATTATACACACGTGCCCTCCACGAAAATCAAGCCTCTTACTAGATGGTTGTGATCCCCAATTACAGGGATCAAACACACATGAGAAATATCGGACCCCTCCGGATGTCTCTAAATAGGATCAGTATGGTCCACTGGGTTTCAACATATCATATTCCCCAATATCACTGCCACAACTTTAAATCCAACTCAGACAGCCACCATAGAGGAAAAGGAACATAGGCCACACATAGCATGAATACTGCTAGTACACGTTTATTGGTAAAAACACCACAAGGTACTCACTTGATTCAGGACAGTAAAAAGCATTCCAACCACATGGAGCCTCGGCATCAGCAGACGTTTAAGACGTCACGCATTTATGGCCCGGCCCAACTAATTTTGCACCACAGCACATCGTCAGGGGAGCAGGAGCGTGCTGTTCTAAACGTTTATGCTCTTGTTCCTCTGACGACGCACTGTGATGTGAAACTACACTATATTACTAAAAGTATTGGGATGCCTGCCTTTACACGCACATGAACTTTAATAGGGCATCCCAGTCTTAGTCCGTAGGGTTCAACATTGGGTTGGACCACCCTTTGCAGCTATAACAGCTTCAACTCTTTTGGGAAGGCTGTCCACAAGGTTTAGGTGTGTGTCTATGGGAATGTTTGACCATTCTTCCAGAAGCACATTTATGAGTTCTGGCACTGATGCTGGAGAGAAGGCTTTGCTCACAGTCTCCGCTCCATTTCACCCCAAAGGTGTTCTATCAGGTTGAGGTCAGGACTCTGTGCAGGCCAGTCAAGTTCCTCCGTCCCAAACTCGCTCATACATGTCTTTATGGACCTTGCTTTGTGCACTGATCTGCAGTCATGTTGGAACAGGAAGGGTCAACCCAAACTGTTCCCACGAAGTTGAGAGCATGATATTGTCCAAAATATATCTTGGTATGCTTACGCATAAAGGATTCCCTTCACTGGGACTAAGGGACCAAGCCCAACCCCTGAAAAACAACCCCACACCATAATACCCCCTCCACGAAATGATTTAGACCAGTGCACAAAGCAAGGTCTATAAAGACATGGATGAGCGAGTTTGAGGTGGATACTTTTGGTAATATAGATAGTAGTCATTTATGGCAAGCAGCATTATCAGAAGAGCTCAGCAATCACAGTCTTCCCATTTCTCTTAAATGACCCCCATGAGAATGTTAGGTGGGTAGATTTAGTTTACTTAGATTGGCATGAAAAATGCAGAATCGCAAATGTATTCTAATAGTTTTTACTGGGCTGATTCTTTAATAGCTTGCATTCCTTTACACACAGTGGCATACATAAATTTCCGCAGGCACAGCTTCCAAGAAACTGCATATTTTCAGTCAGGCTGATCTTCATTCTCATGATGGTCATGAGTTTACAGCTTGGTCATTCATCTGGAAAATCTAGCATTGAGTTAAATGCTGCCATTCAAAAAAAAATGACAATGAGGTATAAACATAGTCAAACAATTGTCTATCCAGGCCCTTAAAGCATTATTATCAGTCACTAAGTGTAAATGAATTATAGAAGAAAAAAGGGCACAATATTACATGTTTAACTGCTAACCCCACCCAAAAATGGTCTGAATTTGGTGCATTCAATCATACACTGGACTTTTAATATCAGAGAGGTCAGGTGAGCATACCAGAGTTGCTGGCTTCTTCTCCCATTGAACAATATCTCATACAGTATTATGCATTTTTGTTGGGCAGTGCCCCTCTCTTCCCTAAGAGCTTTCGAATGCAGTTTTTCTCATTCCAGGGTGATCTCTCCAGGTGGTCATACGCAATACCAGGCATCACTAAATGGTGGATCGCATTCCTGACTTGGACCGAAGGACGTATCTACCAGCCAACTAGCCAGTCCCCAGCACAGATTCCCCCTAACTTTGCAGTGATTGGTTGTTAGGACTGCCGACCTCCTACCAACCAATGATGTCATGTGCATGCCCTGCCTCCAGCATCACAGGAGGACGAAGTGGAACTTTCTTTGTCCAGACATAGAGCCTGCTCCACCTCCCACCCTCTGCCTGGCAAGAGCTAAAAGGTGTAGGGGGCACTCTGATAAGGCCTTTGACTGTCTATGTGTCTGCAGTATGTATGTATGGTATATGCATGTGCATAGGTGGTAGGGCGTGGCATTGAGAATGGTGCCGCGGGTTGGTACCGATCCTGCTGCACCCCTAAACCCTGCACTCTGTATGCAGCGCACCCCTTAAATCTGCACTCGTTATGTAGCGCACCTCTAAACCCTGTACTCTGTATGCAGTGCACCCCTAAATGTTGCATTCTTTATGTAGCACACCCCTGAACCCTGCACTCTGTATACAGTGCACCCCTAAACCCTGTACTATGTACACAGTACATCCCTAAACCTTGCTAAACCCTGCATTCTGTACACAGAGCACCCCCTAACCCTGCACTCTGTATGTAGCACACTCTTAATCCCTGCACTCTGTGCACAGCGCACCCCTAAACCTTGCACTCTGTTCACAGCGCACCCCTAAACCCTGCACTCTGTTCACAGCACACCCCTAAACCCTGCATTCTGTACACAGCCCACCCATGCACTCTGTACACAACACACCTCTGAACCCTGCACTCTGTACACAGCACACACCTTAACCCTGCACTCTGTACACAGCGCACCCCTGAACCCTGCACTGACACTCTGTACACAAGGCACCCCTGCACACTGTACAAAGCGCACCCCTAAACCCTGCTCTCTGTACACAGTGCACCCCTAAACCCTGAACTCTGTACACAGCTCACCCCTTCACTCTGAACACAGCACACCTCTGAAACCTGCACTCAGTACACAGCGCACACCTAAACCCTGCACTCTGTACACAGCACAACCCTGAACCCTGCACTCTGTATGTGAAGAGGCCAGTAAAAATGTAATTTATCAACCCCTTTCTTTTGTGAATGAACACATTGGTGTTTACTATGCTTCAGTTTGAGAAAGAACAGGAAGCCCCTCAGCATAGAACACTTCCCACTCATTGACTGTCCAATGCAGCTGAGGCTGCAGAGAAAGGGACAGGGAAATCTCTGTCCTCAATCCCTTTCTCTGTCTCAAAAATAGTACATCAGGGGCCTGTTTGGGCATTTTTGGCAGTTGGCATCTTTACCCTGGGCACCGAATGAACTTGTTTCAGTACTGGGGGGGAGGGGGTGCCGAACTGAGTCTTTGCCCCAGGTGAAAGAATGTTTAGCTTTGCCACTGATAGGTGGTACTGCTGTGCTGTGTATAAGAGGAAATCCAAGGGGGCACTGTGTGTTGGGTTGTATATACTTCTGAATCCTAAACTATGTAAGATACATACACCTGACCCCTACAATCTGTGCATTACCCAGTCCTGACCCCCATGCTCTCTATGTTAAACACCTGACCCCTGTATTATATATATTACTTAACCAGACCCCTGTACTAAATATGCTACCCAACCCAGACCCCTTTACCATGTATATTACCCAGCATGAACACCCGTACTATGTATGTTACCCAACCTGAACATGTACTATGTACTGTATGTTACCCAACTGGGACACGTACTATGTATGTTACCCAACCCGACATACATATATAATATGCATGTTACCCAATCAAACAAATAAACCATGTATGTTACCCAACTGGGACACATGTCTTGAGTATGTCACCAAACTGGACACATGTACTATGTATGTTACCCAACCAGGACACATGTACAGTGTATGTTACCCAACTGGGACACATGTACTATGTATGTTACACATCCTGGTCCCCTGTACTATGTATGTTACCCAATCCCAAATTCTGTGCCTCGACCCCAACCCCTGTACAATGTTTGTTACCCAACCCCAACTCCTGTATTATGTATGTTACCCAGCCCCTGTACTATGTGTGTTATCCAACCTAGAACCTTTTACTATGTATGTTACCTAACCCGGACCCCTTTACCATGTATGTTACCAAACCTGGACCCCTGCACTATGTACTGTATGTTACCCAACCAGGACCCCTCTACTATTTATACTGAGATGTGTGCAAACCTGGTGGCCAACTACAAGAATCGTCTGACCTCTGTGATTGCCAACAAGGGTTTTCCCACCAAGTACTAAGTAATGTTTTGCGAAGGGGTCAAATACTTATTTCACAAATTAAAATGCAAATCAATCGATAACTTTTTTGAAATGTGAATTTCTGGATTGTTGTGTTGTTATTCTGTCTCTCACTGTTAACAAAAACCTACCAATAAAATTGTAGGCTGATCATTTTTTGTCAGTGGGCAAAAGTACAAAATCAGCAAGGGATGAAATATTTGTTTCCCTCACTGTGTATGTTACCCAACTCGGACCCATGTACTATGTATGTTACTCAACTTGGACCCCTATACTATGTGTGTTATCCAACCTGGACCCCTGTACTATGTATGTTACCCAACTTGGACCTCTGTATTGCGTATGTCACCCAACTCATACCCCTGTACTATGTATGCTACCCAACCAGACCCCTGTGCTATGTATGTTTCTCAACCTGGACCCCAACACTATGTATGTTACCCAACCCCGTCCCCTGTACTATGTATGTTACCCAACATAGCCCTGTCTATATTTACCACCCAACCTGGAACCCTGTACTATTTATAATATCCAGCCTGGACCACTGTACTATACATGTAACCCAACCCAGACTTCTGCACTATGTACATTACAAACATAGGCCTAGTACACCCGATCAGAAAATTGTACAAAAAATAACGATTTCGAAGTGATTGTACGATAATCTGATCGTTAGTACACAGCTTTGGTTCTAAATTATCCAAAAATCTTTCTCGTGCGATGCCAGATCATGCGGTTTTCATTTATACAGTACAGTTTTCATCCAAAAATACAATACAAATACAATACAATACATTACATCACTTCCAAATTTTTATTCTGTCGTGCAAGAATTTTCGTAACTCTAGTAACCTCTTCATTTTCAATATGGAGACTAGCATGCAAAAAAACAAAAACAAATGATCATTCATCCGATAATCTCATCCTGTGTACCAGGCTTTAATGTACAAACCTATGTTAAGTTGTTTTCACCATAAGCACAATTTTGCCACAACGTGCGTTTTTAGCTCCAGCTCAGTTTCCTGATCTTCTCTGCGAGTATTGAAGCCAGAAGTGAGAATTTTCACTTCCATTTTTTTCTGAGCACATGAGCACATGATGTATGAGCAATGTGCTGTACAGGAGTTTGTTTGGGACATGATCATGCTTTTTAGGCCCTATGGACATTTATTATAGGAGCATTTGAAAAATGTGTATAACGCATGTTTCTGTGCATGTCCTATTGAAGTGTATTGGACCAACAATTACCAAATCTATGTGAAAAGAAGTTCCTGTACTTTTTTAAGCAACAAGCACCCTTTAAAACAATAGCACTTTTATAGCTCAGCGAAGCTGGCCCCCCTACAATCAGCACAAATAAAAACTCAAGTGTGTTTCTTGAGTGCTACCTTTGTGCTGTTTTGTGCCGTAAAAATTTACATTTGTGCTGCTTTTATATATATGATATTAGCAATTGTTTTTTCAAGACTTTGACATTACCCAGCCCCCCTACAACAGCCAAAGAACACGAAACCGGGCTGGTTGGTTAGTGCCTCATTTGTGCTGGTTTGTTCTGTTTAAATTTCCATTCTATCTTTTATTGTTTTTGCATTATTAATGATTTATTAAAGGTCACCAAAGGTCACTCAGCCCCCCTACAACACCAAAAAGACACAAAACCAGCCTCGTTGGTAAGTGCTACGTTTGCGCTGGTTTATGCTGCTAAAATTTTTATTTGTGCTATTATGGTTTTTTGGTCTAACAGTTTTTTTTTTTTTTTATCAAACCTCACCCACTTTGTCCCCTCACAATCAGCACAAATAAAAACTCAAGTGTGTTTCTATAGTGCTACGTCTGTGCTGTTTTGTGCCGAAAAAATTTACATTTGTGCTGCTTTTATTTTTACGATATTAGCAAATGTTTTTTCCAAACTATGACATCACTTAGCCCCCCTACAACAGACAAAAGACACAAAACTGGGCTCCTTTGTTGGTGCTACGTTTGTGCTGGTTTGTGCTCTTAACATTTTTATTTGTGCTTTATGGTTTTATAGTTATAACAGTTTTTTTTTTCTAAAACCCTACCCACTTTGCCCCCCTACAATCAGCGCAATTAAAAACTCAAGTGTGTTTTTTTTAGTGCTACGTTTGTGTTGTTTTGTGCGGTAAAAATTTACATTTGTGCTGCTTTTATTTTTAGTTATTAGCAATTGTTTTTTCCAGATAATGACATCACCCAGCCCCCCCCCCCCCCCCCACAACAGCTAAAAGACACGAGACCAGGCTGGTTGGTTAGTGCAGCGTTTGTGCTGGTTTGTGCTGTTTAAATATCTGTTCTATCTTTTGTCATTTTTGCGTTATTAAAGATCTAACAAAGGTGTCACCAGTGGTCACTCAGCCCCCCTACAACATCCAAAAGAAACGAAAACATGCTGGTTGGTTAGTGCGGCGTTTGTGCTGTTTAAATCTCTGTTCTATCTTTTGTTATTTTTGCGTTATTGAAGATTTAACAAAGGTCACCAAAGTTCAATCAGCCACCCTATAGCAGCCAAAAGTAACAAAAGCGCGCTGGTTGACTATTGCTACATTTGCGCTGGTTTGTGCTGATATGTTTTTTAGTTATAACAGCTTGTTTTGTTTTTTTTTTTTTTATAATAAAAACCCCACTCACTTTGCCTCCCTACAATCAGCGCAATTAAAAAAATCAAGTGTGTTTCTTTAGTGCTATGTTTGTGCTGTTTTGTGCCGAAAAATTTACATTTGTGCTGGTTTTATTTTTAACATATTAGCAAGATGATGACATCACTCAGCCCTCCTACAACAGCCAAAAGAAATGAAACCATGCTGCTTTGATTTTTTTAATTGTAACAGTTTGTGTTTAGTTGATCAAACCATACCCACTTTGTACCCCATGTTATTAGATACTATAACAAATACACTATTCATTTGTGCTGCGTTTGTGTTAATTTGTACAAAAATTAACATCTGTACCAGTTTGGTTTTGAAGATAGGCAGTCCCACGGGTTACAAACAAGGTTCCGTAGGTTTATTCTTATAAGTGGAAGCTCCGCTTATCTGCTTCCCCCCCACCCGGTGGATCATTTGGCACCTTTCGGGGGGGGGGGGCAGATGCCAGTAAAAATAGGTACCCGCTCCCACTTCTGTGTAAGGGTGCCGCAGCGACCTATGTCATTTGCAGCCCCTCCTCCTTCTCCCTGTTGCCTTCTGGGAGACACACACAGGTTCCAGAGGACAGCAGGACCATTCAGAAAGCGCTTCACTTCCTGTTTCCCTTAGTAAGGTAGCCGGTGCCAGCACTCGGAGCTGATTGACGTGTCAGCTTCAGGTGCTGACATCGCGGGAACCCTGGACAGGTAAGTGTCCTTATATTATAAGTCAACAGCTACAGTATTTGTAGCTGCTGACTTTTATTTTTTTTTAATACAGGCTGGGACTCCGCTTTAAGTCGAATTTGTATGTAAATTGGAACAGGTACATTTGTTAAGTGTAACTCCAGCCAAAATTATTTTTATAAGTTTTGGATAGCATAGGGAGAGACTAACACCCCTGTAACGTTTGTTTTGCTGTTTGTGCCCCTGCTCAAAAGATTCACCTCACTTTCTGTCCCTGTGACAATATTGTGGAAAAAGGATTGGTGACAAAGCTTCAGTGGAGAAACCTTTTCCCCATGAGAACTCTTACAGGAGTGAATTTCCCTTCCTAGGGGGAGATTTCCTCTCACTTCCTGTTGTCTCCCTCCGTTTGTACGTTTCGTGTCTTTTGGCTGTTGGCTGTTGTAGGGGGGCTGAGTGGCCTTTGGTGACCTTTAATAAATCTTTATTAACACTAAAATGACAAAAGATAGAACTGAGATTTAAACGGCACAAACCAGCACAAATGTGGCACTAACCAACAAGCCCTGCGGTTTCGTGTCCTTTGGCTGTTGTAGGGGGGCTGTGTGATGTTATGATCTAGGAAAAAAACAATTGCTAATATCTTAAAAATAAAAGCAGCACAAATGTAAATTTTTACAGCACAAAACAGCACAAACGTAGCACTCAAGAAACACACTTGAGTTTTTATTTGTCCTGATTGTAGGGGGGGCAAAGTGGGTGGGGTTTGATAAATAAAACAAAAAGCTGTTAGAACTAAAAAACTATAATAGCACAAATAAAAATATTAGCAGCACAAACATAGAGCTAATGAAGGAGCCCGGTTTTGTGTCTTTTGGGTGTTGTAGGGGGGCTGAGTGACCTTTGGTGACTTTTAATAAATCATTAATAAAGCATAAAACGATAAAAGATAGAATTTTAACAGCACATACACGCAAAAACGTAGCACTACTCAACAAGCCCAGTTTTGTGTCTTTTGGATGTTGTAGGGGGGGCTGAGTGACCTTTGGTGACCTTTAATAAATCATTAATACCTGATTGTGCTTATTGTAGGGGGCAAAGTGGGTAGGGTTTGATAAACAAAAAAAACATAACAGCATTAATAAAAATTTTAGCAGCACAAACCAGCACATACCTAGCACTAACCAACAAGCCCGGTTTTGTGTCTTTTGGCTGTTATAAGGGGGTTGAGTGACCTTTGCTGACCTTTAACAAATGATTATTAATGCAAAAACAATAAAAGATAGAACAGAAATTTAAACAGCACAAACCAGTACAAACGTAGCACTAACCAATGAGCTTGGTTTTGTGTCCTTTGGCTGCTGTAGGGGGGCTGGGTGACCTTTGGTGACTTGTAACAAATCTTTATTAACACTAAAATGACAAAAGATAGAACTGGGATTTAAACGGCACAAACCAGCACAAACGTGGCACTAACCAACAAGTCCGGTTTCGTGTCCTTTGGCTGTTGTAGGGGGCCTGGGTAATGTCATCATCTGGAAAAAAAAAACAATTGCTAATATCCTAAAAATAAAAGCAGCACAAATATAAATTTTTTTACGACACAAAACAGCACAAACGTAGCACTAAAGAAACACACTTGAGTTTTTATTTGTGCTGATTATAGGGGGCAAAGTGAGTGGGGTTTGATAAAAAAAAACAAGCTGTTATAACTAAAAAACATAACAGCATAAATGAAAATTATAGCAGCACAAACATAGCACTAACCAACCAGCCTGTTTTCATTACTTTTGGCTGTTGTAGGGGGAGTTAGTGACCTTTGGTGACCTTTATTAAATCTTAAATAACGCAAAAATGACAAAAGATAGAATGGAGATTTAACTGCACAAACCAGCACATATGTGGCACTAACCAACCAGCCAAGTTTTGTATCCTTTGGCTATTGTAGGTGATGTCATAGTCTGGAAAAAAACAATTGCTAATATTGTAAAAATAAAGGCACCACAAATGTAAATTTTTACGCCACAAAACAGCACAAACGTACCACTAAAGAAGCACACTTGACTTTTTTTGTGCTGATTGTAGGGGGGGGGGGGGCAAAGTGGGTGGGGTTTAATAAAAAAACAAAAACTGTTAGAACTAAAAAACCATAACAGCACTAATAAAAATTTTAGCAGCACAAACCAGCACAATTGTAGAACTAACCAACGAGCCCAGTTTTGTGTCTTTTGGCTGTTGTAAGGGGCTGAGTGACCTTTGATGACCTTTAATAAATTATCAATAACGCAAAAACAATAAAAGATAGAATGAAAATTTAAACAGCACAAACCAGTACAAACAAAGCACTAACCAGCGTGCCTAGTTTTGTTTTTTTTGGGTGTTGTAGGGGCTGAGTGACCTTTGGTGACCTTTAATGAATCATTAATAACGTAAAAATGATAAAAGATAGAACAGAAATTTGAACAGCACAAACCAGCACTAACCAACGAGCCCAGTTTTCTGTCTTTTGGGTGTTGTAGGGGGGCTGAGGGACCTTTGGTGACCTTTACTAAACCATTAATAACGCAAAAACTATAAACGATAGAACAGAGATTTAAACTGAACAAATTAGCACAAGTGCGGCATTAGCCAACCAGCCCAGTTTTGTATCATTTGGCTGTTGTAGGGGGGCTGGGTGATGTCATAGTTTGGGGAAAAAAATGCTAATATAGTAAAAATAACAGCAGCTCAAATGTAAATAATTTTTATCACACAAAACAGCACAAACGTAGCACTAAAGAAACACACTTGAGTTTTTATGTGTGCTGATTGTAGGGGAGGCAAAGTGGATGGGGTTTGATGATAAAAAAACATAAAAAATAAAACAAGCTGTTATAACTAAAAAACCATGACAGCCCAAATTAAAAACCAGCACAAACATAGCACTAACCAACAAGACTGTTTTTGTGTCTTTTGGATGTTGTAGGGGGGCTAAGTGACCTTTAATATATCATTAATAGATATATAAAATGATAAATGATAGAACAAAGATTTAAACAGCAGAAACCAGCACAAACGTGGCACTAACCAACCAGCATTTTTTCATGTCTTTTGGGTGTTGTAGGGGAGCTGAGTGACTTTTGGTGACCTTTATTAAATCTTTAATAACGCAAAAATGACAAAAGATAGAAAGGAGATTTAAACTGCACAAATCAGCACAAACGTGGCACTAACCAATCAGCCCAGTTTTGTGTCCTTTGGCTGTTGTAGGGGGGGTGGGTGAAGTCATAGTCAATATCGCAAAAACGATAAAAGAATTTAATTTAAACAGCACAAACCAGCACAATCGTAGCACTAACCAACGAGCCCGGTTTTGTGTCGTTTGGGTGTTGTAGGGGGGCTGAGTGACCTTTGGTGACCTTTAATAAATCATTAATAATGCAAAAAGGATAAAAGATAGAAATTTAAATGGCACAAACCAGCACAAACTTGGCACTAACCAATCAGCCCGGTTTTATGTGTTTTGGTTGTTTTAGGGGGGCTGGGTGATGTCATAGTCTGGAAAAAACAATTGCTAATATCTTAAAAATAAAAGCAGCACAAATGTAAATCTTTACCACACGTAGCACACTTGAGTTTTTATGTTTGCTGATTGTAGGGGGGCACCACAATACAAATATTTTATTATATCTTTTCATGTGACAACACTGAAGAAATAACACTTTGCTACAATGTAAAGTAGTGAGTGTACAGCTTGTATTACAGTGTAAATTTGCTGTCCCCTCCAAAAAACTCAACACACAGCCATTAATGTCTAAACCGCTGGCAACAAAAGTGAGTACACCCCTAAGTCAAAATATAAAAAATTGGGCCCAAAATGTCAATATTTTGTGTGGCCACTAGTGTTGAGCGAACACGGACTGTATTATTCGTGTTCGTACCGAATAATTGGATTTTTTTTACCCGAACACGGACACGGACACTTTACTGTATGTTCGGGTAAAAATCCGTGTTCGGTCGTTTTATTTCCGGGTTTTGCATGCTTTGGCGCTCTTTTCATGGCGGGCTTTCAACAGCCAATCAACAATCGTTTAACTGGTGTGCCTTAAGCCATCCCAGCCATGCCTGCAAATGTCTTAGTAGCTGTGATTGGCCGTCTGAAGCATGTGACCAAGTCTTTATAAGTTCGAGGCAGCCGCCGCAGCAGCGTCATTCTGCTGCTTAGCTAAGGGACAGAGCACACATCAATGTGCTGGCTGCTGATTAGGGAAAGATAGGCAGGAAAAAACCATTTGTGTCCGGATAGAATTGAGGGACAGGTCGGAGTGTTTAGGCAGGGCGAGTTGTAGGCATTTTAGGGATAGAGTCTGCTGAATTATAGGGTCAGTGTCTTCTACAAACTACAATCGATATTGCTGTGTGGGGGGTGGGGTGAATCTGCACTCAATCCTGATCTACGATCTCTTCTCAATCCTGTTAGGGACAGAGTCTGCTGAATTTTAGGGAAACTGTGTTCTACAAACTACAATCGATATTGCTGTGTGGTGTGGGATTGGAGATAGGCAGGTGTCAGTGATCCACATCCATTTTTCTGTGTGTGAGCTGCAGTGAACACAATCTTTTTGGGCTGCAGTGAACACAATCTTTTTGGGCTGCAGTGAACACAATCTTTTTGGGCTGCAGTGAACACAATCTTTTTGGGCTGCAGTGAACACAATCTTTTTGGGCTGCAGTGAACACAATCTTTTTGGGGTGCAGTGAACAAAATCTTTTTGGGGTGCAGTGAACACAATCCTTTTTGGTGTGCAGTGAACACAATCTTTGTGGGGTGCAGTGAACAAAATCCTTTGTGGGGTGCAGTGAACACAATCTTTTTGGGGTGCAGTGAACAAAATCCTTTTTGGGGTGCAGTGAACAACATCCTTTTTGGGGTGCAGTGAACACAATCTTTTTGGGGTGCAGTGAACAAAATCCTTTGTGGGGTGCAGTGAACACAATCTTTTTGGGGTGCAGTGAACACAATCTTTTTGGGGTGGAGTGAACAACATCCTTTTTGGGGTGCAGTGAACAAAATCCTTTTTGGGGTGCAGTGAACAAAATCATTTTTGGGGTGCAGTGAACACAATCTTTTTGGGGTGCAGTGAACACAATCTTTGTGGGGTGCAGTGAACACAATATTTTTGGGGTGGAGTGAACAACATCCTTTTTGGGGTGCAGTGAACAACATCCTTTTTGGGGTGCAGTGAACACAATCTTTTTGGGGTGCAGTGAACACAATCTTTGTGGGGTACAGTGAACAGAATCTTTGTGGGGTGCAGTGAACACAATCTTTGGGGGGTACAGTGAACACAATCTTTTTGGGGTGCAGTGAACACAATCTTTGTGGGGTGCAGTGAACACAATCTTTTTGGGGTGGAGTGAACAAAATCATTTTTGGGGTGCAGTGAACAACATCCTTTTTGGGGTGCAGTGATCAAAATCCTTTTTGGGGTGCAGTGAACACAATCTTTTTGGGGTGCAGTGAACAAAATCCTTTGTGGGGTGCAGTGAACAGAATCTTTGTGGGGTGCAGTGAACACAATCTTTGGGGGGGTACAGTGAACACAATCTTTTTGGGGTGCAGTGAACACAATCTTTGTGGGGTACAGTGAACAGAATCTTTGTGGGGTGCAGTGAACACAATCTTTGGGGGGTACAGTGAACACAATCTTTTTGGGGTGCAGTGAACACAATCTTTGGGGGGTACAGTGAACACAATCTTTTTGGGGTGCAGTGAACACAATCTTTGTGGGGTGCAGTGAACACAATCTTTGGGGGGGTACAGTGAACACAATCTTTTTGGGGTGCAGTGAACAACATCCTTTTAGGGTGCAGTGAACACAATCTTTGTGGGGTGCAGTGAACAACATCCTTTTAGGGTGCAGTGAACACAATCTTTGTGGGGTACAGTGAACAGAATCTTTGTGGGGTGCAGTGAACACAATCTTTGGGGGGTACAGTGAACACAATCTTTGTGAGGTGCAGTGAACACAATCTTTGTGGGGTGCAGTGAACACAATCATTGTGGGGTGCAGTGAACTCAATCTTTGTGGGGTACAGTGAACACAATCTCATACTTCTGAAGATTTGAGGGTGCTGCCTGTTCCATACTCCCCCTACTCCTCATCTAGCCTTTTAGGGGTACAAACAATAGTAATTGGGGCCTAGTGTGGTTGTGTACGTGTGATATACATACACTTTTTTTGGATCATATTTTCTATTCCGCTATTTAATCAAAAACCTTTGGGGATCAGTTAAATTGGGGGATAGTCTGTGTTGGTACGTGTGAGAGAGATCCACCTTTCCAAGTTGTTGGGGTTCATCTCATACTTCTGAAGGTTTGAGGGTGCTGCCTGTTCCATACTCCCCCTACTCCTAGCCTTTTAGGGGTACAAACAATAGTAATTGGGGCCTAGTGTGGTTGTGTACGTGTGATATACATACACTTTTTTTGGATCATATTTTCTATTCCGCTATTTAATCAAAAACCTTTGGGGATCAGTTAAATTGGGGGATAGTCTGTGTTGGTACGTGTGAGAGAGATCCACCTTTCCAAGTTGTTGGGGTTCATCTCATACTTCTGAAGGTTTGAGGGTGCTGCCTGTTCCATACCCCCCCTACTCCTCATCTAGCCTTTTAGGGGTACAAACAATAGTAATTGGGGCCTAGTGTGGTTGTGTACGTGTGATATACATACACTTTTTTTGGATCATATTTTCTATTCCGCTATTTAATCAAAAACCTTTGGGGATCAGTTAAATTGGGGGATAGTCTGTGTTGGTACGTGTGAGAGAGATCCACCTTTCCAAGTTGTTGGGGTTCATCTCATACTTCTGAAGGTTTGAGGGTGCTGCCTGTTCCATACTCCCCCTACTCCTCATCTAGCCTTTTAGGGGTACAAACAATAGTAATTGGGGCCCAGTGTGGTTGTGTACGTGTGATATACATACACTTTTTTTGGATCATATTTTCTATTCCGCTATTTAATCAAAAACCTTTGGGGATCAGTTAAATTGGGGGATAGTCTGTGTTGGTACGTGTGAGAGAGATCCACCTTTCCAAGTTGTTGGGGTTCATCTCATACTTCTGAAGGTTTGAGGGTGCTGCCTGTTCCATACTCCCCCTACTCCTAGCCTTTTAGGGGTACAAACAATAGTAATTGGGGCCTAGTGTGGTTGTGTACGTGTGATATACATACACTTTTTTTGGATCATATTTTCTATTCCGCTATTTAATCAAAAACCTTTGGGGATCAGTTAAATTGGGGGATAGTCTGTGTTGGTACGTGTGAGAGAGATCCACCTTTCCAAGTTGTTGGGGTTCATCTCATACTTCTGAAGGTTTGAGGGTGCTGCCTGTTCCATACCCCCCCTACTCCTCATCTAGCCTTTTAGGGGTACAAACAATAGTAATTGGGGCCTAGTGTGGTTGTGTACGTGTGATATACATACACTTTTTTTGGATCATATTTTCTATTCCGCTATTTAATCAAAAACCTTTGGGGATCAGTTAAATTGGGGGATAGTCTGTGTTGGTACGTGTGAGAGAGATCCACCTTTCCAAGTTGTTGGGGTTCATCTCATACTTCTGAAGGTTTGAGGGTGCTGCCTGTTCCATACTCCCCCTACTCCTCATCTAGCCTTTTAGGGGTACAAACAATAGTAATTGGGGCCTAGTGTGGTTGTGTACGTGTGATATACATACACTTTTTTTGGATCATATTTTCTATTCCGCTATTTAATCAAAAACCTTTGGGGATCAGTTAAATTGGGGGATAGTCTGTGTTGGTACGTGTGAGAGAGATCCACCTTTCCAAGTTGTTGGGGTTCATCTCATACTTCTGAAGGTTTGAGGGTGCTGCCTGTTCCATACTCCCCCTACTCCTCATCTAGCCTTTTAGGGGTACAAACAATAGTAATTGGGGCCTAGTGTGGTTGTGTACGTGTGATATACATACACTTTTTTTGGATCATATTTTCTATTCCGCTATTTAATCAAAAACCTTTGGGGATCAGTTAAATTGGGGGATAGTCTGTGTTGGTACGTGTGAGAGAGATCCACCTTTCCAAGTTGTTGGGGTTCATCTCATACTTCTGAAGGTTTGAGGGTGCTGCCTGTTCCATACTCCCCCTACTCCTAGCCTTTTAGGGGTACAAACAATAGTAATTGGGGCCCAGTGTGGTTGTGTACGTGTGATATACATACACTTTTTTTGGATCATATTTTCTATTCCGCTATTTAATCAAAAACCTTTGGGGATCAGTTAAATTGGGGGATAGTCTGTGTTGGTACGTGTGAGAGAGATCCACCTTTCCAAGTTGTTGGGGTTCATCTCATACTTCTGAAGGTTTGAGGGTGCTGCCTGTTCCATACCCCCCCTACTCCTCATCTAGCCTTTTAGGGGTACAAACAATAGTAATTGGGGCCTAGTGTGGTTGTGTACGTGTGATATACATACACTTTTTTTGGATCATATTTTCTATTCCGCTATTTAATCAAAAACCTTTGGGGATCAGTTAAATTGGGGGATAGTCTGTGTTGGTACGTGTGAGAGAGATCCACCTTTCCAAGTTGTTGGGGTTCATCTCATACTTCTGAAGGTTTGAGGGTGCTGCCTGTTCCATACTCCCCCTACTCCTCATCTAGCCTTTTAGGGGTACAAACAATAGTAATTGGGGCCCAGTGTGGTTGTGTACGTGTGATATACATACACTTTTTTTGGATCATATTTTCTATTCCGCTATTTAATTTAACTGGGCCTCCATGCGAGACCTGTGTGCCTTGTTGCGCTGTTTTGAGTACTCCACCAACATGGCCAGTGGCAATGACGCCGTTCTCAGCTTAACTATCCCACTTCTATGCCTCCTTGAAAAAACAATTCGGGCGATGATGGAAGAGGATGTGGCACAGGATGAGGAGGAGGAGGAGGATGAAGAGGTAACATTTCCAAGGCTTTCAGGGCAGTCATTCGCAAGGGGCTCCGAGGGTGGGTTCCTGCACACGCAAACGCCAGGGACGCAATTGTCCAGCAGGGGCACAGTTCTGGAGGATGAGGAGGATGAGGAGGAGGAGGAGCTGGAGGAGGAGATGGAACCATGTTCACAGCAGGGTGGCACCCAGGCCAGCTCATGGCCATCACTGGTGCGTGGCTGGGGGGATACAGAGGACACGGACGATACACCTCCCACAGAGGACAGCCTTTCGTTGCCTCTGGGCAGCCTGGCACACATGAGCGATTACATGCTGCAGTGTCTCCACAACGACCGCCGAGTTGCCCACATTCTAACTTGTGCTGATTACTGGGTGGCCACGCTGCTGGATCCCCGTTACAAGGACAACGTACCGTCCTTAATTCACTCACTGGAGCGCGATCGCAAGATGCGCGAGTACAAGCGCACGCTGGTAGACGCCATGCTGCTGGCATTCCCATCTGACAGCGGGGCCACAGTGGAAGCACAAGGCAGAGGAGGAGGAGGAGGAGGTCGCCAACGCAACCAGGGCACCGCCAGCACCTCAGAAGGCAGGGTTAGCATGGCCGAAATGTGGAAAAGCTTTGTCAGCACGCCACAACAAACAGCAGCACCAGCAGCTCAGATGGAACGTCTTAGCAGGAGGCAGCATTTTACCAACATGGTGGAGCAGTATGTGTGCACACGCCTACATGTAGTGAATGACGGGTCTGCCCCCTTCAACTTCTGGGTCTCCAAATTGGGCACATGGCCTGAGCTTGCCCTTTACGCCTTGGAGGTGCTGGCGTGCCCTGCAGCCAGTGTATTATCTGAACGGGTATTTAGCACGGCTGGGGGCGTTATAACAGACAAGCGCAGCCGCCTGTCCAGAGACAATGTGGACAAGCTCACGTTCATTAAAATGAACCAGGCATGGATCCCACGGGACTTTTCCGTACCTTATGCAGAATAGCAATGGATACCGACCTTACCCACCCATTGTTCCATTTTTGCTCTTTCTCACTCTTTTGGGGTGTACACTCATTTAAAATTTTTGAAAAGAAGCAGTGTTGGCTACCTCGTCCTCCTCCTCAGGGCCAGATTAATGTAGGGGCTATTGGAGCTGCAGCTCCAGGCCCCTACCTTTTATATAGGCCCCGGGTTGGCCATATTCACTGTTACCGCTCTTCTGTCACTTGTAAACACAGAAGTCTGGCTTCTATGCTCGCTTCCCCAGGCAGCACCCTCAGAACCTCCCCACACAGCGTGAAGGCCGGACAAGGAGGGACAGTTGGCGATGCATGGATGTGTTTATGGGCTTCAGAGACAGCATCCCATGTTGAATTAGGCATGCATGGCTGCACCCTTCCTCCTCTGGGTGCATGGCAAGGCACGGCCCTTAAGGCCCTTCAAAATCCTCAGCACCAAGCCCATGATGCTGTTAATCCGGCCCTGGTCCTCCTCCACCGCCGCTTCCACCTACACCGCCCATAGGTGTGCGCAGCCTATTGCATTAAGGTGTGCACCCCAAAGTTGAAATACACATGCATGTGTTTGCCAGCAGGGAGAGTAATGTATCGGGGCCATGTACCTGTAGGCAAGGAGAAATAGAGCAGAGCAGGTCCCAGGGAGATCTTTCCCATCTCCTCACTGGCAATGCTATGTGCCCTAGGTGATTAGGGTGTGCCCAGGCACACCCAGCACACCCTGTGCGCACGCCTATGTCACCGCCACATCCACCACCACCTCAACCTCCCTCCTACTCCATATGGGCCTCGTCCTTCAGAGATGAAGAAGAACATTGTTTTATTTTTCTGTTTTTTTTTGTTGTTTTAAGTTATTTCCCTATCCACATTTGTTTGCAGAGCACTTGCCATGCTCTTAATTACGTTTTGCTGCCATTTGCAGCACTCTAGCCCTTTTCTTTGGTGTTTTAGAGCCATTTTAGTGCCTTAAAGTTCGGGTCCCCATTGACTTCAATGGGGTTCGGTGTCCGGGAAAAGTTCGGTAAAAGTCCGGGACACGGACCCGGACTTTTTTTTAAAGTTCGGCCGAACCCGTCGAACACGGACATCTAGGTGTCCGCTCAACCCTAGTGGCCACCATTATTTTCCGGCGCTGCCTTAATCCTCTTGGGCATGGAGTTCACCAGAGCTTCACAGGTTGCCATTGGATACCTCTTTCACTCCTCCATGACGACATCACAGAGCTGGTGGATGTTAGAGACCTTGCGCTCCTCCACCTTTCATTTGAGGATGCCCCACAGATGCTCAATAGGGTTTAGGTCTCGAAACTTGCTTGGCCAGTCCATCACCTTTATCCTCAGTTTCTTTAGCAAAGCAGTGGTCATCTTTGAGGTGTGTTTGGGGTCGTTATCTTGTTGGAATACTGCCCAGCGGCCTAGTCTCCGAAGGGAGGGGATCATGCTCTGCTTCAGTATGTCTCAGTACATGTTGTCATTCATGGTTCCCTCAATGAACTTTAGCTCCCCAGTGCCGGCAGCACTTATGCAGCCCCAGACCATGACACTACCACCATGTTTGACTGTAGGCAAGACACTTGTCTTTGTACTCCTCACCTGGTTGCCGCCACACATGCTTGACACCATCTGAACCAAATAAGTTTATCTTGGTCTCATCAGACCACAGGACATGGTTCCAGTAATTCATGACCTTAGTCTGCTTGTCTTCAGCAAACTTTGTGGGCCTTCTTTTGCATCATCTTTAGAAGAGGCTTCCTTCTGGGACGACAGCCATGCAGACCAATTTGATGCAGTGTATTTTCTGAGCACTGACAGGCTGACCCCCCACTCCTTCAACCTCTGCAGCAATGCTGCCAGCACTCAAACATCTATTTCCCAAAGACAACCTCTGGATATGATGCTGAGCATGTGCACTCAACTGCTTTGGTCGACCATGGCGAGGCCTGTTCTGAGCGGAACCTGTTCTGTTAAACCACTGTATGGTCTTGGGTTGGGCTCCGTGCTGCAGCTCAGTTTCAGGGTCTTGGCAATCTTCTTATAGACTAGGCCATCTTTATGTAGAGAAACAATTTTTTTTTTTAGATCCTCAGAGAGTTCTTTGCCATGAGGTGCCATGTTGAACTTCCAGTGAGAGTGAGAGCGATAACACCAAATTTAACACACCTGCTCCCCATTCACACCCGAGACCTTGTAACACTAATGAGTCACATGACCTTGGGGAGCGAAAATGGCTAATTGGGCCCAATTTGGACATTTTAAATTAGGGGTGTACTCACTTTGTTGCCAGCAGTTTAGACATTAATGGCTGTGTGTTGAGTTATTTTGAGGGGACAGCAAATGTACACTATTATACAAGCTGTATATATATATATATATATATATATATATATATATACTGTACGCATTGAAGATATCAGCCTTAACCCTGGTATCGTTTTTTCAGCAGGCTTTCTTAAGAAACCGTTCTGAGCAGCTCATAAGCCGAAGTGGCGGGAGGGGACCCTTCCGCCGGTGTTGCTCGGGCTTACTGTTTCCACCGGTTCCTCTGAGAAATGATCCAATGGTGTGGCCCGCTGCTCCTATAAGCGATAAAAGAGTAGATACTCTTTGATCGCCTCTTTGGCATTAGAAGACTGGAGAGACATCATGACATCAGTTCCAGTCCAGGCTGGAAGTAAATACAGTATACATTTTTTTAACCCCTTAGAGCCTGCACCTGCCGGCCCTTTAAGGGCTTTAGAATTCCGAGAGGTGGGGCCTATGGTCATGTGACTGCCGTGATTGGCTGTCATGTGATCGGAAAGCTCCGGTTAGCAAGCAGGTCCTCTATATAGATAGATTTGGGTTCTTTTTGACCCAGATCTCTCCATATAGAGGACCTGTCATCCTTATTTCTATTAAAAGGGATGATTCCTACGTGCTTGCTTGCAGAAACGAACACATACATAAGTCGTGCACACATATGTAAATGGTATTCGCACTGATGGGGTGTGTTGGGGAAATTTTATTATTATTTATGTGGACATTTCTTTAGGATGTATTTTTAGTTAAATTGCCATTATGTCTCCCTCTGTCAGTTTTCCCGGTAATCACTATGCACAGCGAATATTGCTTTAACTGGCATTGAGGAAAGACCTGTAATTGTGGAAACCTTCCATTAAATGGAGACTTCACACTACTTGTAGCCTGATCATCCCTATCAGCGGTGCCAGTCCAGATCTATGGCAGTGCAAGGAGAACTCCACTGCACAAATGTATATCAGCCAGCCGGGGCCCCGGTATTCACTGCGGAGATATGTTTGTGATGTGGAATTCTTATTGTTTTCATAATATCTGTCCTTTTACCAGGATTAATGGCTGGCATCTTTCTGTCATATTCGATCCATATGATTGAAATACTGCTGCCATTGTCTTTTGCAGATATAGTAAAGTCCCATTCACTGGAACAATAGCATGATCACTATCAAATATGATTTTTATGAACCATATTATATAGGATCCACTCTAACAGGTTATGATGAGAGTGCATGCTTGTGAATTAGCGTGGCCGAGTCCATGAGAATCCATGTGGCAGCCATGTTGCTTTGTTAACTTGGCAGTTAGAGTATCTGCACACGGCCATGTTTGTACATAAACATGTACTCCCCTTTTCTATTGCACTTTTGAAAGTATACATGTCTGTGATTGGTGGTGTTGACGCCATTCCCCTGTAACCCCATTTTGTTCTCTGGCTGTAAATAAACCTGGGCTCTACTCTAAGGCAGAGAATCTTCAGTTGGCATCGAATTGACACAGCGCGTGTCTGTTCCTTTTTTTGTCACTGAGAGCTTGGCTAACCTTATACAAAAGAGCTGTACATTGTACATTCAGTACAAGGGATTAATGGCGCTTGGCGCGTATTAATATCTACAAGTGCGCTTTTCAGAGCAGCAAAGTTTTCAGCGCACCAAGCAAATTTCTATGCTCCAAACTCCATTAATTTCCATGACAGTAATGGCGAGCCAGGAAGTTCTAACGGAACGTTTCTAGACTTCACAGCGGAAAAACAGAGGGGAGTGAGTCGGGTCTGGTGCAACAAAGGACGGCCGTGTGTGGTAAGACACTTCATTTCAGTTTTTGAAAATTTGTTGCTTTAGACCAAAGCTTATTTTTTTTGTCCGCTGTGGAAGTTATAAACACAGCTTAGCAAAGGACCTTTTCATTTGGAGCTTTCACTCTTTTGTATAACGATGGGGTATTTTGTATTAATTTTTGTGGCTGGGGTTAAGGTCTATTAATTGGGGAAGAAACCTGTATATCAGTCCTCTACAAGGTTCCCAGTTAATACAACCTGGTGTTGTGATATATGTGTTAAATATTTCCCTTTCAGCATCTCTGTTGTAATATCAGTTTAGTTCGATAGGATAGCAATAGATTATCAGTCGGTGTTGGTTTTGGCGGCAGATACCGCGTTTTAGTATAACAACTGGTTTGTGTATGTGCTGGAATTGGTTTTTGGCGGCAACTCGTTTTATTAGTGAAACTGGTGGTTGTTTTAGGCCAGTGTTTCTCAACTCCGGTCCTCAGGGCACACTAACAGGCCAGGTTTGCAAGAAAACTGAAATACCTCACAGGTGATATCATTTGCTGCTCAGTGATTGCAGTATTCTAGTCTGCGATTTACCAAGGTAATACTTAAAATCTGGCCTGTTAGTGTGCCTTGAGAAACACTATTTTAGACGCTGAAGTTTGAGTTGAGCATAGATATCCCGGTTTTGTACTGAATATCTGTTTTAAGTGGCAGATTGTGTTGCGCAGCTGAAAATCAGCATTCCATGAGGATACCTATTGTCTACACTATATTTTGAATACGGTTGATCTTAAATCCTGTTTTTCCTGTTTTTAGTATCATCTTTTTGTTTTTATACTAAGAAACACGCGTTTGCTTGACTTTTTGTTTTTACATACTTCTATTGTGGCTAGTGGTTCTCAGTGCAACCATTTTTGTGCCAACCATGTGTTTGGCCACCATTTTGTTTTAGCATTGAGATCAACGTGGTTGTAACAAAATGTCCTTTGTGTGACAGCCATTTTGGGTTGTACATCTCCATTTTGTTTGGTGGTGTTAAAACCCACATGGCTGAGACGCCATTTCTGAGTTTTAACAAACCATCTCTTTTGTTTCTGTTTTTTGTATTTTTAAACATTTTTCTTTCCCGTTTTTGTTTTAAAGGGTAACTTTGTTATAGAGTGATTATGTGATTTCTGTACTGTAATTCAGTTTAAAGTGGGGTTTCTTCATTTTAATTGAAATTCAGCATCTAGGAAGATTTTACAGGATAATTTCAGTTGTTTTTCTAGCTATCTTTGTTCGTCTTTTTGTTCATATTTAGCATGTATATATATATATATATATATATATATATATATATATATATATTGTGACAGGAAGTCAGCTAAATCTGGGAATGTAGTCACAGGAAGGAGATACATTTCCACCTGATTTAGAAAGTCCATTAATTAATTTAGGGTGTTGGCTACAGAGCTAGCCAGCAGGAAGTTGAAAGGCCTTCACCTGTTCAGAATGAGGGAGTTAAGGCTCTATAATTTGTTCAGAGAAAGTCCTATTGTTTGCTGCCTCCAGAAGCTGCATCCTGAAGCCATGTGGGCTGGGAGCAGGAGGACAGTCAGCGTGTGCCTCCCGACAGGATGTGTGGGCCTGGGAGAAGACCCCCCGGAGTGATGTGTGCCCGGGACGGTAACCAAGGGTGAATACGTCTCAAAGGTGAGAAGACGAACTGTTGATGTGAAAGAAACAAAAGGACTGTGTTGCCCTGTGAAGCTATTATAAAAGGACTATTGAGTGTCCGCTGTAGGACAAGGAAGTCTGCCCGACGGTAGGTTGGAGACAGACACTTAGGCAGGTTCCAGTTGTGAGAAGGTAGCCGCCCACAGAGGCAAGGATTTATTTTCTCACAACTGGAACCTGCCTAAGTGTCTGTCTCCAACCTACCGTCGGGCAGACTTCCTTGTCCTACAGCGGACACTCAATAGTCCTTTTATAATAGCTTCACAGGGCAACACAGTCCTTTTGTTTCTTTCACATCAACAGTTCGTCTTCTCACCTTTGAGACGTATTCACCCTTGGTTACCGTCCCGGGCACACATCACTCCGGGGGGTCTTCTCCCAGGCCCACACATCCTGTCGGGAGGCACACGCTGACTGTCCTCCTGCTCCCAGCCCACATGGCTTCAGGATGCAGCTTCTGGAGGCAGCAAACAATAGGACTTTCTCTGAACAAATTATAGAGCCTTAACTCCCTCATTCTGAACAGGTGAAGGCCTTTCAACTTCCTGCTGGCTAGCTCTGTAGCCAACACCCTAAATTAATTAATGGACTTTCTAAATCAGGTGGAAATGTATCTCCTTCCTGTGACTACATTCCCAGATTTAGCTGACTTCCTGTCACATATTGGACTTTCTAAATCAGGTGGAAATGTATCTCCTTCCTGTGACTACATTCCCAGATTTAGCTGACTTCCTGTCACAATATATATATATATATATATAGATATATACAACCCATCTATTTTGAGTTTATGGTAACTATTTTGTTTTATAACTGTTCTCCGTCTTTTTGTAGGCATTTGTGTTTAAGCTGTTTTTGTAGTGTATTTTGTCCAGTTTTTGTTGTAACTATACGTTTTTCAATGATAGACTACAGTGTGGAGTGTGACTGATTAATTCTTATATTGGATTCAGTTTTCGGGTTTGTTCTGTGCCGAGTAGCAGTAATTTCTCGCAGAGGTAGTGTTTTTGGTACTGCAGATTGGGTTTTAGGTAGAGAGGTTATACCTTCCAGTGTGCAATCAGTAAATGGCATCGCAATTTCATTTTTTTAATGCAACATCAAGGAATAGACTGAAGCCAAGGTTTGTAAAGGGAGGACTTTCATTGTGCTTTCGAGGTTGTTTGGCTGCACAGGTTAGGTTGAAACGAACGTGTGTATTTTGAGCCGTCTACGTGAAACGGGTGATAGCGACACGCTTGTTTCAGCCTTCAACGTCTGAGGGAGTAGATACTGAAACCCGCCCCACATTTGGCTGTGTAAAATAATCGGAATTGGGGAGCGTGTGGGGGTTGCTGAGCTGTATAGCCATACAAAGCCACCAGGTTGAGGTTTTCTAGCTGACCGGCGGAGGGCCATGTAAAATAATCGGAGTCCGAAAGCAAGCCAACACTGTCAAAGCAGGTACCTGGCAGTGTTGCTCCTAAACCAGGTGCGAAGGATCGATTTGAATCGTCATGGGCAATGATTCGTCCGTGCAAGGGGGGAAAACGCAGGCCCCCTCAGGAGGCCAAACAACTTTCACGGTACATGAAGTCTGCGTTTGGGGCTCGGGCCATGAGACCCCTCAGGAAGTAGCATAACCAAGGGGACCAGTTGGTGCATCCCTTTGGAAGCTACCTTTGATGTCTGGAGATGGGAGGAGTTCATTATTGAATTTAGGACTAGGCTCCAGGCAACAAAGATGCTAGGCTTAGCGCAATTGTGGCTTCAGAGATCTATTATGGTCAATCAGCAAGGTGTGCATGAAGCGGTTTCAGTCCGGAAGAACCGCATTATGTACACTTGGCCTGATGAGATAGCCAAGTCCAGCGATCCGGTGAGGGAAGTAGAGGAAGCTCTTCCTGGGCTAACTTTACTGAGATGAGCCAGATCCGCTGACACTGAACCTGTCACTGTCTCTCTTGATACACGACCTGTTATTGACTCTACTGTCTTTGCACTTTAATCTCTGTTTTCTTCAGCTTACAGTACAGACCTTGATACTGTTAAAACCCTCCCACCTCACACTGTCTCTATCTCTCAAAAGCCTGTCATAACACCTGAACCCTCTCCTTCTAACTCTGTGGCAAACTATGAGTTCTTTTAACAGGTCTGCTATGGATGTGGAAAGTGAGGGCACATCAGGCATAATTGTCTGACCAACCTGGCTGGTCCGTGGGGTAAGTGGCAATTTATCCCCGAGGATCCGGAAACTTCAAAGGTAGGTATGGTTAGAAACGACTATGACACATCATAGAGCGTTGGTAAACCAATGTCAGCCCACATCAATCTATTCCTAGATGAATTAATGAATTAAAATATCCCCTCCCTTGCCTCATTGACACCGATGCAGCTAAAACTGTTATAAGGTCTCAAGACCCTAGAGGCAAAGTTCCCCGTCCAGGGGAGACAACACCCACCATAGCTCTCACGGGCCAGAGAGTGTCTTTTCGAATGACTGAACCTCTCTATTGCAGGCTAGGCCAGTTCTGCAAGGAGAAGGTTGTTTTTTTTTAGGTCATTGCATTTCTCAGGGTACCCAACATCTAACCACTCAGAGAATACAGACATTGAAGGACCTCCAGAGACCTCGTAACCTTAAACGATGCACTATTTTTGAACCCTGCGTCTATTCTTCCTGTTAAGGAGGAAGAGAAGGGGGGAGAAGGTCGTGCGGAAAATTACAATTTTCAAAACTTTACTAATATTTCTCTTTCTCTCTCTCTGATCAATTTCCAACTTTAGTAGGACAAGAGGAACAACACGATTGCCTTTCTTTGATGGAGTGGGAATCAGCAACTGTCAGTCCGGTGAAGGAGACCCCTATTCCAGACACTAACCTTTTTGTCGATGGTTTCAGGTACTACACCTGAGATGGTAAGCCACACAGGGGTTATGCGGTGACTACAACTGATGAAATCGTGGAAGAGGGTTCTTTAGGTTCCCATAAGTCCGCACAGGAAGCTGAGTTGTGGGCACTAGCAAAAGCCTGTGAGATGCATAGAGATCAGAGGATCAATTTCTATACAGATTTGAAATACGCTTTTTGGGTTGGCACATGATTGTTGTCCTTTCTGGAAGGCAAGAGGGTTCTTGACTAGTTCGGGGAAGCTTGTGAAACATGCGGGGTTAATAGACAGACTGTTCATTGCCTTTTGCTTGCCACACAAGATAGCCATTCTGAAGGTAAAGGCTCATACTACTGAGACGACTATGGAAGCCAATAGAAATGCCTTGGCAGATAGAGCTGCTAAGGAAGGTGCTCTGCTCTGAGCCCTGTGGCAGAGACCCTGATGCTAGCCACCCCCTCTGACGTGTCGCTAGAGGAATTTAGGAAACTGCATTCCAAAGCGGAAATGCAGGAAAAGAGGAGATGGACAGTCTTGGGGGCTACACAGGGTCCAGACGACATCTGGGGTCTTGATGGTAAATTGATTTTACCCAGATCACTTTTTCCAATGATGGCCCACTCGGTTCATTACCCTGGGCATCAGTCAAAGATGGTTATGTGTGCATAAGTGGGGGAGCATTGGATTGGCCGCTGGCTTTACTACCGCAGCTGAAAATGGTAATGGTACCGAGAAGGCACTCACCCAAACGGAATATCCCTTTCAGCGCATTCAGATAGAATATATCACTTTGCCAAAGAACGAAAAGTACAAGCATGTCTTGGTCTGTCTGGATATGTTTTCTGGGTGGCCAGAGGCTTGGACCGTTCACAATGCCAATACCGCTACCACCGCAGAAAAGATCCTGTCTGAGATCATTTGTAGCTGAGGGCTGCCTGGAACGATCGAGTTGGATCGTGGATCACACTTCACCGTTCAGATATTTGCAGAGGTATGTAAGGCGCTTCACATTAACCAGGGATTCATCCTCAAAGTAGCGGTAAGATTGAACGGCTGAATAGAACTTTTAAAAAGCCATTGCTTGATTGTCTTTTCATTGCTCTTTACCCCATCAGGAATGCCCCATAGGTTATCACCCTACAATGTTTTGTTTGGGAGTCAACCAGAGACTGGATTGTACTTTCCTCAGCAGCTGTCATCTTTACATTCTCAGCTGACTGGGTAGGTACAGTCCCAGCAAAGGGAGCTCCAAAAGGTCCATTTTAGGGTTCGGGAGTCTCTCCAGG
The DNA here is from genome assembly GCF_965119305.1 of Pelophylax lessonae. Lineage (NCBI taxonomy): Eukaryota > Metazoa > Chordata > Amphibia > Anura > Ranidae > Pelophylax > Pelophylax lessonae. The sequence continues at coordinate 380,997,530 of NC_138768.1, read as the reverse complement.
ACCCTGACATGATAACCGGTGTACATTCTATTCAACCAGGTGACTGGGTCGTTGTGAGGAAACATGAAAGGATGGGATTTGAGCAGAGGTATTCCGAGCCATACTAGGTTCAGCTGACAATGCAGACTTCTTTGAAGCTTAACTGGATCCATGCCAGCCACTGCAAAAAGCTGCTTAACTCCATCCAAGAATGATAATGAGGAGTATCATTTTTATTTACATACTTAGGTTAGTGTATTTTAGCAAGGGTAACAGCATTCCAACTTTATGTTTAAAATGCATCTTCAGCTGGCCAAGGCGGCAAACAGGTCAAATTGCTGGGTGTGCTCTAAACCCCCACCTAGCTATTACACCCCAGCAATAACAGATGTTTGTATTGGCATGAAGACAACCAGGAGACACTTGTCCACAGAATTTAATGACACATTCCTAGGGGGTAACATCAGTTTTAGTTTTAATGTTAGCTCTGGCTCCTGTTTTTTGCTGGCCAATTCAATCTGAGTATCGGGACAATTAGGTAGTCCACAGATGTGCTTTAACTTTAGTTTGGCACTGGAGCTAGATTTGTAGGATCTACAACCTGTGGGACAGGTATAGCAGTCAATCTCACCAATGAAACTCTGGGTCTTTTAAATGACACCAACAGACCGGATTATATCTGCTGGAAGGACGGTTGTGATGTGCAGACTAAGGGAGCAATCCTTCAGTCTATTATGTTACTGTTTAGTGCCCGTGACCGACAGGAAGATTCCTTGTGTACGGTGTTGACAGGTCTGTATTACTTTTTGTGTGGTTCTGCGGCTTATGAGGTAGTGCCCCCTAATGTGAAAGGTTTGTGTGCTTTAGTGAAGCAACATACCCGCATCATACATTGCCGTTGATCGTGAGGATCTGCTATTAAGGAAGGCAAGGGTGCAAGACAGGACTCGCAGAGAACTGTTTTCGTCTCACGATCGGGCATGGGCATGGTTCCCGGCTTGGACTGGGTGGGGGGATCGAGCTGATGAAACCGTTGAATAATTTCTGGTGCATTGTGGATGAGATGTTCAATGAAACCATTGAAGCTGTAGGGAAATTACTCAAGAGCAGAGACAATTAAGACTTTAGTACTGCAGGAGAAAATGGCCCCGGATTATCTTTTTGCTTCCAAGGGGGGTTTCTGTGAATTCATAGGAGAAGACTGTTTTACCTGGATAACAGACACCAGTGATAAGGTCCAGGCCCATATGGATAAGGTAACTTTATTGTAAGGCAGAGCCAGAGCTATAGCTAGCAAGGGTTGGAATCCTTTTAAGGCTTTGGGAGGTTTTGGGGATTTTTTGTTCTCCATTGGATCTTGGTTGAAAGAAATAGGAGTATATATATTTATGTTGTTCTTGTTTCTATTCCTCCTATATGCTGTGGTGAAAGGATCCTGTTGTCTGGTCGACAGAGTCACCCAAGCCCGAGCAGATGACCTTGTCCTGATCGCTGAGACAAGACGCCCAGAGATCCTGCCCCTGCATCCGACGCAAAGGATCCCAGTCCAACCACTAATCAATGCATCCCATTATCTCATGTCCTCCCTCTAAAGTCACCTCCCAAAGAGCAGAACCCAAGTGTCGATTCCTTTCGACCTGTTATCTTTTTTTTTTTTTTTAACTCTTTGAAATGGATTGTTTTTACTGTGAAAAGAACTGTTCTGTTTATTTGGAAGAAGAAGAAAAAGAAGATTCATCAAGGGACACATGGGAGCATTTGACAAAGAGGAGGGGCTGTTGTGGAAGTGTTATTAATATTTATGTGGACATTTCTTTAGGATATATTTTTAGTTAAATTGCCATTATGTCTCCCAGTGTCAGTTTACCGGTAATCGCTATGCACAGCGAATATTGCTTTAACTGGCATTGAGGAAAGACCTGTAATTGTGGAAACCTTCCATCAAATGGAGACTGCACGCTACTTGTAGCCTGATCATCCCTATCGGCGGTGCCTGTCCAGATCTATGGCAGCCCAAGGAGAACTCCACCGCACAAATGTATATCAGCCAGCTGGGGGCCCCGGTATTCACTGCGGAGATATGTTTGTGATGTGCAATTTTTATCCTTTTAATAATATTTGCCCTTTTACCAGGATTAATGGCTGGCATCTTTCTGTCATATTTGATACATATGATTGAAATACTGCTGCTATTGTCTTTTGCAGATATAGTAAAGTCCCATTCACTGGAACAATAGCATGATCACTATCAAATATGTTTTTTATGAACTATAGGATCCACTCTAACAGATTATGATGAGAGTGCATGCTTGTGAATTAGCATGACTGAGTCCATGAGAATCCATGTGGCAGCCATGTCAGCCATGTTGCTTTGTTAACGTGGCAGTTAGATTCTCTTCACATGGCCGTGTTTGTACATAAACATGTACTCCCCTTTTCTATTGTACTTTTGAAAGTATACATGTCTGTGATTGGTGGTGTTGACGCCACTCCCCTGTAACCCCCTTTTGTTCTCTGGCTATAAATAAACCTGGGCTCTACTCGAAGGCAGAGGATCTTCAGTTGGCATCGAATTGACACAGTGTGCGTCTGTTCCTTTCTTTGTCGCCGAGCGATTGCCTAACCTTATACAAAAGAGCTGTACATTGTACTTTTCAGTACAAGGGATTAATGGCACTTGGCGCGTATTAATATCCACAAGTGCACGTTTTGAGCTCACTAAGAGAATTTCTATGCTCCAAACTCCATTAATTTCCACGACAAGTGGCACTAATATGCAGCACTGATGGGCACTAATATGCAGCTCTGAAGAGCACTGATAGGTGGCACTGATAGATGGCATGGATGGGTGGCACTTATAGGCACTAATGGATGGCTCTGATTGGCCTCACTGATGGGCACAGAATGGTGTCACTGATGGGCACAGAGTGGCATCATTGATGGGCAGAGTGGCATCATTGATGAGCACTTTTGGGGAAGCATTGTGATCAGGGCACTGATTGCCTATACACATCTCCCCTTTGATGAGATGCCGCTAATTGGCTCTCCTCACCTCTGTCAGTGTGAGGCGAGAAGAGCCGATAAACGGCATCTTCTTGTTTACATGTGACCAGCAGTGATTTGACACAGCCGATCACATGTGTAAAGACCCGTGGGCGCGTGATCACAGGTAAACTGGTGCCGTTATATGACCCTGTCCCGGAACAGGAGCCACCATGGTCAGCCATTTGTCTATACGGCAGGCGGTTAAGTACCGTAGTATGTCGCCATTCCACGAGTGTGCAGAATTAAAAACTGTGACATGTTAGGTACCTATTTATCCGGTGTAACATCATCTCTCACATTATACAAAAAAAGTGGGATAAAGATTGTTTTTTAAATATTTTTTTCCAAAACAGTTGCATTTGCAAAAGCACTGCGCAAATACCGTGTGACATAAAAAAATTGCAACAATCGCCATTTTATTCCCTGCTAAAATAAAAATGTATAACTTTTTGGGGGTTTTAAGTAATTTTTTAGCAAAAACCACTGAGTGAAACTTGTAAAAGAGCCAGAAATAGCCTGGTGGCAAGTGAGCATTTTGTAGCTCCAGACTACAGCTGTGACTGGCTCCTAATGTTAGGCTAGCACTGTGTACAAGCTCTTCAGTCCCGCCACAGCCTGCATACACCGGCGCCTCTATATTGTACACCCTCCATGTACAGCACACAGCCAATGAATGAACCCTCTAGTAATATCACAGTATCACCCTCTAACCCGCCTGTCATTCGCCAACAAGGGAAACCTGACCATTCTCTGCCTGTCAGCGTCCCCTTTACGGCTTCCGCATTGGCCAGATCAACGGCGGCCGCTCTAGGATAGGCTGGCCGGTTGTCATGGCAGGCAGAGGCGGGGCTTGTGCATTCCAGGCATGGAGCGGCAGGTAGGGTCGGGGTTGGCTGTTCGGAGGTCCCGGCACAATGTGGTGGGCTCGGGTCACGGGAACCGGCGGGAAGAGAACAGCGGCAACGAGCGGAAGACACGGAGCCGGGGGTTGGTGTTCGGAGCGGGGTTGCCTGCTCTACTCTTCCTCTATGTGCTCGGGATAAGAGGACTGGTACACCTATCACTGCGACAACTGGTCACACCGGGCGCCCGCACCACCCTCTTCAACGGCAGCACCGCCAGGTGAGGGGGAGCTCATAGGGCATTCACCTCCATGAGGAGTGACAGGGCTAGCCTGTGCGTTATGGAGGACTTCCTCTGGGTTCATTCACTTCGTATTGATTTCCTGCTAGACCAGTCATTGCACGCCTGACCTTCTACATATATCCATTATTAGGGAGGGCTGTAATCACCATGGTACATCTCAGTGTCATCACACTTCATTTCCACCTGCCTAGTCTGTATGGGATGGCAGCTCAGGAATCTGCTTCACACACATCACTCACATCATTTCTATCACTTTTCACCTTCTTACAACTTTGTAACATCTCTAACAACTCACCCAGTGACCGCTTTTTATTTGCACCAGGTGACATTCTTCCAGTGTTCATTTTGACATCAGATTTCAATTTAGATTTAGTTGACTAAAATGCCATTTTAGTTTTAGTCATCTGAGTTGTTTTCATTCGAATTGTATTTTAGTCGACTAAAATGTAATGGGTTTATTTAAAATTGAATGCATCATTTCTGCCAAACATTCTATACTCCTGGATTTAAAATCTAATAACGTTTATTATTTCTGGTATTAACCACTTCTGGACCGGAAGATTTTCCCCTCTTAAAGTGGTTGTAAACCCACGTTTTTGACATTTACCTATAGGTAAGCCTATATTAAGGCAGGCCATAGACGATTCGAATTACGTACGATTTATCGTTCGATAAAACGAAAGCGGCACTCGTGCACATCATCGAGTGTACCATCAATGTGAGCCGAAAATCGTACGACAAAACACTATTTTTTGTGCCTTTTAACCACATCTCTACCGGACACACTCCCTACTGTTCTGTGTTTTGTTAGGTGAAATCATACAACTCCCCCACTATGATACGAAATTCGGCCGATTTTTGCAAAAAAAACCAACATGTTGGATATGTGAATTTTTGCTGTCGTACGAAAATCGAACGTTTTACATACCACACTAACGATACGAAAATCGTTCGATAACACTGCCATTTACGATTTTCGAACGAAATTCGAATCGTCTATGGCCTGCTTAAGGCTTACCTATAGGTGCTATAAATATCTCCCAAACTTGCACTGTTTAGGAGATATTTACATTGCATGCAGCCGATGACGTCATCGGCGCATGTGCTCTGAAGGAACGGCCGCCCGTGCCGTTCCTTCAGAGCCCAGTGCCGTGAACGGCGGCTCGCACCTCCGGCCAATCAGATGGCCGGAGGACACGAACAAGGAAGCAGGACGGCCGCCCTGTCGCTGAGCCGGGGGCTTCGTTTTAGGGCTCTTTCACACGGTCCGCCTCCGTAGGCAGATCCGTGCTGCTCAGCGGGGATCGATACGCGATCCCCGCTGAGCTGGCAGATGACAGCTCCGTCTCCGCTTGCAGTGCGGAGAGGGAGGTGTCCCAGCCCCCGCTGCTCTCTATGGGGGATCGGATGAGAGCAGACCACCTGTCCGCTCTCATCCAATCCGATCCCCAGGACGGATGGAAAAATAGGGTTTCCATCCATCTGGATTTCACGGACAGGATCGGATGCGGATGGCAGTGGGTGTCAGCGGACATGTCACTGCTAACATCTGCTGCTCCATAGGGCTGAATGGGGCATCCGATCAGATCCGCCTAAAAAACTGACAGGCGGATCTGATCGGACCGCCCGTGTGAAAGAGCCCTTAAGGTAAGTATTTCATGATGAGCTAGTATGTGATGCATACTAACTCATTATGCCTTTGTCTTTACAGGGTTTTTTTTTTTTTTTTTTTTAGGGTTTACTTCCTCTTTAATGACCAGGCCATATTTTGCGTTTCGGCCCTGCGTTATTTTAACGGACAATTGCACAGTCGTGCGACGCTGTACCCAAAAAAATTTGATGTCCTTTTTTTTTCCCTCAAATAGAGCTTTCTTTTGGTGGTATTTGATCACCTGTGCAATTTTTATTTTTTGCGCTATAAACAAAAAAAAGAGCGACAATTCTGAAGAAAAAAAAATATTTTTCACTTTATGCTATATAACATTCCCCCCCCCCCCCCCAAAAAAAAAAATCAAAATGTTTTAACATTTTAGGCCAATTTGTTTTCTGCTACATATTTTTGGTATAAAAAAAAATTGCAATAAGCGTATTTTGATTGGTTTGCGCAAAAGTTATTGTGCCTACTAACTACGGGAAAGATTTATATAATTTTTGGTGTTTTTTTTTTTAACGCGTAATGGCGGCGATCTGCGATTTTTTTTTTTTTTTTTTGCGGGACTGCGACATTGCGGCGGACAGATCGGACCCTTGACTGACATTTTTGACACTTTTGGGGGTACCAGTGACATTACTGCAGTAATCAGTGCTATATATATGCACTGTTACTGTAAAAATGACACTGGCAGGGAAGGGGTTAATTTTATTGGAGAGGGAGGGGTTAATGTATGCCTGGTGGTTACTGACGTGTAGGGGGGGAGGTGACTGAGTGAGTCATGGACAGATCGGATGTAAAGCTATGCTGAACAGTCCGATCTGTCACTCCCTGTCACTATGGAGATCCGCCCGCTGTGTTTACACACAGCGGGCAGATACTCCAGACTCGATCCCCGACGATCGGGTAAGAGCAGCGGCGATCGCCGCTGCTCCTCCCCTGGCCCGACTCCCGCTGTGAATGAAAACAGCGGGAGCGAGCCTCCCAGAAGGGGGAGTGTCTGACGACGTAGTACTACGTCGTCAGACGATAACGAGCCACTCTGCCGCAGTAATATTACTGTGAGCAGTCGTAAAGTGGTTAAAACATTCTCAATAACAAAATGTAAAAATCTATTTTTTTATCAGTTTAGGCCAATTTGTATTCTGCTACATATTTTTGGTAAAAAAAAATCCCAAAAAGCGTATTTTAATTGGTTTGCGCGAAAGTTATAGCGTTTACAAACTGCGGGATAGATTTTTGGACTTTTTATTTTATTTATTTATTTATTTATTAATTAGTAATGGCGTTGATCAGCGATTTTTAGCGGGATTGCGTCGTTGCGGCAGACAGATCGGACCCCTAACTGACATTTTTGTCACTTTTTTTCGGGTCCAGTAACATTAATACAGTAATCAGTGCTAAATATTATGCACTGTTACTGTATTAATGACCCTGGCGGGGAAGGGGTTAACACTGGGGCGATCAAAGGGGTTAATGTATGCCTAATAATGCTTACTGACTGGGGGGGGGGGTGGCTCTGACAGGCACAGAGAGATTACAGTTTCAGCTTAGCTGAAACTCCTGATGTCTCCGTGCCTGTGTGACAGAAGACTCACCTGCTTTGTTTTCATAAGCAGGCGGGTCTTCTGTCAGTTTCTGTGATGATTGCCGCTATTCCCGCTGCCTGACTCCCGCTGTGTCTAATCACAGTGGTAGTGCGGCGCAGAGATCGCGTGCACATAATCATGTAGATCTACATATTTATGTGCAGCTGAGCCGCAGTAAATCTGCGTGGGGTGGTTGGCAAGTGGTTAAAATCGTGCACGTTCATCTGATTTCAAAGCCGCGTTCAGTTTGAAAATAATTGGTTACAAGACAGAGTATATCAAACAAAACATATAGTTTGTGTAAAGGTAAATATACAAACTATATAATATTAAGTCATACTCTATAACATTATTCATTAGGCATGGATGAACAGTTTGGAATTTTGTCCATATCCAATTAACCTGAGTAAAAAAAGGAAGAGAACGTTTAAAAAAAACAAAAAAAAAAAGAAATAAAAATATTAGAATTTTAAAATAAAATGAAATACATTTTTGTTTAATAATAAAGAAAAAGTGGTGTCAGGTAATCTGAACTGTGGGAGTAATCTCCAAAAAAGGTTTGTCTAGAATTAAAGTCTTGTGTTTTTTTTTTTTTTTTGGTAAAAATAAAAAACATATTAGAGTCCATTCACACTAATACGACTTGTTAGCCTGACAAGTCGCGCCCCGTTGCGGTCCATTGTGTGGTACAGGAACGGTTCTAATAGGAGTGACACAAGTCGCTCCGACTTAGAAAAAGGGTCCTGTACTACTTCGGGGCGACCTGGAGCGACTTGCATAGACATTCATTATATGAAGTCCGTGCAAGTCACGCTGCACGCGACTTCAGAGGTCGCCCCCAACGTTGTACCGCTTCAGTGTGAATGCGGTGTCATACTTACCTGCTTTGTAAAATGGTTTTGCAAAGATCAGCCCAGATCCTCTTTCTCGGATCCCTCTCCAGCTGCAATATTTTATGTCACACGGTATTTGCGCAGCGCTCTTTCAAACGCAGTTTTTTTTTTTTTTTTAAAGAATACATTTTACTGAATTAAAAATAAATGAAACACTAAAGTTAGCCCAATTTTTTTTGTATATTGTGAAAGATGATGTCCCGCCGGTTAAATAGATACCTAACGTTACAGTTTAAAATTTCGCACACTCGTGGAATGGTGACAAACCTTTTGCTCTTGTTCTGACGATCGCAGTGATACCTCACATAATTTGAACATCGTTTACATTTGCAGGTGCGCCTAAAAGACCCTAAATCCCTCCTTTGCACTTAAAAGCCCAAATCTGTACTTTGTAACCGGTTGCCGACTGCTCACAGTATATTTACTGCGGCAGTCAGCCCCGGCCGGGCAGAGTGACGTAGGTCTACGTCGCTCGCCTGTCACTCCTTTTAGAGCCAATAGTGGGCTCGCGCCCGCCTCGGCTCGTTCGCAAAGGAGTGCGGGCGTGTGACCGGCGGACCCGATGTCCGCCGGTCACTCGCCGATCGCCGGTACAGCGGGAGAAAGACAGAGCGGCTTATGCAAACAAGCCGCCTGTCATTCTCCCCTGTGTAAAAATGAAGATCAGACGGTTCTACTATGTAGAACCGTTGATCTTTGTTTTTACACTAGGAGACCTGTCCCCCTACAGTTAGAATCACGCCCCTAGGACACACTTAACCCCTCCCTGTCCAATACAGTTAACCCCTTCCCTGCCAGTGTCATTTTTACAGTAACAGTGCATATGTATAGCACGGATTACTGCAGTAATGTCACTGGTACCCCCAAAAGTGTCAAAAATGTCAGTCAAGGGTCCGATCTGTCCACCGCAATGTCGCAGTACCGCAAAAAAAATTGCAGATCGCCGCCATTACTCGTTAAAAAAAAAAAAAACACCAAAAATGACAAAAATCTTTCCCTTTGTTAGTAAACGCGATAACTTTTGCGCAAACAAATCAAAATACGCTTTTTGCGATTTTTTTTTTTTTTTTTTTTTTTTTCCAAACATATGTAGCGTAAAACAATTTGGCCGAAAATGTTTAAAAATTTTGATTTTTACATTTTTTTTGGGGGAATTTCATATAAAAAAAAAAGTGAAAAATATTGTTATTTTTGCAAAATTTATGCTCTTTTTTTTGTTTATAGCGCATGATCAAAAAATCGCACAGGTGATCAAATACCACCAAAAGAAAGCTCTGTTTGTGGGGAAAAAAAGGACGTGAAATTCGTTTAGGTACAGCGTTGCACGACCGCGCAATTGTCAGTCAAAGTCACGCAGTAAAAAATCGCAAAAAAAACCCTGGTCAGGAAGGGGGTAAAATCTTCCGGGGGTTAAGTGGTTAATACTGTCATTTTTTTAAAATCTGCGCCATTGGCAGCAGAGTAAATTGAAAGTGACGTTGCTTCTAGGTTACTTCATGGCAGACCCGGTTGAAGTCGAATCCGGCTTTGTTCCTGCCGGCTGGTCCCTCGAGTCTCCTGGTGGGGGGACCTGGACAGAGTGGCTAAAGGCGGCTAGTGGAGGGGATGTCCCCTCCAGCTCCTAATGATAACAGCTGAGCGGCTACTGAGCCGCATCAGTTGTTTTTACAAGAAAGCCGACCACCGGCTCTAAAAAACGGTACTGGGGCGATGCCTCCTTCTGCAGACATCACCCCGGTACAGGTACGTCGGTTTGCGGGAAGTGGTTAAGGGTGTGATCCAATCTTCAATTTGTAACTTCATGTTCATGGGGGAAAAAATAGCAAAGAAAGAAAACAATATAGCGTATACAGTTGCGACACAAATCATATTGTAGTTGAATGTTGAAATTACCTTTGCATTTCAATCTGCAGCTGTAGTAATTTTCTGTAAAATACAATGCAATATGGCTACCTGGTGGCGTTCTGTGTACAGATCGCCCCCAGAAACATAATTTCTCGCATTGTGATTGGCTCACAGATTTTCCCAGAAGTCTGCAGTAAGATACAAGTCAGATTTCTGGCATCCCGCGCAACAAAAAAAATTCATTTTTGGTGAGATACTTCCAATAGGAAATCGCATCTAAAGGGATGCAGACCCAGCAGTTTTCCTCATTAGAGCCCTGCAGCAGCAGCAGCTGGTTGATAATTATGAAACCACTCCCATTAGATTCACTCGGCACAGAGGAACAAACAATGGTTTCTTCAGAATAATAAAAGGTAGGAATCTGCAACAAAGTTTGTTAAAAATTCTTGCAATGTACAGAGATCACCCAGAGGGGAATGTTTTTTTTTTTTTTTTTTCCTAAACAAAAGTGAAGTTACGCTTTAAGGCTACATTCACATGGGGTGTAAGCCCCGGTTCACATTTGTGCGATTGCGGAGATCGCATGTAATTCGGAGCGCACTGCTCCTAAATTACATGCGATCTCATGTGCGGTGCGAATTTCAGCCATACACTTTGTATGGCTGAATTTGTACCGCATCCGCACTAAACTCGCACATGAGGCTTTTTTTTATCCGCAGCAGAATCGGATCGCATGGTGGTTCACCCTAGTGCGATCCGATTCTGTGCGAACTTGCAGATCGCACTGCGATATGCGATCACAACTGGGGGTTTCGTTAACTTTTAATTGACACCCCTGCGTATCGCATATGGCAGTGTGAACTGCCAGAGGTACGGATGCGATGCGGGATCACGCTGCATATTCGCAGCGTTCCCGCATTTCACAAATGTGAACCGCCACTAAAAATGTTGCTGATCCTATTAAGGTACTTGTGTATATATATTTTTTTTTTTCTAGGGCAAAGTTCCTGTAAAATGATCAGTAAATACTTAATATAAAATCATCTCCCCCCCCCCCCCCAATACCTGCATAGGTGTATACGCATGTCCTCAGATGCAGATTTTATGGTTTTGAGTTACAGATTTCAACATAGTGCTTGTACACAGTTGTGAATGTTTCCATTGAAAGCAATGCAGCTACATTCAGATCTGTAAATGAAAAAACACTTTGTAAATGTTTTTTTTTTCCATCTTCACGTAAATGAGGCCCAAAGCTTGCCAAATCTGTTCCAATCTGGTCATACAATCTTTGCAAATCGGCTTTTTATTTACTGCAATGTAATGTTAGGACCAATCTAAACTATTGAATCAAATGGTATTCAGTTAGCCGGGTTTTTGCAACACATGGTTGTTGGTAGATCTTACGCGGTCCAATATGGTTGGTTCACACTTTTGCGGGTTCAGGAATCGCACCTGTTCCCGCACCCAAAATGCTGCTTTTTCAACGATGCATGGGGTTGCCACATTCATTCTTAATGGCACCCCAGTGGCGTTGCTAGGGGGGTGCGGACTGCACCTGGGTAACAACCCCCCCCCCCCCCCCCCCGCAGAGAGTGCGCTGCTGGCCTGAAACTAGCTTGCCAGGCTGAGGACATGAGAGCTGGGCAGTATTCTCAGAGAAATGTGTGACTCTCCATATGGATTGCACATAACACAGCAGCCCTCAGAGCGTAGAGAGAGGCCCCCACACACCTGCCTCTCCACCAGCATGTCTATGGTGACATAGGAGAAATCGAACAGAGTAAAGGGACGGAGATGCCAGGGACATGTAGGCATCTCCACCAATCACAGCCCTAGGAAACGGGTGATGTCATCAGAGCGCAACCAGTGTGGGGCAGAAAGGGTGGAGCGGTGACGTGTGAAGGGCGGGACAGGAGGCAACATCATCAGAGAGGACGGGCCAGAGGATGATTGCAGGTAGAGATGACTGTATGTCAGTGTGATATCAGTGTCAGTAAGGAGAGGGAAGGAGGGGGCACGCCAAACACTGACCACTGTACATCTATACATTGACTGATCACTGACTGCACGTACCATACACTGATTTTACACACCATTCACTGACTGTACATACAATACATTAGAGCACGATTAATCGTTAAAAAATCACGATTCACCCCCCCCCCCCCCCTCTCGATCTTAATCCGGCATTTCCACGATTCATGTAACAGATGCAGAGCTGTTCTCATTGTATCATTTGGTTCTTTTAGATAAAGGGATTAACTTTCTTTGTAAATGAGGGCAGTTTAACCACTTAAAGCGGAAGCAAAGTCTGTCGTTTTTATTTATTTCTTTACTTGAATAGTAAAGGCATAGTGTGCTGATATGCATCGCATACTAGCACATTATGTGACACTTGCCTCCAAACTAAGCCCTCATCGTACCCGCTGGAGGCCGCATTCATCTTCGCCCGTCTTCCCTCTGGGTCTGCAGGCTCCAAATGTGCTACTGGCCGGAGCCGCGTTACGTCACTCCCACGCATGCGTGTGGGAGCCGCCGGTCACGGCACAGGGCTCTGAAGAAACGGCACGGGTGGCCGTTCCTTCAGAGCAGATGCACCGATGAACTCATCTGCGCAGTATACAGTATATATCTGCTTAACGGCGCAAGTTTAGGAGATATTTAGTATTTACAGTTCCTATAGATAATCCTTTTTATAGGCTTACCTATAGGTACAAACCTCTTGGGGGGGTTTGCAACCTCTTTAAAGACTAAGCATTTTTCTCAAAGTCGTCTTCCAGGACAGCCCATGAGACCTAGGGCTCCTCCTACCAGGACAGGAAACACATTAAACCCAATCAAATAAAAGGTGTTGCCCTAGTCCTCACCTTCAGTATTAGTGTTTCCTCCGGACAGGGGGTAACATGTTCCTGGAACTGAATCTCCTGGTCTCCTGGACTGTCCTTGAAGACTTGGATTAAAGGCATCTTCTTCTGCCCAAGTGCGGTACCCCTTAGTGCCGCAATAGGGGATGACCGCTGTCTCCTGTTCTCGTGGTTCACATGGGCAGGACTGTGGATGTAGTCAGTGGATCGCAGGGGGAGTCCTCTTCCGTTCCTGGTGGCGTCCTTGGAGCAGCACACGCTGTGTACCCGTGACGCCGCCGATTCAGCAGAGACCGTTCAGTGGTAAAACCACTTGCAGATTTGAATTTGGCGCCACGAACGGAGAGGGCGGAACTCTGGCCTCAGGAAGTGGCATACGTAGCTTCCGGCGCAGTGACGCACATCCGCGGGTGCCGGAAACAGTAGTTCCAGTTTCCAAGGCGCGAACAGGAGACGTCTGGGCGACCGGGGTGAGGTGAACCCAGCACACGCTGTGGACCACCAAACAGAGCACGATGGATTCCACGGCAGCATCCGCTTAGTCGGTAAAAGCAGGCTCTGGCACCGGTACCTCCCAGGTAAGCGATAGGGGGTTTCCTTTTCTGCATATACCTGTTGGTGGTCTTTTTTCTGCACCTTGGTGTAGTGGCCTATGCTCATAGACAAAGATTGCTAGATCATGAGTTCACCAACCATGCTAACACCCTGTGTGTTCACAGTTGTGTGTCATTATTTAATGAATGGAGGAGGATGAGTGCAGATTATACCGATCTCCCCCACCACCCTGAACAGACCACTCATGTGTGATCCTGTTACCAATAACTGGCAATCAATCCCTTAGCAGTGAGTTTTTTGGCTGATTCATCCGCTGAGGCGGTTAGAATACCAGCCAGAACCTCCGCTTTGGCAGGAGAAGTTTCTTGCTCAAGTCATGGTCTGGTGACTACTTCCAAACTATGCCTCTCTGGTCTCCCCTTTACAGGTGACCATCTCTTCAGGCCCCGGGCTGACAGAAGCTCTGGAACGTACTGGTGACAAAAAGAAGTCAATTCCAGAAAAGAAAAAATTACCATATACCCGAAAGTTCTTTCAGGGCAGGGGCAAAACAGCAAGGGCCACGTGAGGTTCAGGCCGTGTTCAAGAAACACTGGACTGGACACAAAGGTAGGGGGAGCATCCTGTTAACCCTCCTCAGCACCCTGCCAAACCGCAAGGACTCCTTTCGCAGAGTGGGCAGAAGATTAAGGGCCTTCCTCCCACAGTAGAAATCAATCCCTTTTAAATTTGGACTTAGTGTCCACAGGGTACAGACTGGATTTCAATTCCCAGAGAAATTACCAGTCTCCCCAAGGATCAAGTCAAAGCAGCTGCTCTAAGTCTCCACGGAAACTTAGTAGATCAGAGGGTATTGATACCTGTTCCAAAGGAGGAACAGGGCTAAGGGTTTTTACTCCCACAGTTTTGTGATTAGAAAACCCTCAGGGAAATTATCGATTGACTTTTAAATCTATGCACTTTTAAAATCTCTCGATAAGGTACAAGCATTTTTCGCATGGAATCAGTGCATTCCATAGGAAGCCTTCTGTATCCGAAATGTTTCATGACTACACTGGACTTAAAGGATGCTTATTTTTCACATCCCTGTTCACCTGGCTCACCAGAAGTTCCTACGACTAGCAGTGAAGCTGGGACCAGAGTTCAGACATTATCAGTTTCGGGCGTGGCCCTTCGGGTTATCCTCAGCCCCTCGTATCTTCACCAAGGTCCTGGTGGAAGTTTTAGCCCAGCTGAGACTGAAGTCCATTAGGATCATCCCCTACCTCAGTGATGGTGAACCTTGGCACCCCAGATGTTTTGGAACTAAATTTCCCATGATGCTCATGCACACTGCAGTGTAGATGAGCATCATGGGAAATGTAGTTCCAAAACATCTGGGGTGCCAAGGTTCGCCATCACTGCGGCCTACCTGGACGACCTCCTGGTAGAGGCGGATTCAGATCAGAAACTGGAAAAAGACCTCCAAACAGTTCAGGAGTTCCTTGAGTCACTGCGATGGATGATCAACAAACCAACCAGTGGGTCTCACTCAGGTACATAACAAGAGTCATAGGCCTTATGACCTCCTGTTTTCCAGATGTCCCTTGTGCAAGGTACCAACAGAGTCCCCTCCAATGGTTTCTGTTAAAGAACTGGGACGGATTTCCAGATTCCTTGGAACTGAAGGTGAAAGTTCCCACCAGGGTAAAAAGAACCCTATGGTTGTGGAGATCACCTCTTCACCTTACAAAGGGACTAAAACTGGGTTATTCAAGTATCACAAAGAATAACCACAGACGCAGCACAGACCTCGTCAAATCAGAAAGAACTCATGGCAGTACAAAAAGCCTTAGAGGTCTTTTCAGATGGACATAAAGGGAAGTCATCTGCAGATTCGATCCGACAACATAGCTACGGTGGCGTACCTCAACAAACAGGAGGTACACAGTCGGGAGTTACAGTGCATAGCCCTGAAAATTTTCTCTTGGGCCAAGCTGCATCTTGTCTCCATTTCAGCTATTCATCTGAAGGAGACTCAGGATGTCTTAGCAGACCACCTCAGCCGCCACCGGGTGTGTCGGGACAATCGGTCCCTCAACCCAAGGGACTTTGCAGAAGCTGCGGCCAAGTGGGGCCTTCCAGAAGTGGACCTTTTTACAGCTCAAACAAACCGCAAAACAAAAAGGTTTTTTCCCTGAACCAATGGGGTCAGTCCCTGGGGATCGACGCCTTTGCGAACCCTTGGTCTTTCAATCTCTCCTATGCCTTCCCTCCAGTCAGGCTAATCTAGGAGGTCCTCTGGAAATTCTTCCAAGTGGACACAGATCTGATTCTAATAGCTCCCTTCTGGCCCAAAAGGCCATGGTTTTCACGCCTACAGGCCCTAGCCTCCAGGCCTCCAATAATTTTGCTCTGGAGACAGGACCTGTTGACTCAGGGTACGGTGACCCATCCGCACATCAGGTCCTTGAACCTAACAGCTTGGTATCTGAAGAGCAGATACTAAGTTCCCAAGGGTTCTCAGACAAGGTAATTAAGACCTTGATTAACTGTCGAAAACCTGTCACACGAGCTATATATTCCAGGGCGTGGAAAAAGTTTAATTCTTGGATGGCTGAAAAACATAGGCCATCTCCAGATGTACTGTCTATTCTTGAATTTTTTCAAGAGGGCATAGATAAGGGCCTCTCCCTTAGTACTTGAAAGTGCAGGCTGCTGCCATTAGCAACCTTCTTCAGTATTTCCTTCGGGAAAATCCCACGGTAGCTAGGTTCTTTAAGGCAATCGCCCAGGCTAAGCCTGTAGTGGTCAAAGCATGTCCAACTTGAAACCTATCCCTGGTCCCTCAAGCTTTGGTAACAACCCCTTTTGAACTCTTGAAGAACTTGAGAGAAAAACTACTCTCTGAAAACTGCATTCCTAATTTCAGTGACGTCAGCTAGAAGAGTTATTGAATTACAGGCCCTCTCAATTAGAGAGCCTTTTCTTATGATTTTTGAGGATAGAATAGTGTTAAAAAGGTAGCTACTTCCTTCCATAGAGCACAGGATATTTACTACCTACCTTTTGTAGTTCCCCAAAAAAATGGAAAAGAATTTTTAGTTTTTTTTTTTTTTTTTTTTGATGTCCCAAGAGCTCTTTTGGCTTACCTAGAGGTGACTAAAAGCTGTAGGAAATGTGATACCCTATTTGTGCTGTTTTCTGGCACGAAACGGGTAATAGAGCTTCTAAAAGCCACCATAGCTAGGTGGATAAAGCAGGCTATTACAGAAGCCTATAAAGCAAAGAATGTGGTTCCTCCATTTATCAACGCACATTCAACAAGGGCCTTGTCCACATCTGGGGCCGAAAGGGCTGGAGCCTCATCAGAACAGATCTGTAAGGCAGCTACCTGGTCTAACTTTTCGACCTTTTGTTAGACATTCTCGCCTGGATCTCCTTTCTTCTCAGGAACAGGCATTTGGTCGAAAGGTGCTCCAGGCAGTAGTCCCTCCCTAGTCTGGTAAGTTTCTCGCTCATCGTCTCATGGGCTGTCCTGGACGACGACTTTGAGAAAAGCTGAGTTATACTTACTGGTAACTCCTTTTCTAATAGTCTTCCAGGACAGCCGGATTCCCACCCAGCGTTATCTTGTATTATGTATTATATATGTGTATGTATATATGTATGTTTTACAGGATGTCCTACGGTCCTCGAGAATACTGAAGGTGAGGACTAGGGCAACTCCTTTTATTTGAGTAGGTTTAATGTGTTTGTCCTGTCCTGGTAGGAGGAGCCCTAGGTCTCATGGGCTGTCCTTGAAGACTATTAGAAAAGGAGCTACCAGTAAGTATAAGTCAGCTTTTCTGACACTTGTTGCTTACAAGTTAAAATCAGTATTTTTTTGCTTGAAAACTACTTGGAACCCCCAAACATTATGGGGGGTGGGGGGGTGACACCAACCCTAGTGACACCACTGTGGCACCCTCACGCTTCTAAACATGCAGTGCATTTGCAGGTGTAGGAAATCACTAGGCGCAAAGGTACCATGTGATTTTCCTGGGGCTTCCTGTGGCTTCAGTTTTATAAAGGCGCAGGCACCTTTTTCCTGCATTTCCCGCAGGATGGGCTGCACAGAACACTTAGGTGTGAACCAAGGCAGTATTTGTAGCTGCTGACTTTTTTTTCTGCAGAAGTCTGGAACTCCTCTTTAACAAAAATAAAAAAAGAGTGCTGTTTAAAAAAAGGAAGCTGCCGTTGCGTTAAAATCTGTTGGGATGCAATGGCTGCCCATTTAAAATGAATAGACTGCTTTATTGCAGCACACATTAACCACTCTACTACCGCTCACAGTAATACTACTGCGGCAGAGTGGCTCGTTCCCGTCCAGTCACGTAGTATTAACGTGACTGGACTCCTCCCCTTCTGGGCGGCGCTTGCGCGCCGCCGGAGGCTCGCTCCCGCTGTTTTCATTCACAGCGGGAGTCGGGCCAGGGGAGGAGCAGCGGCGATCGCCGCTGCTCTTACCCGATCGTCGGGGATCGAGTCTGGAGATCCGCCCGCTGTGTGTAAACACAGCGGGCGGATCTCCATAGTGACAGGGAGTGACAGATCGGACTGTTCAGCATAGCTGGACATCCGATCTGTCCATGAATCACATAGTCACCTCCCCCCCTACACGTCAGTAAGCACCAGGCATACATTAACCCCTCCCTCTCCAATAAAATTAACCCCTTCCCTGCCAGTGTCATTTTTACAGTAACAGTGCATATATATAGCACTGATTACTGCAGTAATGTCACTGGTACCCCCAAAAGTGTCAAAAATGTCAGTCAGGGGTCCGGTCTGTCCGCCGCAATGTCGCAGTCCCGCAAAAAAAATCGCAGATCGCCGCCATTACGCGTTAAAAAAAAAACACCAAAAATGACAGAAATCTTTCCCTTTGTTAGTAAACGCAATAACTTTTGCGCAAACCAATCAAAATACGCTTATTGCGATTTTTTTTTACCAAACATATGTAGCATAAAACAAATTGGCCAAAAACTTTTAAAAAAATTGGTTTTTACATCTTTTTTGGGGGGAATTTCATATAAAAAAATGTGAAAAATATTGTTATTTTTTCAAAATAAACGCTCTTTTTTTGTTTATAGCGCAAAAAGTAAAAATCGCACAGGTGATCAAATACCACCAAAAGAAAGCTCTGTTTGTGGGAAAAAAAGGACGTAAATTTCGTTTGGGTACGGCGTCGCACGACCGCGCAATTGTCAGTTGAAGTCGCACAGCGCCGAATCGCAAAAAGTGGCCTGGACGGAAGACAGCAAAATCCTCCGGTTGTAAAGTGGTTAATGCACAGAATACCAACCACTGGTGACATATCCTTGCTGTCTTGTAGAGCTACAATGGTGACAAGACACTTCCCTCCATAGAGGTGATCCACAGCTACCTAAACTTTACTGTGCAGTATGCTGGGTGGAAGGCAATTTTCACAGATTTCTGTAGGTCTAACTAATTGTGCACACAACAGAGTAGTGCTGAGTAAATAGAAGGTTGCGAGAAGTGCAGCGGAGTAATGCTTTTAAAGTGGAAATTTGCAAGTAGTACTGCAGAGTAGTGCTTAGGGAGTGGGAAGCTGCGAGTAGCACTGCCGAGTAGTGCTTGGGGAGTGGAAGATTGCAGAGTGGTGCTTAGAGAGTAGAAGTTTGTGAGTAGTGCTGGGGAGTAGTGTTTAGAGAATAGAAGGTTGAGGAGTGGGAGTTTACGAGTAGTGCTGTGGGGGTAAAAGGTCATGGAGTACTGCTGCAGATTAGTGCTTATGCAGTGGAAGGTTTCCAGTAGTAATGTGGAGTAGTGCTTAAGTGGAAGGTTAAATATTAGTGCTTAAGGAGTAAAAGGTTGTAAATAGTGCTGTGGAATATTGCTTAGGGAATGGAAGGTTGCTGAGTAGCACTGCTGAGTAGTTCTTGGGGAGTGGAAGATTGCAGAGTAGTGCTTACAGAGTAGAAGGTTGTGAGTAGTGTTTAGGGAATGGAAGGTTGAGGAGTGGGAGATTACGAGTAGTGCTGTGGGGGTGGAAGGTTGAGGAGTAATGTAGGTTAGTGCTTATGGAGTGGAAGGTTTCAAGTAGTGTTGGGGAGTGGAAAGTTGTAGAGTAATTTTGGCGTGGGGATGTCCCCTTTCAAATCCATACCAGACCCGAAGTGCCTGGTATAGACCTGGGAGGGGGATCCCACTCTTTTTTTTTTTTGCTGGACATTTTATTTTTCATTCAGCTGTTAGTGGGGCACCCCGCTGATAACTGATGGCTCATCGGTTGTTAAGGACGCGGTGGCCGGCTTCCCGGCCCGCTTCTTTTCAACCAGCTATATACAGTGCTTAAAGTGGAAAAAGAAAAACCTCAAAACACATCAAAAATCGCATCACAAGCACAATACTTGTGTTTCTGGTGCAATTCCATTGAAGTCTATTGACACGCAAAACGCAGGGAAAAAAGTCTCCGACCCTTTCTAAAAACACATCGGCTGCAAAATGCATGCCAAAGGAAACTATGTTAAATGGACTGTAGTGCTTTGCTGCAAAATGCACTAAAAAACACGTGTGTAAACGTAGGGTAAGATCAGATGCAGGCAGTCTGAGTCCAGGGCTGATTACTCACAAGTGATCGCTGCATGAGGAATCACATGTGTGTGGCTGCGATTAGCTGCAGGAGCAGGCAGCCTTCATATGGAGGGTGATTTACTAAAGGCAAATATACTGTGCACTGCCAGTGCAGTTGCTCTAGATCTGAAGGGAAGCTCTGAAATATGAGGCTAAGCTCCACTGATTTCTATCATTCATTCATTCATCAATGCAAGCAAAAATGCTGTTTTTTAAATTTTCCCTGCACGTGATTGAGTATTTTTCATTTTTTTTTTTTCCAAAGTGAAGCTTCATCTAATTTACTAAGCTCTGGAGCAAACTGCACAGTATATTTGTCTATAGTAATTTAATCCCATTTTGTTCAATTGGGCTGCCTCTCAAAGCTAGCCATCTGGAACCCCTGCTGGGTAATCGTGTATATTTGTGAGTGTGAATGTACCCTAATTAGCATCAGGAAAAAAATACCTTCGCATTTATATCCACACAGGTAGTACAGGCATCTTAACAGTCACCATAGAAAGGCAGACGTTGCTTGCCCAAGAACAGGATGGGAGGTGTGAAAGTTGTGGAACCACCCTGTTCTAAATACATAATGCCAGTTTTAGTGTCAGGAAGGTATTACGTCTTTGATTTATGTGGCTGAAGGTGTGAACTGTTGTCAAAATGCAGGGGTAGAGATGTTAAAATGGCATCCTGTCCTTGAGCCATATCTGCCTTTCCTTGGTAATTGGATTAAGGTGTCTGTGCTACCTGTGAATATAAATGCTGGGGTATTTTTGTGAACTGAAGAAGTGGCTTGGATAACCTCCTGAAATAACTTCAAAATACAGCAAAAGTCAACTTAAATGTTACTAACTACTACTAGATATAATGTGACCTTGATAAGTAAGAACACACACACATACTTTTTTAAATAGTATGTTCTAAGATGGTTACTGGGATGCCTTTCTTATTTTTATGGCCACCAACCACTGAAAACCACGCCTTCTCACTCCAGTCACCTCCATTCAGCCTAATGGTAACCGCTAGCAAGCCAGGAAAGATGATAGATGATTTGTAAGTGTTTAAACAGACTGTTGGTGAACACCTCACCTAAATTGGTAATAACAGCTGCCTTCCGTAGACTAAGATAGAAGACATAATTTAAAATAATATGTGATTAGGGTTTTGGCAGATTACAGCAGCTTTTTTCAACCAGGGTGCATTGAAGCTTGGTTAGGGGTGCCTTGGCAAAATGCCTAAAAATTGATCAAAAATTGTATACAAGCCAGCAGGTGGATGAAGCCTGCCTTCTAATTACACAAAGCCACAGGATTTCATTCTGCACGATTAAAACTTTGTACACACTGCCACCCTAACGACCGATGATTTAATCAGTTGATAAGGAGGATGTTTGTCTCTCTACAGCGTCCTTGTTTGACCTTTCTTTTGCCTCTCACCCTCAGCACTGGGGTCACATTAGCTGACTGATGAAGAGAAATTGAGGGAGAGGAGAAAAATTAAAAGTCAGTACCAGTGTGCAAAAGTGTATTTGCTTTGGAAGAAAAAATCACCTCTAATTTTGGGTGTGTTTATGTTGCTGCATCATGTAAAACTATTAGAATAGTTTTTTACATTTTGGAATGAGGTGCCTTGAGACTGTCCATAATTTTAAAGGGTGCCTTGACTGAAGAAAGGTTGCAAAACACTGGATTACAGCATGGTTAGTAGAAACTTCAGATTCTGTCAGGGAAAATTGGACAGTATTCTAATAAAAAAGTGAGTAATTTCAGCTGTTTATTGATTGTGCAGACTGCTGTAGTGTAGCACCTGTTAGTGTTGGTTCCTGATTGTACTACATTGTACTGCACATTCTCAAACTGCAGTACATGTACCTCAGGAGGTACTTCTGTTCCTAAATGAAATTTCACATAATAGCTTAGAGCTAAATCCTAAATCCTGCATCCTGGATATGCAAGTAAAGTAGTTTTTTGTTTGTTATCTAAAAGCAAAAGGCTTTACTTGGAGAACATTTAAAAGAAAGAAGGGGTTACTGATGAGTAGCCACAGACCAAGGGATGCATGAAATACTTGGCGGTACTTGGTTTTAGTAAAAGTATAAATACTTAACCACTTAAGCCCTGGAAGATTTTACCCCCTTCCTGACCAGGGGGTATTTTGCGATTCGGCACTGCGTGACTTTAACGGACAATTGCGAGGTCGTGCGACGCTGTACCTAAACGAATTTGAATCCTTTTTTTCCCCCACAAACAGAGCTTTCTTTTGGTGGTATTTGATCACCTGTGCGATTTTTTTTTTTTTTTTTTTTTTTTTTTTTTTTTTTTTTTTTGATCATGCGCTATAAACAAAAAAAGAGCGTCAATTTTGCAAAAATCGCAATATTTTTCACATTTTTTAATATGAAATTCCCCCAAAAAAATGTAAAAATCAAAATTTTTTAACATTTTCGGTCAATTTGTTTTATGCTACAAATGTTTGGTAAAAAAAATCGCAAAAAGCGTATTTTGATTGGTTTGCACAAAAGTTATCGCGTTTACTAACAAAGGGAAAGATTTTTGTCATTTTTGTTGTTGTGTTTTTTTTTTTTTTTTTTTTTTTTTTTTTTTTTTTTGCGGTACTGCGACATTGCGGCGGACAGATCGGACCCTTGACTGACATTTTTGACACTTTTGGGTTACCAGTGACATTACTGCAGTAATCAGTGCTATACATATGCACTGTTACTGCAAAATGACACTGGTAGTGAAGGGGTTAACTTTATTTGAGAGGGAGGGGCTGTGTGTGTCCCTAGGGGCGTGATTCTAACTGTGATTGGCTGTGGCTTGAGCTGTAGAAACAGTGATCAACGGTCCTACATAGTAGAACCGTGTGATCACTGTTTCTACACAGGGGAGAATGACAGGCGGCTTGTTTACACTAGCCGCCTGACTTTCTCCCTCTGCAGCGACGATCGCAGAGTGACCGGCGGACATCGGGTCCGCCGGTCACACGCGCGGGGGGGGGGGGGGGTCCGTGACCACGCGGGAGCGCGCTCGCTCCCTAGACCCTCACAGGCTAGCTACGTAGATCTACGTCGCTCTGCCTGTGAGGGGCTGACTGCCGCAGTAAATATACTGTGAGCAGTCGGCAAGTGGTTAAAGGATAAGTTCAACGTTTCTAACATGTTACACCCGTATTTAGGGTGTAACATGTAAGTGCTGCAGCTGCGCCCCCCCATCACCACTGGAACCGCAGACCCGGGATCTTCTCCCCGTGGCTGTTGCATCAATTAAAAAAAGACACGGCTGGGTATTCACAGTATTCCGTGAATGGGAAACTACAACTATCGACAGGCTTTGCCGCTGTGGGGTTGTAGTTCTCAATGAACTATCACGGCGCTGTTGAGTGCTGTAGGTAGTTAATTGAAAGTTCCTGTCAGTGTTTAACTATCTGCTCATACGCGGTATGATCAGACAGCTTACACAGTGTCTGCAAGAATCCTGCTTAGCACCAGTGATTTGCTGATCATGGGTGCAAAGCTTTGCAGGCTCCCAACAAAATAAGATAATGCACATTTTTCTTACCTGCAAAAAAGATGTGCATGTAATATTTCATTTAAAAAGGTGAATTTATCCTTTAATAAAGATGATGATCATTGTTCTAATGGATGGAAACTGTAATTTGACATGTTTAAGACCGTTGGAATAGTACATAGCTCCCAAACCAAAGTTTTCAGGTATTTCTTTTTTACACATCAAAATTTGCAGTGGAGACAAACGAAACAGAAAAAAAGTTAATACCGCACTTATGCCCTTAGCATTCTGGTACGAAAAACTGCTAAATAAGGATCAATTTGGGCTGCTATCACACTTTGGACACATTTCACACCATAAATGATGATGGTAGCATATGGCAGGGCTTGACAAATTTTTCCTGAAATCTAGGAGCCAGCTAAAAAAGTTAGGAGTCATTTTTTTTTTTTTTTTTTTTTAAACAACCAAGCTTTAGTTAATAAAACGGATACTAAATTTACACATAAATACGACTAGAACCCCACTCTCCTCTATAGCGCAATTGGATGGAAACAGACTGTCTCTTTCCATCCGCTGCCATCTAATCCGATCCACGGTCGGGATGGATAGAAAATAGAACAACCATCTGTCTGTTTTTGGCGGACAGGATCAGATGGCGGCAGATGAGGGGGAAAAAAAAAAGATATATATATATATATATATATATATATATATATATATATATATATATATATATATATATATATAATATTATATTATTTTTTTTTTTTATTAATAATAATAATTAAAACAAAAAAATTAATAATAACCACACTCCCTGTCCACTTACCTTTAACCGAAGGTAACTGGATAGGGGAGATGAAGCCTGCAAAAACTTCCCTCTCATTGCATTGAGAACAGGCAGTGGAAAGTCATTACTCCCGGCCACCACAAGAGGGCACCAGTTCCCCATTGGAAGCCTCTCTCACTCACAGAAGAAGGCCGAAAAGCAGGGGTCTCAATTTTTGGACGGCGCGGAAGTCCGTGCGCGGAAGTCCCTTTTGGGGGCGCAAAAGGGACAGGACACCTCCTGCAGGGCACCCCAGGCGCCAGGTCGCTAATTCTAGTCGCAAATGCGACCTGGCGCCCGGGGTTTGTCGAGCCCTGGCATATGGTACAATGAATAGTAGATATAGTGGGGCTGTCTGCAGCTTTAATTTCAGTAGATAGAATTGTTACCTCAGGTTAACATCAGTACTGTTTTATTTAATTTACAATATAATATTCTGTAACACTTTACAACAGGACTTAGGCCCCTTTCACACATGGGAGTCCGTCGACGGACTCCGCTTTTCTCAGCGGGAGATCGATCCGCCGATCCACCGCTGAGCAGGCGGATGGCAGCTGTGTCTCTGTGCTGTGTGCAGGGAGACAGAGCTGTCAGGTCCCCGCTGTTCTTTATGGGGGAATCGGATGAGAACGGATCGCCTGTCCGTTCTCATCCGATCCCATCCAATCTGCTGGGCGGATGGAAAATAGGGTTTCCATCCGTCCAAATTTGACGGATCGGATGTCAGTGGACATGTCTCCGCTGACATCCGATGCCCGGTAGAGATGCATGGGGCACCCGTTCAGATCCGCCTGAAAAACTGATAGGCGGATCTGAACGGTCCGCTAGTGTGAAAGGGGCCTAAAAGTACACATGCATACTGTCCTGTGAATAAGGCCGAGCATAATAGGAAACATATTTGAGGACCCAGTAGCCAGAGAATTCAAGATGATGGAAAATACATAATTAATAAAATTAAAAAAACAACATCAATATTCATTTCCAAGGGGGAAGAGGGCTGTGCAAAGCATTCTTATTTGGCTTGATATTGATGGGTCATGTATGCAAAGGTCAAGGATAGAATAGGATGTAAAGTGACCCTAGAAGTTCAGATATGTTAGTGAAAAGTGGAATTGGTAACCTTCTTTTGCAATTCGATTGGTTGAGTTTAAGATGGGAGGCTGCTTAGAGAGAGGAGCCTCAATTTACAGATAGTAAATCAAATTGTAGCTACTTATTGTCCATGAAGGTTGTCCTATAGTAGATTGCAAGCTCTTCCACCTTCTGTTCGCTCTTATAGACTAAACTATTTGTACCACTCCCCATACTGCAATAAATAAGCTTCTGTATTGCCATTTGCTGACTGTGCACTGTACATATACTGGGACAGTGTGGGCCAGCTGCGCAGAATCACAAATATACGCGATTCTTCATTTCTGTGTAGCGCCTCTGCTGGGATTCGACAAGGGCCTCCTCCCCACAACGCTGGCCCGGTGGTTGTGGGGGTGAAGAGGGTGACTTATTGGAATCTGGAAGTCCCCTTTAACAAGGTCCCAGCCCCACCCATGCAAATGAGTATGGGGTACATTGTAGCCCTACTCCACCAAAAAAAGTGTCAAAGTTGTCAAAAATTTTTTTTTTTTATTTTTTAAGTCCTTTGTTTTTGTTTCTTTTTTTTTTTTTAAAAAAGGACTTGTCAAAAAGCGTGTGTGTTTTCATGAACTGTGACACCCCCCACCCCCAGGCTGCATGCTTGGATAAGGGTCTGGCCTTTTTTTTTTTTTTAATTCACTTTTTGGCATGAAATGGCCTGGTCTGGAAGAATCGCGTTCAGGAAAAAAAATGCACACGCAGCAAAAACGATGTGCGCACACAGCAAAAACACATGTAAATGTGCCTAAGCGCTAGTCGCGTTCAGCACCTGGGCGTTTATTCATTTCTATGGTCAATTCCCAGGCCAATAAAATGAATAAACATCCAATCGTTTAACACGGCTAAATGCATTACTGCATTTGCACACATTTGTTTGGCGTTTAGCATTTCTCTGTTGCCCAGGGAGTTAACGTCTAGGGGAGTTTCAGCGTGCATGTAGCCTAAGACACAAGTGTATAGGCCTCTGGATTCCAGCT
This sequence comes from Pelophylax lessonae, assembly GCF_965119305.1. Classification (NCBI taxonomy): domain Eukaryota; kingdom Metazoa; phylum Chordata; class Amphibia; order Anura; family Ranidae; genus Pelophylax; species Pelophylax lessonae. The sequence goes on along the minus strand of NC_138768.1, from coordinate 380,970,917 downwards.
TGGTCCCTAGGCATCCACCTAGGTTGACTAGGGGTAAATCTGACCTGGAGTTGAAGCCTTTTTAAGAAACATTGATGGTCTGAAAAGTAGTGAACCATGCTAGAGCAATGCCTTATACATCAAAGTAGATTGGAGTTTTTCGATGAGAATTTGTTATCGTCTGTATCCATAGCATCAGATTGTGAAATTGGTAGTCAGCTGAGGAAGAAGATGAAATGAAGGCCTGTGTTGTAATAATGGATGCCAACAGGGCATGTTTATAGTTGGGAGGGAGGAAGAGGTTGGTAGCGGCTGCAGAACAGGAAGGGTCATGTTCCTGATCTGTCATTTATTGTTAAACTTTAATATAGTGGAGGTATTTAGTCAATAAGTGATAGGCAGTGCGCTAGATGCTAGTGCTTATGTTTGGGTGTGTGTATTTTTTAATATAATTAGCAGGGACTTCATCAAACACCTGAACAGGTTAGGTCTCTGTTGTGGGAGCCTGTAGCATTGTTGCAGATTCAGTAGTTTTGAGGTTGCCCTGTAGAACTAAATCTACGAAGTGTAATTCTAGCTGTCATAAACTGGTTCCATTTGTATGCATGTAGTGTGAGTCATTCTCTTCATCAAGCATAAACACGTTATCAAATTATTCACTCCCTGTGCAGACTTAGATTTTATCATTCTTTCATGTAATCACAGGCAAGACTCCAAGTGAGGTTTTTTTTTTTCTAATTGTTGAGTTGAAATCTCTGAAGACAATAGGAACATGAGGTGTATATACATAATTTCAAACCTGCACTAGTAAATTCAAGTTGTCTTTGATTAATTCCTTGACTTCTTATTTCTCTGATTTTTAGCAGTACCCCTCCCAAAAACGTACTTTATTTTATATTTTAATTTCACTTATGGAGCAAACCCATGTACTGTGAAGAGATTTGCTGTATATCCCTCCAATTATCCATATCCACCCTCATCTGGCTGCTTTTGCACATCCTCCGTAAGCTATCAACTATTTCAGCAGTTCTCAAATGTTTGATTTTGTAGTAAAAGCTTGTGTATTCATGCCGTGCTGTTTGCTGTAGGACGTATCTGGAGCAGATCACAGCTATTGATTCCAGGACAGTGGGGAGCCCTGAAAATGAAATCCTTGCAGTCAACTACATATTGGACAGGATCAGAGACATTCAGAAGCAGAAAAACAAAGTCCACAAGATAACAGTAGATGTGCAAAGACCTACTGGGTCATTCAGCATCGACTTTCTTGGAGGTTTCACCAGTTACTATGATAACATAACTAACATAGCTGTGAAGTTGGAACCAGCACGGGGAGCACAGCATGCTGTACTTGCAAACTGCCACTTTGATTCAGTAGCCAACACCCCAGGTAAGGAGATCATTGGCTAGTGCTTTTTCTTTATTCATTGGGGTTTGGAGCCTAGTAAAGTTACCTGTTGCCTTTACTAGGTGAGTAATATTGACAGATGAAACCAAGTTATACATGTCAAAGTTCACCATGCAGCCACACTAGAGGCAGTTCACAATCTGTGACTCTTGCACGTACAAAGCTTCCCTGTCTTTACTCTTATTATCTAAAGAGTAAAGAATAATAGATTGGTGGCTGCTGATAAACCCTTTATTGCAGGTTAATGTGTACAAACTAAAGTGACAAGCAAAATTAACATTGTAAAATGAATAAAGCAAAAATGATTTTTATTAATTATTGTATAGAAATATGTACTAAATGACTTTTAAGAAAAATGAGTAATATTTTGTTGAAATGCACATCAAGAACAATAAAGATAAATATATGAATTGCTGCCTACATGTTGGCTTTCTGCAGGTGCCAGTGATGATGCTGTAAGCTGTGCTGTACTACTTGAAATCCTAGGATCGCTGTCAAGTACACCAGTCTCTTTGAAACATGCAATTATATTCCTGTTCAATGGTGCGGAAGAAAATATCCTGCAGGTATCCATCTAGTCATCCATTCTTTACTACTCATAGCACTTAGTAATTAGACTGTAACTTGTGTCTAAGGAATATGTTAGAAAATCTCAGGCCAATGCTGTCAGAGGAAGATTCCATCAAGTGGAATGAATATTTTCAACTGAAAGCCTATTTTTCCTTTTTGTTGAAAGGAGTTATGTTGACCTGTCTTCTGCATGTCACATAGCGTTGTTAGGTTTTGCTTCATAGTTCTTTTTGAATGATCAGGCATTCTTGTTTTTCACATGTAGTGCTCACTGCCTGCTGGTATCCTTCTTTTTTTTTTTTTTTTTTGAGTGATTCTTCACTGAAACTCCTAAATGGCTTACCAACCCTCCTATTAATCTGGAGTGTAGTACAACAAAACTTTTTTTTTTTTTCCCCAAAAAATGTAATGTGCACAAGCCAAAATGTCCCCTAAAAGAATGTTCAATTAGCACCTTTAATAAAATATCATGATGTACTTAAAAATGTGTATAGATAGATATAGTACCCACAATTATTCTCCTATGTAGTGGGTAGGATGTAGAACCCTGTAATGTTGATGCTATCTGGTTCAGTCATATTACTTCACCTGTAAGGGGCAAATCCAGGAGATATGCATTGAATATGGAGCAACCCATTATAGTATATCATGTTACTCTAGTGTGCACCATCACCTTTGTTATACAATTTCCTTTAATTTTTACTTTTTAACAGTTTGTACTTCCTAGTCTGCACATTTTTATATTATTTTGTAGGTAACATTGCAGCTTTAGATGGGTAAGGGGTTGAATATTACATACTTAACCATGTATTACATTTACATACAATACTATATGTGAAAGAAACTAGTGTTCAGAAAAGACTAGAAAAACTTAATGTGAATAAATCACCAAGACTGGGTTGCTTACACCTGAGCGTTCTCAAAGAACGTAGCCATGTTGTAGCAAGACCATTGTTGAACCACTTGCCGCCCACCCACTGTCGGATGACGGCGGAGCAGTGCGGCTCTCGTTTAGGGCCAACGTACTATGTAGTCGGCCCATTCAACCAGGGCATGTGCGCGATCGAGTACGTGCAGTCCGGCAGACACAGCTCGTCACCAACAGGGGGTAAACAGCAAATGATCACGGCTGTTTACCACGTGATCGGCTGTGGTCCATTCATGGCTGATCACATGGCTCTGCCCCCGTGTAAACTGCGCATGCACCCGATCAGGAGCAGTCATGTCGGTGGTGGCGTGTTCCTAGGAACACAGCTTGTCCCCAACCGTGATAAACAGCCAACGACAACGGCTGTTTACCACGTGATCGGCCGTGATCCATTCATAGCCAATCGCAAATGTAGACACAGAGCAGTAACTGGCTGTTACCAGCTCTTCTCTCCTTACACACCTGTTCCAGTGTGAGGAGAGAAGAGTCAGGATCAGTTGGTACTGATGTGTCTTGTCAGTGTACTTCACCACACCAAGAGAACCTGTCTCATCACCCTATCAGCAGTAATACAGTCCTCATTAGTGCCCAGCAGTGTTACTGTCATCCCCCCCCCCCCCAATTGCACCTGTCACCCAACAGTCACCACATCAGTGCCCATAAAGTGCACCTGTCACCCATCCGTGCTGATAAAGTGCACCTGTCAACATCAGATACTGCCATCCGTACCATCAGCGGTGCACCTGTCACCCATTGGTGACCATCACCTGTCACCTTTCACCCATCAGTGCCGTTGCCTGTCACCCGTCAGTCACCCGTCAGTCACCCATCAGTGACTGTCTCCTGTCACCCATCGGTGACTGTCTCCTGTCACCCATCAGTGACTGTCTCCTGTCACCCATCAGTGACTGTCTCCTGTCACCCATCAGTGACTGTCTCCTGTCACCCATCAGTGACTGTCAGCAGTCATCTGTCACCCATCACAATAGGCCCCAGGATCAAATGCTCAGGCCCAGTACCGGCACTGCCACCAGCAGTAGACCCCAGGATCAAATACCCAGGCCCAGCACCAACGCTGCCACCAGCGATAGACCCCAGGATCAAATGCCCAGCATCAGCGCTGTAGTATTACCCCCAAGTACCAGCAGAGGAATTTTAAATCCCCTAACTTCCAGCACTGCAATGTCACATCCCCCAAGAGTCAGGGCCATTATATACCTCCCAGATGCTCTTGCCAACCCAACATGGGTGCCTTCCAACCTGGGATTAGCAAGCATTCTCCCTTTCACTGCGCAGCCAGGTGTGCAGGCCAATACCGAGAATTTCTCAGAAATTTATTTTCTTTATTTTTGCCCAACACTTTGCTGCAATTTATTGTGGACCAGACACAATGCCCAGCAGTATATTTCAAACAACCTCCAATTGTCCTATGCCCATCCATTTGAGTGGAGAGATTTGACTTTGGAGGAGTTCAAATTGTTTTATGGGCCTCACTATAAACATGGGGCTTACAAAAAAAAACGAAGGACATGCCTACTGGTCCACCAACCCTATCCACCACATGTACATTTATTCTGCTGTAATTTCCAGGTCCCGATATGAGATGATTATGTGCTTCCTTCACTTCAGAGACAACACCCAGTGCCCTCCCCGAAACCATCCAAATTATGACAAATTATGTAAAATTCGCCCACTCATGATTTTTTTTTTTTTTTTTCCCCCCAAAGATTTGAAGAACATGGTCCCTGACTAGAACTTACAGTATCTCAGACCATGAGACCATGACACTCCCACCACCATGCTTGACTGTAGGAAAGACACACTTGTCTGTACTCCTCACCTGGTTGCCGCTACACACGCTTGACACCATCTGAACCCATTAAGTTTATCTTGGTCTCATCAGACCACAGGACATGGTTCCAGTAATCCATGTTGTGAGGGTGTTCACCGTCACTGGAATTTAAGGACAGATGGGTGATGGGTTGGATTGCTTCATATTTGTTAGCAAGGTCTCCATGTAGAAATATTGAGATTTGTTCCCATTTGCCATGAGGTCTCTGACCAGGAAGTACACCACCTAATATGGTCATTCCAGGAAGTTCAATGAGGAGACTGACTGTCTAACAATGTTGCTTTTTGTCTGAGGTGGCTTTCCATTCACCTATTGTCGGGTGTGCTAATGAACCCACCTGTTATCTGCTAAGGGATTTATTAACACTCAGAGTAATGTGTATTGGGGGCTCATTATGGAACCATTGTTCTGTGTCTGGCTATTGTGTACATTGATTGTCCCCTGGGGGTTTCTGTCTCATTACACATAACAGTCCTTCTGTTCAAGCTATCTGACCAATCCCTGCTGACTCATTTTGAAGTCCTCATTTGCATGGCTAAGGAGGACCTGAAGGAGAACGGCATGTACTTTACAATTGACCAATGGGAAAGCGGTTGTTGGGGGCAGGATGTTCCAAATTCTGTATATAAGTGTGTTGTGTACTTCCAAAAAATTGTCTTCCTGTTTGAACTTGCATACAGCCTGCCTGGTGTTTGTTCTAATGGATTCCGAACGGCACATAGCTGTAGTTCGGATCCCGGAGCCTTGGTTGACCGAACCATCAGACGTTGTGATCTGCAAGCTGACTCACTAGAAGCAGAGGAGTGTCGGGAGAGCGGAAGCGAGCGAGAAAGGGTCTCGTCACATATGTCCTTAGTCTGCTTGTCTTCAGAAAACTGTTTGCGGGCTTTCTTGTGCATCATCTTTAGAACAGGCTTCCTTCTGGGACGGCAGCCATGCAGACCAATTTGATGCTCAAGGTAGTTATCTATGCGATATAGACCCTTGTTCAGTCACCAGCTAAGTCTATCGGGTTGCATACCTGGTGGGAACATGGGATTTCTGAAAAGAGGAGCAACAAGGGTGTGTGCGGAACGCAAAGGGCCACTTCCTGCAACTCCTATCCTATAATTGTAATGAATGGGAAAGTGTAGGGCAGAGAATAGCTTTACGGTATTTCCTTGGGATCCACAGAACAAAATCAATTGTAAGTGGGGAGCACGCTTGTGCCTCTATGGAAACCCATTCTGGGCCATAGCGTCGGCTACGAAGTTGGCTTAATTGGGCCAAATGTAAAAGTTGGGACCCAAATATATTGGAAAATTTTTGATTGAAACTGTCGCATGGCAAAAGTAGGGACTTGGATAGGTAAAGTGCGAAAATAGATCAATTTGGGTAGTACTGTCATCCAGGACAGACCCGCTTCAGACCACGTTTGTACGTCCTTCAGTAGTGTGTCAAACAGTTTTCAAGTAGTTGGCTTTGTATAGAGAGGAAATGTTTGGGGTCAGTCGGATCTCTAAGTAAGGGAGGAATGTCTGCCGCCACTGAAAAGGGAATTGTGTTTGAATACTCTGCAGGGTCTGTTTTGGTAAGTTGATATTCAATGCCTACGATTTGTCCTAATTGACCCAAATTTTTTTTAAACGTTGCAGTAGGGACATTATGTTTGGTAATGTGGTGTGGGGGGAGGAGATAAACAACAGGTTGTTTGCGAGTTGATTAGAGAAATGGGTCGATAGTTGGTTACATCACTATGGTCTTTGTGTGGTTTAGGAAGGAGGTTAATAAATGCTCTGTTTGAGTACGTGTCTAGGGAGTCGCCTTGTTGGATGGTTTTTAAAATCTTGTTAAGGTGAGCCTGTCCCTTTTCAAACACCTACACCTTGCAAAATCCCTGGCCTGTGGAACTACCAGAAAGAACAGGAAGGGCTTCCCACAATCTTTGGTCAACAAAAAAAAAATGTGAAGGGGGGGGAAAATGCAGCTTTGAGAAGCAACGAAGTGCTGTCCTTGAGGTGGAAGGATAGCAAGAATGTATATATGATGTCCATCATCCATAATAAGGTTCACTGAAGACGAGGTCCCATTCAAAAGCCAACATGTGCCCAAGAACATAATCTTAACATTGGGGGGGGGGGTAGATTTCAATGATCAAATGCTTTGGCTCTATTTGGCAACAGGAAGGTCCCGTTTCTGGTACAGGAAAGTAGCAATTTATCAAATTAATTTTGCTATTTATAATGCATATATTATCTACACCAAATCCACAGAAAGCCCCACCCCCTTCTTAAAATGAATTAAAGAAATTGTCACGTTCCTCATATATTAACAAAGACCTCCCCAGAAAACCTTCAATCTGATGCGGTTAGCCGACTTCATGAGCGCCACTTCCTGGACAACATTCCATCATCTGAAGCAGACCGAAGACGCCAAAAAAGATGTTGCGTATGCAGCAAAATAGGATTTTGAAGAGATACCAGCTTCCATTGTCCCCAGTGTCCCTCCCAACCTGGCCCTTGCATTGGAGAATGCTTCTGACTTTATCACACATCCCTAAAATATTAGTCCCATATTTTCAATCATTTCCCCATTTTCATCATCTGTGCTGACAATTTTCTATGTTTCCTCCAAATAACCATGCCACTGCCTTCCACGTGAACTGACCCTAGCCTTTTTTTGACTATGCTTCTGCCCACCATTTGGACTGCTTCCTGGTGAACTGACCCTGGCCTGTTTTATCGACTATGCCTACTGCTTCGACTGATCTGTTGCTCTGCTACTGTAGTATACAGGGGTCTCCATATGTGAAGGGCTCCAGAATTGTTTTTTCATTATGGAGAAAATATTTTTTTCAGATTTTTCTCCTGGTTTCGTAATTTCCAGATTATGGTCTGGAGTGCAGAGGCTTCAAAGAAATTTGGGTAGGAGAAGCCTCTACCCCTGTGCCCAGGTCTTACCTGACGAGGCCCTCAGCCTGCTACTGACTTACTGCCATAATGCCTCTGCCTGCCGCATGAACTGACCACACCTCTGCCTGCTACCTGTACTATGGGAATTGTTAGCTGTAGCAAGAGGCAGTATGTTTTCTGTGTCCACCATATGGCTTCCCGCAAACTGCAAACAGGATTTCTTTCAGCAATGGCTTTCTTCTTGCCACTCTTCCATAAAGGTCTGATTTGTGGAGTGCATGACTAATCATCCTGTGGACAGATTCTCCCACCTGAGCTGTGGATCTCTGCAGCTTCTATAGAGTTGCCATGGGCCTTTTGGCTGCTTCTCTGAATAATGCTCTCTTTGCCTGGCCTGTCAGTTTAGGTGGATGACCATGTCTTGGTAGGTTTGCAGTTGTGCCATACTTATCTTTCCATTTTCGCATGATGGATTAAACAGTGCTCAGTGAGATGTTCAAAGCTTGGGATATTTTTTTAACCCTGCTTTAAACTTCTCCACAACTTTATCCCTGACCTGTCTGGTGTGTTCCTTGGCCTTCATGATGCTGTTTATTCACTAAGGTTCTCTAACAAACCTCTGAGGACTTTACAGAACAGCTGTATTTATACTGAGATTAAATTCCACACATGGGAGCTTGATTTAATAATAAGGTGACTTTTGAAGGCAATCGGTTCCTCTAGATTTTAATTAGGGGTATTGAAGTAAAGGGGGCTGATTACAAATGCACACCACACTTTTCAGATATTTGTTTGTAAATCAATCATTTTGAAACTCATTCACTCTGTGTTGGTCTATCACATTAAATCCCAATAAAATACATTTACGTTTTTGGTTGTAACATGACAAAATGTGGAACATTTCAAGAGGTTTGAATAATTTTTCTAGGCACTGTAGAATCCAGAATCTTTAGTGCAGGTACCCAGTTATAATCCAGAGTGTCTGGAAGCCCGCAAACACAAGTTTCCGCCAGGATGTTGGCACGTGGCCCTGCCACCTCCTACACCTCACATTTCATAGTGAAACTACCCATCATATGGGTAGGAATGTTTAAGCTTCCTAGTGGTGGCTAGTATGTGAGTATCTGAGCACTCTCAGTGACTCTGCACTTGGAAGCGCTAAAAGGTATTGAAGATGATGTGCAAGTGCCAATGCATATCTTCACAAAACATACATTTGCTTAGATTATACAATATGAATATAAAAGAAGTGTATTTTGTTTCCTCTCAGGGCAGCCATGGTTTCATTACTCAACACCCATGGGCCAAGCTTGTTCGTGCTTTCATCAATTTGGAGGCTGCTGGTGTTGGTGGAAAAGAGCTGGTATTTCAGACAGGTATGTAGTCATCAATGTGAATCATTTGTTTCAGTGAAGCTGCTTAGGCTTTAGACCTTTATATTGCAAATCTGTATTTATTTAAGAAGTAAAGTATGATCTGAATATTTAAAATCAAAGGCAGGTTTAGTTAATTCGCTTATGACGATCTGTAGATGTGTGTCTAAAGTTGGGTACAGCAGAGGGAGTGCACTGTTGAACTTGCACACCCATGTAAAAAAAATATATGTATATTTTGTAGGCATAAATGTTTTTTTATTTTACTTTCTTTAGGCTTTAAACTATTGAAAAACGTATTAATAGAAGGCCCTGTTCACACCTGAGCGCTTTTTAGCTCAAAAAACATTCCTCTCTGAAGTCTTAAAATGCCCAACTAGTAAAATCACATTAATTTCAATGGTCCCTGTTCACATTTGAACGTTTTTGTCGTCTAAAACAAAACGCCTGAAGCTCAAAGTACATGAGCTTCTTTTTTGGCAGATTTCAAGCATTTTTGTTAATGTCAATGCCTGTCTCTAAACACCTGCAAAAAATGCCTGAAAAAACACCTGAAAAGCGGCCAAAATAACGCCTGAAAACTATACCCTTAGGTGTGAATGGATCCTCAGAGAAACATGTTTGATAAACCTTATATGCTGTGTATTATAAGTTTGTATTTTTTTTTTTTTTACTTTGCATGTGTCTTTTAAATGAAATGAATTATAGTCAATGTGTCTGAGTACATGTAAAGCAAAACTGCTGTAAGTTTACAGAGTAGGGTAGAGTTAAAACCGCTGTCAGGTTTTTTTTTTTTTTTTTTTTGCCATCCAATAAGGGAGATTTTCCTTCACTTTCTGTCCTGTAGACCCAACAGGAACTGAAACGATAACTCTTTTTAATGTGAAGGAAGTCCCCTCATTGAACCTTGTCATTGGAGCAAGTGTCCCCATGCAAGTGAAAGATATTCTGGTGGCAACTCAAAATTTTGGATTTACCTTTACTCTCATTCCCATGACTTTAATGATCAGGAGAGTTAAAGAGCCCAAATCTCCTTAACAGGGACAATAAAAACCTAACAGTGTTTTTAATATGTACCTGACTGTGGAGCCTGAGATGATGAGAGTGTGCCTCTTGCGTAATTCCTGTCTAAGCACCCCTGGTAGTGGAGGCAGGCACTGCTAGGGCAGTGGAAGGGTACAGGTGCCAGAAAGCTGTTGTAGTGTGCTGACGCTTGGAAACACAGCAGTCCTTCCAGTGGTAGTATGGAGTCTGGTCACAAGTTTTGTTCAGCAGCAGACAGGTGCAGGGTCAGGATCAAGTTCAAGGTCCGAAACAGGCAGAAGTCCGTAACGTGTGGGCAGCAAGGTATAGAAGTCAGGAAGCAGAGACGTAGCCCGAAATCCAAGCTGAGGTTGGTAACACATGCAAGCAGCAGACCTAACAGATAGGGGTGATCCTAGAGAGGTGCAGATGTAACAGGGTCAGGAACAAGGTTAGCAGACCTTTTAAGAAACCGGAACCAGAGCTGAAGTCAATCCAGGCAGCCTCTCAGTTTAAATAAGCTGCAGGGCGCCACAATATGTGGATGCGCCAATTCTCATTCATGTGTGCAATGCATTCTAGTCCTTACCCGTCTTGTTAGGCTTCTATGCACAAGATCCTGCGCATACACATAGGAATGAGCACCTTCTGCACGGAAATGAGCATCTGCTGTACGAGATCCTTGATATCATGCCACTAATACCGCAAGACTCCATTTTTTTAAAGTTTTACTCTATTTACTATATACTTTAAAGTCTGGGCTAGAACTAAGCTTAAAACCTGCTCCCACCCCCCTTTTAACACTTATACTATCTACCCTGTAGAAGAAAGATGCTTATGCTTGCATATTCTCAGAGGTCCAGTCACGTGATCTCTCCAGTGAGCGGCTTCAGGGGAGAGGAGAGAGTGCAGACAACGGATGAAATGCCTGGGTGGTGATGTCAACCATAGGTTTTCTGTGGGGCACCATTGTTAGCTGTCCCTCATCTCCCCTAAAGCCGGCCGATGGGAGCCAATTGCATGACTGGACCGGAGCACCGTGAGAATAGGCAAGTATAAGCATCTTCCTTCTACAGGGTAATTAGAATAGATGTCAGAAGGTGGGTGGGACCCGTTTTATGCTTAATTTCAGCCCTGACTTTCAATTTAATCTTGTGTTGCCATCCTAAAACGGAACCTCACCCATGAAAATGCAGTGCTTTGAAAAAATATTCACACTCCTTGAAACCATTTATAATTTTCCTTCAACTTCACAATTATGTGCCACTTTGTGTTGGTCTATCACATAAAATGCCACTAAAATACATTTATGTTTTTGGTTGTAAGATGAAAAAATTTGGAAAATTTTCAAGGGGTATAAATACCTTTTCAAGGCACTGTATAAACCAAAACACAAAAGCGCAAAAACCATCTTTTAAGCCAGATAAAATGAGTGTATTTATATAGTTATTCCATACAAACTAGTAATAGTTCTAAAAGTCCCAATTGGAAAAGCCAATGCACACAGGAATGGACCTCAATGATGCCCATGGCTTGACAGGCTGCTTTAGGAACAGCAAGTCCCCCCCCCCCCAACTGACCTCAGACTCTGGTAGAACCAAGAAGAACTCAGTGTGGGTTTCTCATGTTATGGGCAAAACTGACACCTTTATTGAAACCTAATATCCACTGACATGCAAAAATCATAAGTATTCATAAGCCTTCCCGATATTGTGGTTACACTTTCCTTAGATTTTTGGTAAGGGGAAGATAATATCCTCAGTGTTTCTACTGCATAGTCTGAGATCAGATGAGAGATTTGCTATTCCCACAGTAGCCTGTCAGCCCATGTAGCAAAGTGCATCCTTAAGGTCTGTCGCTGTGTTCAGTGATTTTTCCAATTGGGACTTTTAGAACTATTTTTTTCTATTGTATAGAATAGGACTATTCTTTATCTGGCTTTAAGTAGGTTTCTGCGCTTCTCTTTTGTTTTGTTTGATCTTCTCTGTTATGTTTTTCCGTAGATATACAGTTACAACTCCGAAAATTAGAATATCATCAAAAAGTTAATTTATTTCAGTAATTCAATTCAAATAGTGAAACTCCTATTTTATATAGATGCGTTACACACTGAGTGATATATTTCAAGCATTTCTTTCATTTAATTTTGATAACTATGGCTTACAGCTAGTGAAAACCCAAAATTCAATATCTCAGAAAATTTGAATATTACAGAAGACCAATAAAAAGATGATCATTTTTAAATACAGCAATGTTGGCTTCCTGAAAAGTATGTCTATGTACAGTATAGTATGCACTAAATACTTGGTTGTGGCTCCTTTTACATGAATTACTGCATCAGTGCGGTGTGGCATGGAGGCGATCAGCAAAAGCACTGCTAGGGTGTTATGTAAGCCCAGGTTGCTTCAGCTTGTCTGGATTGTTGGGCTTGGTGTCTTTCATTGTCTCATAATTTTCAAATATTTTAGTGCTACATTCCTCTCTGCCTCAGTATATTTTATTCAGACACAGTAACTGTTGTGCACCAAGGAATATTTTGTTTTTTTAATGTTTTACCCATGAAAATGTATTTTTCTTTCCTGGTTCCTCCTTCTCCCTCTTACACAGTTGGATAACGATCTCCTATTGGAAAGCTTTATAATCATTTTTGTTCTACACGTTGCAGATGCACCTAAGGGCTCCAACAGTTCTGAAGGGCCTGCAACGTATCAGTCACTGCGTGTTAGAACTATAGCTCCAAGAAAGATGTAGCCGGAAACTCCAGAATCCCATAAAAATCTTTATGAGCTACATAAAGGTCAAGATTTAAAAACCGCTTATGTCAATCTAGATACCAGCTTGCACAAGCCTATTGTTATGCATGGTGTCTTTTTGATGTGCTGAATGTTTTCATTGTATTGTAAGCCCACATCCGATGTGAATAGAATCCAGTGTCAATTTTTTGTCATCTGCCATCTTTTTTTACATTTTTTTTATTGAATAATTGTTTTATTGGCACTGCTTTTCCTCATATGAGGTATGTAGTATAAATGTTCTGTCATTCTATTTGTGAATATGCTGTAAACAAGGCTGTATGCCGAAACGCATCAGCTGTTTTTTTTTTATCTTGACCTATATGTAGCTAATAAAGATTTTCATGGGATTCTGGAGTGGCTGGCTACATCTTTCTTGGAGCTGCGTTTTCAATGCCTGGAGGCCATTTGAGCCAGAGCACCCGGTGAAGGACTCCACCCTTGATCCCTGTTGTGAGCGCTGTCTTTGAGCTTTGCTTTCCTAGTGTTATAACTAAAGATGGAGGAGGAGGTGTGAGGAGGAGCATAGGGAGAAGAAAATCCCCCTAGTGAAGTTTCTCTTTAGATCCTAACTCCAGACATGCAAAAATCAGACAGTGATTTGCCTATCACGAATTGGGTTCATATTTTGTAATTTGGGATTAGAAGCCCACCTTTTGAATCAACTATTCAGTCGGCATTGTTCTTTCCAATAATGGTGACTGGGCACTGCATTTCCTCTTCTTTCAAAATCAAAGTTGGCCTGATATATAACTATACTTTTTCAATTGGCCTAGTGTGGAAAGTACTAATAAACGAGCACCATCAGGGATGCGCTAAATCCACTCATCAAACCCACTATGGCGTAAAACTTAGCTTTTTTTTTTTAAACAACCATATGAAAATTTGATATGAGTATAAAGAAGTCATAAAAAACTGCCAGGCGTGTTACCTTATATACAAGGCAATGTAGTTCTAGTGCAAGGGCATGATATTAGTCCTGATGTATACAATTACCTAAGTATTGGTTAAATACTAGAGCGTGCATCTTATTCTTAGTAACTTGTTTATCTATAGTTGTGTTTTCTCTTTTTATAATTCTTTTGACAGGCCCTGAAAACCCATGGCTGGTACAAGCATATGCAGAGGCTGCTGTCCACCCTTTTGCTTCAGTTGTTGCTCAAGAGATTTTCCAGAGTGGTGTTATTCCTTCAGATACAGATTTCCGCATTTATAGAGATTTTGGCAATATTCCAGGTTTGTTTTAATGTTCTAGCTAATATCTTCAGTACTTATTATATTTTTATGGATTATGAATTTTGTGTCTTTTACAAATGAATGGTATGTCGTTTTCTTCCAATTCCTTTTCCATTTTTTTTTCATAATCTATTTTTCCAGGACTCTGTTGTGGAATGAACCTTTGTCATACATTGATGTGACTGAACATGTTTGTTTTGTTATCAAATATACTGAGAGGGATTAAGGGAACTAACTGATATCAGTTGCCCTTCCTGCTTGCTTTTTTTATGTATGTTATGTTATCTGTTAGGTGGGGAATAATAAGCCAAATATTTTTTATTACATATTATCTAGAAAAAAAATGTTTTATCTTTAGGTTAGCAACATTTAACTGCTGTGATCATATGGTTTATAAAAGCTTGTCTGATTTTTTAAAAGCGTGTCCACATAGTTGTTGTTTGTACCTTTTTGTTGTTGTGTACAACCTATGTATGAACCTAGAGATGAACCTGTTTGTGATTCCACAATTTGATGGTGACTCTGTGTACATATGCAGTTTATCCTTTGGAGAAGCAGATGAGTATAAGTGTACACAACCATACATTATAATAACCATGAATATTTTTATTTAGAACAGATACTTACATAGCCACGTCAATTTACACAGCGCTTTACATATATTTCTCTTTTGTTCATTGACAGACACCGCACTCCATATTCAGAACCATAGGGTTATATCGCCCCTACAGGGGTAAGATATTAGGCAGAAATGTCAAATATTTGACATTGCATATTTAGATTTTAGTAAGGCTTTTGACACTGTCCCACATAGAAGACTTATCAATAAACTGCAGTCATTGAGCATGGACTCCGATATTGTTGAGTGGATTAGGCAGTGGCTGAGTGACAGACAACAGAGGGTTGTAGTCAATGGAGAACATTCAGAACAAGGTCATGTTACCAATGGGGTACCTCAGGGATCTGTACTGGGACCAATTTTGTTTAATATCTTCATAAGTGATATTGCAAAAGGCCTCGATGGTAAGGTTTGTCTTTTTGCTGATGACACAAAGATATGTAACAGGGTTGATGTCCCTGGAGGGAAACGCCAAATGGAAAAGGATTTAGGAAAACTAGAAGAATGGTCAGAACTCTGGCAACTGAAATTTAGTGTGGATAAGTGCAAGATAATGCACCTGGGGCGTAAAAACCCAAGGGCAGAATATAGAATATTTGACACAGTCCTGACCTCAGTATCTGAGGAAAGGGATTTAGGAGTAATTATTTCAGAAGACTTAAAGGTGGGAAGACAATGTAATAGAGCAGCACGAAATGCCAGCAGAATGCTTGGATGTATAGGGAGAGGTATAAGCAGTAGAAAGAGAGAAGTGCTTATGCCGCTGTACAGAACACTGGTGAGACCTCACTTGGAGTATTGTGCGCAGTACTGGAGGCCATATCTCCAGAAGGATATAGATACTCTAGAGAGAGTTCAGAGAAGAGCTACTAAACTAGTACATGGATTGCAGGAAAAAACTTACCAGGAAAGGTTAAAGGACCTTAACATGTATAGCTTGGAAGAAAGAAGAGACAGAGGGGATATGATAGAAACTTTTAAATACATAAAGGGAATCAACTCGGTAAAGGAGGAGAGCATATTTAAAAGAAGAAAAACTACCACAAGAGGACACAGTTTTAAATTAGAGGGGCAAAGGTTTAAAAGTAATATGAGGAAGTATTACTTTACTGAGAGAGTAGTGGATGCATGGAATAACCTTCCTGCAGAAGTGGTAGCTGCAAATACAGTGAAGGAGTTTAAGCATGCATGGGATAGGCATAAGGCTATCCTTCATATAAGATAGGGCCAGGGACTATTCATAGGATTCAGATATATTGGGCAGACTAGATGGGCCAAATGGTTCTTATCTGCCGACACATTCTATGTTTCTATGTTTCTAGAAAAAACAACTTGGCTACACCTATGGGCAGTCCTAGGTGGTATATACCCCCCCCCCTCTGCTATAGGCTTTCAGTTTTTTTTTCTGCCTAGTCAGGAGTAAGATTCTAGCTCCCTGCTGGGATCTTTGGTTCTAGCATTTTTTCTATTTATGGCATCTTTTCGGATTTTTTTTTTTTTTTTTTTTTTCGGTGGAGATCTACAATCAACTGCCGGGCTGGGCTACAGGCTGAATATCTAGAACCAGGTGTCCCCCCCCCCCCCCCCCCCAGTCCGGCCAGCGAGCGCACGCAGACTGGAGCAATGCGCTGGGTTGGCCGTGACATGGCCCCACCGGACAAAGACTGGCCAGCGAGTTAAACTATCTCGCAGGTTCGCATACGACCAGGCTCCTGGTCCAAGTCGCATCGTTCCTCTGGCCGACAGCCCCCCCACTTTAGTGAAGAGTTGTTCTGTCTGGAGCAGTGTCCACTTCCATGGATCAGTGAGTACAAGTCCCCCTCTCCTCCTGGATGCAGGTACACCCTGGGATGGTCGGACCTGTGGGTTCCCCTCCTCCCACTAAGTCCCTCCTCTGACTGTGTGGTCAGGTACCCCATGTGGTTCTTCCTGCTGCGACATGGTGGGCCTCGGCTTCAGGGACAGGTATCATTGTCCCTGGGAGCCTTGTGGTGCGCTTGGCGACCATTTTCTTGTGGTCTGGTCTCTGGTACAGCAGCCATGTTTTGGGGCCTATGTTTTCTCCCCGGGCGGCCATGTTTTTGTGGTCTGGTGGCCATTTTTTTGTTGGTCTAGCATTCACTGGAGCGGCAGCCATGTTATTGGAGCCGCGCGGCGGATGTGCCTTCTGGGCCCCTCCTCTATCCCCTTGTGTGGATTTCCGGGTTTCCTTTCCTATCTTGACCCTGCACAGACCCTGAATCCTGGGTCTCTGGCTCTTCGTGTGGTTGGTGACCAGCGTTCCTCCACTGGTGGTGAGTCCTGGTTGGGGGTTCCCTCTCTCGGCTGCAGTAGCAGGGAGTACAGGCTCTGAGTATCTCGGCTGTTGTGCGGGGTATACAGGCTCTGAGTAGGTGGGTTTCCACGGCGGTGCCAAATTCTTTTTTACTATGGGGTTCTCATTTATGGAGTCTCAGAAACATGTTTCAACACCTGAACCCCCTCCTGGAGGCAGCAGGCCCCTCGGGGTCCCAGCCTTCCACTGATGCACTGATGGTGGTCCTGGAGTCCTTTGTTACCTGGGTGGAGGTGGCCATTGGGCTGAGGACTAGCAAAAAGTACCGTCCACCCCCATCTGTCTCGCCAGTTCCTGAATCTGGCTCTGTTGCCGCAGACGTGGCACACCCTGCAGGGCTTGACGCTAAGCTCCCTGATCTGTCAGATAGTGAGGATGATTCCTCCACAACTGCAGTGGTGCACGAGAAGGTGCTGGTGGATGCACTTGTTACATCTGTGTGGGAGACATTGAAGATGGAGGATGCAGCTGAGGCGGCTGCGGAGGTGGCCGTTCCTTTTGGTACTCACAGACCGTCTGGTACGGCTAAAATGTTTCCTTATCCATCCTATTTTGATAAATTTGTCTACAAAGATTGGGAGCGCCCTAAACTCCCTTTTGTGGTTCCTAAACATTTTGTGGTGTGGTACCCTGTTGAAGAGCCGCTTCTGAAGAAGTGGACTGTCCCACCGGTGGTGGACCTTTCTGTTTCTAGGTTGAATAAGGCAACCATGAGTCAGGTAAAGGAATACCCGGCTTTTAAAGCTTTCGTTGACAGAAAAGCGGAGTCTGTGGCCTGCAGCATGTTTACTATTGCTGGTTGGGCATTACGGCCAGTCCTGGCCATTGCCCTGGTGTCGCAAACATGGAGTTGGCTAAACTTTTGCACCATGGTCTGGGAGGTGAGCAGATTCCCCCCCCCCGCCTTTGTTATGTTGGTGGACCAGTTGGCCTAGGGCAGTGATGGCGAACCTTGGCACCCCAGATGTTTTAGAACTACATTTCCCATGATGCTCATGCACGCTGCAGTGTAGTTGAGCATCATGGGAAATGTAGTTCCAAAACATCTGAGGTGCCAAGGTTCGCCATCACTGGCCTAGGGGCTGCAATTTGTATGTGATGCCTCTCTGGATGGCAGCTCTCTGTTTTTGCAGTGGTGCTTAGGCGTGTGTTGTGGCTTAAGTGTTGGTCTGCGGACCAGACCTTCAAAAAAGCTCTAACTGATTTGGTTTCTGGGCCCATGGACCTCCTCTGTGAATGACAAATGGGCCCACAAAGTAATTCTGTCGGAATACAAGATAGTTTCGTTCTTGCCCTCTGGAAAGGTTCTTTTCCTCGAATGTGCGTTTATCTTCAGATCGTCGTAAGCTCTTTTTTGAGGCTGTGCAGGACCTGTTGCTTCAGGGAGTGATGGTTCTGGTATCGGAACAGTTTCAAGGTGTTTTTTTTTTTTTTTTTTCAATCCTGTTTACGGTCCCAAAAAAGGAGTGAAAGGTGCATCTGAGTTTGGGCCTAAGGCCCTGAACCGTTTTGTGTGGATACAGAAATTCAGAATGGAGTCTATTCGCACGGTGGTGGATCCCTACATCAGGGGGGTTTCTTAGCCTCTATTGACATCAAAGATGCTTACTTACACATTCCAATTTGTGCCCGACACCAGCGTTTCCTCCGCTTTGCTGTGGGAGATGAGCACTATCGGTTCGTAGTGTTACCCTCTGGTCGCCTCAGGTCTTCACAAAGGTGTTGGCCCTGAATTTGGCATTGCTACGTCAGCGGAGAATTGCTGTGCTGGGCTACTTGGATGCCCTCCTCTTGCAAGCGGAGTCCTCGTCAGATTTGGCAGACGACGTGGAGATCACTATCTAGACCTTGAAGGAGTAGTTTGGTTGGCTTCTGAACTATCAGAAGTCCACCTTGATCCTGTCCAGTAAATTGGATTACCTGGGTCTGACTTCAGAGAGATCCTGGTAAAATGGGACAAGTGCCCAAAGTCTCTGGACAATCAGATTTGTCTGAGCTGGTTAACTAGGGGTTCCCTAGTCTAATGGCTTCTTTCTCTGACCCTTCAGCAGGGCAAGTCTTTTCTCCCCTTGTATTAGACAGTGGTCACGATGGATGCCAACCTGTCTGGGTGGGGAGGTGTCCTGGGGATGAGCTCAGCTCAGGGTTGTTGGTGGCTGGAAGAATCCAGGCTACCGATAGATGTCTTGGAACTTCGGGTGATCAGACTTTGCCTGGATCACTGGATGGATTTGCTCCAGAGGCTCTCGGTACGGATCCAGTCGGACAATGCCATGGCAGTGGCGTATGTCAATCACTAGGGCAGAACAAAAAGTGTGTTGGCAGCTCTGGAGGTCTCGGCATTCTCCGGTGGGCAGAACACTTCGCCCACTCCGCCGTACATATTCCAGATGTGGAAGATTGGGAGGCGGATTATCTTAGTTGGCAGGCGTTGGACCAAGGGGAGTGGTCCCTTCATTCGGGCGTGTTTCATCTGATATGTCTGAGGTCTACCCCCCCCCCCCCCCCCAAGTAGACCTGTTGGCATCTCGGCTCAACATAAAAGTACAGAGGTGTTTGGCAAGGTCACGAGATCCTCTGGCGGATGCCACAGATGCTGTGGTGGCCCCGTCTTCTGCAGCTTCTGCTCAGGATCGAGGACAAAGGGATTCCAGTCATTCTGATGGCCTTGGATCTTTGTACACTGACCTAGTGCGATTGGTCCATGACGTTCCTTGGAGGCTGCCTCTCAGGAAGGACCTGCTGTCCCAAGGGCCGATCTTCCATTCTGCTTTACAATTGCTGGCTTTGATGGCCTGGCTGTTGAAAGCCAGGTGCTGAAGGATAGAGGTTTGCCTGGGTCGGCGATTCTGACACTGCTGAAGGTGAGGAAGTCTACCCCTTAAAGATTTACCATCGTACGTCGAAAAGCGTGCATCTCGCGGTATGAGTCGATCGGTGTTCGACCTTGATTTTTTTCGGTGGCTTGGATTTTGACCTTCCTTCAGTGAGGTGTTGAGCCGAAGTTGGCCAGAGTACCATCAAGGGCCAGGTGTCTTCTTTTGTGGCCTTCTTTCAGCGACCCTTGGCCATGCATTCCTTGGTGCGTACTTTCATTCAAGACGTTCGACACCTGACTCCACCAGTGCGGTCTTTTTATACCACTGTGGGATTTAAACTTGTTGCTCTCCTTTCTCCAGGAACCTCCTTTTGAGAATATTCTTGAGATAACCCTGCTTACGCTGTCACAGAAGATGGTTTTTTTTTGGTGGCTATCACTTCTGCTCGCAGGGTGTCGGAACTGGCAGCGTTCTCTTGTTGTACTCCCTATTTGGCGGTCCACATGGATAAGGTGGTTTTTAGTCCACGTTGGTCGTTCCTACCTAAGGTGGTCTCTGACTTCCATTTGAATGAAGACATTGTGTTGCCTTCCTTGTATTCCAGGCCCGCTCATCCCAAGTTTGCATTGCATACCTTTTTGATGTGGTTTGGGCAGTACAAGTGTATTTGGCAGCCACAGAGTCTATTCGGAGATCAGACTCTTTGTAATCATGGACGGGACAAGAAAAGTTCTGTCGGCTTCTACCTACCATTTCCAGGTGGATCAGACAGACAGTGATTCAGGCCTATTCTATCGAAAGGTGGGTTCCTCCCTTCCCTGTGACAGTCACTCTACTCGGTCGCTTAGAATTTCTTGGGCCTTCTGTCATCAGGCGTCAGTATAGCAGGTTTGCAAGGTGGCCATCTGGTCGCCGGTGCATACTTTCACAAAATTCTACAAAGTGGATGTTTTCGCCTCTGTGGATGCTTCTTTTGGCTGCAAGGTTTTGGAGGCTGTTGTATTGTTCAGGTTGGGTTCCTGTTGTTTTTTTGTTGAGCTCCTATTACCAGGTTGGCTTCTTTTGTTTAGCCCGGGGTCCTTTGTCCCACCCCTCATGTTTTTGGCACTGCTTGGGGATGTCCCTGTGGTTCTGAATATGGAGCTCTGTGTCCGTTTAATGAACGAAAGAGAAAATAGGATTTTTGTTACTTACCGTGAAATCCATTTCTCTGAGTTCACTGACACACAGCCTCCTACCCCTCTTTGGAGTTTTGATACTTCTGATACTGCATGTTTCTTAACTGAAGGCCTATAGCTGAGAGGGGGGTGTATACCAGCTATAACTGCCCATAGACGTAGCCTAGTGTCTTACTCGTGTAAGGGGCGATATAACCCTATGGTTCTGAATATCGAGTGTCCGTCAATGAATCTAGAGCCCTCAAAGAGCTTACAATTTAAGGTCCCTAACTCACATTCATACATATACATATACATACTAGGGCCAATTTAGACAGAAGCCAATTAACATACCTGCATGTATTTGTAGTGTGGGAGGAAACCTGAGTACTTGGAGGAAACCCACGCCGGCACAGGGGAACATGCAAACCCCAGGCATGTAGTACTGTGGTTGGGATTCAAATCAATGACCCTATTGCAGCTAGGTGGAAGCGCTAGCCACTGTGCTGCCCACAGGGTGTTCTTGTTAGTGGTATATCTTAAAGATGGGAATGTACAGCATGCTTTGTTTTACAATCTGCAATATGCTTGGAATTAACAAATCTAATTTTAACCTGTCCTGGGAAATTTTGCAGTTTGTTTTTTTTTTTTTATTAATCTCTAATGCCTGTTATTTAGGTATTGACCTGGCATTCATTGAGAATGGCTACATTTACCATACAAAATATGACACAGCGGATAGAATTCACACAGACTCCATTCAAAGAGCAGGTTGGTAATAATCATTGTCTAAAATATTGCTACAAATCCTACATAAAGGAATATCTAGTGGCAAATAAAAAGCACTGTTCCTTTATGTTCCTTCATTCAGTAAAAAACAGTGCATACAAACTATATTTACTGACTAGGAAATCCTTTTAAAGTGGAACTCAATGCAAATATTTAAAACGTTCTTTAGTACAGCTACAATAAATATTTTTAGATGCACAAAGAAAACTTTCACAGTACATTACTGTCTTATGTGCTTCTGTCTGGTATGGGACATGGGTACCTACATAGCTTTATCGGGTAATGGTGTTGTCAGGGGCACATGGGAGGCTGTGGGTACAGCAAAAGTGCAACTGAGACAGCAGGTGCAATGGGGATGGAAACGGCGGATGCGGTGCAAACGGCAGGTGCCACAGAGGCTTTGGGTTAGGGTTGCAACTAACAATTATTTTGTCTGTCTAGATTATTGACTAATCTAGCGATTATTTTTCCGATTAGTTGACTAATTATTTTTATTTTTTTTTCTTAATTGAGTGTTCTTTTTTTGAATAGCTAATTAATCCTTTGAATAACTTAACAAAAAATGATATGTACAACTTCTAATATAATATTTCAACTTTTGTTAAATTTTTCCAAAAAATACTTCAATGTGGTTGAAGTTTTTACAGTATACAAAAATGAAGTGGCAAAAATGAAATGTAAAAAGGGAAAAATTTCTAAAGATAAAATTATATGAGTGAAATAGCATACAAGCAAAGCTGCTGGCACTGATCTATAGTGTACTTTATTGTATGAGATGAGAGCAGGGTAAAGCTCTATAGTGTGCATATACTTTATTAGATGAGAGCGGGGTAAAGCCTATCAGTGCCCATCAGTGAAGGAGAAAAATTAATTCCTTATTTACAAAATGTTATAACAGAAACTAAGAAAAACCTTTCTCAGTTGAACCTACAGACAGGTCCATCAGCCTGCAGAGTATTGTATGAATCTTTCTCT
Organism: Pelophylax lessonae; assembly: GCF_965119305.1. Classification (NCBI taxonomy): domain Eukaryota; kingdom Metazoa; phylum Chordata; class Amphibia; order Anura; family Ranidae; genus Pelophylax; species Pelophylax lessonae. The sequence continues at coordinate 380,948,171 of NC_138768.1, read as the reverse complement.
AAGCTGCGAGTTATTTCTGCTGTAAACGGCTCTCTGCTATCAGCAGCAGCATGGCATTCTTTGTGGATCTTCTCACAGCAGGGGTTGCAGCAAACACTGATCCCGACATAGCTGAGTGATTACCTTATCTCCCAGTCTTTTCATTCCTCAGTCTTTTCAGTCTTTACCGGTCTTTTCATGTCTTGGGCACTCTGAGGTGGGGGAGGAGGAGAACAGACGGCACGAGCAGGGGGCGTGTGACTCATCGACTCCTTTCACGCACGTCGACGTATTTCTGTAGTCGACGTAATCTATTACGTCGACGCATCGTTGCAGCACTACTTTGGGTACAGAGGCGGTACAGCAGAGACTTTGTGTTACATGCTTATTACTTCATATAGTAACATTTTATTGTAACTCTCTTCATAAAAAGTCGAATTTATTTATAATTTACCATACTGTGCGGGTATTGTATGTATTTTAAATGTGAATTGTTTTTCACCCAGGTGACAATATAATGGGGGTATTGAAATACTTGGCATCTTCACTCCTCCTTGCTGACTCTTCAGAATATCGTCATGGGAACTTGGTTTTCTTTGATATGAGCGGCTTCTTTGTGCTGTCCTATCCAGCTCGCATTGGTACCATTGTAAATTACATCATTGGCACAGTTACTTTGTTTTATCTAAGTAAAAACACTATTAAATACAAACGAGCAGGTAAGCTATTGTATGTATCGGTAATGATTAAAAAACCTTGTGTAATTCCAGCTTGCATCTAACTGGCCTTTAAACCGCTCCCCTCTTCTAAAACCTATGCTAACTAACCTGTATAAAGCCAGGTACACACTATTCGTTTTTATTTCATTCAACCCAGTGGAGTGTGTGAAGTTAGTGATCTCCCACGCTAAGCTGTTGTGTTTTGACAGGAGAAAAGCCCCCTGCCAGAACACTGCAATCGGCGCTCTCTACCATTGGTTTAGCACTGGTGGAATACAGATAAAGATTCACGAATATATCAGTTTTAGATACTGGGAGCAGTGCACCTTTTATTCATTTGTTTTGAAGATACAAATGACCATTTTCCCTTATCACAGATACATTTAATGGACATTTTTGTTTGTATTTGACACTATAGTGCAGGGATCTTCAAACTACGGCCCTCCAGCTGTTGCAGAACTACACATCCCATGAGGCTTTGTAAAACTCTGACATTCACAAGACATGACTAGGCATGATGGGAGTTGTAGTTCCTGAACATCTGGAGGGCCATAGTTTGAAGACCCCTGCTATAATGTGTTGTTTCGTTTGGATACAGTTATTTCACTTTTTTTTCTTTGAAATTAATTTCTCTGTTAATTCACAGACAGCGCACATTTTTTCACATTTGGCTGATCAGGAGTCGGTTGGCTGCTATTTTCTAGCATGCACACCCGACAGGAGCTGGTCAAATGTCCGGCTTCTGTTGGATATTTTTTTCAACTGGCAAATGTCTCCTTACATTTGGCCTGTGTGTACCCAATTTAAGAAAGCTGTACACTATATTACCAAAAGTATTGGGACACCTGCCTTTACACGCACGTGGGCTTTAATAGCATCCCTGTCTTAGTCCGTAGGGTTTAATATTGAGCTGGCCCAGCCTTTGCAGCTATAACAGCTTCAACTCTTTTGGGAAGACTGTCCACAAGGTCTAGGAGTGTGTCTATGGGAATGTTTGACCATTCTTACAGAAGCTTATCTATGAGGTCAGGCACTGATGTGGACGAGAAGGCCTGGCTTGCAGTCTCCGCTCTAATTAATCCCAAAGGTGTTCTATCAGGTTGAGGTCAGGATTGTGTGCAGGCAAGTCAAGTTCCTCCACCCCTAACTCGCTCATCCATGTCTTCATGGACCTTGCTTTTTGCACTGGTCCAAATCATTTGGTGGATGGGGGATTATGGTGTGGAGTTGTTTTTTAGGGGTTGGGCTTGGCCCCTTAATTTCAGTGAAGGGAACTCTTAAGGTGTCAGCATACAAGACATTTTGGACAATTTCATGCTCCCAACTTTGTGGGAACAGTTTGCAGGTGGCCCCTTCCTCTTCCTACATGACTACGCACAGTGCACAAAGCAAGGTCCATAGAGACATGGGTGAGCAGGTTTAGGGTGGAGAAACTTGACTGGCCTGCACAGAGTTCTGATCTCAACCCGATAGAACACCTTTGAGATAATTTAGAGCGGAGACTGCGATCCAGGCCTTCTTGTCCACATCAGTGCCTGACCTCACAAATGCCCTTCTGGAAGAATGGTCAAACAATTCCTATAGACACACTCTTAAACCTTTTGGACAGCCTTCCCAGAATAGTTGAAGCTGTTATAGCTGCAAAAGTTGGGCCAACTCAATATTTAACCCTACGGACTAAGACTGGGATGCCATTAAAGTTCATGTGCGTGTAAAGGCAGGCATCCCAAAACTTTTGGTAATATAGTGTATATCCCTAGCTATTTTGAGGTCTCCCTGGTCGGGTCACATGATCTTCCCTGTGTCAGCCAGTGGTGGCTGCATGGCAGAGGAGAGAGCGCTCTCCTAGCAAAGCCCAGTCGGTGACATTACCCATAGTATTCAGTGGCCCATCCATTGTCGGCACTCCTTCCTCTCTGCTGCAGCCTTGCTGGTTAACACAGGGGAGCTGGATCACGTGACCGGGCCAGAGCAGCCTGAAAATAGGCAAGTATATACAGCACTGTACATCTTTCTTACATTGGTTAGTTAGCATGGGCGTTAGGAGGGGAGGGGACAGTTTTAAGTCTAGTTAGGTGTAAGCAGGAATTTCACTTTAATAACATTGTATTTTTTGTGCATATCCAAGCTCTTTTTGAACATCCTGTTCCTGTATGTATTAGGCTGAACTGTAAAACTTTACAGTATGTCATCATGCCAGAAATTGAAAGCCAAACTTAAGCTAGCCATACACTGATTGAAATTTCGATTAGTTTGTGGCCATCCCCACTTGTCAGAAGGCAAGGGAAAAGCTGGAAAACGTTTCTCAATCAGCGTCTTCAGCTGCTAACGATTGCCAATGTCAAGATACAATTTCCCAGTTGGGGGTGGGGGGGGTGGATGTGTATCCCCCCTCGCCCTCCTCTCTCATTTTTTTTTGGTGTAGTAATCAGTTAATTTATTTTTTCATTCGGTACTCTGAAAAAAAAACAAAAAAATCTTTGGCCAGCTTTATTCAAAAGATTTCTGGGTTTTGTAGTTCAGCTTTTAAAAAACAACTCAGGAACATTTTAAGACAATGTTTAAGAGAAGCAGCAATGTTTGCTAAAACCGCTTAGGACCTGGCTGAATGATCAATTACTTGATTGTAGCCATACAGCTTAGGTAATACACAAGTCTCCAGAGTCCCAAAAAAAAAAAAAAACACATTTATTGGACATATAAAAACAAAGGTAAAAATGCTGTGCAATCCAAATCCTCCCATTTGAAAGTGACAGTTATTAGCGGCTGAAAAACAGACTGCTTGCCAGCAGATGGAGATGTCTGTGATGTGTCCTCGGCTAGGGCAGACTCCAGTGTTGCTGTATACACTTGGCTCTCCCTGGAGGCTGGTGTGGGAGTTGTAGCTGGAGATGTAGATTGTGAAGTGCAGCACTGGATAGGTGAATACAGGGAGTGCAGAATTATTAGGCAAATTAGTATTTTTGAGGATTAATTTTATTATTGAACAACAACCATGTTCTCAATGAACCCAAAAAACTCATTAATATCAAAGCTGACTATTTTTGGAAGTAGTTTTTAGTTTGTTTTTAGTTTTAGCTATTTTAGGGGGATATCTGTGTGTGCAGGTGACTATTACTGTGCATAATTATTAGGCAGCTTAACAAAAATCAAATATACAGTATACCCATTTCAATTATTTATTTTTACCAGTGAAACCAATATAACATCTCAACATTCACAAATATACATTTCTGACATTCAAAAACAAAACAAAAACAAATCAGTGACTAATATAGCCACCTTTCTTTGCAAGGACACTCAAAAGCCTGCCATCCATGGATTCTGTCAGTGTTTTGATCTGTTCACCATCAACATTGCGTGCAGCAGCAACCACAGCCTCCCAGACACTGTTCAGAGAGGTGTACTGTTTTCCCTCCTTGTAAATCTCACATTTGATGATGGACCACAGGTTTTCAATGGGGTTCAGATCAGGTGAACAAGGAGGCCATGTCATTAGCTTTTCTTCTTTTTTTTTTTTTTTTTTTTCAAATATTTTATTTATATAGAAGGAACAACAGCGGAGAAGATAAACAATGGTACACATTTGTCAAAGTACCACATGCACAGTGAAAAAATGTACATCCAGCAACAAGGTAAAACAACCGATCAGCATATAGTTGAATGCCCAGGACGAATGTACCGCCCTCCCCTGCTACCAAGGGAAGGTCCACCGCATCCGCCTGACACAGAGAGCGATACGGCACCGTGCCGTGTGGAGACAATTTGTGCATGAGAAACAATCCCTCTCGGCCGTCACTCCTCGACTTTTATAAGAGGTGTACACAGAGAAGTTAGAAAGGTGAGCAGAGACCAGAGCAGAACGAAAGAACATGAAAAGAGTACAGAGCAAGAAAGGGGAGGGGGGAGGGGCTGGGAGAAAAAAAAAAAAGGGGGGGGAGGGATGGAGAATAAAGGGAGGGACCCCGCCATGGACCACCCCACGCACGGCTCCAATTATGTAATCAGTCACACATCAGCGACTTCCCTTTATCGGAAAGTACAAAGACGTTCCAAAACCCCCAGACCCTCTCATAGCGGTCCCTGCGATGCTGCCTCGTGAGGGTGAGGTCCTCCATACGATTGTCTTCTATCCGGTGCATGCAGTCCTTAATCGTCGGTGCCCTGGAAGATTTCCACAGCAAAGGGATGCAGGACTTAGCTGCGCACAACACATGAGGGATAATCGATTTTTTACATTTGGATATCGGCATAGAAGATACCTGTAGTAGAAAAAATTTGGGAGTATCCGGGAAGCTTTTCTTCTTTTATACCCTTTCTTGCCAGCCACGCTGTGGAGTACTTGGACGCGTGTGATGGAGCATTGTCCTGCATGAAAATCATGTTTTTCTTGAAGGATGCAGACTTCTTCCTGTACCACTGCTTGAAGAAGGTGTCTTCCAGAAACTGGCAGTAGGACTGGGAGTTGAGCTTGACTCCATCCTCAACCCGAAAAGGCCCCACAAGCTCATCTTTGATGATACCAGCCAAAACCAGTACTCCACCTCCACCTTGCTGGCGTCTGAGTCGGACTGGAGCTCTCTGCTCCTTACCAATCCAGCCACGGGCCCGCCCATCAAGACTCACTCTCATTTCATCAGTCCATAAAACCTTTGAAAAATCAGTCTTGAGATATTTCTTGGCCCAGTCTTGACGTTTCAGCTTGTGTGTCTTGTTCAGTGGTGGTCGTCTTTCAGCCTTTCTTACCTTGGCCATGTCTCTGAGTATTGCACACCTTGTGCTTTTGGGCACTCCAGTGATGTTGCAGCTCTGAAATATGGCCAAACTGGTGGCAAGTGGCATCTTGGCAGCTGCACGCTTGACTTTTCTCAGTTCATAGGCTGTTATTTTGCGCCTTGGTTTTTCCACACGCTTCTTGCGACCCTGTTGACTATTTTGAATGAAATGCTTGATTGTTCGATGATCACGCTTCAGAAGCTTTGCAATTTTAAGAGTGCTGCATCCCTCTGCAAGATATCTCACTATTTTTGACTTTTCTGAGCCTGTCAAGTCCTTCTTTTGACCCATTTTGCCCAAGGAAAGGAAGTTGCCTAATAATTATGCACACCTGATATAGGGTGTTGATGTCATTAGACCACACCCCTTCTCATTACAGAGATGCACATCACCTAATATGCTTAATTGGTAGTAGGCTTTCGAGCCTATACAGCTTGAAGTAAGACAACATGCATAAAGAGGATGATGTGGTCAAAATACTCATTTGCCTAATAATTCTGCACTCCCTGTAGTCCAAGGAGCCTGCAATGGGAGATTCAAGGGGTACCACGTCTGGTGGTGGCATCTAGCGACAACGTCAATAGTTGCGCCAGCTCTGCAACTGGGAGGAAAGTGTATTGGAGGGCAAGCGTCCGACAGTGGTCCCGTCACTGACATGTTTCGCGTGCCTGCGCCTTGTTAAGTCATGTGACGGGATTGGACCACTCAAGAATAATAAACAGGAAAAGGAAGTGTAATTAGCAAGGGAGGGCGGGGATACTAAATGTATTAGATGTATCACTGACATCTCCCTCTGAAGGAAAGCAATTATTAACACTTACAGTACAAGTTGTTTTTAAAAAAAAAAAGACTCCATAAGCATAATATCAAAAAGACTACATGTATAATTATCTATTCCGTGAAATCGGGCAAGGAATATAGGAATGGGATTTTCCATGAGAAATAAACTGAAATGTAAGACAGCCCCTCTTGCGACACTGAAATATCCCCGTTCTATGATCCAAGTATGAACGACTGTTCATAGTGTGGACTTTCTTGTGAGATTTCAGTTTACTTAGTGCTATGGTGCTTTTAAGGGGTTTTGACTTTCTAAAGGAAACTTGAGGGGCTTTAGATAATATATCAGTTAACCTCAGATCCAGCTGTAGGATACTCCAGTATTTTTGAATGACCTTGGTGATTTTTGTATTTGTCATTGTAACCTGTGACAAACCTAATTGCATCTCTACCATCCTCATCTTTTCGGGCTCTAGTTGGGATAAGGGATGAAGGAGATGCAGGTTTGTGGAAAGCTTCCTTCAATAGTGTTTCAGGAAAACCTTTTTTCTAGAAGTGGATCTACAAGTATCTGAGCATGTCTTGCATAATCATCACCCTTCGTACAATTTCGGCATATCCTGTGAAACTGGTCTCCTTTTTAATGTTCCTACGCCAGGAAGGATAATTACAGCTAGATTAGTGTAGGTATGGGTTACCACTGGTTGATTTGCAATGATTTTGAGAAATTATTTTACCATGTTCATGAGAGAGTTCCAAATATAGAAAAATACGTTTATGGGGGTCTGTGAATTGTAGGCCAAGATCGTTTTTATTATAACGGAATGCAAAGGAGGAAAATTGTTCCACAGTGCCACTCCAGATGAGTAGGACATCATTAACGTACCTCCCAAGGTACACAATGTGTCGGGCATATGGATTGTGGTTCCAGATATAAAGTAACTTATCTAGTTACTTCCTTTCCTTTCTTTTTTATTTAGCCTTAACCACTCTTCCTCTTCTTCTACCTCTGGTAGTTTTCTTTTTTCTGTCTTTTCTTTTGGTGAATTGTACTAAGAGTTCCCACGATAATCCTCGAGGTTGGGAGTTATGGAGGTGGTGTTGATGGGCTGTATATTATTCTCAACCATGGATGAGGAGTGTGGGGCTCCCTCGTTGGCAAATTCTTCTAAATCCCTTGATAAAGGACTATGATTCACAGTGGGTAAATTGAATGATAGAGGAAGGATTAAGTTGGATATAATCGATGGGGTATGGTGGGATAAATAGGGGATGGTCGTAGATGACTCTCTAGAACTGGAACATGGGCTTGTAGGGAACATAATATTGGGGCTAACTATAAGAGAGGACGATGACGAAGTTATTTTGTCCTGAGGTGGAACATCCGAAAGGACAATTGGTTTCTCATTCGAGATATTGCGTATCTGATGTACCTGTGATGATGGGTGAACTGTGCGCTTTGGTGCTATGTCGCTATTATTTGTGTTCTTGGGATGATGATTAAAGGAGGACCCTTCACATGGTGCTGGTAGTGCTTCTGTTCTAATGTGTCTCAAGAGGTTTGTGTCTCGAGAGTCTGCTGACCAGATATTCCGCTTCCACTCAAAACACTCTCCTCATTTTTATAAACCTCAATCTCTCTCTCCAATTTTTTGGGTTTTTTTGTAAACAATTTTGTCCTTAGTCTTTTGTATATTTTTAATAAGCACTTCTTCCCATTTAGAATAAAGGCAGGAAGCATTGTACAGTACTTGTTTACTTCTATATCACAATTTTTAATGCATGTTTGGGCGCTCTCACGTTTCCTCTTCCTTTATTGTATAATAAGTTTAATCCACTTTGTGGTAAAAAACTGTGCAAACAATTCGCAATCTTTTTTTAAGGTCTAAATCCAAAAAGTTACATTTTTTTTTTTACGTAGGCATCTAGGTGAAATTCCTAGTTCTAAATATTTTTGCAAAAAGGATAGGTCCCACAATTGTGTGTTTTCATATTCCCTGGCATGTTGTAACATGGAAAGCTTTTTTTATGCTTAGTGATTCTTCTTTTTTTTAAAACAACTTGTACTATAGGAGTTAATAATTGCTTTCCTTCAGAGGGGAATGTCAGTGATACGTCTAATACATTTAGTATCCCCGCCCTCCCTTGCTAATTTACACTTCCTTTTCCTGTTAAATATTCCTGAGTGGTCCATCCCGACACATGACTTGACAAGTCGCAGGCGTGCGAAACATGTCATAGTGACTGGACCGCTTTCAAATGCTTGCTCTCCAATACACCTTCCTCCCAGCGGTCACAGCGTTGCCGAGCTGGCGCTGCAATTGATGTCATCGCTAGACCCCCACCACAAGATGTAGGTTCCCCTTGGACCTCCCATTGCAGTCTCCCTGGGCTATACACCTATCCAGTGCTGCACTTCACAATCTACATCTCCAGCTCCAACTCCCACACCAGCCTCCAGGGAGAGCCTAGTGCATACAGCAACACTGGAGTCTGCCACAGCCGAGGACACATCACTGACATCTCCATCTGCTGGCAAGTAGTCTGTTTCTCAGCCGCTAATAATTGTCACTTTTAAGTGGAGGATTTGGGTTGCACAGCATTTTTATGAATTTATATGTCCAATAAACGTGCTTTTTATTTTGGAACTCTGTGGAGACTTGTGTATTACTTAAGCTGTATGGCTACAATCAATTGGTCATTCAGCCAGATCCTAAGCGCTTTCAGGAAACATTGCTGCTTCTTTTATATTACTCCTCCCCAGGAGTCTTTTTCTCTAGCAGCTATGGACTCTGGTTTTTGGTATTTTTAGATCTGTCCTCTTTCTCAAACCGGTGCCTGGACTTCTTGCTGCTTTAAAACAATGTTTAGGATACTCCTGTCAGTGTTTTTTTAAGGAAGTACAATTGCTTAATAGGATTTCCTTTTTTAATTTAAAAGTCAATTCAATTCTTTCACAGTGCTTAGTCTCCAGCTGCCCCTTTTTGTGTTTAAGTATGCATATTCTATATTCGCTGTCCTGGCTTTTTTTTTCAGTGAGGATTTCTTTATTATTACACATGACATAAGTAACAAATACAATGGAACAACAGTAAAGACATTGCTATTTGCACAAAACCGTAACGATGATGCACTACAATTAGTGGGTGATCAAATCTGGGTTTATACTGGACAAATCAGCAGGCAACAGAAGGGGGGAAAGGGGAGTTCCAGCTCTTTAAACTATTTCTGCAATTGGTAATGTAGGTCTATTAATTGTAAATATATTTATTCTGTATAGGTATGAACTATGCTCGTGACCTCATGGTCGGACTATTCATCACAGTGACAAGCTGGATCTCGGCTCTAGTAACTGTTCTCATCATGGCAGTGCTGGTTACTTTGAGTGGCTGTGCCCTCTCATGGTATACACATTTTTATGTGTCTGTGGCTCTGTATGGTGCTGCTGGTCTAGCTAAGCTCCTATTAATGCACTCGCTGGCTAAACAATTCTATTTTGCAGTAAGTGTACTCATAATTTTTGTGTTTTGCTTCTCATAGTTTAGAGATTTCACACACAATTGAGGGAACTACAAAGAAAAAGCAATGCTTTTTAAAGTCTAACTAAAAGCAAAACTTTTTTTAGTGTTGGATAGAGGGGAGAGGGATTGGAACCCCTGTCAGGTTTTTATTGTTGTTGGTGCCCCCGTTAAGCAGATTCCCCCTCTCTATTTTTCCTGTTTACCATTGTCATTGAAAGTGAAGGTAACAGAAAATCCCAAATTTTGGGTTTCCCAGAAAAGTAATAGCGGGAAAATCTTCCAATGAAGACACTAGTTCTGGTAACCTGGGGGTCTACAAGGAATTATCTTAATTTGCAAAGTTGGAAACATGATATTGGGCACAACTTCTTATGGCCTCTTGATTGCCATGTAGAGGAGTGTATGTAGCAGAATTCCCTGTTCCCAGAAGGATTTGGCTTTACTGGATTAAAGCCAATAGACAATATTGACTGTCCACATTGCTTAACCAATGTGTTGTCTTTTTTTTTTTTTTTCCATGACATTGCAAAGATATTAAATGTACTAGCATATCATTGAATGTCTTTTTCTAAGAGCTTCCTGATATTGATGAAAGCACAGTGATCATAGAACTACAGTGGGTGATCAACATCCTTTAATGACCAAATGGTTTCTGCAGTGTCTAGCAAATATCAGTTCTATATTGTTTGAAGTGGCCTAAACCCTATCACTTTTCCTATTCAGAATCTGTTGAAAGTCCACCTCTCTACCTACCTATACTCCCTCCTTAACCGATATCTCCTGTCCGTGTGAACTACCTGGTGCTTCTGGGTAGGAGGAAGCAAGTTACTATTTTCAAGGGTACAGTGCTGCACTTCTCCTTTGTCCAAACCCTGTGTAAGGTCTACATTGGATTGTGTCAAGACTTAGTTTTGATCTCACCCCTTTTCTTACATCACTGGTTTTGGACCTGACCATTTCGCATCCTGGGAGGAGGTCACTTCCATTTACCCAGAACCACTCGCTATGGAGCCACAGGGGATTTTGGTACAGAGGGAGTATATGTTGTGTTCTAAGAGACCCTGTATGGGCAAAGGACAGTGTTTCTTTATTAAGTCAAAGCCATACATTTTTTTTTTTTTTTTTGCAAATTTTTTTTATTAAAGTTATGTAAAAATTACGGAAAGAAGAACCATCCAAACAAACAGTAAGTGCCGGTTCACACTGCAGTGGCACGACTTCGGGGGCGACCTGTGAAGTCGCGTGCACCGCGACTTCAGCGCGACTTGCACGGACTTCATATAATGAATGTCTATGCAAGTCGCTCCGAGGTCGCCCCGAAGTAGTACAGGACCCTTTTTCTAAGTCGGAGTGACTTGTGTCGCTCCTATTAGAACGGTTCCTGTAGCACTGCATGGACCGCGACTTGTCAGGCTGACAAGTCGCGGTAGTGTGAATGGACACTAAGAAATAAACGTAAACAACCCCGGAAATATAACAAAATAAAGGAATGACAGTGGCATGAAAATAGCATCATTACTTCATTGCTATCGTAAACTGATCTCCTTCTCATGCCAATTTCCTTAACAATATGGCAGAATATTTAGTATGTTGAATTGTGTGCGATTTGTCTCCCGTTTGAAGCACATCTGTATTTTCTTCTGCTCTCCAGAACACAAACAAGCAGTACCTTGGGGATCTCTTCTTTGATGTGTCCATGCTTTCATGGGGCATACCAATGATGATCCTTACTAATAAAGGACTATGCTCTGCTTATTTCTTCTCCATGTGGGTGATTTTTCCTTTGATCACAAAGGTGTTCCTTCGACAAGAATCTATTTATCAAGGTATGTTTTGTTTTGTTTTTTTTTTTTTTAAGGTATGATTACTGATACATGACAATGTAGCATTTACCTCAGGTATACCTTCTTTTTTGAATATATACAGTGCATCCAGAAAGTATTCACAGCACTTCATTTTTTCCACATTTTGTTATGTTATAGCTTTATTCCAAAATGGATTAAATTCATTATTTTCCTCAAAATTCTACAAACTATACACCTTAATGACAACGTGAAGGAAGTTTGTTTGAAATCTTTCCAAATTTATAAAAAATAAAAACGAAAAACACACGTACATAAGTATTCACAGCCTTTGCCATGACACTCAAAATTGAGCTCAGGTGCTTCCTTTTTCCACTGAAGGTTGATCTTCCAACAGGACAACGACCCTTAGCACACAGCCAAGATAACAAAGGAGTGGCCACTGGACAACTTTGTGAATGTCCTTGAGTGGCCCAGACTTGAACCCCATTGAACATCTCTAGAGAGATCTGAAAATGGCTGTGCAGACGCTCCCCATCCAACCTTATGGAGCTTGAGAGGTCCTGCTAAGAAGAATGGGAGAAACTGCCCAAAAATAGGTGTGCCAAGCTTGCAGCATCATACTCAAAAAGACTTGAGGCTGTAATTGGTGCCAAAGGTGCTTCAACAAAGTATTGAGCAAAGGCTGTGAATATTTATGTAGATTTTAATTCGATTTATTGATTTTTTTAATTAAGGGGTATTATTTGTAGAATTTTGAGGAAAATAATGAATTGAATCCATTTTGGAATAAGGCGGTAAAATAACAAAATGTGGAAGAAGTGAAGCACTGTAAATACTTTCCGATATTTCTGTCATGTAGACAGTTGTCCTAATAATTAAATGTCTTGTAGTCTGAAGGCAACACAAGCAGTTGTATGAGAATTGAATACTGTTGCTGCCATCTTGAACTGAACTGCTTCATAATCATTGATGTATGCATACTTTGAAGTCCTAAAGGCAAAACTTTTTTTAACTTTTGGATAGAGATAGTAAGAGCTATAACCTTTTTGTCATTTCTTTTTTTTTTTTGTCATCTGTCTTCCATTGGGGAGAGCCTCCACAAATGTTTATCAACATTGTTAAGGCTGCTAGATAACTATAAACATAATGTTTTACAATGTATAATTTTCTTTCTTTAAGCCCCCGTTCACATGCAAGCGATCCGACTTCGGGTGGCGACCTCCGAGGTCGCGGTGCGAGCAGCGCGCTGCGACCTCGGAGCGGCCGCCACGGACTTCATAACATTGAAGTCTATGGTGGTCGCCTCCTGGTATCCCCAAAGAAGCTCCGGACCCTTTTTCTAAGTCGGAGCGACTTGTGTCGCTCCTATTAGAACGGGTCCGCAGCTTCCCTATGGGAGGCGACCTGTGAGGCGACCAGGTCGCCTTAGTGTGAACGGGGGCTTAGATCAAAGGAATGAAATTACATCTGTAAAGGAGGGCAGTTTAACCTCCTAAAGATTAAGGGTCCTTTCACACGGGGCGGACCGTTTTTTGATCCGCTCCCTCCGGCACTTTTTTTTTTTTTTTTTTTACACGGACACGGATGACACTTGTGTCATCCGGTCCGTATGTCAGTTTATCATCCCATCCGTTTGTGGATGATAAACGTAGATAATGCATGTCAATGGGATTGCGGATGTCAGCAGGTGACACCGCTGACATCCGTTTTTGTGTCCGTTCCGTTTTTGTAAACGGAAGAAAAATAGGGTTCTCTTCCGTTCAAAGAAACTGAACTGATCGGAAAGGACACAAATCGGATGTCAGTGGATGGTCATCCACAATCCCATTGACATGCATTATGTCTGTTTTTCATCCGCAAAAAATGGGATGAAAAACGGACATACGGAGCACCCGTGTGAAAGGACCCTAAGCCTTTTTCTGACAACTGTTGCTTACAAGTTAAAAAGTTAAAATCAATATTTTTTGGTAGAAATGTACTTAGAACATACATACATACATACACACACATATATATATATATATATATATATTTAGCAGATATATATTTAGCAGAGACCCTAGAGAAAAAAATGGCGATCGTTGCTATCTTTTATGTCACACTGTATTTGCACAGAAGTCTTTCAAAAGCCGTTTTTTTGGAAAAAATAAACCTTTAATGAATTAAAAAAAAAAACACTAAACATTAAAGTTAGCCCAATTGTTTTGCATAATGTAAAAGATGTTACCCTGAGAATCGTGAGTGAATCGTGATCTTTATTCTAAGCATAAAAAAATGTGATTCTCATTTTATCCAAAATCGTGCAGCTCTACCATATGTCATAAAAATAAACAGTGTTTCCAAACATTTTTTTAATCAAGGCACCCTTTAACATTCTGCATAATCTCAAGGCACCCCATTCTAAAATGTAAAAAAAGAAACGAATTGTTTTTTAGGACACCAACCTTTAAGGTGATTTATTCTTCCAAAGCAAATCTGCTTTTGCACACTGGTACTAACTAATGACCCCATGCTGACAGAGTTGGGCAGGGGAGGGCCAAACAAGGATGCTGTGCATACGCCAGATGTCCTGCTCATCAACCAATGATGTAATTGGTTGTTGGGATGCTGGCAGCTAAAGGGTCGTAATGGTGCACAATGAAAACTTGTGGCTTTGTGTAACTAAAAGGCAGGCTTTATCCATCCGCTGTCTTGTATACAATTTTTGGGCAATGTTTAGTCATTTTGCCAAAGCATCAATGAAAAAACCTGAAAGCACCTTGGTTAAAAAAAAAAAAAAAAAAAAAAAAGCAACTGTAAAATATTCACTAGAACAGTGATGGCGAACCTTGGCACCCCAGATGTTTTGGAACTACATCATGGGAAATGTAGTTCCAAAACATCTGGAGTGCCAAGGTTCACCATCACTGCACAGGAGTGTGATGCAGAAATGCTATGCCCCCTAGAGGACTTGTGTAGAAACTTTCATTTTCTCTACAGTACATAGAACTCGGCTTAGGCCCTGTTCACACCTGAGCATTTTTTCAGCTCGTAAAACTCTTATCTCTGAAGTCTCAAAACGCTCAACAATCAAAATCCCATTCATTTCAAAGGCCCCTGTTCACATGTTAGCATTTTGTCGCCTAAAGCAAAATGCCTGAAGTTCAAAAAAAGTACATGAGCTTCTTTTTTGGCAGATTACAGGTGTTTTTGTTAGATGTCAATGCCTGCAAAAACGCCCAAAAAAGCCTGAAAACGATATGCTTACATTGAAAACATTGAGGTTTTCGATTTGCATATATTACACCTTCCAAATACCCAGTAATATTTTGCTGCTTCTTCTTCTTTTTTCCCCTCACAGGTTCATCCTATAAATACATTTCCATATACCTTTTGGGATTATTTTTCCCTTACTTACACACCATGTATCATGTGTGGGCAGCGTTTGAGATGTTCACACCTATCCTTGGACGCAGTGGAACAGAAATCCCACCTGATGTGGTGATGGCCGCTTTAATGGTTGTTAGTACAGCTGTTCTTTTATCTTACTTTGTAAGTATCCATATTAGTTACTTCCAAAACAGGGTGTATACTCCAGTAGTAGGATAAACTCTGCTGTCACTGTAGCATTCTGTAAGGTTTATAGCAGTACTGGCAATGCAATCTTTGAGATTTCTTTCACTCATACGTTTCATTCCTCGAGATAAACAACTTTTATTTCCAGTGTCATGTTTGGCCACACATTTAGAAGCATTCAATTAGCTGGGCTGACAACTGTGAGTAGTGGGGTTGGTAATGTAAATACTAACATGTCTTATTCTAAAAACACATGCAATTATCAGATTTCACACATTTTCCTGTAAAGGAATCAGTCAGTGCTTACTATATGAACTATTATGTCAAGCTTATTCAGTAAAAGTCTTGCTCATAATAGCCTGCTGTGTTTGTAAGCCACACTTCAGTAACGTGGGCCGGTCTAATCTCTGCATACATCATTAATTTAGTTTGTTTATAAACCTGTAGGACTCAACCATTCAGCACAAATAAATGTGGTTATAAGCACACTTCACCCAGTTCTGATATACATACAGATATGTCATCCACAGGAATTCTCTTTTTTATGGCATACGTGGAACTAAGATGCCAGATTACCTAGCCTATGTAGATGCACTTTAGCCACATCATGATAAGAAATCTTCTGGAGATAAATACCTGCAGTTTTTTCAGTAAACCAGAAAAAAAAAAAAATTGTAGTATCGCTGAGTAAGATTATTTCATGGTGTGTCTCTCCCATTTAGTATTTAGTAAACCCGGCAGGTTTGTACTTTTGTTAAAAGTAGTTAGTAAACATATATACATGATTTACTTTACATTTTCCTCCTTGTTTTAGATCAAGTTTATTTATCTAGTCAAGAGCATCAAAAAGTTAATGATGTGTTTGGCATTTGTGTCTGGTGTGACGTTCGTCCTTGTCTGTAGTGGCCTGTTCTTTCCATATAGTGGCAGTATGGATAGCCCCAAGCCAAAGAGGGTCTTCCTACAGGTAATCCTTTTCTACTGTATATTGTATGCACTGCAGAGATTCTCCCTTGCAGTGTGTGCCCTGTTGTCAGTGGAAAATCCAATAGATACATTTATTCTATAGCTGACTGCTGTGTGCTAGACTTTCTTTATTTTATTTATATTTTATTTGCCTGTTGTTGTTTTTTTTTTTTTTATTTTTTTTATTTGTGTCTCTGTATAACAGTGTTTTTGAAAAGAAACAAAATGGCCAATGCTGATCGTTTTCAAAAAACGGCCATGCTTTTTCTCTATATTGCATTATCCTGTTTTTGTTTATCAGCTGTGCATGTGGCAGCACATCCACATTCAACCCTATCCATTGCTTAAAGTGTATGTAACCCTTATCAAGTTCAGATATACCTGTTGATTTAGCCAGAAATGCTGTGAATTGGTAACTTCTTGTGCTGTCTGCCTGTGTACAAGTTGCGGCTATGAAAGAGAAGGGGAGGAGATGAAAGGGGTGTCTGTGCTTTTTTATTTTTATTTTTTTACATGTGTTTTTATTTGAAGAACACTTCAATGGTTCAGTAGAATGCGGCTTGCACACCTGAGAACACAATGCCCAAACAACGATCCACATCCTCAGAGAAATGAGTTAGAACAGATGTGACCTTAAATGACAAGTTTTATAGCAGACCACATAACAAGCAATCGTTATTTATGGAGCAATAGTCTTTTGGATCCCTTGCCACAAGGAATGTATTGACTGAGAAGCATTTGCTTTGGGGGCGAGAAACTAGAATCCAGGTTTTGGTAACTTATCAAAAAAGATATTCATAGTCCAGGAAAAGAGTAGAATGAAGACGATTGGAAAACTTAAGGAAGGAAAGGGCTTTGTGTTGGAGTGCATTTTAGAGAAGGTGGAGAAACAATAAGAAAAATAAAGTAGGAGGATGGGAGAGAGTAGAACAATGAAATGGTGTCATTCTGGACATCATCCTGTAGGGAAGCTTCAAATATGAGTATCAAAGCTGATTCAAGGATCCCACACTCACTCATACGTTTTTAATGGTGGTATTCTGGATGTGAGGGTTTTTATAAGTTTTACCTCTCAAAAACGAGAATACAGGTCAAGTGTGGGCAGCCCATGCGACTCCGCAAGTGAGAGGCAGCTCAACATCTTGTGACCAATAATACGTTCCTCAGCAACCTTCTAGCATTTTTGGACACCTAGGCGGGTGGGAAACCCATTGGGTACTGTATCTGGCTGGGTTAAGTTTGAGTTGCATTTATAAGAAAGTGTAGATGGGAGTTTCTACTTCCTGCCAAAAGGAGTGTATCTTGGGGCAATTCCAATATATGTGGAACAATGTTTTTTAATAGTCCAGACACCTTCAACAGCAGTCTGAAATGTTAGAGTCAAGGGTATGGAGAAATGCAGTGATGTGGTAGCAATGATAAAAGATTTTTAACTGGTTCACTTTATAGACTGTGTGCAGCCTCCCAAGTTTTGCCCAATCCTTTGTTGTAAACTCTATTTCTCTGTCGCTCATTGACAAACGTAGTCCTCGGTGATTCAACACCCTCGGGTTATGCTGCCCTCCACAGGAGTAGGACTAGACAGGAAAGAAAATACTCTGGCCACACCCTAGGGGCAGTCCCCGAGGGTATATCCTCTCTCTCTCTGCTACAGCAAATCAGTTTTTTTCTGTCTAGTCAGGAGTAAGGACCTAGATACCTTGCTGGGATCTTCGGTCCTGGCAGGATTTTTTTCTTAGAAAGATTTTTTTTTTTTTTTTAGACAGATTTTTTTCTCCAGTGTTCCTGTGAGATCTTCAAGCAAGAAAGCTGAACTGGGCGACGGGCTGGATGTTGAGATCCAGTGGTCACCCCAGTTCAGCCTGCGAGCGCGTGCAGGCCATAGTCCGCGCTGGGTCGGCCGCGACATAGTTCCATGGACGGGGACTGACCCTGCGAGTTAAACGTCTCGCTGAAACGCCAAAGACCATGAGTCACGGCGTCCGTATTGGTCGACAGCCCTCCCACCCCGGTGGAGAGGGGTACTGTCAGGAGTTGGCGCCCGCCTGGTTCCGGTATGGTGAGTAGTATGTTCCCCCCTTTCCCCTGACGGGTCTTGTGGTGAACGCGGGCCCCTCTCTGAAATGGTAAGGATGGGTTCCCCTCTATCCTATAACATGGCACAGATTCTCCTATTTGAGTGTGATTTTTGTGTACAAAAAGCCAGGAGGCTTGGTTTGGGAGCTGACAATCTAATTGCAAGTATGTTTAAATGATTGTAATCAGTGGCAGTACTAGAATCTTACTGTGATAGATATGGTATCCTACCTGTCAGAAGCCACAGGACATGTATACTGCTTTCCAGGTCATTCCTCCAGCAAAAGCATGCCTCCCGACGGCCACGCGGTCCGCCAGGGTCCGGTACCGCCGGCCACGCAGATCACCATGTAGAGAGAGGTTTATTGATGCCGAGATACTCTGCAGTCACGCCGCTATCCTGTAAAAGGCCGCCGCCATTGTTTGGTAGATCGCACGAGGCCGCCATTTTGGCGTAGCCTCGTGTCTCCAGCATGGGGGCGGCCATGTTTGAGGTGACTCAAACACCTCGTGGAGCTAGGGGAGGCGCCGGAAGGCGTACAGAGGGGCGGAGCCGCCTCCTTTCTTCCCGGGCAGCCAGCCAAGAGACTTCCTGTCTGTTCTAGACAGTGCTGAGACAAGTTGCAGTAAACTCTGAGCATCAAGTGGTGAGCCTAGGGGTCTATCTCTCTC
Source organism: Pelophylax lessonae (assembly GCF_965119305.1). NCBI lineage: Eukaryota > Metazoa > Chordata > Amphibia > Anura > Ranidae > Pelophylax > Pelophylax lessonae. Next base: position 380,929,325 of record NC_138768.1, on the reverse strand, counting down.
TCTCTTGCTCGATAGGGGTCCCTAAGCAGGTAACATTGAGGGGCTTTGTGGCGCTGGGGGTCTGAGAAAAAAAAAAAAAAAAAGTTTATTTTTTTTTTTGGATTGATTGTTTTCCGGGTAGTAACTGGAATTATCATGGACCCTGCCACACAGGTAACCCCACCTGTTTCCCTCGAGGGGGCTGCGGGACCCGCCGGTGCACAGAGTATAGATGCATTTACAGCAGTTTTGGAGTCTTTGGTGGCTCGGGTGGAGACGGCCTGTCAGGAACGGGGGTCAAGAAAGCTACCCCCGCCTACCCCTATATCATCTGAGACTTCAGACTCAGATTCTGAGATGGTCATTGCAGCTGCAGGTCCCTCTGCAAGGGCTGTTGTCTCAGGTAAAGTTCCTTCAGACAGTGAGTAGGACGTTCATGCTTCCGCCATAATTCGGGAAGAAGCATTGGTGGACGCACTAGTTGTGGCGGTTCGGGAAACCTTAAGACTTGAGGTTTTACCGGCAGAGGCAACTGAAACAGAGCTTCCCTTTGGTACTAACAAACCCACCAAAACGGTGAAGGTTTTTCCTGTACCCAAGTGTTTTGGTAATAAAATTAAAGAAGAATGGGAGCATTCTAAACGTACCTTTACTATTTCCAAGCGTATTGCTAGACGCTATCCGTTTCAGGAATCCCTCATTAAGAAATGGACGGTACCACCAGTGGTGGATCCACCTATTTCCAGACTGAATAAAGCCACGGTTATTCCAGTGGAGGACACTTCGTCCTTTAAGGACCCGGTGGATCGGAAGGTAGAAGCGGAGTACCGCACTATCTTTTCCCTGATAGGGTCAGCCTTTAGACCAGTAATTGTCATTGGTCTAGTTTCCCAGACACTAACGGAATGGGCGAGATTAGTGCGCCAGGACCTGAAGGGGAAAGATATCCCCCAGGGAACATCTGAATTGATGGAACAGATCATACAAGGACTACAGTTCGTCTGTGACGCAGCCTTGGATGCTACCCCCCTATTAGGGCATGCATCTATGTCAGCGGTAATCCTCAGACGTGTGCTGTGGTTAAAATGCTGGTCAGCAGACCTAGGTTCCAAAAAGACCTTGACGAATCTCCCCTTTCAGGGGAATCGCCTATTTGGGGCCACCCTAGATGAGATCATTAAGGATGCCACTGGGGGCAAGAGCACTTTCTTGCCACAGGCTGCTAAAGCTAAAGGACCACGTAACAAGCGGGGACCTTTCTTTACCGCCCATAAAGGGTTTGTGCGCCTGACTGCTGCAAGCGGGAAGGGCAAGGCTCCTCCAGGAGGGTTCAGGAAGGGCTGGTCGGACAAACAAAAGACCGACTCAGCCAAACCTGAAGCAAAGGATTACACAGCCTGAAGGTGCGCCCCCACCCGGCTTGAGGGTGGGGGGACGTTTTCACCGGTATTCAGGGCATTAGATCGAGCATCGACCACTGCTACCGGTGCGATTCTTCCCTTCCAACATTTAAGTACTACAGGGAGCGGTAGTTACAGTTCCCTGAACAGATCTTTTTCTTTACCTTTTCCAAAGATTAGTCTCAGTTCCCCACAAGAATCGGATCTGGTTGAACAGACAGACCAAGAAGCCTCTAGCCGGGTGACTTCGGTCCCTGAGATTCAACCAGGAGAGATCACCACTCCTGATAGGAATCAGGTGTCTGGTCTGATAAATGTGTGGGAACGGAGAACGATCAGACTTTGTCGGATGGTTGGGGCCAGATAGCTCTAGGGCCGCCTGGTTCAGATCCAGTCAGCGCCAGTGGTCCTAGAAATTCTAGGCTGGCCTCGTCAAGCCGATCTACCCGACTTGGACATGCGAGTCGCGGACGTTCCTTGGGAACTTCGTCTCAGGGAGTGTCTGCGGTCTCAAGGACCAATCTTCCATCGTGCTTTACAGTCGCTGGTTTTAATGGCCTGGCCATTGAGACCCAGGTACTGAAGGACAGAGGGTTGTCAGCTTCAGTTATTCCTACCCTTATTAAAGCAAGGAAAGCGACTTCCAGCAAGGTCTATTATCGCACATGGAAGACTTATATCGCGTGGTGCGAATCTTTAGGAATTCCTCCACGTACCTATTCGGTGACCAGAATATTGGCCTTTCTGCAAAAAGGAGTTGAGCAGAAACTAGCCTTGAGCACCATCAAGGGTCCAGTTTCAGCATTAGCGATCTTCTTTCAGAAACCTTTAGCTACTAAGTCCTTGGTGCGGAATTTCATCCAGGGGGTGCGGCACCTGGCTCCACCAGTCCGCGCGCCCTTACCGCCCTGGGATCTTAATTTGGTTTTGTCGGTTCTACAGAAACCTCCCTTTGAAAACATCAGGGAGATTCCCTTGCTTACTTTATCCCAGAAGGTAGCCTTCTTGGTGGCTATCACGTCTGCACGCAGGGTGTCAGAACTGGCTGCATTATCATGCCAGTCCCCATACTTAGTAATTCATAGGGATAAGGTAGTGCTTCATCCTAAGCCATCCTTTCTTCCAAAGGTGGTTTCAGATTTTCATCTGAATGAAGATATTGTACTACCTTCCTTGTGTCCTCAGCCCAATCATCATCGGGAACATGCGTTGCATTCCTTGGATGTGGTTCGGGCAATCAGGGTATACCTGAAGGCGACGGAATCGTTGCGTAAGACGGATTCACTTTTTGTGATCCCGGATGGCCCCAGAAAGGGGTTGCCTGCATCTGCTGCGACTATCTCCAAATGGATCAGACAGACGGTGGTACAGGCTTATTCTATTAAGGGTCGGAATCCTCCGTTCCCTGTCAGGGCGCACTCCACTCGAGCGCTCAGTACTTCCTGGGCCTTCCGCCATCAGGCGTCAGTAGTCCAGGTATGTAAGGCGGCCACCTGGTCGTCGGTACATACCTTCACAAAATTTTATAAGATTGATGTGATGGCATCGGCGGATGCCTCATTTGGCCGCAAGGTTTTGCAGGCCGCAATTTGAGGAGACCGGTGGTCTACCTCGAGGGTTTTTTTTCTGTTGAAAAATTTCTGTTGAGTCTCATCACTGAGGATGAGCATTGTAAACTTCTAGTTGGCACCGGTTGGGCCTTCTAGATTGGATTTGATTTCCATTTTCCCACCCCTCATTTGTGGTACTGCTTTGGGACGTCCCGAGGGTGTTGAATCACCGAGGACTACGTCTGTCAATGAGCGACAGAGAAAAATGGATTTTTGTAAAATCTTACCGTAAAATCCTTTTCTCTTAGCTCATTGACAGACGTAGTACCCGCCCCTCTGTTTTTGAGTTGGGTTGGGTTAAATTCTCTAAACACTGCTTTGTGACATAACTGATTTGCTGTAGCAGAGAGAGAGAGAGAGGATATACCCTCGGGGACTGCCCCTAGGGTGTGGCCAGAGTATTTTCTTTCCTGTCTAGTCCTACTCCTGTGGAGGGCAGCATAACCCAAGGGTGTTGAATCACCGAGGACTACGTCTGTCAATGAGCTAAGAGAAAAGGATTTTACGGTAAGATTTTGCAAAAATCAGTTTTTATGATTCATTCCTTTTTTGTTGTATAGTACGCTATAGGTGCTTCAGGGATTGGAGCCATCAAAAGTTTGTAAACCAGTCCTCTGCATGTTGCAGTGCAAAGCTTTTCAAAGGGTGAGGGGAAAGAGGAGGTCATGCTAGCTGCAATAGCTTGCACAAAATATTTTATTTGAAGGTAACTAAAAAGTGATCTAGATAGTAGCTCAAGCCACTTTTGTAGAGTAGCAAAAGGAAGACTAATTTGTGATCCATACATCTAAGGTTTTGTCAATTTGCATGAGAGATTTAGGTTTCCATGTTGATACTATGTCCAGTATAGCGGAAGTATAGAGAAAAGAGACCAGAGAACATGTTGGAGATGTTAAATGTGAATTAGAATTCGGCCCGGCCAAAAAAAGTGCCGCAACGTAGGAGTTGCTTGATTTAATGGAAAAGACTTGGGTAATTGGCCTCATACAAAGTTTGAGGGGTAGGTGTCAAATTGATGCCTAGATATTCCAAGAATTCCAGGAGCACTGATTGGAGGAGCAAAGTGTTTCAAGAGTCTGGGAGCTTAGGCAGTGCTACTGATTTGCAAAAAGTGGGTGCGCTGATAGGAGTGAAGCTGCTACCTGAACTGTACCTAGTGAAATTGATGTTGAATAAATAGGTGCGCTAAACAATATAAATGAATTGCCAAAGTGACACATGTGCACAATGTAAACAATAAATGAACATATACAAATGACAATATATCAAGGTGATGGTGATTCAGTGAAACTACAAAACTCAAATGAGTGCAACAACTGATAAGAGTCCACAAAGTCCAAAAATCTTCACCAAGTGATATATCATGAAATTGTGAGGGAACTTGAAGTGATATTTCCAATGCTGTGAAGTAAAGATTCCCACCACCGACAGGCTTTCCTCCTTACCAGATAGGATAAGGTTAGGCGCAGAGTAAAACTCTAATCAATCGGTTGGAAAGGAGGAAACTTCCACTGCAATTCCACCCTGTGGTACGATGCAAAATAGCCTCTTACCGGATGGCATGTATATCAAAGCACAGGAGATTCTCCTATGTGGATGTCCCTTCTGTTGATCGGATACCAATACTCTCCTCCGCTACCAATGTACGTCCGTATTCTTAGAGACCAGAGAACATGTTGGAGATGTTAAATGTGAATTAGAATTCGGCCCGGCCAAAAAAAGTGCCGCAACGTAGGAGTTGCTTGATTTAATGGTAAAAAACTTGGGTAATTGGCCTCATACAAAGTTTGAGGGGTAGGTGTCAAATTGATGCCTAGATATTCCAAGAATTCCAGGAGCACTGATTGGAGGAGCAAAGTGTTTCAAGAGTCTGGGAGCTTAGGCAGTGCTACTGATTTAGAGTCATGAAACTTGTAGCCTGATAAGGACAAAAAAATCTTTAAAACAAGCATGTAAGCTCAGGACATAGGTAGAGGTTGTGGTAGTCTGTGATCCATCAGAAATGAAGGAGGCAAGGGCTTGACAACACATGTTCATATAAAAGCAGCGCTCAAAGTGACAGTAATCCAGAAGTATTCCTCCCGTGAGACAAAGTAGATTTTGTAAAAAAAAGTCCAGTAGATCCACCACCAAAAGAAACCACATAGACAGCCTCTTACCCAGATGTAAATGGGTAACTTTGCCTCCAACATAGCATAAACCAGATTATTCAGTCGGTGGATCTCACAGATCTCAGCCTCATCAGCCCAAAACCTCATAACATGCTCCAGAAAGAAGTAAAGAGCTATCATTGCGCAGACGTACTTAAAATTGTTTATTAAAACCTCAAAAAGCTGCGCACAAGATACTCACTCACATTTTCTTAAAGCAGACAGAGCATGATAACATGGTATAGATGTGGTGTGGAGTTGTTTCCAACCAGGAAAATGGCTGACAACACATGCTTAAGATTTCAGAGCTGTGTTTTTATGTCGGAGTGGAAGGTAGGGCATTCTATATTTCTGGCACATCAACAGTTATTTTTCTGTATATGCGGAAGGGGTAAAACATAAGGGCAAATGTATTCCACAGGTGTACTCTGTGTGTGTGTGTTGTGTGTTTTTTTTTTTTTTTTTGTCAGAATTCCTGACATGTTCCTTTCTCTCTACTGTTAAGCATACAACGCGGACCTTTCACAATTTGAATGGGGAGGTGGTAAAGACAGATTCTGGTATATGGATAAATGGCTTTGATTACAGTGGATTATTTCATGTCACTCCTCATATACCTGAATTAAATGACACAGTCAGAGCCCCGTGTGAGGATGCTCCATTCTGCGGATACCCCTGGTTTTTTCCTGTTCATTTTTTGCTCAGGTTAGTGGTCACGCCATAGCATATATATTCTTGTCATCTGCATGACTGTCTAAGCTGTAAAAGAATACCAGTATAATAAACATCAATTATGGAACAAATTAAACCTGATACTTGCCATACACACGGCAGCTTAAGTGATTAAACTTCCGAACTTAAATTTGTTACAAATGCAAAACAATTGAAGATGATGGTTTCTATCAATGCAAGGATTGTAATTACTTTGAAATCAGCAGAAAAATATAAATTACTGAATTTTGATGGCCAATCGAACTCTTGGGTGGTAGAAGGCTTTGTTTTTGGAAATTACTGATGTTTGTGATTTCTGTTGGCTTGCAGTGGTTGAAATTTTCTGAACATCAGCACTGTATGGCTATCCTAATAGTTGACTCTTTCTATTGTATGAAGGTAATGTGTACACCGCTCCAGGTGAGCAAATAAACATTAATCCAATGTGGGTGTCCGCCCAGGCTTGCCACCGTAACTTCACAGGAAAGAGGAAAAGAATAGCCGCACACATCCATGGAGCTGAAACAAATTAAGTCCTTTATTGTCACCTTGCCAGGCTGACCGCACGGGATAGAAACATGGATGCGTTTCACACAGACATAACGTGCTTACTCAGAACTGGTTATGAGTAGGCACGTTATGTCCTTGTGAAACGCGTCAACGTTTTTATCCTGTTCTGTCAGTCTGGGCTGGTGACAATAACTTTTCCTCTTTCCTGACTTTTCTATTGCTAGGACTGTTGCGATCCAGTGGTGCTTGGAAAATTGCAATTACTATTTTTTTTTTTTTTTTTTATATAGGGAGATCAGGAAGATCTTGATGGCTGCACTCCACCAATCCCACTTTATTCGGTATATACATTAAAACCAAATGACAGATGGAACAAGTACAGTGGGGGGCAGATGGGTAGACACGTTTTGCGCTAAAGTTAGTACATGGGGTAATGGATAAGTGCTGACTTTAGCGCAAAATGTGTCTATCTGCTTGTCCCCCACTTTATTTGTTCCATCTGTCAATTAGTTTTAATGTTTTTACCGAATAAAGTGGGTTGGAGTGCAGCCGTCTGGATCTTCTTTGTCTTCCATTGTGCAGCACGCGAGCGCAGCTGGCACCTGACTTGAGGAGTTGTGAAGGGATTGTTAGAGGCTACTGACCTGGAGCAGAGATGAAGTGTTGACTATTTTTTATAGTTTATCGAAGGTGCTTGCAAAGATTCAGCATTGGTACTATGTATAATTATATAAATAAATTGCAGCGCTAAAGATGATAAAGTGCACTTGTGCCAAATAGTAAATGAATAGTCCACAAACACTAAAATAAAAGTAAATTTCAGAAATCGGTCTGCTGTAGTTTAAAATTATAATATTAAAAACAGTCCCATTCAAGTGTGCATGAGATTGCTTCAACCAAAATGAGTCTAAACTGTGTAAAATATTGATGTGTGATCCTCCACCAAAGGTAAGACTGCACTCTCACTGCATAGGTATGCTGCTACTGAATGGAGCAGCTAATAAAGCTCAGTTAGTCAGTAATCACTGGATCCATCCTTACAATAGGTCTGGCAAGATGAAAAGCTTCTTCTGTCCTTGGGGCAGCATATGTACTATGACACCAATAGCCAAAATATATTAAAGCCTTATACTGTAGTATTTGAGTATATGGGTAGAGTGCTAAATCGCTAATAAAAACGAACATATAAACATGATAAAGCCGCATAAAGTGAGGGGTTTCTATTCACTACCAAAAATTAAAAAAATCTATATAATCAGCAGCTGCTTACATCAAATAAATGTGCCCCCACATTATAACAAGTCTGTGTTGGGGAGGTAACTTGGAGATAGATTAGCAAGGAACTGGTCTATTCACAGCACAGCTCTGCCTGTTTCTTCCTTCCTCTGCCTATGTGGAGGAGGGGTGTGTGCCTTTCCTCCAATCAGCTCAACCAGTGTATGCCTGGACTCCCCTCCCACTGCTAAAACAGGAAGAAAAATTTCTAACACAATGTGCACTTTCTAAAGAATCTACACTGCTCAAAAAAATTTAAGGATCACTTTGGAGAAACATCAGATCTCAATGGGGAAAAATATCATGCTGGAAATCTATACTGATATGGACTGGGTATTGTGTTAGGAGCGAAAGGATGCCACATCATTTGATGGAATTGAAAATTATTAACCAAATTCAAAGAGACCCCGAAAATCAAAGTGAAGAAATGATGCAGCAGGCTAGTCTATTTTCCTGAAATTCCATTGCAGCAACTCAAAATGGTACTCATTAGTGTGTATGGCCCCCAGATGCTTGTATGAATGCCTGACAATGTTGGGGCATGATCCTAATGAGATGACAGGTGGTGTCCTGTGGTTTCCTCACAGATCTGGACCAGGGCATCACTGAGCTCCTGAACAGACTGAGCTGAGGTGCAACCTGGCAGCATCAGATGGACCGAAACATAATGTCCCAGAGGTGTTCTATTGGTTTTAGGTCGGGCAAACTTGGGGGGCCATTCAATGGTATCAATTCCTTTTATCCTCCAGGAACTGGCTGCATACTCTCGCCACATGAGGCCAGGCATTGTCATGCACCAGGAGGAACCCAGGACCCACTGCACCAGCGCAGGGTCTGACTGAGTCCAAGGATTTCATCCCGATACTTAATGGCAGTCGGGGTGCCATTGTCTAGCCTGTAGAGGTCTGTGTCCCTCCATGGATTTGACTCCCCAGGTCATCACTGACCTAGGACCAAACAGGTCATGCTGAACCATGTTACAGGCAGCATAACATTCTCCATGGCTTCTACAGACCCTTTCACGTCTGTCCACATGGGCTCAGGGTGAACCAGCTCTCATCTGTGAAAAGTACAGGGCTCCAGTGGAGGAGCTGCCAATTTTGGTATTCCGTGGAAAATGCTAATCGAGCTCCACAGTGTCTGGCAGTGAGCACAGGGCCCTCTACGAGGACGTCAGGCCCTCAGGCCACCCTCATGAAGTCAGTTTCTGATTGTTTGGTCAGAGACATTAACACCAGTGTCCTGCTGGAGGTCATTTTGTAGCAGAGGCGTAACTAGAACCTTCAGGGCCCCGGTGCAAGAAACCATGAAGAGCCCCCCTGGCCGGGGCCCTTCCCTTCAAGCCTGGGGATATTCCACTGATCCTGGGGCCCTTTTACTCTCATTGCAATGCTCTTTATTACGGTCCTGCAGCAGGACCCTTCACAAGTTCTGCAGCGGGCCCCCTTCCTGCCATCTTGGGGTCTCCCTTTGGTGGAATGCCAGGGCCCAGCTGCAAGTGTGACTTTTGCGATCCTGGAAGTTAACCCACTGGTGTGAGTAGTTTTTTTATTTTTTGTAATTTAATTGTATTCTTTTTTTTATCATTTTTATTTTCTTTCTTTTTTTTGCAATGTCACGGACTATGACTGTCCATTCAGAAAAGGAAGGAGCTGGTAAATTACATATTTCTCTATCGTCCATTGACCGAAGCAGCAGCTATGCTTCTTGACCATTCGGGTTATGCGCCATCTACAGGAGTAGTACTAGGCACTGAAAAAAATGTACTGACGCCTACAGGGGCTGTCCTTTCTGGCATAACCCCACACACACTCTGCCACAAGCCAGTTTCTTGCTGCCTAGTGAAGTAGGACCTAGGTTTCCTGCTGGGACTTCGTCTCAGTTTTTTTATTCTTTTATGAATATTTCTGTTTTCTCTTTTTACTCACTATCGCTAGCTCAGGGGGATCCCCCTGGTGAACTACAAGTGACAGCCGGCTGAGGTTTCGCACTAGATAATATAGATCCTTATTGTCTCCCAGCCTGACCAACGAACGTGAGCAGGTTATGGTTCAACCGAGCCTCGCCATGACAGAGCCCCTGTGGCTGGGGACGAGCCTGCGAGTGGATGTCTCGTCGGCACGTATCGACCTGGAATGCCTTGAGTTGCAGTGTACCCCTCGGCTGACAGCACCCCCATTCTGGGTGGAATGTGGTCTGTCCAGAGCTGAGCCCACCCAGTCCATGGTATGGTAAGTAAACTGTGCCTCCAATGTCCCTAGCGGCCTCTGGGGGGGAGATGTGAAGCCACTCCGGGGGATAGTAGTACCCTGGTTTTCTAAAAGATCCCCCTGTCCTGTCAGGATTCTGGCCCTGCCCTCCTTGCTCCCCTTCTGGGGACGCTATATGAAGGCGCCTGGCGCCCTGGGGGGGGGGGGGGTGTACATTCCTTATCCTGCGGGGTCTTTTTGGTAGATCCCTGGTGTGGCCTCATGTCTGGGTCCTGACCGCATGGCAGCGTTTTCGGCCGCCGTCTTAAGTGTGGGCATCCGCTCCCTGTGTGTGAGGTGCAGCGGACATTTTCCCTGGGCTTCCTATTCTCTTGCATTGGCACCATTTTAGTGTAGTCTGGAGCTACACAGGCAGTTCGGCCTCTTGTGCTTGATGTAATTTCCTTACACTTCCGGTGCTAAGTTCTCCATGCTGCAGACGCTGCTGGTATCTCTCTGAGGTGGTACAGTATTAGGGAGCTTTTCGGGCATTCCCTGCGCACTCTGCTACCTGCCATTAGCCTAAAGGGTAACTCCGGTTATATTCCAATCGATCGGTGCGAATCGCGATCGCGATTTAAAGGGGCAGTACACTTTTTAAAACTAAAACATTGCAATGGAGTCCCAATCGGTTAATTCTCTATTTGACCCCCTCAGTGCACAGTCACTGATGTCTCTTTCTGCAGCATTGAAAAATCTGGCGTCAAAGGTGGACTTTGTAATGAAACAAGTCGCTAGCAAAAAACGTCCGCTGCCTTCTCTGTCGTCTGATTCAGAGCCAGATATGGTCACCACGGACATCCCCTTCCCTGAGGTATCCCTTTCCTCGCTATCAGATGGCGAGGAGGATAGGTCGTCCTCCGCTGCAGCACGAAAACACGCTATGGTGGAAACACTGACTTTATCAGTGAGGGAAATTTTAAAATTGACTGCTGAATCCACACAGTCAGAAACGCGGGTCGTTTTTGGCTCCCAGAAATCTGGTCAGGTGTTTCCTTGTCCCGAGGATTTTCATGATATTGTGAACGAGCAATGGTGGCGCTAGTGGTGCAGAATCGCTTTAAACGCTGTTATTCCTTTGCTGACTCGGTCTCGAACTGCTGGATGGTGCCACCTAGGGTGGATCACCCTTTTTCCAGGTTAAACAAATCTACTGTAGTACCCGTGGAAGTTTCCCCAGCGTTTATGGACCCGGTGGACAGACGGGTGGAATCCCTTTTGCGCCACTTACATGTTTTGGCGGGTTCGGTACTAAAATCGATTTTTGTGTCCATTCTGGTTTCACAGATGGTTAACGGAATCGGTTAAGGTTCTTAGTGGTAACTTGAACACTGAGATGGTTCCCCCGACCTTGATAGAGCTCACAGACCAGATGGCCCAGGCCCTGGTCCCTCTGGTAGTCACCTCTGGTAGTCAGAGTGTCAGTGGTGGGGATTGCCATATGCCGCATGGTGTGGCTGAAGGGCTGGTAGGCGGAACAGGCTTCTAAGAAGGCCTTAACAGATTTCCCTTTTCTGGGTGAACATCTGGTTGGGGACTCCTTGGATGAGTTGATTAAAGGGTTAATGGGGGTAAGAGTACTATTCTCCCCCAATCCTCCAAAAGCAAGGCACCACGTGGTAGACGGGGGCCCTCTTTCACAGCTCATAGGCAGTTTTTTCCTGCCTTAGGGGCACAAATAAAAGGCAAACCATTCAGTGCCTCCTGGAGGGAGCAAAACGGCTTGGTCGGGTAAGCCCAAGACTAGCCAGTGTGGTTCGGCAGGCAAATCCTCTTCTGCATGAAGGGGCGCCCTCACCCATTTCTGGGGTTGGGGTTACATCTGCGTTTCTTTCAGGAACCCTGGACATCCTTGATTTTAGGACAGATGGGTTCACAAACGGATTCGTACAAGATCGAATTTCAGTCTCGCCCAGCAGACAAATTCTTTCCCTCAAATCTCCGTCTGTCTCGTCTGTCTGCAGGACAAGGAGTGATTGTGCCGATTCCTCCGCAGGAACATTTTTGAGGTTTCTATTCAAACCTGTTCACGGTGCCCAGGAAAGAGGGCAAGGTGCATCCAATGTTGGACCTCAAGTCACTGAACCGCTTGTGCGGGTGCAGAAGTTGTGGAGGGAATCCATTCGGTCGGTAGTAGCGTCTTTAAATCAGGGGGATTTTCTAGCCTCGACATCAAAGATGCATACCTACATGTTCCTATATATGAGGGACATCAGAGGTATCTCCGTTTTGCAGTGGCGGAGGAGCACTTTCAATTTGTGGTGTTACCCTTTGGTCTCACCTACGCTCCCAGAGTCTTCACCAAGGTTTTGGCCCCGGTGATGGCATTGCTGCGCAAACGAGGGATTGCGATCGTAGGATACCTGGACGATCTTCTGCTGAGTGCACTCACCCAGCCTTGTTGGGCGACCTGGAAATCCACGGTTAAGACCCTTCAAGAATTCGGTGGACCATCAACTTCAAAAAAATCTGCACCGACCCCGTCAGTGCGACTGGATTACCTGGGACTGACTCTGGGCTCCTATTTGGCGAGGGTCTTTCTTCCCGGGGATAAACTTCAGAAGTTGCAGGGAGAACTCCGGTTGCTGATGGAAAACGAAAACAATCTCCTCTCTACGGACATGCATGAGAGCCTTAGGTCTGATGGTGTTGACCTTCCAGGCGGTCCAATTTGCTCAGTAGAAAGAGATTCTTGCCAAGTGGAACAAGGATCCACGGTCCTTTAGACAGTATATGTTTGAGCTGCCTCACAAGGTCAATGCTCTCTTGGTGGCTCCTGTCGCCCGCCCTGAGTCAAGACGAGTCCTTTCTACCGCTGTTGTGGATGGTGGTCACCACAGATGCCAGCCTGTCAGGCTGGGGTGGAGTGCTGGACAGTCTGTGCCCAGGGACTCTGGTCGACAGAGGAGTCTTCCTTACTGATCAATGTTCTAGAGCGATCAAGCTTTGCCTGCTCCAATGGATGAATCAGTTATGAGGTTCCCCGGTTCGGATCCAATCGGACAATGCCACAGCTGTGGCCTACATCAATCATCAAGGGGGCACCAAGAGTGCCCGGGCGGCCCAGGAGGTGGCCGAGATTTTGACATGGGCCGAGGAACATGTTCGGCTCTCTCCGCAGTTCACATTCCAGGAGTGGAAAATTGGCAGGCGGATTACCCGAGTTGTCAGGTTTTGGATCAAAGGGAATGGTCCCTTTTATCCTGAGGTATTTAGTCTCCCATGTGTCAGTTGGGGCACCCTGGAGGTCGCCCTGTTTGCGTCTCTTCTAAACCAGAAGGTGCAAAGGTTCTTGTCCAGGGTTCAGGACCCTCTGGCCGACGCCTCAGACGCATTGGTAGCTCCTTGGAGCCAGTATCGTCTGATTTTATGCCTTCCCTCCGATACAGCTGTTGTCAATGTTTCTCCACAGGCTGGTGGTGGAAAATGTTCCAGTGATTCTGGTGGCCTCAGACTGGCCTCGTCAGTCCTGGTATGCAGACCTGGTAAAGATGGTTGTCGATCCTCCCTGGCAGCTGCCTCTAAGGGAGGACCTGCTGTCCCAGGGGCCAGTCTTCCACCCTGCTTTACGGTCACTGGCTTTAACGGCATGGCTCTTGAAGGCCAGATGCTGAGAGACAGGTTTCTGAGTCTGTGATCCCTATCCTGTTGAGGGCTAGAAAGCGACTTTAAGGAAGGTTTATCATATGTGGAAGATGAATATTTCCTGGTGTGAATCGCAATCTTTGCACCCTCGCTTGTTTTCGGTTGCGAGGGTCTTAGTTTTCTTGCAGAAAGGAGTTGAGCAACGGCTAGCCTTGGGCACGATAGGGCCAGGTGTCGGCTTTGGCAATATATTTCCAACGTCCGTTGGCTGCAAATCCTTTGATCCACACCTTTGTTCAAGGGGTGCGTCATCTAGCTCCTCCGAGAAGATCCCCGTTGCCTCTGTGGGATCTGAGTTTTGGTTTCGTCCGTTCTTCTTCAAAAGCCTCCTTTTGAGAATATTAGAGACAGTTCTCTGCTTTCATTATCTCAGAAGGTTGTCTTTTTGGTGGATATTACTTCTGCCTGCAGAGTGTCTGAGTTGGTGGTGGACGTCCACAGAGATAGGGTGGTTCTCCGACCTAATCTGTCTTTTCTTCTTAAGGTGGTGTCTGATTTCCATTTAGATGAAGACATTATTTTGCCTTCGCTCTGTCCTAAGCCAAAGCATCCCAAGGAAATGTCATTGCATTCTCTGGATGTGGTTCGGGCGATCAGGATTTACCTGTCGGTCAAGGAGTCCTTTCGGAAATCAGATTCTCTTTTTGATCCTTACCGAGGGATCTCGTAAGGGTTTGGCTGCATCTGCTGCGACTATATCCAGATGATTAGGCAGACAGTTCAGGCCTATTCATTAAAGGGTTAGGTTCCTCCTTTCCCTGAGAGAGCGCATTCTACTAGGGCGCTGAGTGCCTCTTGGGCTTTTCCCCATCAGGCCTCTGTTACTCTGTCGTCCCTGCAAATGGAGCCACTACATCTTAGGGCAGGTAATCTGCAATATACAGATTTAGGTTTTATGTTTCACCCAGTTATCTAGCTACAGAAGTGCTCTATGAAGTAATTACTAATATCGTCTTGCATGCAGTCACATGCTTGATAGTCTTGTGTTTATTGCACGTTTTGATTGCGTTTTATGAGGTAGTGATATTTTACCCTGTATTTTGAAATGAAAGTCCTCATTATACATTCCTAGGAATTGTATTTTATTACAATAGGTTTTTTGCTAATTTTTCCATAATTTTTTTTTTTCTTTCTGTACACACAATGTAGAAAAGATTGCTGAGCTAAGGGGATGTCTCAGTACAATAAAGAAACTCAATCAAAATGCACAATAAAAAAGATTATCAAGCATGTGATCCCATGTGAGATAATATTTATAATTACTTCATAGAGCACTTCAGTAGCTCTGCCTACCTGTTCTATTAATTCAGTTATGGGACAGGTCCTCCTACATAGAGAACACAAGCAATGCTGCCTGCCTTTTGTGGGCACAGCCTTTTCCCTCTGCCTGCTTTATTTCCAGGCCTCTCCAGAGTTCAGTTCCTCTTTAAAATTATCCATGTATCGTTAGGGTTATAAGTGCAACAAATTGCAATAGAATGCACAGTAATGCACCAAATCACTGAGGACTTAAAATGATTGTAAAGTCTCGATGTTTATTTCATTAAAAAAAAAAAAATGTTATACTTACCTGCTCTGTGCAGTGGTTTTGCACAGGGCAGCCCACATCCTCCTCTTCTCGAGTCCCTCGCCGGTGCTCCTAGCCCCTCCCTTCTATTGAGTGCCCCCACAGCAAGCAGCTGGCTATGGGGGTACCTGAGCTGAGCCGCAGCTCTGTGTGTCCATTCAGACACGGAGCCGTGGTTCAGCCCCGCCCCCTCTCTCCTCATTGGCTAATTGATTTTGACAGCAACGGGAGCCAATGTTGCTGCTGCTGTGTCTCATCCAACCAGGGGGAGAGTCCTGCACATCGCTGGAGGAAGATTTGGCTCAGGTAGGTATTAGGGAGGCTCAGGGGGATGCTGCACACAAAGGGTTTTTTTTATATTCATGCATAGAATACATTAAGATAAAAAAAAATCTTCCACCTTTACAATAACTTTAATTGTGCTAGAATATTGTTTTTACAAGATTTCTTTATAGCCATGTGGCATAATAGTCGGATCGCTTCCTTTTTGTCATTGATGTTTTGATGGGCCCACAACGCAGGTAGAGCACTTGCAATTATGATTTGCCTATAATGTGTGTATTTTTTTTCCAAAAAATCTTCATAAACCTATTGAAACAGAATATTGTTTTAGATACACTATTATGCGAATGTTTGCTTCACTCAAGATGTACCTTTTTTATTTTTCTCAAACAGGAAAAACTGGTATCTCCCAACACCCCCTCCTCCTGTCTCTGAAAGCATGGAGTTTAAACTTGCGTCCAGGGAAGAAATGCCATGGGGTGCTACTCGAATGAACTTTGAGGTTAAAGGTTAGTTAATTTCTCCATTTATTTTTGTGTGGAGTGAATTATTTTTACCCTCTCCCAATCCCCCACAGAACGTTGTTCACAATGGTTTTGCTAAAAGGGATTACTGAGCTCTGTGGAGGAAATGCTTGCAAATAAAGCTGGCCATACATTATACAAATTTCTTATTCAATTTCCTTTAGATATAACTTCAATTATGTAATGCAAGGGCCTGCCTGTTTTGTATCCAAATTAAAGTGTTTAGGTTTGACCTCCCTCATATCCTATAGTTTTGGCAAATCTAAAGGAAAACTGTACAAGAAAATTGTATAATGTATGGCCAGCCTAAGTTATGTCCACTGTTAAATCTCTTTTTGTTAGTTGTTGGGAGACTTTTGTGTGCACTAAAAAGATACCATACTGGGTTTAACCACTTGAAGACCAAGCCTTTTCTGGCATTTTTTGTGTACAAATTTAAATCAGTATTTTTTACTATACAATTACTTCTAACTGCTAAACATTTTATATCATTTTTTTTTAGCAGACACCCTAGGTAATAAAATGGCGATCGTTGCAATTTTTTATATCGCACGGTATTTGCGCAGAGGTTTTTCAAACTTAATTTTTTGGGGAAAAAATACACTTTAAGGAATTGAAAAAACAAAACCTGATATATAAATATACATACATACATACATACACAGGCACAATTTTTGATTTTTCAGGTATTTACCAAAACATGTTCAAGCTATAGTTATATAATGGATATGGGCTGCAAGTGCATACTCTCAGGTTTAATTTAAGGGTGTGTGCATACAAATCAGAGGAGGGGTTTAGGAATTACAGCTCTTAAGAATAAGCATCCCATTTTCTTCAAGGGACCAAAAGTAATTGGACAATTGAATCAAAAGCTGTTTTTATGGCCAGGTGCGGGCTACTCCATTATTTCTTCATCAATTAAGGTCTGGAGTTGATTCCAAGTGTGGTATTTGCATTTGGAATGTATTGCTGTGAACTTACATCATGCGTTCAAAGGAGCTGTCCATGCAAGTGAAACAGGCGATTCTAAGGCTTCAAAAACTAAAGAAATCCATCAGAGAAATAGCAGCATTAGCAGTGGCCAAATCAACAGTTTGGTACATTCTGAGGAAAGAACGCACTGGTGAGCACAAAAAGGCCTGGACATCCACTGAAGACAACAGTGATGGCTAATTGCAGGATCCTCTCTATGGTAAAGAAAAGCCCATTCACAACATCCAGTCTGCGGCGTCGGCCAGAGGATCCCGAGACCTTGACATGAACCTCCGCACCTTCCTGTTGAGATGGGAGGCCAACAGGTCCACATCATGCATCCCCCACCAGAGACACGCCTGATGAAACTCCTCCGGGTGAAGAGATCATTCTCCCTGGTCCAACGTCTGCTGACTGAGATAGTCCGCTTTCCAATTCTTTACCCCCAGAATGTGCACAGAAGAGAGGGTCGGAATGTATACGTTTTTCCACCTCAGGATGCCGGCTACTTCCCGGGCCGCCAAGGTACTCCTTGTACCCCCTTAATGATTGACATATGTTCATTGTCCGACTGTATCCTCACTGGGCATCCCTGCAGACGATCTGTCCACTGAGACAGACCAAGCCCAATCGCCTGAATCTCCAGGATGTTGATCGTCAGACTGGAATCCTCTCGAGTCCCAACACCTTGAACTGAGTATACTCCCAAGACACCTCCCCACCCGGACGGGCTGGCATTCCTTGGAAATCACTGTCCAATACAGGGGAAGAAAAGACTTTACCAGGTAAAGCACCGGGGAACGGAGCCACCATATCAGAGACCCACTCGTACCCCGACTCAACAGGATCAGATCGTCCAGCAACTGCGGATCCTTTTCCCATTTGGCAAGAATCTCTCTTTGCAGAGGTCTGGTATGGAATTGAGCATACGGAACTGCCTCGAAGGTGGAGACCATCAGGCCCAACACTTGCATGCAAGTCCTGAGTGTCGACCAACAGTTGGACAACAGGAGCCGAGTCGCATCCTGCAACTTCAGTAGTTTTGCCTGTGGAAGAAACACCCAGGCTGATGCCGAATCAAGCATCAGATCCAAGTAGTCCAGCTTGGTGGACGGAGTTAAAGCCGATTTCTGAATATTCAATGTCCATCCGAACTCCTGTAGAGTTCGCACAGTAATGTCCAGATCGCCTAGGTAACCTAGTACCGCGATCCCCTTCTGCCGATGCAAGCCCAAAACTGGGGCCAAAACGTTTGTGAACATCCGAGGAGCTGAAGCGAGACCAAAAGGTAATGCCACAAATTTATAGTGCTCCTTGCCCACAGCAAAACTAAGAAAACGCTGGTCCCCGACATACTGTATATTGGAATGTGAAGGTAAGCGTCCTTGAGATCGATAGAAGCCAAAGGATACCCTTAATGAAGGAAAGCCAGTACGGTGCGAATGGACTTCGTCAGTAATTTCTGGACCCGCACAAAGTGGTTCAGAGCCTTGAGGTCCAAGATCGGGCGGACCTTGCCTTCCTTCCTGAGAACGGTAAACGGATTTGAATAAAAACCTTGAAAACTTTCCGACTCCTAGGCAGAGAAAACTGACGTCCTATGGCAGGAAGTGATGATATACCCCTGGGACTGCCTCAGGGGCGTAGCCAAAATTGTTTTCGCCTAGTCCTACTCCTGAATAGAGAGCAGCATAAGCCCTAGGGTCTAATAAGACATGGTGCTGTGTTTCTGCCTAGTGTCCTACTCCTGTAGGGTGCAGTATAACCCAATGGTTATGAATATTAGGCGCTCTGTCAGTCAATGAACATCAGAGAAATAGATTTTACGGTAAGTCAAACATCCCATTTTCTTAGGATGAAGGACAGTACAAGGATAATTGTTGGATTTGGAACTGATGTGGAGTGTCCTAGGGACATAACTGATTTATGCTTTTATCCACTGTGGGGCACCATGTCTGGTTTGATTTGGAAATTAAGGTAAATCTGTAAAGCAATATTATTTGTTCTTTGTGTCTGTACTGGGCATGAGATGTGTTTCAATAGTGTTTATAATATTATTCTGTTTTCATTTAATAATTTGTATAACTAAAGTTCCCATATTTGCTATAGTTGGAAACATTGTAGTGCAAAGAGAATAGTGACATATCAAAAATAAAACACTGCAATGTTTTCTTATCTTTTTTTTTTTTCCCCCTACCCTAGGACCAAGTCACATGACTGTATATGTGCGCCCACATAACCCTTTTGTGCTGTCTAGCTGGTCTCTGGGTGATGGGATACCAGTGCCAAGCAATGGCGGGGACTACTTTGTATATTACTCTCATGGCTTGCAGGCTCCAGTATGGAAATTTTGGATTGAATTAAAGGTAAGCACAAGAAACCGCCCTTGAAGCGCCTTTATTTCTGAAAGATTGTGGCACTGTCATGTTAAATGTAGAAGTAATGTTTTGTGGTGTTGGAACAGAAAAGCAAAATCTATGTTCAGCATTGTATCTTTAAGGGAACCAGTCTGGACTGGGCTTAAGTAAAAATCGAAATATTCATTTTTAAATTATTAATTAGAATTGTACAAAATTACCCACAAAATATTTGTTTGCCTCTGTATTTGGCTTTATTTGCCTTGTCTGAGCTTGATTATAAGCTCTGAAAGTCAGGTGTCTTAGGTCACCTGACATTTGATAGTTGCTGTCGACGTAAACTGCCTAGTTTCATGCTCATACATGTATTCTGGTCAGACAATCTAAATAAGGGGTTCCTAAAATGTTTAAATAAGAGTTAGTTCAGTTTGTCAGACTGTTTGGAAGCTGGACTGGAGTAAAATAATGCCCCGGTGAGTAATACAACCCCAATTCCAAAAAAACATAAATCAAAATTTTAAACTGAGTAAATGTACCATTTGAAGGGGGGAAAAAATAGGTAATTTTGAAATTAATGGCAGCAACACGTCTCAAAAAAGTTAGGAGAGGGCAACAAAAAGCTGGCAAAGTAAGTGTTACGAACAAGGAAGAGCTGGAAGAAAATTTTGCAACTAATTAGGTTAATTGGCAACGGGTCATTAACCTAAGATGCACTTTTAATTCCCAGCGTGTCTTAGAAGTAAAGATGAGCAGACGTCCGCCAGTCTGTGAAAAACTGTGTCTGAAAATGTCGAACAATTTCAGATTTATGTTCATTAATATAAAATTGCAAAGAATTAAAATATATCGTCGTCTACAGTACATATCCTCATCAAAATATTCCCAAATCTCTGTGCGCAAGGGACAAGGCCATAACACAATGCTGGATGTCCCTTATCTTCGGGCCCTTAAATGACCCTGCATTAAAAACAGGCATGTATCTATGATGGACATCACTGCATGGGCTAAGGAATACTTCCAAAAATCACTGTGAACACATAACAATCCATAACTGAACATGATCCAGAAAAGCCGCCATCTTCTCTGGGCCAAATCTCATTTTAAAACAGTCTGTTGCAAAGTGAAAAATTGTTTTGTGGTCTGACAAATTGAAATTTTAAATTCTTTTTGGCAACAGTAATCACCGTGTCCTCTGAACTAAAGAGGAGAGCGACATTCCTTCTTATCAGTGCTCAATTCAAAAGCCTGCATCTTTGAGGTGCATATGCATAAGTGCAAACGGAATGGGCAAGCTTGCACATCTGGAAAGGCGACATCAATGCTGAAAGATATATCCAGGTTTTAGAACCAAATTCAAAATCATGCAATCAGTGTAAACAACATCTATGAATAGTGTTAAGGAATCAAATCTTTTGCTAGCTGGACACTAGAGGATAAATTCACATCAGCTCATAATAGAACATGTAGACCTAAAAAGTGCAGCACAATAGTAAATACAGTCCAAGACAATAAAACAGATATCAATGAGCGATTCCAGATAAGGCTATTTGCAGCAGAACCACAAAGCCCAGAGTGCAGCACAAACATCCACGTGGGTAGAAAAAGATCCGGTACCGAATTTAGGTGACCATGCCCTCCACCAATATGTAGATTCCTTGCTCACCTCAAAGGATGGACCCTTGAATCAATAGGTCAAATGCACTTGTCCCACCTATACCAGCAAGGTCTTGATACTCTAATACAGTGTTTCTCAACCTCTTTTCAGTCAAGGCACCCTTTAAAAACTTTGGACAATCTCGAGGCACCCTTTAAAAATTATGGAGAGTCTAGAGGTGCCCCATTCTAAAATGTAAAAGCTTTTCTAATAGTTTTACATAATGCAGCAACATTCACAAGTCCAAGTTGGACACTCAACATTTAGGAGTGATTACTTTTTCCAAAGCAAATATACTTTTGCAAACTGGTACTGACTAGTATTCCAATGTTTCTGTTCTCTCTGTTTTTCTTCATCACTCAGCTAATCTGATGCCATCGCTGATAGAGAGGGGCAGGGGAGGGTCAAACAAGGATGCTATGCAGGCGACTGACATCCTCCTTATCAACTGAGGATGCAAACCTGTGACTTAGTGTAACTAAAAGGGCAGATTTCATCCACACGCTGGCTCATATATAATTTTTGGGAAATTTTTAGGCATTCTGCCAAGGCACCCCTGAAGCAACCTCAAGGCACACCAGGGTGCCTGGGCACCCTGGTTGAAAAAGGCTGCTCTAATATATCCCATGCACGTGCAGATAAAAAAAATGCTAAGTGCTCTCTGCTGGCTCTGCAACTGAGGCTTTATTACAGTGTAAAATGCACACAGCATATACTCCCATCCAGACAACCTTTTTTTCAGGGAAGACCTTGCATTTTTTAGCAGGACAATGCTAAACCACATACTGCATCTATGACAGCAGCATGGCTTCGGATTAGAAGAGTCTGGGTGCTTAACTAGCCTACCTGCAGCCCAGACCTTTCACCAATTTAAAATATTTGGCGCATCAAAAAACCAAACAAGAAATATACCAGGATGGTTGAGCAGTTAGAATCCTATATTGGGCAAAAATGGGACAACATTCCTCTACCAAAACTCCAGAAACTGGTCTCCTTAGTTCCCACACATTTACAAAGTGTTGTTAAAAGAAGAGGGAATGCTACATCATGGTAAACATGGGCCTGTCCCAACTTTTGTGAAACATGTTGCTGCCATTATTTTCAAAATTACCTGAATTTTTTCCTAAAATGGTTCATTTTCTTAGTTTAAACATTTGATATGTTTTTTATTGGGAATAAAATATGGGTTTATGAGATTTGCAAATCATTCTGTTTTTATTTCGTTTTTACATGGCATCCCAACTTTTTTGGAATTGAGGTTGTAAATGAGTAATAAACTTCTAGGTCTTGGAGGTCAGTAAGAGAAATGCAGTATCTCATAAAACTGAGTATACCCCTCAAATTTTTGTAAATATTTTATTATATATTTTCATGTGACAACACTGAAGAAATTACACTTTGCTACAATGTAAAGTAGTGAGTTTACAGCTTGCATAACAGTGTAGTTTGCTCTCCCTTAAAAATAACTTGACACATAGCCATTAATGTCTAAACCTCTGGCAACAAAAGTTAGTACACCCCTAAGGGAAAATATCTGAATTGGGCCCAATTAGCCATTTTTCCTTCCCCAGTGTCATGTGACTCGTTAGTGTTACAAGGTCTTATTTGTGAATGGGGAGCAGGTGTGTTAAATGGATAGAATATTACCCCATCATTTTGTGTTCAGAGGCACTTCCTTGCAGGCTCCATGTCTCCACTCCACTCCTTGTAGTGACATTATGGCTGGGACTATACAGTCAGCTTTTGGCAGGAGATCACTTCACCCTATACTGCCTGTGTCAAACTACAAGGTGCTAGAATGCTTTTGCTTGCTCAACACCCACTACCACTTAGTGGTCCCCTACTCTCGGCCTACAGTGAGAAAGCACTGCATGTAGGACCGCCTTATGCATGGTTTGGTTTACTGGTTTGTTCACCAATGTGAGGACCACTCATCTAAATGAAGCTAAATAAGGTAGCAAATATATTTTCTAGGCATTCTTATTATAAATTGACCCAATTCGATTCTTGCATAAGCCCCTGTTTGGACCAGCTAGGTATGTATTGGTTCAAAGAAATATGGAAGTTGCCCCCAAAAACCATTTAAAATTTTGTTTTTTTTTAAAAAATAATCTTTATTTAACAAATTCAGACAGTACAAGTATATGCAAAACAGCAAAAAGAGCAAGCAAAGTGCAGATAAGAGATACATGGAGAAGGCACAATTGGTAAAATCTGGACGCCCTGAGAGAAACATATGCATCTACAGGGGGTCAAACAAACGGTCATATTGAAAGAGTGTGCCTATTTGGACAAACATCAAACAAAGAAAACCCCCCCCCCCCCCCCCAACACGTTATGTCTGTCACCGCCAGCCGGGAAGGTCCCCGCAGGGGGAGTCGGATAGCCAGCCAGACACCACGGAGATCCAGAGGAACAGCAAATTCAGGCATCCAGAATACAGCGGTTATTACATAGAACAGCAGCAAGAGGCCTTAGGAAAAGAAAAGAAAGGGAAAGCAAAGGTCAGGAACGGTAGGAAAGAACAGTGTAGAGAAACAGACAGAGAGGGGGGAATAGAACAGACAGGATAAGGGGGGCCTGGAGGGGGGTATGGACCCTAGCGAAGAGGATGCTGGCCAGGAGCCTCGGCACCCGGCTGCAAGCAGCTATTACACATCTGAGATCTCATCAGAGTAGAACATCCACCCCGTCCAAGTATCCTTGAAGCGTTCCTCCCTACCCTGCGAGGTCAGAACCCGCCGTTCCGCCTCCATTACCAGATTGACCTCTCTCTTCCATTCAAAAAGCGTGGGGCAGTTAGAACTTCGCCAGTGTCTCGGTATGAGGCACTTGGCGGTGTTCAGCCGGAAGGGCAGAACACTGCGTTTGTAACGTTTGATCGAAGAGTGTGCATCATGGAACAGATATTGTAGGGGAGTGCGAGCAGGAGGAGTGAGCGACAATTTTGACACCCAGTGATGGATATCGTCCCAAAAGGGCTGCAGCAGAGGGCACTCCCACCAGATATGGAGGAAGGTACCCACCTGTCCACAGCCCCTCCAGCAATGGGGATCCGAGCCTGGAAAAATCCGGGCCAGTTTGGCAGGGGTCCTGTACCATCGTCAAATTTTGTTTTTGATTCTCCAACCTGCACCTTGAAAATGTAATGAAACTATGTCAGGACAGCCTCAAAAACAAGCAACTAATTAACCTTTCTCATGTATCCCTCACTTCTGTCACCATGCAAACAGGATTGTTTACTGGATGATGTGACCTATATGAACTTGCAAATTTATACAGCAAGTCACCATGATCTGATACATAATTCTGTTTGCATGGTTAACCACTTGCCTACTGGGCACTTAAATCCCTTTCCTGCCCAGGCCAAGTCTCAGCTTTCAGCACTGTTGCACTTTGAATGTAAATTGCGCGGTCATGCAACACTACCCAAATTAAATTTTTATAATTTTTTTCAAACAAATAGAGCTTTCTTTTTGGTGGTATTTAATCACTACTGGGGTTTCTATTTTTTGCTGAACAAAGTTTTTATAGTCGGTTATAAAATGTTGCAAACAGTTAATTTTTCTCCTTTATTGATGTGCACTGATGAGGCGGCACTGATAGGCTGCACTGATAAGGCGGCATTGGGGGCACCAGTGGGCACTGATGGGCAGCACTAAAAGGCAGCACTGAAGGGCACTGGTAGGTGGCACTGAAGGGCAATAATAGGCGGCACTCATGGGCACTGATGGGCACTAATAGCTGGCACTGATGGGCAATGATAGGCACTGGTAGGGGACACTTATGGGCAGCACTCATGATGGGGCACTAATTGGCACTGATAGGTGGCACTGGTAAGTGGCGCTTTGGGCACTGATAGGTGGCACTGGTATGTGGTGCTGGTGGGCACTGGTAAGTGGCGCTGGTAGGCACAGATGCCCCTCTCCCCTTCGGGACCAATGTCTCTGACAGCAGCGGCGATCTGCATTTCTCTGTCGCTCATTGACAGACGCAGTCCTCTGATTAATATCAGTAGGGTTATACTGCCCCCTACAGGAGTAGGACACTAGGCAGGAAAACATTCTGGCCACACCTTAGGGGCAGTCCCAGAGGGGGTATATCCTCTCTCTCCCTGCTACAGGATGTCAGTTTTTTTCTGCCTAGTCAGGAGTAAGCACCTAAGTTCCTTGCTGGGATCTCTGGTCCTGGCAAGTTTTTTTAGATAAATCTTTTTTAGTTTGCTTTTTCTCTCCAGTTTTTGTTCTGTGAGATCTTCAAGCAATTATGCTGGAGCTGGGCGACGGGCTGGATGTTGAGATCCAGTGGTCACCCCAGCCGGCCTACGAGCGCGTGCAGGCCCTAGCTCCGCGCTGGGTCGGCCACGACATAGTCCCACTGGACGGGGACTGGCCCCGCGAGTTAAACGTCTCGCCAGGTCGCCTACGACCAGTCGGAAACTGAGTCGCGGAGTCCGTATTGGTCGACAGCCCCCCCACCTCGGTGGAGAGGGGTTCTGTTAGGAGTGGGTGCCCGCCTGTTCCGGTATGGTGAGTAGAATGTTCCCCCTCTCCCCCTGTCGGGTTTTGGGAATAGATGCGGGCCCCTCTGTGGATGGTCGGACCCTCATGATCTCGGGTTCCCCTCTATCCTGTGACACACTTCACATATCTCCCCCTTGCTAGTGTGAGTTGGTGAGTAAGGTATACCACTCCAGGAGGCTTGGTTTGGGAGCTGACAATCTATATGAGTCTGTCGCTGCAAGGAAAGCCTGCATTGTAAAAGGACTAAGGAATCCATGACTGATGTCGATCAAGGATGGAGACAGGGCGCCGCTGGCGTTACTGTTGAAACAGTCGTGCAGAGGGGTGATACTATCAGGCACCTACCTATCACACGGGAGTCCTCTATTAGCGATGCAGCCGCGCGGAGCCGCCATCCTTCCGTGGGCCGCGCGGAGCCGCCATCCTTCCGTGGGCCGCGCGGAGCCGCCATCCTTCCGTGGGCCGCCATCTTGGATACACCCAGCTGCCTCGAGGAGCAGCGGTGGGAGTGCCGGAAGACGTGTAAAGGGGCGGAGCCGCCTCCTTTACCCGGGTAAATCGATCCATAAGACTTCCTGTTCTGTAAGGACAG
Organism: Pelophylax lessonae; assembly: GCF_965119305.1. NCBI lineage: Eukaryota > Metazoa > Chordata > Amphibia > Anura > Ranidae > Pelophylax > Pelophylax lessonae. The sequence continues at coordinate 380,903,325 of NC_138768.1, read as the reverse complement.
CGCTGAGAGCAGTTCGGTAGAAGCTTCTGTGCATCAGGTGGTGAGCCCTTGGGGTCTCTCTCTCTCTCTGTGGGGGTCCGAAGCAGGTGGCACTGAGGGGGCGCTGTTGCGCTGGGGGATTACATACAAAAAAAAAAAAAGTTTTTTCTTTTGCAATCCTTGTTTGCTGGCAGGTGTTCCTGGATTTGTCATGGACCCTGCCACACATGTATCCCCTCGAGGTGGCCGCAGGACCCTCCAGTTCTCCACTTACTATTGATGCATTGTCAGTGGTTTTGGAGTCTTTTGTATCCCGGGTGGAGGTGGCCTGTCAGGGACGGGGGGCGAAAAAGCGACCCCCGCCTACCCCTATTTCGTCTGACACTTCAGATACAGATTCTGAGCCTGTCGCGGTGGCTGCAGGTCCCTCTTCTGGGGCTAGTGTCTCATATCCCATCTACTCAGATAGCGAGGAAGACATTTCTGCCTCCGCTATAGCGCAAGATGAAGCGCTGGTAGATGCACTGATTGTGTCTGTGCGGGAAACTTTAAGACTTGAGGTTACACCTACGGAGGCAGTTGATACTGAAATTGCTTTTGGTACTCGCAAGCCTACCAAGATGGCAAAGGTGTTTCCTTTGCCCAAATGTTTTCAAGATATAATTAAGGAAGAATGGGTCCGTCCAAAACGAACCCCTGGTATTTCCAAACGGATTGGTAGACGCTATCCGTTTGAAGAATCCCTCCTTAATAAATGGACGGTACCACCGTCGGTGGATTCGCCGATTTCCAGGCTAAATAAAGCTACTGTTATCCCGTTGGAGGACGCTCCGTCTTTTCGGGATCCGGTGGACCGTAAGGCGGAATCTATATCCCGCTCTATATTTTCCCTGATAGGTTCAGCCTTTAGGCCAGTGCACAAACATTGACAGAGTGGACCAAGTTGTTACGCCGAGATCTGGAGGGGAGAAGTCTCCCCCCGGCAGTATCGGACTTGCTGGAGCAGATGGTACAAGCGCTACAGTTTGTCTGTGACGCCGCCCTGGACGCCGCTCCATTAATGGGGCGCGTATCGATCTCGGCGGTGGTCCTTAGGCGTATGCTGTGGTTAAAATGCTGGTCGGCGGATCAAGCTTCCAAAAAAGCTTTGGCTAATCTCCCCTTTCAAGGGGATCGCCTGTTTGGTGCCACCTTGGATGAGATCATCAAGGGTATCACTGGTGGCAAGAGCACCTTTTTACCACAGACTACTAAGGTGAAAGGACCTCGTCGCAGACGGGGACCTTCCTTTTCCGCTCATAAGAAGTTTTTTCGCTCCTCTGGGGCGGGCGATAAGGCGAAGTCCTCCAAAGCCCCCCCAGGGGGGTTCAAAGGGCGCTGGTCGGGTAAACAAAGGTCCGGCTCTGCCAGACCTGAAGATAAGACCACTACAGCCTGAAGGTGCTCCCCCACCCATAGGTGGGGTGGGGGGACGTCTTCACCGGTTTCCGGACCCATGGCTCTCCAGGATTCCAGACAAATGGGTTCAAGAGGTCATACGGTCGGGGTACAAGATCGAGTTTCGATCACTTCCACCGGTTCTTCCCTTCCAATATCCGACTATCCCCGGATCGCTTAGAAGCTTTGCGGGGGGCAGTGACAGATTTGATGCAACAAGGAGTGGTGATCCCCGTTCCTTGGACAGAACGTTTTTAGGGGTTCTATTCGAACCTATTCACTATACCCAGAAAAGAGGGCAAGGTGCGTCCAATTCTGGACTTGAGAGCACTCAATCATTTTGTCCGGGTGCAAAAATTCAAGATGGAGTCCATTCGCACAGTAGTGGCCTCCCTGCATCAGGGGGATTTTCTGGCGTCCATAGACATCAAGGATGCCTATCTTCACATTCCCATTTACGCAGGACATCAGCGTTTCCTTCGCTTTTCCGTGGGAGAGTACCATTATCAGTTTGCGGCGTTACCCTTTGGTCTCGCCTCTGCTCCCCGGGTCTTCACAAAGGTTTTGGCCCCAGTTTTGGCGCTGTTGCGACAGCGGGGCATTTCGGTTCTAGGCTACCTAGACGACCTTCTTCTTCGTGCGGAGTCTCCGCAGGCTCTGTTGCTAAACCTTGGAGATCACTATGATCTCTTTGGAAGAGTTCGGGTGGCTAGTGAACCGGCAGAAATCATCCCTGGTCCCCACCAGGAGACTGAACTATCTGGGCCTAACTTTGGATACATCCTTGGCAAAAGTGTTTCTCTCGGCGGAGAAACTCCGGAAAATTCAGTCGACGACTCAGTTATTATTGACCGTCAACTGGCCTTCCCTGCGGACTTGCATGAGGGTTCTGGGACTGATGGTGGCCTCCTTCGAGGCAGTACCGTTTGCCCAGTCTCATACCCGGATTCTTCAAAAGGAGATTCTTCTCAAATGGAACCGGAATCCCGATTCCCTGGACAATCGGATCCGGCTGAGCGAACGGACCAGGGAATCTCTGGTTTGGTGGCTTCGGTCACCAATGCTCAGTCAGGGGAAGTCATTTCTTCCAATCTATTGGACGATTGTCACCACGGATGCCAGTCTATCCGGGTGGGGTTCTCGGCAGACGATCTGCCCAGGGGCTCTGGTCCCTGGAAGAATCCAGGTTACCGATAAATGTATTGGAACTGAGAGCAATCAGACTTTGTCTGATTCACTGGACCGAGCAGCTCCGGGGCAGCCCGGTGCGGATTCAGTCAGACAATGCCACGGCAGTGGCTTACGTCAATCACCAGTGGGGCACCAAGAGTGTCCTGGCAGCCGTAGAAGTGGCCGGCATCCTTCGTCGGGCGGAACGATTTTTTACGGCTCTCTCCGCGGTATTCATTCCGGGGGTGGAAAATTGGCAGGCAGATTTTCTCAGCCATCAGATTCTGGATCAAGGGGAATGGTCTCTTCATCCAGAGGTATTTCACCAGTTGTGCCTTCGTTGGGGCACCCCGGATGTGGATCTGTTGGCATCTCGGTTCAACAAGAAGGTGCGGAGGTTTGTAGCCCGCTCCCGAGATCCTCTAGCGGACGCCGCAGACGCGCTGGTCGCCCCGTGGGGGCAGTATCAGCTACTGTATGCCTTCCCTCCTCTCAAGTTGCTGCAGGATAGAGGTGGAGGGAATTCCAGTTATCCTGGTAGCTCTGGACTGGCCTCGTCGGGCCTGGTACGCCGACTTGGTCAGGCTGGTCGTGGACTCTCCTTGGCGACTTCCCTTCAGGGAGGATCTGCTGTCTCAGGGACCGATCTTCCATCCTGCTTTACGATCGCTGGCTTTAACGGCCTGGCTATTGAGACCCAGGTGCTGAAGGACAAGGGGTTGTCAGCTTCAGTTATTCCTACTCTAATTAAAGCAAGGAAAGCGACTTCCAGAAAAGTCTATCATCGCACATGGAAGTCTTATATCGCGTGGTGTGAATCCCTTTGGGTTTCCTCCACGTTCTTACTCGGTGACCCGAATATTGGCTTTTCTGCAACAGGGGGTTGAGCAGAAACTGTCCTTGAGCACTATCAAGGGTCAGGTTTCAGCATTAGCAATCTTCTTTCAGAAGCCTCTGGCTACTCATTCCTTGGTGCGGAATTTCATCCAGGGGGTGCGGCACCTGGCTCCGCCGGTGCGCGCGCCCTTGACGCCCTGGGATCTTAATTTGGTGTTGTCGGTTCTTCAGAAACCTCCCTTTGAAAATATTAGGGAGATTCCCTTGCTTACTTTATCCCAGAAGGTGGCCTTTTTGGTGGCTATCACTTCTGCACGCAGGGTGTCAGAACGGGCCACATTGTCCTGTCGTTCCCTATATCTGGTGGTTCATAGGGATAAGGTGGTTCTTCGTCCGAATCCATCCTTCCTTCCTAAGGTGGTTTCAGATTTTCATCTAAATGAGGATATTGTGCTACCTTCCCTGTGTCCTAAGCCCAGTCATCCTCGGGAGTTTGCGTTACACTCCTTGGATGTGGTTCGGGCGATCAGGGTGTACTTGACTACTACGGAATCTTTCCGTAAGACGGATTCACTTTTTGTGATCACGGATGGCCCTAGAAAGGGGTTGCCTGCGTCTGCCGCGACTATCTCTAGATGGATCAGACAGACGGTGGTACAGGCTTATTCTATTAAGGGTCGGGTTCCTCCTTTCCCTGTTAAGGCGCACTCCACCCGGGCGCTTAGTGCTTCCTGGGCCTTCCGCCATCAGGCGTCAGTGGTTCAGGTTTGCAAGGCGGCTACCTGGTCGTCGGTTCATACCTTTACAAAATTTTATAAAGTTGATGTGCTGCATCGGCGGAATCCTCTTTTGGCCGCAAGGTTCTGCAGGCCGCTGTTTGAGGGGACCAATGGTCTACCTCGAGGGTTTTTTCTGTTGGGTTTTCAGTTGAGTCTCATCCCTTTGTCCGATAAGCCTTTAAGACTTCTGGTTGGCACCGATTGGGCCTTGTGGATTGGATTTTGATTTTCGTTATCCCACCCCTCATTTATGGCACTGCTTTGGGACGTCCCTACTGATATTAATCAAAGAGGACTGCGTCTGTCAATGAGCGACAGAGAAAATTGGATTTTTGACTTACCGTAAAATCCTTTTCTCTTAAGCTCATTGACAGACGCAGTACCCGCCCCTCTATTTTTAAGTTGGGTTGGGTTAAATTCTCTGACACTGCTTTGTGACATAACTGACATCCTGTAGCAGGGAGAGAGAGGATATACCCTCTGGGACTGCCCCTAAGGTGTGGCCAGAACGTTTTCCTGCCTAGTGTCCTACTCCTGTAGGGGGCAGTATAACCCTACTGATATTAATCAAAGAGGACTGCGTCTGTCAATGAGCTTAAGAGAAAAGGATTTTACGGTAAGTCAAAAATCCAATTTTTTTTCTCCTCGCAGGAGAAAAAAAACGCTGATCGTCGGCTGCTGTTTACATCAAATAATCAGCGGTCATTGGCTGACAGCTGATCACGTGGTAAGGGGCCGGGACCAGCCCCTTACTCCGATCTGTGATCATCCGAGTCTAATATACTCGCTGATCACAGAGCGAGCCATGCGTGCTCCGCAGGGAGTGCGCAGGCAGCTCATGCACGGGAGGATGTACAGGGACACCTTCCCGGGAATTAAGGTCTGCGCTGTAGCCGTCTTTCGGCTATAGCGCGGACAGGAAGTGGTTAAAGGAGAGATGAAAAAATTTGCTACTTTATCATGTTTTGACTGGTTTGAAAAGCGATTGGAAACCCTAAAAACCTCTCCAGAAAAGACATTTTGAGGAGTGCATCGACTGTTCAGAACAAATTATTTATATTAGCTAAAGTTGGGGCTTTATTTTTTGTGATAGCTTCTTCTTTCAAAATGGCAACTGAGTGAAAAAAATCTGTGCTTAGATCTGGAACATGTATAATAATATATATCTGTAGCAACAAGGGTAAAAGCGCTTGGGGACGGGCTGAAAAAAAAAGTTAGTAGACAGTGTGAATGGAACCTTGATTAATATGGATTTCCACAGGCTTTCACAGATCTACTGATGAAAGTTTTATTGTCAACCATAAAAGTGCACCAATTCTGACATTAAACATTAAAAGCAAGGCTGTGCGAAGTTAGAACACCAACTAGATGAAAAAAAGACCCACAGTGGCTGAGCCTGTCTACTTGCCAAACAGATGAAGTTGTCCTAGGTAAGTCCTCCACTGGGATAGCTTCCTCAACTAGGGCTACATACAGCTGAAGTGTAGGACTTTCCGGGCTTCTGTGAGGCTGATGGGGCAGGTGATGTAGCCAGATACTCGGGGAAGCCGCAACCTTAGAGGACCGTGGTGGATAAGCAGGAGAACTGTGTGTGCAGTGACATCCATCGCTGTGCCAGGTGAGGCAAGCAAGGGCCGCTGGGACGGAGGGTGCATGGAATGCAAGCCTGTCAATGCGTGGTCCCGTCATCATGACGGCATGTTTTGCGCACCTGCGCATTGTCAAGTCATGTAACGGGACGGACCAACCAGAAGCAAAAAACGGAAATGACCCAGGGGGGCGAGTGAGTATTTGTAAATACAGACCTTCCACGGACCTCTTCCTCTAAGGCAGATTAACATTTTAACGGCAATAACAAAGAACAAGTTGTTTAAGGGCTCTTTCACACGGCTGCTCCGCTTGTCTGCAAATCATCCTATTTTTTTGCGGACGTAATGTAAGTCAATGGCATTGCGGATGTCAGAGGAATACCATCCGCTGACATCCGATTTTCTTCCTTTCAGTTCTGTTCCGTTTTTTGGAACGGAACAGAACCCTATTTTTCCTCCGTGTAAAAAACGGAAAGGAAGGAAAATCGGATGTCAGCGGTGTCATCCGCTGACATCCGCAATGCCCATAGACTTACATTATGTCCGCATATCATCCGCAAACGGATGGGATGATATGCGGACATACGGAGCGGATGACACAAATGTCATCCGCTCTGTGAAAAAAAAAAAAAAAAGTCCCGCAGCGGAGCTTTCACACGGAGCGGCCGTGTGAAAGAGCTCTAAAAATGAATAAATAAAGATTATCAGTACTGGTAACATATGAACGTGTTCATATCAACAAAAATATATTAATAAGATAAAAGAGTAAGCAATGAAAAATATAATAATAAATGAGAATAAATAAGAAAATAAATAAATAAATAAATATATATATATATAATATAGTATCTCACAAGTTAGTACACCCCTCACATTATTGTAAATATTTTATTATATCTTTTCGTGTGACATCACTGAAGAAATTACACTTTGCTACAATGTAAAGTAGTGAGTGTACAGCTTGTATAACAGTGTAAATTTGCTGTCCCCTCAAAATAACTCCACACACAGCCATTAATGTCTAAACCGCTGGCAACAAAAGTGAGTACACCCCTAAGTGAAAATGTCCACTTAGCCATTTTCCCTCCCTGGTGTCATGTGACTCGTTAGTGTTACAAGGTCTCAGGTGTGAATAGGGAGCAGGTGTGTTAAATTTAGTGTTATTACTCTCACACTCTCATATTGGTTACTGGAAGTTCAACATGGCACCTCATGGCAAAGGATCTGAAAAAATAATCGTTGCTCTAATTAAAGATGGCCTAGGCTATAAGAAGATTGCCAAGACCCTGAAACTGAGCTGCAGCACAGTGGCCAGGACCATGCAACGGTTTAACAGGACCGGTTCCACTCAGAACAGGCCTCGCCATAGTCGACCAAAGGAGTTGAGTGCATGTGCTCAGCGTCATATCCAGAGGTTGTCTTTGGGAAATACATGTGATTGCTGCAGAGTTTGAAGGGGTGGGGGGTCAGTCTGTTAGTACTACATGGCTGTCGACCCAGAACGAAGCCTCTTCTAAAGATGATGCACAAGATAGCCCACAAACAGTTTGCTGAAGACAAGCAGACTTAGGATATGGATTACTGGAACCATGTACTGTGGTCAGATGAGACCAAGAAAAAAACGTATTTGGTTCAGATGGTGTCAAGCGTGTGTGGCGGCAACCAGGTAAGGAGTAAAAAGACAAGTGTGTCTTGCCTACAGTCAAGCATGGTGGTGGGAATGTCATGGTCTGGGGCTGCATGAGTGCTGTCGGCACTGGGGAGCTACAGTCCATTGAGGGAACCATGAATGCCGACATGTACTGTGACATACTGAAGCAGAGCATGGTCCCCTCCCTTCGGCGACTGGGCCGCAGGGCAGTATTCCAACATAACGACCTCAAACACACCTCCAGGACGACCACTGCCTTGCTAAAGAAGGTGAGGGTAAAGGTGATGGACTGGCCAAGCATGTCTCCAGACCTAAACCCTATTGAGCATCCTCAAACAGAAGGTGGAGGAGCGAAAGGTCTCTAACATCCACCAACACTATAGCACAAAGTAAAATAAAATCGAATAAAAAGACAGTGCACACCATGGACATTTTTTCATATTTTGATCACAGAACGGGGATCTTTCAGTGTATAAAGTGAGGTTGTCTAACTTGCCAATTTATTTCCCATGATAAATCCAACTTTACCAGAAACAATGGATGAGTATTCACCATAGACAATTTATCAGCTGCTCCTTGGAGTATGTAATATACTCCGGTGCCCCTGTAACCTCCTTTATGTTGGCCGAATCCTGCGTACCTTACGCAAACGAGTGGGAGAACATGGGTTTATCAAGGGTGGGTGCGATAAACATAGCGTGCCCCGACACTTTCTGTTACATCACAATATGGACATAAAGTGTTTGGAAGTCATGGTGATTTTATACATCTTTGACAAGCCATTAACAGACAATGAGAAGTTTGCACTACTTTGTATGCATGAATCTTTTTGGATTTTTGTTAAATACTCTGTCCCCTACTGGGTTAAACGAGGAACTGGAAACACATTGCCGAATATAAATAAAACCTCTCTTCCCCCCCCCCCCCCTTAAAAAAACAAAAAATAAAAAAACAATAAGAATAACAAAATGAGGAAATGGGAATTAAAAATTTATTAAGGGAATCATGAGACAAACAAATCCAAGCTTCTTGAGTTGCCTCTTTTTTTGACCGTAAAAACTAGGATTGGTTTCAAGCAAAATAATATAATAATCATTTTTGGTTAACTATAGCTCTTTTTTCATCACCACAACATTATGAATACCCTTGTTTTAGCTCAATTGTTTAAGCTGTGCAGTTCTCAGAGCTTGTTTATATTATGGGGTTATAGGTACGCGTGTATATATTTTCCATTTATTATATTTTTCATTGATTCATACATTTTTTATCTTATTATATTTTTGTTGCACTGAACACTGTCAAATAGGTTACCAGTACTGATTAATAATCTTTATTCATTTTTAAACAACTTGTTCTTTGTTATAGCTGTTAAATTGTTAATCTGTCTTAGCTAAAGATGTTTGTGGAAGGTCTGTATTTACAAATACTCACTCGCCCCCCCCCCCCCGGTCATTGCCGGTTTTTGCTTCCTTTTTTGGCTAAATACCCCTGGTTGGTCCATCCCTTCACATGACTTGACAAGCCGCAGGCACGCAAAACATGTCAGTGACGGGACCAAGCATTTACAGGCTTGCATTCCACATACCCTCTGTCCCAGCGACCCTTGCTCGCTTCACCTGGTGTGGCGATTGATGTCATCGTCGGCCCCCACTGCACAGACAGTTCTCCTGCTTATCCACCATGGTCCTCTGAGGTTATGGCTTCACCGAGTACCTGGCTACATCACCTGCCCCATCAGCCTCATGGAAGCCCGGTGGTCCTACACTTAAGTTGTATGTAGCCCTAGCTGAGGAGGCCATTCTAGTGGAGGACTTACCCGGGACAACTTCATGTGTTTGGCAAGTAGATGGGCTCAGCCGAGGGGGGTCTTTTTTCCATCTAGTTGGTGTTTTGACTTTGCACAGCCTTGCTTTTAATGTTTTTTAATGTCAGAATTATATATGCACTTTTATGGTTGACAAACTTTTATCAGTAATTCTGTGGAAGCCTGTGGAATTTCATATTATTCAAGGTTCCATTCACACAGTCAATTAACTTTGTTTTCAGCCCGGCCCCAAGCGCTTTTACCCTTCTTGTTATCTTTTGTGTTTCTCCTTCCCAGGAGGTTTCATTCTCCGCATTATCCTTTCAGCTGGTGCCTGATCATCTTATGGACAATTATAGTGTATATCTGTCTGTTTCAGGGTTCAGATGATTATTCTGATGGGATGGTCACAGTTGCTGCAGCATGTCACTATTTCTTTGGATCTAATCAGCATTCTCCTCAGCTGGACGCACTTCTTCAAAAATTTCCAGATTGGAGCTTCCCGTCTAGCTGGGTCAGCACATATGATCTGTTTGTCTATTGATGTATTTCACCATCATCAACATGTGGTATGTGCATGTACAGCGACCACTGTGACCAGAGGAAGGAATTATGGGAAAAGATCAGAAAGAAGAAAAGTGGTCCATGGCAGTCCATGGATCTGCCACATCATCCATGGTGATGGTCTAGATGATTGGATTATAAAGACAATTTTATGGGAGGGGACAGAAAATTATGCAAAAAAAAAAAAAAGAATTGGAATAAATGTATATTGGATTATTCAGACATCAGGTGCAGAGACTAGTAGTGATCCATGGAGTCTTAATAATTTTCACACTGGACGTCCCTGTTTACAAAATATTGATGTGGTCTTAACTACTGTTGCCTCTAGTATAATCATTATTTTTATGGGATATTGATCAAAGCCGTGTAAAACTGATTTTTGACATCCAGTATATAAGCAGAAGCTGACTGCCTAAAGATATTTCCATAAATTGTACACATTATATTCTAAGTGGGCATGTATTATGGCTATGGAGGAGGGGGAGCACAAATGCATCCCCGGCCTCACTTTAAAGAAAGGAAAACTGTACTTATCTACCAAAATGATCTGTCTAGTTGGAGTTCTGCTTGTCTGTATATACCTGGGTATCATTGTCTGCTTTGGCCAAAATCTCATGTTTGTGTATTTAAGGTTATGGTAAGCTCTGATGTCTAAAGTAAAGTCAGTGAAAGCGGTTGTGTACTTCATACAATATTCCATCTTTTCACAATAGTAGGTCTGAAGAAGCAACCCTGGGCATAGCACTATTAATTTGAAGATACACAGATCTCGAAGGCAGGCCATACACAGATCGAAGGTTGCAGGAAGGAAAGGGGAATCTCTCTCGCCAGACCAGTGATTATTTCTAGCAGCATTACCAGCCACTAGCAATAATCGCATGTAAATCTGGCAGGCTGGTTGTACCCAAGTTGATCAACCAATCAACTTGGGTACTTTCAGCCTAATACATGGTTTAAATTTTGGAAATTTCCTGCTGCACTGGCTCAGATTTGAACTGTCTATGGCTGGCCTTAGTGTTCTGTGAGATCTGTTCACCTATTGCAGCCCTAAATACAATCATATTTGGGGAGCACTTTCCACTCAAGGTAAATGGATCAAGGGGTCCAAAACAAAATGAGAGCTCCACATGTAGATGGTTGACCCTCTCCCCCATATCAGCCAGGTTTGTTATTTCAGAAGCCTAAAGGCTTCAGAAAACTGGAGACTGTTGTTCAAATCTGTTGGATTAAAACTGCATTTGAAACCAACCAGATTGTATGTACAACCTAATGACTATTGGGTGCAGCAGTGTACATCTTGGAAATTAAGCTGGTTTTCAACTTGAAATGGGTTTCTTCTTTATAAAAGCAGAGAAGTAGAAATGGGCCCTAGCCACCAAACAGTCTGTGATGATTCTGTATAACCAGTTCCTAAAACTGCCCCAAGGTGAAAGTGCAATCCTTTTTATTTTCTTTTTAAGAGAAGCTCATACTATATGAGAGCTTAAAAAAAGTGTGGTATATCCCAACAATTCCCTATAAACATTATCCTGTGCTCAAATGGGAATGAAATCTTTTCAGGCAGACTGCTGAAAATGGTCACCAAAATACAGTTGCCATTAACAGCAGCCTGGTTGTCAGTGGAACTGAGGCAAATTAAAAATGCTAATCTTGGGGATTACCAGAACCATGGATTCCAGAAGAGATTCACAGCTGTGTAAACTTGTGTAACTAGAATGCTACATGACTGGCTTCTGGCCAACTGGCTATAATAATTCTAAAGTTTGTGACCTAGATCAAGAATGATGATTGGTAAGACTGGACAAACGCCATTCTTTACTTGAATACTTACCGATCATTGCCCCAAGAATATTAGATTCGAAGTTCAGGAGTGGGAGCTTCCATGTGTTTGACAAGTAGTCAGCATGAGGATTTGAAAACTGATCACCTCTGCTATGTCTTGTTAAATAGCCTATTCATGCATCATAAAAGGCGATTTCACAAAGCAGCCTCAGTCTATTATTTTATAATAATCCTGAATCTGCATTGCACTGCTTTGCACACACCAAAACAAGTCCAGTGTGAAGCAGTCGTGTGAAATTGTTTGAGTGCTCCCATCATGTAGACAGGTTATTCACTAAAACCATATATTAGAATGTGTTTTACTTAACCCAACATTGTTCTGAAACCAAGGATGGTGAGCAGAAATTCTCCTGTTAAAAAAATATAAAAAAAATGTATTTCAGTGCCTGATTTAGTGTACACCTTTATGTACAATACAGGATTTCTTTTTCTATACCTTACCTGTTTTGTTTTTTTTTCTCAAATTCCTTACCTGATATTTATACTTGAATCTTTAACTTTATATTGTTTTACAATGTTTTTTTTCTTAACCCTCCCCAAAGAAATCCTCTATGTGCACTGATCTGATAAGCTTTGGTCTAATACATGGTTTGACTACATGCAGGCTCATTCCGCAGAGCAAGAGAAAAATGTAAAGTGTGGAAACCCCTAGCAACCAATTGGCATTCCTCTTTCACTCATTGGGTTTCTGCACAGTGAAACCTGAATTGTTGGTTACTTGAATAGGCATCTGCACTGCACTTAAGCTTTGCAGTTTGTATTGCCTTCATAATCCCAATATTGATTTCTCTTCAAGCTGTGAGCCAGTCGTACTATATAATTTATCTGTTTCTTTATTTAGTACAATTATCTGTCTTCTGGGAAACTCTTTATCGCCTCTCTTGGGTGCATGCTGGGCATGTTTCCCCATTACTGCTTAAGAGGTAACACAGTGCATCCAGAAAGTATTCACAGCGCTTCACTTTTTCCACATTTTGTATGTTACAGCCTTGTTCCAAAATTGATTAAATTAATTATTTTCCTCAAAATTCTACAAACAATTCCCCATAATGACAACATGAAAGAAGTATGTTTGAAATCTGCAAATGTATTAAAAATAAACAAAATCCCATGTACATAAGTATTCACAGCATTTGCTCAATACTTTGTTGAAGCACCTCTGGCACCATTTACAGCCTCAAGTCTGTTATTTTTGAGCTTTTTCTGCCATTCTTCTTTGCAGGACCTCTCAATCTCCATATGGTTGGATGGGAAGCATCAGCTTTTTCATTTTCAGATTTCTCCAGAGATGTTCAATCGGGTTCAAGTCTAGGCTCTGGCTGGAGCACTCCAGAACATTCACAGAGTTGTCCCGTAGCCACTCCTTTGTTATCTTGGCTGTATGCTTAGGGTCGTCCTGTTGGGAGATGAACCTTCATCCCAGTCTGAAGTCCAGAGCGCTCTGGAGCATGTTTTCATCAAGAATGTTTCTGTACATTGCTGCATTTATCTTTCCCTCGATCCTGACTAGTCTCCCAGTTCCTGCTGCCAAAAAGCATCCTCACAGCATGATGCTGCCACTACCATGCTTCACTGTAGGGATGGTATTAGCCAGGTGATGAGTGGTGCCTGGTTTCCTCCAGATAAGTCGCTTGCCATTCAGGCCAAAATCTTTGTTTCATCAGACCAGAGAATTTTGTTTCCCATAGTCTGCGAGTCTTTCAGGTGCCCTTTGGTAAGCCCCAGGCGGGCTGTCATGTGCCATTTACTGAGGAGTGGCTTATGTGTGGCCACTCTACTATACAGGCCTGATTGGTGGAGTGCTGCAGAGATGGTTATTCTTCTGGAAGGTTCTCCTGTTTCCACACAGGAATGCTAGAGCTCTGTCAGAGATACCATTGGGTTCTTAGTTTACCTACCTGATTAAGACTCCTCTTCTCCAATCCCTCAGCTTAGCTGGACGGCCCCTCTAGAAAGAGTCCTGGTGGTACCAAAAATCTTCCATTTACGGATTATGGAAGCCACTGTGCTCATTGGGACCTTCAATGCTGCAGACATTTTTCTGTCCCTTCCCCAGATCTATGCCTCAATACAATCCTGTCTCTAAAAGGGTCTACACAAAATTCCTTGGACTTTATGCCTTGGTTTGTGCTCTGACATGCACTGTTAACTGTGGGACCTTATAATGGACAGGTGTGTGCCTTTCCAAATGTCCAGTCAACTGAATTTACCACAGGTAGACTCCAATAAAGTTATAGAAACGTCTCAAGGATGATCAGTGGAAATAGGATGCACCTGAGCTCACTTTTGAGTGTCATAGCAAAAGCTGTGAATACTTATGTACATGTGATTTTTTCAGTTTTTTTTCTATTTTTAATAAATTTGCAAAGATTTTAATAAATGTGTTTCACGTTGTCATTATGGGGTATTGTTTGTAGAATTTTGAGGAAAATAATGAATTGAATCCTTTTTGGAGTAAGTCGGTAACGCAAAATGTGGAAAAAGTGAAGCGCCGTGAATACTTTCTGGATGCACTGTACCTTTTAAGAGGTAGCATGTGAAGCTGGCTCGCCTCTGCTGTATATCCGCGGAGCTGTGTGTTCAGTGAATCTAAGGCTTTCTTCACACAGGCTGTAAATTTTGTATAAGAGTATTATGTACAGCAAGCTTTAAAAAAAAAAAAAATTGACACCTTTAAATTCAGCTCTAGTATGTTTTTCACTTTGAGGTCATACATTCTAGAGCCCTGCGCGGGACTGTTTTATTAAACCCGCACCCAATGAATGCATGACCAGGACCGCCCACACCCGCAATGTTTGTGTTCCACTCCCGCCTGCACCCGCAATGTTTGTGTTCACTCCTGCGGTTTTGCCCTATACTCGTCGTATAAGATTACCCCCCCCTCTTCTAAGGCAATATCATTTCATAACATCAGTGGACCCATCACGTCCCTATTAAATATTTTAGCCCGCTGGATGTGCCCTAATAGGTGCTGTAGCTTCTGCTACATACAGAATTTCTCTATTATTAATAGTTTAGCTCGATGAATGTGTATACAGTAAGCTTTGGCTACTTACAGAACGTCCCGGTGCTGTAATACTCTTATGTACCACGCTGAGCCAATCACGGCAAGCTGTGTATTCTATTATTGCATACAAAGCCTGCTTGTAGGCTGTAGGTTGTATAAGCCCACCTCTCTGACTCAGCCAATCCGAGCAGGCTTTGTATGCATTAATAGAATACACCGCTTGCCGTGATTGGCTCAGTACGGTACATAGAGTATTACAGCACAGGGACGTCCTGTAAGTTGCCAAAGGTACTGTATACACATCCAGCGGTCTAACATTTTTAATTGGGATGTTCTGTAAATAGCTGAAGCTACAGTACCTGGCATATAAGACGACCCCCGATTTTTGGGGTATCTTTTTTTGTATTATAAAAAATGTCATCTTATACACCGGAAAATACGTTGCACCGTTCCCCGCGGGTCTCCGCAAAATTTTTTGACCGCTCACTCTCACCCGCAGCAGAGGGAAAACCGCCCGCTAGCGCTAAAGTGGTGCAGTGGGTCCCGCGGGAGCCCAAACCCAATGTAGCCCTCTAATACATACTGTGATGTGTCAGTATCACACTTTCAGCTTATTAATTCTTCTCACAGAGACCATAGTTCTCCTCAGACAATGCCTTCATCTGTTTCTTTCCAGAAGGATAATGCCATCTTTGTTCAGACATCCAGGGTCACTATCTACCTCCTGTACTGAGATAATGGCTCAGAGCACATTTCTGTAAATCCTGGTGCCTGTGTGGCTCTTGGCTGTGTAAATAAGGATAAGTTCACCTTTGGAACTGTTGCATGTTTCTCCCATTTTTAGTGGTGGAACACGTAACATGTTCAGCATCTGCAGCTTCTCCCACTCCAATCTCCTCTCCCTGTGACAGCGGGTGGGAGATCTTTTCACTGCACCCTCTGTCGGAATTTGAAAACCGCACGGGCTCGATCTACACAGCCACGTCATTCATTCAGTCTCCTGTGAATGAGTGCCTACAAGCACTGCCAGTCATTGCAGTGATGGTTTGTAGTTCTCAATGAGCTGAGAAGGCACTGGTGAGTGACCTCGTGGTCCATTTATCTTCCTGTTCTCGGGTAATTGTTTGCCCATACGAGGTACGAGCAGACAGCTACCTTGAGAGTCTGCAGAAGCCTAAAATTGCATCCACGATCTGCTGATCATGAGTGCAGTGCTCAGCAGGCTCTTAAGAAGAAAAATAACTGCACAAAATGCAAAAGTTGAACTTGGCTTTTAACAAATGTTTGACACAGATCAGCCCCTGCTTAAGATCATAATTGAGAAAAATAAATAGATGACAAACGCTCAGGATAAACCATATAAAGCTCATGTATCCCATAAAGGACTAGCCCATGAGAATATAAAAGCCAATGCAAAGTGTATAAATGTATATGGAGGGTCAGTAGTGATCGATCAGAACCAGGAACACTTAAGACAAAGGAAGCTCTTCTCAGGAGTGAAGGCCAACTCTTGAAAAATGATGCACAAAAACAGAAAAGCGCCTCTAAGTGTGATAATTGTATTGCAAGGGGGATAACAGCAATGACAATTGCCAACTCACATGTTAGGCATAGAGTAATCTAACACGCATACCTGAAACGACAAGGAACCTGCCGCCTCTACCTTCCTGTCCTGACCGCGGGCTCTGCACTTTGATTGGGGTGCTGGATGCTTCACCTGAGGGAGGACATCTTAATCTTATTTTACAGATGAGCCTTTACTCTACTCCTATCATGTGAGTTGGCAATTGTCATTGCAGTTATCCCCTTGCAATACAATTATTACACTTAGAGGCGCTTTTCTGTTTTTGTACAGAAGATCACAATTGGAGTTCTGTCTGTCACTTTAAACAAGCTGCTAGCAGGCTTTCAACAAAATTCACATAGTGCTGACGCCAGCTTGGTAGCTTGTTTAAAGTGACAGTCAGCACTCCTATTAAGAGCTGTGTTTGACATTCCCAACCTGGAACTGGACAATGCTTTAAATGGGTAGTTTACCTTAATAAAAAGAAATGCTATGCAGTCACTCTTAACCTATGTTTTTCAGATATTACAACCACGGCTCTCCTCTGGAAACCTTTGGACCATATTCACAATAACCGAAGCCTGGCAGAAAATCTGCCACTGCTTTACATGGTTCTGTCCTGACTTACTACTATGACAGAGCAGCCATTAGGGCAGATACCCCCTAGCCATGTATAAAGGCTTTTGCTATTGTGAATATGGCCCACAAGGTATATTACCAGAGGAGAGGAATGGTTGTAAGATCTGATCAGCATTAGGGCTGTGTGTGTTTGTTTGTTAAATAAATGTGAACTAGCCCTTTGAAGGCCAAGTTCTCAATGCAGCACAGCAGTCCATGGTAGATCACTTTTCAGAAGGCAGCTTCCAGGTATTTAGGAAGTGGCCTTCTCTTTTGAATGGACTTAAAGAGCTGCAGCCACAAGCCAAACATTTGGCTTATGGCTGTGGTGTGGCCCCATTGACTCGAATGATTGAGTTTGAGAGCTAGTAACACTTGTCAACTCACAAGTCATGTTAAATTAGCTGCAGTTGTGATGTAGAGCATTGCAGCTACAACATAGATGTACAGTCCACTCCGACTGTATGTTAGGCCTCATTCACACACCTGCTGTGCAGCTTTAATTGGCCCTTTATAAGGCTGTAGCTCCCAGATGCTTACTGCATGCAGCCTATGTTACTCCTTGGGGACGCAGCAGTTTTACAAATACAGCTTTGTCCTAATTGATAGGCATGCAGGTGAGGGCCCAGAACATCCATTGCATACTTTCGGGCTGTGCATCTGCCCCTGCATGCCTGGCGAATTAGGATGAACTACTGTGTCTCTACAGCCGCCAGGTCCTCCAAAGAGTTACATGGGATGCTTGCAGAAACTTCCTACTGCATAAAAAAAAAAGGGCCGATTCATGTTGTACAGGCCATAGCGCCTGTGAGGCTTTAGGTGGGAAAACCACAGCTGAACTACCAGTTCTTTCAACCCCCTGTGTAAAAGAGGCCTAAAAGTTTTTCAACCAAGCTGCTCAAGACCTGTCGAACTTTTCACAAATATTTTGCAATAGCTTGCTCTACACGTTGCTCTTGTAGAAGCTAAAGCCTGTGTAAATAATGCCTTAGCGTGCAGGATTTGTGAAAAGGAATTAAATTGTAGTAAGCGGTCTAACGTACATCAGGCTTCTGGGGTCCTGTGCTGCCAATGTTTGAAGTCCTGTACCTGTTCACATTCTAGTCCAAATCGTTTGTATTATGTCAAATACTTCAAATGTATAGCCAGCATTACAACTATATGAAGTAAAAGGAAACTTCCCAGGTTTGTCAGTACTGTAATATTGGTCCACTGGAGTATACTGTCCCAAATAAAGTTTTTATTTCATATTAAAGCGGTGTCATTTTTGTGTATATAATGTATGAACAGAAGTTCCAGTCAAACTGCATATCAAAACATTGTTTCTGCCTATACTGGGTATTTTGACATGCTTTCACTAAAGCCAGTCAAATAAAAAAAAATGCTAGCCAGACCGTTATTCTTGATCTTTATGGATAGTCTCCAGATGGGTATGGTGCCAGCTGATTGGAAACAAAGCCAACGTGGTACCAATATTTAAAAAAGGTGCCGAGATACATCCTGAGAAACTATAGGCCGGTCAGCCTAATAGTAGTTTGCAAGATTTTTGAGGGGATGTAAACCACTTAAGCCCCGGAGGATTTGGCTGCTCAAAGACCATGGCCTATTTTGCGATTCGGCACTGCGTGACTTTAACGGGCAATTGCACGGTCGTGCGACGCTGTACCCAAATTAAATTGATGTCCTTTTTTTTCCCCCACACAAACAGAGCTTTCTTTTGGTGGTATTTGATCACCTGTGAGATTTTTACTTTTTGCGCTATAAACAAAAAAAGAGCGACAATTTTTAAAAAAAAAATTTTCACATTTTTTTTATATGAAATTACCAAAAAAAAAAAAAAAAAAGTAAAAATCAAAATTTTTTAACATTTTATGCCAATTTGTTTTCTGCTACATATTTTTGGTAAAAAAAAAATCGCAATAAGCGTATTTTGATTGGTTTGTGCAAAAGTTATTGCGTTTACTAACTACGGGAAAGATTTGTCATTTTTTTTTTTTTAACTAGTAATGGCGGCGATCTGTGTTTTTTTTTTTTTTTTTTTTTTTTTTGCTGGACTGCGACATTGCGGCGGACAGATCGGTCCCTTGACTGACATTTTTGACACTATTAGGGGTACCAGTGACATTACTACAGTAATCGGTGCTATACATATAACACTGGCAGGGAAGGGGTTAACTTTATTGGTGATCAGTGGGTTGAATGTATCCCTAGGGGTGTGATTCTAACTGTGGGGGGGGGCATGGCTTGTGATGTAACCACAGAGACATACGATCCTACATAGCAGGATCGTATAGTCTTTGCAGTTACATCAGGGAGAATGGCAGACGGCTGTTTACATCAGCCGTCTGCCTTTCTCCCTCTCCAGCGGGAGATTGCGAGTGGCAGGCGGACATCAGAGCCGCTGGTCACTCGCGCGGGGATGTCAGGGAACGAGCGGGGCCGGCAGCGCTCGCTCCCCCTCTAGAGACCCGTAGGCGAGTGACGTACCGATACATCACTTTGCCCAGTAGGGGCTGACCGCCGCACTATATAGTCGTGGGGTGGTCGGCAAGTGGTTAAGGGAGTATATACAAAACTTTAGTAATGAAAACAGTATTATTAGTAGTAATTAGCATGGATTCATGAAAAACCGTTCTTGCTAGACCAATCTATTAACCACTTGCCGACCGCCGCAAGTACATATACTGCGGCGGTCAGCCCCCCCTGGGCAAAGTGACGTATAGGAGGTGCGCCCCCGCTTGTTCACTGCCATCCCAGCGCGAGTGACCGGCGGCTCCGATGTCCGCTGGTCACTCGCGATCTCCCGCTGGAGAGAGAGAAAAAGGCAGGCGGCTAATGTAAACAAAGCTACCTGTCATTCTCCCTGATGTAAGAACAGAGATCATACGATCCTGCTATATAGGATCGTATGTCTCTGTGGTTACATCAAAAGCCACGCCCCTTTACAGTTAGAAGCACGCCCCTAGGGTAACACTTAACCCCTGGATTTCTAATAAAGTTAACCCCTTCCCTGCCAGTGTCATTTTTACAGTAACAGTGCATATGTATAGCACTGATTACTGTGGTAATGTCACTGGTACCCCCAAAAGTGTGAAATGTCAGTCAGGGGTCCGATTTCTCCGCCGCAATGTTGCAGTCCCGCAAAAAAAAAAATCGCAGATCGCCGCCATTACTAGTTAAAAAAAAAAAAAAAAAAAAGATATAAATCTTTCCCTTGGTTAGTAAACGCAATAACTTTTGCGCAAACCAATCAAAATACGCTTATTGCGATTTTTTTTTTTTTTTTTTACCAAAAATATGTAGCAGAAAACAAATTGGAACAGAAACAAATTTTGATTTTTAAATTTTTTTTTGGGGAATTTCATATAAAAAATGTGAAAAATATTATTTTTTCAAAATTTACGCTCTTTTTTTTGTTTATAGCGCAAAAAATAAAAACCACACAGGTGATCAAATACCACCAAAAGAAAGCTCTGTTTGTGGGGAAAAAAGGACGTCAATTTCATTTGGGTACAAATTTGCACGACCGCGTAATTGTCCGTTAAAGTCACGCAGTGCTGAATCGCAAAATAGGCCCTGGTCTTTGAGCAGGAAAATTCTCCGGGGATTAAGTGGTTACGTTTACTGGCAGCCTTGCTATCAAGCAGTATCTCCCTAGCAAGCGTGGCAAATACAGGGTCAAGCTGTATAAGCTGTGTGACAGGGCCACAGGCTATACAGTTAGTTTACGAGGGTAAAGATAGCACTGTGGAGCCCCCCCCAACTGCCCAGACTACATAGGGAGCAGTGGCAAGATAGTTTGGAAAGGGGTACCATTTGTATGTGGACAATTTTTATTCAAGCATGCCACTTTTTAGTCACCTGCTCAAATTACAAATTGGCGCATGTGGCACCGTGCGACCCAATCGCCAGGGCTTCCCCCAACGGTTTGTAGATTCCCGTCTTAGTAGGGGGGCGAGAGCCTGCTTGAAAACTGACAAATTGTTTGCAATGAAGTGGAGGGATACACGGGATGTTTTCGTTCTGTCCTCCATTCATGCAGACACGACGGTCCAAATTCATACGGCAACTGGTGTTTTGGAGAAGCCCCTCTGTGTCCACGACTACAACCTTAATATGGGAGGGGTGGACCTCAATGACCAGCTTTTTTCGCCGTACTTAATTGCCTGTAAAGTCAGACGCTGGTACAAAAAAGTGTCTGTTTATTCCAATTGCCTTTGCTGAACGCCTTTGTGCTATACAAAGCATCAGGATGAACTGGATCCTTCCTAGAATTCCAGGAAGAGATCATCAGTGCGTACCTGTATCCAGGAGATGCTCCTGCCCCACTTTCCCCACCAGATGCAGTGAGCCGGCTGCGTGAGAGGCATTTTCCACATGTCCTCCCGAGTACCCCTACCCAAAGACACCCCCAAAGAAGTGTCTGTAGCAGGCGCAGATTTAGGTGTGACACATGCACTTATTGCCCCTTCTGTCCTGACCAACCTGGTCTCTGCATCGGGGAATGTTTCCAACACTACCACACACAATACAGTGGTATTAGCGTAGGGTACAGCACGGCACAGTCTAGGGCACACTAACTAACACAAGGTCTCGAAAGATGCTCGATGGCTATCAACATTTTGAGAGACCCTAAGCTGGAATGTTGCAGTTGAAAAAAAAAGTGTAAAAAAATATAAAATAAAAAGCCAAAATAGTTGTTGTTTGAGTTATTTTTCTGTTCTTACTCTGCTCTTCTACTCTTCCTACTTTACTTTTACTGTACTTTGTTACTGTTTTTCATTGGTAACCATTTTTTACTTTTCAGGTACCAATGTAATCTTTTATTTCTATTCTATTGTTAACCAGTTTGCCTTGCAGGTACACTCATCAGCTGCCACACTGATTTATATATATTCTGACACAAACAGCGTTTGCACTCCGCATATATGGAAATCTCTGATGGCAGCGCTGTAGGAGGTGATTTCACCACCGCAGTTAACCACTTAACGACCGGCGCACGACGATCTACGTCGGCGCTCAGCCCCGGCCAGGCAAACTGACGTAGGCCTACGTCAGCACTTTTTGCCGGCCCTGTGCGCGCTCCCGCGCCCCGCCGCCGCCGCCGATGACTCGATTGGGTTCAGAACCGATCAGTCATCAGGTCCAGGCCAATCATTTTTGGTCTGGACCTGTTGATCGGTCCTGCCCAATCAGATCTCCCTCTAAGCCTGTGAAATGTAAACACAGGCTTAGAGGAGATGTGCCCTCCCCTCCCAACGGTCTTTTCGGATCCAGCGTGAGAGGAGAGCACATCTTACTGTGAGTAATTGCACCAAGCACATCACACACAGCTAGATAGGCACATTTCACCCCCGATCGCCCCCCCAATTAACCCCTACAGCACCTGACACAACACACACTATATACAGCATATAGCATATACCTATATACCTGTATAAGTGTGATTTGTGAACAGGTGTAGCCCTTGCGACCCCCCCTTTTCCACTCAAATTACCCCCCACCCCCCCCTAATAAAGATTTAACCCACTGATCCCCCCTGAACCCCCCCTGATCACCGCCGTTAACCCCTACACCCTCTGTCACATCAGCACTAATACAAACGCAATATACGGTGTTATTGTATTTTTGTATTAGTGTCATTGTGATCAGAATTAGCGCAGGCGACTAAGTTTCTGTCCCAAGAAGGTTTAGGGTCCCCGCCACCCGCCCAATAAAGATTTAAGCCCCTGACCCCCCCCTGATCACCCCTACACCCCCTGCCATAACACACACCGTATACAGTATATAGCATTTTGCTATATACCCGTATAAGTGTGATTTGTGGTCAGGTCTAGCGCTTGCGACCCCCCTTTTTCCACTTGAATTACCCGCCACCCCCCCCTAATAAAGATTTGAGCCCCTGATCCCCCCTGATCCCCTCCTGATCACCGCTAGTTAACCCCTACACCCTCTGTCACATCAGCACTAATACAAACGTAATATACTGTGTTTTTGTATTTTTGTATTAGTGTGATTGTGATCAGAATTAGCGCAGGCGACTAAGTTTGTGTCCCAAGCAGGTTTAGGGTCCCCCCCACCCGCCCAATAAAGATTTAATCCCCTGATCCCCCCCTGATCACCCCTACACCCCCTGCCACAACGCACACTGTATACAGTATATAGCATTTTCTATATACCTGTATAAGTGTGACTTGTGACCAGGTTTAGCGCTTGCCACCGTTCCTTTTATCCTTAGGATACCCGCCAGCCCCTTCCAATAAAGATTTAAACCCCTGATCCCCCCCTGATCACATCCCGTTAACCCCTACACCCTCTGTCACATTAGCACTAATACACACATAATATACTGTTTTTACTGTATTTTGTATTGGTGTCATTGTGACTTGAGGTTGTGCTAGCTAGCTAGTTTCTTTCCCAAAGGAGGTTTAGGGTCCCCGCCACCCCCCCCAGATCCCCAGCGCATAGTTTAGAAGTAACCCCTTGATTGCCACACACGCACGCACGCACACACGCACGCACCTACACTTCCATTTCTAGTATAGTGTTTGAACAGATCAATATCTGATCTGATCAGAGCTATACTAGCGCCCCCATAGTTTAGGGTTCCCAAAACGCAGTGTTTGCACGATCAGCACTGATTCCTGCCAGCACCTGCGTTTAACCCTTTCACCCAGGTAAGTGTAGTAATCAACAGATTACTGTCACTTACAAAAAAACACAAGACACAAAACCGCTGTGTTAGCAGAGTCAGGCCTGATCCCTGCTAGCATTAGCAGTTTTTTTGGTAGCGCTTGAAATAGTCTTCGACAACCAGGTGCTTTTATTACCTGTGAGTCGCATCACTGTACGGGTAAATTTAGTTACCAAAATGTCTAAACGTTCGTACAGTGATGAAGCTATTTACAGTATGATGACCATGTCAGGTGAGAGCGATGGGGAAGCCTCACCGGCAGAATCAGGGTCAGTATACGAACCAAATGACAGCAGCGGCTCCCTGACAGATAGCTCCGACGACAGATGGGTCCCTGTTAGACCCAGGCGTACCCGACCCCATTCTGGTGTTGTTGAGATGCAGGAATCGCAGGGTGCTCGTATGGAGCAGAGTGTGGGTACTAGTGCCGCTCATCCTTCTGGCGACCTGGCAAGCGCCAGCGGCCTAGTACACCCTGGACCTAGTACAACCAGCACTGCAGTAAGACCTGGTGACGTGGCGAGTCCCCTAAGTGCAGTTGAAGCTGGTGCGGTGGCTAGCACAAGTAGTGGCCCGCAGCCACCGCGTATTCGAAGACAGGCCCGTAGAGCCCATAGTGCCCTCCCTGATGCGCTGGCATTTCCTAATTGGCAACCCACTGATACTACAGCGCCAGTACTTCCCCCATTCACCGCCCAACCTGGAATCCACGTGGAGACAGCTGGTTTTACGCCCCTGAACTTTTATGAGCTGTTCTTCACGGAAGATCTTTTCAGATCTATTGTGGATCAATCAAATTTATATGCTCAACAATTTATCGCCGCCAACCCAAATTCGCCCCTTGCCAGACAATTCGGCTGGAAACCTTTAACGGTTTCCGAATTTAAGATCTTTCTGGGCCTTTCCCTCCACATGGGCATAACTAAACAGAGTGAATTGCGGCTATATTGGTCCACTAGCCCACTTCACCATATGCGCATGTACTCTGCCTCCATGTCCAGGGCGAGATATGAGCAAATTCTGCGATTTATGCATTTCAGCGACAATGAAATCTGTCGTCCTCGGGGAGACCCTGCATACGATCGGCTCCACAAAATTCGGCCCCTCATAGACCACTTCAATCAGCGGTTTGCAGCCTTGTTTACCCCCGAACAAGTTGTCTGCGTTGACGAGTCCCTGATTAAATTTACTGGCCGCCTTGCTATGAAACAGTACCTCCCCAGCAAGCGTGCCAGATACGGGGTCAAACTGTATAAATTGTGTGACAGGGCCACAGGCTATACAGTTAGTTTCCGGGTCTATGAGGGAAAAGATAGCTGTGTGGAGCCCCCCAACTGCCCAGACTACATAGGGAGCAGCGGTAAGATCGTTTGGGACTTGGTGTCACCCTTATCCGGAAAGGGGTACCATTTGTACGTGGACAACTTTTATACAAGCGTGCCACTATTTAGTCACCTGCTCGAATTACAAATTGGCGCATGTGGCACCGTGCGACATAATCGCCGGGGCTTCCCCCAACGGCTTGTAGATTCCCGTCTTAGTCGGGGGGCGAGAGCCTGCTTGAAAACGGACAAATTGCTTGCGGTGAAGTGGAAGGATACACGGGATGTTTATGTTCTGTCCTCCCTTCACGCAGACACGACAATCCAAATCACTACGGCAACTGGCGTTGTGGAGAAACCCCTCTGTGTCCACGAATATAACCTTAACATGGGAGGGGTGGACCTTAACGACCAGATTTTGGCGCCGTATTTAGTTGCCCGTAAAGCCAGACGCTGGTACAAAAAAGTGTCTGTTTATTTATTCCAATTGGCGATGCTGAACGCCTTTGTCCTATACAAGGCGTCAGGACGAACTGGATCTTTCCGGGAATTCCAGGAAGAGATCATCCTTGCCTACCTGTACCCAGGAGGCATGCCTGCCCAACTTCCCCTTCCAGATGCAGTGAGCCGGCTGCATGAGAGGCATTTTCCTTATGCCCTCCCGAGTACCCCTACCCAAAGATGGCCCCAAAGAAGATGTCGTGTCTGTCGCAGGCGCGGATTTAGGCGTGACACCCGTTATTATTGTCCCAAATGTCCTGACCAACCTGGTCTCTGCATCGGGGAATGTTTTGAGCGCTACCATACACTAGTGGAGTTTTAGTGTAGGGTACAGCACGACACAGTGTAGGGCACACAAACACAGGGTCTCGAAGGATGTTGGATGTCCATCGACATTTTGAGAGACCCAAGCTGGAAGAGAAGATCGCAGAAGATCGCAGTCCCTCCCAAATCAAGACATGAAGAAACAGAAAGAAAAATAAAAGGATCCAAAAACTGTTGTTGTGTCAGTCATTTTATATGTCCTTCTACTCTTCTTACTGTACATTTAAATGTCCTTTGTTTGTTTTTTCATTCTTTTGTGACCTGTTTCTCCTGCAGGTACTCGTCGGCTACCACGCATTGATTTTATATATTCTGACACAAACAGTGTTTGCGCTCAGCATATATGGATACCTTTGCTGATAGCAGCTGTGGTGATTTTCTGATTTCAGCACTGCAGTTAAAATCCTATTTTGGTATACGTGGATAGCGCCGTGTATACCCATCATTAAATTCAGTGGGTGGCTGTTTGGGCGGTTAATGATGAGAATCCAAAAACTTTTGTTGTTGTCAGTCATTTTATATGTCCTACTCTTCCTAATGTACTTTTTTTTAATGTACTTTGTTTTTTCATTCTTTTGTGACCTGTTTCTCTTGCAGGTACTTGTCGGCTACCACGCATTGATTTTATATATTCTGACACAAACAGTGTTTGCGCTCAGCATATATGGATACCTTTGCTGATAGCAGCTGTGGTGATTTTCTGATTTCAGCACTGCAGTTAAAATCCTATTTTGGTATACGTGGATAGCGCCGTGTATACCCATCATTAAATTCAGTGGGTGGTTGTTTGGGCGGTTAATGATGAGAATCCAAAAACTTTTGTTGTTGTCAGTCATTTTATATGTCCTACTCTTCCTAATGTACTTTTTTTAATGTACTTTGTTTTTTCATTCTTTTGTGACCTGTTTCTCTTGCAGGTCCCTCGTCGGCTACCACGCATTGATTTTATATATTCTGACACAAACAGCGTTTGCGCTCAGCATATATGGATACCTTTGCTGATAGCAGCTGTGGTGATTTTCTGATTTCAGCACTGCAGTTAAAATCCTATTTTGGTATACGTGGATAGTGCCGTGTATACCCATCATTAAATTCAGTGGGTGGTTGTTTGGGCGGTTAATGATGAGTAATACTACGCATTATTCTTGTGCTGATTTCTGATAGGTTCTCTTTTTTTCCGTTCAGCCCACAGGCTGCATGAAAAAAAAAAAAACCTATATGCCAAACAAGGACTAGCAATGTACTGGTACGTTGCTGGACTTTGAGTGGTTATACCAGGATGATGCCTGCAGATTTAGGCATCATCTTGGTATCGTTTTTTACAGCCAGCGGTCGGCTTACATGTAAAAGCAATCCTAGCAGGTAATTGGCCGCTAGACTGCTTTTACATGCAGTGGGAGGGGCCTCCCCCCCCCCCACCGCCGCCTTCCGCAGCCTTCCGTGGTTTTTCTCGGGCTCTCCTGTCCCACCGGTTAACCCGAGAGTGCAGCCGGTGGTTCAGTTATCTAACCATAGAGCTAATTGAAGATTAGAATGGCTCCAATCATCTCTATGGCCTAAGATGCCGGAGGCTACGAGCATTTCATGACTTCTTTTTCGCCAGAAATAAACAGGGCCATTGGGAAATTGGGAAAGTATTTTATCACACCAATTTTGGCGTGGTCAGAAGCATTAAGGTCAGAGGAGAGATCTAGAGTATAAAAGACCCCAATTTTTAAAAAAAAGAGTACCTGTCACTACCGATTGCTATCATAGGGGATATCTAAATTCACTGTGATAGCAATAAAAATGATTTAAAAAAAAAAAAAATTAAAGGAAAGGTGTCAAAATAACATAAAAGAGCAAAAAAAAAAAAAAAAAAAAAAAAAAAAAAAAAAAAAAAATCGAGCTCCGCCCCCTTTCCCCCGTGCTTGCGCGCAATGGCACACGCACGCGTTGGTCTAGTGTCATATGTAAACCGCAATTTCAGCATGCATGTGAGGTATCGCCGCGATCGCCAGATCGAGTGCAGTAATTCTTGCAGTAGACCTCCTCTGTAAGTCTAAAGTGGTAACCTGTAGAGACTTTTAAAGGTTTTTAAAAATGTACGTACGTTTTTGCCGCTGCGCAGGTGTGCGCAATTTTTAAAGCATGTCATGTCAGGTGTCTATGAACTCGGCATAAGATCATCTTTTAAATTTTACCAAACAAATTGGAATTATATAGTGTATTTGTGCAATAAATTTAAAAAAAATGTATTTTTTTCGCAAAAATTGCGTTTGGAAAATCTGTGCGCAAATACCGTGTGACAAAAAAAATTGCAACATCCACCATTTTATTCTATAGGGCCTCTGCTTTAAAGAAATATATAATGTTTGGGGGTTCAAAGTAATTTTCTAGTAAAAAAAAAATATTTTTTCATGTAAACAAAAAGGCACAGAAAAGGCTTGGTTTTCAAGTGGTTAGAAGAGTGGGTGATGTGTGGCTAAGATTGAGCGTAAAATGCCGGGACTGTTCAAACACCCCCCAAATGACCCCTTTTTGAAAAGTAGACACCCAAAGCTATTTGCTGAGAGGCATGGTGAGTCCATGGAATATTTTATATTTTGCTACAAGTGTCGGGAAAATTATTATTTCTTTTTTTTTTGTTGTTTTTTTACAGAAAGTTGTCACTAAATGATATATTGCTCACACATGCCATGTGTATATGTGAAATGACACCCCAAAATACATTCTGCTGCTTATCCTGAGTACAGGGATACCCCATGTGTGAAACTTTTTTGCAGTCTAGCCGAGTACAGGTCCCCGAAAACCAGTCCCCACTTTCAGGCTTTCCAAAGGCGTAAATTGTTGATTTCACTCCTGACTACCTATCACAGTTTCGGAGGCCCTAAAATTCTAAGATAGCACAAAACCCCCCCAAATGACCCCATTTTGGAAAGTAGACACCCCAAGCTGTTTGCTGAGAGGCATGGTGAGTCCATGGAATATTTTATATTTTGCCACAAGTTCCGGGAAATATATATATATATATATTTTTTTTTTTTTTTACAAAAAGCTGTCAGTAAATGATATATTGCTCACACATGCCATGGGTATATGTGAAATGACACCCCAATATACATTCTGCTGCTTCTCCTGAGTACAGGGATACCCCATGTGTGAGACTTTTTTGCAGTCTAGCCGAGTACAGGACCCCGAAATCCAACCTCCACTTTCAGGCTTTCCAAGGGCGTAAATTGTTGATTTCACTCCTGACTACCTATCACAGTTTCGGAGGCCCTAAAATTCTAAGATAGCACAAAACCCCCCCAAATGACCCCATTTTGGAAAGTAGACACCCCAAGCTGTTTGCTGAGAGGCATGGTGAGTCCATGGAATATTTTATATTTTACCACAAGTTCCGGGAAATATATATATATATATATTTTTTTTTTTTTTTTACACAAAGCTGTCAGTAAATGATATATTGCTCACACATGCCACGGGTATATGTGAAATGACACCCCAATATACATTCTGCTGCTTCTCCTGAGTACAGGGATACCCCATGTGTGAGACTTTTTTGCAGTCTAGCCGAGTACAGGACCCCGAAAACCAACCTCCACTTTCAGGCTTTCCAAGGGCGTAAATTGTTGATTTCACTCCTGACTACCTATCACAGTTTCGGAGGCCCTAAAATTCCAAGATAGCACAAAACCCCCCCAAATGACCCCATTTTGGAAAGTAGACACCCTGAGCTATTTGCAGAGAGGCATGTTGAGTGTTTTGCAGATCTCACTTTTTGTCACAAAGTTTTGGAAATTGAAAAAAGAGGAAAAAAAATGCATTTTCCTGTTTTTTCTTCATTTTCCAAAAAAAATGAGAGCTGCAAAATACTCACCATGCCTCTCAGCAAATAGATTGGAGTGTCTACTTTGCAAAATGGGGTCATTTGGGGGGGTTTTGTGCCATCTTGGCCTTTTATGGACTTCAAAAGTGTGATAGGTAGTAAGGAGTGAGATCAACAATTTACGCCCTTAGAAAGCCAGAAGGTGCAGATTGGTTTTCGGGGTCCTGTACGCGGCTAGACTGCAAAAAAGTCTTACACATGGGGTATCCTTGTACTCAGGAGAAGCAGCAGAATGTATTTTGGGGTGTCATTTCACATATACCCATGGCATGTGTGAGCAATATATCATTTACTGACAACTTTGTGTAAAAAAAAAAAAAATATATATATATATATATATTTCCCGGAACTTGTGGCAAAATATAAAATATTCCATGGACTCACCATGCCTCTCAGCAAATAGCTTGGGGTGTCTACTTTGCAAAATGGGGTCATTTGGGGGGTTTTGTG
This sequence comes from Pelophylax lessonae, assembly GCF_965119305.1. NCBI lineage: Eukaryota > Metazoa > Chordata > Amphibia > Anura > Ranidae > Pelophylax > Pelophylax lessonae. Next base: position 380,873,322 of record NC_138768.1, on the reverse strand, counting down.
CTATTTTGGAATTTTAGGGCCTCCGAAACTGCGACAGGTAGTGCAGAGGTGACATGAACAATTTACGCCATTAGAAAACCTGAGAGTGTTGATTGGTTTTCGCGGTCCTGTACACAGCTAGGCTCCCAAAAAGTCTCACACATGGGGCATCCCCATACTCAGGAGAAGTGGCAGAATGTATTTTGGGGTGTCATTCCACATATACCCATGGCATGTGTGAGAAATTTATCTTTTAGTGACAACGTTGTGTAAAAAAAAAAAATTAAAAAAAAAAATTGTAATTTTCCCGAAACTTGTGGCAAAATATAAAATATTCCATGGACTCACCATGCCTCTCAGCAAACAGCTTGGGGTGTCTACTTTCCAAAATGGGGTCATTTGGGGGGGTTTTGTGGTATCTTGACATTTCAGGGCCTCCAAAACCGTTATAGGTAGTGAGAAAATGCAATGAAAAATGTACGCCCTTTGAAATTCTGATGGTGGTGATTTGTTTTCCGGCTCCCGTACACAGCTACGCTCCCAAAAAGTCTCACATATGTGGTATCCCTGTACTCAGGAGAAGCAGCAGAATATATTTTGGGGTGTAATTACACATATACCCATGGCATGTGTGAGCAATATATCATTTCAATGACAACTTTGTGTAAAAAAAAAAAAAAAAATTATTTTTGTCATTTTTCAAACACCTGTGACAAAAAAATAAAATATTCAATGAGCTCAACATGCCCCTCAGAACATTCCTTAGGATGTCTACTTTCCAAAAAGTGGTAGTTTGGGGGGGTTTTGTACTGCCCCGCCATTTTAGCACTTCATGAAATGAGATAGGCAGTCAGAAATTAAAGCTTCGTAAATTTCAGTATTTACACCATAGTTTGTAGACGCTATAACTTTTGCGCAAACCAATAAAAATACGCTCATTGATTTTTTTTTTGTCAAAGACATGTAGCTAAATATATTTTGGCCAAAAAAAATGACATAAATTGAGTATATTGGATATTTTTTAAAAGACAAAGTTGAAAATGTCATTTTTTTGCAAAATTTTCGCTCTTTTTTTATTAATATCGCAAAAAATAAAAAGCGCAGAGGTGATCAAATACCACCAAAAGAAAGCTCTGTTTGTGGGAAAAAAAGGACGTAAATTTCGTTTAGGTACTGCATTGCATGACCGCGCAATTATCAGTTAAAGTCACGAAGTGCCAAGTTGAAAAAAGGGGTCTGGACCTTTAGCAGCCAAATCCTCCGGGGCTTAAGTGGTTAAAAAACAATTAGGTATACATGGAATTTGTCTTGTATACCCATCATTAGAAAGTGGGTTTGGATGTTTTGGGCGGCTAATGATGGGTGTACTACACATTTTCTGGCAGAGATTTCTGTTGGGTTCTCTTTTTTTTCGTTCAGCTCACAGGCTGCATGAAAAAAAAAACCTACAATATATGCCAAACAAGGACCAGCAATGTACTGGTACGTTGCTGGACTTTGAGTGGTTATACCAGGATGATGCCTGCAGATTTAGACATCATCTTGGTATTGTTTTTTACAGCCGGCGGTCGACTTACATTTAAAAGCAATCCTAGCAGAAAATTAGCCACTGGACTGCTTTTACAAGCAGTAGGAGGGGACCCCCATTTTGTTCTGTAGGGCCTCTGCTTTAAAAAAAAATATAATGTTTGGGGGGTTCAAAGTAATTTTCTGTAAAAAAAAAAAATATGTTTTCATGTAAACAAAAAGTCACAGAAAATGTTTGGTTTTCAAGTGGTTAGAAGAGTGGGTGATGTCTGGCTAAGATTGAGCATAAAATGCCAGGACAGTTCAAACACCCCCCAAATGACCCCTTTTTGGAAAGTAGACACCCAAAGCTATTTGCGGAGGGGCATATTGGGTCAATGGAGTATTTTATATTTTGCCCTAAGTTTCGGGAAGGTGACAATTTGTTTTTGTTTTTTTGCACAAAGTTGTCACTAAATGATATATTGCTCACACATGCCATGGGTATATGTGAAATGACACCCCAAAATACATTCTGCTTCTCCTGAGTACAGGTATACCACATGTGTGAGACTTTTTGGGAGCCTAGCTGTGTACGGGACTCCGAAAACCATTCACCAACTTCAGGTTTTCTAATGGCGTAAATTGCTCATTTTACTTCACTACCTGTCACAGTTTCAGAGGCCCTGAATTTTCAACATTGAAAATGGGGTCATTTTGGGGGGTTTTATGCTAAGTAGACACTCCAAGCTTTTTGCTGAGAGGCATGGTGAGTCCATGGAATATTTTATATTTTGCCACAAGTTTTGGGAAAATTATTTATTTTGTTTTTTTTTTTTTTTTACACAAAGTTGTCACTTAATGATATATTGCTCACAAATGCCATGGGTATATGTGAAATGACACCCCAAACTAAATTCTGCTGCTTCTCCTGAGTATTTGGATACTCCATGTGTGAGACTCTTTGGCAGTCTAGCCGCTTACCGGACCCCAAAACCAATCGCTGCCTTCAGGCTTTCTAAGGGAGTAAATTGTTGATTTTACTCACTACCTCTCACAGTTTTGAAGGCCATGAAATGCCAAGATAGCACAACCCCCCCCCCCCCAAATGACCACTTTTTGAAAAGTAGACACCCCAGGGTATTTGTTAAGATGCATGGTGAATATTTTGCAGCTCTCATTTATTTTGGAAAATGATGAAAAAAAAAGGAAAATGCATTTTTTCCCCTCTTTTTCAATTTTCAAAACTGAAGTCTTACCTTGACTAAAGTGTCCATGATCGAGGCCTGGTTGTTTGGCAAGCTGTGCCCTGAAACCGTGTGGAGTCTCCAGCTATTAGTGGGGTGGAGAAGGGAGATTAATGGGGTGCCATGAAGAGCTTAGGCTTGGCCAGTGGCAAGCAAAGCGGCAGTACAGCCTAACAGCATCTTCAGGATTTAAGAGTGGTCGTGGGGGATGCTGTGTGCGGTGATGTATACTTTTATATTACATATTCCATGGCAGCAGTTGTGTGTGTGTGTGTGTGGTTTGTTTGTTTTTCTTCCCTGGCTCTAGTGCAGTGGTTCTCAACTCTGGTCCTCAGGACCTACTAACAGGCCAGGTTTGCAAGATAACTGAAATACATCACAGGTGATATTTGTTGCTCAGTGATTGCAGTACTCTAGTCTGCATCTCCGCAAGGCAATACTTAAAAATCTGGCCTGTTAGAGGGTCCTGAGGACTGGAGTTGAGAACCACTGCTATAGTGTCTTCCAGCCTATGGTGCTTGGAGCGCATTTGCGTTCCAAGCTGCTGCGCTCTCTTCCGCCCTGGCATCCCTGGGTTACTCCTCCCCAAGGACTCAGCCCATGCGCGCTGTGTGCGTCATTACAGTGGAGAAATTCAATCAGTACTGTTGATATTAGCTTTTCTCTGTGGTCAGCTTGCAGCGGGTAAGAGAGGGTGTGTTTGACCTTTTCCTTTCCTCGCTTGCCTGGGCACTCCTTTAGGGTTTTTAACCCTTTCATTTCTACCCTATTTTGTTTTCTTTTTCATTTTTTTATTCCTAGGTCAGATTGACAATACATGGCACGAGATGCTAAAGATCTTATTAGGTCACTACATCAACATTTTTCTTCCATATTTAGTCATCATTGGTCACCATCAAGGTCCAGCCTTCATAGCAGAAGCTGTGAATTCCTTTAAGTACCACATCCACCGCCATGTCAGCCACTCCAAGGAAGGAGCCTGGGGATGCAGGACTTTGGTCCCAGAGGGCAAGTCTCTGTGTGAGCCATGCTAAGCCCAGGGGGGTTGGAAAAGGGGATGGTGATTTCCAGCAAATGGAATCTCTGGTGAGGCGCATAGTGCAAAAATCCCAAGAGGATTTGGGATATACAAGCCAAACGCAAAGTCCAACAGCCGTTACGGCATGTTCTCCTACTAAGGACTGCCAGGAAGAAATGGAACTGTCCTTGCCAAGTCATCGATCTATGAAGACCTCAGACAGTGAGGCAGAGCAAGATGAGTCCCTTTGACCTTGTGACGCCTTTGGTAAGGGCAATGAAGGGACCATTTACATGAGTAGAACCTGTAGAGTCTCCTTCAAGGCAAGAGTTCTTTAAGCACCTCTAGAGAGAGCATTCTAATTTCCCAATCCTAACGGAAATAAGGGACATTATTTTGGATGAGGGGAGCAAGGTCACGAGATATCACTCCCTTCTGAGCAACATGGCCAAGCTCTATCCATTCAGAGATAAGGATGTGAAGCATCTAAATGCTGCCTCTCTTGTTGAGGCCTTGTGAGGCAAGCAAGCATGTCGCTCTTCCTAGGAACATGCAGTGAATGGCCTGAAAGTCGGCCTGGGCTCTTGTGGCAATGTTTAAAGTGATGGAAACATGGAAGGAGAATGTGGATGCAGTATTAAAGAGTGTTTTCAGAAACTCGGTAGTTCAGGAGCTGGTGTCTGTTTCCATGGTGAGGCTCCATTTGACATCATCCGCATAGTGGTGTGGGTTATGCTCCCATCAGTTACGGCAAAGTGAATGCTATGGCTGGGGCCTGGGCTTGCCGATCCCACCTCTAACAGGCGTAGTGGTGTAAGATCCCCTTGAGAAAGCTTCATCTTTTGGCAAGCTGGATAGCACTGTAACCCAGGCCACAGTTGGCAAGTTGGGTCTTGCCTCAGGACAGGTGCCTGCTAGGCTGGAACGACACAGTCTAGAGCAGTGTTTTTCAACCAAGGCACCCCTTACAATCTGGCAGAATCTCGAGGCACACCAACCAAAAATGTCAAAAAACTGTAATTGTTACTTATGTCAATGGGATACTTGAGCCTGGGACGATCCACACAACCGCTCTATTCTTGCAGGAATAGGGCTGTATTATTGCTAATGGAAACTGCACTTCTTTTTTTATGTTGCATTCCGCTTGCACATCTGCTTCAGTTTGGGTGTAGCGCAGGATACCCGCAGTTTTCATGTGCGTTTCCTTTAGACTATTATGTCCCTCATTTTTGGTGTGCTTTCGGAAAATGCACCAAAAATGTAGGACATAGTCGAAGTTTATGAGAAGCCACAGGTAATGCACATGAAAACCTATTCTGCGCTACACCTGCGCTGTGGCCAAACTGAAGCAGATGTGCAAGCGGAATACAGCATACAAAAAGACGTGCAGTTTCCATTAACAATAATACAGTATTTAAAACCCACATATCTTATGTATAAATATTACATAAAAAAAAAAATGGTGATTTTTTGTTTGCTTTTAAAAGTAATCACCAATTCTTTATTTTATTTTTTTATGTAATATAAATATACATAAAATATGTGGGTTTTAAATACTGTATTATTGTTAATGGAAACTGTACTTTTTTTTATGTTGTATTCCGCTTGCACCTGCGCTGCGGCCAAACTGAAGCAGATGTGCAAGCGGAATACAACATAAAAAAAGAAGTGCAGTTTCCATTATCAATAATACAGTATTTAAAACCCACATATCTTATCTATATTTATATTACTTAAAAAATAAAAAAATTGGTGAAAGCAATACCAGGTAAAGTTAATGACAGTCATATATATCAATCCTTGTAATTCATGTAAGTCACTGAAGAGCCTCCTCCTTGTTATTCCTCTTCTCATACACTCTGCTGTAACTCAAAAAGCGTGCCAGCCAGAAGCAGCTCCCAGGACCCGCGGCTCTCACCTCCCAGCAAGCACTTTGTATGCCGATCCTCCCATAGAAACTGATGACGTCATTGGTTGGCACGACACGAACGGGGGGCCCGCCCAGCTTCCCGGGCTCATGTGGCAGCGGGAAGGGAATTTAGCCGTCCCTTCTGGCATAACCAAATGGAAAAGATTGCTGCAAGGAAAATTTTTTTTCTATAAGATTGCTGCAAATTGGGGTCATTTTGCCCAGGCACACCTGGGGACTCTTCACGGCACACTCGTTGAGAAACCCTGGTCTAGAGGACAAAGTTCAGAGCGTGCGAGGGTCACACGTTTTTACAGATCAGGTCTTGATTTTAGAAAGAGCTGGTGAAGATGCCAGATATCCCCTCAGAATTTTGCTAAAAGCTTGACTTCGGGTATCCAAGTTGCTGAGTTTGACCCTCAGACTATTGGAACGTCAAAGTGGTCTTTTCAGGACATGCATGGTTCATCAGAAGTCCTCCATCTCAGATTTGTTTCCACTGATTTTGCCACACTGCGGTAAAATTAAGCATATACTCTTGTATTACGTAAAGTCATTGGTGTCGCAAAATGCTGCTGTGCCAGTCCCAGAATGAGAGAGATTTCAGGGCATGTACTTACCCCTCTTTATGGTCATGAAGAGGAGCGGCTTGAGGAGGCCGAATTTAGACCTCGCACACCTGAAACAAATTTCATCAAAAGGAAAAGTTCAGGATGGAAACATTGTCCCTGATTCATAGGGGGTCCAGCCAGGTGACTGGCTTGTTTCCAATAGACCTAAAGATGCTTACTTTCAGGTGCCGATTGTAGAAGACTTCCACAAGTTCCTTCGGTTCGCTGTAAGTCAAGACCCTTTCCAGCTTGCTTGTCTACCATTCAGGCTTTCAAGATCACCCTGTGTGTTCTCAGGATCTTATTGGTTGTTAAAGTCTTTATCAAAGCAAGGAGCATACGCCTTAATAGTTACTTGGATGTCCTTCTCCTACTGTCCCAAGTCAGAGGGCAGGTGCTGGAGCCAAGAACTCATGTCTTTTCAATGCTCCTTAAATTCAGCTGGCAGCTGATTCTGGAAAAGAAACACTTGGAGCCCATTAAGTCTCATGTTCCTTGGGGCTCAGTTCGATATATTCAAGAGAACCACTGCTTTGTCTCTACATCCCGATGTTCTGGAACAGAATCCTCCTGGCCCGTTCTTCTTCCCACCTGTGTGCCTTTCAGTGTATAAAATGATTGACACTATGGGGTCTACAGATCCGATGGTCAAGTGGACGCTCCGGAGAAGATGGCCCTTCCAGCAGTGGTTTCTCCAGCAGTGGGAGCCAGGAATTCAGGTCATCTACATAATCTCTTTCATGAGAGCAAGCCCCTTGGTGGCTACAATGGAGAAACTGTCTCTTTTGCTATTACATTGTCCAATTTCCTGGTTCACAATCATGTCTGTTACCACCAATACCAGATGGGGGGCTTGGTGCCTTTCAGGGATAGCTCAAGGAGGGCGGGGCTGTCAATTTCACAAGATTGTGTTGAACATTCTGAAACTACGGGCAGCTTTCTGCACCCTACAGGCGGTTCACCAAATAACGAAGGGAGCGTCAGTGCTCTTAGGCTAGTCAACACTACGGCGGTCTCCTACGTTAAAAGACAAAGGGACACTCACAGCCTATTCTCTATGACAGGAAGCAGAGCCAAATACGTCTGGGGCTCAGAAGAATCAAGCCTACATCTTAGAATTTTCTGGACTCCGGGGACACAAGCCTCTAACAGACTCTCTTTCCAGAGTCCAATTGGACAACAACTAATGGTCTCTACATGTGGAGGTTTTTCAGGCGCAGATGCCCTGACAAATCATTGGCTGTGCGTTTCTACGAAAACCCTGAACAAAAGTTGTAGAGGTAGTGGCAGTGATGCCTTATTGGCCAATTAGGCCATGGTTCCCCTTGCTAGCACTGTTCAACTACCAGAACCCAGTGCCCCCTCTTATCAGGCCAGACCTTCTGTCCATGGGTGCATTTCTACATCCATGTCCAGCACGGTTACGTCTGACGGTCAAATTGTTGAGATTGGAGGTCCTTGGCTGCTCCTCCAGAGTCACCTCTCCCTCTTGAATGCTAGGAGAGTGAGTACAAAGTTTACAGGAGAATCTGGTCAAAGTCTGTGCAATACATGTCTGCTGCTGACGGATTATGTAGTGCTCTCTCAGTTCTAAATATTCCAGGCTTCCTCCAGTCGGATTTAGATCTGGCTCTGTCGGTCAGTTCCCTCAGAGTACAAATGTCAGCTGTATCGGTCTTCACAGGTGTTTCCAGGTCTCAGCATCTTTTCCTGTCCAACAATTCTTCAAGTGTGCAATTAGGCTCAGACCTTGGAGTAAGCTGAGTGTTCAACTCTCTCTTGGGAATTGGAGCATGGTGTTCCAGAGCTGTCTCTGTTAACCACTTAAGCCCCGGAGGATTTGGCTGCTCAAAGGCCAGGCCCTATTTTGCGATTCAGGACTGCGTGACTTTAACGGACAATTGCGCGTGCGATGCTGTACCTAAACAAAATTGACGTCCTTTTTTCCCCCACAAACAGAGCTTTCTTTTGGTGGTATTTGATCACCTGTGCGATTTTTATTTTTTGCGCTATTAACAAAAAAATTAGTGACAATTTTGAAAAATAACAATATTTTTCTATATGAAATTCCCCAAGAAAAAAATGTAAAAAACAACATGTTTTAACATTTTAGGCCAAATTTGTTTTCTGCTACATATTTCTGGTAAAAATTTGAGCAAAAGTTATTGTGTTTACTAACTACGGGAAAGATTTGTCTTTTTTTTTTTTAACTAGTAATGGCGGCAATCTGCGATTTTTTTTGCAGGATTGTGGCGGACAGATCGGACCCTTGACTGACATTTTTTACACTTTTGGGGGTACCAGTGACATTACTACAGTAATCAGTGCTATAAATATGCACTGTTACTGTCAAAATGACACTGGCAGGGAAGGAGTTAACTTTATTGGTGATCAGTGGGTTAAATGTATCCCTAGGGGCGTGTTTCTAACTATGGGGGGGGGGGGGCGTGGCTAGTGATATAACCACAGAGACATACGATCCTACATAGCTGGATCGTATAGTCTCTGCAGTTACATCAGGGAGAATGACAGACGGCTGTGTTTACATCAGCAGTCTGCCTTTCTCCCTCTCCTGAGCGGGATCGCGAGTGGCCGGCAGACATCGGAGCCACCAGTCACACGCGTGGGGATGCCTGTAAACGAGTGGGGGCGGGAGCTCGCCCCCTACAGGCTCCTGGGCAAGCGACGTACTACTACGTCGGTTTGCCCAGGAGCGGCTGACTGCCGCAGTAAATATACTGACGGTGGTCGGCAAGTGGTTAAAGGCCTCTCTGTCATGTTCCCCTTTCTCCTGGCTATAACGTCAACATAAAAAGACTCAGAGATTGATTCACCAGTCATGGAGAGCTTTTCTTTACATTCTTCCAGTTCGAGTGGTGCTTTTACCTATGCTTGCATTCAATTTCTAAGGGTACATTAGTCTTGCATATGAACCAAGAAATTGTTCTGCCAACCTTTGGAGTACTAACTTGCGTCCTTTGGATGTGGGAGAGGTCAGGCTGTGGCTTAGTTGGTTAAAGTGCATGCCTAGTAAACAGGGAATCCTGCGTTTGACTCTCAGCAGTGCCTTCCTTTGGTTCTAGGAATCCCTCAGATAATGTGAAGTTATATCAACAAGCTACAGCTTCCTTCAGGCTTCAGAACACCTGTTCATTCTTTTTTCCAGAAAGGACAAAGCGAAACATGCCTCTTCTAGGACGATTGTGGCATGGATTGTCTGGGCCATCTGCCAGGCTCACAGAGCAGAGGGCTTGGCGCCTTTGGGGACGGTGACTGCTCGCTTGACCAGGAGTGTGTCTACATCATGGGCGGCATTGCAGCATGTGGTTCCCAATGTAATCTGTAGGGCAGGCCTTGTGGTCCCTGATCAAAACATTTATGGCTCATTATTGTGTAGAGCTTACCACTTTCTCTTCTGTTAATTTTGATTTACAAATCCAGTCAGTTGACGGTGTAAATGAAACCCTTTTCTTTTGTTCTGCGTTTGCTCACCCAGGCGTGCATGGCTATTTATTTCCCATATGTTTGCTGCCATGGAGTTTGTCAGGAAAACTGAAAATTTCCTATCAAATAGTTATCGTAATTTTCCTTTCCTGATGGACTCCATGGCAGCAGGAGTTCCCTCCCAGAGTCATGAGGAGGCTAGTTATGGAATGCAGCCTCTGGCTCAGAGCAAAGATTTATGGGAGTGGGGTCCTCTGAAGGAGTGGAGGCGAGGTTACCCCATACATATGCTGCCATGGAGTCCATCAGGAAAGGAAAATTACAGTATTTGATAGAAAGTTTTCAGTTTTATTTCCTTCAGTTGAAAAAATGAAAACTATCAGCGCAATCCAATAGATTAGTGAAAAACCATATAATATAAAGTGCAATGAATATGGAATCCGGCAGCATACACTAAATTGTGTCCACACCTCACAATCACAGAAACTAAACAAATAAGAAGTGATGCGCCAGATACAAAAATATTGTGAATACAAAATAATAGTGCTTAATCAGCGCTTAATTAAACTGCGACATTGTGGCGGACAGATCGGACCCTTGACTGACATTTTTGGGGTTACCAGTGACATTTCTACAGTAATCAGTGCTATACATATGCACTGTTACTGTAAAATTACACTGGCAGTGAAGGGGTTAACTTTATTTGAGAGGGAGGGGTGGTGTGTGTCCCTAGGGGCGTGATTCTAACTGCGATTGGCTGTGGCTTGAGCTGTAGGAACAGTCACTGTTTCTACACAGGGGAATGACAGGCGGCTTGTTTACATCAGCCGCCTGCCTTTCTCCCGCTGCACCGATGATCGGCGAGTGACCGCCGGTCACATGCGCGGGGGGGGGGGTCCGTGGCGGCGCACGCTCGCTCCCCAGAGCCTCACAGGCTAGTGACGTGTATATACATCACTTTGCCTGTGAGGGGCTGACTGCCGCAGTATATGTACTTGCGGCGGTCGGCAAGTGGTTAAAACCTGTTCAAAAATTGCTGTATAAAAGCGGTTATTTGTCTGAGAAATTATTACATGGATGTAGAAATTTCTGCTTTTGTCAGGTAGGCCACTTGTGTGAGAGAATCGGCTGCTGCGATTAGTGTTGGCACTGGCTAGTGCTCTGCTTTTCATTTTTATAAAATTGTCTTATGCATTCTAAAAGTGGTGAAAAATGTGCTAAATTCATGTACCGGTTTAGAACTTGTGCTTAAATTTAGCTCATGCTGCACCACTTTCAGAATGCATGAGACTCTTTTGCAAAATCTTTGAGTCAGTTATGCCAAAAGAAAGTTGCTCTTAATTAGCTCCACTTTTCAATGCAATAGCATGTAAAAGTGCTGCATTTTAGAACTATCTGAATTTGGTGCATGAGTTGCTGTCAGAACCAAAAGTGATGCAAATGCTTCATGAATTTGGCACAATACATGAACAAGAGGAATTCATGCCAGAAAAGTGGTGCAGCAGCTTTACCAAATTTCCTCCATTTTCTGTGCATTATTAAGGGTTATAGTTAATGTTTGTAAAGCATTACTTAATAGGCAGATATTTCACTTGCTAGAAAGCTATAGCCACCTTTCTGATTGGCCTATAGAAAGATCCTTGCACTTCAAAACAGCAATAACCACAATAAGTCATATATATGGAAAAGCATGTTTTCATACCTTTATTACTTTAATAATTTATTGCACTTTTTAGCATTAGTGTCTGACATAATCGGGCATTGTAACAAAATCAGAGAGATTTGTTCCTACAGAGAAGCCTGTAGAAGAATAAAGAAATGTATCTGGAAGAAGAAAACCTAAAATTAATATGTCCTTGATGGGTGACAATTAAAACACAGGTTTACAAATTCAATTACCAAGGTCCACAGCTGGACATGAATTAACATGATGCAAACCCAACCCAACTACAGCGAATATGAATGTTATGCACTTAAAATGGTTTGTTTTCAATTTCCAAAATAACTGCCAAAACTCTCTCCCTAGAAATAATTATCAGGCCTAACAGAAGGCTTAATAGTAGGTGGAAAATTATTATATATTTTGACCAGCAGTCACATGCATTTTCTTTGCATCTGTAGTTCACGTCATTTGGTTCCTGAGAATCAGAACTCGATAAGATTAAATAATCCCAATGGATACCCCCAGTTTTGCTATGCTCCCTTCACAACAGTACATCAACGAAAGCACTGGTGTGAACATCCCCTTATTTCACATCAACGAAAGCACTGGTGTGAACATCCCCTTATTTCACTTATAATTAGAAGGAACAATGTGACCTTAAAGTGATATTAAACCCACAAATTCAATATAGTGCAGCTTACTAATTATTAGTTGTGGTGGCCGTATTAATTTCCTTTTTTTAGCTTTATTTTCACCTGGTGACCCAGCAAGTATGTAATTTTTCAAAGCAGTCCAGCAAAGGTTAAACCATTCAACACTGACAGAGGTGCTTACAACAGTCAACTTTTATACATTTATGTAAAACTTAACCCAAAAGGAACATGTTTGCTGCAACTGCTTAAAAATTGTTTGATGCAGATGGACTTGAGGAACAAATTAAAACTAAACCCCAGCTTACACTACCTTCTGCCCAGGTTGACAATGTCGCCTTGCAACTGTGGCTGTGGTGCTCCTCCACAGAAAGAAAAGGCACAATAACACAGGTGGTGTGTTACAGTCTGGACTAAAAGCTTTAATGGAAACAAATGCAGTCACCAGATTTAAAGCAGAGCTATAAAGTCTAAATTTTAAAGACTGCAAGCTGAAAGGCCCTTTATTGCAGAAGAGCCATGCAATACAAGGAAATAAAATTAACCTACGGTTTGCAGTCGTCTTTAGATTAGCTGTGCTTGCGAAGCTCAGTGTGCAGTGTGGGGAACCAAGCCGGGCTGTATGGCAATGAACACAGCCTGACTTAGGGGTTCACCCAAACAAGTGCCTCCACAGCAAGCTGCTTGCTGTAGGGGGACTCGCACAGAGCAGAGAGCATCAGCATGGGAACCCAGAAGTGGAGGTAAGGGACCGCTCTCTGCAAAAGCATTGTGCAAAGCAAGTAAGTATAACATGTTTGTTATTTTATTTTAAGCCTTGAATTTTTATGCAACAAAAGGCAGTCCATCCAAAACCAATGTTTCCATTATGGTAGACATCAACCAAATAATTTGGCCCCCTGTTTCCTTTATATCTCATTGACTTGTGCAGTAACATCCACCCTCTGCAGGTCCCCACTCATGCACCCCCGGTTAAGTCTCATTCCTTCTGCTCAATTTGATATATTAGAAATGAAAAATTCTCCACCCCTCCTATCTCTTCACTGTTCAGAAGACAATTGTTTGGCAGGAGGGATTGTCAGCGCTGACTGTGTTGATGGGGGCATCGTGTGAATTTCTTTCCTGCAATCCATGGTTGTAGGAAAGAAATCGGCACATTCTATGGCCTGCCCAAATGATCGCGTAATTTGTGGGGCTATTTTTTTTGCCAGCTAACTACCAAGTATGATGGGAAATACATTTTGTTTTGTAAAAAGTAACCATTTCACTGCCTAAGACTTGTTAACCCTCCAAAAGGTGGCCAATGACATATGACAACATTTTTGGCAATCAAAAGATTACAGCAGGCTCATGATTGCAAAAGCAGTGGTTCATATGTTTGAAATGAACTCTGTGGCCTCTATAAACTAATTCCAGGTTCATGATCATAATAAAGTTAAGTGGTGTGGGAAAAGAAGATTGCTCTTGATCTCCACCACACAGAGCTCTATTTAGCTCTCCCCTCTTCATTAAGAGGAATTGTCACCCAGGAGATGCTCAGCCACAAAAACCATAAACCATAACCACTTGACCTACAGAAGATTTACGCCCCTTCATAACCAGGCCATTTTTTGCTATACAGCACTACGTTATTTTAACTGACAATTGCTGTACCCAAATTTAGATTTTTTTATATTTATTTATCAATTTAGGCCAATATGTATTCTGCTACATGTTTTTGGTAAAAAAAAAACCCAATAAGCATATATTGATTGGTGTGTGCAAAAGTTATAGCGTTTACAAACTTTGGGATATTTTTATTTATTTCTTACTAGTAATGGTGGCAATCAACGACTTATAGCAAGATTGCGATACTGTGTCGGACACTGACCATTGCTAAAAATATGCACTGTCACTGTATTAATGGCACTGGCTAGGAAGGGGTTAACATCAGGGGTGATCAAAGGGTTAACTATGTGTCTAGCCTGTGCTTTCTCAGGTTGTGGGAGGTGCTTTGACTAGGGAAAGACATTTTCAATTCCTTCCCTTCTGACAGAACGACAATCTGCCTTTTTACATAGGCAGATCATCGTTCTGCCTGTGTATTGTCTAATCGGCGGGTGCCGGCAAACAGAGTCCGCTGGGCTGCCGCTGTGCGCGATTTTCCAAAGAGCGGCCCCCCTGCCGCAGTATATGTAGGATGGGTGGTCTGCAGGTGGTTCAAAGGAAATTTAAAACAAAAAAATCAAAAGTAAAATGAAGTAAAACTGTATTAAACAACAAAACCGATCTGCACATTCATAATGTACAAATATGCGCTGTTAAAATGCACAGGCTCCCTATTGCACTACACATGTGTGGTATCCCCAGACAAGTTAGAGTTCTAAGAATGATTTTAAGGGGCATTATTTTAGCTTTACACCAAATAGAGGAAGTAGTAAAGCCTTACTAATAGTTTTGCATACTTTTGATTTTTACTGTTTTGCCAAAAATGTATACATAAATTAATATTTATTGACTCAATGCAGTTTTATTCTTAATATTTCTTATTGTTATTAAGAAATATGATGTCATATTCTGTCTGCTTATTACAAGGTTAGTGGACATTTACTGCAAATAGTAGCTTTTATTTATGAGGCCCCAAACATTTAGAAAATTGTTGGGGGGGATTTTGAAAACTTCAAAGCCTGTAATATGTATAGTAAAAACAGCAAAATGCTACCTGAGGGGCAAAATGGGACATGTAGTGGTAGAGGTTGGATTTTCATTACTGGAGACTAAAGGTTTTACAAATTTGACACCCAAAGCAGCAACCATCTTCTAAGATTACCTCTTTTACATAGGACTTATTCTGATCTTAATGCAAAAAGAGACCCAAATAAATGTGGTCAATAAATTATGCTGGTTTAAAATGTATGTGCAGAGTTTACACCTGAAAAAACATGACTTACTGTGTGTTGCTGCAATATGTAGTAATGTACAGTCTGTTGTGTGGTGCCACCTGCCAAGGTGCACCTTAATCCATGTGCATTTCGGCATATTACAATGAACACTTTTAAATTAACTGTGCATTGTGGTACAATGCATTGAAAAAAATTACACATCTGGTTTTATGTGCTTTGTTAGCCTATTTAACCACTTTCAGACCGGAGGATTTTCCCCCTTAATGACCAGGCCCTATTTTGCAATTCGTCACTGCGCTACTTTAATATATAATTGCGCGGACGTGCGATGATGTACCTATAAAAAATTGATTTCCTTTTTTCCCCACAAATAGAGCTTTCTTTTGGTGGTATTTGATCACCTGTGCGATTTTTATTTTTTGCGCTTTAAACAAAAAAAGTGTGACAATTTTGCAAAATTCTGCTATACAACATTCCCCCCAAAAAAAAAAAAAAAAAAACGAATCGTTTTTTTAATATTTTAGGTCAATTTTTTCTGCTACATAATTTTGGTAAAAAAAAAAATCGCAATAAGCGTGTTTTGATTGGTTTGCGCAAAAGTTATTGCGTTTACTAACTACGGGAAAGATTTATGTAATTTTTATTGTTTTTTTTTATACTCATAATGGCGGCGACCTGCGATTTTTTGTGGGACTGCGACATTGCGGCGGACAGATCGGACCCCTGACTGACATTTTTGACACTTCTGGGGGTACCAGTGACATTACTACAGTAATCAGTGCTAAAAATATTTACTGCTAGAGGCTATAACAGCTGCTAGCAATAGTCACATGTAAAATCCAACAGGCTGGTTGGTTGATGGATCAACTTGGGTACATTCAGCCTGCCCATACATGGTTCGAATATCATCCGGTACCTGCTGAACTGGCCGGGATTCAAACCATCTTTGGCTGGCTGTAATACACTGCAATGTACCGATTAGGTGTGAAAAAGCTCTGTCGCTGTTGCCTATACACACAAGCCTATTGTGCTTAAGGCATCATGCACACTAGATGTTCTCAAAACACCAGTAGGAAGCTGTAGGAGTGTTTTTCAGCTGTAGCGTTTTTTAGCAAAACTATACTCCGACAAAAGGTTATTCCTCAAAAATGTAGATAAACGCCACATAGCCGCGTTTTTCAGCTTTTATCAGAGTTAGAGCGCTTTTACAGCTGAAAAACTCCTCTTAAAACCCACTAGTTCTGTTTTTTTTTTTCCGGCCAGAAAATGCCCCGGCCAAAAACTGCTAATAACAGCCTATGTGTGCATGGATACATAGGATAACATGCTGGGGAGTTTACTGGCTGCAGAAAACAACATCAGATGCCAAAAACAGCAGCTGTAAAAATGTCCAGTGTGCATGAGGGCTAAAGGTTAATCTGGCGCTGGGTACAAGGCAAAGAGGTTAAAGCCAGCCATTCGTAAATTAAAATTCAGCTGGTTTAGCAGAGACTGGCCGAGATTTGATCCATCCATAGGTAGGCCGATTGTTTCCAAGGCAAACCATCTATAGCCGCTAGCAGTAATCATTGTGTTCTGCCAGCCCGGGAAGGCTCCCTGCGCCAGGCAGAATGCAATAGCGCTGCAACTGTGGTGGAAAGAAAGGAAATCAAATCATCTATGGGCTGCTTAACGAACTGGGCATATCTAAATGTTAACAATCTGATTCTGTATTTCAGCACATCAGATGTACAGGTTCTTTAAATAAACTTAAGTTATAGTGGGTGTCTGCTTCATTCAATTGCAAACCTGTACTGTCAAAAAAAAAAAAAAAGGCTACCATTGCTGACCTCTCATTCTGAAAATGCTAGTTACCTGCCAATGGCTTCAGTACTTTCTGCTTCACTTACCTTGATCAATTAGCAGAAAACTGACTTTCTGGGAAACTGGTTTGCCCTGGGTCTATGGCTGAGGTATTAAATACAAATACAGAGACAGCCAGCATTCTCAGGAGATTGTGGCCTTCATATTTCTTCTCAGAACAGGACCTTCCTTAAGTCTCAAGCTTCAGGAGACCGAGGCCTGAACAATTGTGTCAAACAAAACCTTTCCTCTACTGGAGCTGCATGTCTTCTGTTCAATAACGAGCGCATCCCCCCTTAGCCCACATTAATTCTGTGAAACCTGTGTTTAATGATCCACCATTTAGTCTTTAGCCACATTTCAATGGGTTACTAGAAACATTTGGTCCACATATTAGTCAAATATACAGTATTTCTTATAAAAATAAACATGTATGTTATGTATAAAATAACAAATAAGCTTTTTATTATTAGATCAAATTGCACAATACAAACAGGCCAGTTTCTTTAGCGTAATACTGTTAATGTGAGGATTTCGGCCTTCTTTTACATTTCCAATCTATGAAAATGATCAAGAATCTGCAAGAGATGATCTTTGACATAACATACATTTAGTTTCTCGTGTCTTTCTGTCCAAACAGGCATGTTCTATGGAAGTTAAAATAAAGTCTAATTCATACAGTTTATAAAAATGGTCAAAAATACATTTTTGCTTATAGATGAAATTACTGTTACATATGACATCATGAAACAGGATTACAAATTTTATTTACAAAAACCCTATGTTCAGATGAATTATTGTACAAAGGCAATAAATAACCTTATCGTATATAGAACCTTTTTGTACCTTATTTAAAAAAAAAAAAAAAAAGACTAGGAGGGCCATTTAGCATACAGTCACAGTAGTTAAAATGTTATTTCTGTAGACAAAGAGTATAGTTGATGAACCAATATTTGGGAAAGTTGCCTCCAATGCAAAGTGCAAAGAAAAATGGCTTTCCAGCTAGAGGCAGGCTGAATATGGTGGCCCTGTGACATTATTTTACAGATCCAAAATATGAGAGGACATTTTTGTTCCTCATCTTTAGAAAGAAGTATTCACAAAAATACATAGTGCTATTTACACTAAAAAAAAACCAAACCTCTTCAGAAAAATCATAGCACCCAAAATACTCCTCCAACCGCAGTCTGCTCCTGCAATCTAGATCTTTGCGGACAATGACGTACTGGGCTCTCTGCTTCAACAGCCGTCACATGGTCTTGCTTGCGATACAAATGCTGATGTGGCAGCCTAACCAGCCGTGAAAGCTCTTAAGATTGTTAGGTTGGAGAACATGAAACAAGTGGGTGGCTGAATTGCTTTCCTCTTGCCTGTAGAGCAGGAACCTCTTCAATAAAAGCTACCGCTGCGCAGTCATAATCACTGAAAGGCTGAACACCACAATATTCACACCCAAAGGAAGGATTATTGTTTCACTTTCACACCAGGTGGGCACTTGTTATCCGGATTTGTAGCAGGGGCCCTTTATGCTGTGCTTCAAACACGTTTGAAAACATGTTTAATATCTTTAGCATACAAGCTCTGCTCAGCCTTGATTCTATTAATTCCACAAATGCACTGAAGAGTTCTCATTGATAAGAATAAAAATGTATTTGAAAAATGTATATAAAGAAAAAACAAAGATAAGGCTTCAAATTACTTCGAGATGGTTTCTTGGAAACCACTGAAAACAAGTTGTCTCACACCCATTAGAAGTGTCAGTTGTGTAACCAGCCGCTTGTGACTGTCAGTAATACTGCTGTGATTTCAATCTGCAGAATTTGCTGCTTATTAAGAAATAATGCAATCGTAGCTCCCTTCCTGAAAGGCCTCCTCTTGCTCCTGTCTAGACACATTCTCCTCGTGTCTGGTGACATTACAGCTGCCCAGGTCACTTTGAGGGCTGGCACTGTGGATGGTTGAGCTGCGGCTCTCCTCTGCCCTGGGGCTAGATTGTTCTGTGACCTTTGAGATGACGATGGGCTGAAACACTTCAGGCTGCACTTGTTCCACAGCTACTTCGCTCAGTTTCTGGAGCTGAGGTTTTATGATATTTAAGAATGGCTTATATCCAGGGCTGAAAAATGAACACAAACAAATATAAATTGAAACAAATCCGCGCTTAGGATATATCTAGTTACACGATAAAATTTGGCTGCAGCCCCCTTTAAACTATAATCTGAAGATCTATAGAAAGACAAATTCAGTGGGGAAAGGGGTATGGCGCTGCCAATGTATATATATATACCACTCAGTATCTGAAAATGTGAACAATAAAGTGCAATATATGTGAACAGTATGTAGATAAATAAAGTGCAAGGTGTAATGTGTGTCCAATCTGGGAATAGTGTATCCACATGTGACTAAGAGTATCAGAGTGCCAATGCCTAGTGAGGTGTGGCTGATAGTGATTGGAAATCAACCAATCAACATATATATAAAAAAACGACTATAAAAAGTGATATCAAAAGTAGGTCCAATCTAAAAGTGGTGAAAAAATATTAGTGATGATCCAATAAAGACTTAATAGCATATGTGAAATAACGAATGGAAAATCAAAGTGGTAAAAAATTTGTATAAAAGTGTGTTAAAAATCCACTAGAGGTAGTCCTAAACCAGGGTATATTCACAATAAATTACAAACCATCATACTATAAATATAGCGGTAATCAGTAATCAGGTGTGAGGTTCTGGGATTACCGCTATATTTATAGTATGATGGTTTGTAATTTATTGTGAATATACCCTGGTTTAGGACTACCTCTAGTGGATTTTTAACACACTTTTATACAAATTTTTTACCACTTTGATTTTCCATTCGTTATTTCACATATGCTATTAAGTCTTTATTGGATCATCACTAATATTTTTTCACCACTTTTAAATTGGACCTACTTTTGATATCACTTTTTATAGTCGTTTTTTTATATATATGTTGATTGGTTGATTTCCAATCACTATCAGCCACACCTCACTAGGCATTGGCACTCTGATACTCTTAGTCACATGTGGATACACTATTCCCAGATTGGACACACATTACACCTTGCACTTTATTTATCTACATACTGTTCACATATATTGCACTTTATTGTTCACATTTTCAGATACGATACTGAGTGGTATATATATATATATATACATACACACACATGGGCAGCGCCATACCCCTTTCCCCACTGAACAAATATAAGTATGATCATTACTAGAACTGCATTATGTCAAGTTAGATACACAAAAAAATGGCACTCAAAAGAAGAGCGGCTCCAATCAACAAAGAATTAATGAATGTAATGCAAACTAATGCCCAAAATTCTTCTTAATGTACCAAATTTTGAATTTTACTGAATTTTCTGCAATAAAACTCAGCAAGGCTTTCAGTATGCCTCTGAACATTAACCTACTCATAAAGCAGTGCTTTCAGAAGACTGGAGCAGACCCTGGGTGTAAAAAAAATACTAACTATTGGCTTACAACACTAAATCAGGTGGACCCGAGGCATGCATAACTATATAAGAGTCGAGGTGGATGGGGGGAAGTCCTTCCCACTGTGTCTTTGTATTCTGACATTGGGGAGACATCTCAGAATACACTGATCAGCACCTGCGGCGCTGATCAGAAGGAAAGTTTCCAACAATATGGCTAAACAGAAGTCGATCTGTAAATTGACTTCTGTTTAACCAGTGCCCATATATAGACAGAAATTCATCTGGTCCCTGCTGAACCAGCCACATTTTGATCCATGCTTGGCCAGCTTTTACTAGATTACCAGAAAATTCGATATAGTCTAGCCTTGGTTTACCTAGCACAATGACCGGATTTAAAATTGTACATTTGGCAGGTATGCATTGCCTCTGAATTTTTAGGGTAGATTTGAAAACTCGATGACACTGTCAATTCAAGGCATATATAAAGCCAAATTGTTTTTTTTTTTTCTATTTAAAAAAAAAAAAAAAAAAAGTACAAAATCCCTGAAACCTGTTCCACTTGAGAGATTTACCTTCACTTTGTGTGCTGTAGACGCAACTGGATGAGAGGGGAAATCTCTCCAAAGAGAAGGAAATTCCCTCTCAGACAGTTGTCCTTGAAACATGTGACTAATACAAATACAGAGTAAATCCCCCAATCACATACAGCCATAAAACTTGAAAAAGGTTCTAAACCATCACCGATCACCATCTAAAACTTCAAAAATGGCTTCAGAAACAAATTTAAAAGTACAATTCACAACACTGTAGTCAAAAAAGTTATCCTCAGTTTAAGAAAGGAGAAAATGGGATTTTGGGTTTACCTGTACCCCAGGCCATGGGGTATCATTTATATCCATTACGATATATTTTGCTGCCACTTTCAGGCGATTAGACACTGGCAAAAAAAAAAAAAAGACAGGAAGTCCCACCCTAGTCATAACCCCACCCAGCTAGGCAAGACTTCAGCATCTGTAGCAAGCAATTAACTACAAGGAAGAGGGGTGGGATCCCTGTGTCCTATGAAGTACTCTAAGAAAAGGATTTTGCATGTAAAGCAAAAATCGCATTTTCTTTATTGTACATCCCAGGACACAGAGTATCTTCATGCCACTAAAGCCAGCAGCTGTTAAGGATGGAAGATCAGACCTTGCAACAGAAGGTCGGGTAAATCTGGAAGGCTCCAAGGGTTGTTCACATGTCGAAGTACCATGTTCTCTTCGGTAAGGCGGGGATGATCAGACTCATTGGAACTCCTTCCACTCCTAATCCTGCAAAGCAGAGGAGGTAGAAACTGTAACACCAGAAAGGCAGAACTTAGGAAGAACTGGTTTCACAGCATCATCACAGCAAGTGCTTGAGGATCCCAGGTCTGGGAGACGAGTCTGTCCAGCTTCACACAGAACTCAGATGCTAGGCAATCCACTTCTGAAGTTCCTCAACATAAACAGAGGTCCTCAAACACTGATGGGTGAAGAGCCCACTCCGCCAAGATAGTCGTTGAATGCTAAGAAAATCCATCTGCCAATTTTCCATACCTGGAATGCGGACAACAGATAGTGTGGGAATATGAAATTCCACCCAAGACCGGAAAAGATCCAGTTCCTCCTGAACAACCCAACTTGTCATACCTTACTGATTTATGGGTCTGCTGTGGCACAGTCTTCACTAGAAGGCCTTTTAGCTGCACCAACCAATGCAGCACAGCAAGGCGAATACGCACTCAATTCCAAAATGTTGATAAACAACGGACTCTCCTGCAGTGACCAAGTCCCCTGGACTGAGAGATTGTCCAGAACTCCACCAGGCTGGCATCCATCGTCACGACCCTCTAGAACAGGGGTGTCAAACTAAATTTCATCGGGGGGCCGCATCAGCATTATGGTAGCACTCAAATGGCTGGTTCTCACTGCAAGACTATATAAATTTATTAATGGCTTTTTTTTTTCTCAGAGAATAGGTGCCCCCTCGCTGAACCACATTGAACAGTGGGTGTGATCCAAATGCATTAACAGTGGGAGGATCTTAAAGAGGCAATAAATACCAGGAGTACATTAAGTGCAGGGGTGTGCCAAGCGCAGAGTTTAGGGGTATGTCAAGCACAGAGCGCAGAGTTTAGGGGTGTGCTTTCCACGCAGAGTTTAGGGGTGTGTTTTCCGCACAGGTTGCAGAGTTTAGGGGTGCGCCACGCACAGGGCGCAGGGTTTGGGGGTGCGCTACGCACAGGGCGCAGAGTTTAGGGGTGCGCTACGCACAGGGCGCAGCGTTTAGGGGTGCGCTACGCACAGGGCGCAGAGTTTAGGGGTGCGCTACGCACAGGGCGCAGAGTTTAGGGGTGCGCTACGCACAGGGCGCAGAGTTTAGGGGTGCGCTACGCTCAGAGTGCAGAGTTCAGGGGTGTGTTATGTAGAGAGTGCTGTTTCAGGGAGCTGGAGGTGGTGGAATGGCTAAAAAAAGCCCTGGCTGAGAGGGCCACATAAAATGACCCGGGGGCTGGATTTTGCCCACGGGCCTTGGGTTTGACACATGTGCTCTAGAACATGGAGAAATGTTTTCCCCATCTCCAGCATTCGTGAGGAGATTCACTAGTTTAGAGACAAATCTTGTACTGGGGTGCAACAGCTTCGGGAAATATAAGGACTGTGTCCTCCTGTCCCATGCCGCCAAGACATTCTGTTGGAGGGGCCTGGAATGAAATTGAGCACTGCCATGAAGGGGGCTACCATTATCCCAGAACCCACATGCAAAAGTGAATTGAGGGATTTATTTTTGAGTAAGTCCATCTGAGCCCTCAGCGCAAGACATTTGTTAGGAGGGAGGATCACTCTCACCTGATGTTATCTAAGGTTAAACCTAAATATTTTAACCTCTGAGTTGGGACCAAGACTGACTTCTGCACATTCAGAACCCATCTAAATCTGCACATTCAGAACCCATCTAAACCTGTCCAAAGTGTGCTCTGTGTGAGACACATTGGTCGCCAGCAGCAAATCGGTATGCTGCTTCAGAATAAGTTGTTCCGGTATCCTATGAAAGGAATATCCAGGATACTCAGGATTGGAGGTCCTCCACATGCAAACCGCAGGAACCTTTGGTGAGGTAGAAAGATTGGGACATGCAGTTAAGTATCCTTGCTATCCACTGATTCTAGGAAATCTCCTTGCTTAAGAGTCCAGCAAAGACCTCACCAATTCCATCTGGAACTTCTGCAGTCACAGAAACGAATTGTGTCTTGCTATTCAGAATGAGGCAAACCTAGTTATTCTGTTTCAGAACTGTGAAGGGGTTACAGTAAAAACAGCAACACCTTTTATCCTCTTAATCAGAATTATCACTCCTTAAGAGAAAAGATGATTGAGAGCTTCCAAATGAGCAAATCACTTTTTTTTGTAGATTTACAAAAAAATAGCATGGGGGGGCTCTAAAGTTCTAGTTAGCAATCTCGAGCCACTATGTTGCAGACCCACTCGTCTGCAGCCTCTCACTGCCAAATGTAGAGGCACCCCTTCATTGTGAATAAGACTTGTCCCCAAGCTTTGAAGACTTTGGAGTCCATTTCTTCTTGCAGAACTGGGACTGGGGCTTGTGCTTGGAGCTGGAGGCCTGATTCTGGCGAAAGGACTTATTTTTGGAGGTCGGAGTGGCACGTTTTTAAACCATAGGCTTTCACTTTTTTTTAACAGTATACTTTTACCCAAAGTCACCTTTTGGATGTAATCATCCAAAGGAGGACCAAAAAAATTTGCCCCTTAAAAAGGTAACATTTTCCACATACTTTTTGCAGGGTAACTGCACCAACACTTCAGGCATAAGATCATGTGCATGTGAACAGACCCCTAAACAAGAAAGTTATTTAATGGAGTCCTTCAAGGTTGTAGAGCTGGCCTCACCAGAGACAATTAGGCTTGAAATAAGGTTTCCAGATGTGTATCCGAGGCATCCTTAAATACCAGGACCTTATCCAGCAACACTGTTAGGGTCTTGATGATATTGGAGATTACTGGATACTCTATTGCTTAGTGAGCTCCCTCTCCATAGGGTATTGCTGATGAAACCATTCTAGCAAAATGACCTCGTCAGGGTGAGCCGGTCTGTATACAAAACATTAAATTAGATTGTAAAGAAAGGGATAAAGGACATTGCGGCGGAATCCATGATCCCAAATTTTAAATTTCAGAGTAGAGGAGCAGTAGCTTTAAAATTGGTCCAAACCATTTCTGCAAGACTATTCACAAAGGCCTTTTGGGTTCGAGATAAACCCTGACTCTCAGGTTCTTCAGTGGATGTAAGGAATTACTAGCATTTGTAGTTTTTTTTACTTTGGTTTTCACCTCAAGATTTTATTTTGCAACTAATCTAAACCACTATCTTGTACATTTCTGGTCTAATATAGTTGCTATACCATATAAAAAAAAAGCAGGGGGGAGGTTCTTTCAAATATAGATGAACTCATTACCATATTAAGTTTAATAGAGAAACACCACATAGTAATTCTTATTCAGAGAAACTGGTTTATATAATTTAACAGTTAAGGGAACAATATGTTTTATAAAAAAAAAAAAAATAGTTTTAAACTAACAGGTGGTGACAAGATAGAAAATAATGTGACTCAATTGAACTCATTATTATACTCATAGTTTAACCTCCCTGGCGGTATGATTATGTCTGGAATTACATACCAAAAGCGGTACAATTCTTTTCATGGAAATTTGGCGTTATGTATTATAGGCCTACAATTCTTAGTAATTACTGACTTAAACCTGACCAAAACAAGACTCTAGTAGACATCCCAGATGTGATAAATTTGAAACACAAACGCATGAATTATAATCGAATCAATAATATAATTTTATTATATAATATATATAATAAAATTATATTATTGATTAGATTATAATTCATGCATTATATATTATATATAGATATGTGTGTGTGTGTGTGTATATATATACACACATACATATATATATATATATATATATATATATATATATATATACACACACACACACACATATATATATAATATATAACGCATGAATTATAATTGAATCAATAATATAATTATATATATATATATATATATATATATATATATATAATATAAAGTGTGTTTTGTGTAACGTTTTTTTTTTTTTTTTTTTGAATTTCCCTCCCTAGTTCCGCTCCCATGCAGCATTGCTGCTGCAGGGAACGGAACTAGGAAGTGATCGTACCGACGGAGGGACGGAGGAGCAGCGGGACTCTCGGCTGGCGGTTGCAGCAATGAGAGATCATCGCTGGATCGCCAGGAGAAGGTAAGAGACACCGCTGCGCTCTCTGCACATCCACCCCGAGCGTGACTCGGGGTTACCGCTCCTGCAATGAAAAATCAACCCCGAGTCACGCTCGGGATTACCGCTAAGGCGGTTAAGTAATTTAAAATTTGATTTCGTTTATTTAATTTAGAGTCCCAGAGTAATGGGGCATTGTAATAACACTTTGTTGACCGGAACGAAACCATGGTGGGAATTTCAAATACAATTTATATACAAGCTTTGTATTCTAGATTATTCTTTATATGCTGCCTAAAGATTAGAGTTGGCAAAAGACGCTCTAGTACAAAGCGCAATATAAAGAAACAAATTTAAATAATTATAGGTTTAAAAATTAATTTTGTGAATGTAATTTAAGGTTGTGTAAAAACATTATTTGATATTAATTAAAATGTCCTAGATTGTATTTCTTTACAGGAAAAGTAGACAGAAATAGTAAGGTGTTATTACAGACTTTTTCAATTTCATTGGAAATCAGAAAGGCGGCGGCCAGGAGTTCTGAATTTTGTAATATTACATCCAATAAATAATAAAAATCTATATTTTTATGCATCAGTAGATAAATGGATTAAATATTTGTTATGTTCTGCTTGTGACCAAGGCAGCCCAAGCCAGAATATATTACAGAAAGCTGTGACCCAGCAATTGCAGATGAAAATTCTTCCATTGTCACAAAGGAACTGAAGGAGGTTGCTCCAAAAGCAGCGGAGAGACCAGACGGGTGGAGGGAGTCAGGGCCGCACAGAACTAACTGCCCAGGGGACATTTTGCAAGGGGAGCTGTGACCAAGATTCTCCCTGCCTGAAGAAGAGATTTAGGACCCCTCATCCCCTCCTCTCTACTTGTCAGCTAGCCTGCTGATAAATAGACCCTTGCTAATAACAGGACACTGCGCTGATTACCCCAGGAACGACAGTCCCCTATTTCTGTCAGTGAGCCCCCCCTCAAGCCCCCTGCATTTTGTGTTCTGAGCTTTTTGGACCATCCCTAAGCTCTGCTAATGCTATGTAGTGGTTGGTTGGCCTGTGAAGCCATAGTTGCATAAACAGAGCAAGCAACAGTACAAAATAGCCACAACAAAAATCTTCAAACCAGTCCTCGTTCTGCCTGGGGGAGGAAAGGTAGGAACCTCAATGTAGGATGAGGGGGGAAGGGTACAATCTGGGACTACCACTAGGGCACTCACCATTCCACGTCCCAGAACCCCCCCAGGGATTTTAATCTTTTATAGTGCCATGCCAGAAGGGCTGTCAGGGACTCAACTCCCCAGCTGGGGATTACTGCCCTGAACCTGTATAGCAACATAACATAATAGATCATTGGGCAGGGTTTCGTTCCATTAGGTTCAGTGCTGACCAGAAAAATTAAAGGCCTTCCCTATGTGTTCAGTGCGGGGTCCAGGTACCATTCCTCTGAGCATAGAAAAGCCAAAAACATGGATGTGGAAAAGCCAGTCTCCTAATACCCGATGGACCTGTTGAGAAGCTAGCTATTTTTATGTAGAGACTGTACCAGACAAAACCATCACCCAGAACACTAGCAAAAAAACTGATGCCTTGCCTAGCTGGGAGGGTTTACACCTAGGAGGGGACTACCTGTCTATTTTTTGCCAGTGCCCAAATCACCTGAATGTAACAGCATAACCTTTCATAATGGATGGATGAAAAAATTAATGAAAATACCCTGTGTTCTAAGATGTACAATAAAGAAACTACCAGTTTGCAAGGGGCTGCATCAGACATAGCCCATTACTTACAGAATCCTTTAAAAAAATGAATGACTAAAAAAAATCTTGGAATTTGGGGTATGATTTTACAAGAAAAACTATTTAAATTGGTCAAGCAATTTTAAATGTGAAACCATGTTAAAAAAAAAAAAAAAAAAGCCAAAAATTGTAGTGATGGCAGATATATTCTGTATTTTATTCACATTCTAACCAATAAGGAAAAACAGTTGCCGGTATATAAGTGAAGCCTACATATTTCTATAGTATTTTACTAAATCTCCCCTAGAATCTACAGCTTTATACTCACCAGTCAGTTGTGGCCCAAGTATCCACTGCTTGAAGCCCAGTTAGTATACCCTGTAACATCTCTTCTGCAACCTCAGGGCATTGCATTAGATTTAAAACCTGGTTGATGATAGATGACTCTCGCAGTATAAGGCCAATGACTATGCACCACTCCAGGCATCCCGCTTCCATAAATACATGAAGCAAATATCTGTTTAAACGTACAACCATAAATATGTATGTTACAAAACAAACACCACACTCAATACAAATTCAGTTACTAATATGTTAAATCTCTAAGCTAAATAAATGTCAAACCAAGCCTGTCATAACTTTGTTTCTACAGTTTATTTTTACAGTCTGCAGTGTAAAAATGAAATGATGATTCTCAATGATTGTTCTAGGCATCAACATATGTTCCCGTCAGCACACATTTATATATCTGCCCCATAGATATACAGTATGTATAGCAGTATCTACCAAGCTCTTTACCTATACAATCTATAAAGATATAATAGAGGAAGGACTGGAAACCAGGACGGAATGTGTACATCTTGCTCCCTCAAGCCAGAATTGTCTTGTGACTCTCTGCAGACTCTTAGACAACCTCTTCCCCCTTTTTTGGTACTAAAAATAAACATCTCATTAAACATGCATTATGTATTCAAAATCCCAACCATTTCATATATGTAAATAAAACTATAGGTCTGACCATTTGTAAATTTCAATAACTTTGTATTCTATCCTGCAAAGCATTATTTTTACTTCCCCGGGCAAATATGCCCTCCTCTCCTGTATGCCATAGGGCAGAACATACATCATGGTTAATGAATAACACTATATTAGTTATGAAATTATTGGGTATCCAAATGACACATGAGGGGAAGAACCAAACACATACTGAGCTTCCATAGCCATTCTTTTGGTGTTGGAGGGGGTGAAGTAAATACAGTATTTCCAGACAAACTTTCTTGAAGGAATGATGCTTTAAATTCTGGGTGAGAAACCACCCAGAGAAGAAAATGCGCATGCAACGTCTTGTACGCACGATGAGAATATCTTACTAACGATCATCCATTTTTTGTTTTACTAGTCTCATATCAAAAACGAAGAGGTTACAAAAATAATACAACTTCGGAAGTGATGAAATGTATTGTAATGTATTCTTTCATTTCTTAAAAGCAATGCATGGTCTTGGTCTTCTGATTTTTTTTCGGTGGAATACTGTACGGATTAAAAGAAAACCGGTTGCTCTGGTATCGTACGAGAAAGATTTTCCTTTTTGTCCCTTCGGATAATTTTGCACGATCGGCTCCACAAAGCGGTGTACTAACAATTCGATTATCATACGATCACTTTGAAAAAAGGTGTGTTTTGTCTGATTTTCTCATCGTGTGTACTAGGTTTCACATCATTTTTTATCTTAGTGTTTCTTCTGGAACATTCTAAATTTAGTTGTGAGCAAGTTAGCTTCCTAGCCCAGTTCCATAAAGCTGCTGCTTACCGTAGCTGAACTTGTGATTTGTGAGGTCCCTTATTGGCTAGTTCCATTGAAATGTGTTCAAGCTCTGACTGGGTCAGACTCAGCGTGGAGAAGTTCTCATCAACCATGGTCCAGTCCCCATCCACCATAGAGCTTGTTTCAGTCAGGTCAGTTGCAGATCCAATGCTACATTCATCTCCTGTAGATCATACATTTGGGTGAGAATAGTGTTTTATACGGAGATAAACAGACTTACAGTCCACTATAATCTTGCGACATTAAATCTGCTAAAAGGTACTAAACACTACAACCAGCTAGGGCTTCATGGGATATTGATTACCAGACAAAAATAGAAGTCACAAATTTTAATATGCATTAAACAGGCAAGTAAATAACTTGTACAAACAAAACGGACACCCAAAAGTGACAACAAAAACTTAGTTACAGGGGGCCAGTGCTAGAAAATAATTTCCCATACAAACCGTATGGTTTTCAGTATAAAGGTGTTTTTCATGAATAGCCTATGAAACATTAACAGGATAAAATGTTCACAGCAGAGATAAAAATCAGATAAATCCTGTAGCTGTGGGAAGTAGAGAAACCACATGTGCTCACTCCTACTCTAACTATAACAATTCTTGATAAGGGTCCTGCTTCTGTCAGTGCTCAGCTTAACAAAGGAAAATACAAGGTTGAGACATCACAACTTCTCAGTTTTATTCAAAAGTACCAGGCAGACTTGGTTTCTTACAACAGGTAGCAGCTATCACTGAAAAAAATGAAACGCCCATCACTTCCATAAACTGCTAGAGAACTAAAAAATGCTGCTAACTCATGCTTTTAATCCTTTCGCTGCCAGAGCCGTTTTTGCTTTTTTTTTTTTTTTTTTTGCACACATGCTTAAAGGAGTAGTCTGAAGCAAACTTTTTCTGGGGGAAATAGAGCATCACACAAAGTTATAACACATTTAAATATACTCACGTTTTCCTTATGGTCTTCTTCCTGGTCTTCTCCTCGACTTTCTCTCCGGCAGGAAGCTGGGTCTTTTCATGACGCTCGACTTCTTTCTTTGCCCAGTGACTCATCGATTCCCAGGAGTCACTGCGGGCTGCGCCGGCCTCCTCACCCGGAGTCGAATACTCCCCCTTAGCTAATTTATTCATATATGCGCTGAGCTGAGCTGTCATTGGCTCAGCTCAGCAAATGACACACGCAGAGGCGGCCGAAAGCTCATTGGAGCTCAGCAAGCCAATAGAATAGGACGTTTTTTAAGAGGCGGGGATAGGGAAATAGGTTCGAGAGAGGGGGGCGTGTAATATTATAATTTAGGGAGGGGGCCGAGCAGAGGAGTCACAGGGGGAGGGCAGGAGATTACAGGAAGAGATGAGTAGGCATGCTGGGAGAGGTAGTTTTATCATGGCTGCCATAGAAGAAAACCAGGAAGTGCTGAAAACTTCGGGAGGGAATAAAAGAATAACCGCTGGGCCGATTTTCTTAAAAGTGGCGACATTGAAAAGGTATTTCAATTGGCTAAATTCTGGCATTTTGTGGAATGGGGCTTCAAACTACTCCTTTAAAAGAAACTTTTTAACCCAAAGATTACATAAAAACCCAAAACATTATATTTTCTGAAAGCAGAAACCCTAGAGAATAAAATAGTGGTAGTTCCATTTTTTTATGTCACACAATTTACAGGAAAGGTCTAGGAAATACAAAAATTCAGTAAAAAATACACTAAAGTTAACTTTAGAGCACAAAAACGCAATAAAATACCCAATTTTTGGTAAAATATAAAAGACAAGGTTTTACCGAGTAAATTGATACAAATGTCAAACCCTAAATTTGTGTGCACCAGTGAAATGGCGAAAAACATCATAAAATATAAAAGATGAGGTTTCACAAAGTAAATAGATACACAACATGTCAAACCTTAAATTTGCTTGCACCGGTGAAATGGCAAAATACATCAGTACCGTAAATTTTCCATAGGCGACACTTTAAAATGCCCCTATAGGCCATCAGTTTAGTATTAAAGGGGGAGTCTTGGGCTAGAACTATTGCTCACTATTAAGCGTGTTTGGCGATATGTAACATGCTTATCACAATTGGCATATTCGTGCGTAGACAACCTGACGCATGTGTTAACATACGAATATGTGGGGGCCTCAAATATTTTTGAGGGGGGATTTTATGTGCTTGGGTGTAACACATTTTTTACTTTAAAAAAAAAAAAGTTTTTGCTTAATTGTTTTTTTTTTTCCATCACATAGGGGACAAAAGGTCTCCTATGTGATGATTTTTTTGGTGACAGATTCTCTTTGAGACATCCAGGGTCAAAAAGACCCTGGATGCCTTCCCTGCGCTCCACTGAACATAATGCAACGCAGATCGAATTGCATTACATTCTTTCCCAGCTTTTTTTTGTAAAAATGCATTTACACTTAGCGAACCTGATATTGATGTGTAGCAAAAACAGTGTCAAATATCACCCTCTTTTATAATAAACAAAAATGACGAAAAAAAATGTACGGTTTATTACTCTTCATTTTCTATTTCAGTATTTGTTAACTTGTGATCTGCCCAACTTTTTCTGCTCACCAGCTATCCTTATTGTTCGTGTATTTTAATGTGTGTCCAAGACAATTCCTCTTCTTTCAATGTGGCCCAGGAAGGTAAAAAGATTGGACACCCCTGCTGTGGACTCTCCGTCAGCTGTCTGCCTGTACAAGCAAACAGTTACTGAACTGCAGGAATATTCAGTGAACTACTAGAGCGCTCACCAGAGCCCTCGTAGTTCATTGAGCACTACAAGCCATCTGCCACAATGGCAGATAGTACTTTTAGTCTAATCATTCACAGGAAACCGCAAAGGAATGATGCCGGCCATGTGAGCGAAGCCCCGCAGTTTGAATTGTGACAGCAGGTGCAGAGAGAAATGGGGGATCAGGGAGGGGTGCAGGCAGGTGCTTTAGTAACATGTTACACCCTGAATATGGGTGTAACATGTAATATGAAAGTGAACTTATCCTTTACCAATGGACATATTTTATGACCTCCCTAGGGCATGGTTTAAGAACCTTCAGAATGTTCTCGCCTTTGGCCCAATCCTTTACAGAAAAAAAGGAATCGTGGGTGTAACACTTAAAGGCTGCAGTGTAAAAAAAAAAAAAAAAAACACAAACCTGTAAACAAACAAGATGTGCATTTTTTCATAAAAGGCAAACATCCTTTTTTGTTTTGTTTTTTTAAACATATTTTACATGTGTGTGTTTGCTGTTAACTGTATATTGTATAGCCCTGTATGTTGTGGTCTTTAAGGTGCCCATCTAAAAGTTTTTTGAAACTATCGATGCTCCCTGCTGATACCACTACTTGCGGGAGAGGATTCCACATCCTTACCGCTCTGACAGTAAAGAACCCTTTGCGCAAAGGTTAAACCGCCTTTCTTCTAGTTTTAGTGGGTGGCCCAGTTTCTTATTAAATTCCCCTTCTCTGAAAAGTTTGTTCTCTATGCTAGGGTCACCAGCTCGATATTTGTACATTGATATCATATCCCCCCTCAAGCGTCTCTTCTCCTGAGAGAATAAGGTCAATACTTGTAGTTTTTCCTCATAGCTGATGTCCTCCATTCCCCTAATTATCTTTGTTGCCCTTCTCTGGACTCTCTCCAGTTCCAGCACATCCTTTCTGAGGAACGGTGCCCAGAACTGGACGGCATACTCAAGATACTCAAGATGTGGCCTGACCAGAGTCTTGTAGAGTGGGAGAATAATCTCTTTATCTCTGGAGTGAATCCTCTTTTTTATACATGCCATTATTCTGTTGGCTTTGCTTGCAGCAGCTTGACATTGCATGCCATTGCTAAGCCTGTTGTCTACTAGGACCCCCAGGTCCTTTTCTATCTTAGGGCTCTTTCACACTATCCGTCCGTCGGACTCCGTTTATCTCAGCGGGGAATTCATCCGCCGATCCCCCGCTGAGCAGGAGGATGACAGCTGTCATCCCCAGACACAGCTGTCAGTTCCCCATACATCCCTATGGGGGAATCGGATGGGAACGGACCATCGGTCCAATATTCAGTAAGAATAGATGAAAACAGAACAAAGTTCTGTAGAGATCAGGGGTAAAAAGACAAGTAACAGCCTACATATATAAAATATTTGTAAAACCCGAGTGGAAAAGATGAAGGAAAAAACAGCATAAAGCAAGCCTTTTTGGAGGCCAAGCCCCTAAAAAAGTAAATCGGATGTATGTATAAGATGTATTTTACACTGAACAGCGGAGGCACAGGCCGCTCTGTGGGCAGTCAGATGCAAACGGACCACCGGTCCGTGTACATCTGCCTGTCATCCAATCCGATCCCCCATCCGTCTGTTTTTAGCTGATAGGATCGGATGTCGCTGCTCCATAGAGGGCAACGGATGGTCTGATCAGTTTCACCTAAAAACTGACCTGAGGACCCGATTGGTCCATCTGTGTGAAAGGGGCCTTAGAGAGGTATGCTGACAACTGTCTGTGGAAACACTGTGCATAGCAGGCAGAACGGCATGAAGAGAAAAGATGCTGCTGATTGGCAGAGCAGGTTAGGCTCGGCTCTCCTGCTGGCAGGTTTTCTCTCCAATGTACGGAATGTGCATCCAATTACTCTCTCGATCTGTGCCGATCCTACAGAGTCCAACAGTGCTCAGATTGTACATCTACTGTACACCCAGTGGCCAGGGCAGGGGAGCAAGTGGGGGGGGGGGGGAACATCCAGCTTTTATCTGTCTGCCCTGTGGTGATCCTACTGAGACTGGCAGCATTCAAATTGCCTAGCTATCTCCTGCAGCTGCATAATGCCCCCCCGCTCCCCCAGGGCAGGGGAACATGCAGCTTCTGGCGATGCTACAAAGCTCTCAGATCACACATCTACCACATGCGACTGAATGTGTTGTTCCCTCCAGGGCAGCAATGAAAAAGTCTGTCACATACCAGCATGTGATGTAAATCTGCCACATGCCAGTCGTAATGCGTTTTTCCCCCAGTTAGACCGGCTTTTCTCGGACTGTACACACTGACAATGTCAGCCAGTTTCTGTTAAACCATCCAATTATCGGCCCATGTGTACCCAACTAAAGTCTACCACACCAAACCACTACCAAATTAATTGCAAAATGTTCTAGTATCTGAAAACTTCACCAACCTTTATTTAATAATGGAGAAAGGAAAGCATCCTGGGTGTGAGGGCTGTGCGAAGAGGCCGTGTCCATCTCTCTCTGGGTTGTGCCAATGCTACCCATCCAACTGTGACTTCGAGGAGCAGTAGGGACACCGCTGTCCATGTCCATGTTTAGGAAGTTTTCCGCAGACTGGGACTTAAGGAACTGATCTCCAATGACTGCATAAAATGGCAATACACCATTTGTTACTAAATACGTATGAGAATATTTTACATGATAAACATATATGCACATGCACACACTGATTGTTTAGATTACATTGTCTAGCACTGTATCACAGACTTGCATACAACTGTGACACATATATATATATATATATATATATCCGTGAGACCCCTTGGTAAAACTAAAAATCAAAGGACTTCCATTACA
This sequence comes from Pelophylax lessonae, assembly GCF_965119305.1. Taxonomy (NCBI): domain Eukaryota; kingdom Metazoa; phylum Chordata; class Amphibia; order Anura; family Ranidae; genus Pelophylax; species Pelophylax lessonae. The sequence goes on along the minus strand of NC_138768.1, from coordinate 380,838,665 downwards.
TTCAGAAGGACATAGTAGGTCAAGAAAGCAAACAGGGCACATACCTGCCCGAAACTTGCCATTTTTAAGTGGAGAGCTGATAGAGGAGGCTGGGATAACTGGGAATGGCCACAGGAAATCCTTGTGAAGCTTCTTCAAGGCAGTGACAAAGTCTTCCACCCGTGCAGCCCGTGTTCGCTCTTTGCATAGCCAGCCTATTAACTCAAAGCCCAGCTGAGCAGAGAAGCAGCCAAGGTCTTTGAGTCTGATTTCCTCCAGTAGTCTCCGGGCATGCCGCCACAGCATCATATCTATGTACATGTTCTCTGCACAGTCACTGTCTTTACTCAACCTAAACAAAGAACAATCAGATGTAACACAAACAGACCAATCCACAGCAGACCTGAAGAAGAGACCTCATCTTCTGCTTTAAACACTTGCATAAATCTGCATTTTTTGCTAGAAAATCACCTTGAACCCCCAAACATTAAATATTTTCTGAAAGCAGAGGCCCTGGAGAAAAAAAAAATGAAAAAAAATAGTGTCTGTTGCAATTTATTTTTAAATGATATTTACTTATTCTTTTATCAAGCCTATTTTTTCAGGAAAAAATAGACCTAAATGAATTTAATTGCACACAAATACAATAGAATACCAATTTGTTTTTGGGGTAAAATATAAAAGCGATATTGTGTTGAATAAATGGATACCAAACATGTCACAATTTAAAATTGGGCATGCCTGTGAAATGATGGCAAACTATGGTACCTAAATTTTTCCATAATTGGCACTTTAAAAGACTTTACAGGTTATGAGTTTAGAATTAATAATAAATTATGGCCCTAGAATTATTACTCCAAAATGCATGTTTGAAGGGGGTGCTTTTACATTTTTTTTTTTTAACTTACATTTTTTTCTTCATTACACCTAACGTTATTTCTATCAAAAGTGGGCTAAATAGCCCTCTTATAAATCGCTTTGGGCAGGTGACAGGTACTCTATATGGAGACATCAGGGGTCCATTAGACCCCAGATGTCTACCCAGCTCTCCAAAGCAACTAACAAAGCACAGATTAGATGCAGGTTAGATGCTTCCCTGGCTGAAACTGCCAGGAAAAGGCGGCTCTGAAACCGGAAGTGACTAAATCTTTGTTGCTTCTAGGATCATTCGTCAAAGAGGTGATGAGGGGAACGAATGTTCCTCCATATCCTCTGTGGGCAGCAGTCCTGATCGCTGTGGGCGGGAGGGGGGAACCTTCAGAGCACTGTGCTGTGAGAGTAATCACATTTACATGACAGTGGATCGTCTGCTGAAAAAAAAAAAAAAAAACTGTACCAGAAGCATCTGCCGCCATGATATTGCTATTAGACACATCCTATTGCAACATTTATATACGTACGTTGCATAGGAAGCGGTTAATCAACACCACTAATAGAAGAGATCAGCTCACTCTAGGAGGTGTGTCTAAAAAGTTAAGTGAATGGTCCGATATCTCAAAAGGCAACATGGGCGTGCACATAGCTATCAAGAGAGACGTCAAGTGCTACACGTGACCATCAGGGTAAAACCGCTGCGGGCAATCAAACAGAGCCAATGTGAGAGGTAGGATCAAAGGAGCAATGAGTGAACATCAAGTTCAGCTACTAATTGGGGAAAACTGCGACAAAGACACATGAAATGTTGGTGCAAGTGTACAGTACTGAAGCCGTGAGCAGAGAATGTGTTTTTAAGCACTTTCGTGACAGGAAGGAAACAGCGGAGGATGAGCCACATTCGGGTTGGCCGTCAACAAGCAGAGCCCCAGACATGATCGAGTGAGTGCGACAAATGCTGGCACAAGATCGGCGACTGACTCTACGACTGATGGTGGAGGAATTGGACATTAGCATGGACAATGCATTTTTTTTTGGGTTCCTTATTCCTCCTAGTCAGATATGTTAAGGGCTTTAAATAAAATTGAGGGACATTTATCAATCTTGTGGCAAGGCAGTGCTAAACAGGAGCAGTGAGAAGCAAGTGTGACAGATTTATTACGAAGTTAACCTAAGTTATAACCTCCTCCTCTGGCTGCTTTAACCACTTCTGGACCAGAAGGTTTTACCCCCTTTATGATTTTTTGCGATAAGGCACTGTGTTACTTTAACTGACATTTGCGTGGTCGTGCGACGCTGTACCCAAATAAAATTGACGTCCTTTTTTCCCCACAAATAGGGCTTTCTTTTGGTGGCATTTGATCACCTTTGCAGTTATTTTTTGCGCTATAAACAAAAAAAAGAAGCAATATTCTTTACTTTCAATAAGTGTATAGTGATTGGTTTGCGCGAAAGTTATCGGGTCTACAAACTAGGGGATAGATTTATGGCATTTTTATTTCTTTTATTGGTTTTTTTACTAGGATTGGCGGCGATCAGCGATTTTTAGTGGGAAGTTCGACATTGTGGTGGACAGATCACACATCTAACTGACACTTTTTAGGGAACCAGTGACATTACTACAGTAAGCAGTGCTAAAAATACGCACGGTTACTGTACTAATGACACGGGCAGGGAAGGAGTTAACACCAGGGACGAGCAAAGGGTCAAGTGTGTCCCTAGGGGATGCTTTCTAACTGTGTTGGGGATGGGCCCACTAGATGAACAAAGATCTGTGTTCCTGAATAGCAGGAATACAGGATCCCTGTGCTCATCTGTGACAGAACGGCAGTCTGCTATGTTTACATAGGCAGACCACAGTTCTGTCTCTAGGGGGAGCGATGTGGGGGGCTGGCGGACATTGCGTCTGCCGGACCCGCTGATTGGCTCCCCCTCTGGCTATTACACGAAACGATGTACAGGTACATTGTTTTGCGTAATAGAGCCAATAGATTTATGGCATTTTTATTGATTTTATTGATTTTTTACTAGGAATGGCGGCGATCAGCAATTTTTAGTGGGAAGTTCGATATTGTGGTGGACAGATCGCACATCTAACTGACACTTTTGAGGGAACCAGTGACATTACTACAGTAAGCAGTGCTAAAAATACGCACGGTTACTGTACTAATGACACGGGCAGGGAAGGAGTTAACACCAGGGGGCGAGCAAAGGGTCAACTGTGTCCCTAGGGGATGCTTTCTAACTGTGTTGGGGATGGACCCACTAGATGAACAGAGAGATCTGTGTTCCTGAATAGCAGGAACACAGGATCCCTGTGTTCATCTGTGACAGAACGGCGGTCTGCTATGTTTACATAGGCAGACCACAGTTCTGTCTCTACGGGGAGCGATCGCGGGTGGCTGGCAGACATTGCGTCTGCCGGACCCGCTGATTGGCTCCCCCTCTGGCTATTACACGAAACGATGTACAGGTACATTATTTCGCGTAATAGAGCCAACCTGCCCAGTATATGTGAGGCGGCTGGTTGGCAAGTGGTTAAGGTCTGCACTTTATTGTATTAAACCTGACCCTGACGATTTCTTAATTATGTGTGTCTGTGTAAGGTGTTCCCGCCTAAAAGCCTGATAGATGAAGACACTGAACTATGGCAGCAACTGTGATACTTGCAATGTTCCTTTACTTTTCCCACACATAAGAGCGGACTGAACGCTCCTAAATTGTTTCCAGATATAGTTTGAAAAAGAAGGTGGATATGAGAGGTATGTCTGGTAAACACCTTCAGTTTTTTTTTTTATTCAACCCAGTGGACTGAACAAAAACAAAAAAAAAAAAAAAAAAAAACGGAGATCCCTGTACTAAGACAAGTGATATTAGTGCAGCGATCTCCCACTGTGCCTTTGTGCTCTGACAGGGGGACTCACCCCTACCAGAATACAGCAATGAGTGCTTGCAGCTGAAAGCGCTGATCGGATGCTGGTTTTTCAGTATGTCCCTTTGACAAAAGCCAGTCCTTAGACCGGCTTCTGTCGAAAGGACAGCTGTACACATTCAGTCAGTGTGTACCCAGCTTTATGTCATACCCCTAACCCTGCCCACAACAACATGACTGGCAGTCCACCATGATGTGTCCACAGAAAAGACATTGGTGGCTTCACCTGAGAACCTCAAGAAATTGTACCCTTGCTAAGTCTTATATGAAAACATTTTTTTTTTTATCAGAGTGAATTTCAAGATAGCTTTACCGTTTGCCTGCTGGACCAGATGGCATGCTCAGAGCTTTCTGGAGGTTAATTTTTCCCACAGGAAGATTCTCGGCACACTGTGACAAACTGATGCTGCGATTTCTAAAGAATTCAAACCCACCGGAAGAACTGGGCTCCTGTATGCAATGGATAAAAAGGTCAGTTTTCTCTATAAGGCACAAGCATAAAAGTTTTACCACATTCAACCATACTTAATCATATTTAACATATCTCCATTAACCATTGTTAAAGGAAAAGTGGTATTCTGTCACCAAGACAAGCATCGATTTCTACATGCATTATCACAGTACCTTGGTGGCTCTAGGTAATCCATATAGAATATATAGAAAATGAAAAAAACCCTAATGTTTCTAAATGTAAATGACAATTTTATTTTGTATTCAGACTATTCCATACCAGTGGGGAAGCTGAAAGTGAGAATCTTCTAGTTTTGTCATATACATTTTGCATGCTCACTAAATGGAAAGACCCATATGCAAACAGTAGTCCTGTAAATGTTTATGTGAAGGGAGAGATGTACAAAAATGCTCCCTATAGGTCAAAGTATTGACATGAAGGTCTGTGGGAAGAACCACAAACTTTAGGGGCTAACTCTTTTTCATAAAACAGTGTTTGGCAGGGCAGGATGTGGAAAAGGTATATATATATATATATATATATATATATATATATATATATATATATATATATATATATATATATTTCTTTTTTTTACAGTTACAGCTGTAAATTCAACATTCAATTTTTATTAAGAATCTTACGTTAAAGCGTTTGTCACCCAAACACTTCATATTCTTGACATGTGCCTGCTGTACCATGTACTTGTATATCCTGTTATATTTCTATTAATTCCTATATGTGAAATCCCTGGTGTTCCTGCAAGTCTCTTGGCTTTCCTAAAAACTGACCACACTAAGCAGGAGAGCACATTGTGGTCAGTTCTCTAGCTATGCTGGGAACTCAATACACTCTCCTTCAATGATCAGACTTGTCCTGACACACCCCTGCAGCACAGTCATTCACTGGCAAGCTCCCCTCCCCCCAATTCTTATGCAGCTGAGAACAGAGGGAATGTGATTGTTTATTATTTTAAAAAAATGGGAAAAAAATTTATAATTTTTCTATACAAAAAATGTTTTGCCTTTCGTTTCTATTTTAAACTGAATGGGTTGTTTTACAATACGATTGTTTACAATCACTTCAAGGCATCATGTGGAAGGGTGTTTTCCTGCATTTAAAACGTATGTCAAACGCAGGTCAGCAAAATCCTATAGACTTTTATTGAGCAGTAAAAGCATGGAAAAACAGAGGCTGCATTTGACCTGTGCTGGATTTCTATGGATGCTGCATCTTCCATTAGGGTGTGTGAAGTGCAGGCAAAGCGGTCAAACGCAGCCTTTTACAGTGTGACTGCCATTTAAAGGTCTACATTTACATTGGAATAGCAGACACTGCTTAAAAAAAACACCTGCCGACATAAGTCCTAAGAGAAAAAGCATGCCATTACATCCAAGGTGCATGAGTGAGACAGCTGTAGAACTTCATGTTTTACATGACTATGTGACTGGCCTCATCCAAGTTGCTAATAATCACGATTATTTTAACTACGTCTCTCAGGACTTTAATTTTAAGTGCAGGAAGTTACACAAATATATTGCAGATAATTCCCTGAAGATGCAGATGTGTAGTATTATAGCTACAAACAAAATGATAACAGTAGTAATAGTAACCTGTGAGGTGGGAGTAGCAGGAGGCGTTTCACATTCCCCTGAGCCAATGGCTTTCAGAAACCGTATCATATGCCTACAGAGATCCCACTTCCCTTGCTCCAGCGCAGTGTTAAACAGAAGAGTAGCATGTTGCCTGCTCACTGCTGCTGCCTCCATATTCTGCAAGCAAAACAAACATGTCAGTGAAGATTAGTGACTTAGGACAGGGGCACACTGGCCAATTCTATTATTTCAATCTCGCTAAAATAATTGCTAGCAATGCTCACCAATGGCAAGGCTACTTTGTCTCACAAATGGAACAAATAGCTTACAACAGTGTTAACGACACAAATAACACACAGTAATAATGATATATTATAATCATGCACATTTTAAAAACTGCACAATCATGTGTAATCAATCATCACTACTTACGTACAATGAGCTACTAACCTTCACCTATAGGAAGACTTGAAAGACACAGGGATTTCCAACTAACTTTCACCCATAGAAAGATTTGAAAGACATACAGGGATTTCCAACTAACTTTCACCCATAGAAAGGTTTGAAAGACATACAGGGATTTCCTACTAACTTTCACCCATAGAAAGGTTTGAAAGACATACAGGGATTTCCAACTAACTTTCACCCATAGAAAGGTTTGAAAGACATACAGGGATTTCCAACTAACTTTCACCCATAGAAAGGTTTGAAAGACATACAGGGATTTCCTACTAACTTTCACCCATAGAAAGGTTTGAAAGACATCCCGACCCGCGGCTTTACCGATTCTAAGAACTCTGGGCTCCACCTATTGTCCGTTGTGGTGGCATCCATTCAAGACTGTCCCAATCCATACCTCTAAACCACCTCCATGGAGGACCCCCAATGGGCCCTGCCAGGGATTGTTTGGTTTGGAGCCATAAGGCAAGCTATTGGGAGACGCAATCTTTGGTCCAACCTTTTCTTGTATTAGCACAACATTTTTAAGTGTGGTCTTAATGTAGTCCTAACTCTACAAAAGGGTGAATACATTACGCCAGAGTTCCTGACGAAGCTAAAGGCGAAATGCATTGAACATAGGCTTTCACCCATTCGATCGACTACTACCACGACATATGTGAAACATGTTGTACCGTATTATTTTTTCCATTTTCTATGTGTCGATTTTTATTATTCCTTGAATAAATATTGTTTAATTTTAATATTTCTACTTTATTTCTCTTCTTGCTTACCTACAAACTTTTGACAATTTAGTCCGCCATAGTCCCAACCTCCTTCCCATCATCGGTGGATTCTGGGATCACTGATGTGGAATATTTATTTTTTCAAATATATATATATATATATATATATATCATACACAGTAGTACATGCCATCCTCCACATAGAGCTGTGCTGCGACCTTGTCTTGCGATATCCCCGTGACTCAGCCATTCAAACAGCCAGAGCCCATGAACCCAAGAAGCTGTCAGAGGCGACAGCCTTGCTTTAAGGAAAGTCAGTCTTAATCTGCTAGTATGCAATGCATACTAGCACAATATGACAGTATTCTGCAAGGGTTCAATTTTTTTTTTTTTTTTTTTTATGTACATATATGCCTTGTTTTATTTATAGTTACATAGCTAAGACATCTTGTGTAAAAGCTTTATACAGTTCATTTTAAACATTCACATCAGACCCTGCTAACAAGCTTACAATCTACTGTGTTTAGAAAAGAAATACAAGTGCATATGCATGCAAGGACAGATTTGTCTAAATCCAATTAAACCCCCAAAATACTTACCAAACATGGTCCAGGCAGTAAGTTAGCATCCCAGTGCAGCAAGAATATGGGTAATACAGTACTAACATACTGTACACTTCTAAGTAAACAAGCAAAAAATGAGTAATCTACAAACTTGGAATAAATCCCAATTCCCTTTCTTTTTCTGCATTTTGCATTGGAACCTTTGTCAGGTCCTTGTACTGTAATGTCCAAAACAGAAAACTTTCCCATAAATTCCCGTTTTAGTTACAACATGTGAGATAAAGAGTTCCTGCTAAACCCTCCCCCACTCGAATAGGAAAAAAATAAATAAAAAAAAATGGTATTTTCTGTTTGGATCTGGGTTGTTCGACGTTTCTCTAATGCCCCATACACACGTGCAGATTATCTGCAGACTTTTGTCTGCAGACTTACCAAAACCATATAATATGAGGTCAAACCTAAACACTTTCAATTTGTATGCAATCCGGCAGGCCCTTGCACTACATAGAAAAGGTAAGTCTGCAGACAAAAGTCTGCATATAATCTGCACGTGTGTATGGGGCATAACTGTGCCGCTAAAGGAAAGGCAAGAGAAGTATTCCTAACAGGAACATAAGCAGCAAAATAAACTTGTCAGAGACTATAACCCTTCCCGACGCCAAACTATTCGCTAAAGTTTTAAAGTATATCTAAAGCCGAAACGTACAGGTTTTCAGTTTTGAATAGAGTAACACTGGGTTAAAACCATTGTCAGTTTTTTTCTTTTTTTTACCATCTGTGTCTCATCTGGGAGATTTCTATTCACTTCCTGTGGACAGGAAGTGAGAGAATATCTTTCCAGTCCGCCCTTAGACAGTTGGTACTGGAACATTGGAAGATTTGACCTCTATTCTTGTTCTAGTGGCAACTCAAAATTTTGGATTTACCCTCACTTCCTTTCCCTATGACATAGGGAGATTCACTCTAATTGTCCTGATGACCAAATGGGGACAGGCAATAAAAACCTGACAGTGCTTCTACTAACCCCTTCCCACTCTATTCAAAACAAAAGAAAACAAAAAAAAGGTTTTGCCTTCAGCTATACGTTAAAAGAAAATAGGCCAAACTTTATTAAAAAAAATGCACCTAGGAAATTCAAACAGCAATATAAAGAAGAGAGAGAAATACATATGTAGCTCAATTTTTAAGGCGATACCTTAATACTCAAATTCTAATAAAAAAATTACCGGTACTATTACTGTACTACTCTTTAAGGCCCCTTTCACATGGGTGTTCCGTTTGTCCATATTTTATCCATTTGTTGATGAACATTAATGCATCTCTAATGAAAAATAGATGTTCACAGATGCAGATGTAAACGGACGATCATCAGTCTACAACCTTTTTCCCACAGAGATGCACTGATGTTCGTTTTTCATCCGTCAACGGATGGATGAAAAACAGACAAACAGAACGTCTGTGTAAAAGGGACCTTAAACTGATTAAATGTGATGAAAATGACATAGAAATCTACCTGGAGGATAATGAGATACGAGGCAGCTGTATCAAGGTCCTGAGCCATTAGGCACTCCTCAAACAAGTCCTTAGGGTTACCAACAGCAGCAAAAAGATAGTTCCAAAGGGCATACTCGGTCTTGCGTGCACAGTGAACAACAGTCTGCAGAAAAAGGGGGAATTCTGTGATGAACTTGGCCACTGTTGGAAGCAGCGGGTCGGGAATAGGCTCCCGTGAGGTAGCTTCTTCTTCCAATACTTCATGGAGCATGAGTTCTAGCACATGTGGGAAGTAAGGTAAAGAGGCACATGAATGGGCTAAGAGTAAAGCCTGCTCTCCTAAGTTCCTGACTAAGAGCTGTCGTAGGATATGGTGGAGGTAGATTTGAGAGGTCCTCTCTATAATACAATAGGGGAATTGAACCTCCAAATGCTCAGCAGGAGAGCCAAGGTTGTTCAAACAGTCATAAGCAACAGTCTCATTGATGGCCCCAAGTACCAGGGCATCTTCAAACAAAACAGCTAGAGGGTAGATGTTGATGTGAAAAGGCAGCATTATTCGTTTGGACAGGAAGGAATGTGGTTTACGGTTGTCTCTAGGAAACAAAGGGAGCCAAACTTTCATGCCTGAGCCACCACAGCTAAGCCAGAGAGCTTCCAGAAGGTGGCGCTTTTGCTTGTTCATTCTACAGGTGCTCCATACATTTTCAACAGACTGAGCTAGGACCACCGGAGCACAAAATGGCAGCTGAAAAGAACACACAAGAACAATTAATACATACAATAAACAACCTGATGTAGCTTTAACTTAATTAAATGTTTTGTAATCAGTCTCTACAATAACGGATTGCTTTTCAAAGACCAGAATGTTCATTTCTGCTAAAACATTTATGAAAAACCTTTTAGACCACAGAGGTAAGCACAAAGTGAGCCAATGTTGCAGCTTTTGCCTTCATGGGAGTGTAGTGCTTGGTGCACTGAGAATAGCGCACCTTTTGTCTTGTTTACACTATCATTTGTTTTGAAAAAGGAAGTCTTTGCGGTTGAAGCTGACCATACTATTTTAAAAAGCTAGGTTCACCTTTAGAATATGTTCCACGCCCTGCCCCCTCTCCCTCCAATCCCCCCTCTATGACAGCAGGTGGGAGCTATTCTCCCTGCACCCGCTTTCGATTTTTACCCCCTTGATGACCAGGCCATTTTTTGCGATTCGGCACCGCGTTACTTTAACTGACAATTGCGCAGTCGTGCGACGCCATACTAAAAACACAAATTGATGCCCTTTTTTCCCCCACAAATAGAGCTTTCTTTTGATGGTATTTGATCACCTCTGTGGTTTTTTTTTTATTAGGGCAAAACGAAAGAGCGTCAATTTTGAAAAAACACCAATATTTTCTACTTTCTGCTATAAAATATTCCCAATAAAAAAAAAAAATGTAAAAAATCCAATTTTATCAGTTTAGGCCAATTTGTATTCCGCTACATATTTTTGGTTAAAAAAAAATCCCAAAAAGCGTATAATTGGTTTGCACAAAAATTATAGCGTTTACAAACTATGGGATAGATTTATGGACTTTTTATTTTTTAAAATTTTTTTTATTAGTAATGGCGGCGATCAGCAATTTTCATTGGGACTGCCACATTGCGGCGGACAAATCTGACACTAAGTGACACTTTTTGGGGACAAGTGACAATAATACAGTAATCAGTGCTAAATAATATGCACTGTTACTGTATAAATGACACTGGCAGGGAAGGGGTTAACACGGGGTAATGAAGGAGTTAAATGTGTTCCCTAGATGTGCTTTCTGACTGTGGGGGGATGGATTTAAAAGAGGCAGAAAGAGATCGGTGATTCAGCTTAGCTGAATTCCCTGCCTCTCTGACAGGAGAGCCGTCTTGCATTGTTTACATTCAAGACGGCTCTCCTGTCAGTATAGCCGAAGATCGCCGGAGGCCGGCGGCCATCAAGCCCGCTCCTCCAGGGGTCTGCCTCCCGCTGTGTCTAATCACAGCGGAAACGCGTCTCCAGCACATAATCACTAATCATGTAGATCTACGTGATTATACGCAGCGGAGCCGCCCTGCCGCAGTAAATCTGCATGGGGAAGTTGGCAAGTGGTTAAAAATTGTCATTCATTTTCAGATTCCTGTGAAAGAATAGACTACAAGTACTATCTGGGGCAGACAAACTTATAGTTTCAAAGGGCTGAGGGGGCACTGATGAGCGCGCTTATAGTCCACAGACATGTCCTCCAGCACTCAAACAGAAAGCCTGTATAGAAACTTGGGCTAAAAGTCGGAAGACATGTCTGCAGGAGCCCACATTGCTCCCGTGATCTATTGACCCTGGATACAATGCTTTCCAGAAAAAAAAGAATCACCTTAATACACAGCGTTTTGGTTTACTTATACAATACAAGGAAAAAGTGTTCATTTTGGTTGTATATTCACTGATTTATTGTGCACAAACTACTAAATAAATTACTGGCCGCATCACAGATACACTTTATTATCAAAAGTATTGGGATGCCTGTCTTTACACAAACTTTAATGGCGTCTTAATCCATAGGGTTCAGTATTGAGTTGGCCCACTCTTTGCAGCTATAAGGTTTAGGAGTGTGTCTATGGGAATGTTTGAACGTTCTTCCAGAAGCACATTTGTGAGGTCAGGCACTGATGTGGGACGAGAAGGCCTGGCAGGCAGAAGCGCATTTAATTCTCTAATTCATCCCAAAGGTGTTCTATGCGGTTGAGGTCAGGCCAGTCTTGTTCCTTCACCCCAAAAGCGCTCATCCATCCATCGAGTTTGCAGCCTTCTGATTTTTGTGGGGTTTTTTTAATCATTGTCATCAATTTTATTTAAGGGTAGTACGGATAATGTAAAGTACGAGGTTAGTTCAACAAATACATTTTTTAATATAGGAGAAAAAAAATGAAATGCACATTTTTGTTCTGCAAAAATATGTGCATTTATTTTTTTCTGTAAAGGTGAACTTATCCTTTCACTTTTTTTGCCTTTGAGATATATATACCATTAAATAAATCTTTAGAGGCAACAGAAGAAAGCCTTGTTTGTCCCCAAAAACAATATATGCTTAAGGGCTCTTTCACACAATCGGACCAATCAGGTCCACCTGTCCAATTTTCAGGCTGTCCTGACTGGGCCACCCATTCTCCTCTATGGAGAGGCGATATGTCAGCGGAGATGTGTCCACTGACACCCGCCTGTCATCTGATCCGACAAGATCTGCTTAAAACAGACGGATGGAGATACGTTTGCCATTCGTCCAGCGGGTCCGATTTTATCCGATCTCCCCATAGAGGAGAGCGGGACTCTGACAGGTCCCTCTCTGCACAGAGAGCAGAGACAGACCTGTCATCTGCCTGCTCAGCGGGGATCAACGGAGCGGAGGCTGCCGAGCGGATCCGCCCCCTGCGAAAGGGGCCTTAAGCGATATTAAACCAAAAACCAAACATGTAACATGTAACATGTTGCAGATTATCAAACCTTAAATGATGTAGCTGCAATAGTTTTCTTTTCCATCATTTTCACCTAGTAATTTGGCCAGTAACACACTGTATCTCAACTCTGCATGAAGAAACAACAGACACACCTTTGGACAGCAGCATTGTCTGGGGATAGGGTAGTGTTAGACTAGCAGATTGAGAATTTAGGACTTGACTAACAAATACCAGCTGAACTCCAGCTAACACATTTTACACAGTTACAGAAACCGTTTTCTTTTTCCTTTTGGAATAAAGGTTTTAATTAAATGTATAAAAGCTGATCATTGTAAGCACCCCTGTCAGTGTTAAATGGCTTTTCTCAACACTATAACTGCCACTTTTGTTGAACAGCTTGGTATGTTAAAGGAAGTTGAAAAGTAACAGATTTACTGGTCGGTCACCAGGTAAAGATAAAGGCCTAAAAATGTTTCAGATTCAGTCAACTAGCCAGAACAAAATATTATTGATTATTTTTCATCCAAGTGTAGCACCAAGATGCTTTGTCATGAATATGATTATATTTAAAGCGAAGTTCCAGGCAATTAATTAAATTAAACTTAGCATCGCTTAATTGATCGGATGGGGGGGGGGGGGATGTAGCTGTGTTCAGAAAAAAAAAAAAACAACACTGATCACCGCCAAAAGAACACCATACCCATAGTGAAGCATGGTGGTGGCAGCATCGTGCTTTGGGGCTGTATTTTTTTTTTCAGCTGCAAAAGGAGCCTTTGTCAAGGTAGAGGAAATTTTGAACAGTTCCAAATACCAGTCAATATTGGCACAAAACCTTCAGGCTTCTGCTAGTGTATGACAACGACCCAAAGCATACATCCAAATCAACAAAGGAATGGCTTCACCAAAAGATTAAAGTTTTGGAATAGGCCAGACCTGAATCCGATTGAAAATCGGTGGGGTGATCTGAAGAGGGCTGTGCACACAAGATGCCCTCCCAATCTGACAGATTTGTAGCGTTTTTGCAAAGAGTGGGAAAATATTGCCAAGTCAAGATGTGCCATGCTGACAGACTCGTACCCACAAAGACTGAGTGCTGTAAAAAAAACAAAAAACAAAAAGGTGCTTTAACAAAGTTAGTTTAAGGGTGTGCACACTTATGCAACCATATTTTAGTTTTTTATTTTTACTTCCGTCCACCTGAAAGATTTCAGTTTGTTGTTCAACTGAGTTGTACAGTTTGTAGGTCACATTAAAAGGTGGAAAAAGTTCTTAAATTCTTTAACATAGTCTCATTTTTTTACATGACCTGACATTTTAACAGGGGTGTGTAGACCTTTTATATCCACTGTATTTTGATAGATCCTACCGAAAAACTACACAAAAGAAAGAATTTACGCCATCTTTCTCCAGCTTTTTAATTCATGACAGAGTTAACTCAATTTGTAAAATGACAAACTACTTTAAATAGAACTTTTCTTTACTAACCCGCATAGTTTGTGTTTTGTTGTTTTTCTTCCTTTTTATTTAGTTCTCATTCCTATTAATTTCCCAATCCCTTTCCAACCCTCCCCCATGTCTTAGTCATGTTATGCTATGACTGAGTAAAGACATATTAGGTAATGGATCATGGAAAGGTAACGTGAGGAAACTCTCCCCAAAAATGCAAGGGTAATATGGTAATTTTTTTTCTTCTTCCCTGAAGTATTGTAACATTAGCGATAGCCCTTTGGTTGAAGATAATGCTTGTATTCCACTTCTGCCAGACTGTCAGTCCATGTAAGTTTATATTGACTTTTGGTCATATTTCAACAATCCTGGATATGTTATAGCTATAAAACTGTAAATACAGATTTTTTTTTTTTTTAATACAAAGGAACTGTTCTACTGAATCCCTAGGTTAAGTTAAAACAAGCTGCACAAATACAGTATATGTTGTGAATTTCAAAGCTACAAACCTCCTGTAGGGGGTGCTAAATATACATATATTTCCTCTTTTGCAAGACACAGCACTCTCTTTTACATACCAGCTTTCTCTGTTGGGATCCAGCATCTTTTTCCCGAATCTGAGGACCTGAGCGATCTCTTTGCAACATTATTAGCTGACCAGCTAGGTTCAGCATTATGCTTTCTGCATCACAAGCCTGAGATAAAAGAAAAAACAATATCACTCTATATCTAGCTTTATGCTGCATTGCTAAAAAAGCAAACAAAAAATAGTGACAAAAGTGTTCATGGCATCACAAAAAAAAAAAAAAAAAAAAACCCAAATACACACACACGGGTTAATGTTTGATAAATCTAGTGGTAGAAGAATAAAGCCTACTACCTTATTTCTTGCTCCATTAGCCTTTCTTCATGGTATGTCTGCCAAAGCTCTTTCTCCAAGGCACTCCAGTGGTTACACTCTATCATCATCATATACAACATGGGATCTATAGTCCTACTTGTACACAAGGACAGCGAGGGCCCACCCAAAACCCAGACTGTCAGAGAGAAGTGAAGCGTGCATACGGGTGGGGATAGAGGAATGAGTTTTACAGCCTTTTCCTCTAGCCTCAAGACTTCGGGGAAAAGGAAGGGGGGGGGTGAAAATGGGGTAGTGGAGGCCCACTGCAATGGTTTTGTGTGCAGGGTTTTTGTTTTTTTTAAATCAAATCTTGTAGCTCAGGTTCTACCATTTTAGCTTCGCACCAATATACCCTTTACTGACTAGAACACTTTTTACAATTTTTCCATCGACTTTACTGATTCACTGTTAACTTTGTCATTACTAAACCTACCAATTTCATGATCTCACAAAAGAGGTACATTTAGGCTCCATTCACATCTAGGCGTTCTGGATCGCAGGCGGAATTGGCACGATTCTGCCCACGATCCCGAATCACCGCAAGTCACGGGATGCAGTTGCGATCCCCGTCATTTCCAATGGCGGTACGATTTTGCCGCGAAGGTCGCCCGACAAATCGCCATAAAATCGTGCAAACAGAATCATGGGAATTCTGTCACTCAAAAGAAATTCTGGAACTTCTTTTGAGTGACAGGCACCCTGTGATTTGCAAGGGATTCAGGATTACGGGCAGAATCGCCGCGTTTGGGCCCACGATCCAGAACTCCTAGATGTGAACGGAGGATAGTCGCTTCATATATATATATATATATATATATATATATATATATATATATATATATATATATATATATATATATATATATATATATATGCAAGGGCTTACAACCACTTTAAGATCGGCTTTAAAGAGTTTGTTACTCAAAAAAAAAAAAAAAAAAATTTGATCCTGTTCCCTAAAAGCATGTTATACAGCACAGTGCTTGTGCTGTGTAATTTGGCCCTTCTATCACCTGAAATACCTGGCTGATCATGCCTGGCTATACCCTCTACTCTGTAAAATGACCACAGTAAATCATGGCTGCTGACCCCTGGCACCGTGGTCACTGTACATGCCTCAGTCATCCGCAGCCATGCTCTCTGCTCTCCGGTGTCCTCCTCCACCCTCCCCTCCCTGCCTGTTAGCTCAGTGTCACAGCCCGCCCACCTCTCCTGCAGCTGAAATAACTGTTAATATGTTATATAATCCTCTTTTTTTCCTAAGCCTGTGTGCCTCTGTGTGTTTTATAAAAAAAAAAAATGCTGTGAATACCAGATTTCAGTGTGTTGCTAGGCAATCAAGTGACTGTCTGGCTCTTGCTCTCCCCTCCTCCCGAGTGACGTCAGCAGGGGAATCTAGGCCCCGGCCCTGCAGCTGTCAGACAGGGAGAGGAGAGAGCCGTCCAGTCACGTGATCGCTGAGCAGCACACTGAAATCAGGTATATACAGCATTGTTTTTATAAAACACATAGACAGAGGCGTACATGTTTAGGAAACAAAGATGATTATAGAAAGTCATGCAAGTGGCTTAACAACCACTTTAAGATAAAGCATTACACACAAGTTCTTTGCACTTACCATAAAATCTGTTTCTTGGAGTTCATTAAGGGACACAAGATCAGAAGTAATAGAAAGAATTGGGTTATACCGCTGCCTACAAGTAGATTTGGACACTGGTAAAAAAAAGCCATTTGCCAGTTAAGTATAATTTCTTCTACTACCATCATGCTTCAGTTTTGTAGAAAACCATCATTAGATTATATACCAAACACAGAAGGGGTTAGACCCATGTCCCTTAAGAAACTCCAAGAAAAAAAAATGTAATGGCAAGCACAAAAATCCTGTTTTCTTTATCATTCAATAAGGGATACAGAATCAGAGACAATTTGGGACATCTGAAAGCAGTCCAACTTAGCAGCGGGCAACAGAAAAAATACACCAACATGTCCCATAAAACAACAGTGTAAAAACTAGAGGTAGCCGGCAGCTGCCTAAAGGTTCTTTATGCCAGAAGCTGGCATCCGCTGAGGCCTGAACATTGCAAAAAATATGAGCAGAAGACCAGGTAGGGGCTTTTGAAAATCTGATGCCCAATGCCGAAAAGCCCCAAAACATTTACAGACCTATCATGGCCCCACTGCATTAGGCACCATTTTGTGAATGCGCAGTGATGGGGCACACACAGCACCATCGACTGGCATCAGAAGGGCGGCGTCTGTGGCGCTCGTGGGGGATAAAGAGCAGCGGGCTGAGCGTATCTGCCTGTGGAGTCACCGATCTGGTTGATGATCAGGCAGATGCTCAAAGGTAAGGAGAATATATTATACTACATTGCGGACTCAACACTAGATGCATATACTTTGTTTTATAGTTAATACCCATTTTTCAATTGTTATATACAGCTGTTAAAGGGATATAGGCGTTATAATTGAGCCTCTATATGTGACCTTCCCCTATGTCCGCTCTCCAGACGTGTATGACCTCATTGGGTATCTAGCGTACAGGTGGTGATCGTTGATTGAAGTTCTAATGTAAAATCTCTGTATTTTTCTGCAATACTGAAACTAATGATGCTATCCGTTTTGTAAAAAGTTGAATGTGGCATATTCGTGGCTGGTCTTAAAAAAGCATGAAGCGAAACGCGTTGACCTACTACGCCAGATACCTCATGTGAAGTTACTGTACAGAGATGAAACATTATGCCACAATTATAATACTGATATGCACATGTATATTGATTTTTTTTTAATATAGCTGTGTATGGCCTCAATAGGTTTTAAGTGATATTCAATAAATTATAATTTTTAAGAAAATCTCTCCTGTGGGTGCCTTTAAAGTCCACCATAAGCAGGACACAGTCCTGCAATCCTTTTTTTCCCCACTTACAGACCTAGAAGGAAAAGGTGGAACCCTTATTTTGGCGTGATTGATGGTCTATCCAAGCTACCTAGAATGGAGGAACGAGAGACCATCTGCAGTGACAAAAAAAAAAGTCACTTTTTAATGGGAATAGAGGCTGCAAGATAAAAATGCACAGCACAAACCACATCCAAGCAGTAAAGAGAAATCTCATTAGGATGTACTGGGGCATCCTGATAAAATATATTTAAGAAATGGCGAGCAGGTACCTGATTTTGCCAGATACCTTCTCCCACTTCCGTTCCGAGCACCACGGCGCTCGGGAACAAAAGTTCACCTCCCTCCCTCTGCCCTGCAGTCTTCTGGGACACTGACAGTTCCTAGAAGACTGCATCCACCAATCCATGATGGGCTGCGCAACAAGCGCATGGGCAGTGTGCAACAAGCGCATGGGCAGTGGGCACCCGGCTGTGAAGCCGCAAGCTTTCACAGCGGGGTGCCCATAGTGAAGATGCTGGCGCCGCCAAGGGGGGTGGGGGGAAGGAATGATAATGATAAAGACCGCTAGAGTGAGCTCACTGCGGGACGGTGGGACAGGTGAGTGGCTGCTTTTTAAAAGTCAGCATCTACACTTTTTGTAGCTGCTGACTTTTTTTTTTTTTTTTTATTATAGGTGCTTAGAGCTCCTCTAAATCTTCCCAGCTTAAGGCCTGGGCTTCTTCTGCTGGGGTAGATAAGTGCACTTACCTGCAAGTGAAATCTTTAAAGAGGGTGTTCAAGGCAGCTCAGAAAAGATATTTACCCACGAAAGGTATGCACAGCTAACGCTTTTTACAAGTCTCTTCTGCAGAACAACATTTTAACGCAAGAGTTCTCCGCATGTTAACTGACAGAAGATCCATAACTGTAATAAGACAGGAAATATCTACTAATCTGTCCACTCAGTGTAGGACTGCCATCATAAGCTTCAAGGACTCAACAAACAGGGGATCAGTGAAAATGGAAGCTGGATGCCTGTCAATGCATTTAATACATTCTCCTAATGTTTGGCAAATTAGCATCAATGCCATGGTAGGCTGCAATTAGGGCCTGCCAGAGAAAACAAACTGAAATTATCTCCTAATAGTCGGTGCTTTAGTAGAATGGGACACTGCCAGATTTGTGGTAGGAATGGCCCACTTCTTAATACAGGACTCTTTAAATGGCGTCTGGGGCTCTAAGGGATCCTGGTCAGGTTAACACCACTCCTCCATTTACTGCATAAAGAAGCACCAAACTGTTCTCTCTAAGCCTGGGCGCTATAGCAGCTGCCTTCGACTCAATAGGGGAAACCCCATCTGGCAGAGATTGTGGAGTCTCCGAGTCACATAAAGCCACCAGAAAATTCTGGAGGCAAAGCCATTGAAGTACGCTTTAAGGCCTCTTCTGTCAGCAGTCAAAGTTTCAATTTAAAATAAAATCTTGCATAACTGTAGAGATTTAAAGCTAAAGAAGACTGAGAAATGTAGGAATTCGATTAGGGAAAAATGTTTTAGACTGTCGATGTCCGGTCCATGACAGGGAGCCCTGCAGGCCACCCCAAAACTGTTAGTGGATCATGAGCTAGAGCAGGGAATCTCCAAACTAGGACCCTCCAGCTGTTGTGGAACTGCACGTCCCATGAGGCACTGCAAAACTCTGACATTCACAGACATGACTAGGCAAGATGGGAATTGTAGTTCCTGAACAACTGGAGGGCCATAGTTTGGAGACCCCTGCGCTAGAGGGATTAGATAAAGCAGGGTAGCTCTCCATTTGCTTATGGTCCACCATATTGCAAAGCTTGCCAAGGGCAACTTAGCTCTGATTATAGGAGGTAAAAACCTTGGGTACTCATGAACTGGCCATTGGAGGCTGGAGAATTTCAAAGAGAAGGTCACTGTGTATGGCAAAAGGACTAGCTGAAGTTGAACTGCATGTCTCTTGCAATTAGGAGCATTGGCAGGAAGGGGTTAACCTCGCACTGAATGATGGGAATAGTGTTTGGAGCGTACTTGTGCAGAACTCCACCTAGTGACGCATTCAGTTCTAAAACCTTTCCGTGGAAAACAACGGAAAGTTGAGGTAATGACAACAGTTCTAATAAGTCTGATTAAGATATAAAACTAAGTTTTGATTAAGGAAAATATATTCTTGAAAAATAAAAAATGGCTAGTAAAAATAATTACATTTTAATTTAAAAGAAAAGACTTCAATCCTTATAGGACACTATAAAAAACGGAGGCATTCTGGGTGTGGGAGTGTTGCATTTTTAGCATGTTTTTGGAGCAGCACCATTCATTTTATTAGGCTGATGTGCTGCAAAAACGTGCCAACGTAGCTACTGTACCTTTTTATGGAGTCAACTTTGGCGTGTTTTTTGAGCATTTACTCATATGTCAAAATGCTTTTTTTGTGTATCTGGGCTGCCATTAATAATGGCACTCAAAAGGAACGTTGCGCGTTTTGCAGCCATTTTAACGCATTCTAGAAATGCGCAATTCTGCTTTAGCATACCCTGATGTGAACAGGGCCTTATTTTAGTTTAACAGCGTCCAAATCTCTGTAGGTAGAAATATAACCCAAGTCTCTGAATTTTGTGTCCCTCATTGAATAAGAAAGAAATATTACTTTTATACGAAGTTGAATAAATTGATTTAGTATTTGTAACTGGTCTCTTGAATCTGGAATCATCACTGATTAAAGATGTACTAAATGACAGACAAAACACAATACAACTAACATAAATAATCTATCGCACTAACTTTTGTGATTATCAAGGTAATAATTTAAAGGGAAAAATAATAAATTATAAAAAGACACAACCTAATATCTTACTTATGGCACCATACCTGTTGAGGCATTTTTAATGAAATACCAGTTTCTGTCCTCACCGAAGTTAGGGTAACTGACACTACAAGAGACGGGTGAGGTATGTACCGAGACATGGACACCTCCTGCAGGACTTGTAAACACACTGAAGGATTTGGCCTGCAGAAGATTAGATGAACAAATATGTAATATGTAGGAGGGTGTCACACAGTCAAACAGTTATAGGGAAGCCAAAAACACAAATATATTACGGTTTACAAAAAATGTTGTCACAAAAAAATGAATAAATATACAAAGTTATTATTAAATTTGATATGTAGTAGAAAATGTGTATCGAGCTCCCTGTACAGGCATAACATGTATACCCTACAAAAGCATTTTGTAATGAACAGAGATAGCACTGTACCAGGCTGAGAATAATGGCCTTCTCTTACATTATGAATAAGAGCAACAACGGTTTTTCTGGTTAGAGGCTGAAGAGTGGGAAATTTAAGTGGAGAGTGATAAACCGTTTTGCTTTTGACTGCTTGTGATTGTTGTGTTTGCATTTTTAGGTGTTTTTTTTTTTAGGGGGGGTCTTTCCTTGCAGTTTTTTTTTTAACACCTTTTCTGTCACTTTTTAAATAGCCCCCCTTTTTTTTCTTTCCTTCAGACTTCTAATTAAGGGGAGTGGTTAATTGGTCGCAGATGCTTCAGGTCCTATATAGCTTTCAGTAGGACTCATTTTTGACCTTGCCAGATTTGCTGGTTGGAGGCTGAAGAGTGGGAAATTTGAGTGGAGAGGGATAAACAGTTTTGCTTTTGACTGCTGGTGATTGTTGCGCTTGCATTTTTAGGTGTTTTTAGGGGGTCTTTCCTTCAAGTTTTTTTACACCTTTTCTGTCACTATTTTAATAGCCCTTATTTTTCCCTTATTCTTTCTTTCCTTCCTTCACACTACTTATTAAAGGGAGTGGTTATTGGTCACAGATGCTTCAGGTACTATATAACTTTATGTAAGACTCATTTCTGAGCTTGCTCATTCTTGAGTTTGCCACCTTTTTGCTTGCTGGAACAAGTGGAGTTAAAAACCAGAGTTGAAAACAGGAGATTATACCAGGAGTCTTCAATACTGTCAGGAGTCTTCAATACTGTAAGTAACATTTCAAATTTGTTGTTAGTAGTAGTATTGTTGTAATCAGAAAAACGTGTGCTAGCAAGATTGAAGGTTTTGTGCAGTGCACAGTATGTCACATGTATACAATAACGAACCAACCGCTCCAGGATGGATACCGCTGCGACAGCTGTGAGCAGTTTGCCCTTCTGAAAGCTCACATTAGAGATCTAGAGGAGCAATTTGCAACACTGGGCAGAATTGACAACCTTGAAATGGGTCCTCTGCTCACTTTGCAGGTGGCTAGTGAGGTTAATGGGGAGGGGGGAGGGGTAAGTCAGGATTATCATCAGGTAGGAAGATGGGTTAATACAATCAGAGGAAGTGGTAGGGGCTCACAGAAAAGGAAGACCAGCCCTGGGTTTGAGCATCCTAACAGATTTGTGAAGCTGGGTGAAGATGTGGGGGTGTCAATCTCTAGATTTCACTGCTATCCCTAACAGCCGGGAGAGCAGCCCATCTAGTAGAGGTTGTGACGGTAGTGCAGGTAGGCCTAGACAGTTGTGGTAATAGGAGATTCTATAATCAGAAGAACTGATAGAATGTGTCCCAAGAATCACCTCAACCGAATGGTTTGCCATCTCCCTGGTGCCTGGGTTCAGCATGTGGTGGACCGGGTTGATAAATTACTGGGAGGGCTGGGCATGACCCAGCTGTCTAAAGTCCATGTTGGAACCAATGACAGAATATATGTAAGGTGGTGGCTCCTTAAGAATCAATTTAATGAACTAGGCTGCAAGTTGAAGGGAAGGACCTCCAAGGTGATATTTTTTGAAATATTGCCTGTGTCATGCGCAACACAGGAAAGACAGGGGCGATTCGAGAGCTGAATGCATTGCTATGAAACTGGTGTAAGGAGGGATTTGGGTTTTTAGAGCACTGGGCTGACTTTTCTTTGGGGTGCAACCTATATGCTAAAGATGGTTTGCACCTAAATGGAAGGGGGTTTGCTATGCTTGGGGAGAGGTTTATGGGAAGGATGGAGGAGTATTGAAACTAGGATTGGGAAGGGGAGGGTGAATTAGATTATAATGGGTCAGCCCCTATTGGTGGGTGGAATGGGGAAAAATAGGGGGAGAGCTATGGCAGCGGATAACATGGTTCCCGTATACTAACAACCATTTGAAATGGTACTATTGGTACTAAAATAAAACATATGCAAAAGAAGTGTGCAAAATGAGACAATGAATTAAAGTTTTCACCAATGCCAGAAGTCTGCCAAGCAAAATAGGCGAGTTGGAAGTTCTGGTGCACAAGCAGAATTATGATTTATTTGGTATTGCTGAATCTTGGCTTTATTCTTCACATGACTGGGCTATTATTCCTGGCTATGCTCCCTTTTGGAAAGATAGGGGAAAACTGAGGGGTGGTGGTGTTTGTCTCTATGTGAGAAGGGATCTCAAAGTGAGTGTGAAAGAGGACATAGTTGATGGAGAGTGTGAGGAGTCTGAAGAAGTATGGGTGGAAATGTACATGGGTGTGCGTAACACAAAGATCATCATGGGGGGTTTGTTATAGACCTCCCAGTATTAGAGGTCTAGAGGTTGAGACTGGAAAAAACTGTATGCAAACTCACTGCAAAGTATATTCACATGGGCAAGAAGTTTAAAAGGCCAAAAATAAAACCTATGTGGCTCATGGCCAAAGTTAAAAAAAAAAAAAAGCTATAAATAATAAGAAAAGTGCTTTTAAAAAATTTAAAGATGAAGAAACACTATCATGGTTTAATTTTTTACATAGAATATATTATAATATATAAAAAGGAAATCAAGGATGCAAAAATTCAAAGAAGACGGCGCGATTTTGTCCTGCTGTATTGGATTGTGGGCATTCGTTTTGGAAAGGTTTTTCAGCATGTGGGAAAGGCTGCATTTAATTCCATTGAATTCTGTTAAGAAGTTGTTAATCATATACACCTCTCAAAAAAAAAAAAAAAAAAAAAAAAAAGGAAAGGAACACTTTTTATTCAGAGTATAGCATCAAGTCAATTTAACTCCTGGGATATTGATCTGGTCAGTTAAGTAGCAGAGGGAGTGGTTATTCAGTTTCAGCTGCTTTGGTGTTAATGAAATTAACAGGTGCTCTAGATGGGCAACAATGAGACAACCTCCAGAACAAGAATGGTTTTACAGGTGGAGGCCACTGACATTTTTATTTTCCTACTCATCATTTCTGAATGTTCTTCACTAGTTTTGCATTTGGCTAGGGTCAATGTCACTACTGGTAGCATGAGGCAAAACCTGGACTGGTCTACAGGACCCACTAACAGGCCAGGTTTGCAAGATAACAAATACATCCCAGGCGATATCATTTGCTGCTCAGTGATTGCAGTACTCTAGTCTGCATCTCCCCAAGGTAATACTTAAAATCTGGCCTGTTAGTGGGCCCTGAGGACCGGAGTTGAGGAGCACTGCTATAGAGGTTGCACAGGCAGTCCATTTCCTCCAGGATGGCACATCAATATGTGCCATTGCTGGAAAGTTTGCTGTGTCTCCCACAGATTCCAGAAGGAGGAGATTCCAGGAGACAGGCAGTTACTCTAGGATGGCTGGACAGGGCTGTAAAAGATCCTTAACCCATCAGCCGGACCAGTATCTGCTTCTTTACGCAAGGAGGAACAGGATGAGCACTGCCAGAGCCATACAAAATGATCTCCAGCAGGCCACAGGTGTGAATGTCTCTGAGCAAACTATCAGAAACAGACTTCATGGGGGTGGCCTGACATACTCTAGTGGGCCCTGTGCACACTCGGCACCGTGGAGCTCGATTGGTATTTGCCATTGAACACCAGAATTGGCAGGACCGCCACTGGCCTCCTGTGCTTTTTGCAGATGAGAGCAGGTTCACCTTGAGCACATGTGACAGACGTGAAAGTGTCTGGAGAAGCCGTGGAGAACGTTATGCCTGTAACATCGTTCAGAATGACTGGTTTGGTGGTGGGTCAGTGATGGTCTGGGAAGGCATGTCCATGTAGGGACGCACAGGCTTCTACACGCTAGACAATGACACCTTGACTGCCATTAGGTATCGGGATGAAATCCTTGAAACCACTGATAGACCCTACGCTAGTGCAGTGGATCCTGGTTCACGACAATGCCCGGCCTCATGTGGCTAGAGTATGCAGCCAGGTCTTGGATGAAGGAACTGATACCATTGAATCGCCTGATCTAAATCCAATAGAACACTTCTGGAACATAATGTTTTGGTCCACCCGACGCCCCCAGGCACCTCCGTCTACTTAGGAGATCAGTGATGCCCTGGTCCAGATCTGGGAGGAAACACCCCAGGATAACAATTATCGTCTCAGTATGAGCATGCCGACGTTGTCAGGCATGCATACAAGCATATGGGAGCCATACAAAATTACTGAGTACCATTTTGAGTTGCTGCAAAGAAATTTCAGCAAAATGGACTAGCCTGCTGCATAACTTTTTCACTTTGATTTTCTGGGTGTCTTTGAATTCAGCCCTCTGTAGGTTGATAGTTTTCATTTCCATCAAACAATGTGGCATCCTTTCATGCCTAACACATTACCCAGTCCATATCAGTATAGATATCCAGCATTAATTTTTTCCCCTTTGAGATTTGATGCTTTTTCAAAGTGTTCCTTTCATTTTTTTGAGCAGTGCATCATATAAAAATTTTGTCTGGCTTATAAAAGCTTAGGACCCCTTTAGTAAGAGCCAATCATGGAGCAAGGGATGCAGACATATTTAAATGCAAGGCTACACCGTTAACTGAAGGCTTGCTTGATATTATAGGATTGATTCATTGAACTACCATTTTTCACTTGCAATTCAGGTCATTATATCTTACTGAAAAAGTGCAACAAAAATAACTACAAATGAAAACTTAGGAGTTACAAGTCTAGATGCAGTCAATGGTCATCACTTTTCTCGATAGATTGCAAAAAGCTCAAGTCTATGGCTAGGCTGGGAATATGTGACTTTATGGCTTTTTAGTTTGTAGTGCAGATAGGATTATACATAGTATGTTAAAGCATTGCTGGATGGAAATTTCCTCTAGGCCAAGTGTAAGAGAAACCCGATGCCCATCAACACTCACCCATCAGATCTTCTTTCAATACTGTAGAGACAGATAGAGCAGTCTGCTCGAAATAGGATCATCATATCTCTGAACACACTGAGGAGAAGAGTCTCCAGCTGCACTTTGGTCACGTGTGCAAAGGCATTGTCCAAGTTGGATGTACGAAGGTAAGCCCGAAGCTTAAAAAAGAAGTCCAAAATGGACAAGTGTTAAAAACCTCATTTTCTGTATGAAGACAAATACAGTGCCTTGAAAAAGTATTCATATCCCTTAAAATTTCCCATATTTTGTCATGCATCAACCAAAAATCTAAATTTTTTTTATTGGGATTTTATGTGATAGACTAACACAAAGGTGGCACATAATTGTGAAGTGGAAGGAAAATTATAAATGGTTTTCACATTTTTTACAAATAAATATTTGAAAAGTGTGGCGTGCATTTGTATTAAGCCCCCTTTACTCTGATACCCCTAACTAAAATCTAGTGGAACCACATGCCTTTAGAAGTCACCTAATTAGTAAATAGAGTCCACCTGTGTGTATTAAATCTCAGTATAAATACTGAAGTCCTCAGAGGTTTGTTAGAGACCCTTAGAGAACAGCAGCATGAAGGCCAAGGAACACACCAGACAGATCAAGGATAAAGTTGTGGACAAATTTAAAGCATTGTTAGGTTAGAAAAAAAATATCCCAAGCTTTGAACATCTCACTGATACTGGTTCAATCTAACATCTGAAAATGGAAAGAGTATGGACAAATGCAAGACATGGTCGTCCACCTACACTGACAGGCCAGACAAGTAGAGCATTAATCAGAGAAGCAGCCAAGAGACCCAAAGTAAATCTGGAGGAGCTGCAGAGATCCACAGCTCAGGTGGGAGCACTCCACAAATCTGGCCTTTATTGAAGAGTGGCAAAAAGAAAACCATTGCTGAAAGAAGCCATAAGAAGTCCAGTTTGCATTTTGTGAGAAGCCACGTGGGGGATGCAGCAAACATGTGGAAGAAGGTTTTCTGGCCAGATGAGACCAAAAACTGAACTTTTTGGCCTAAAAGCTCTACACTGAACACTGCCGACAGCTCCCCGAGCAGAGAGTTGCTGACTCTCAGTCAGCAGCTCTCTGCTCTTCCCCCTTCTCACTAACTGGAGCGCTGGGCTGTGGAGAGGCAGGGAGCGGCCCGCTGAGTCAGGTGTCGGTCCAGGCACCTTGCGGATCCCGACTCCATGGTCACGATGATGCAGTGCCTGGACGGATATCTGTGACGTCAGCAGAGAGCAGACTTCAGACTGCTCTCTGCTTAAAACCGGTCCCAGGAGTGCAGAATAACTGCACTCCTGTGATCCATAGGAGATGTACAGCCAAACGACCTACGGCTGTACATCTCGAAGAATTTGTGGCACGACTTGAAAACTGCTGTTCACAGACACTCTCCATCCAATCTCACAGAGCTTGAGCCATTTAGCCAAGAAGAATGGGCAAACATTTTACCCTCTAGATGTGAAAAGCTGATAGAGACATACCCAAAAAGACTTGCAGCTGTAACTGCAGCAAAAGGTGGTTCTAAAAAAGTATTGACTCAGGGGGGGCTAAATACAAATGCAAGCCACACTTTTCACATATTTGTAAAAATTTTGAAAACCATTATCATTTTCCTTCCACTTTACAATAATGTGCCAATCTGTGTTGGTCTATCACTTAAAATCCTAATAAAATATATTTACGTTTTTTGGTTGTAACATGACAAAATGTAGAGAATTTCAAGGGGTATGAATACTTTTTCAAGGCACTGTACATTTCATAAACTCAAGCCACATAGAAGAAACAAACAAAAAGTATTGTCTTGAAAAATCTTCTCACCTCTTCCTGATGATCATTTATATTGTAACATGCAAGAACTATGAAATCATCCCACCAAGCAAGACCTCCTGTCACTGTCATGTTCTGCTCCTAAAGAAGAATACATAAAAAACGAAGAAGAAAATAATTTTAAGGTATAACTTAAGGACAAGAGTGGAAAGGGGTTAGAACACTTGTCAGGTGTTGCTACTTCTGCCCCAATTATGGAGATTCATCCTCTCTATATGTCCTGTTTACCATTATCATCAAAAGTGAACGTAAAAGAAAATCTCAAATTCTGGGTTTCCACCAGAAAGGGGAGGAAATCTGACAATGGGAAGACTAGTTCTGGTGACATCCAGGAATTCCTTCACTTCGGGAGGGATATCCTTTCACCACTTCTTCTGGCTATGGGACAGCAATTGAAGGGAAATCTCCCCAATGGGACTTAGGGGGCGAAAAAAAAAAAAAAAAACTTTTTACTCTATCCAAAATGAGATAAAAAGCGTTTTACCTTTAGTTCTACTTTAATTCATTTACTAGGTTCAGCTGTGTTTCAGTAAAGATGCTCTACCTGTTGTGGTCACACATGTGGCGAAGGAAAGAAGGAATGGAAGGAAGGAAACAAAGAAGGAAGGGGAAAGGGATAATGGGAAGGGGAAAGGGATAATGGGAGGATGACAAAGGGAAAAGGGAGGAGGGAATGAAGGATGGATGGAAGGAAAGAGGGAGATAGGGAGGGAGAGAGACTTGCCTGTGTAATATTGCCGAACAGCTTCCACTTTTTAGTGACCAAAGAATAATGTGCAAATCCAAATTTTCCAACAACCGCAACATTTTGTCCATGTTTGTCTATGGCAGAAAACTGTATATAAAAAATAAGAGGAGGCTTACTTTTTTTTTTTTTTTCAACAGGTAAACCATTAATTAAATAAAGGTTCACAACAAAAAAAAATCACAGCTGCTAAAACACAGACTTAACCCATCCCAAGTAGGCCACAGATAGGAGTCGTGTAAAAATACATCAGGTCTTAGTACAATTTTTCCTATATACTACCCATAATTAGAGAGAGGAGGATTACTTAGAACTGCACTCTTGAACTCCAGGCTAAAAGAAAACTAATAGTTTGTCAGCATACATGGAATTGATAATGTTATTTGCTTAAAGTGGACCTGAACTTAGAAAGTGAATATTTTATATCCTCTATAGGATTTGACACTTGGAGTAGAATTTACTGTTACTATGTGGCTTAATGTTCTTGTTGGAAAAGAAGCTGTACCTGAGACCATAGCACAAAAATCTCCCTGCTTCTGATGTATTCATTCTGTGGATCTGTGCGTTCTGAACCTCTTCTAATGCTGCTTGAATATTCCTTTATCAGACCCTTAAGCCTCTTTCACACGGGCGTTCCGTATGTCCGTATATCATCCCATCCGTTTGAGGGTGATATAGGGACATAATGCATGTCAATGGGATTGCGGATGTAAGCGGATGACCATCCGCTGACATCCGATTTCCGTCCTTTCAGTTCTGTTCTCTTTTTTTGGAACGGAACAGAACCCTATTTTTCTTCCGTTTAAAAAACGGAAAGGATGCAAAATCGCATGTCAGCAGTGTCATCCGCAATCACATAGACATACATTATGTCTGTATATCATCCGCAAACGGATGGGATGATATGCGGACATACGGACCGGATGACACAAGAGTCATCCGTAAAAAAAAAAAAAAAAAAAAAGTGCCGGAGCGGATCGCAATACGGTCCGCTCCGTGTGAAAGAGGCCTTAATCACTAGCAACCAGTGGGAAGCTCTGACACCAGGTAAGCAGAGCCATGCCTCTATCAAGATGGCTGTCTCCACACAGACACAGTGCAGAACAGGATATAGTAGGTCAGCAATAGGAACAAGATCAACTGCAGGGAAACCACAGGTAATACTGGTGCTTCGCCTGACTTGCTAATAATTAAAAAAAAAGAAGCGCACGCCAAGGTCAATCTCTGCCCAGGGGCGGACTGACCATTAGGGCACTTGGACACTGCCCGACGGGGCCCATTGCCCCATAAAAGGTTCTATCGTGGTACCTTTTTTGTAGGGTAACACAGCTGCACTTTGGATAACATGAGAGCCACACAAAAACCTGCCAACAGCTGCATACAGGGAGATCAGAGCTGCTGGTTCACGCCCACCACTATCCCCACCTACTTTTCCTGCAGTGTCCGTTCTACCCTTCTCCATTTGCACAGAAGCAGTTGGATTCCTCAGGGAGATCTCCCTTTGAAATGCTAATTACTGTAAGCAGGCTCAAGGCAAGGCTTTTCTGATTGATGTACTGTGTACACTTGCTGTCTCTCAGTACTACTCTCCCTCAGCAGCCGTGCTCCTTGCTCAGGCTGTAGAGGAGACCATTATATCCAAAAAAGTTGAGGCTTTTTATTCAACTAGCATTGTAACTACTGCTTTATTGCAGGCTTTGTAAGTACTACTATGCAGTATTTACAAAGCCATATGTTATACTACTATGCCTGGTTTTGTGAGTGTGCTCACAAAGCTGTACTTACAGCTTTGTGCCTGGCTCTGTACTGGGGGATGAGGGTGAGTTGGGCATGCCACCCCAGAGCTCTCCAGATGCCTCTGATCACTGCTTGATCCTGTTCTGAACTTGGGTACATTGAATCCAAGCTGGCCGGACATTTTTCAGCCCCGTGTATGGGCAGAACAGCGGTGTGCAGCTTCAGAGAGGACTTTGGCAGTGCGGCTCCCCTGGGTCCAGCGACAGACCTATGTCGCTGGACTCCTAGTGGTCTTGGCGGTGCTCGCGCGCGCCTCCGGAGGCTCGCTCCTGCTGTGTTTAGACACAGCGGGAGTCGGGCCGGAGGAGAAGAGGCGGCGATCGCCGCCTCCCTTCCCTGATCGTTGAGGAAAGTGTGAGAAGACCCGCCTGCTTATGTAAACAAAGCAGGCGGATCTTCTCAGTGACAGAAGGGGAGAGATCACAGGTTTCAGCATAGCTGAACCTGTGATCTCTGTCTGTGTCACAGAACCCCCAACCCCACACGTCAGTAAGCATGAAGCATACATTTAACTTTTTGATCACCCATAGGGTTAACCCCTTCCCTGCCAGTGTCATTATTACAGTAACAGTGCATACTGGTCCCCCCAAAAATGTCAGTTAGGGGTCCAATCTGTCCGCCGCAATGACGTAGTCCCGCAACAAAATCGCAGATCGCCGCCATTACTAGTAAAAAAAAAAAAAAAACACAATAACTTCTGCGCAAACCAATCAAAATACGCTTATTGTGATTTTTTTTTTACCAAAAATATGTAGCAGAAAACAAATTGGCATAAAATGTTAAATTTTGATTTTTACATTTTTTTGGGGAATGTTATATAGCAGAATGTGAAAAATATTGTGGGGGAAAATGGGCGGCACAGTGATGTAGTGGTTAGCACTTTCACCTAGCAGCAAGAGGGTCGCTGGTTCGAATCCCAACCACGACACTACCTGCCTTGAGTTTGTATGTTCTTCCTGTGCCTGCGTGGGTTTCCCCTGGGTACTCCGGTTTCTTCCCTCACTCCAAAGACATGCTGGTAAGTTAATTGGATCCTGTATAAAATAAAATTGACCCTACTATGTATGTATGAATGTGAGTTAGGGACCTTAGATTGTAAGCTCCTTGAGGGCAGGGACTGATGTGAATGTGCAATGTATATGTAAAGCGCTGCGTAAATTGACAGCGCTATATAAGTACCTGAAATAAATAAAAATAAAAAAATAAAAAAGGACATAAATTATGTTTGGATACAGCGTCACACGACCGTGCAATTGTCCGTTAAAGTAACGCAGTGCCGAATTGCAAAATAGGGCCTGGTCAGTAAGGGGGTAAAATCTATCGGTCTTAAAGTGGTTAATTAACAAAAAATGTAACAAAAAAATGTGAGGGAGGGACGTTTACCCTCGTAAACTTCCGGTTTCCACAGAGCTCCATGCTTAGCCGTTAGCACTGTGCAGCATCACAGACCTCCTCAAACGACTGTCCAGAGCAGCACTGTGCATTACACCCCATCGAGAGCCCAGACTCAGCACCATCCAGAGCAGAGCACTGTGAGTGAGGACCTCCCCTCAGACCACCGTCCAGAGCACTGTGTGAATTACAGGCCTCCTCTTACCACCAGCATCCAGAGCACTGTGCATTACAGGCCTCTCCTGAGACCACCATCCAGAGCACTGTGCAGCATTACAGGCCTTCCCTCAGACCACCATCCAGAGCACTGTGAAGCATAACAGACCTCTCATACCACTGTCCAGAGCACTGTGTGCATTACAGGCCTACTTAGACCACCATCCAAAGCACAATGCATTACTGGCCTCCTGAGATCCATGTCCAGAGCACTGTGTAGCATTACAGCCCTCTCGGGCCACCATCCAGAGCACAGTGTGCATTACAGGTCTCCTTAGACCGCCATCCAAAGCACTGTGCAGCATTACAGGCCTCCTCAGACCATCCCGAGAGGCTAAATCTGTATCTGTGACTTTGTTCAAACCTTAATACCATAAATAATAACATATTAGCATTTTTTACTCCAGGAGTATATAAGAAGTTTGGAAAATCTAATGAAATTATTAAATAATGCATTGCATTATAATACATTAAATACAACTAAAACAATTGCAGATGAATAAAATTGGACTAAAACTAAAATGGCATTTTAGTCAAAAGACAGACTAAAACGAAACTGAAATTCGCTGCCAAAATTAAAGCGGTAGTTTTCCTCCGCTTTGTAACTTTTACCTACAGGTAAGCCTATAATAAGGCTTACCTGTAGGTAAAATATCTCCTAAACCTGCATGGTTTAGCAGATATTCGCCCTGCATGCAGCCGCTGACACCAACGCCGGACCTTCAGAGCTCCCTGCCGGAAAGTGAACTCCCGCGCGCATGCGCCGGAGTGACGTTATCGCGGTTCCGGCCACTCACAGCGCCAGAGACGCCGAGGGAAGATGTCAGCTGCTTCAGAAGTGTCCGGGCAGCCATGTCAGGGCTTCGTTCTAAGGTAAGTATTTCATAATGAGCTAGTATGGGATGCATACTAGCTCATTATGCCTTTGTCCTGCAGGGTTTTTTTTTTTTTTGAGGATGCAACCACTTTAAAACTGGTGGTGACAATATGGTGTTTTTAAGCCAGAACAGATTGCTTGGAGTGCAAAAATATGTATTGGCCCCTGCCTGCATTAGTCTTTCATTTCATGAGGGTAATTTGGTTTATTGTTTTTCTATCGCTTTGGAAATTTGAATATAGTTTGTCAGATTGAAAAGACCTAGATGTGTTTTATTTTGTGCTCTTTTAAAATCTGCAATTTAATTTTCCCCAAATATTTCTTTTTGTTCCTAATTTGCTCTAAATTGTGTTCAGAGTTTAATTACTGTATCCTATGGATCACTCTGGGAAAAAAATGTTGGCATATTTTGGAAATGTATCATTGTCACACATTCTTTAATGCAACTAATTGAACATTTATTTTGAACATCGTGCAGAGAAATTCTGTGACGAGTGCATGTAATGTGGGCAGTGCAATATGTAGGAGGTGCCTTGTGTGGGTGTGGCTTGTGTGGGCAGGACACAGGGGGCCCCATGAGTTGTCAGTCCACCCCTGTCTCTGCCAATATGAATGCCCTCTTTAACAACCCCTGCATGTGCTTACACATGGCAATGGCATGACAGTTAGGAGTTGTAATTTGTAAGCAGTTATATAGTCAGCAAGTCGTAAAGTAGAGGCCGCAGCTTGTACACTCCTCCATTCCTGTAGTAATACCACTTAGGCTCTTTGCTGTTCATTGCATTTAACTAAACTGTTAATATTAATTTCTTAATGCCATTTTTAAAATAATGTCTTTAATTGTTACTATTTCTTCAAAAGTAATACAACATTTTTTAAACCTAATAAAACAAATTTCAGATGAAAAATCACAGTCGTTCCGCCTACATTCTGATTCCTTTGTGTATGCTTTCCTGCAACTTTTCCTAAACGTTTGTGTGTGCATTCCCAAAGACTTAAACATATCATTAAATAAAAATGTAATTTGCTGCAGCCCTACATGAGCTCCCCTATTATTCCCCATAGTACATGATCATACTGGCTCAGCAGGTTTAAATAGATTGAATTACACTAGAAAGGCAACTGCATAGAAGAAATACTTAACCAAAGAACAGTCAGCCACAGTAACCCAACCTACACTCCTAAACTTCCGGGTCTACTTTACAAATGTAATGTTTGTTAAAATGAAGGTACACTTTTATTGGTTAATATTTTATATATATATAAAAAAAAAAAAAAAAACGACACTTCCACTGGGGTGATGGTGTGACAAAGGGTTTCATAAAAATTGAAACAGAATTTTGTGTTTTGCGTTTGGCAAACAGAGCCTTGTTTAATGCCTTATAATCAAAGTTAAGACTGGCAGTTACAGGTATCATAGACCATTTCTTCCTCACAACAGTTTCAAACAAAAAAAACTATAAAAGCTTCTTATGAAATAGTTTACTCACCCTGATTGGCCAGTTACTCTCAAGGTAAGTGCTATGTACCTAAAGAGAAAAAGAGAAAGTAAATATAGATCACATAGATTTTCTTATTATTAAAAGTAAAATACATTGAAAGTTTAAAGAATGGCTGGGCATATTTGAACTTAAAAAGAAATCAAGATAGGTTTTTTGCATAACTTGTGACAACTGGATTTGCGGAGGTGCATTCAGTACATTTTATTCCGTAGGCAATACTGTAAATCTTTTACTGCACAATACCCTGCATGTATCTGTCAGTCAAACAGGGAGTCAGCAAAATGCAAGTTTGATACCTCAACCAATAGTGGTGTGACATTTCCCTCTCTGCTTTCACCTTTAGACATTTCTATTGTTAGTGTTTTTCTATAAGCATTCTATTAACCCTCCCATCTCCCAGGAAGAGTATACCAGTTAATAAATCTAAACCTTTATCCCTTGCTATTTGTGGCAACTGGATTTATCAGCTGTGTACTCTGGATCAAGGAAAAAAAATAGAGAAGGTTAAAGGCAACTACAAAAAAAAATAAATAAATAAAAAAATACAAAAAAAAACCCTGAAAACCTGTGGAATGGGAAAAAGAAAAGGATATACCGTTTTTTTAATGTTTGTTCTGCATATCCGAAAAGGCAGATTGTCATTTAAAAGCAGACCTTGCATTTTAGATCAATATATTATGGCAAATGTCAACATGTCACAAATCCGTTTTGTGATTAAAAAAAAAAAAAATGACCATGGCAAAACCTGACAGAAGCAGCTTTAGGCCTACCTTTTGAAGCAATGTTGTAATGCAATGCTGCTCCTCGCCTGCTGCAACTATTTAACATTTAGGGTGGGTAAATACCTACTACTTATCCCCATCCCCCCATCGCACAATGCTGTTCCTGGGGGAAAAATGCATGTGGACGGGGAGCAGGTATTTTACCCAAATGAACACAGCCTCTTCTTTTACAGGTAGTCCTTCTTTCAGTGGTGATGTGGTGGTGTTGTGATGACTGGGGCACTTTAAAATTACCTACGAGAGCTCAGGAGAGGCAGTTTTTTTTTTACTAAAGACATTCGTAAAAATGTATTTAGGAGGGGCACCCATAATTTGTTAGAATCTTTGCAATTTCCTGCTTAGTAATGCAGCACTGTAATTGTGTTTTTGCCTTCTCAAAACATAAGGCTTGCTACTAATTAGTGAGGCTGTATGCATGTATTATAATAAATACATACACACTTTATTATATATACACACACACACACACACACACACATACATACATAAATACATACATACATCACATCACCCCAAGGCCAGCAGGGGCAAAGGGGGTACATTTACTCACCATACCATCGACCGGGTGGGCTCCGCTCCGGGCAGACTGCCTCCCACCCGAAGTGGGGGTGCTGCCAGCCGAAGGGTAAGCTGGGACTCAGGGCATTCCAGGTCGTCGCATCCCGGCGATGCATCCGCTCGCAGGCTCGTCCCCCTCCAGAAAAGGGGGACCGCCGTGGCTAGGCCTAGGTCAGAACTATAACCTGCTCACACTCGTAGGCCAGACTGGGGGGACCATAAGGCTCTAAGTTATTCAGTGCGAAGCCCCAGCCGGCATCGTTGCTTGTAGATCACCAGGAAAAGTCTTTCCTGAACACTAGCTTGCAAGTGAGTAAAGAGAAATAAAAGTAAAAATATTCTCAAAAGAAATAAAAAACTGAGACCGGAGTCCCAGCAGGAAACCTAGGCCCTACTCCTCTAGTCAGAAAAACGAATGTGCTCGGCTGAGGCAGTGGGGGTTATGCCTGGAGGGACGGCCCCGTGGGCGTGTATATGTTAAAAGCTTTGTACTAACATACTGCCTAGACTACTCCTGCAGGTGGCAGCATAACCCACTCAGCTCATGAAGATGAGGCTGCGTGTGTCGATGGAGGATAGAAAAATTATTATTTGATCCTCTGCGAATTGTGTAAGTTTGTCCATGTACAAAAAAAAAAA
This sequence comes from Pelophylax lessonae, assembly GCF_965119305.1. NCBI lineage: Eukaryota > Metazoa > Chordata > Amphibia > Anura > Ranidae > Pelophylax > Pelophylax lessonae. The sequence continues at coordinate 380,802,459 of NC_138768.1, read as the reverse complement.
AAAGACCGGTCTATCTTTTTTATCATAGGTGTATTTTAAATCAGAGACAGATTTCAATCAAAAAAAAAAACACCACATGATACAAATGTTATAAATTGAGTTGCAGTTCAGTGAGTAAAATAAGCATTTGATCCCCAAGGATTAAGGTCTGGAGACTGGCTAGGCCACTCCATGACCTTAAAGTGCTTCTTCTTGAGCCACTCCTTTGTTGCCTTGGCGGTATGTTCTGGGTCACTGTCATGATGAAAGACCCATCCATGACCCATCTTCAGTGTTCTGGTTGAGGGAAGGTAGTTTTCATCCAAGATTTTAAAAACACATGGCCCCATCCATTGGCCCCTCAATGCGACAAAGTCAGTCTGTACCTTTAGCAGAGAAACAGCCCCAAAGCATAATGTTTCCACCATGGCGAGTCCCCCTCCTTAAGAAGGCACACGAACAGTCATGCCAATGAACATCTAAATGATTCAGAAAAGGATTGGCAGAAAGTGCTGTGGTCAGATGAGACCAAAATTAAACTCTCTGGCATCAACTCGACTTGCCATGCTTGGAGGAAGAAAAATGCTGACTATGACCCCAAGAACACCATCTCTACAGTCAAGCACAGAGGTGGAAACATGATGCTCTGGGGCTGTTTCTCTGCTAAAGGTACAGGCGGACTTTGCTGCATTGGAGGGGCCAATAGACGGGGGTCATGCATTGTAAAATCTTGGATGAGAACCTTCATCCCTCAGTCAGAACACTGAAGATGGGTCATTGATGAGTCTTCCAGAATGACAATGACCCAAAACATACCGCAGAGGCAACAAAGGAGTGGCTCAAAAAGAAGCACATTAACATCAGAGTGGCCTAGTCAGTCTCTAGACCTTAATCCTATAGAAAAAGCCAAGCCAAGAAACGTTAGGGATTTAGAGAAGATCTGTAAAGAAGAGTGGACCAAAACTCCTCCTGAGATGTGTGCAAACCTGGTCACCAACTACAAGAAACGTTTTACCTCTGTGTTTGCCAACAAGGATTTCTCCACGAAGTACTAAGTCATGTTTTGCTTGGGGATCAAATACTCACTGAACTAAATAAATAAATAGAATTTGTTCTATGTGTTTTTTTTCTGGATTTTTAGTTGATCAAATAATGAATTTTCCCCACTGTATTATAACATATACATACATATACACACACACATATTATATATATATATATATATATATATATATATATATATATATATATATATATATACACACACACACACACACAAATAGCCATTGGAATTATAATGCACATATTTAACCAAGAACAGTGTATACCTGCGTAAAGCTAGCATATGGCCATTCATTACTATGGGTTTATTTATTCTTATATTTTTCATTCTCATTGCAATGTTTAACAAAAACATATGGTAGTTCCAAAGTATCACCCTGGCTTTATTAGCTGCTCATTTGTTTACTTATTCATAGTGGAAAGATTTCCCTGCAGACTGTTGACCAGAGAAAAGGTTGGGGCCATTTATAATTTATTTCACGCAGGAGTCATTTGAGACATGGCGCTGATATTTATACAACATGCTAGGCTACCAAGAACCACGTTTTAGATCGGTTAGGCAGTATACTGTCAAATCCTGTTGATCGTCCAAATCAAAGGTAACTTACCAACAGCTTCCAAATTTAAGCATCTTATAATATAAAAATCAAATATAATAAATGTAATGTTTAGTAGTACAAAATTGACTTAAAGTCAAAATGTGCCTTTTGTCTTTGTTAATCTCTACGTTATGCAATGAAAAAATGAAGACCAGCAGAGTCTGGACCTCAGTCTAACATTCCTGGCATACAGCTCTGGTACAGATGACATCATTGCCAGCAATTATATAACAGACTTTTCACTAGCATTTAACATTTTAATGTATATTTTAGTCTGTTCATAAAACAGCTTGTAGTATACTGTGTTTAACAGTGGGTTCTAAGGCAAACCATTACACATTCCTTTGACACAAAGAAATCCAAGACAAGCCACAGCATGCAATCATTTGGGCTCTGAAATATAAAATAGCATGCAATGTAGATAATCTTACAATGGTTTGTTAAAGGGTCAAATGTATGAAGGAAAGATGGTTTTCTTGGCTTTAGGATTTAAGATCATCAAATACACTATTCTATGATGCTGAATATAGTCAAGAGTCTGTTTATATACAGAATGTTTCAATGCCAAGATATTACCTTTGTCACTTAGGCTCCATGTACACGGGACGCTGGAAATGGCCGTTTAGGAGCAGTTGGGCGTTTTTTTCAGAAGCCCCTGAACCCATCTACATTTTATCTTATCTGTCCATGTACACCAGGTCGTTTACAGTCATTTGCAGGCAGTTGCGTTCAGGGACTGTTTTTAGAACGCAATTATTTGCGTTCGAACGTGTGTTTCCCAGCGTTTCAAACGCACAAACGCGTCCGAACGCGTCTGAGCGCGATGACCCGCGTTTAGCGTTCGCGTTTTTCCATTTTAAAGGGGAATAATTTTTTTGACCTCTAGGAACGCTTCTAAACGCAAACGCTGCTAAACGCCCGCTAAACGCGGGTACAAACGCGACCGAACAGACGTTTCAAACGTCCTAAAAATTCCAGCATTCAAAGGGACTTTTAACAACGTCCCGTGTACATGGAGCCTAATACATCTCTAGATCCTGGGACAAGTTGCAACAGATTAATGCTGATAGAGTATGTAACAAATAATTAGGAACATAATAAAACAGCACACTTATAAAGGCAACTTAAAGTGGAACTTTAATAATCAGAAAATGAAGTCCTGCTAGATCACTTCATGCTTTATGCTTCAAGCTATTTAAGAACAAGGCTCGACAAATCCGAAGCGCAAGCTCACCCACCGCTTGCACCAGGCGTAAGCAAACACCACTGCCCAATGCCCCATACATGCAGCTCCGGCATCCGGGCAGCCAACCCAGTTCCAACATCCAAAAGAAAAAAAAAAACCTCCAGCTCTGCCGTTTCACCGCAGCAGAGCCAAAATGTTTTCCCTTTTCTCTCCACACACCAGCACCCCGGTGCACTCTCCCCCATCAGGCCTGTAGCTGCTGTGCCGAAAGGCTCCCCCACCCCCCCCCCTCTGCACCAACCAATCCAAGCGCACCGTGGACCACCCCTCCCTATTAGTCCTCGCAAGCGGGAGGGAAGACATGCAGGGGGGTGAGCAGAGTCCAACCCACACAGCATGCCACACACCAAAAACTCCAGCCCAAACAACCTCAAGTGTCAAATGCTCATAAGGACATGCATCCTCCAAAACCGCCCATGAGAAAGCCATCCCACCCAGCAGAACCACAACCAAATGACATAGCCACCTGACGCCAAAATAAATTAAATATAAATGGCTCCTAACTTTTTTAGCTGGCTCATAGATTCAAAGCAAATTTGTCAAGCCCTGAGGTAAAACATTAATATTAAGTGTCTATGTTGTTTAAAATCCAGTAATACAGGGTCTAACTATGCACATGCTCAGTTGCTCTCCATTTTTAGGCACTGTGCGGAAAATCAGAATCACTAGAGGCAAATCTGCTGACTTTCTAAAGACTTACTGCTGGTCAGGGCTTCCAGCAAGAACAAACAGGAGCACTGCTGGAGGAAATTTACAGCGCACACTAATTGTGGTACCATAATTATGAATGAGGAATGTATGTTCCTTGCTAAAGAACATTATTTTTTTATCAACTTGTTATGGGTAAAGTTCCACTTTAAAAAGACAGCTACTGGAACCTTGGAGTCACAAAACCAAAACGCTTTTCATTTCATGATGTTTTGTATCATGTACCTTTTAAATTTTAAGGGGGCAATTATGAAAAAGAGATGCATCTTTGCCATTGAACATACCAACTCTATTTCTGTTGTGAATACTGAATTGCGCATGGCAATTTGGTTTGTAATCTCCAAGGTGAAAGCTGATTTTACATGTATTTGCAAATGCCTAGACTCTTTAGTTTAAGCTCATCTCAGAGGAAAGGTAACACAGTAGGGGTCACAAACAAGCCGTTTTACTTACCCAATCATCCCCCTCCCTCTACTCCCTTCCCCCCTGGCAGTGGCTGTCCCCAATGGCCTCACATCCAGAGCATGGCTACGACTCTGCACTGAACTTGAGGATGTCCAAGTGCTAGAAGCTCTGCACTGAACTTGAGGATCTCCGGGGCTACGAGCTATGCACTTAACTTGAGGATGTCAGGGGGCTACGAGCTCTGCACTGAACTTGAGGATGTCAGGGGGCTACGAGCTCTGCACTGAACTTGAGGATGTCAGGGGGCTACGAGCTCTGCACTGAACTTGAGGATGTCAGGGGGCTACGAGCTATGCACTTAACTTGAGGATGTCAGGGGGCTACGAGCTATGCACTTAACTTGAGGATGTCAGGGGGCTACGAGCTCTGCACTGAACTTGAGGATGTCAGGGGGCTACGAGCTCTGCACTGAACTTGAGGATGTCAGGGGGCTACGAGCTCTGCACTGAACTTGAGGATGTCAGGGGGCTAGGCTACGAGCTCTGCACTGAACTTGAGGATGTCAGAGGGCTACGAGCTCTGCACTGAACTTGAGGATGTCAGAGGGCTACGAGCTCTGCACTGAACTTGAGGATGTCAGAGGGCTACGAGCTCTGCACTGAACTTGAGGAAGTGTCAGAGGGCTACGAGCTCTGCACTGAACTTGAGGAAGTGTCAGAGGGCTACGAGCTCTGCACTGAACTTGAGGAAGTGTCAGAGGGCTACGAGCTCTGCACTGAACTTGAGGAAGTGTCAGAGGGCTACGAGCTCTGCACTGAACTTGAGGAAGTGTCAGAGGGCTACGAGCTCTGCACTGAACTTGAGGAAGTGTCAGAGGGCTACGAGCTCTGCACTGAACTTGAGGAAGTGTCAGAGGGCTACGAGCTCTGCACTGAACTTGAGGAAGTGTCAGAGGGCTACGAGCTCTGCACTGAACTTGAGGATGTCAGAGGGCTACGAGCTCTGCACTGAACTTGAGGATGTCAGAGGGCTACGAGCTCTGCACTGAACTTGAGGATGTCAGAGGGCTACGAGCTCTGCACTGAACTTGAGGAAGTGTCAGAGGGCTACGAGCTCTGCACTGAACTTGAGGATGTCAGAGGGCTACGAGCTCTGCACTGAACTTGAGGATGTCAGAGGGCTACGAGCTCTGCACTGAACTTGAGGAAGTGTCAGAGGGCCACGAACTCTGCACTGAACTTGAGGATGTCAGAGGGCCACGAACTCTGCACTGAACTTGAGGATGTCAGAGGGCCACGAACTCTGCACTGAACTTGAGGATGTCAGAGGGCCACGAACTCTGCACTGAACTTGAGGATGTCAGAGGGCCACGAACTCTGCACTGAACTTGAGGATGTCAGAGGGCCACGAACTCTGCACTGAACTTGAGGATGTCAGAGGGCCACGAACTCTGCACTGAACTTGAGGATGTCAGAGGGCCACGAACTCTGCACTGAACTTGAGGATGTCAGAGGGCCACGAACTCTGCACTGAACTTGAGGATGTCAGAGGGCCACGAACTCTGCACTGAACTTGAGGATGGCAGAGGGCCACGAACTCTGCACTGAACTTGAGGATGGCAGAGGGCCACGAACTCTGCACTGAACTTGAGGATGTCAGAGGGCCACGAACTCTGCACTGAACTTGAGGATGGCAGAGGGCCACGAACTCTGCACTGAACTTGAGGATGTCAGAGGGCCACGAACTCTGCACTGAACTTGAGGAAGTGTCAGAGGGCTACGAGCTCTGCACTGAACTTGAGGATGTCAGAGGGCTACGAGCTCTGCACTGAACCTGAGGATGTCAGAGGGCTACGAGGTCTGCACTGAACTTGAGGATGTCAGGGGGCTACAAGCTCTGCACTGAACTTTGGAAAGAAAGTAAATGCACACACACACAGACAAATGTTTTCAAGTCTATGTTGACCATTTAGTATCGGATAGAATGATACCGGCTGCAAATCCCCAGCTGACACAAAAAAAGCTTCTTGCACTTAACCACAAACTTACAGCATTTGATTTGGCAAAACTAATGAATTCCTTCTGGTAAGAAGTAAATCCCCCTAAATAGAAAATATCCTAAGTGTGACATAATTCTGTAAACAAAATGACGGCATTACACTTTCTTCCTGTGAGAACCAGAGCACTGTGAGAAGATTTAATGAACATGCTGAGAAGAATGTCTACTCGGCAGAACCTTACACAAGACAGTGTGTTCCATCAATTTATAAATAGTACACAATGGGCAAAATAAGAGTTATTGACTCTAGTCCTATGAAGAACTGGTCTACGTTCCATACTTATATCTATTATAATTACATATCTGTAAATTGAGCTCTCCTACATACACTTAACTTGGGGGGGGGGGGGGGGGACCGCTATCCTTTTTCACATTCTAGAAACCCAAAATGTATAAAATTTTGAAGGACAAATAGCCATACTGATTACCACAATACAGGTTCTGGGCAGAACATTCTTCGAGTACATCACAAAAAACACAACAACAACTTCATATCCATTACAAGAGAGGTTATGCTGCCATCCTTCAGGCAAAAAAAGACAGGAAATCCCCTCACAGGCACAATCCCTCCCAGCCAGGCATGGCGACAGTTTTTTTTTGTTTCGTTTTTTAGCAAGCCAAACAAAACAGGAAAAGGGGTGGGATCCCTGTGTCCCATGGTGTACTCCAAGGAAAGGATTTTACAGGTAAACCAAAAAAAAAGAAAAATGGATTTTTCTATTTACCTGCAAAATCTGTTACTTGGAGTCCTTACACATTGAGTTATGCGCCATCTACAGGTGAATGGACACTGGCAAAAAAAATGACAGGAAGTCCTCCCCTATATAACCCTTCCCATACAGGAAGTGCCTCAGTTTTGTAGCAAGCAACGAACCACCACAAAGAGAAGAGGGATCTCTGTATCCCATGATGTACTCCAAGAAATGGATTTTAACAGTGTATAAAAATCCAGTTTTCTTTATCATACATCACGGAACACAGAGCCACCAAATAATTTCTTACTCATAGGGATGCCCCAAAGGAATGAGTGCTTACAGTGCAATACAGAAGCAGCATACTATGCCCTCTAGTGGGGACTAGGCAAGAGGCACACATATATGAAAAATATAGGTTGCAATTTTAGAAGGGAACCAGTTGGCTACAGGGACTTACTAATCCCACTGCAGGATCTGTCTTCGAAAGAGCAAGATCCAATCTTCACCTATCACGGTGGGCAATGTCTTATTTGACCTTCAGGGACTCCATCCTTCTTGGGGTCCACTGTCCTGGACCTGATCGCACCCTGCCAGGAACACCTTGATCGGTTATTACTACGCCAGGTTTCATATATGCAGAGCCCAGCATGGTCCCATTACAGGCTATCCCTGCATCCAGACTACTTCCATCCCAGCAGTGTCCGAGTACCATCCATTTAAGCCCATAGGAACAGATCTGTAAAATACCAAACTCTTGATCCTAACTGGAATCCTCTGAGCACATGGTAGTGTTTGTACAGAGCTGCACATCACTGACATCACCCTCTGACATACCCCCCAACATTTTGAGAGGGGAATAAGGGACACCTATTAGGAAAAGTATGTGGGCCTAGGACACAGCACCTGCCACGTCCCCTTAAAGGAGAATTAAAAAAAAAAAAAAAGTTAAACCCACAAGTGTTTTTTTTTTTTCTAACCACTACAATTCCTTTATACTGGCTTTTGGAATTTACAAATGCAGCAATTTAGAAAATGGATGAAAGGTTTAGCAATGGGAAACACTTTTTGAAAGAGAAAAAGTGCATTTTATATAGATCAGACCAAAATGAGGGACAAATGAGGAGAAAAGAGGGACAGAGGGACTTTGTTCCTAATCAGGGACAATTGGGAACTATGCTCTGATACGGACGAAAAAAACTGAGGTAACTACTGTATGGGAAGGGTTATATAGGGGAGGACTTCCTGTCTACTTTTTTCCAGTGTCCAATCATCTGTAGGTGGTGAATAACTCAACGAGTAAGGAATATTATGGTGGTTCTGTGTCCAGTAATGTATGATAAATTGCCATTTTTTTTTTTTTACATTCCAGGACACAGGGCATCTTTATATCCATTATAATATGGATGTCCCAAAGCACTGAATATGAGAGGAAGAGCAACATGGCAAAAAGCCAACAGGCCCCAAAAAACTAAACCACAACAGGTCAGAGGCTCCTCACGCAGTGGTCTGCAAGGCTCACCAACCAAAGGAAGCAACCTCAGCGGCTCAAACATCCACTTGCTAAAACTTCTTCAACAGTAAGAACTGAAGGCCAGGTAGCAGTCTTACAAACTTGAGCTACCGAAGCCTAGTGTTGAATAACTCTGGAAGCACCAACAGTCCTGGAAGAATGAGCCGTCACTGAAAATGGTGAAACTTTACCCATTAGACCATAAGCTTGAGAAATAGGCTGGCATATCCATTAAGAAATGATAGATTTGGAAGCTGCGTGACCCTTACTTAAGCCTTCAGGAAGCACTAAAAGGAAATTAGACTGACAAATTTTAGCAGTCATCTTCAAGTAAATCTTGACTGCATGAACCACATCCAAGGTGTAAAGAGTCCTGTCCCCTGGCATCTGAGGGTTAGGACAAAAAGATGATAAAACAATGTGCTAGTTAAGATGGAATGAAGAGCCCACCTTGGGTAAAAAGGACACCTGAGGCTGTAAAACCACCTGGTCACTGTGGAGTACTAGGAACAGTTCCTTACAGGCAAGAGCAGCCGAAGACTTCTTAAACTCTGTAAGCCAAAGTAATAGCAACCAAAAAATACCTTCCCTAGGGGAATATTCACACCTGTAAATGCACCCGCTCATGCAGTGATCAGCCCTGGATGTAGACTGCTTACATCCAGGGCCGATTACTTACATGTGCTCCCTGCCATGAGCAATAACATGTAAATGGCCGCGATTAGCTGCAGAAGCTGGCAGCCTCCCGTTGCTTTAGATGGGGCTGCCTCCCAAAGCTTTTCATAGGAACCCCCGCTGGGGTTCTCACATTTAATAGGAGAGTGGGTGAATTCACAGGTGTGATTGCACCCCAATACATTAGCAAATACGGAAGTCATGCCTGGCTGGTAAGGATTATGCTTGTTAGGGGACTTCCTGCCTTTTTTTTGCCAGTGTCCAATCATCTGAAGGTGCCAGCATATCCTCTAAAATAATGGATATGAAGATTCCCTGTGTCCAGAGATGTATTATAAAGAAATATAGAATACGTTTAACTAAAGGAAAAAACCTACCTGCACAACGTGCCAGTGTCTATGTCCCAGTAAAGTGCTTAAGCCCTGAGTATCCATATTCCCAACAGAATAAGGAGGCCTTTCGCGCATGGACTTGTGTTCTGTATGCGAGGATGGACTTCTTACATGTTGGGTCTGAGTTGCATCCCCACAGTTCAAGTACAAACGGTCCTCTCCTTGAAGTAATACTTGTTCCTGGTTGCTCTGCAAAACAAAGCTGCTTTTACAAACAACCCTGTGCACTGTAATTTCTTCAAAATGTATTTAGAACATAGAAGAGGTAAATGTCCACATGATCAGAATTATTCACCAACAAGCACAGTCTTTAAAGAATGTATGCTGTAAGATACACACAGATATGAATAATTGAGAAATTTTGAGATTTAAGATGTGCACATATGTCCATGTGATGGAACAATACCATTCAAAAACAATATGTACTTGTGCTTAAAGACTAGACTAGCTGACACTGTAAAAGGCAGCACAGCACACTTTGTTCAGACTACAGTACTTCACAGAAATTTCCCACAGTAACCAATCAGACTCAAGCCTGCAACAGGGAAGTCAAAATGTGATGGGCGATACGGCAAGCAGATCATTGACAGGTTGAACTGGATGGACTATTGTCTTTATTTAACCTCAACTACTATGTAACTATGTAATTCATATAGCATGGGATGCAGGATGAACACCTTGATTACCATGTGAAAGGCTGATATGTGGTTACTACAATGGAATACATAGAGCTCAAATAAAGGCACATTCCCTAAACAATATTAGTAGCTCAGGATTTGTTTCATTTGCTTTTTAAAAACACAGGTTTCTAGATCAGTATTATCAGAGTTAAAATGTAATCACTGGTATAAAGAAAAAAAAATTCAGAGCTCTGAAAACCTTAAAAATGATTGAAAACACTGAGGAATTTATTCTATTTCTGGAATCAATGTGCAAAGAGCGTGCAACCACTACCGTCTCTCGTGTGAGGCAAACAACAGACATCTGTTTCATATACTAAATAGGCGCCCATAGCCAAGCACTGCAGAACCCTTCAGTGAAAAAAGAGCAGGGAAACAATGTAAGCCTGTTTCAGCACTTACACTTTCATAGTATAAAGGGCTTCAGTAGGCCATATATGGTTTACAAAAATCTCATGCATGTTTGATGAATTGGGAAGAACAATGACCAAATGGAACGGGCTCTGTTGTCTTTTGTAATCTTTAGTAGGTTGTTGTAAATATAGGATTTAAAAGTGGGAATTTCAACTGTGTTTTCTACAGTATATCCTTTATAAAGTGCAAAGATGTGAAGATGCTTTGAATATTAAATATATATATATATATATATATATATATATATATATATATATATATCTATATCTATATCTATATCTATCTATCTATCTATCTATCTATCTATATATATCTTTCTCTCTATCTCCACATTCAGTAATTCAAGAAAATTATTCTTATTATATTGTACCCTCACACATAGGCACCTTCAGCACATTTTCACGTGAACCCAACTACATGGTGCCGCAGCTTGATGTGGTACAATTAAAAACAAAAAAGGGTTGGGGTTTCTCACGGGTAGGGCAGCCCATTGAAATTAATAGGCGGCCCTACCCAAGATGTTCACATCCATCCATACATGCATGTATACACAGATATGAATTAAGCCTCATATCACAATTCCGTTGTTACATCAGCATCCCCCCCTTTACATCACAGTCATTCACCCTCACATTACTGTCCTCAGCCCCTCTCCACTCACAATACTGTCCACCCCCCCCCCCATTACTGTACTCAGACCCTAATTACTGTATAAGTCCCCCCCCCCCCAATTACTGTCCTGACCTCCCTCTTAGCTGTCCTAAGCCCCTTTCTTGAACTGTTCTTAGCTCCCCGTTACTGCCCTTAGTCCCCTCCATTACAGTCCTATGCCCCCCCCTTAACTGTCCTTAGCACTTCCATTACAGTTTTCAATAATGCCATTAATGTCCTAAACCCCCCTTCACATCGCCCCCCCCCCCTCCTGTCCTACCTTACAAAGACAGGGAGGCGGACGGGAGGCACAACAGGTTTGGCCAGAGGGAACAGGAGCTGCAAGGTGATAATTGGCTGCTAGGACCGCCCTGCATCCTAGCAGCCAATCACCTGCTTGTTAACTTGGGCAGCCCCCAACCTCCATCTATAGCTGTCTTGCCTCCTACTGTCAGCTCTGTGAGAATGTGAATGACAGCGGCGGCAGGGACAGCTCCTAAATGACTGTACAACGGTGGTCCAGAGAGGACATGATTTGGTCCAGACTCAGACCGTGGTCTGCCATTTAGTAATGCCTGCTCTAAACAAATTCCCTCCTCTCCACCCCTCCTCCCCTCTGCTAGGCAAATAGCATTTTTTTTTAAATGTAAAATCGCTCTGTCCCACCTCCCTATGCACCTCCCTCGCCTCGGCGAATGACATACTCGCTGTACCTTCTGGCATATCCACGTCACATCCCAGGAGGCATAGTCCTTCGTACACAAAGGGTGAGGGTGGGCCTAGCTGAGCATCATTGAGTGGCCCCGCTGGCTGAACCCAGGAGAGCCCACAGCCTCCCAATGACATCACAAAGAACATGGTGGAATGGGACCGAGAGATGGCAGAAGACAAGAGGATCGGGACAGCGCTGGATACTCTGGGCGGGTGAGTATCAACTTTGCAGAACACACCATCTGGTGAGTACTTACCATACAGGGGTTCACAGTAAGGGCACTCTTTATAAACTGAAACTGGAGTATTCCTGACTGTTTTGGTACAGTTTTGTCATTTGTTCCATGTCCTGAAGAGTTTGCAGCAATGGCCCACAAATGATAGCCTTCAGGTCCCCAGCTCTGCAGCAGACAAGAAGATTAACATAAGAGAAAGTAAACTATAATCTGCTAAATGGGGTCCAGGCTACCGAAAGAGATACAAATGTTAACAGTGGCAGTTTTCCTTCCTACACTTACTGATTTAGCAGTTTGAGAAAGATTGTGGCGTGGCATTTGCATGACTTTCATATTATAATCCCTCAATGCAGCTCAGGAATGAGAAGCAGCAGTAGACCATAAGATAGATGCTACTTCTAAAGGCTCATCAAGCTAAATACCCATCTTAAGAAGTTTTTGATGAAAGCAACAAACTAGTTCTAGGGAAGTCACTTGCCTAAAGTGTCATTAAACCCACACCATTAAAAATCGCAGGTACATGCTGTATAGCATGTTGTTCATACTCCGCCGCTATGGGATTTTTCTGTATTCTGCCAAAAAAAAAAAAAAAACAGGTTGACCCTGCTGTTTACTCTCCCTCCAGCCTGTGATGCCTCTGCAGCCAGAGATTGTGTAGACCAGCCATTGTCACATCTACTAAGCATACTCCACTTTCAGTTCCCTTCTAAGCTGTTAAATTCCTCTTTTCCTTATGTGACCGACAGCAGATGACTAGAAGCGCCTACCGTCAATTTTTCCCCACAGATGGGCTGTGAAAGAGCTGGGTCACATGATAGCTGTATATCGATTATAAAAAAAAAAAAAGTACTCAGATGTTTTCATTTATTAAAATAAAATACAGTGGCATGATCCAAATATATAAAGAGAAGGGATCCATATACATAAAGAGAAGCGTAAATAGACAGGAAAGTATATTTATATGTTTAACACTGCATTCACACTGCAGCGGCACGACTTCGGGGGCGACCTGTGAAGTCGCGTGCAGCGCGACTTCGGCGCGACTTGCACGGACTTCCTAAAATGAATGTCTATGCAAGTCGCTCCAGGTCGCCCCGAAGTAGTACAGGAACCTTTTTCTAAGTCGGAGCGACTTGTGTCGCTCCTATTATAACAGTTCCTGTACCACACAATGGACCGCGACGGTCCGCGACTTTTCAGGCTGACCAAGTCGCATTAGTGTGAATGGAGTCCTAAACTTTTTAATTTTACATTTCTTCAGCTGCTCCCTGGTTTCTGGCCTAGGCCAAAATTATGTCATACATCCTAAGCGTCTCCATAGGTATTTTTTTTTTCTTTCAAGTGGAGGAGGGGTTTTCTCAGCTAAGCATGGCCACCCACTTAAGCTAAGGTCATATAGATTCCAGGAAGAAAAGGCTGCATTAATCATCTGCCATTACGCGAGATGGCTGCAGCTAGGAATGCTAGGGGGTGTAATTCCCCAATAAAACAAAGAATGAAGACATAGATGGATGGGTGAGTTTGCTTTGATTATTAAAAATGAATTAAATAGTGTTTTTGGTTTGTGGTGCTCTGATACAGGCAAGTCCTGCTTTAAGTGTTTTACAGATGTTTTAAAATCCCAGATCCAGTGTACAAACGGCGAGTCAGGCAATGGCAGTTTCCATCCATTATGTCTCAGGTTGATTTTTTTTTAAAACAAATTTAGCGTTTAAATTTAAAGATCATTTCACCCACAACTCCAAAATTTACTGTTCATGCTAAATTACTTTTTTTTTTTTTTAGATTGCCTTGCAAATCTTTTTCATCTTCTTAATAGATTATCTCTCTATTTAATGGACCCCCTATCTCCATTGTATTTATCCCACCCATTGATTCATGCAATGTGTCTGTTCTATGTAATAAACACAGTCAGTCTGTCAGCCCATTAAATCATGTTTTATCCGGTCACATCTATTTAGCCATCTAATATCAATCTATATACCCATTTCTCCAACCAATCTTTCTTTGTGAAATATAAAAGAAACTGAAAACACAATAGTCATCATTGAACTTGTTTTTACTATATACTCACCATAGAGCTAATTTTTAAAGTCTCTTTCTTGGTACCATCGGCTCTGTAACTGCAAGGATAAAAAGGCAAGGTAAGACATACTCATATTGACAGAGTGGAATGATTTGAGTATGCTTTTCTTTTTATTTTTCTATTCTGCCGCTAAAATGCATACATAAAATAAAAAATTGAATTTCTGACCTACAAATCAATTTCTTGGCGTACAGTATCTATTTTCATTGGAAATTTTTTTTTTTTTTTTAATTCAAAAGCTTCAGGGCCTATATAACCTGACCTACCTAACCTGAGTAATTTTGTAGAAAGCAAAAGGGGATAATAAGAACAGGGGGGAGGGACCTGTGTCCTGTACTGTACACCCAAGAAATTGATGCAATGACACTAAATCTGGTCTATCTACTGGTTAATCTAAAACTCTATTTTCTTAGTTGTTCTGGACAAAGACTAAATACTAAAGTCTTTAACTATGGGACAGCCAAACTCTCAACAACATCCTATAACAAATGGGTCAAGAGAGGCTCGACTGGATACAACAGAGTTGCTATAGACTAAGGAGGACAAAAAAAAGTTTACGAGCTGGCAGCTCCCATACACATATAAAATGTTGCAGCCTGAGCTTCTGGGTGATGAAACCATAAGAGCACCAGCACCCTGGAGCAGATTTAAAGGATGAAGGCTCTACATCTGCAGTGGCAGGTGTCCTCACCCCCCGCAAACATTTACAAGTGGTGAGATCTGGTGAGCATACCAACAAATAAGTCTTCAGGGACAGGGCTATGCCTCAAGCAAACCACAGCTCTGGACCCTGCAGCTAAATCAAAGTGCCACACCATAAGTCCAAGTATGGTCCCCCAAAGGCTCAGCTGAGGAGATAATTGATCTAGCAAGCCGCAGGGGAGCCACAGTGACAACGGTGCAGCCAGAAATCTTGTGAGGAAAATCATCTAGCAAAAAACCTCCATAGGAAAGAGGTAAGCTTCTCTTAGTATAGAGAAGAGTTCCATTACCAAAGGACACTAGCAAAAAACTAAAGCTAGCTGGGAGTGGGAGAGGTTATATAGGATGGATGTCTTGTTGCTTTTTTTTTTTTTCTTAGTGTCCAATCTTCTGAAGGTAGGCTGCAAATAACCCATATAAACTACACTAAAGCTTCTCTGTCCAGTACAGTACGACTAAGAAATGTTAAATAATGCAGATCAGAATAAATAATGTGTTTAAACCATTCATTGGAGAGCATTTGCCAATTAACCAAAACAGAAGCTGTTTTAAAACACAACTGCTATCAGGTAACGATGAAAACTGCAGAGAGAACCAGGCACCTGAAAGTTGCATCTGTAGAATATTGGATGTCCACCTGGTAGAACTTTGAAAAGCTATAAAACAGAGAACCAGGTTGCGGCCTCACAAAGCTTGGCACAGGGGCAACAGAGAAACAGGTGCTTAGAGGTAGACTGAGTGCTCTGACTATGTCCAGGCAATGAGGAGCAATTTCCTTTGGGTGCTTTGGAGTAAGGCAGAACTAGGTCTTCACTGAGGATACCACCTTTAGGAAGAAAGAATAGCCTTGGGCATAGGACTACCTTTGTCGTTGTAAAGAATGAGAAACGGTTTCTTATAAGAGAAAGACATTAGGTAAACCTTAAAAAAAGGTTTTGACAAGAGAGAGCAAGGCCAGAGGTTTTTGAAAAAGAATAACAAGACAGACACCTGTTCTTTAAGGACGTTTAAGGCAAAGTCCTGGTCCTTGTCCATTTATTGTTCCTTTTTATTGTCACCTCTTCTAGGCTGGGAATATCAGGATCTAAACTTGGATGCTGACGTTGGAGCTGGAGAAGGGGACAAGCATTCTGATGCCCCGTACAAGGATGGCTGTATTAAACCTGTTATTGTTCAAGAAATTGTGACATAGGTACAGAAAAATCAGGCCGTCTTGGTACGGCTCCCAAAGTTTTACCAAGGTTGTACCAATCTGCTCCTGTTGTGGTATAAGATGACAGTGGATAGTTGACTGAAAGGTTGCTTGAAGAATCTAAGGATAACAATTATATGGCGGCGAATATTGCCCCATTGTCTCACCTTCATGAAACCTATCAACTGCCATTGCGGGCCACTATTGACCTAGTAGATTCTCACCTTATCCCCATTTCCTCCCTGCCCTGGTTCCCCCCTATACATCGCCCGACCAAACTAGGACCATGTTTAACTCGCTCTTGTGGGATTCCGTCAAATTTTCGGCAGGCCTGATTTCACCCTATACGCCTTTACTTTCCCTTACCTTACTAATCGTCGCGCCCCCCCCCCCCCCCCCCCCAGTTGTGAAAGGCCTAAGCAATTCTTGGGAGAACATTAGTTACCTACAACTTAGACACTTCCTCCAACAATTCATAAAATCTAAACCCACTTCATACACGTTAACCCCTTTTGAAAGCCTTTGCAGAGCCCGACCCCATTCCCCGGTATTTACAGTGGTAATCGAAAGTTTGGGCACCCCAGGTAAAAATTTGTATTAATGTGCCTAAAGAAGCCAAGGAAAGATGGAAAAATCCCCAAAAGGCATCAAATTACAGATTAGACATTCTTATAATATATGTCAACAAAAGTTATATTTTATTTCCATCATTTACACTTTTAAAATAACAGAAAACAAAAAGATGGCGTCTGCAAAAGTTTGGGCATCCTGCAGAGTTAATATCTTGTACTGCCCCCTTTGGCAAGCGTCACAGCTTGTTAACACTTTTTGTAGCCAGGCAAGAGTCTTTCATTTCTTGTTTGAGGTATCTTTGCCCATTCTTCCTTACAAAAGTCTTCCAGTTCTTTGAGATTTCTGGGCTGTCTGTCACGCACTGCTCTTTTAAGGTCTATCCATAGATTTTCAATTATGTTGAGGTCAGGAGATTGTGAAGGCCATGGCAAAACCTTCAGTTTACGCCTCTTGATGTAATCCCCCGTGGATGTCGAGGTGTGTTTAGGATCATTATCCATTTGTAGAAGCCATCCTCTCTTTAACTTCAGCTTTTTCACAGATGGCATCAAGTTACCATCCAAAATTTGCTGAAATTTTATTGAATCCATTTTTCCTTCTACTCGTGAGATGTTCCCTGTGCCACTGGCTGCAATACACCCCAAAGCATGATTGATCCACCCCCATGCTTAACAGTTGGACAGAGGTTCTTTTCATTAAATTCTGTGCCCCTTCTTCTCCAAACGTACTTTTGCTCTTTCTGGCCAAAAAGTTTAATTTTAACCTCATCGGTCCACAGAACTTGTTTCCAAAATGCATCAGGCTTGTCTATATGCTCATTTGCAAAGTTCAATGCTGATTTTTGTGGTGAGGTCGTAGAAGAGGTTTTCTTCTAATGACTCTTCCATGAAGACCATATTTGTACAAGTATCTCTTTATAGTGGAATAGTGTACCACAACTCCAGTGTCTGCCAGATCTTTCTGGAGGGATCGTGTAGTCAAACGTGCGTTTTGAATTGTTTTTCTCACAATCCTGCAAGCTGTTCTGCCTGATATTTTTCTTGGTCTTTCAGATCTTGCTTTAACTTTCACTGTTCCTGATGACTGCCATTTCTTAATTAAATTCCTTACAGAGGATATTGACAACTGAAAACGCTTTGCTATCTTCTTATAGCCTTCTCCAGCTTTGTGAGCGTCAACTATTTTCAGTTTCAGTTTTCTAGACAACTGCTTAGAAGATCACATGGTGCTATTTGTTGGGGCAAGGTCAATTGAGTCTGGGCATTTAAAACCTTTGAGATTGACATCACCCGGTCTTCCCAGATGATGATTGAGAACAATAAATGACACTGGCAGGTCTCAGCCTTGCAAAGGGGGCAGTGCATGCTATAAATTCTGCAGGGTGCCCAAACTTTTGCAGACACCATTTTTTTGTTTTCTGTAATTTGAAAGTGTCAATGATGGAAATAAAATCTAACTTTTGTTGACATATTATAAGAATGTCTAATCTGTAATTTGATGACTTTTGGAGATTTTTCCATCTTTCCTTGGCTTCTTTATGCACATTAATACAAATTTTTACCTGGGGTACCCAAACTTTCGATCACAACTGTATATCATTACTTTACTCATCAATCATCTCCTTTAGAACACCCCTGGTGCGGCCCTATCATTTACAAATTGGAGAAATATTTGGGAAGACAGTTAGACCCAGAGGACTGGCAGATCATGACAATAGCCCTCTCAAAAAGCTCCAAGAATGTCCTAATATTGGAGAAAGCCTACAAAGTCTTATATAGATGGTACTATACACCAGCTAGACTGGCCCTATTCATCCTATCCTATTCCCCTCTCTGCTTCCAGGGATGACCTCAAAAAGGAACTATGGCTCCTGTTTGGTGGGCATGTCCTAAAGTATGCAGACTATGGGTCAGAGCTTATACCCTTCTCCGTAACATATTTCACGCTAACCTCAAAAGGGCTCTCTACGAGACCCTTCTTAGTAAACCAATATCAGGACTGCTTAGCCCAGAGAGCCTTTTGGCTTTGCATCTTTTTACTGCAGCTAAGTTGATTATTGTGAAGGTTTGGAAAACCCCAGTGCTTAGCTTTGAATCAGTTTAAAACCGTATGAATGATATTATGATAAATGAGAAACGGACAGCTTTTGCTTCAGATACCCCTGACAAATCTCTAAGGGTCTGGCAGCAACCGTGGATAGCATATGTCCAACCTTCCAGATTCGATAATAAGCTCCTCTCAACCTGATTGATCCCCCATTGCATACCCTGTGGGACCCCCCCCCCTTTTTCCCCTCTTCTCTTGGCTCTTTTTTGTTCCCTCCTACTTTTTCATATCTTTCAAGGGTGGTTTTGGTGAAGATGGTTACAATGATCATATCTTTTTGCTAGTATATCGTATATTTATTTACATAAATATCCACTTTCTACCAGTTGAACTGCCTTGTGTCCGCCATTAATAAGTTTTGGTGTCCAGGTTTAAATTCACCATCCATCACAGTCTGGAGTATCAAGCTTTCTTCATCAAGTACTAAGGACTTCAGTTAGTACGACATACTGCATTAGGAAATAATGTAGCATTCTTTTTGTGTCCCTCTGTTGGGAGTTCTCCCTTATGCTATATTTGATGTAACCATCTCATTGTTGAACTAATTTGTCAAATTTTTGTGTTTGCAATTAAATTCTTTTGTAAAAGAAGAATCCAAAGCTAAAATAAATAAGCTAGTTAAGAATGATTTCTCCATAAGGGAGAAGAGGTCCATCACCTTAGGACACTTAACAAAACACAGAGGACTCAGAGAAAGGGGTAGGGTTATAGGGGAGGTGCCCAAGATGTGTGTCCCCAAATGTGTTGCCAGTGTCCATGTCTCTGAAGGCATGAGCCTATAACCCAGAGTTTATGAATACTTAGCTTGTGTCCTGTACGATTAAGATAATTTTTTTTCTTGGCAACATTTCACCACAAGAGATTAATTCTCCAAGATTTTGACTTCGCCTTCTCCACACTGGTATAGTCTCATGACAGAGGCAGGGGACAATACCTATGCTTACCCTCCCCCCCCCCCCTTCATATCCCTACTAACCATCATTCCTTTCAACTCCTTCCGGCCCCCTTCTCCTTCTGATCCCTAATTTCCACTTGCTCTTCCTCATCCCACACTATTTCTATGCCCTTTACAATCTTTCTTACTATACTTGCTCTAACCCATTTGATTTAGCCTCATACTATAACTTTTCTGTTATTTATCAACTCCTCAATCTAAATGCCATTACTAAGTACTTACAACTACCCAGAAGTATCGGAAAGTTTCTTCTTTGGATGACCCCTACCATAGGAGGTATCCCCGCAAATTAGTAGCTTAGGCCAACCATACATTCGGTTACTTGGCTGACCACTGCTCCACCGAACCCTTTGTGGGATCCTACCCTCAATAACCCAATTACCAACTTTATCGAAGTCTAGCCAGTTAAACTCATACCTAGGACAGTCGTTCCATTGGTATATGTTTTGCACGTTTGCATATGTTTTAACAATAATTTTAGGCATCCGTGGCTAAATTCCACATTAAAATGTATTTCCACTTTTGCAGTCAAATTTGAGAAGACCTCAAACTATGGTATGTTAGGCATAGTGTTCTGATTAACACAACATACCTAAAAATAGTTTTAAAAAAGAGATTTCTTACTTTTTGGATGATAGTTTGGAGCAGGCCTCTAGGCTGACTGCAAGATACTCTGAAGAATTTCCCAGTGAGTCTGTCCTCCACTGACAAAGAGGAACACAGTGGAAGGACTGGAGCAGACAGAATCAAGAGCACTGTGCACAGTAACCAATCACCTCTCATCTTTAGCTTGTTTAATTAAGCTTTGAAAGATAAAAGCTGCCTGAAAAGTTTCCCCTTTCCAACAAACAATGAATAAAGTCAGCTTTTAGATCTTTAACTGTGTTAGGTTAGACAGTGTTCAAACCTAGTTTACAACTAATGAGACCTACCAGCACAGTACAGAGTTAGTTATGATAAACATTAGAGTAGAAGTAAAAGGCGAAATATAAATATGCCTAAGACTACAGCTTCCCCTCTCTCCTCCTACCTTTACTGTACTGACTTCTGGTAAAAAAAATATTTGTGTAAATACCTAGTTTCAATCTGCTCCTATCTGCCCACGTGATGCAGAAGTTCTGGTTCCCCTGTGTCATGAAGCGGCTTCTGTAGGGGAGAGGTGATAGCGCCAACAACAGATAGGCAATGGTAAGTGATGTCACAGCTCTCAGAATTCAGCCCCCTTGTTGAGCGTTCCATGACATGGGGGTGCCAGATCTTCTGCATCATGTGACCAGACCAGAGGGAAATAAGTTAGTTATTCACACAGATCTTGGTTTACCCTTGCACTACACTTCCACTTTTTCTTTTCAGTCCAGTCATAAACATTACAGAGAAAAAAACCTAAGCAGTATTTTATTAGAAAAGAACATTTAAAAAATGTAAGCAATGACCTTTAAAACATAAGTTTAACAGTCATGCTCTGTGAATAGGAACATATAACAAATATAAAGTAGGTGTTACGCCAATTTGGTGCAGACATTGAAATACACTTCAAGAAGCTGTGATGGATGTTGAGAGCATTTGAAGAGACGCTATGCTTCAAGAAATCTAAAGTCATTCTACCTACCTCTTCTTTGCTGATCAGTACAGTTAAAAAGTAGCCCTGAATATAAAGAAGACAGCTTATTTCCTTTCCTCCAACACATTCTAGCAATGTTCACTAAAATATTACAAGACGGGATAAAAGAGTCTGTACAAAAGGTTGTCATCCTAAACTGATCAGCAAATAAACACAATAAAATACATATACCTGACAAAACTATGTATTTCCTAGTTTTAATTTCCAAATAATCTTCTTTGCTGAAAAACACAGATCTTGGCTGTAACAAGAGACATATTTCATAAAGCAGAATTTTCCAGCTTTTAAATTACTTGAATCACAAGCATTTTTCGTTTCTGCATGACTAAATGGGTATTTGAGAGGATGTACCGTAATTATTGGGAGAAACACACAGGTATGGCAATGTAATGCAGACATGAGCAGAATGTGATTACTTACGCAAAGTCTCCTCCAAGAGTACAAATCAGATGTGCCCCAAATACACTCCACAGAGAAAGGCCTCCACATTCCCAGGTTACCATGACAACACTGTAATCAGGTGACCATCGTATTAACTTGACTGATCCAGTCTTGTTCCAGATATCTAATGACACCAAATTGAATCAACACTGGCGGTTTGCATGACAGAGACTTAAACACAATACATATAATTTATGTAATTGACAACATATATGGTACATTTAAACTCCAGGAAAATAGATAAAAATATATTACATGCAGTGCTCAGCATAAATAAGTACAACCCTTTTGAAAAGTAAAATTGTAATCAATATCTCAACGAACACCAGAACAATTTCCAAAATGTTGACAAAACTGAGTTTTAGTAGAACATTTGTTTAGCTCATTACATGAAAGTAAGGTTAATAATATAACTTAGATTACAAAATCTTCAGTTTTACTCAAATTAGTTGATGCAAAAATGAATAAACCCCACAACAAAAACTACTACATCTAGTATTTTGTATGACCTCCATGATTTGTAAGGACAGCACCAAGTCTTCTAGGCATGGAATGAACAAATTGGCGACATATTGCAACATCTACCTTTTTCCAGATTTTTGGATTCAAATAAAAGGGATTTGATTGGAATGCGGCCATCCAGACATCTCTTTGCTTGTGCAGTGGAGGTGGAACTTTGAGGGTGAATACCTTGAGCAATGTACTATCTTTTTCCAGTCTTCAAAAACAACCTCTTTAAGAGTCTGGATGCTGGATGGAGAGTGATGCTCAACTTGTCTCTTCAGAATTCCCCATAGGTGTTCTATTGGGTACAGATCAGGAAACATACAGTTCTTCTCCAGAAATGCAACAGTGGCATTAGATGTAGGTTTTGGATCACTGTCATGTTGGAAAAGTGCATGAGTGCAGAGTGATGGTAGCATCTTCTCTTTCAATATAGAGCAGTACATCTGTGAATTCATGATACCATCAATAAAATGCAGCTCCCCGACACCAGCAGCACTTATGCAGCCCCACAGGACACTGCCACCTTCATGTTTCACTGTAGGCACCATGCATTTTTCTTTGTACTCTTCACCTTTGCAACGCCAAACACTCTTTAAGCCATCAGTTCCAAAAACATTTATCTTGGTCTCATCACTCCGGAATACAGAGTCCCAGTAGTCTTCTTTTTAAGCATGGGCACTGGCTTTTTTTTGTGCATGGGCTTTCTTCGTGGACGACACCCATGCATGCCATTCCTCTGCAGTGTACGCTGTACTGTGTCACGGGTAACAATCACCTCAGTTTGGCTTTCTACTTCTTTAGCTAACCGCAGTGAACTTGCATGGCTTTTTCTTCAACCCTTCTCATCAGAAGACACTCCTGTCGAGGTGTTAACTTCCGTGGACTGCCTGGACGTCTCCGTAAGATGGCTGCAGTTCCATCTTTGTCAAATTTTTGTATCACTTTTGTTACAGTATTATGACCTATAAGTAAAGCTTTGCTGAACTTTTTGTAGCCTTCATCCTTTGTGTAAAGAAAATATTTTCTGCTGGACATCTGTTTAATGAATTAGACTCACCTGTAGTTGAATTCTTATTAATTAAGATTTTGTTGTCTAAAGTTTAGCTTTGCTCCTAAGACTTTCATTAGGGTGTAATCATTTTTGCAACATGATCTTAAATGAATTTGTTAGGAAAAATTATTTTTTGTGTATACAAATTAACAAATCTTGGTGGCAATCAATGGCCCGCATTTGTGAGAGTATTTTTGTAGTATAGTGTCCTACAGAAAATGTGGATTCTGAAGGGAATGTAAAGGTTTTCTGACAGATCTGTTGGGGTCAATAATGACATCTATCTTTAATGTTTGGGTACTGCTATGGGAAGTAAAATGGCACTCTCCTTTTTTTATGGCTGACCTGGAGGATAAATTCCTGAACAGCAAACAAAAGCCAAACAAATACCTCTTAGATTGTAAGCTCTAACGAGCAGGGCCCTCTGATTCCTACTGTATTAAAGTGTATTGTATTTGTACTGTCTACCCTCAAGTTGTAAAGCACTGGGTAAACTGTCTGAGCTATATAAATCCTATATAATAATACAGATACTATCGCTATATCGATGATATTTTCATCATATGGACAGAAGGTGAAGAACATAAATTTTATGCATTAACACTTTTCACCCAGCAATCAAACTAAAAATGGATTATTCAAAGACACGTCAACTTCCTAGACACCACAGTATACATCAGGGAGGACAAGCTTCACACAATATACAGGAAACCGGACAGATGCACCTATTGCCATAGTTTCATTTTTCACCCCCAAAACACTAAACAGGCCATCATACACAGCTAGGCCATCAGATACCGCTGAATATGCTCAGACCCAGAAGACAGAGAAAACATCTCAAAACATTAGCAGACTCCTTTCATAAGAAAGGTTACAAGGACAAAACCATCAATAAAAGGATAAACGTGTTTTAAGGGGGGATGGGTGCGCTGATAGTGTGTTGAAGCTGCTCCCGGTATTCAGTGCTTTTGAATATAGATAAATGTATATGTGGTGTGGGGTGCGCTAAACAACAAATAAATAATGAATATATAACATATATCTATGTGTGAACCAAATCAACAAAAGTAAATATATATAACATATATCAATAGTGAAGCCAATTAATAATGCAAATCAATTGGTGCATAAACATAAAAGTTCATAAGTGTCCATAAATATTTTGCAGGTGAGTAGAATTGTATTCTATCCGAATAATACGTGTATCCACCACCGAGTGAAATTCATCCTTACCAAACGGAAATAAATAAGGTGCAACTATATTTTCTTGTGCTGAAAAAATATCCAATCTCCTTGTGAACAAACACCACGTGTAAATCACCAAGAATTAGCCTCTTACCAGATGGTAATAGGTATGCACTTGTTCAGTGAAACCACCGCCTTGCTTCCTCTTTAAAATCCTGAAGTGGGATGTAGAACCGCTCTACCTTTCTTTCTCCACTAGATGGCAACGAGTACCAGCAAGAAACACAGCCATTTTTTTTTTTTTTTTTCTTTTTTGTATTACCATTGAGATTTATTCAAAAAACAGTTGATAATGCACTTACAATTAGATGTCTTGTATTCAGCATAAACATAGGCATACGAATTCCTGCAAAGGCTTGCGGTCGGCTGCAGCACAGACCGCAAGTTGTGTGTGACGTGTGCGCCTCCTAATCTGACCGGTTTCTTCCCATAGGACTTCTACTGAGACAGGAGTACTGGCGCATCGTCACTTCCGCTTTATTTATACAGGTGGAAGCAGATTGTCTAACTTCCGGTGTCTGCAGAGCAGGTAGTATAAAACATCGATCCATAGCACATCCTAGTGACACAGGAAGTAAACACTTCACTTCCTGTCTGCACAGGAAGCAAACACTTTACTTCCTGTCTGCAGAGCAAGTGTCTGCAGAGCAGGTATGCTCTAGAACTTCTGGCTGATAGCAATTTAAGGCAAATTACTTAAATATGGGTAACTTTCCTTGTGTTAAAAGGAATGTATAAAAACATACTTTATTATTTGTTAAAAACAAATGTATAAAAACATCGATCTATGGCACATCCTGGTGACACCGGAAGTAAACACTTTCCTTCCTGTCCTACAACACACTGCTTTAGGAGCGTAGTGGGAAAGGGGTGACACCGGAAATATGTGTATAATAAAATGTATTGAACTATATTAAACCATATGCTCCAATACAAATTTAAAATAAATGTTAAAAGATAACTAAAATATAAAACCTGCCAAAATATATGTGGGGATCAACAGTTATTAATGTGTGCGTTTATGTCCCACTCTATGTTGAGTCCCCGGGGTCTGGAGCAGCCGAGCTCATATATCCAGAAGGTTTCCCTCCTGGATATAGACCTCCTCAGATTGCTCCCCCTCCAGTGTGGTGTATATTTCTCAATAACGATGATTTTTAACCTCTTGGGATTTTTTCTGTGACATTGGGCGAAGTGTTGGGATACACTATGCCCAGGAAAAGCTTTGTGTATGTTGGTCAGATGTTCTCCAATACGTATGGCGGCAGTACGTATGGTTCTTCCAACATACTGGTAATTGCACTCACACTGTAAAAGGTATACAACCCCTTTCGTATGGCAGGAAATAAAATTTCTAATGGGGTACTCTTTACCTGTCACAGTTGAATGAAATTTATTAGTCCTGATAGTTTGAGCTTCTTTACACACTCTGCAACTCCTGCAGGGAAAGAAGCCCTTCATATCAGGAAAAAATTTTGGGATGGTAGGAGGATCAATGGGATTGGGGGCTACCAGATCTCGTAAGTTCTGTGCCTTCCTGTAAATGATAGGTGGAACTTCTGGTAGCATGGGTCCTAAAATTTTATCTTTCTGTAGGACTCCCCAGTGTTTCCGGAATACATGATTTAGCCACTTGTAGTTTTGTGAGAATCTCGTAATGAAAGCAAATTCAAACTTGGAACTGGTTTTTCCTGGGTTCTGAACTTTCTTAGGTTGTATCAAACTTCTTTGCTCAACTAACTCCAGGGTCTGAATTTCTTTCTCTAGCACTTCTGGTTTGTAGCCTTTTTCCAGAAATTTTTCTTTCAGGACCATAGCTTGTTTCCGGAATACTTGGCTGTCGGTACAATTCCTTCTGACTCTTCTGAATTGTGATTTGGGTACAGATCTGAGCCAGGCTGGATGGTGACAGCTGTCCAGGGCTATAAAGCCGTTCCTATCAGTCGGCTTATAATAGGTATGGGTGGAAAAACTGGAACCTACCCTGGATATGACTAGGTCCAAGAAGTTCACTGAGGTCTTGCTAAATTCATAAGAAAACCTGATCCCCCAATTATTACAATTCAGATCTCTCATGAACCTTCTCAGTGAATCTTCTTCTCCCTGCCATATTAACAGCGTGTCATCTATGTACCTTCTCCACATAACCAGTTGCCTGGGTCTGTTGGAATAAATGTTTCTATCTTCCCACAGTGCCATAAATAAATTGGCTAAGCTGGGGACACAAGGAGATTGGATATTTTTTCAGCACAAGAAAATATAGTTGCACCTTATTTATTTCCGTTTGGTAAGGATGAATTTCACTCGGTGGTGGATACACGTATTATTCGGATAGAATACAATTCTACTCACCTGCAAAATATTTATGGACACTTATGAACTTTTATGTTTATGCACCAATTGATTTGCATTATTAATTGGCTTCACTATTGATATATGTTATATATATTTACTTTTGTTGATTTGGTTCACACATAGATATATGTTATATATTCATTATTTATTTGTTGTTTAGCGCACCCCACACCACATATAAAAGGATAAACGTGGCCTGAAACCCGAAGAGAAAATCTACTCCAATACAAAGAAAAAAGAAAAAGACTTGTGCACCTCTAATAACTACATACAATCCAGCACAAGAAGGGATAAGAAAGGTTTATAACCCATCATAACAGAGGATGAAACATTTAAAGAAATATTGCAAAAAACCCCAATACTGGCTTTCAGACAAATACTCAACCTTTGACAAACTAATCAGCAGGAAACTTCATTCTGAATATGAAGTCACAAATAATGGAAGCAAACCCTGCAATAAAAAAGGTGCAAACTAGGCAACCAAATCAATCCATCCAAAAGTGTTACACACACCAAAGGGACCTTCAATATTACATGATACATACAGTTGTAACCCAAGTAATGTTGTGTGCCTTATCCAATGCAAAATATGTAGCAAAGGATCTTACATTGGCAAAATAGGCCACAAGTTGCAAACAAGGATGAATTTGCACAGATACACTATCAAGGAACATAAAGAAGAGAATTTCTGCACACCTGTGGGACATCACTTCTCACAACCAGACCACACTATGGAAGACCTCAATGTCTAAGTTCGTAAAGAGAAACAATTCAGGAAAGGAAAGCTTTTGAACTAAGAATGATAGCTTTATTTGATACAAAAGATAATGGTTTAAATATAGACTTCTCACTCATTATCCAACAGTTTTACGACCCCCTCTGCAAGTGTCACCCACCTCCCCCAAAGTCTATAGTGTTCTCTGTATCTTATCTCACTAACTATCCTAGTTTAATTACCATTGCTGTGTACATTTGTTTGGGGTTTTTTTCCCTTTTATTTCTCCCTCAAAGATGGTCTTTTTTTTTTTTTAACTCTGCTAAACCTTTTTGAATTAGTACTGCTTGGATCTTGAAGAAGGGGACATACCCTGAAAGCTTGTCCTGAAAAATAGTATGTTAGTGCAAATAAAAAAAAATTGTTTCATTAAAGAAAAAATTTGTCTCGCCATCATTCAGATTTTTTGGCTTCAGCCCTGGTTCACACTAATATGATGCGGGAAACATACAAGATTCGTTGCGTTTCTCCGCATTACACTGCATAGCAATCGCACAACGTCCATGCGATCTGCTGCAGGTGTCAAATGTTAGAGTAACAACACCCCGAAACAGATTGCAAAATGCAGTGCGATTGCCAGAATCGCATCGTATGGGTGTGAACACCCATGCAATGCGATCCAGGTGCAGGGGGAAAAAAAGGGTCCTGCACCATTTTGATGCGGATTTGATGCGATTTGAGCCCTACAAAATGTAGGGCTCAAATCGCATCAAAATGTAGGGCTCAAATCGCACCACAAGACATTGCATGTGATATGCACAGGAATGCGGTGTGATTCCTGTGCGAATCACATGTGGCGTTCCGCACCCACTAGTGTGAACCCAGGCTCAACATGGTCAATGAACCAGAAATCCAAATATCATCAAAACTCCCTACATTTACAGCATTCTTATTCCAGGTCAGTGAAGTGCTGGACTCTCTGGATCAGCATGACAGCCAGGCAAATACGTTTTTTTTTTTTCTCGCAGTATGAGTTTTCTTTAAGCAGACCAGGTTAGTCAAAGATCTTTATTATATCAGGTACAAATACTGCAGCTGCTGTCTTTTAAAAATAATGTACCTACCAGTGCCTGAGTGTCCAGCGCTGTCTACCCACAGTCGGTTCGTCTTACTGCTGCAGATCTCCAGTGCCACGATTTTAGATATGTAAACCATCTGTGATTTCTGAGGAATCACAGATGGCTCCCCACTGCGCATGTGTGAGATTGTGTGGCACTGCAGGACTGGTCCTGCAGTCTGGGACATGTGATGTGTCGGAGGAGGCTGAGGATGGGAGGGTGTGTTGAGGGGGCATTCCTAGTGCACGTTATTCTCGCCTAGATGAAAAGTAAGGAAGTCGGAGCGGGTACCTGTCAAAAAAAGTACCCACTCCCCACAAATAAAATGTAAAAGAGCACTGGGTTGGGGGTTGAATACGTGACATTTTCATTTTTGAGTGAAGGTCTACTTTACGTCTGCACTTTGTCCCAGTATTCGTTTTGAAGTACAAGATATCAAAAGTAGATAAAAGAGGTTATTCAGGCGGTATTTAAATATATAAATTATATTTTTTTAAAAGAAGACAAACCTAGACTAAAGAGTGTTTTCAACATCTGACAGGAGTTCAACTTTAATAAAATGTAGTATGTTGTTAATTAACCCTTTTAATGACACCAGGGTAAGTACTACAGCGAGGCAGTAAAAGGGTGTAAAAAATGGTCACAACTGCAACTGTAGTCAAGCTTCCTTTTTACTTTATCTAGCTACCAGCAAGCTTTGCAGTAGAAGTGACTTGGCTTGAAAGTACATAAAGAATAGTGCCAAAGCCATGCAATGCAAGTTCTTACCTGGATACTGCTTTGGAGTAAGCTCTAGCTTATGGGAAAGCTGCAAAGCACCGGTCGTGTTATCTATTGTATATACCAGCACAGCGCCACTGTGGACAGAAAGAAATATGTATATGGTTAGTTTCTTAGACAGCAAATGCTTAACACAAGTACAGTCCGTTGTATTAGGCTGGCTTTATACAAAACATTTATCGAAATACTTATTGATGACTGTCGGTCATACTATAGATTTTGTGACTGCAAAATAGCATTCCAAAGACAGTTAAACATCATGGGGATGGTAAGATCGTGCCAAATTTAAACAGAATCAGTAACAACTGGCTTAATGCAGGAAGCGGAACATTCAGTATATATTTATTACAAATGTGCAGACTTCCTTATCAAAGATCTACATTTCTACCCTAAGACTTATTAGCTACTTCGCCTGAGCTTGACACTTTAGCTAGAGTCTAGGGGGCCAGAGGAACTGCCATAGCAGAGAGTTTTCATAAATTTGCCATTAATGAGGAAAACGCATGCTTAACCACTTGCCGACTGCTGCACGACTATTTACGTCGGCAGTCAGCCCCTCACAGTCAGAGCGACGTAGGGTTACGTCGCTAGCCTGTGAGGGTCTAGGGAGCGAGCGTGCGCCATCAGAGGCGCGGTCACGGACCCCCCCCCCGCGTGTGACTGGCGAACCCGATGTCCGCCGGTCACTCGCGATCATCCGATAGAGCAGGAGAAAGGCAGGCGGCTAATGTAAACAAGCCGCCTGTCATTCTCCCCTGTGTATCAATGGTTGATCATACGGTTCTACTATGTAGGACCGTTGATCACTGTTCATACACCTCAAGCCACAGCCAATCACAGTTAGAATCACGTCCCTAGGGACACACATAACCCCTCCTTCTCAAAAAAAAAGTTAACACCTTTACTGCCAGTGTCATTTTACAGTAACAGTGCATATGTATAGCACTGATTACTGCAGTAATGTCACTGGTACCCCCAAAAGTGTCAAAAATGTCAGTCAAGGGTCCGATCTGTCCGCCACAATGTCGCAGTACCGCAAAAAAAAAAAAAAAAAAAAAAAAAAAAAAAAAAAAAAAAAATCGCAGATCGCCGCCATTACGCGTTAAAAAAAAAAAAAAAAAATGACAAAAATCTTTCCCTTAGTAAACGCAATAACTTTTGCGCAAACCAATCAAAATACGCTTTTTGCAATTTTTTTTACCAAACATATGTAGCAGAAAACAAATTGGCCTAAAATGTTAAAAAATTTTGATTTTTACATTTTTTTGGGGGGGAATTTCATATAAAAAAATTAGAAAAATATTGTTATTTTTGCAAAATGGACTCTCTTTTTTTGTTTATAGCGCAAAAAGTAAAAATCGCACAGGTGATCAAATACCACCAAAAGAAAAATGGATTTTTGTAAAATCTTACCGTAAAATCCTTTTCTCTTAGCTCATCGACAGACGTAGTCCTCGGTGATACACCACCTTCGGGTTATGTTACCTCCGCAGGAGCAGGACTAGACAGGAAATTAAAAAGCTCTGGCCACACCCTAGGGGCAGTCCCAGAGGGTATATCCTCTCTCTCTCTGCCTCAGCAAATCAGTTATGTGAAAAAGCAGTGCTTAGAGAATTTAACCCAACCCAACTCCAAAACAGAGGGGCGGGGACTACGTCTGTCGATGAGCTAAGAGAAAAGGATTTTACGGTAAGATTTTACAAAAATCCATTTTTCTCTAGCGCTCATCGACAGACGTAGTCCTCGGTGATACACCACCTTCGGGACGTCCCAGAGCAGTATCACAACTGAGGGGTGGGAAAATGGAAATCAAATCCCAATCTAGAAGGCCCAACCGGTGCCAACTAGAAGTTTACAATGCTCATCCTTAATGATGAGACTCAACAAAAAAATTTTCAAACAGAAAAAAACCCTCGAGGTAGACCACCGGTCTCCTCAAATTGCGGCCTGCAAAACCTTGCGGCCAAATGAGGCATCCGCCGATGCCGTCACATCAATTTTATAGAATTTAGTAAAGGTATGTACCGACGACCAAGTGGCCGCCTTACATACCTGGACCACTGACGCCTGATGGCGAAAGGCCCAGGAGGTACTGAGCGCTCGAGTGGAGTGCGCCCTAACAGGGAACGGAGGACTCTGACCCTTAATAGAATAAGCCTGTACCACCGTTTGTCTAATCCATTTGGCAATGGTCGCGGCAGATGCAGGCAAACCCTTTCTGGGGCCATCCGTGATCACAAAAAGTGAATCCGTCTTACGGAATGATTCCGTAGCTTTCAGGTATACCCTGATTGCCCGAACCACATCCAAGGAATGCAACGCATGTTCCCGATGATGCTTGGGCTGAGGACACAAGGAAGGTAGTACAATATCTTCATTCAGATGAAAATCTGAAACCACCTTAGGAAGAAAAGATGGCTTAGGATGAAGTACTACCTTATCCCTATGAATCACTAGGTATGGGGACTGGCATGATAATGCAGCCAGTTCTGACACCCTGAGAGCAGAAGTAATAGCCACCAAGAAGACCACCTTCTGGGATAAAGTAAGCAAGGGAATCTCCCTGATGTTTTCAAAGGGAGGTTTCTGTAGAACCGACAAAACCAAATTAAGATCCCAGGGCGGTAAGGGCGCGCGGACTGGAGGAGCCAGGTGCCGCACCCCCTGGATGAAATTCCGCACCAAGGATTTGGTAGCTAAAGGTTTCTGAAAGAAGATTGCTAATGCTGAAACTTGACCCTTGATGGTGCTCAAGGCTAGCTTCTGCTCAACCCCTTGTTGCAAAAAGGCCAATATTCGAGACACCGAATAGGTACGTGGAGGAAATCCTAAAGATTCGCACCACGCAATATAAGTCTTCCATGTGTGATAATAGACTTTGCTGGAAGTCGCTTTCCTTGCTTTAATAAGGGTAGGAATGACTGAAGTAGACAAACCTCTGTCCTTCAGTACTTGGGTCTCAATGGCCAGGCCATTAAAACCAGCGACTGTAAAGCACGAAGGTAAATAGGTCCTTGAGACTACAGACACTCCCTGGGACGAAGTTCCCACGGAATGTCTGCGACTAACATGTCCAAGTCGGCCAGGCCGGCTTGAAGAGGCCAGCCTAGAATTTCTAGGACCACTGGCGCTGATTGGATCTGAACCAGGCGTCCCTAGAGCTATCTGGCCCCGACCATCCGAGAAAGTCTGGTCGTTTTCTGTTCCCACACATTTATCAGATACCTGATAGTTATCAGGAAAGGTGATCTTTTCTGGTTGAACCTCAGGGACCGAAGTCACCCGACTAGAGGCTACTTGGCCTATCTGGTCAATCAGATCCGATTCCTGTGAGGTATCGGGACTAATCTTAGGAAAAGGTAAAGGAAAAGATCTATACAGGGAACGGTAACTACCGCTTCCTGTACTTAAATGTTGGAAGGGAAGAATCGCACCGGTAGTAGTGGTTGATGCCCGATCTAATGTCCTGAATACCGGTGAAAACGTCCCCCCACCCTGAAATCGGGTGGGGGCGCACCTTCAGGCTGTGTACTCCTTTACTTCGGGTTTGGCTGGGTTGGTCCTCTGCTTGTCCGACCAGCCCTTCTTGAACCCTCCTGGAGGAGTCTTGCCTTTCCCGGAAGTACCAGCCGGGCGCCCTTTATGGGCGGTAAAGAAAGGTCCTCGCTTGTTGCGAGGTTCCTTAGCTTTTGCAGCCTGTGGCAAAAAAGTACTCTTGCCCCCGGTGGCATCCTTAATGATTTCATCTAGGTTGGCTCCAAATAGACGATTCCCCTGGAAAGGGAGATTGGTCAAAGTCTTTTTGGAACCTAGGTCAGCTGACCAGCATTTTAACCACAGCACACGTCTGAGGATCACTGCTAATTTAGATGCATGCCCTAACAAGGGAGTAGTGTCCAAGGCTGCGTCACAGATAAACCGTAGCCCTTGTATGATCTGTTCTATCAAATCAGATGTCTCCTGGGGAATATCTTTTCCCCTAAGATCTTGGCGTACCATTTTCGCCCATTCTGTAAGTGTCTGGGAAACTAGACCAATAACAATTACTGGTCTAAATGCTGACCCTATCAGAGAAAAGATAGTGCGGGACTCCGCTTCTATCTTTCGATCCACCGGATCCTTAAAGGACGAAGTGTCCTCCACTGGAATAACCGTGGCTTTATTCAGCCTGGAAATAGGCGGATCCACGACTGGTGGTACCATCCATTTCTTAATGATGGATTCCTCAAACGGATAGCGTCTAGCAATACGCTTGGAAATAGTAAAGGTACGTTTAGAATGTTCCCATTCTCCTTTAATCTGATTTCCAAAACATTTAGGTACAGGAAAAGCCTTCGCCGTCTTGATGGGCTTATTAGTCCCAAAAGGCCTCTCTGTTTCAGTTGCCTCTGCCGGTAAAGCCTCCTGCAACTGCAGTGACCATCTCTGAATCAGAGTCAGAGGTGTCAGATAGTATAGGGGTAGGCGGGGGTCGCTTCCTTGACCCCCGTCCCTGACAGGCCGCCTCCACCCGAGCCACCATAGACTCCAAAATTGCTGTAAATGACTCTATACTCTGTACACCGGCGGGTCCCGAGGCCCCCTCGAGGGAAACAGGTGGGGGAATATGTGTGGCAGGGTCCATAATAACTCCAGTTACTTCCTGGATGATATAATTCAAAGTAAAGAAAAAACTTTTTTTTTTTTTTTTTTTTTGACCCTCAGCGCCACAAAAAAAAAAAACCCCTTAGTGTTACCTGCTAGGGATCCCTATCGATCGAGAGAGAGAGAGATAGACCCCCAGGCTCACCACTTGATGTTCAGAGTTGAACTGCAACAGCTTACAGCGCTGTCTTAGACAAACAGGAAGTCTTTTGGCTGGCTGCCCAGGAAGAAAGGAGGCGGCTCCGCCCCTCTGCACGCCTTCCGGCGCCTCCCCCAAGCTCCACAAGGTGTAGAATCACCTAAAACATGGCCGCCCCCATGCTGGAGACACGAGGCTACGCCAAAATGGCGGCTCGTGCGATCCAGCAAAAAAAAAAAAAAATGGCGGCGGCCTGTGCTGACTAGCGGTGTGCTGCAGGCACACAACACTCTCTCTGCATGGGGATATGGCGTGGTTGGCGGTACCGGCCCTGGCGGACCGCATGGCCATTCGGGAGGCCTGCTATTAGCTGGAGATCTGACTTGGAAGGCAGTCTACATGTCCATGGCTTCTGACTGGTAGGTAGCTTATACTTAACCCATAAGATTCCCAGAATGCCACAGATTACATTTTTAAAAACATGTATACAATAGATTGTTAGCTCCCAAACCAAGCCTCCTGGCTTTTTGCACACATAAAATCACACTCAAAGTAGGAGGATTTGTGACATGTTATAGGATAGAAAGAAACTCTTTCTTACCATACAGAGAGGGGCCCGCGTTCACCACAAAACCCGTCAGGGAAAAAGGGGGAACATACTACTCACCATACCGGAACCAGGCGGGCACCAACTCCTGACAGTACCCCTCTCCACCGGGGCGGGAGGGCTGTCGACCGATACGGACGCCGTGACTCATGGTCTTTGGCGTTTCAGCGAGACGTTTAACTCGCGGGTTCAGTCCTTTTAATGGGACTTTGTCGCGGCCGACCCAGCGCGGAGCTATGGCCTGCACGCGCTCGTAGGCTGAACTGGGGTGACCACCGGATCTCAACATCCAGCCCGTCGCCCAGTTCAGCTTTCTTGCTTGAAGATCTCACAGGAACACTGGAGAAAAAAAGCTGTCCAAAAATCCTTTTAGAAAAAAATTCTTGCCAGGACCTAAGATCCCAGCAAGGTGTCTAGGTCCTTACTCCTAACTAGACAGAAAATAACTGATTTGCTGAGGCAGAGAGAGAGAGGATATACCCTCTGGGACTGCCCCTAGGGTGTGGCCAGAGCTTTTTAATTTCCTGTCTAGTCCTGCTCCTGCGGAGGTAACATAACCCGAAGGTGGTGTATCACCGAGGACTACGTCTGTCGATGAGCGCTAGAGAAAGCTCTGTTTGTGGGGAAAAAAAGTCACGCAGTGCCGAATCGCAAAATAGGCCCTGGTCAGGAAGTTAAGTGGTTAATGCCTGGTAGCATTGTACATCCCTGTGCATGAATTGTGGTACTATCAATTTTGAATAGCACCAGAAAGCACTGTTACATTAGTGGGAAATACAATAGGTGCGCACAACAGTGCACCACATTGCACTTGCCATAACCTGGTTTAAAAAAAAAAAAAAAATCACTTTTAATATGTTAAGGCAACCCATTCAAAATGTAGACTTAAAATGTTACTTAAGGAATTTTTGGTTTTAATTAAAATAATCAACATATTGTACTAACCTGCAGGAGGACAGCAAGCTGTAAAACTTTCTTTACCTTAATGCAGGGAAGGCATTAGGGTAAAGAAAAAAAAAAACAGAAATTAGCCTGCATGCAACATATTTGTGTATTCTCTTCTGTGATTGTTAAACTTCTGAATGGCATTGTGCTTGCTTAAACAGTAAAATGTCAACCACAATCTAGAGAGGCCATTTTCATTTTTTAAATGTTAATTTTTATTTATTTTTTTTCACATTTAGAGGGGTCTGGATTTGGTAGTGAAGACCTGACTCCACACCCCACAAACTCTGCTGAAAAAGATTACAGTGTGGAAGCACTGGTCAAAACTGGGTTTTCAGGTACCACTAGAAGTGTTCCTAGGGAGTGCGCCATAGCAATTCAATGAGATGACCAATTCAGATCCTGAAATTAGTACTGGACAGAGCTAAGCATGCTGGGCACCAATGGCATAGACTTTAAGGTCAGGCAGATGACAGATCAGTAACCGCCCGACTATCCTTTAAATTTAAAAAGGGAGGAAATACCCAAATACCCTATTTAAGGAGGAAAATACAACACTTGCAGGAATTAATGAGCTCCTGAGCACATGACATCCTAAGCCAGGCAACTAAAGTCCAAACCATAAGAAGCAGGGTAGAAGATGTAGGTGAGGGAGCTCATGGACGTCACATTGCTGAAGTGGAGATGAGTAAAGTTCTGCTTTGAAGGCAAAATATTTTGATTCTTGCATAAGCTAGTTTGTCAATAGTTCCCTTTGTTGAAGGAATTAAAGGAGAAGTATAGCCAAAGAGTATGTCTCTGATGGATCACAGGAGTGCAGTTCCTTCTGCACTCTGGTGATCTGTTTTCAGCTGACAGGGGGCTGAAGCCCTCTGTTAGCTGACATCGCAGAGCTGGTCCAGGCTCTAAAAAGATTCCAACCATATGGTCGGGATCTGCCCAGAAGGCTGAACCGACAGCTGGCTCAGCCTCTCCGCGATCTGCTGTGAGCTTAAGCCAGCCCCTCCCACCCCATCCCCAGCTCAACGCTCCAGTGAGCGCGGGGGGAGCAGAGCAGAGTGCTGGAGACTGACAGTTTCTGGCTCTCTGCTCACAGAATACTGAGAACTGAGCGATTAGCAGTGTTTAATCACTAAGTTCTCAGTGCAGAGCCGGCGGGGTACAGATGCAGCATTGGACTGGAGTATACATTTTTTTTTCCCTAAATCCCATACTTCTAACATTTAATTTTAGAACAAAAGCTACCAAATGTGGGTCCGTTCCTTAAATGGGTACTTTGGACCACATCCTATTTCTAGACTTACACGCCCTACAAAAAAGTAAATTAACTAGGCAGCCCAGGGCAATGATGATGTGAAAACTATATGAACCTATAGCAACTGGAAACCATTCATCAGTTAACTCCAAAAAGCAGAAATCGAAAAGGCTGCTAGGAGTTACCACCCTCTGGAAGTATATGAACTACTTCAATATCGGGCCAACTCTGAAACTTCTCACATACATGTAAAAATCATCATTTTCTTGCTAGAAAATTACTTAGAACCCCAAACACATTATACTTTTTATGTCACATGGTATTTATTGCAGAGGTTTTTCAAATGCAAATGTTTGGCTCTATAGCCACTCAAATAACTGCTACATTACAGGGAATTTGGATAGCAGGATGATGCATATAGCTGTAAGCATCATCCCAATATCACCACTTAAATGCCAGGACGTCATATGATGTCCACTCAGGGTGAAGTGGTTAAACCAAATTTAATCAGAACAGCTACTGGAGAATTCGCTGGTTGTCTGATGGTTGCTATGGCAATGCTACTACAACAAAGAGAATATCAAAATGCTTCACATAGTGTCAAGTTATTGGTATTATTTTAGCTTCCAACCCCTATTGTAAACTTTTATGGGCAGCCAAGCTAGTATACAAATACAGATGAGCATAAAGAGTAACTCCACTTTTGTTGAGAAAAAAAAATCTCCGAAGTCGGGACCGGAACAATCACCCCTTAAGGTAACAAGTCTTGTATTGTCCCAAAGAGGCCCTGTAAGCGATCTGGGGACAAGTGCAGGTTAGAAGGGAAGAACTTTTTCGGAGGATAAGACCAAATTCGATCTTGTAACCTGACCGAATAACTTCCCGTCCTGTACCAGGGAGGTCCATGAATCCAGTGAAGACTTCCCCTCACCCCAGATAAGGGTGAGGGCGCCTCTTCATGCAGAGGCAGCGTTGTCCGCAGGTCTGCAAGAGCCCGCTTGTGGCATGCCAGACCAGGTCCTCTTTGAACCTCCGGTGGAGGCCCTGACTTTATATCCCTTGTGTTGAGACCTTGAGGGACGAAAAACACCTCATGAGCCGAGGAGAATGGCCCATGTCTATGACAGGCTCCTTGCCCTAGGTAGCCAACGAAAGAAGGGTACGTGTCCTCCCTGTGAGACCCTTAATGATGTCATCCAAGGAAGCTCCAAACAGGCGATCCCCTACAAGGGGAAGATCAGATAAGGCCTTCTTAGAAGTCTGGTCCGCAGGCCACCATTTCAGCCAGATAATACTCTGAAGGACCACTGCTGATACAGACAGCCTAGAAATCAAGGGAGTCGCATCCAAAGAAGCATCACATATAAACTGTAGCACCTGGATCAACCAATCCGCCAGCTCTGCAAGACAGGGGAAAGCCGTTTCCCCTCCAGGTCCTGGTGTAAAAGTTTAGCCCGTTCGTTGAGAGTTTGTGACACCAGGGCAATAGTAAATACTGGCCTAGGTGCTGAACCAGCCACAGCGAACATATGGGGGGCCAGAGCCTCCGCCCTCCTATCAGCTGGAGCTGTAAAGGCCAGGGACTCCTCAACCGGACTGAAGGTAGCTTTATTCAACCTGGAAACCGACGAGTCCGCTACAGGTGGAACCATCCACCTTTTAAGCAGTTAATCCTCATAAGGATACCGCAAGGCAAAAAAACGCTTAGGAACCACTGCGTTTGACAACCCCACTGTTTTGGGACAATGTTGTAAAAGTAAGCGGAAAGGGAAAACACCCTCGCCGCTTTAGAGGGCCTGTGGGTGCCGAAAGGAACTGATGCCTCTGACGCAGCATCAGCCGCAACCTCCATTGTTAAAATTTCAAGCACTGACACAAACAGTGCATCCACCAGTGCCTTTTCATGCGCGGCTAGAGGATAAGAGGAACTATCCCCGCTATCTGAGGGTGTGTGGACACAGACCCAGCAGGATGACTCGCGTTGGCTGAAACAATTTCAGGATCTGATGCAACAATCAGGGGAGGGCCGCCGAGGGAACGCTGACTGTGGGCCCACCAATGGACCACCTACTGGACTCCGCAAAAAGGAGACAAGGGGGTCGCCCTCCAAGCCCCTCCATGGATGCCCGCATAATAGGAAATAGCCCCCTTTAAAAAAGGCCCGCTGTGATACGGACGTGCAGGCAGGTTACCCTGATGGACCCGAAGCATTAAAAAGGGGCAGGTGCCCCACACAATAATGGCGGCAAAGCTGTCATAAAAAAAAAACCCGCAGAGTTACCCCTTCCAAAGGACGCGCCAAGCTAACCGCATGGCCTAACAGGCCGCG
This sequence comes from Pelophylax lessonae, assembly GCF_965119305.1. Classification (NCBI taxonomy): domain Eukaryota; kingdom Metazoa; phylum Chordata; class Amphibia; order Anura; family Ranidae; genus Pelophylax; species Pelophylax lessonae. Next base: position 380,763,072 of record NC_138768.1, on the reverse strand, counting down.
GCCTAAATTTTCATGGAGGCCCAGCCGCAAGTGCACGGATCCCAGTCCGCAAGATGCCCAAAGGAAGAGTGAGGGATTCAGCCAAACTCACTGGGGCCGCCCCCCCCCCCCCCAACGGAGGCACCCAACTCGGTCACATGGCCTAGTGGGCCGCAAACCTAAATTTTTGTGGGCGCCTAGCAAAGCCAACCACCCAGGGGCAGCGGAGGGAAGGGCGGATGCCCAACGGGAGGCAACGGCTTCAGCCACCCTCACAGGGGCCGCCCCACATAGCTTTTGACCAGTAGGCCTAAATTTATGGCCGGATCTGGCCGCGTGAGGCGCAGACCCGCGGATGCTAAACCATCTGCTCCTCCAGCCCAACAGCCGCTGCAGAGAGTCCAGAGGACATCCCTGCCCTAGTCACCAACCCCCAGGGTGGCAGGGAACCCTGCTCAACGCCCTATTGCGCACCAGGAAAAACCCAGTCAGCAGCAACTCCAACAAACCCCTCTTTAGAGCATGTGGCAAAAGCCAGCTCATAACTCACCTGGGGGGGGGGGGGGGGGGCGAAAGACCCACAGTGACCATCAAAAGTTTAGAGGGGCTGGGGGGGGGGGGGGGGGGAGGAAGGAGCTGAACCCGGGGGTACCACGTCCAGCAGTAGAGGGGGGGAGAGCTACTTACCATACCAGGAACAGAGTGGGCACCGCTCCGGACAGACCACTGTTCCATTGGCCAGGAGGAACGCTGCGACTCAGGCCGAGGCCAGGTTGAATGCGCCCTCTTGGGACGTTTAACTCGCAGGCCAGCCCTCCGTCCAGTGGTGCTATGTCGCAGGGCCACCTAGCGAGGAGCTAAGGCCTGCGCGCACTCTCGCTAGCCAGACTAGGGGGACCGTCTGGATCTAGATTATCCAGTCCGTCGCCCAGTCTGGCAATTGATTGTAGATTCTCACAGCAACAAAATAAAGATAGGAAAAAATTCCATTTAAAAAGACAAAATCACCAGGACCAGAGATCCCAGCAAGGAACTCAAGTGCCTATAGCTGAGAGTCGGTGTATACCCCCTCGGACTGCCCATAGGTGTAGTCAAGCTTTTTTTTTCTGCCTAGTTTCCTACTCCTGTAGGGGGCAATATAATGGTTAAGAATCAGGAGCTGGGTCAATGTACGAAAGAGAAATGGTAATTTTTAACGAAAAATAGACCTAAATTTTAGTGCATAAAAACATAACATAACACCCATTTTTTGTAAAATATAAAAGATCATGTTGCATGTTTTTTCACTTATTTATAATACTATCACAAGGAGTGAACAAAATCCCCTGTGATAGCTTTCGGCAGTGATGGGTACTCTTTATGGAGATATCATGGGTCTATTAAACACTTGATATCTCCCCTGCCTTTCAAAGCATGTGATCAAACACAGATCTTGTCTGATCAGATGTAACAGCCAGGAAAAGAAAGCTCTGAAACTGGAAGTGACAAACTCCTTGCCCATTACTGCTTTATTCATCAGAGAGGAGATCAGGGAATTGATGTTTCTCTATGTCCTTTGTGGGCAGCTGACCTGATTGTTTACAGCAGTCCCGGGTTCCCCATGTAGCGGGAGAGCCAAGGAACTGTGGCGGGCGGAGCCAGGAGGGGGCTCCACAGTGCCGTAAAAGGAAATGGGGACCTGTAAAGTTGCCCAGATAATTTTTACATGAAAGCTCATCGTTGGTTGTAAAAAAAAATTATACCAGGGTCATAGCCGCATCCATGATCCTGGTATAACCACTTGTCATCTACAATGTTCATATTCTTTCAATAGGCAGCAAGTGATTAAAGTTTCTCTGTAAGAGCCGGTTCACACTGAGGTGATCCGACTTCGAGGGGCGACTTCGGCGCGACTTGCAGGGACTTCACATAATGGAAGTCTATGCAAGTCGCTCCCAGGTCGCCCCAAAGTAGTACAGGACCCTTTTTCTAAGTCGGAGCGACTTGTGTCGCTCCTATTAGAACGGGTCCAGTACTACTCAATGGCGAGCGACCGACCGCGACTTGTCAACAAGTCGCGCTAGTCTGAATGGGGTCTTACCATCCAAAAAAGAAAAAAGCAGCTCTCTGCAACAGAACACTTTACTTTACCTCTATGGTTGACATGGATTTCAATCTTCACTCACGTCAACAGCTAGAGCAGTCAAAAAATATCCAGTATCAGATATACTTTTGGGTGTGTCAGAGGCTTTGTCCGCACTGTGCTTAGTGGTTCATACCACAGAACCAGTGAACATGGGCATCCATCATGCCTAGAACTGATAGATGCTGTAGCTATTGGAGAGTGAAAGTTGGAGTCTTCTTTTGCAGGGAGGTTCTTTTTCAATTTTTTTCTAATGCTGACAAAGAGTTTTTTTTATTTTTTAATAAAGGCAAAAGCAGAAGATGTCTGTGGATAGCTCCCTGGAGCAGTCCCTTTGTGAACACTATAATATAACCTATACACCTACAGCTGGGTTAGGAAAACATGCCTACTAGAAAATGAATAGATACTGACTTACACTGCTGCTGCAGTAACGCATAGTTTTCTATCTACACTATGATTACAGCAAACAGTGATATCCTTAATAGGGGTGATAACAAGAAAAAATTTGCACTTAGCATGGTTGGAATACCTTAGAACTTGCTCATAATTTATGTTTAAAATCTGTGATTGATTCAATTACAAAACGAACAAGGATTAATTTGGAAACTGAAGACAAACTAATTCCATCCTTGTAGAATATAACTTGCCTAAAATATAACTTACCTAGCACATCCAAATGCCATCAATCTATATTTATTATTAACTGCCACACATGTTCCATCAACAACATCTGGTGCCCAAACTCCATGGATTTGCTGTAAAGACAAACAACTGTTACACATTATTTGTTAAATTACAATATTTGATCCTGTGTTACCAGGAAAACCTAAAACAAATGGTATTTTTGCAACTTTACATTATATTCTCAATCAGATAAAACAATCTAGCAAAAAAAGAAATTAGAGCAACATGTTTTAAAGAGTAGACCTAAGACTGTTTACCTATTCAGATGGTGCGAAAGATAGGAAGACGATAAGAACCTAGAGGGAGTATTCCTGCAAACTGTCTTTGGGTCTGGTACTTGAGAAGAACCCCTCAAAAAATAGCTAAGAGAGGGGATGATCGCTGTAGGTCCTCTGTTAAGGCAGGATCCTGGAAAACAGGATCACATTGGTTGCACAAGTTCCAGTTCCAGGTAGCTGGAGTCTGACAGGCAGACGAAGCAGCGATTGCTGGCTGCAGAGCTGGACCAGCCAGCCTGAAGAAAGCTCTTAAGAGTGTCTAAAATTTACTATGGACAGGATCCTTAAAGGCAGAAATACCATTTGGTGATATAGTAAGATGCCTATTTAAAGCATAAGACAGTTGGATCTACTATTCGCACTGTCCATTTCGTAGTAAACTCCGTTTCTATAGGATAGAGTTTTAAACATTTTAGACATAAATTGTCCCTTTTGTTCCATTCTGAACAGAACAAGCAATTTTAGACTTTGCAGGCTTCTTTTTACCCAAAGAAGTTAAACAAGACAGAAAGGTGTTAAATCGGAATAGCACAAAGGCCCTTGGGAATAGCTGGGAAAAGCAGCACCCCATCAGTAGATTGATCATGTTAGGCTTTAGTATAGATCTTCCTAGGTCCTTTCTAAAACCTCCTCCAGGTCCTCCTGTATCCTTCTTGTGCTTGCCTCTTTAAGGGTGGGCATTGTAGGATCCAACACTAAAGGAAAGGACTAGATTAGGTGAGGAGTCTGGTGGATCTTTGCTCTGGACAGAACTGGCTGTATTAAAGCTGTTCACTGTCCAAGTAAGGCCATGGATGCAGAAAATTTCTCTTTAGTCAGATAGGCAACTTGCTGCATGCTGACATTTGCAGCTCCAAATGCAGGGACCGAGGTGATAAGGTATTCCTGCTCCAGTATTAGGGAAGCCTCAGCACTCTGAGGTGGAGTGTCACTTGAGACTGTCGCAAAGCAACCATTAGCCAAGCTTTTGCCATGGCTCCCTTGTGCTTGGATTTCACCATTTGCTACAAGTGTGAATATATCCCCGTGGAGTACTCCCAAAGCAGGGTGCTGAATACTGATGGTTGCAGACTGTCCTGTACCAAAAGTCCTTGTGGAAAGATGGCAGGAGGACTCCAGTCTTTCACCAGAGCCTAAGCTCTAAGTGGTTACATTTTAAAGCCAAAATGAAAGTTTACACAGAATGTGAAATACATTTTAAACATAACCTTGGCTATTACAGGAACAGTCAAATACAGGTTAACCCTGTCTTACTTGCCCATGCTGCTGGTCCTTGTAAAGAGTCTAGGTCTCGCCCATCACAGTGGGCATACCCTTCAAGGGTTATTATCTGGGTTCCATAGAAATGGACAATGGCCCTAGACCTGTATAGCACTCTTGCAGCTGACTAGAACACATTGTACTAGGTGCCAAGGGGAGCGCTTGTGTAGGATCCACTGCCCAAAAAAAAAAAAAAAAAAATGACAGACCATCCCCACAGGATAAAGTTCGGGCACAATTTCTATGGTTTTATCAACGTTCCACCAATCAGGATGCACTGTTTCTATTGTAAACTATTGAAAATTCCAAACATAACATAATAATAAGGTAATAAAGTTTGGAGCCATTTCTCCACAAGGGAGAAGAGGTCCATCACCTTAGTACACTAGCAAAATCTGGGGATTCACAGAGTAAGGCAAGGTTATAGGGGAGGAGCCCCAGGGGACGTGTTATTAAGACCTGTATCAAAAGCATTTGAAGCGGTTAGTGCATGGAAAGCAATACAGAACCCCATTTTAAGTCAAAAGAAAATGTTGACAAAATCCAAAAGGAATGAACATTTTTGGTAGCTGGGATCTTACATCAGCACTGAGACGGCTTGAAACTGGGGTAATAAAGCCAACACGACCATCATTGAACACAACCGCAAACCCATCAAGAGTGACACAATATTCCATCTCCCGAATGTGTACATCTCCAATATCCAAAAATGAACCTACAGGAAAAGAACAAGAGACACAGACCTCATCAATTGTGTGACCATTTCAAGGCACAGGACTAAACTATCTGAAACCTTACATAACTTGACATTTTGGCAGGACTGTAAACTTGAGATTTCGGAGCATTAAAATTGCACTCTTATTTTATAACAAAAGGCATAATGTGTAAAGCGCTATATAAATCTTCTATAATAATAATAATGTAATGCCTACATGCAAAGTGCATTAACCAATGTCAGTGAGGCTACAGAAAAGCAACATCTCCATTGGCTGCTGGCAGAAAGGATAAAGGTAAACAACAGTTTTCCTTCAATGGTTTCCATCAATGGCCTTTTTGGAGAGATTTGAGTAATGGAAAATCTCCCCTACAGGGGCTGGTACAGTAGTAAAAACATAAGTCTCCAACCACTGCATATTTTATTCAAAAATAAAAAAAACAAAGTACTGCATGGATTTCCACTTTAAAGACACTTGAATTGATTTCTAAAGGAGGATCCACACTAGCTTTCTTCAGATCAAAGAAAGACAAGGAGCTTAAAAAGTTTCAAAACATCTGACTGCAAAGGTTTGCAGGCATAGGATTGTAACAGCATACCACTATTCACAAATTCAAGGAGCTATCCATCCTGAAAATCCACCTAATGTTAACTTTGTGGATCCAAAAAAATGTAAACTGAAAATTACACCAAACTAAAAGGCACTTCCATTTGCCTGCAAGCCAGCTTTTCTCTCTATATAGTGTCCAACAGAAAAGACAGACAACTTATATGGCTCTGGCTTCATATCAGCCATCAAGCTTCTGTACAGATGCCTATAGGTGCCTATCAAGTGGGTTGCGGGGAGAACACACAGTGATTATTGCTAGGGGCTACAGCTGCTGGCAATAGTAGCATGAAAAATCTGACAGGCTGGTTGTACCCAAGTTGAACAATCATACATGGTTTGAATCTCGGTCAGTCCCTGCCTGACTGGTCAAAATTCGAACAGTCTCTATGGTTGGCTTTAGATTAAGACAAAAAGGTTAATTAGGCATTTATTTTTTTAAATTTAAACCTTGCCGATACACACAAAAGATGTAGTATTGCTTAAACCTCAATATTAAACTTTCAGTTTAAATAGGTAAATACATTCCAGATGCATAACAATAAAACATGTGCAAAATCTTAGGCCCCTTTCACACATGCGGAACATTCGTTCCATCAGTTCAGTCATGTTTTAAAAAAAAAAAACGGATGAAGTTTACATTCGTTTTTTATCAGTTTACATCGGTTTTTTTACATCCACTACCAATGCAAAAACAGACTGTTTGTCCGTTTACATCAGATTTTTGCTCGTTCCAATTTTTTGTTTAAAAAAAAACAGATGTCGACAGATGTGGATGTAAACAGATGTAAATAGGATGATCATTCGTTTTTCATAGAGATGCATTGATGTCCGTTTTTCATCTGTCAAAGTTTGGATGTCCATATGTGTGAAATGGGCCTTACAGTTTATTTTCTGTAGAAAAGCAGCAACAGCCTGAGCAGAAAAGCCTGCCAACATGCTTCAGAGGAAGACTGTGAAAACAGTGGTTAGAGTTTGAGCTCAAGCTTTCCATTTAGCAAAGTTCATGTTGCCTTCTAAATGGAGAGCTCCGTTTTGGATTCAGCAGGGATTGGTTGGACCTCTGCAGAAAGACTACCATTTCCACACAGAGTGCAACTGTCGTTCTTTACAGCATGCTGTCAATTTTTTCCACTAAGGCTAGGCTCACATCTATGTGGGGGTAGAACTGCATTTAGATCGCACACTTTCCTGCAAAAATGCTCTGCTGTTAGCAGACGTGTAGGAGTGCCAATTAAGGGATTGTAAAAGGCAAAACGTTTTGTTATCTCCATGCATGAAGATAAAAAGCCTACTGTGTACAGCAGCCCCCCTAACACTTACCTGAGGTCCCTCTCTGTCCAGCAATGTCCACGAGTGTTTTAGCCGTCCGATATTCTCCCTCCTGATTGGCTGAGACACAGCAGCGGCTCCATTGGCTGCCACTGCTATCAAAGTCAGCTAGCCAATCAGGGGAGAGAGGGTCGGGGCTCAGTGTCTGAATGGACACAGGGACTCCGCTCGGGTGCCCCATAGCAATCTGCTTGCTGTGGGGGTACTGAACAGGAGGGAGGGGCCAGGAGCACAGAAGAAGGACCCAAGAAAAGGAGTTGGGCTGCTCTGTGCAAAACCAACTGCACAGAGGTGGCAAGTATAACATGTTTGGCATTTTTATAGGAAAAAAAAATCACTTTAATTCTTAAAGACACCCCCAAGATCAGAAAACTGTAGCACACGGAGAGACCACAATAGTGTGAACATAGCCTTAGGTTGCTTTCAAAATAAAACAAACTGTAGGACTCTTGCACATCTTTTGTATTGCACCTGGAACGTATTTAGCCGATTTAAACAAAGTGCAGTTGGACTTTAAATAAAAATTTGAACTATAATAAATATAATAAAACTAAAAAAAAAAAAATGAAGGTCAACAGCTAGACACAAACATTTGCAATATCTGTTATTTATTTATACCACTAACTTTTTCAAATTTAACGTAAAGCACAAACGTCTGCTGGCGATTACAGCATAAGAACACCAACAACATTTTAAAATAAACCTGCATGTTTTGCATGCTGGGTGTATATTGATAGATAGAACAATGATAATTATGATCTCTCAAAGAACACCTCATGCATGAAAAAAAAGTACCTCTGGACGGCTGAAAGTCAACTGAAAATGGAATTGTTGCAAGGTTGATGGCCTTCCTGCCATTTGTCATGCCTTCCCAGTGAATAAGGTGAAGCAGGCAATCCTCTGTAGCCACCAATAGGTCTTCCATCATGGACTGTATACTACAAAATAGAACACTGAATGTAAGAGTGACTACACACAAAGTAATCAATTTTCATAAGGGAACCAGCAGATAACAGTTATTCAGGAAAAAATTATTATACCTTGTTATTGGAGCCTGCAAATCCAGAATTTTTTTGGTCTCCAAATTTAATGCTGGTGCACATTGTTCTTCCTTATAGTGTGGTATCGTCTTCACATGAGAGCTTCCTCTACAGAAGAAGACAAATGAAAAAAACTCTAAATAACAGCAGTATATTGAAATATACTGAATACATTTTAAAAAGTGTCCTTTCATGCGTGATTTTTAAAGTGCACCTATCATTTTGTTGGCATTGAAATGACATGGAGACCTACATGGAGAAAACACTGCCCCAGGATCCCCTTAGTATTGGCCACATTTATGATCTCTGCTGAAGGGGAGAACTAACCAACTTAAACTTTGAACCACCCTCTAAAAAGGTCAGATGTGCTCAGGGCTTCAATGACTGGAGCATGAAACGTCTACTCCAGCAAATAAAAGCATTGCAACCAATTGCATTTCAAGTGTCTCTAAACCCACATCATAAAAACTAATCAATAAAAGCTTTTACATGCTGTTCATACAGTCACTTTGTGTCACTAGGAGATTAATTTTCTGTATTCTGCAAAAAAACCTGGTTGATTTTGCTGCTCTCCATCTCCACCTTCTGTTCAGGTCACCAATTCAGCAAGGGATTTTGCAGCTGTGGTGGCAACTCTGCACATGCTCAGTTTTCAGTGAGTTTCTATGCTGAGCATTTCCTCTCCATCAAATCCGAGCAGCCCATGTGACTACAGTATAGTAGCATTGCACCGATATCGGTGCCTATACTAAGCATGTGTACAAATGTTCCGATACTAAAACCGATACCTTTAAGTCTGGGTTCACATATGTGTGGGGCAGGTTTCAGTGCGAGTCGTAACTGACTCTTTTTACAATTACACTGTGACCGGGCTGCACATAATGTTTAATAGGTATTAGATTAAAGTGGTAGTAAACCACAAAAAAGAAAAACAATAAAAACTTCTCCCTGCAAGAGCATAATGTGCTAGTATGCATCGCATATTAGCACATTATGAAAGACTTAAGGAACACAAAGCCCTCTAGCAGAGCGCTGTCACAGCTCCCCCCAGGGGCTTCCATCTTCACCCAGTCTTCCATTTGAGTTTGCGGGCTGTAGTTGTTCGACTGGCTGAGCCGCCATAAAGCCACTCCTGCATATGCACTCAGGAGTCATGGCCGCAGCACGGCATGCCATCCATTCAGAGCATAGAGGGCATGCACCAGTGATGTCTCCAGCGCTGCTTAAGTGATGCACGTTTAGGAGATAATTACTGCACCTACAGGTAAGACCCATTATAGGCTTACCTGTAGGCATAAATCATTAAAAGTCCTTTACTACCACTTCAATATATTAGCTCATTTAATGTGTTACATGACACTAAAAATAGGCATCGGCGAGTACTTAAAAATTACTGGTACTCTTCTTAACCACTTCTGGACAGGAAGGATTTACCCACTTAATGACCAGGCCATTTTTTGCGATACAGCACTGTTAGTTTAAATGACAATTGCATGGTACTGCTACACTGTACCCTAATAAAATGTATGTCCTTCCCCCCCCCCCCCACAAATAGGGCTTTCTTTTTATGGTATTTGATCACCTGTGCAATTTTTATTTTTTGTGCTATAAACAAAAAAAGAGCGACAATTCTGAAAAAAAATATAATATTTTTTTACTTTCTGCTATATAACATTCCCCAAACAAAAAAAAAAAAGTAAAAATTATTTTTTTCTATCATTTTAAGCCAATTTGTATTCTGCTACATATTTTTGGTAAAAAAAAAATCCCAATATGCGCATATTGATTGGTTTGCGCAAACGTTATCGTGTCTACAAACTAGGGGAAAGATTAATGTCATTTTTATTTATTTATTTATTTTTAACTAGTAATGGCGGCGATCAGCGATTTTTAGCGGGACTGCGACATTGTGGCGGAAAGATCGGACACCTAACATTTTTTACACTTTTGGGGGGACCAGTGACATTACTACAGTAATCAGTGCTAAAAATATGCACTGTTATTGTACTGACACTGGCAGGGAAGGGGTTAACACCAGGGGCAATCAAAGAGTTAAATGTGTCCCTAGGGGGTGCTTTTTAACTGTGGGGGGGGGGGGTGGGCTTGCTACATGAACACAGAGACCTGTATTCATCTGTATAACTGTATTAATAACTGACAGAACAGCAGTCAGGGTGGCGCTCTTGGTGACGCGCGCTGTGGCGTGGAGGAGACGTGGCGGACATCTTTTTGGTTGTCTAACGAGGAACGCCGAGGAACACCGAGAGGAGGTCCATTTGCATAGATTTGCGATGCGAGATCATCTTTTTAATATTGTAAGTGCAATTTTAATATATGTGGGAATAAACTTCTAGCAGTCTGCGCTATGTGAGTGTCCCTGCTTTTCTGTTCCATATCACACCATTTGTTGAGCTTGCCATCCGGGACCAGCGAGTGGGAGTTCCTGTTCCAACACATGTTTTTTGGGCTTATGTGATCTCTGTCATGGGGATCATCATTATTTGGTAAGCAGTGGTGAGATTGGAGTGCTTTTGGTGGCGGTTCTCCGGTTCTGAGGCTATTTCATCTGTCTTCAGTGTGGAATTATACCATAAGGACTGCCTTGTGCTCATTCATTCAGACTAACTATGTAACTGCATCTGATTAGATGCAGTCACATTTTGGCCAACAATTTTTGTCAAAGTTTGTCAGCCATTTCCGCGGGAATAGGAAAAAAAAGTTGAGCCATGTATGACCAAGGCTTTAGAGCCGGTTCACACTAAGGCGGCACGACTTCGGGGGGTGACCTGTGAAGTGCACCGCGACTTCGGCGCGAATTGCAGGGACTTCACATAATGGAAGTCTATGCAAGTCGCTCTGAGGTCGCCCCAAAGTAGTACAGGACCCTTTTTCTAAGTCGGAGCGACTTGTGTCGCTCCTATTAGAACGGGTCCTGTACTACTCAATGGACCGCAACTTGTCAGGCTGACAAGTCGCGGCAGTGTGAATGGGCTCTTACACACTCACTGTGCCCTGTTCCCTACTCATACAGCAACTGTACACCTCATATGTTTAGCAAGGGTACTTGCTGTGTGATCTCATCCTGAGATTTGAATGGTTGATCCTGAGCAGAAATGATTAAAATACAGTCCATTAATTGTTATGTGCCTATCCAGTCCGTCGCCCAGTAGTTAATTGTAGTTCTCACAGGAACAGAAAATAAAAAAGGAGAAAAAATTCAGTTTTAAAAAGGAAAAACTGCTAGGACCAGAGATCCCAGCAAGGAACTAGGTCCTTACTCCTGACTAGGCAGAAAAAAAAAAACTGAGTGCTTATAGCAGGAAGTTGGAGTATATCCCCAAGGACTGCCCCATAGGTGTGGTAAAGCTTTTTCCTGCCTAGCGTCCTACTCCTGTAGGGGGCAGCATATCCCAATGGTCAAAAAGATTCTGGAGCTGTGTCCGTCAATGAACGAAAGAGAAGTCTGCATTTTTGGTCAGTAATTTACGCCTCATGCGCACAAATAAGCCCGATTGCGCACAAATTTGCGCACATTTCCATTTACATATTGTGCTGAACAAAAAACGCGAAAAACGTTTCTGCGCACTATACATACAAAAAAAAAAAAAAAAGGTCTGAAAAAGTAGATGCTCAAACAGGAGTATTGTGTGCAAGAGGCTTTAAAGGGAAATCCCACCGAACATCACAATGTTTCCAATTCAAAAGTCCCAAAGCTTCCACTCTGAAATCTGTGTAATGAAAAATAAATGTAAGAAAACATAAAACTACACACCAGAGATCAATTTGCTATTGTTTCTGCACGCCCACCAGCTGTTGTGAGGTGTTAAAGCTCATACACAGACTAACAGTTCTAATTATCTGTGTGATATTATCCCGATTGTTGATTTATTTATTTTTTGTAACAGAAAACTTCTTAAAATAAGGAGAAAAAAGCCTGTGCAGACAAAACTATTTAAAAAAAAAAAAAAAGCAGTGGGTCTGTGTCAGAGGAAGTCATAGAAGGCCTCATTCAGATGGGTGCCGACACCAACACTCCAGAAATGAGTGCCTCGTTTATGCAGCTTTCGCAGCCAGTGCATGCAGCCCATGCATAGACACACATGAACATAGCCGCTTGTCCCAATTTGATAGCCATGTGGGTGCCTGGCCCCGAACACAATGTTTGCATTTAGGCTGCTTTCCCACAGGGCTATCAAAGTGGGATGAGAAGCGGTGTCTCTGCATGTTTTTGCATCCCTATAGACATGAATGGGCTTGACCATGCACAGAGCAACTGGTGGCTGAAGCTGCATAAACAAGGTACTCATTCACAGACTACAGGTGTCAACGCCCTTCTGAATGAGGCCTTCAAAGATACATTTTGCAGTTTTCATCTTTGAAGGGATTGTAAAGGAAAAAGGTTTAATACAAAAATAACAAACCTGTTATACTCACCTACTCTGTGCAGTGGTTTTGCACAGGGCAGCCCAAATTCGCCTCTGCTCGGGTCCCCTGATGGCTTTCTGGGCTCCTCCCCCTTGCCGAGTGCCCCCATAGCAAGCCAAATACTGTGGGGTCACTCATGCATGCTCACTCCCAGGCCAGCTCTCTGCATCCATACGACAAAGAGCATGGCTCAGCCCTCCTGCCTCACTGGCTATGATTGACAGCAGCAGGAGCCAATGGCAAACCTTTTAGTAAATATAAACTGCTACATACCTTTTCTCATCAGCAGTATATAGCAGTCTTGTGACTTCTATCAGTTCCTGGTAAAGCTTGTAGGAGGAGTATTAATACTGCACTGAGCTGTACCATCAGGATCCAGGACCCCTGACCCTCTGTCTGGACAGTGCTGATTGGCCCTATGCTGATCACATGCACTCTCCCAAGAAAAAGAAAACTCTCTAGCAATACACAAACTAAGCATGTGCAGCCTGACTCCAAAGGCTCTGTTCTATCAGGAAATGTTCTGGAGTCAGTGGAAGAGGAGGAGGATCTGTGCATACAGGATCAAGCAATCTTTTTGCACAATGCAGGTGATTAACCCCTTAGCTTCCACAGTGAGTTTAACAAGCATGCTTTACAGCACAGAAAGACTGATTTTACTGTTGTGGGTTTAGTAACACCTTAAGAGGAAATTAGACAGCAAAACTTAAAAACATGCTTTAAAAGTTTTCATTATATTCAGAGAGAACAAAAGGAACTGCCTTTACCCCTGTTCACACTAGTGTGTTTTCTCCTGCATTTGCTGTCGCACTCCACAACAATGGAGGTTAGATTATTCTCTACGGTAGACAGTTGCTTTGTGTTTTATAACAAGGTGCAGGCGCTTCTTTTGGTACAGTGCAGCACATTTTTTGACACCTAGACTTTCATGCACCAAAAATAAATGTAACATGCAGGCAAAACTTATATCCATGCATTTTTAGTGCAGTTTTAGCAGAATTGAGTATAAAATCTAGTCTCCTTCTGCAAAAAAAAAAAAAACATGATGAAAAACGCTTCAAAAATGCACCAAAAACAAGTAATATCCCACTACAAAAACGCACTGAAAAGCACATCATCATGCGGCAGCACTAGTGTAACTGTAACCCTTGACTATCAAACCTACACACCTTTGAAAAAAAAATTGTACGTTTAAATGTTCAATGACCCTCTCAATACCGAATACTTGGAAAGAAGCCCTTACACCACTCAGTCCACAAGAAAGCAGCTATGGCTGCAATACTTTGCTCCTCTACAGCAGTGTTCCCCAACCCCCGGGCCACGGACCGGTACCGGTCCGTGGATCAAACGGTACCGGGCCGCCCGAGGAACTTTAAATTATTTTACTGTGGCGGCCGGGGTACAGTGCGCCCCGAGCCCACCCATTGTGTGACAATAGCAAATGAAAATTTGCTATTGTCACACGGATCCTCCTCCTGGCCAATCAGGGAGCGGGTCCTCCCGCTTCTTGATTGGCCCAAAGGCAAACCCAATGCCTTTGGCCGAGGAGGAGGCGGAAGAACTGAGGACTCGAGGAGACCCGGGGACTGAAGAGAAGCTGCCGTGAAGTGAGGTAAGTGCACTGGTCTCGCGGGGGCACGCTGGGGCCACTCTGCATTGATTGGGGGCACGCTGTGGCACTCTGCATTGATGCCACAGAAAAATTATCAAACGTTGACCGGTCCGCGGCGATAAAAAGGTTGGGGAGCACTGCTCTACAGTACTATCCCTGCAGTAATTCCTTTCCACCACTAGGTGTCAGTCATATGGGTTGAATATCACCAAGCATCCTGGAAGACTCCGGACATTCTATGAGTGCAATGGGTGATGGAACCACAGGGCTTTATTTACTAAAATTGGACAGTGTAATGTCAGGCTCACGACTGCATAGAAACCAATCCGCTTCCAGGTTTTATTGCTAAAACCTAACTGATAACGCTGAGGTTAGAAGCTGATTGGTTTCTATGCAGAAGTGAGCCTGACACTGCACTCTCCAACTTTAGTAAAAAAAAAAAAAACCCCACAGTCTCCCGTATTCACAAACAATGATGCAGAGAGCAGAGCACATGTCATCACATCAGCACTACTTTCTCCACCATCCACTGCAGAAGATCTGAAGCGTAGAGGACCCTGCATTTCACATGACCAACCTGAAGACTAAAAAAAGGTAAGTATGAAAAAGGTTAATTTCAGCTCGGGTGAATCGCTCTCCTAGCAATTTTGTTGCTAGGAAAAAATAAATTACTTTCAATGAAAGGCCTTTGTTGCTGAAATTCTAAGTGATTTGGAGCTCAGCTGACTTTTTGCAGCATTCGGAGTTAGTATCAGAATTGCCAGCGCCAGTAGTTCCTTATGTTATTCAAAGCAGCTGCTGCTGATCATGGCACCCCAGTGATTTGTAGGTGCATAGATAAGCAATGTAAAAGGCTACAACAGCTAGCTTCAAATCACCAGGGAAAAGCAGAGATATTTGTAGCTGCTACAACACCGCTAGTATGGCACAGTCCTTGATGGCCATCCTTACTCTTCATGCATGGATGTTATAAAAACGCCAGTAGCTTTAGCTGCAGAATGCCACGTTAGTTTGGCTGCCTTTCGCAACGTTTTTGCATTAGCATTTGCGTTTCTTAGCAAAACTATACTCCAACAAAAGCTTATGGCTCAAAAACGCTCATAAATGCAGAATAGCTGCATTTTTTCAGTGTTTTACAGTTAGAGCATTTTTTTACAGATAAAAAAAATCTCTTCTTCATACCCACTAGTTCTAGGGTGTTTTTCCAGCCAGAAAACGCCCCTGCAAAAAACTGCTGATAACAGCCTGTGTGTGCACAGACACATGCAGGGGAGTTTACTGGCTGCAGACAAAAATGCCTGAAGCCAAAAACAGCAGCTATTAACCACTTAAGTCCCGGAAGATTTTACCCCCTTCCTGACCAGGGGGTTTTTTGCGATTTTTTACTGCGTGACTTTAACGGACAATTGCGCGGTCGTGCGGCGCTGTACCTAAACGAATTTGACGTCTTTTTTTCCCACAAACAGAGCTTTCTTTTGGTGGTATTTGATTACCTGTGCGATTTTTACTTTTTGTGCTATAAACAAAAAAAGAGCGTAAATTATGCAAAAACAATATTTCTCACATTTTTTTATATGATAATCCCCAAAAAAAAAAGTAAAAATCAAAATTTTTTAAAATTTTTGGCCAATTTGTTTTCTGCTACATATGTTTGGTAAAAAAAAAAAAAAAAAAAAAAAAAAAAAAAAAAAAAAAAAAAAAAAAAAATCGCAAAAAGCGTATTTTGATTGGTTTGCGCAAAAGTTTTTGCGTTTACTAATGAAGGGAAAGATTTCTGTCATTTTTGGTGTTTTTTTTTTAACGCGTAATGGCGGCGATCTGCGATTTTTTTTGCGGTACTGCGACATTGCGGCGGACAGATCGGACCCTTGACTGACATTTTTGACACTTTTGGGGTTACCAGTGACATTACTGCAGTAATCAGTGCTATACATATGCACTGTTACTGCAAACTGACACTGGTAGTGAAGGGGTTAACTTTATTTGAGAGGGAGGGGTAGTGTGTGTCCCTAGGGGCGGGATTCTTACTATGATTGGCTGTGGCTTGAAGTGTAGGAACAGTGATCAACGGTCCTACATAGTAGAACCATATGATCACTGTTTCTACACAGGGGAGAATGACAGGCGGCTTGTTTACATCAGCCGCCGGACTTTCTCCCTCTGCACCGACGATTGGCGAGTGACCGGCGGACCGCCGGTCACACGCACGGACTTGCTGGGCGGGAACGCGCCTCCGCAGGTGCGCGCTCACCCGCTATTGGCTCCCAAGCAAGTGACAGGCTAGTGACGTATATATACGTCACTTTGCCTGGCCGGGGCTGACTGCCGACGTATATCGTCGTGCGGCGGTCGGCAACCGGTTAAAATGTCCAGTGTGCATGAGGCCTAAAACAAAAAAAGTTATGTTAACATGGTGGCAAATATACATATTTGATAGATACTATGTGGCTGCACAGTTATGACAATTTAAGCCCAAATACTCATAATTCCCAAATGATTTGCAAGCATCTCGGGTCTCACTATTTTTTTTTTCCACCAAACACAATTAGGGACATTTATAATCACTGCTGTGATGTTGCAACCATGCCAATGTGTAAAAATCACTCCGAGATCCTATTTTTTGTGGTTGAATGTTATACAAAGCTTCCCGTTTTCAAATGTCTTGTGTAAAATCTGTAATGGTCTGCCTGTTTTCACACATTTGTTGCAAGTGTTCTGTACTAGATGGCTGCAGAATTAACAGCAATCGGTTGTAAAAACAAGGAAAAAATGTGGACCGTTTTTAAACCTGCACAATCGGAAAATGACTTCCTAAATAAATTTATGAGAGCAGTTATTTTGGTATATTGTCACAAGCTGGTAAATCTGCCATACCTTTGTTTAGGATAGGGTGACACTAATGCATTGCTGGATACACTGAAACATGTATATTCACATCAGTCCCTGCCCTCAAGGAGCTTACAATGTAAGGTCCTTAACTGACATTCATACACATACTAGAGCCAATTTAGACAGGAGCCAATTAACCTACCAGCATGTCTTTGGAGTATGGGAGGAAACCCACACAGGCTTGGGAAGAACATGCAAACATTGTACAGGTAGTGCCATGGGTTGGATTTGAACTGACAGCCCTAGTGCTGCTAGGGGTAGTCACTGATGAACTTATATATCTGGCACTCTGTTTCTCCTTCTATCAGCATGCTCCTTGTAAGCACAGAAACACAGTTGAACAACGGACTGGCTCTTTGTGTTGCTTTCCCTCCCCCAGTCTGAATTCTGCTTTACAGGCACTGTAAAGACTGACACCAGCTCAAAATTAGGTACTTATCCTACTTGTATAAAAAAAAAAAAAAAAAAGAAAAAACATTTGACAATGTATTAATAAATACAAAAGGTGCATTCATTTAGGCTGCATTCACATGTCAGCGTATTGATCGCGGGCAGAATCGCCGCGATTCCGCCCGCAATCCGGAAATCATTGCAAATCACGGGACGAGTGTGCGTTGCCCGTGATTTGCAATAGCACCCCAAACGCTGTGCCTGCCGAATCGCGGTAACATCACGCAAAAAAAATTGCGGGACGCATTACGCTCCAAAGAAGCTCTTGTACTTTTTTGGGCATAATGTGTCCCACGATTTTTTTTTTTGTGCGATGTTACCGCGATTCGGCAGGTGGAAATCGCGGCAACATCGCACAGCGTTTGGGGTGCTATTGCAAATCACGGGCAACGCACAGGCGTCCCGCGATTTGCAATGATTTCCGGATCGCGGGCGGAATCGCAGCGATTCTGCCCGCGATCAATACGCTGACATGTGAATGCAGCCTTAGGTTGGTTTGGATCTGCTTGGAGTAAAATGCCTGCACATTGAAACTATCATTTGATACATCCCGAGCAACAGAAAAGTCCAGCATGCCAGCTAATGGCACCATAAATATACTAAATTCCTTATTTTAGCTGTTTTAGGCCTCATGCACACAGGACGTTTAAAAAACATCAGCGCTGCTGCCGGGAAAAAGCAGCTGTAAAAAAAGTGCTTTTATCCGCGTGTTTGACTAGCGTTTATAGGTGTTTATGTGCGCTTTTTGGCGTTCGGGTTTTTGGCCATTTTTACAGTAAAAACACTCCCTTTTTATGCTGTAAACCATCACTGCGCAACCTGTCACAGAATTTCAGTTTTGGGTTTTCTTATATTCTAAATGTATTATACTCAAAGTTGAAGTTTCATTCCATTAGATAATACATTCAAAACGTGACTTGTAAGCAGGAATTTAAACTATTCATTGCTGGCTTTGACTATTTGTAAAAAAAAAAAAAAAAAAAAACACCATGAAAACATTTTCCGAGTTCGCCCTTTTTTTTTGTAAATGGACACATGACAAAATAGTTCCCACGTTGTCTTTTTTCCAGTTTGAATTGCTGTGACCTTTAAACAACAAATAATGCGTTGCCAGCAGAGGCGAGGAGAAATGCTCACCCTGCACTGCCACATCAGCAACAGCTGTGCTCACTTCCACTTATCTCAACTGCACCAACAGCAGCTCCAAGGTCTAGTACAATCCAGACTGTATTTACATTCTCTACACTACCAAGAAGGGGAACTTTCTATAGAAAAACATGCAGATTTTGTTTTAAAATGGCCTGTTAAAACTGCTGCAAATGTTTTAGTATATATAAGCTTGAGATTGACTGTCTGTTAACCAGAATCTTCTAATTTGGGGCACCCATCTTGATGTAATGAAAAAAAAACAAAAAAAATCATGTTTCTAAAGTTATCTAAACCCAAGAAAAAAAATTAAAATTTTGCATCTTACCAGACTTGACATTTGGTGGCTGTGTTTGTTTTCATTTTTCAGACTAAGAACACTTTTAGCAAGTACAGAAAATATCAGTCAGGCATTCTCTGATTGGATGGGGTGGGGGCTGTGATGTCATGATCTCTATGTCATCCAATCAGAGAACGCATTGCATTTTGATTAAAAATGCTGGCACTCAGTTACTGATAATTCAACAAAAATGTATTTTCCCCTAGAATCCAGTCATAACAGGCCTGTGTAGTGAAGTTAAACAATCTTCCTTATTTTCCAAAAATAATTCACACACACCCACTATTTAAAGCGGTAGTATCCCGCTTTTTGACACTTTTACCTACAGGTAAGCCTATAATAAGGCTTACCTGTAGGTACAAATAATATCTCCTAAACCGGCATGGTTTAGGAGATATTTACAGTGCATGCAGCCGCTCGCGCGAGCGGCGCATGCGCTCTGAAGGTCCGGGGGGACCTTCAATTAATTTGCCGGGAGCTTGCCGGAAAAATCACTCCCGCGCGCATGCGCGGGAGTGACGTCATCGCGGCTCCGGCCAATCATCGCGCCGGAGCCGTCTCTTCTGGCCAGTCACCGCGCCGGAGCCGCCGAACCCGGAAGAGACGGTGAGGGATCATGGCAGTGCCCGCAGCGATGTCCAGGGGTCTGTGTCGGGGCTTCGTTCTAAAGGTAAGTTACACATAATGGGCTAGTATGCATGCATACTAGCCCATTATGCCTTTGTCTTGCAGGTTTTTTTTTTTTATTTTATTTACTAGGGTTTACAACCGCTTTAAAGTGGTTCTAGGCCCCTTTTACACAGGGGTGTCCGTCGGCGGACTCCGTTTTTCTGATGGCAGCTCTGTCTCCGCGCTGTGTGCGGAGACAGAGCTGTCAGGTCCCTGCTGTTCTCTATGGGGGAATCGGATGAGAACGGACCGTCTTTCCGTTCTCATCCGATCCCATCCGCTGGATGAATGGAAAATAGGGTTTCCATTCGTCGAGATTTGATGGATCGGATGTCAGCAGACATGTCTCCATAGAGATGCCTCCATAGAGATGCCTCCATAGAGATGCATGGGGCATCCATTCAGATCCGCCAAAAAAATGGACAGGCGGATCTGAAAAGTCCCGCCTGTGTGAAAGGGGCCTAAAGGTTTTTAGAACCTTCATGCATTCTCTGCATTAGAAACCATTCACACTTGCGTGACTACAAAGTCACAAAATTTCCAGTGCGACTTTATTTCAACTTCACACTCTTTGAACCCAAGTTACACTAAAATCTGCATCAAAGTTAGTGCAGGCAGGTTTTCAAAATCGGCTTTAAGTCATGTTGCCATTGAAAAGAATGGGCTCTCTCCCTCTTCATGGAGCAGACTGATCGCAGCAGAAGCCATTGGCTCCTGCTGCTGTGAATAAAACCCTATGGCAAGGAAACAGGGGGCAGGGCCAAGCCCCTCTGAGTCTATAAATGCAGGCAGAGGGGGCTCAGGCTCAAGCCTGCACGTGTCTCTTATATAAAGTGGCTTCCTATGGCAAGCACTCGCCGAAGAGGAAGAGCCAAGAGCGCAAGTGGGGGACCCCAGAAGAGGAGGATCGGGGCTGCTCTTACACAAAACCATTTCACAGAGCAGGTAAGTACAACAGGTTTATTAATAAAAAAAAATAAACCTCAAGGTTTAGAATCACTTTAATGACTCTGCAATCTATTTATCATGAAATTGTCTTACTGTGTTTTTCTGCTTCCTTATGATGTCCTTTGTCAGCTTCTGAACCTCTCTTTTTTTCCTTCAGTTCTGTTACTTTGCATTGTGCCATGCACTTTAGCTGCTGTCCTGTGCATGGTTCTATTCTATGTACACATCAAACAGAACCTTGGTTCAGAGTCTCTAATTCATCTTTCGCAAAAGCAAAAGAGGGTGGCTACGTTCTTACATGAAGTGGGACTACGGAGAAGGAACATAGGCCATCTTCTAACAGGAAGTCAGATCACAGCAGCAAAAAAAAAAAAAAAAAAAAAAAAATGGGATTTTTGACTTACCGTAAAATCCGTTTTTTTTTATGTTCATTGCTGGACACAAAACCCACCCTCTGTGGAGTTGTAATTCTTCTGACACTGCTTGTAACAAAACTGAGTATCTATAGCAGAGAGAGGGACTTTTTTCTGCCTAGTGTCTTACTCCTGTAGGGGGCAGTATAACTCAATAGTTAAGAAGATCAGGAGCTGTGTGTCCGTCAATGAACATCAGAGAGAAATTGATTTTTTGGTGAGTCAAAAATCCCATTTTTTGTATAATGCAACTTGCCATTCCTTTAGATGTATTGGGTGAATGAAGTTTCATTTTTTTCCCCCTAATCATTTCAGTGATTCTGCCAGTAAAGCACCTTCTGTTACAGGGTGACAACGCTAACTCACTGAATTATATGTATGGAGGGGCAGCATTGTCACCCTAGGACAATGTTTTAAGACTACTGACTATCTCCCCATCCATCTCCATAACATTGGGGGGGGGAGGTGTTCTCTAGTTTACAGTGGTGAATTGGGTAGGACTGAGAACACTGAGGTTTTAGTGTAGCATTATCTGCTTACTACAGGAAGGTAGGAGCACACTGAATTTCTGGCATATCAACATTTAGTTTTCTGTACCTGCCAATAAAAGATAGTAAAATGTATTGCAAAGATGGTCTGAATTTGTTTTTTTGTCTTTTAATTTGTCATTGCATACATTTAAAACTGATTCCATGTATGAATTTTATTGCATAGTTTGCATATGTCATACCTATGGTCTCAAAATATCAGAGACCAGAGAATCACTCTTTTTTAAAAAAAAAAAAAAAAAAACCTCTTGCTCTCAACCTCCAAATTACATTTTTTCTCTTTCGTTCATTGACAGACACATCTCCTGTTCTTAACTATTGGGACATCCCTAAGTAGTGTTAAACATGAGGGGTGGGAACAGCAAAAAATTCCCAAGGCTAACTATAGCCATCCAGATAAACAGGAGCTCAACCAAAACAAATGGCGCCCACCTGAAAAAAAACCAAACAATACACCCTCAAAGAGGACCAGATCCTCTAAACAGTAGCCTGTAAAAACCCTTGCAGTCAAAGGAAGCATCCACAGATGCCAACACATCCACATCCTTTGTGAAAGTGTGCACCGACAACCAGGAGGCTGCCTTGCAAACCTGCGTCACTGACACCCGACGACAGAAAGCCCAGAAGGCACTGAGCGCCAGAGTAGAATGCGCCTTGAGAGGGAAAGAAGGTACCTGACCCCGGATGGAATAGACCTGAACCACCGTGTCTGTCTGATCCATCTAGAAATGGTCGCAGAGGAAATGGACAACCCTTTCCGAGGCCCATCCGTGAGCACAAATAGTGAGTCTGACTTCCTAAAGACGCCGTAGCTGCCAGGTACACCCTAATTGCCCAGTCCACATCCAAGGCATGCAAAGCAATATCCTTTGGATGTGTTGGTCTGGGACACAGGGAAGGCAACACACGGTCTTCATTCAAATGAAAAAACAGAGATCACCTGAGGAAGGAACGACGCACATGGGTGAAGAACTACCTAATCACTGTGAACCACCAGTAAGGTGGACAGGATAACGCTGACAATTCCAACACCCTGCACGCAGAGGTGAAATCAACCAAAAAAGGCCACCTTCTGGGACAGAGTAAGCAGGGGAATCTCCCGAAGATTCTCAAACAGAGGCTTCTGGAGGATAGAGCACTAAATTGAGGTCCCCAGAGACTGCACTGGAGGTGTCAAGTGCCTAACGCCCTGAATATATATACCCACCAGGGAGTATGTGGCCAAAGGCCCTTAAAAAAAAAGACCGCTAAGGTTGACACCTGACCCTTGAGTGTACTCAAGGCTAGTTTCCGGTTAACCCCCTTGTTGAAGGAAGCTTAAGATCCGAGCCAGTGAACAAGAGCGAGTTCGAACCCCCCAAGAGACTCACACCAATGGCAAACCACCGCAAAATGGCCAACGGACTACACAAACATGGCCGCCATGTATTGAGCACACAGGCTACAATAAAATGACGTCACCACGAGGCTCCCAGAGAAAAAGGAGGGCTCCCTAGGCCTCAAGGACAGGCCCAGGCAGGATGGGGGACCCTGGCAGGAGCCCCTACCAGGTACAACCCCCCCCCCCAGGATAGCGCACCCCCCTATCGCTAGCAAAGCACCCTGCTCCCAACCCAGGAGGTGGACCAGACCACCAACACAGCCCCAGCATAAGTGGAGGGGGGGAATGGGGGGGGACAGATGAAAAGGAGGGGCCCACATCCACCCCAAAACCCTCCAGGGGGAGAGGGAGAGGGAGGGGGGGTGCAGCTACTCACCATACCAGGCGGGCACCGCTCCGGACAGAACCTCTCGCCATCGAAATGGGGGGGGCTGTCGGCCAGGAGGAACACTGCGACTTGGGGCCAAGACCCGGTCGCATGCCCGAGTCGCAGACACCGCAAGAGGCATTTAACTTGCAGGCCAACCCCTGTCCAGTGGGGCTATGTCGCGGCTGAAATAGCATGGAGCCGAGGTTTGCTCGCAGTTGATTGTAGATCTCACAAGAAAAATCCAGGAGACAGTCTAGTGTCCTACTGATGTAGGGGGCAGTATAACCCAATGGTTAAGAAGATCAGGACCTGTGTTCATCAGTGAACGAAAGAGAAAGGTTTGTTTTTGGGCTTGGATACAGCAAGGTACATCACAGGATCTATTGAACACTCTAAAAGAAAAAAACATTGGTAAGAATAAACCTTTTAAGCTCACACTGCCATAATGACCAGTTTACCGCAACGCCTTGCCTCAAGAGGGTTTAATGAAACAGATAATAAGGATTTAGGATATCCATATTTGAACAGCACAAGGTGACAATGCCAATCATATACAAGGACACAGCTTATCTTCTTAAAGCATAGAGCTATTATCAAATGTTATATACTTTAAGGTCGAGAATTTGTTTGAATAGAAAAAAGTGTGCCTGGAATTTATCTGAACAAATCAATTAAGGAAAAAAATGCAAAGGCAATTCCAAGGAACACAAAACTGTTAACACAAAGAAAGAAAAAAATAAAAAAAGGCTATACACACACACACACACACACACACACACACACACACACACACACACACACACACACATAGTTGGTAAAGCTGAATAAAGACACCATTCCTGAAGTTCAATATATACATACACACACACACACCTCATAAAATTAGAATATCATCAAAAAGGTAATTTATTTCAGTAATTCAATTCAAAAAGTGAAACTCATATTATATATAGATGCGTGTAACACAGAGTGATATATTTCAAGCATTTCTTTATTTTAATTTTAAGGATTATAGCTTACAGCTAGTGACACCCCAAAATTCAGAATCTCTTAATATCACATAAGACCAATAAAAAAAAGGATTTTTAACAAAGAAATGTTGGCTTACTGAAAAGTATGTCCATGTACAGTATAGTATGCACTTAATACTTGGTTGGGGCTCCTTTGCATGAATTACTGCATCAATGCGGCGCGTGGCATGGAGGTGATCAGCCAGTGGCACTGCTGAGGTGTTATGGAAGCCGAGGTTTCTTTGATAGTGGCTTTCAGCTCATCTGCATTGTTGGGTCTGGTGTCTCATCTTCCTCTTGACAATACCCCACAGATTCTCTATAGGGTTTAGGCCAGGCGAGTTTGCTGGCCACTCAAGCACAGTGATACCATGATCATTAAACCAGGTACTGGTACGATTTGGCAGTGTGGGCAGGTGCCAAGTCCTGCTGGAAAATCAAATCAGCATCTCCATAAAGCTGGTCAGCAGAGGGAAGCATGAAGTGCTCTAGAATTTCCTGGTAGAGGGCTGCTCTGACTTTGGACTTGATAAACCACAGTGGACCAACACCAGCAGATGACATGGCTCCCCCAATCATCACAGAGTGAGGAAACTTCACACTAGACCTCAGGCAACTTAGATGCTGTGCCTCTCCACTCTTCCTCCAGACTCTGGGACCTTGATTTCCAAATGAAATGCAAAATTTTCCACAGTCCGTGATAGTGGCTAAAAGCCACTATCAAAGAAACCTGGGCTACCATCACACCTCAGCAATGCCACAGGCTGATCGCCTCCATGCCACAAACTGCATTGATGCAGCAATTCAAACAAAAAAAGTCCTGACAAAGTATTGAGTGCATACTATATTGTACATGGACATACTTTTAAGTAAGACAACATTTCTGTATTAAAATTTTTTAAATTGGTCTTATATAATATTCTAATTTTCTGAGATACTTAATTTTGGGTTTTCACTAGCCATAATCAAAATTAAAAAGAAAAATGCTTGAAATATATCACTCTGTGTGAAATGAATCTATATAAAATATATGAAGGTTCAATTTTTAAATTGAATTACTGAAGTAAATTAACTTTTTGAAGATATTCCAATTATGATATGCACATGCACATGTATGTATGCATATATATACAGTGGGTACGGAAAGTATTCAGACCCCCTTAAATTTTTCACTCTTTGTTATATTGCAGCCATTTGCTAAAATCATTTAAGTTCATTCTTCTTCCTTGTGAATGTACACACAGCTCCCCATATTGACTGAAAAACACAGAATTGTTGACATTGTTGCAGATTTATTAAAAAAGAAAAACTGAAATATCACATGGTCCTAAGTATTCAGACCCTTTGCTGTGAC
Source organism: Pelophylax lessonae (assembly GCF_965119305.1). Classification (NCBI taxonomy): domain Eukaryota; kingdom Metazoa; phylum Chordata; class Amphibia; order Anura; family Ranidae; genus Pelophylax; species Pelophylax lessonae. Next base: position 380,737,497 of record NC_138768.1, on the reverse strand, counting down.
ACTCATATTTAACTCAGGTGCTTTCCATTTCTCCTGATCATCCTTGAGATGGTTCTACACCTTCATTTGAGTCCAGCTGTGTTTGATTATACTGATTGGACTTGATTAGGAAAGCCACACACCTGTCTATACAAGACCTTCCAGATCACAATGCATGTCAGAGCAAATGAGAATCATGAGGTCAAAGGAAGGGCAAGGCACAGATCTGGCCAAGGTTACAAAAAAATTTCTGCTGCACTTAAGGTTCCTAAGAGCACAGTGGCCTCAAATGGAAGACGTTTGGGACGACCAGAACCCTTCCTAGAGCTGGCCGTGCGGCCAAACTGAGCTATTGGGGGAGAAGAGCCTTGGTGAGAGAGGTAAAGAAGAACCCAAAGATCACTGTGGCTGAGCTCCAGAGATGCAGTCAGGAGATGGGAGAAAGTTGTAGAAAGTCAACCATCACTGCAGCCCTCCACCAGTCGGGGCTTTATGGCAGAGTGGCCCGACGGAAGCCTCTCGTCAGTGTAAGACACATGAAAGCCCGCATGGAGTTTGTTAAAAAACACCTGAAGGACTCTAAGATGGTGAGAAATAAGATTCTCTGGTCTGATGAGACCAAAATAGAACTTTTTGGCCTTAATTCTAAGCGGTATGTGTGGAGAAAACCAGGCACTGCTCATCACCTGTCCAATACAGTCCCAGCAGTGAAGCATGGTGGTGGCAGCATCATGCTGTGGGGGTGTTTTTCAGCTGCAGGGACAGGACGACTGGTTGCAATCGAGGGAAAGATGAATGCGGCCAAGTACAGGGATATCCTGGACAAAAACCTTCTCCAGAGTGCTCTGGACCTCAGACTGGGCCGAGGGTTTACCTTCCAACAAGACAATGACCCTAAGCACACAGCTAAAATAACGAAGGAGTGGCTTCACAACAACTCCGTGACTGTTCTTGAATGGCCCAGCCAGAGCCCTGACTTAAACCCAATTGAGCATCTCTGGAGAGACCTAAAAATGGCTGTCCACCAACGTTTACCATTCAACATGACAGAACTGGAGAGGATCTGCAAGGAGGAATGGCAGAGGATCCCCAAATCCAGGTGTGAAAGACTTTTTGCATCTTTCCCAAAAAGACTCCTGGCTGTATTAGATCAAAAGGGGGCTTCTACTAAATACTGAGCAAAGGGTCTGAATACTTAGGACCATGTGATATTTCAGTTTTTCTTTTTTAATAAATATGCAACAATGTCAACAATTCTGTGTTTTTCTGTCAGTATGGGGTGCTATGTGTACATTCATGAGGAAGAAGAATGAACTTAAATGATTTTAGCAAATGGCTGCAATATAACAAAGAGTGAAAAATTTAAGGGGGTCTGAATACTTTCCGTACCCACTGTATATACATATATATATATATATATACATATATACATACACACACACACATACATACACACATATATACACATACATACACATATATACACACACACACACATATACATACACACACATACATATACATACACAGTATCTCACAAAAGTGAGTACACCCCTCACATTTTTCCCAATATTTTTTTATTAAAATTTTTGTAAAACAACAAAAAGGTTGATATTTGAACATTTGTCAAGTAAGAATTAACATCAAAATATAATCGAATCGTATCAGTAACAATTATAGGATTCCAGAAAATTATGCATATAAACCCAATTACAGAACAACATGTGTCTAATAGTTGCATCTGAAAGTAGTAATCACCAACAACATCCATGTGTCATATCAGTATGTCAGACGTCAACTGGAATCAAGCCGTCTGATCCATATCAAACTATACTTACTGTTCAAGTAGAATTCAGAATAACGAAAGCAGAAGAAGAAGAAAAGAGAAAAAAAAAAAAAAGAAACAAGGTAGAGATAGAAAGAGAGAGAAGAACAAGTCGTTCCCCCCCTTAGGACTGTGACCTAGTACAAGTATATCATGTCACCTAATATTCAGGGAGCCTGAAGATATGCTACCCATGGGTTCTACACCTTCTCATTTTATCCACTCCTCCTCTTCGATTGTTTCTTCTAGGTCCGATTCCCACGCCTGTTATGAAAGTTTGTGATTGTGATCATTGAATAGAGCATAGAGTGTCGTTATCCCCCCTTGTGGTTCTGCCCACGTAAACACCTGTTCTCAAAAAGAGTTCTAGTGGTTATGTCAACCCCATCTTTCAGCAATGTTCATAGGAAATGCGTTATTTGATATAGACGATATGTCTCCCCAGGAGGCATCTTTAGCATGTCCCTAAAATAGCTGTGTGGTCTAATCCACTCATTATCCAGAAAGTGAGCAATCCTATAAAGACCTTTGTCAGTCCACCAGGTTAACTGCAAGAGAGGAGCCACTGGAGTATGAGGAGCACCCCCCACATTTTTGTAAATACTTTATTATATCTTTTCATGTGACAACACTGAAGAAATTACACTTTGCTACAATGTAAAGTAGTGAGTGTACAGCTTGTATAAGTGCCCATTCACACTAGCGCGACTTGTCAGACGACTTGGTCGCCTGACAAGTCGCGGTGGGTTGCCTGCCATAGATTAGCACAGGACCCGTTCTAATAGGAGTGACACAAGTCGTTCCGACTTAGAAAAAAGGGTCCTGTACTACTTTGGGGCGACCTGGAGGCGACCTGCATTGACTTCAATTATATGAAGTCCGTGCATGTCGCGCCGAGGTCGCCCCAGCAAGTCGGGTCGCCCCTATGTGAACGGGGTCTAACAGTGTAAATTTGCGGTCCCCTCAAAATAACTCAACACAGCCATTAATGTCTAAACTGCTGGCAACAAAAGGGAGTACACCCCTAAGTCAAAATGTCCAAATTGAGTATTGTTGCTGACCATATCCATCCCTTTATGATCTTCTGATGGCTACTTCCAGCAGGATAATGAACGATGTCACAAAGCTCAAATCATTTCAAACTGCTTTCTTGAACAGGACAATGAGTTTACTGTACTCCAATGGCCTCCACAGTCACCAGATCTCAATCAAATAGAGCACCTTTGGGATGTGGTGGAACGGTATGGTTAGCAAGGATAGCATCATGGATGTGCAGCCGACAAATCTGCAGCGACTGCATGATGCCATCATGTCAATATGGATCAAAATCTCTGAGCAATGTTTCGAACACCTTGTTGAATCTATGCCATGAAGAATTAAGGCAGTTTTGAAGGCAAGAGATGGGTCCAACTAGGTACTATCAAGATGTACCCAATAAAGTGGCCGGTGAGATTATATTATATATATATATATATATATATATATATATACACACACACACACATATATACACACATACACAATAGATTACCAAAAGTATTGGGAGGCATGCTTTTAGACGAACATGAACTTTAATGGCATCCCAGTCTTGGTCCGTAGGGTTCAATACGGAGTTGGCCAACACTTTGCCACTATAACAGCTTCAACTCTTCTGGAAAGCTGTCCACAAGGTTTAGGAGTGTGTCTATGGGAGTGTTTAAACATTCTTCCAGAAGTGCAATTGTGAGGTCAGGCACTGATATGGACGAGAAGGCCTGGCTTGCAGTCTGTGCTTGAATACATCCCAAAGGTTTTCTATCAGGTTGAGGTGAGGGCTCTTTGCAGGCCAGTCAAGTTCCTCCAACCCAAACTCGCTAATCCATGTCTTTATGGAATGGACCTTTCTTTGTGCACTGGTCCAAATCATTTGGTATAGGGGGATTATGGTGCGGGGTTGTTTTTCAGGGGTTGGGCTTGGCCCCTTAGTTCCAGTGAAGAGAACTCTTATGGCGTCAGCATACCAAGATATTTTGGACAATTTCATGCTTCTAACCTTGTGGGAACAGTTGCGTTTGGGGATGGCCCTTTTCGGTTCTGACATGACTGCGCACCAGTGCACAAAGCAGGGTTCATAAAGACATGGCTGAGCGAGTTTGGGGTGGAGTACCTTGTCTGGCATGTTTAGTACAAGAGCATTAATTCATTCAAAAGCCCAGAATAAATTATTATTCTGGCCAATGAAATGAAATAACGCCCCAGCACCTGACGCCACCAAAGTGCTCTACATGTGTTTAAAGTCCAAAGTATTTTTTCTGCAAAAAACGCTGCTGGCAGAAGGAAAGGCATCTAGGAGAGGTGGCCAAGCATCCAGTGTGCATGAGGCCTAAAAATATAAACATAAAGACTGTGACAAACCCATTGCGAGCAATAGTGCACTGCATGGGTCACTTTTTCATGGTTCATTTAATAAATTTGTTCCATAATGGTTCTCTACCAGAAAATTTAAAAAATGGACTTTTCCATTTTATTATTTGAACTTGTAGATTGGTATAAACACAGAAAAAAAACCATATACACTTTTGGTGAAGTTCAATAGTCAAAGCTATAAAATGAAGACTTAGGCTCCATGTACACGGGACGTTGTTAAAAGTCCCTTTGAATGCTGGAATTTTTAGGACGTTTGAAACGTCCGTTCGGTCGCGTTTGTACCCGCGTTTAGCAGCGTTTGCGGGCAGAAGCGTTCCTAGAGGTCAAAAAATTATTCCCCTTTAAAATGGAAAAACGCGAACGCTAAACGCGGGTCATCGCGTTCAGACGCGTTCGGACGCGTTTGTGCGTTTGAAACGCCGGGAAACACACGTTCGAACGCAAATAATTGCGTTCTAAAAACAGTCCCTGAACGCAACTGCCTGCAAATGACTGTAAACGACCTGGTGTACATGGACAGATAAGATAAAATGTAGATGGGTTCAGGGGCTTCTGAAAAAAACGCCCAACTGCTCCTAAACGGCCATTTCCAGCGTCCCGTGTACATGGAGCCTAACTGCTGCCATGTTTCCATGTTTTGACATCCACCCATCAAAACATTTTGATATTTGCATAACTTCCCAAGGGTCAGCCCGCTGCTTGCATCACAGGTAAGGGTTCCTGAGAGGAGTACTGAAGCAGGATGCTGTGAAGTTTTGGAAGCTAAGTACACCATGTTGATGATCCCTCCCACCAGCCATGAAGTGCTTGCACCAAGAACCACAGAGACCTAGATAAGGAATGCAATGGAAACCGTGTTTTATTTAATATCATCAGCATGTTGATGAGAGAAAAAGAGGAACCAGGGAAGGCAAATAAGCTGAATAAGATACGACTTTAAATTTCTAAAGTTACCAAGTAAAAATATTTCAAAGAAACCTGAAGCTTTTTCTAAACCTGTAGGCTACACTACAGATCTTCCTGCATAAGCTGTAAGCGCACTGCTTGTTGCAGCATTAAATAAGGGCAGCAAAAAGCGGAGTGTAATAAGGATGTTGATCAGTCTAAGGAATGTAAAGAAAGCTGCTGATACCTTATTCAGCACAGACATCAAGTGCTCCTGCCACAACAAGCAGCAGATGAGAGGCTCAGACACAGGCAGACAGACATGAACAGACAAATCATTCTTTGGGACACATGCCAAAATGTATTTTAACTACTTGCGGACATCTTTTAATAAAAATATATTTCCAGTACTAAAAATAAACTGCACTTTTATGGAAAAAAAAATAAACTGAACTACGCTGCATAGATACTAACATTTTACCATTCTTTAAATTTCCATGGGACGTTCTGGGGAAGACTGCCAATTCAATTTTTGTACAATGGTGAATAACACACAGCTCTAAAGGCAGTTATCCAACATATGTAGGGCCAGCAGAGGTTTCATTGACAAACAACAGTTGTGAGGCCATTAGCCATGCTTGGACCTGTCAGGACCTGCCATGATCATCTGATGTAGAATACAACACACATACAAGTTAAATAGCAATTTTGAATAAGTCAGACAAATCCGTAAATTCACCAAGTTGAGTTTCGCTTTAAGTATATTCTAAGGACTCATGCACACAGGACGTTTATTTAACCCTCCAAGAAGCCAGCAGAGTTTTAGCAGAAAATATGCCTGATGCTAGAAAAGTGTCTAAAGCTTTTACAAACGTCAAGCTCTTAGGCATTAAATCATTTAATTAATTTATTCTGGCTATTGACATGAGTTAAAGCGGAGTTCCGGCCACATACACTTTTTTTACCTAAAAATACCCCCGTAATCCTAAGCTAACCCCAATTACACTAACACTAACCCCACATTACAGTAGTGCACAGTAAATTAATATAGATACAATCTTACCTTTAAAAATTGATTGAAGAGTGTGGCCATCTCCGGTGTGGGCGTCTGAAGCCGCTGTGTCCCCCGCTGTGTCCTTCTTCCTGGTTTCAGCTACCCAGAATGGCAATCGCAATCTCACACATGCGCTGTAGACTGCGATCGGCAATCAGAGTAGCGGCCGGCCATTCCCATTGCATCCTGGGAATGATGACGCTCATCTCCCAGGATGCATTTGATGCATACTGTGTGACGGACACATTTATCAGATCCCTGCCCTTCCCACTAACTGGTGACAAAGGACCGGCCAATCTCACACCAAGCTGTCACTAACGTAACAATGCCACTCTCAGCTGCACCCTGCACCAGTGGTGTATTTAGGTTTTGTGCTGCTTTAGTCCTGACTAAACTCGTGCACCCAGTAATTTAAATATGACCTACTCTTCCTGTCAAGGCCACACCCCTTCCTGTTTAAGACCCCCACCTGCCATCTGCAAACCACACCCATTCCTCTTTAGGCTTCACCAACGCAGCAGCTGGTGTGAATGGACTCTAAGCTGTGTTGAGAGGCTTTTGCTTGCTTCAAGTAGGTTTTCCATACCTATGAAAGTCTATTGAAATACAAAATCTGCATTAAGCACAGGTAAATGCAGGTCAGAAGGAGGTCAAGTGCACCTGTCAATGAATTCTGAATGATCACTGAAACATCTCAAACTGAGGTCAGAACAAATGCCAGTGCTAAGTGATAACCAAAGCACTTCCAGTGGTGTAAGAGCTCATATTCACCTGCTAACATACCCCTAAATGACATCACATTTGGCCAGCATATAGGGTTGGGCTAAATCCATATTTGTAGATTATTGGACATACAATGCTGATCTGACCACACAGGTACCACTCTTGGCTGTCAGTGCCACTTATACCAGGAGGAACAATGGGGATGGGGACTGCCCAACTACAGTTCCATTTGAAGGTAGTCTTGGGACATTCACAAACCCATTAGTCAAAGCATTAGGACTCAATCAGGCCAAAAATGACTAACGGAACCGCAGCCCACACTGTGTTTGTAGGCTTCCGTCAGTATACGGCTTCCTTCAGGCTCGAACATAGATATTAAATATCCCCCATACAAAGCTAGCAGACAACTTAGCTTGTACTGAAACCGTTTCCTTTATTGAACAGTCACACAGTTTAAATACAGCATGGACATCCCCCTCCTGATCAGATTACCGCACACAAAAGGTCAGGGGTTGCCTGATTACATCATATGCAGATAAAATGGTGTACAGAAATAGAATTAACATGAACTATTTAGCCATCTGGACAGAAACAATATGTGAGTTCATTAACAATTAACAATGGGACAGACAGGCTTAACAGAATCCACATCACACCTCAATACACAGACAATAGGAAGCGACTGCCAGTGACAGACTGTCCGTCTCTGACATTGAAGTACAATACACATCATCATAAGTGTAAACACAACCCATTTGAAGCAATCCAAACCATATTCTCAGTGTCCATTAAGTATCTGTCTTTGTCTCACAATGACCCCCAAAATCAACACACAGAGAGAAAGATCTTTTACCTGTGTATGTTTAATTACAATACATTTTGCAAAAATCATGAGTAAAAAAAGTACATGTTCCAGCTTTACTTCTCATCCAGAAGACTACAAAAGCTTCAGAGGAGGGAAGGCCACACTTGCTATTATTGGCGGCTGCCAGTTGTATTAAGTGCGGCTGCCGGTCTGTCCAAACGCCAGGCCAGTCATCAGCCGCCGGCCAGTATTATCATACTGGCAGCAGTGCGTCCACTTTATGAGGGGGGGCCAGACTGATTTGCCTCCTAGGCCCTGCCACCCGGCCCATAACCAAAAGTGTAGCGCAAGCGGTGGGCACTCTTCATGCAGAAGCCGGAAGGAGGCTGTTTTTTCATGTGGGTGCGGCTTTTTTGCAGCCCTAGGCCTGGACCTTGTTGGCCTAGGCCAAGATAGAGCGTTGCCCTGCACAAAGATTTTACAGCTCGCTGGACCACAATCTAGGTACCAGCAGGCTGAGCGCGATTGTCAATGGGTTAAGCAATTAACCCATTAAATGTCACCACCTCCATTTTGGTCCGAAAAGGAGGAAGCTCGTAATTCTAGCAATGCCAATTATGATTTTAGAATAATCGTCTGTAACACACACTGTCAACCACAGTCAGGGAGGCTCATAAGATTTATCCCATACAGTAGCACTCTTCAAGAGACAGGTTCTTTTTTAGCTTGCATTAAGAGCTAAGGGACAAGGTTAACACTTTTCAAAATAAGGTTTTAATAATGAAAAGGTCAAAGTTGGTGCAAATAAAATATTTACACAAAAAAGGGGTTTCAAAGAAATCGAGACATAATTTCAGCAATAGAAAAATAAGATAGAATTGTGGATGAAGAATACTTGCAGTCAATGTCCTGGGTGTTATCAGTTCTCAAACTTGCCAAATGTTCCTGCTTTGATGGTAAAGGAGAACTCTCTCAACTGGTTAGGTCTCCCTTTTTCTCTGTAATCAAAAGGGGTGTTGACAGATGCCCCTGACCAAAACAGAGTGTCCATGGGCTGTCCTGAGTTTATGACAATATCAGGTCCCTCTTCTACGGAAAGTTTTATACCACTATTCATATCTTCCAATATGTACCGGTTGCATTCTTGAAACTGATCGATTATTGTTCAGTATTGAATTATGCATCCAGGGACACTAAACACAGGGTAGCTTGGATAAACTTGTCACCCAGGAGGCATCTGACTGCCATCTTCCCTTCTATATGTGCTAGTGTGGTCATTTTACGTACATAGTTACATAGTAGGTGAGGTTGAATAAAGAAAATAGTCCATCTAGTTCAACCTGTGTAGGTGTATGTGGCCGTAATCATCTCGCATACCCCTGAATGTTCTGATTCTTGAGATGTACGTCTAAGAGTCTTTTGAAAGCCACCATAATTCCCGCAGAAACCACCTCTTGTGGTAGAGAATTCCACAATCTTGTAGCCCTAACAGTAAAGAACCCCCCACGTTGCCTGGGGTTAAACACTTCTCCTCTAAATCGCATTGTATGCCCTCTAGTCCTCATGCAATCCTTCCGACTGAATAGCTTTTTTTCTATGCCGAGATCACCATTGAGATATTTATAAATTGCTATCATGTCCCCTCTCAGGCGTCTCTTCTCCAGGGAGAATAAATCAAGCGATTGCAGACGCTCTTCATAATTAAGGTCCTCCAATCCCCTAATTAGTTTAGTTGCCCTTCTCTGGACTTTCTCCAGCTCCAAAACATCCCTCCTGAGGACCGGTGACCAGAACTGGACAGAATACTCCAGATGTGGTCGGACCAGAGTTTTATAAAGTGGTAGGATTATAGTTTAATCTCTAGAATACATCCCTTTCTTTATGCATGCTAATATTCTGCCGGCTTTGGCAGATGCCGCTTGACATTGCATGCTATTGCTTAGTCTATCCTCTACCAGGACTCCCAGATCTTTCTCCATTTTTGATTCTCCCCAAAGGATCCCCTCCTAAAGTGTATTGTGCTTTTATGCTTTTAGTCCCCAAGTGCAAAACCTTACACTTCCCCCACATTAAACCTCATTTGCCATGTCGTTGCCCACTCCGTTATTTTGTCCAGTTCATTCTGTAGGATATCTGCTTCATGCTGTGCAGTTATTGCCCTGCCCAATTTTGTGTCGTTTGCAAAAACTGATATAGAGCTACTGATCCCACCCTCAATGCTGTTTATGAATAAATTGAACAAGGTTGGTCCCAGGACCAAGCCATGGGGGACCCCACTTACCACCTCAGACCAGTCTGAGTATGTGCTATTTATTACCAACCTTTGAACACGCCCTTTTAGCCAGTTCGGTATCCAAGAGCAGACCTTGCAGTCGATGCCTGCAGACCTTATTTTATAAATTAAGCGCTTGTGGGGAACTGTATCAAATGCCTTAGCGAAATCCAGGTACACCACATCCACTGGTCTCCCCCTATCTAGCTCACAGCTCACCTCCTCATAGAATGTTAAGAGATTGGTTTGACAAGAACGCCCATTTGTAAACCCGTGCTGATTACTGCTGATGATGATGTTGTTGTCTTTAGCAAACTCTACGATATAGTCCCTTATCATCCCCTTCAGAAGTTTACATACTATCGATGTCAGACTGACAGGCCTACAATTTCCCGGGACATGCCTCTGCCCTTTTTTGAATATCGGTATCACGTTAGCTTTCCTCCAATCCCCTGGTACATTTCCTGTCATAATACTGTCAGCAAAGATCAGGAACAGTGGTCTAGATATAGTCTTACTAAGTTCTTTGAGTACTCTCGGATGTACGCCATCCGGGCCTGGTGATTTATTGGTGTTAATTATATCCAGCCTTTCCCTGATTTCACCCTCTGTTAACCATAGCGGCAAGTCCTGTGTATTACTACTAACCATACAGTCATGGTCAGTGTACCCCTCCTTTTCCTGAGTAAAGACTGACAACAAAAAGGCGTTCAGCACGGTTGCCTTTTCAGTGTCCTCTGTAACCATCCTCCCATCATCGTTAATTATGTGTGCAATATGCTTTGCCCTAGTTTTTTTGCTGTTGATATATTTAAAGAATTTCTTTGGGTTCTTTTTACTATCCTCCGCTATTTGTCTCTCAAAGTTGATTTTAGCCATTTTGATTTGGTATTTACTTTTCTTATTTGCCTCCTTGTATTGCTTGAAAGCCGATACTGTGCTCTCTGATTTATTTTTCTTGAAAGCCAATTTTTTTCCCTTAATACGTTTTTTAACATTACGGTTTAGCCAGCCAGGTTTGGCTTTGTCTCTTCTAAATTTATTTCCCATAGGAATGCACTGCGAGATGCATTTGTTTAATATGTTCCTAAAGCAATCCCATTTTTCCTCCGTGGTCAGTGTTCCTAGGGTTTGGTCCCAGTTTACCCTTTCCATCATGGAGCACAATTTGGGAAAGTTTGCCCTTCTGAAGTTTAGGGTTCTTAAGTTCCCCACTTGCCTTGTTATATTGTTATTTACGCTAAATGTGATCATCCTGTGATCGCTAGAGCCCAGGTTGTCCTGGACTCCTACCTCCGAGATTAGTTCTGGGTCGTTAGTTATCAATAGATCCAGGACTGCATTTTCTCTAGTAGGAGAATCTACCAACTGAGACATGTAGTTGTCCTGTAAGGTTTCCATGAATAGACGGGCCTTCTGTGAGTGTGTAGTCCCCTCTTCCCAGTCAATATCGGGATATTTGAAGTCCCCCAATACGATGACTGATCCCAGTTTTGCCACTTTTCCCAATTGTGATATAAATTCCAGCTCTACCTCCTCCCTTTGGTTGGGTGGCCTATAGCAAACCCCCACAATTACTTTTCTCTTTTCTTCTTCCCTGTGGAGTTCTACCCATACGGATTCTAACTCTATACTCATCCCTTCCGTAATATCATTCCTCTCTATCACCCTTACATTGTTCTTGACATAGAGACATACCCCTCCCCCTCTTTTTCCTACCCTGTCCTTCCGGTACACCGAATACCCTTGGATATTGGCCAGCCAGTCATGTGAGGGGGTAGAACCAAGTTTCCGTTATTCCCACAAGGTCTATGTCCTCCTCATGTACTAACATTTCCAACTCATCCATTTTATTAGCTAGGCTCCTGGCATTTGCATATACCCCTCTAAGTTTTGTGTAAGTTGATAGTGAATGGTGATTATTTTTATTCCTGTTCGGTCTGAGGTTTTCCCCCACAGACCCTCCCATTGACGTTATGGAACTACTGTCGCTGCTGACTTTAATACTGCCTTCTGTCCTTTGCTCCCTCCTGACTGACTCTACCTCTGAGCCCTCCCCCCGTCTCCTAGTTTAAAAGCCCCTCCAACTTGGTAGCCATCTTTCTCCCCAAAAGAGCTGTACCATCCCCATTAAGGTGCAGCCCATCCTTACTAAAGAGCCGGTAGCCGACTGAGAAGTCAGCCCAGTTCTCCAGGAACCCAAACTCCTCCTTCCTACACCAATTCCTCAGCCACTTGTTAAGTTCCCTAATCTCCTTCTGCCTCTCCTGTGTGGCTCAAGGTACCGGCAGTATTTCAGAGAAAACCACCTTGGGAGGTCCAATTCCTCAATCTATTCCCTAAGTCCCTGAAATCGTTCTTTAGGATCCTCCACCTTCCTCTCACTTGGTGATTAGTGCCCACATGCACCATGACAGCTGGGTCCTCCCCAGCCCCGCCCAATAATCTGTCTACCCGATCTGCGATGTGCCGTACTCGAGCCCCCGGTAAACATACTGTCCGGCTACCGCAATCTTTTTGACAGATTGCCCTCTCTGTACTCTTGTTGATGGAGTCCCCCACTACCACAACCTGTCTAACCTTTCATAAATCTCGGCACCCCTTCTTCCTGGAGCTGCCACTCCCCTGGCAGCTGGGGGAGGGCGCCTGCTCCAGCACTGCCAACCCTGAGCGGATAACCCCCTCAACCTGCAACTTTGCATATTTGATAGGGTGTACCAACTAAGGACTGGCCTCCCTGGCACTCTTCACTCTACCCTTCCTAACGGTCACCCAACTGCCTACCTCTGATGCCTGTGTCTCCTCTACTCCTCCCTCCTCTATGCTCTATGCTGGCCCCTGCCACCGCCTGATGGGTAATGTCCAAGCTCCTTTCCAGGTTGTTGAGGCTACGCAGTGTTGCCACTATGTTTGTAGATCCCGGATCTGGGCTTCCAGATAAATAAGTCGCACACATCCTGCACAGCAGTATTCGCCCTCGATTGGTTCATCAAGGAACGCATAAATGGAGCAAGAAGTGCACTGAGTGGCATCCCCAATCCTGTCGGACATTATTACCCTCTACTCTATGGGGATAATTAGTAACAACCTACTATTCCTTGCCTACTCTACCTCTATCTGGTACTAAACCTGGGATACTCACCAGTCGCTAAGATACTCACCAGTCGCTAAGATACTTACTAGTCCTCCCGGGTACTCAGTCCCAGAGCAGACAGTCAAGGGGCACAGACAGTCAGTCACAGAGCACAGACAGTGAGTCAGTCACAGAGCACACACAGTCAGTCAGTCACAGAGCACACACAGTCAGTCAGTCACAGAGCACACACAGTCAGTCAGTCACAGAGCACACACAGTCAGTCAGTCACAGAGCACACACAGTCAGTCAGTCACAGAGCACACACAGTCAGTCAGTCACAGAGCACACACAGTCAGTCAGTCACAGAGCACACACAGTCAGTCAGTCACAGAGCACAGACAGTCAGTCACAGAGCACAGACAGTCAGTCAGTCACAGAGCACAGACAGTCAGTCAGTCACAGAGCACAGACAGTCAGTCAGTCACAGGGCACAGACAGTCAGTCAGTCACAGGGCACAGACAGTCAGTCAGTCACAGGGCACAGACAGTCAGTCACAGGGCACAGTCAGCACTGCCACCCCTGAGCTGATATATGACCTGTATGACCTTAATTCGTTCAGTACGACATTTCTCATCCAAATAGATACTTATTTATAACATGTCATGTTCCTGTCTGAGTTTATGAATTGTGTGTGGATTTGTTAAGTTTTGAATTGGACAGAGCTCTCCGATTGCCTTTTACAATCCCCATTAGTTCTGGGTATTCATAATGGATTTGGTCACAGTTTTACAATAGGCCTGAACAGAAGAAACAGACATCCTGCCAGGTCTCAATCAGCGGTTTACAGCTCTGCACAGGCCTAAGCACTGGTTTCTGATGTCTCCGAGTTGAGATAGAGTAGAAGTGTAAAACCTATGCATTCCATGAATTAGGGGGAGGGGGGGGGGGGTAATGAATGCGGCAATGTGTAAGTGTTCTGCAAGACTGTCATGGCTGACCTATAATGACTGAACAACATGGCGGCTTGCTACAGCTTTTCGTGTGTCCAGTACAGGATATCATTACATCCGATGTTCCTCTTATTTAGGAACACAGGTCTCTGTGCTCATTCGGCAAGCCCATCCCCCACGCAGTTAGAAAGCACCCCCTAGGGATTTAACCCTTTGATCGCCTCTGGTGTTAACCCTTTCCCTGCCAGTATCATTATTACAGTAACAGTGCATATTTTTAGCACTGATTACTGTAGTAATGTCCTTGGTTCCCCCTAAAGTGTCAAAAATGTCAGTTCGCTGTCTGAACTGTCTGCCGGAACGTCGCAGTCCCGCTAAAAGTCGCAGATCGCCGCCTAGTAAAAAAAATAAGACGAAATAACTTTTGGGCAAACAAATCAATATACACTTACTTGGATTTTTTTTTAACAAAAATATGTAGCAGAATACATATAGGCCTAAAATTATGAAAAAAAATTGTTTTTAAAATATTTTTTTATAGCAGAAAGTAAAAAAAATGGATTTTTGTAAAATCTTACCGTAAAATCCTTTTCTCTTAGCTCATTGGCAGACGTAGTCCTCGGTGATACACCACCTTCGGGTTATGTTGCCTCCACAGGAGCAGGACTAGACAGGAAATTAAAAAGCTCTGGCCACACCCCAGGGGCAGTCCCAGAGGGTATATCCTCTCTCTCTGCCTCAGCAAATCAGTTATGTGAAAAAGCAGTCTTTAGAGATTTTAACCCAACTCAAAAAAACAGAGGGGCGGGGACTACGTCTGTCAATGAGCTAAGAGAAAAGGATTTTACGGTAAGATTTTACAAAAATCCATTTTTCTCTAGCGCTCATTGACAGACGTAGTCCTCGGTGATACACCACCTTCGGGACGTCCCAGAGCAGTATCACAACTGAGGGGTGGGAAAATGGAAATCAAATCCCAATCTAGAAGGCCCAACCGGTGCCAACTAGAAGTTTACAATGCTCATCCTTAATGATGAGACTCAACAAAAAAAGAGAAAACAATTTTTTTTTTTTTTTTCAAACAGAAAAAAACCCTCGAGGTAGACCACCGGTCTCCTCAAATTGCGGCCTGCAAAACCTTGCGGCCAAATGAGGCATCCGCCGATGCCGTCACATCAATTTTATAGAATTTTGTAAAGGTATGTACTGACGACCAGGTGGCCGCCTTACATACCTGGACCACTGACGCCTGATGGCGAAAGGCCCAGGAAGTACTGAGCGCTCGAGTGGAGTGCGCCCTAACAGGGAACGGAGGACTCTGACCCTTAATAGAATAAGCCTGTACCACCGTTTGTCTAATCCATTTGGCAATGGTCGCGGCAGATGCAGGCAAACCCTTTCTGGGGCCATCCGTGATCACAAAAAGTGAATCCGTCTTACGGAATGATTCCGTAGCTTTCAGGTATACCCTGATTGCCCGAACCACATCTAAGGAATGCAACGCATGTTCCCGATGATGCTTGGGCTGAGGACACAAGGAAGGTAGTACAATATCTTCATTCAGATGAAAATCTGAAACCACCTTGGGAAGAAAAGATGGCTTAGGATGAAGTACTACCTTATCCCTATGAATCACTAGGTATGGGGACTGGCATGATAATGCAGCCAGTTCTGACACCCTGCGAGCAGAAGTAATAGCCACCAAGAAGGCCACTTTCTGGGATAAAGTAAGCAAGGGAATCTCCCTGATGTTTTCAAAAGGAGGTTTCTGTAGAACCGACAAAACCAAATTAAGATCCCAAGGCGGTAAGGGCGCGCGGACTGGAGGAGCCAGGTGCCGCACCCCCTGGATGAAATTCCGCACCAAGGATTTGGTAGCTAAAGGCTTCTGAAAGAAGATTGCTAATGATGAAACTTGACCCTTGATGGTGCTCAAGGCTAGCTTCTGCTCAACCCCTTGTTGCAAAAAGGCCAATATTCGAGACACCGAATAGGTACGTGGAGGAAATCCTAAAGATTCGCACCACGCAATATAAGTTTTCCATGTGTGATAATAAACTTTGCTGGAAGTCGCTTTCCTTGCTTTAATAAGGGTAGGAATGACTGAAGCTGACAAACCTCTGTCCTTCAGTACTTGGGTCTCAATGGCCAGGCCATTAAACCCAGCGACTGTAAAGCATGATGGTAAATTGGTCCTTGAGACCACAGACACTCCCTGAGACGAAGTTCCCACGGAACGTCTACGACTAACATGTCCAAGTCGGCCAGGCCGGCTTGGAGGAGGCCAGCCTAGAATTTCTAGGACCACTGGCGCTGATTGGGTCTGAACCAGGCGTCCCTAGAGGTATCTGGCCCCGACCATCCGAGAAAGTCTGGTCGTTTTCTGTTCCCACACATTTATCAGATACCTGATAGTTATCAGGAAAGGTGATCTTTTCTGGTTGAACCTCAGGGACCGAAGTCACCCGACTAGAGGCTACTTGGCCTATCTGGTCAACCAGATCCGATTCCTGTGAGGTATCGGGACTAATCTTAGGAAAGGGTAAAGGAAAAGATCTATTCAGGGAACGGTAATTACCGCTTCCTGTAGTACTTAAATGTTGGAAGGGAAGAATCGCACCGGTAGTAGTGGTTGATGCTCGATCTAATGTCCTGAATACCGGTGAAAACGTCCCCCCACCCTGAAACCGGGTGGGGGCGCACCTTCAGGCTGTGTACTCCTTTGCTTCGGGTTTGGCTGGGTTGGTCCTTTGCTTGTCCGACCAGCCCTTCTTGAACCCTCCTGGAGGAGTCTTGCCTTTCCCGCTAGTACCAGCCGGGCGCCCTTTATGGGCGGTAAAGAAAGGTCCTCGCTTGTTGCGAGGTCCCTTAGCTTTAGCAGCCTGTGGCAAAAAAGTGCTCTTGCCCCCAGTGGCATCCTTAATGATTTCATCTAGGTTGGCCCCAAATAGACGATTCCCCTGAAAGGGGAGATTTGTCAAGGTCTTCTTGGAACCTAGGTCAGCTGACCAGCATTTTAACCACAGCACACGTCTGAGGATCACCGCTGTCTTAGATGCATGCCCTAATAAGGGAGTAGTGTCCAAGGCTGCGTCACAGATAAACTGTAGCCCTTGTATAATCTGTTCCATCAAATCAGATGTCTCCTGGGGAATATCTTTTCCCCTAAGATCTTGGCGTACCATTTTCGCCCATTCCGTAAGTGTCTGGGAAACTAGACCAATAACAATTACTGGTCTAAAAGCTGACCCTATCAGAGAGAAGATGGTGCGGGACTTTGCTTCCATCTTTCGATCCACCGGATCCTTAAAGGACGAAGTGTCCTCCACTGGAATAACCGTGGCTTTATTCAGCCTGGAAATAGGCGGATCCACGACTGGTGGTACCGTCCATTTCTTAATGATGGATTCCTCAAACGGATAGCGTCTAGCAATACGCTTGGAAATAGTAAAGGTACGTTTAGAATGCTCCCATTCTCCTTTAATCTGATTACCGAAACATTTAGGTACAGGAAAAGCCTTCATCGTCTTGATGGGCTTATTAGTACCAAAGGGAATCTCTGTTTCAGTTGCCTCTGCCGGTAAAGCCTCAAGTTTTAAGGTTTCCTGCACTGCCACAACTAGTGCATCCACCAATGCTTCTTCCTGAATAATAGCAGGAGAAGAAGCGTCCTCCTCACTGTCTGAGGGGGCTTTACCTGGGATAACAGCCCTTGCAGAGGAACCTGCAACTGCCGTGACCACCTCTGAATCTGAGTCAGAGGTGTCAGATGGTATAGGGGTAGACGGGGGTCGCTTCCTTGACCCCCGTCCCTGACAGGCCGCCTCCACCCGAGCCACCATAGACTCCAAAATTGCTGTAAATGACTCTATACTCTGTGCACCGGCGGGTCCCGTGGCCCCCTCGAGGGAAACAGGTGGGGGAATATGTGTGGCAGGGTCCATGATAACTCCAGTTACTTCCTGGAAAATATAATTCAAAAATAAAACTTTTTTTTTTTTTTTTTCCGACCCCCAGCGCCACAAAAGCCCCTTAGTGTTACCTGCTAGGGATCCCTATCGATCGAGAGAGAGAGAGAGATAGACCCCCAGGCTCACCACTTGATGCTCAGAGTTTAACTGCAACAGGTTACAGCGCTGTCTTAACAAACAGGAAGTCTTTTGGCTGGCTGCCCAGGAAGAAAGGAGGCGGCTCCGCCCCTCTGTACGCCTTCCGGCGCCTCCCCCAAGCTCCACGAGGTGTTTGGATCACCTCAAACATGGCCGCCCCCATGCTGGAGACACGAGGCTACGCCAAAATGGCGGCTCGTGCGATCCAGCAAAAAAAATGGCGGCGGCCCGTACTGAATAGCGGTGTGCTGCAGGGCACACAACACTCTCACTGCATGGGGATATGGCGTGGTTGGCGGTACCGGCCCTGGCGGACCGCATGGCCGTTGGGGAGGCCTGCTAATAGCTGGAGATCTGATTAGGAAGGCAGTCTACATGTCCGTGGCTTCTGACTGGTAGGTAGCTTATTCTTAACCCATAAGATTCCCAGAATGCCACAGATTACATCTTTAAAACATGTATACAATTAGATTGTTAGCTCCCAAACCAAGCCTCCTGGCTTTTTGCACACATAAAATCACACTCAAAGTAGGAGGATCTGTGTCATGTTGTAGGATAGAAAGGGACTCTATCTTACCATACAGAGAGGGGCCCGCGTTCACCACAAAACCCGTCAGGGGGAAAGGGGGAACATACTACTCACCATACCGGAACCAGGCGGGCACCAACTCCTGACAGTACCCCTCTCCACCGGGGCGGGAGGGCTGTCGACCGATACGGACGCCGTGACTCATGGTCTTTGGCGTTTCAGCGAGACGTTTAACTCGCGTGGACAGTCCTTTAATGGGACTTTGTCGCGGCCGACCCAGCGCGGAGCTATGGCCTGCACGCGCTCGTAGGCTGAACTGGGGTGACCACCGGATCTCAACATCCAGCCCGTCGCCCAGTTCAGCTTTCTTGCTTGAAGATCTCACAGGAACACTGGAGAAAAAAAGCTGTCTAAAAAAATCCTTTAAGAAAAAATTCTTGCCAGGACCTAAGATCCCAGCAAGGTATCTAGGTCCTTACTCCTAACTAGACAGAAAATAACTGATTTGCTGAGGCAGAGAGAGAGAGGATATACCCTCTGGGACTGCCCCTGGGGTGTGGCCAGAGCTTTTTAATTTCCTGTCTAGTCCTGCTCCTGTGGAGGCAACATAACCCGAAGGTGGTGTATCACCGAGGACTACGTCTGTCAATGAGCGCTAGAGAAATATATATTTTTTCAGAATTGTCGCTCTTTTGTTTATAGCACAAAATATAAAAATTTCACAGGAGATCAAATACCACCAAAAGAAAGCTCTATTTGTGGGGGAAAAAAAAGGACATTAATTTTATTTGGGTACAGAATCACACGACCGTGCAATTGTTAGGTAAAGTAACGTAGTGCCGTATCGCAAAAAATAGACTGGTTAGGACGTTAGGAAGGGAAGGATGAGCAAGCAGCAATAAAGATTTGTGTTATATATATATATATATATATATATATATTTTCTGCTCTATATGCAGCACAAGTTTACAGGTGTGTGTGTGTGTGTGTGTGTGTGTGTGTGTGTGTGTGTGTGTGTGTGTGTGTGTGTGTGTGTGTGTGTGTGTGTGTGTGTGTGTGTGTGTGTGTATATATATATATATTTTACACATACAAACACACACTGTATATAAAAACATTATAAATATCCCCTTTTTTTGTTATATAAAAAGGGACCTCATCTTCTCTGTTCTCAGCTCCATAAGGAGGCTAGAGAGGTGGGGTGGAGAGGGGGTGAGGAGGCAGAAAAAGATCAATCTGATGTCCAAGGAGGGCATCTGCACAAGTCTTGGACTTTGGAGGACAGGCAGGCTAAGCTCAAAACTAAAAAAAAAGAAAACTGACCATGCCGGGCAGGATGTACTTCTATGCCTAGTGTTGTCAGTTTGAAATAGGAAAGCAGGACGACTGGAAGGAACACAAGGACATGTTACGCTCAGGAGTGTGTAAACGTCCATGTGCATGAGCTTGTAGCATGCTATCTCATGATTTACATAGCAATCATGCCAAAGCTTATGCACTCATGTCAAAGAACAAAGTCTGAGCAACGATTCACTTTCATTTTCGGGTCATCATCTTCAAATATTGTAAAACAGTGCATACAGCATAATTATGCAATGGTCTTAAATGGCAAAGCATCAAAATTGCTAGTTGGCTTGGTTAAGTAGGTTTTATTGGTATTTACAGATAAACTTTAAGGCTCAGTTCAGATACAGTGGGTACGGAAAGTATTCAGACCCCCTTAAATTTTTCACTCTGGTATATTGCAGCCATTTGCTAAAATCATTTAGGTTCATTCTTCTTCCTCATGAATGTACACATAGCACCCCATACTGACAGAAAAACACAGAATTGTTGACATTGAAGAAGAATAAACAAATGGCTGCAATATAACAAAGAGTGAAAAATTTAAGGGGGTCTGAATACTTTCCGTACCCACTGTATATGCAGGCCAGTTGCAGTGCAAATTTAAAAAAGGGTCCGATGCATTTTTCAGTCTGATTCAGGGACAATGTGTGTGTCAAATTCGCCCTGAACTGCTAAATGGAAACTGCACCAGACTCTGTACAGAAACGAACCCCACACATATTTATATATATATTTATGGCTGCACGATATTGAAAAAAAAAAAAAAAAATCACATTGCGATATTTTCTTGCAAACGATGTATATTGCAATATTTTTTTGCGGTGGATCCTCTTCGTCGCGCATTTTTAGTAGTGCAGAGTTACTAAAGCGTGCCCCCATTCAATGCAGAGTTACTAAAGCGTGCCCCCATTCAATGCAGAGTTACTACAGCGTGCCCCCATTCAATGCAGTGCTACCACAGCATGCCCCCATTCAATGCAGAGTTACCACAGCATGCCCCCATCAATGCAGTGACCAGCGTGCCCATCAATGCAGTGATCAGCGTGCTGTGTCCCCTTCAATGCAGAGAGACTTACCTAAGGTAGAAGAACACAGCCTGACATCCGTCCCACATGTTCAGTCCGCCCTGCAGCTAGATCTCCTGACCGAGCGGTGAGCGCCGTGTGCACAGTGAACCAATCACGTCGTGAATAGCGGCACAGCAAACCAATCAGGTGTGCAGAACCAGGTGTGCAGGCATGCTTGATTGGTTTGCTGTGCCGCTACTCACCGCTCAGTCAGGAGATCTAGCTGCAGGGCAGACTGAACCATGTGGGACGGATGTCGGGCTGTATTCTTCTACCACCACTGTGAGTCCCGACTTCTCTGCCTTCCCCATTGCATGTTCCGGCGATGTGACTATCGCCCACGCTCGCAGCACGATATCGACTATCGTTCAGCCCTAATATATATATATATATATATATATTATATATATATATATATATATATATATATATATGTGTGTGTGTGTGTATATATATTAGGGCTGAACGATAGTCGATATCGTGCTGCGAGCGTGGGCGATAGTCACATCGCCGGGAACATGCAATGGGGAAGGCAGAGAAGTCGGGACTCACAGTGGTGGTAGAAGAATACAGCCCGACATCCGTCCCACATGGTTCAGTCTGCCCTGCAGCTAGATCTCCTGACTGAGCGGTGAGCAGCGGCACAGCAAACCAATCAAGCATGCCTGCACACCTGGTTCTGCACACCTGATTGGTTTGCTGTGCCGCTATTCACGACGTGATTGGTTCACTGTGCACACGGCGCTCACCGCTCGGTCAGGAGATCTAGCTGCAGGGCGGACTGAACATGTGGGACGGATGTCAGGCTGTGTTCTTCTACCTTAGGTAAGTCTCTCTGCATTGAAGGGGACACAGCACGCTGATCACTGCATTGATGGGCACGCTGGTCACTGCATTGATGGGGGGCATGCTGTGGTAACTCTGCATTGAATGGGGGCATGCTGTGGTAGCACTGCATTGAATGGGGGCACGCTGTAGTAACTCTGCATTGAATGGGGGCACGCTTTAGTAACTCTGCACTACTAAAAATGCGCGACGAAGAGGATCCACCGCAAAAAAATATTGCAATATACATCGTTTGCAAGAAAATATCGCAATGTGATTTTTTTTTTTTTTTTTTCAATATCGTGCAGCCATAAATATATATATAAATATGTGTGGGTTCGTTTCTGTACAGAGTCTGGTGCAGTTTCCATTTAGCAGTTCAGGGCGAATTTGACACACACATTGTCCCTGAATCAGACTGAAAAATGCATCGGACCCTTTTTTAAATTTGCACTGCAACTGGCCTGCATATACAGTGGGTACGGAAAGTATTCAGACCCCCTTAAATTTTTCACTCTTTGTTATATTGCAGCCATTTGTTTATTCTTCTTCAATGTCAACAATTCTGTGTTTTTCTGTCAGTATGGGGTGCTATGTGTACATTCATGAGGAAGAAGAATGAACCTAAATGATTTTAGCAAATGGCTGCAATATACCAAAGAGTGAAAAATTTAAGGGGGTCTGAATACTTTCCGTACCCACTGTATCTGAACTGAGCCTTTAAGTTTATCTGTAAATACCAATAAAACCTACTTAACCAAGCCAACTAGCAATTTTGATGCTTTGCCATTTAAGACCATTGCATAATTATGCTGTATGCACTGTTTTACAATATTTGAAGATGATGACCCGAAAATGAAAGTGAATCGTTGCTCAGACTTTGTTCTTTGACATGAGTGCATAAGCTTTGGCATGATTGCTATGTAAATCATGAGATAGCATGCTACAAGCTCATGCACATGGACGTTTACACACTCCTGAGCGTAACATGTCCTTGTGTTCCTTCCAGTCGTCCTGCTTTCCTATTTCAAACTGACAACACTAGGCATAGAAGTACATCCTGCCCGGCATGGTCAGTTTTCTTTTTTTTTAGTTTTGAGCTTAGCCTGCCTGTCCTCCAAAGTCCAAGACTTGTGCAGATGCCCTCCTTGGACATCAGATTGATCTTTTTCTGCCTCCTCACCCCCTCTCCACCCCACCTCTCTAGCCTCCTTATGGAGCTGAGAACAGAGAAGATGAGGTCCCTTTTTATATAACAAAAAAAGGGGATATTTATAATGTTTTTATATACAGTGTGTGTGTGTGTGTTTGTATGTGTAAAATATATATAGATATATATATATAGATATATATATATATTATATATATATATATATATATATATATATACATATATACATATACACATACACACACACACACACACACACAGCTGCAAGAAAAAGTATGTGAACCCTTTGGAATGATATGGATTTCTGCACTAATTGGTCATAAAATGTGATCTGATCATCATCTAGGTCACAATAGACAATCCCAGTCTGCTTAAACTAATAACACACAAAATGTTGCCATGTTTTTATTGAACACACCATGTAAACATTCACAGTGCAGGTGGAAAAAGTATGTGAACCCCTAGACTAATGACATCTCCAAGAGCTGATTGGAGTGAGATGTCAGCCAACTGGAGTCCAATCAATGAGATGAGATTGGAGGTGTTGGTTACAGCTGTCCTGCCCTATAAAAAACACACACCAGTTCTGGGTTTGCTTTTCACAAGAAGCATTGCCTGATGTGAATGATGCCTCGCACAAAAGAGCTCTCAGAAGACCTACGATTAAGAATGGTTGACTTGCATAAAGCTGGAAAGGGTTATAAAAGTATCTCCAAAAGCCTTGCTGTTCATCAGTCCACAGTAAGACAAACTGTCTATAAATGGAGAAAGTTCAGCACTGCTGCTACTCTCCCTAGAAGTGGCCATCCTGTAAAGATGACTGCAAGAGCACAGCGCAGACTGCTCAATGAGGTGAAGAAGAATCCTAGAGTGTAAGCTAAAGACTTACAAAAGTCACTGGAAAATGCTAAACATTCCTGTTAGCGAATCTACATTACGTAAAACACTAAACAAGAATGGATTTCATCGGAGGATACCACAGAGGAAGCCACTGCTGTCCAAACAAAACATTGCTGCACGTTTACAGTTTGCACAAGAGCACCTGGATGTTCCACAGCAGTACTGGCAAAATATTCTGTGGACAGATGAAACCAAAGTTCAGTTGTTTGGAAGAAACACTATGTGTGGCGAAAAAGAGGCACAGCACACAAACATCAAAACCTCATCCCAACTGTGAAGTATGGTGGTGGGGGCATCATGGTTTGGGGCTGCTTTGCTGCGTCAGGGCCTGGACGGATTGCTATCATCGAAGGAAAAATGAATTCCCAAGTTTATCAAGACATTTTGCAGGAGAACTTAAGGCCATCTGTCTACCAGCTGAAGCGCAACAGAAGATGGGTGTTGCAACAGGACAATGACCCAAAGCATAAAAGTAAATCAACAGAATGGCTTAAACAGAAGAAAATACGCCTTCTGAAGTGGCCCAGTCAGACCTCAACCCGATTGAGATGCTGTGGCATAACCTCAAGAAAGCGATTCACACCAGACATCAAGAATATTGCTGAACTGAAACAGTTATTTAAGAGGAATGGTCAAGAATTACTCCTGACCGTTGTGCACGTCTGATCTGCAACTACAGGAAACGTTTGGTTGAAGTGATTGCTGCCAAAGGAGGTTCAACCAGTTATTAAATCCAAGGGTTCACATACTTTTTCCACCTGCACGGTGAATGTTTAAATGGTGTGTTCAATAAAAACATGGCAACATTTCATTCTTTGTGTGTTATTAGTTTAAGCAGACTGTGATTGTCTATTGTTGTGACTTAGATGATGATGATGATCAGATCACATTTTATGACCAATTTGTGCAGAAATCCATATCATTCCAAAAGGGTTCACATACTTTTTCTTGCAGCTGTATATAAACCCAGTCTAGAGTGTTAGGAATGTATCTGAGATAATATAACTTGAAATGAAGAAGCTAAAGTGAATGCCAGTATTCCACTATATACAACTGAATTTCTGCCCAACATTTCACACCAGAACAGTACCATCAATTTTTTTTAATAATACATTATTAAACTATAGTCATTTGATTGTCAAAAGTAAAGAAACATAAGGTAGACTTTGACGTGCCAACGACAAATAACTGCTGACATTTGCAACAGTAATATTATACAATGGGGGCTGCACACAGTGTTGGCACCCTCCAGTGCTTCTGATCCTGTAATCGTGCCAGGCTATGTTCACATTCACAAGCTAAATACATGAAATCAGGGTCTGTCAAAGGCAGGTTCGCTGAGAATGATGGGGGGGGGGGGGTCAGGCTAGTCATCATCGTACACGAGCTTTGCTCCCATGGATTTGACTTTATTTCGATTTGACTTAGGATACAAACTGGCCCAGGATATAGGGTCAGCTTCGCTAATGGCAGTCTGCATAGTGCAACAGTACCACTGCAGGGGTAAGCAGTTTTCCATAAAGCTTACATAACTGCAGTGGCGGCTGGTGCTCAAAATTTTTTTTGGGGGGGGGGGGGGGGCGCAAAAAGAAAAATGTAACAGGTATTGCTTTGCGGCAAAAAACGCGGTAAAAAAAAAATCGCGTGGCTGAGGTCATGGTACAGCCATGGCACAGGTGATGGTACAGGCATGGCACAGGTGATGGTACAGGCACGGCACAGGTGATGGTACAGGCACGGCACAGGTGATGGTACAGGCACGGCACAGGCACGGCACAGGTGATGGTACAGGCACGGCACAGGTGATGGTACAGGCACGGCACAGGTGATGGTACAGGCACGGCACAGGTGATGGTACAGGCACGGCACAGCACAGGTGATGGTACAGGCACGGCACAGCACAGGTGATGGTACAGGCACGGCACAGGTGATGGTACAGGCACGGCACAGGTGATGGTACAGGCACGGCACAGGCATGGGACAGGTGATGGTACAGGCATGGCACAGGTGATGGTACAGGCATGGCACAGGTGATGGTACAGGCATGGCACAGGTGATGGTACAGGCACGGCACAGGTGATGGTACAGGCACGGCACAGGTGATGGTACAGGCACGGCACAGGTGATGGTACAGGCACGGCACAGGTGATGGTACAGGTGATGGTATAGGCACGGCACAGGCATGGGACAGGTGATGGTACAGGCATGGCACAGGTGATGGTACAGGCATGGCACAGGTGATGGTACAGGCATGGCACAGGTGATGGTACAGGCATGGCACAGGTGATGGTATAGGCATGGCACAGGTGATGGGACAGGTGATGGTACAGGCATGGCACAGGTGATGGTACAGGCATGGCACAGGTGATGGTACAGGCATGGCACAGGTGATGGTACAGGCATGGCACAGGTGATGGTACAGGCATGGCACAGGTGATGGTACAGGCATGGCACAGGTGAAGTCACAGGTCGGCTTCAATCACTTACCTGCTCTCCTCCTGGGCTGCCTGCGAGACGTCCACGGCGCTGTTCCTCTCCTCGAGTCTTCTTCCGACGGCGGCGGGATTCCGGGAACCGTCCACGGCGCTGCTCCTCTCGTCCTCTTCTGTCTTCCTCTTCTGGCTCTTCAGATCTGTCCGGCGGGAAGGAGATCGGGCGGTGACGGTGCGTGACTGACGCATGCACCGGCACCGCCCCCATTGCGACGTCAGCGGGGTCAGCAATCGGATGTCCTGGATGATGATTGGTCCAGGCTGGAGACTGGACCAATCACAGCCAGGATATCACGAAAGTGGGGGTGTCCTAGCGCTATGACCTGCGCCCAGATTACGCCCCAGAAGGCAGCCAATCAGCGCCTCTGCTGGGTCGTAAACCCCCTCCCCCCCCATAGCCACCACATAGACCGGCGACCGGGATTTTTTTTTAACTTTATTTTTCTTTTTGTAATCTTTTTTTTCTTTCCTTTTTTTTAGGGGGGGCTGCGCCTGGGCGCCCCCTATGCACAGGCCGCCACTGCAAACTGTTGAATACACCATATTATGTGCAGACATTAGCACTATACATTTGTTCTTGGATTTAAAAAAAAAAATTGTATTTCTCGTACTACTTAAACTAGTGCTTTCTACAAAGTGGGGTGGGCTGAAGTTCAGTTTACACACACAGCTGAATAAATCAAAGCAGTAACCTTTCCCCCCCCCCTCCCTACTCTATACAAATCTGCACTTACAGTATTTTCTGTGACATTCTGGAAGGCAAATCACTGCTGTGCTCTATATCTCTCACTATAAAAGGAATACTTTGTAAAACCTTTTGGCATGGCTGTGCCCTATATTAAATTTTTTTTTTTTTTTTTTTTAACAAATAAACAAAGTTCTAAACCGTTTATATTAATATTAAAAATATACATTGATCATGGTTTAAAACATTTAAACTTTTAAAAAAATAAAACATAGACCCAAAGCTATTAGTGTTTGGATTTATAGGGTTATATTCGAGCAGCCCGTAGCAGTACAGAAGAAAGCACCGTCCTTCTGCTAAGCCCCATATATATATATATATATATATATATATATATATATATATATATATATATATATATATATATATGTGCAGTGCATGTGGAACCACAGGGGAGCTCAGTGGCTGCGGCCCTCTCTACCATTGCGACTGCTGAGCTTGTTTCTGAAGACAGGAGAGTGTGCTGCACATGTGTGGGGCCGAGGAAGACAGCACTCAATGTTATACCACTGGGGCTGGCGCTTATCCCAACGGCTTGTACGTCCTAGAAAGAAGTTTTTTTTAAAAAAACTGTTGGCAGTGCTTGGGGTAAGCTTCACTTTTTGCACAAGTGATTGACAGAAATGGAAAGAGCGTAAAGTCCTTTTTTTTTTTTTTTTATTATTAGATTAGTTTAGCATTAAGAAAAAGGTGTTTAAAGACTGCATAGGGTGTTTTTGTTTATTTTAATAAAAGTGAACTAACCCTTAAAATACTATTCAGTTATATAACCACACATGCTTCACTATCAAAACTTTAACTTTACATTTTAGCAACAAAACTCAGGCTAGTTAGTATCTGCAGCATCACTATATGATTTTTGCCAAAATGTTAAAAGCAATCGATCATGTAAAATAAAGAAGAAAAAAAAACATAAAAATAAAGTTAAAAATATGTAGAGGGATCAGATTTCTTTTTTTTTTTAATAGATTATGTATACATAAAATAAAAGAAAGAACCCAATTTGTCTCGGAGTGTGAGGGATAAGATTTCTAACCATCCGCAGTGCACGACTCTACACAAACATCATCCTCCCCCTCTGTTTGCAGTAGTCAGTACAATGTGAAGAGTGGGTGGAAAAAGCATGCGTCTGGAGAAGTGAACACCTTTATGCCCAATACAACTAGACTAAAGTGGATTAGGAGACAGCAGTGACAGTAATCCGCCTAAAAGATAAAGCACGTGTAGTTTGCCTACTGCACAATGTACTTTTTCATCTTGTATAATCTTTGAAAGGCAAATGATTCTCCCATATGAGTGAAATAGCTATAAAAATTACTTTTTTTATAGTTCAGTAACAAAACTTCTACCTCAGTTTTAAAAGGTACACTCTATTGAAAATAATATTCTGCTCTAAAAGAGAAGCAGTGGACTAAGTGGAAAGTGTCTTTATTTTCATTCTGGCATTGATTCGGCTACCTGCCATCCTATCCTTTGCATATTACCAAATTTTGGAGTTCGGTTTTTGGAATTTGCAGTTCATCAGCCTAAAAAAAACTCTTGCAGGTCACAGAGTCCAAAATTCCCAGAATGAGATTTTAGAAAACAAAGTACCCACATTATAATTTTACGAACTAATTTTAATTTTAAGAACAATCCTCGCTACTTAAACCGCTTTCCGATTGAAAACGCTTCTCTTTTCTTACCACATCAGAGTATCATCAAAACGCTCATTGGAGACAAATAGAGAAGCACAGAATGAATACAAATCTGGCTTCAAAAAAAATGATAGAAAACTTGGTAGGCAAAGTTGACTGACTTCAGCACAGTAACAATTTTGTTTTGCAGGCCATTGAATAATTATGCCTGCTACCTGGAGATATCTGAAACCCAGAGCTGGTTTTCATGCTACTGACCTTATTTACAAAGTTTACCCAATTTTCTATAGCAACAAAGCCTCTCTATTTTCTAACCTGTACTGGAAAAAGGGACTACTGGACCCCAAAAAACGACAACCCAAATTACAACTCAAAGAAGCCCATCATTATCTCTTAGGAATTGTTTTATTTCAGATTATTTACTATTATTCTCTCCTTGTCCAAGAAGAAATGTAAGAGCCAGTTCACACTGGGGCGACCTGTCAGGCAACCTGGTCGCCTGACAGGTCGCCTGCCATAGAGAAGCTGTGGACCCGTTCTAATAGGAGCGACACAAGTCGCTCCGACTTAGGAAAAGGGTCCGGAGCTTCTTTGGGGCGACCTCGGAGCGACCTGCATTGACTTCAATGATATGAAGTCCGTGCCGGCCACTCCGAGGTCGCGGTGCGAGCTGCGCGCCGCGACTTCACAGGTCGCCCGGCAAAGTCGGCTCGCCCCAGTGTGAATGGGGTCTCCGTCTACTCGTCAGCCTGTAAGGCTGCCCTATATATACAACAGATAAAAAAAAAAAAAAAAAAAAAAACACAACAGCCACAAAACAAAATTCTAGTTAAAATTACATGAAAATATAAAAGAAAAGGCTTTGAATGAGAGTTTGTAACTCGTTATCTCTGGGATCAAGTAAAAGTCAAGTCAACCTTTATTAGGACCTATGGAAATGAAGCGGCTATTTCTGCTCTGACATCGAGAATATAAGTGACAGGTCCCTATACATAGAGATTTAGATCCTTAAAAAAGCCCTCTGTCTTTACAGAGAAAGTAAAAAGCAGAAACTCAGTTGTTTGAATGCAGCATGGAAGGGTTAGATTCTCTGTAAGGTTTTTTTTTTTTTAACTACAAAAAGGTGGAATTAGTCACTGGAACAGGAAATGAAAGGAAATCTGCTGCCCACATGAGCAAAAACCACAATAAAAATATAATGAACTTCTTATCTACACCATCCAAAAAAAAATCTACTAATTGGCATAGACAGCAAACACTTAGGACTATTGAAAACTGTTCCACTTTCCTTTTAAATCCCTTGCTCCAATTTTTGTACACCAGTACCAAACATAGCACAGACTGCATACTGCATTGTTTTTGTTGCTGTATGTCCCTGCAGCACCTCCCATGAGACATAGCAAATATTCTGGCTGTATGCCTAAGGCCCTTTTCACACCAGCGGTCGGACCGATCAGGTTTGCTAGTCCGTTTTTCAGGCAGACCCGATCAGACCACTAAGGCTCGGTTCACACTATTGCGATGCGGGAAGGCTGCGAATTCGCAGCCTTTTCCCGCATCGCACACGCACCCCCGGCAGTTCACACTGCCATATGCGATCCGCTGGGGGTGTCAATGTAATCTTAACGACACCCCCAGTTTGATCGCATATCGCAGTGCGATCGTGCAGTTCGCACAAGTGTGAACCGCTGTGCGATCCGATCCTGATGCGGCAGCAAAAATGCCTCCTGTGCGTCTTTGCTGCGGGTGCGGTGCGAATTTAGCCATACAAACTGTATGGCTAAACTCGCACCGCACAGCTGATCGCATGTCATGTCGGAGCAGTGCGCTCCGACATTACATGCGAACCCGGCACACGCAGAAGTGTGAACCGGCTCTCACTGTCCTCTATGGGGCGGCGGCTTCATCTGATCCGGTTTACTAAAAACAGGCGGATGGGGATACATTCGCCATCTGTCCGGTGGGTGGGATCGCATGACAATCGGATGGAAACTGACATGCAGCTCGTTTCCATCTGAATGCCTCATAGCGGAGAGCAGGCTGTGTCTGTCAACTCTGCATAGAGGAGCGAACATGGACCTGTCATCCGCCCTGCTCAGCGGGGATCAGCAGAGAGATCCCTTGCTGAGCAGGCGGATCTGCTTAGATGGAGGGCCCTTACCTAAGTCTAACAAAAGCAGACCCTCCTACCAGACTACCATAACACCTTACAAAACTGTACAAAGAAAGATCTGAGCACTATAGGGTCTATTTATTAAAACTTTGCTGTACGTCCACAGAGAGGTAAAAGGTACTAAATGCCCTTAACTGGAGGGTCACCTACAGTAGTACCTCCTAGGATATCGGCGCCGATATGGCCATAATAGCTGGATCGGGGAATCGGTAAAATTAACAGATCCACTGGCCGATCCGTTTTTTCTCTTTACATAGCTGTGAGGGAGCAAAGAACAGCTGTCAAAGAAAAAAAAAAAAAAAAAAGAGCCTCCTGTAAGAGCCCATTCAGACTAGCGCGACTTGTCAGCCTGACCAGTCGCGGTCGGTCGCGGTCCATTGAGTAGTACAGGACCCGTTCTAATAGGAGCGACACAAGTCGCTCCGACTTAGAAAAAGGGTCCTGTACTACTTTGGGGCGACCTGGGAGCGAATTGCATAGACTTCCATTATGTGAAGTCCCTGCAAGTCGCGACGAAGTCGCGGTGCACAGCAGTGCACGTGACTTCACAGGTCGCCCCCCAAAGTCGGATCGCCTCAGTGTGAATCGGCTCTTAGTATCAATGTTTATGTACAATATACATTCCTGTACATTTTTCTTTTTCTGTATAGTGTCTTGGTAAGACTTCAATAAATAAATATTGGAAATAAACTTTGCTGTATGAATGTGAGAGAAAAATGCCCATAATGGGGATTAGTGGCCACAGGGCCTGAAATATCTCAAAGAGGGTGATCATCGCTTTATGGCCACTAGTTGGATCAATCATAGGAACTAAACAGATTAGACACATTACAGGGATTATTCATAACAGCTGTATGAATGCTGTGACATTCAACATTTTTAGTATTTTTTTTTTATTCGCTCTTTTGTCTAAATACTGGAAAGTTCAGCAACACTGGCAATCAACATTGGCAGGTGTTAATTAGGTATTTTACTGTTGTCTGAAAAAAAACAAAAAAACAAACAACTTACTTTGGATAGATGGGTTCATACAAATACTTGTCCTCTCCTGTGGGAACAATGTCAAAGAACAGGATATAGCCATTGGCAGTCTGGGGGAAAAAAGAAAAAAAACACTTAATTGTGTGATTAATTCAATTTAATTAATCAATGTTTATAAATACTTCAACATCAATCGTAAAACTAGGTGGAAAAATGAATTGCATAAAATCCTTAGAAAATACTAATGGTTATATGAATATGAGCACATAAGCAGCAGGCCATCAGTAACGAATAGTGGGCTTGCTCACATTCCAAATCTTAAAACATCTTGCATGCTTTTCACAGAAAGCAAGCTGCTCTGTGAATGAATGAGAGGAGATTGTGCTGTTCATTCACCCCTACTTGCCCATTCATAAGGCTACGTTCACATCTTGGCCTTGCTATTTACAGGCGTTTTTTTAGGCGCTTTTTCAGGCGTTTTAGTGCAGGCGTTTTTAGGTTGACAAGTGACCAATGGAAAAAAATAAAACGCCTGTAATCTGCCCAAAAAGAAGCTCATATACTTTTTTGAGCGTTGCCCGTTTTGCTTAAAATGTCAAAACGCTCAGATGTGAACAGGGGCCTTTGAAATGAATAGGTTTTGTCTTGTTGGGCGTTTTTTGAGCTGATCCTAGAGCAGAAAAACTCCCCAAAAACGCCTACATGGGAGCTTAGCCTTAAACACCTTGAATTTTGTAAAAATAAAAGCTGTTTTGTGAATGGCTAAAGCCTAGTATGAGTGACATCCCCCATCCTTCACTGCATTCCCAGCATGAGAGCCAGAACTTTAGGTCTTTGTGCCAGACGTTCGGTGCCTACTATACTGTGGGGATGAGCTTAAAGCTGGCCACACACCGATTGAAATTTGGCTGCTTCACCAAAAACCAGGCAAATTTAGATCAGTGTATCAACAGAAGTTGATCATTTGATTGAATTTTATCAAAAGGGACATGTTAGAAAATTATTTTTGATCTTCAGCTGCTGACCAGTGTATTCTGGCAGAATATAATATCCCAGCAGGAAACATTTCTCTAGCCAATCGTTCACAGGGATGGGGATTCAGATTTTTTTTGTTAAAAAAATAAATAAATAAAACTAGTAGTATATGACCAGTTTATGAGTTTTAAAGTTGTAAGGGAAAGAATATTGTGGTTTTTCACACTTGAAAATTATGGCTTGGCAACTGTCTTTGTTCCATTGTTCTAAAACAATAGTAATCTTTCCAGTTCATTATTTCTTGTATACGCTCCCACTTTACCAGAATCATAGCAGTCCTGTACCTTTACAATTCTACTAGAGGACATCAAGCACACCTCCAGCATTCTTCAATTTGCATCTTAAATATTCTCCTCCTCGATCCAAACAACTCAATTCTAAACAAATTCCTTCGACTCTCTATAAAACTATTTTTCAGCCATCCACTATACAATGTCAGTGTTATTTTGCCTTTTTAAACCTTTTTTTTTTTTCCATTTTATTTGCTGATTTAGGGTGTGGCTGCCTTTCAAACTCTGCCCCAAGCCCCATTTCCCAGAGTCATCTTTTTACTGTTCCAGGTGACACGGATACCGGCCATATACTATTAAAGGAAGCCGACAAGAAACTGGCTTTGTGTTTTTCAAACTGCAGAGTCTGATGTAGTGCAGACCACCCTGAACAGTTGAGCATTATCCTGCTTAGATCTGGTTTGCCTTCTCTCTGGGCAGTAGAAGACCCCTCTGTATCAAGTCTTCAGTTTCTTAGCAATTTGATGCTTGGAAAACAACCCTTAAAGTGTTACTAAAACCACAACAGTAAAATCAGTCTGTATATGCAGTAAAGCACGCTTCTTATACGCAATGTGGAACCTAAGGGGTTAAACCTGCACTTTGTGTAAAAAGGCTGTTTGATCCTGTCTTCTCTGATCCTCCCCTTCTTTTAATGTCCCCAATCCATCTCCTGATAGTACAGAGCCATGGGAGCACTCTTCTGCACATGCTCAGTTTGGTGTGTATTGTAGAGAGGTTTTTTTTTTTGTTTGGGAGGGTGCATGTGATCAGCACAGGGCCAATCAGCACTGTCCAGACAGTGGGTCAGAGGTCATGTAGCCTCATAAGCCTACAAGCTTTAACCAGTGCTCAGCCGGACACGGATAGAAGTCACAAGACTGCAATATACTGCTGATGAGAAAAGGTATTTAGCAGTTTATATTTACTAAAATAATTACATTTCCATGTTCTGTGTACTGTGGGAGACCAGATATAGAAAGTGCAGGATCTTGGGTTTAGTAACAATTTAATTCCACCACATAATGCATTGACAGGTCTTAAGATTTTTGTTTTTGTCCATTTTTGAACCTGAAAAATAACTTTTGGAAAGCCAGTATCCTGCATCACATTTTTTTTTAACATAACGGCTTTCAACTGTACTAAAACAATTACAAAGATGTAAGAAAACATTATTTAAATAGAATTATTTATGAGTGTTTAGGCTCCATTCCCAGTTGTGCAACTTTGTCATGTGACTTTGGACCTGACCGTTCACAGTCCATTCTTTTCAATGGCACCTGTTTAGATCGGTGCGACCTAAAAAGTTGAAGCGATTTTGAAAAGGTGCCTGCACTACTTTGATGCGACTTGGGTACAGAGTGTGTAAAGTCCCATCAAAGTCTCACTGGTAATTGTGCAACTTTGGAGTTGCGCAAGTGTGGATGGAGCATTACGATTACAGCTGAAGAAATGACTGCTGAAAACAGGTCTTGGCAACAGTTACAGGTAAATAAAACAATGGTCATTTGAAGCAGAAAAGGCCAACTGCAACACTTAGCTATGGGATATATTTTTAATTCAATTAAGGCCTCGTTCACACCATGGTGCAGAGACGTCAGTTTTTCTGCAAGGGATTAAAGAAAAACAAAGGTTCGCTATGTGTCCTGTTCACACCCTAATGTGCAGATTGTTTCTGGACAGGAATCTGCAAAGTGTATACAGTTTTCTGTATGGAAAAAAAAACCTGAAAAACATGAAATCAAGATTTGTGACTAGGGCACATAACTGACGTGCAGAAATACTGATGTCAATGCATAAAAATCCACTGAAACGCACATGAAAACGGATGTGAAACTGACGACTCAGCAAGTGAAATTTGCGCAGTTTTCCATCAGTTTTTATGCATGTATGGTGTGAATGAGCCCTAAGTGGCACCGTGAAGATAAAACAAAAAATCAAATGGCATTTGTTAACATTCCCAAGCTTTTCAATGCTAGTGTGCGTTATTTGTATAAACACGCATTATATATATATATATATATATATATATATATATATATATATATATATATATATATATATATATATATATATATATATATATATATATGTCCCCACAAAGTGCCAAAGTAGTGGGCAAGGGCCATCCATAAATTAGAATTGTGTTCTCATTGCTAAGACATAGGTTTTACATTTCATTGAAAGATGGTCAGTGCCCCTGATAAAATATTGATCACTCAGAAGAAAGTTATTTCTGGAAGTAGCATATTAAACCGTGGCCATTATACATTACAACATGTGACAATGCACACTCCTTATTACTTTTCTGCTCCTATTAAAACACATTTTTGTCTGACTGTGTGCACTTTATGTTGCTGCTCTCAATGACCTTTGAAATGCCTTCCAAACACTTGGTAAGATTTCAAAGCACTGAAAAAGGGAAGGAAAAAATAAAATAAAAAAGAGCTTTTGCTGGCATATAATTGATGAAACGCCTTCTGCAACTATGAAGCAAGTCAAAGCAGCCTGGTTAAAGTGGATCTAGAGAAAACCTCCACTGCACACAATATGAACGAAGTTTAAATTGTTTGTATCAAGCTGGTAGTAAAGAACGATTTTCTTCACTAATACTGTACATGTGCTCATTTTGAGCACTGTATACAGCACCAGCAGCAGTACAGTATCTTCTCGTCTTGTTCCCAGAACAAAATCGAGTTGCTGCTCAGCTATTCACAGAGGAATCGTATTTTCCTGAATGAATACAGGGCTTCCTCAGATTGGTTGAGATCTTATCTGCCCCCCACCCAAAAAAAAAAAAAAAAAACACATTGGTGGTCAGTACTGCCACTGAATAAGATCAATTCAAGTGAAAAGCGCTGTAGGCATTGCAACCCAATACAATGCATGCAGTTCTGCAGCATTTACAGGGTTAAAACCGGAGGTGAGAAGGCAACATATCACCTCCTGTCAAACACCTCTGAAGAGTGATCCACTGCTATATTAATTTCAGGGGGGCAAAAGTCTGACACAAGTGAAAGCATGGCCTTAGGCTTGGATCACATTTATGCGGTTTCCCCACGGCTGGGTTTGCTCATAATGTTTATTATGCATTATGTTTGCAACATAATGCAGTGCAGTTTCCAGTGCCTGGGGGTGCCATTAGGAATAATGGTACCTCCACGCATCTCCTGAGCGGCAGCACATTTTTCTTTGCGGGTGGTTGGTTACAGGTGCGGGAACAGGTGTGGTCCTGCAGCGACAACCACCCACATAAGTGTGAACCTAGCCTAAGTGTGCTTTCAGTCATAAGAATGATCTCCCTCCAGTGCAAAGTTACAAACTGTTACATTCCTGAGCTAAGTGCATAAGGTTACTACACTACTATATTGTTTTCTTTTAAGTGACTGACTGTTCAGAATTCTCCTGGTTATTGTGTACATTTGATTATCGGTCTATACCAAGGGTCCCCAAGCTTTCTCAACAAAGTGCCAGTTTACTGTCCTTCAGGCTTTAGGAGCGCCAGACTGTTGCCAGTGGGAGTAGAAAATGGTTTCATTGACTAACTAATTGACTGTAAAAGTTGGAGGAGAGCTGCCCCATCACTGGCGCCGGTGGGAGGAATAGTGCCCCATCACTGGCGCCGGTGGGAGGAATAGTGCCCCATCACTGGCGCCGGTGGGAGGAATTGTGCCCCATCACTGGCGCCGGTGGGAGGAATTGTGCCCCATCACTGGCGCCGGTGGGAGGAATTGTGCCCCATCACTGGCGCCGGTGGGAGGAATTGTGCCCCATCACTGGCGACGGTGGGAGGAATAGTGCCCCATCACTGGCGACGGTGGGAGGAATAGTGCCCCATCACTGGCGACGGTGGGAGGAATAGTGCCCCATCACTGGCGCCGGTGGGAGGAATAGTGCCCCATCACTGGCGCCGGTGGGAGGAATAGTGCCCCATCACTGGCGACGGTGGGAGGAATAGTGCCCCATCACTGGCGCCGGTGGGAGGAATAGTGCCCCATCACTGGCGCCGGTGGGAGGAATAGTGCCCCATCACTGGCGCCGGTGGGAGGAATAGTGCCCCATCACTGGCGCCGGTGGGAGGAATAGTGCCCCATCACTGGCGCCGGTGGGAGGAATAGTGACCCATCACTGGCGCCGGTGGGAGGAATAGTGACCCATCACTGGCGCCGGTGGGAGGAATAGTGCACCATCACTGGCGCCGGTGGGAGGAATAGTGCACCATCACTGGCGCCGGTGGGAGGAATAGTGCACCATCACTGGCGCCGGTGGGAGGAATAGTGCCCCATCACTGGCGCCGGTGGGAGGAATAGAGCCCCATCACTGGCGCCGGTGGGAGGAATAGTGCCCCATCACTGGCGCCGGTGGGAGGAATAGTGCCCCATCACTGGCGCCGGTGGGAGGAATAGTGCCCCATCACTGGCGCCGGTGGGAGGAATAGTGCCCCATCACTGGCGCCGGTGGGAGGAATAGTGCCCCATCACTGGCACCGGTGGGAGGAATAGTGCCCCATCACTGGCACCGGTGGGAGGAATAGTGCCCCATCACTGGCGCCGGTGGGAGGAATAGTGCCCCATCACTGGCGCCGGTAGGAGGAATAGTGCCCCATCACTGGCACCACTGGGAGGAATAGTGCCCCATCACTGGCGCCGGTAGGAGGAATAGTGCCCCATCACTGGTGTCAGTGGGAAGAATAATGCCCCATCACTGGGGTCAGTGGGAAGAATAGTCAAACATCTAGGGTATAAGTCGGAGGAATAGTGCCTCAAGGGCCAGATCCAGCCCCTGGGCCACAGACCACTGCCAAAACGGATAAATAATAAAAGTAAAAAATTGGACTTAAAGCGGAGTTCCACCCAAAAGTGGAACTTCCGCTTTAGGGAGTCCTGACCCCCCGACATGCCACATTTGGCATGTCATTTTTTGGGGGGGGGAGCGGGTACCTAGTTTTGACAGGTACCCGCTCCCACTTCCGCTCGGAGCGCCGCGGCGCCCTGAGCGGAAGTTCTCCTCTCCCCCTCCCTCCCTGCAATCTTCTGGGACACGTCAGAGGTCCCAGAAGATTGTCGGCCAATCACGGCGCGCAGCGCGACTCGCGCATGCGCAGTGGGTACCCGGCTGTGAAGCCGCAAACTGTAACAGCCGGGTGCCCACAGCAGTGATGCCGGCGCCGAGGGAGAGGATCGAGGCTTCCGGCGGCCGCATCGCTGGACCGTTGGACAGGTGAGTAAATGGCTGGAACTCCGCTTTAATGATTTAACCCAATATTTTTGTTTACTACACCTATTTACGGAATTTGTGAAATTTACCACAAATTCCATACTTTACTTTTTAACTTTGATTTACCCCTCTTCATGAGCAGGCCCTTTTTTGTGATACGGCACTGCGATATTTTAACGGATAATTGCGTGGTCGTGCAACACTGTACCCAAATAAAATGTATGTCCTTTTGTTCCCACAAATAGAGCTTTCTTTTGGTGGTATTTGATCACCTCTGTGGTTTTTATTTTTTTGCGCTATGAACCAAAAATTTGACAGTTAATTAAAAAAAAAAACAAAAAAACGTTCTGCTATAAAACATATCCAATAAAAAAAAATGAAAAACAAAAAAATCGAATTTCTTCATAAATTTAGGCTAATATGGGTTACATATTTTTGGTAAAAAAAAAATTCCAATACATGTAAATTGATTGGTCTGCGCAAAAGTTATAGCATCTACAATCTATGGGATATTTTTTTTTTTTTTTACTAGTAATGGCGGGGGGCAGGGACTTCTAGCGGGACTGCGATATTGCGGCGGACAAATCGGACACTGACACTTTTTGGGACCAGTGAAAGGAATACAGTGAAATCAGTGCTAGAAAAAAAAATGCACTGTCACTGTACTAATGACACTGGCTGGGAAAGGGTTAACATCAGGGGCAATCAAAGGGTTAACTGTGTGCGCAGACAGCGCTTTATCACTGTGGGGGGAGGTGCTTTTACTATAGGACGACACTGATCCATGTTCCTGCTTTGCAGGAACACAGGACCAATACCTTCCCTACTGACAGAACGGCAATCTGCCTTGTTTACATAGGCAGATCGCTTTTCTGCATGTGTACTGTACAATGGGTGGGTGCCAGCAGACATTGAGTCCGCAGCACCCCCTGAGGAAGACACGTGACCCTGTGTCGCCATGCATAGGGGAGTGGCCCAGACGCTTCTCTGCTGTATTATTTTAACTTGGTTCTTTACAATTATATCTTATTGTGTTTACTTCTGCACACTCAGCACTTTATATCATTGCATACAGGGTGGCTCCTGTATACATATTTTCAGTTGCATTTATATTCACTCATTTTGGTGAGCATGATTTATTATCATTTGCACCTTTTTTATTATTGTGAATATTACTTTTAATTTATATTATTTCATTTGTTCACATTTATAATATTTAGCACTATTGCACTTTGTATTTCTTGCACATATTTTCTGGATTTGTTTAATTTCCTCATTTGTTTTGTTTTATTCTGCTTTAGGCTCCATTCACACCTGGGCGTTTTTGAGTGTTTTTCAGCTCCAAAAACGCTAAAAAAAAAAACGTTCCAAAAACGCCCAACAAGTAAAACCCCATTCATTTAAATGGCCCCTGTTCACATCTGAGCGTTTTGCAAAACGCTTGGTAGCTGAAAAAAGTACATGAGCTTCTTTTTAGGCTGATTACCAGCGTTTTTGATAGATGTCAATGAAAAACGCCTGAAAAAAACGCCTGAAAATCGCGGTAAAAAATGCTACGCTCAAGTGTGAATGCAGCCTTACACTTATGAGAGAGTGCTGTGCCCGCTGCATTACATAGAATTACAATACCCATTTTTGCTCGCAGGATTAACACTTTAATATCCCTTTTTTACAGTCCCACTGCCTACTCCTCTTAACCTTGCCATCTTGGAGAGATAGTTATACTTCTCCATCACCTATCTGGATTTGCCTGGTTTCCCTTTACACTCAGTGGTTGAATTCACTGGACTCTACATTATAAACGGTGTCCTGCATTGATGCTGGCACTGGTGCAAAGGACCACAAAGCACAATGGAGGACACCGGTATCGGTCATCGCAGGTCTGTGAGATGCAGAAGATTTTTTGGCGAACTTACATCTTTTAAGAAAGCAAAATGAAGGGCCTGGGTGACAAGCCAGGTATTGACAGTTTTTGTTTGCAGTGAGGACTTTTTTTTTTTTTTTTTTAAACAGAAACGGTCACTTTAAACCACACTCTGGTAAGATCAGTTACATTTAGCCAATCACAATCACATACATATCTAAAGGCTTCACTTATAGTTTCTCCCTTTAAGGTTTTTTTTTTTCTCCTGGCTCCTTTGCTGAATAACAGGAAGCTGAGGATGGAAAGAAATCTGAAACCCTCCATTTTTTTGCTCCTTCAGTTTAGCAGCTGCAAATCTACGCCAAGCTCTTGTGTTTGTAGCTCATGACTGTTAGCTTGTCCTTTACAACAGATTTACAGTTTGCCCTTTACCAAGGATTTAAAGTCTCTAATAATACTTTCTCAGAGTGCTTGGCATTGTTCAGCTATAGAAACAAACTATAAAGAAACGTTTATAATAAAATTCCTGTGTTTCTTGATATTGCTAGAACTATGTAATTATGGATCTAGGTAAGTAATTATCAGTATTTAGGTTTTTTTTTTTTACATTTCCAACTCGAAGAAGGTTCATGGATTCAAAATTGCATCATTCCATATAAAAATTGAAAAAACCCTGTCTGTGCCATGTTGTATACATGATAACTGCAAATATTAATTTGGATACAGGCTGAGAGCCCCCACCTTGGCTTTTCGAGGGGAAAAAAAAAAAAGATTAAGCAGAACCTGCCGCTTTACAAGCAGACAGAAGAGGCAAGGGGCTGTCCAAGGAAACTTCTCAAAGTGTAGGGACTCTGAATAGACTCCCAAGATATTAGTAATTTCCTGCTTCACTTAGTTTCTAAACCCTCCCCCTTAAAGCTGAACTCCAACTTTCTTTTCACTGGAAATGATAGGAATGATCAATCCCAGCATAGATTATACCTCTGTACAATTTTGTTCGGTTGTCGGCAGATCCCCTGATATTCTGGGTTTAGTTGAGGCTTTGTATCATGCGATACTGTATATCCTGCTGATAGACTTTGTCCTTTCCACATCCACTTCCTGTAGTGCCCAAAGTCTAACAATCCCCTCTGTAGTCTTTCAGACTGCAAATGATGTAACTTTCTTCACAGCTCTAAAGGTGGCTGGGATGGTACAACTCCTAATTAGCATCCAATCCCACCCAGTCACACCTACAGGAAGAGTCCAAATCTCCCAAGTCCCACCTCACAGATCACAGCATTATTCAAAAAGGAAACCCCTTCATATACACACATACACAGCCTGTTCCGATAGCTAGTTGTACTGCTGCTGTGCAGAATTGAATGGATCACAATTAGAATTCAATCCTGCCCAGTTAAATATGCCAACCAGGGTGAACAGGGAGAGTCCCATCCCTCAGATCCCACCCCTCCAGATCCCTGCTTTCAGTGAAGTGATTTACATATCAAGGAAACACCTTCAAAATAACCTCCCATAGCT
Source organism: Pelophylax lessonae (assembly GCF_965119305.1). NCBI lineage: Eukaryota > Metazoa > Chordata > Amphibia > Anura > Ranidae > Pelophylax > Pelophylax lessonae. The sequence goes on along the minus strand of NC_138768.1, from coordinate 380,695,639 downwards.
CTTCCTCTGTAAGCAATTATTCTTTAGCATGCCGCAAGATAGGAATGACAGAGGAGGAATGAGACCTTTACAGCTTTCACCGACCACATGAAGGCCCAAAAATAGTGATGGGCCCAGGCATGTTTCGGATCGTAGTCCAAATCCACCTGAGCAGTCCTGCCAGGAAGCCAACACTGCCCACCGCCAATCATAAGCAGTAAAGCATTTCCTGGTCTCTGCAGCTGTGGACCTGGAAATGCCTCACTGCCTATGATTGGCGGTGTGCAGTGTCAGCTTCCGGGGGGATTGCTCAGGTGGGTTGGGACCACGATCCTGAACACGCCTGAGCCCATCACTACCCAGAAACACCCAGAGTAACCCAAGGACTCACCCGCATCAACTCCCAGAACTCCTAAAACTAAATAGGCTCAAAGGATCATGGGACATGTAGTATCAGGACTGGCAAAGTAAACAGTAAGTCAGAGAACTTTTAAAATTCAGCCAGGAGGAGGAGTGACATCACAGACACACAAATCTGCTATATACAGCTAAAGGGGGTACATTATACAAAAACTGACAGTGGGGTTGGGATTCATTTACATGCACAATGCAAATGCTGTTTTGGGGAGGAAAAACTGAAGTTCTTCTTTTTTGTGCCCCTACTTCTGCTTTTATGCAGTCTATTTTTTATATTACGAATATATATATATATATATATATATATATATATATATATATATATATATATATATATATATATATATATATATATATATATATATATATATATATATATATTATATACACACACACACACACACATACACACACCGATGGAATGAGTGTATTGCATGCTATGCCAGTTAGTATAATACTGTATTTACCACTCTCTGATTAAGGCTCCATGTACACGGGACGTTGTTAAAAGTCCCTTTGAATGCTGGAATTTTTAGGACGTTTGAAACGTCCGTTCAGTCGCGTTTGTACCCGCGTTTAGCGGGCGTTCAGCAGCGTTTGCGTTTAGAAGCGTTCCTAGAGGTGAAAAAAATTATTCCCCTTTAAAACGGAAAAACGCGAACGCTAAACGCGGGTCATCGCGTTCAGACGCGTTCAGACGCGTTCAGACGCCTTCAGACGCGTTCAGACGCGGCGTTTGTGCGTTTGAAACGCCGGGAAACACACGTTCGAACGCAAATAATTGCGTTCTAAAAACAGTCCCTGAACACAACTGCCTGCAAATGACTGTAAACGACCTGGTGTACATGGACAGATAAGATAAAATGTAGATGGGTTCAGGGGCTTCTGAAAAAAACGGCCAACTGCTCCTAAACGGCCATTTCCAGCGTCCCGTGTACATGGAGCCTAAGACGGTAGTGCAGGCGAGTGTAGTGTATTGTCCCTCTTTGACACTATATCTATTTTCATGTACCTTGTGGGTTTAAGGTTGCTTTCAGTTCTTTTAGTTTTTGTTTCTTTTCGGTTGCTTCCCTTTTTTTACCTCATTTGGAAACTCTGTGTATCCATGCAATATGACAACAACAATTGCTCTGTTGATATGTCAAACTTATCGATAGTGTCCATAACACTGTACAGATACAGGTTAATATATTTTATAGGATTGGTGTACACAATTTTTTGATTAAAACAAGTTAAAAAAAAAAAAAAAACAAACACACAATTATTAAGAGATCTGCCAAGACTCAGAGACTTGACCACATTTTAAATTATTACATTCCCAAGCAGACCACAAGAGTGAGGGTTTACTGTAAGGAAAGGTTTTATACCACAAGCTGACAGATCGTCAGGAATTCGTCTATACTTTTAGACAAAATTACACACTAAATTTTTTATGCATTCTTTATTAAAAGACTAATAAATTCCCCTAGCCAGTTTACTTGGCACAGTATTTGCCAAAAAGACACTCAACACCTGGAATTTCGTTATTGTAGACATTCCCTAATATTGTATTGTATCTCTACACAACAAATGTTGGTGCTTGAAAACAATTCATGTACCTGTTGGAAACAGGCACATGAATTTACTGGATAAAGCCTTGGTGTGAGGTGACAACAAGGCCAAAGTGTTCATACCAGACACTCTGATCCCAGTCTATGTTCTGTCCCAGGGCTAGACAGTCATTGGCTGCCAGAAAATGTAGCCAGCAGCGTCCTGGCAAATAGTAAACCTGTGCAGCCGGCAATGTCCTAGCAACCAAATCAAGAGGATGAGTAGGAAAAGGTACGCCCCGAGATGTATCCACACTGCGGCATCACTACAAGAACTCTGGCCTGACTCTGTATGCTGACATAGAGTTAAACCTAATTACCTCCAGTTTTCTCCAAATAGGAACTCCAAATAAGTGGTATTAAACCCAAAAGCAAACATTATATTGCAGCTTAGCATTACCTAGATAGCTACGTTGGTTTTCTTTTTAGGCTGCCATTCTTCTATTTTCATCTGGTGAACCTGGCAGTAAGTCTGTTTTTCAAAAGAACAAGCTCTCTAGCAGAAAGTTACAGAGATGAGGTGAGCTATTTAAAGTGGATGTAAAGGCTCAAAGTTTTTACCTTCATGCATTCTATGATCAGCATTTATTTATTCATAAAAACCTTTTTTCTAAAATTTTTCTAAAAAAAAAAAAAAAAAAAAAAAAAAAACTTTACTGTAACTGCAGTGTTAGCTGGAGTTTGGCTTCAATTTATTAGTGCATCTAAATCTAGATGCACTAGTACATTTAAACACTCCCCTCTCCAGAGACTTACAAAGCTGCTGTCCAAAAAGGTTTCCCTTCATCCAGAGTGCCAGAGTGGGGGCACTCTAAGGCCTCTTGCGCATTTCAGCTTAAAAAAGCTCAGTACAGCTTTTTTTTTTACTGGAGCTAAAATACAGCCCATTAATTGTAATGTGCCTATGCACACAGGCGCGTGAAAAAGCGCTGTGCATTCTAAAGTAAAAAATAAAATCTGCTTTTTTAGTCAGTAATTTAGCCTCATGCGTGCAAATGATCATTTACATATTGTGCAGAACAAGAATGTGCGAATAAGTGTTTGTGCGTAAACACTTACCAAAAAGAGGCCTAATACAGGAAGTGTGTTACTGACCAGATCACCAGGTGAAAATCGAGGGAAAAAAGCCTAAGAACAAAAAATAAATGCAGCGACCACATCTAAATGATTGGTAAACTGCAGTATATTACATTTTTGGTTTTGGGTTGAATACCGCTTGAATCCATCACATGCTGGAATTCCTAAAGCGGAGTTCCACCCAAAAGTGCCCGATGCCACATTTGGCACCTTTCAGGGGAAGGAGGGAGGGAGGAGCGGATACCTGTCAAAAGCACGTACCCACTCCCACTACGTGTTAGGGTGCTGCAGGGACCTACGTCATTTGCAGCCCCTCCTCATTTCCCACACTGCCTTCTGGGAGACATACACAGGTCCCAGAAGACAGCAGGACCATTCAGAAAGCTCAGCATGACTCACGCATACGCAGTAGGAAACAGGCTGTGAAGCCACAGGTCTTTACTTCCCGTTTCCTTTAGTATGGATGCCGACGCCAGCACCTGGAGCCGATGGACAGGTTGGCTTTGAGTGCCGACATCGTGGTCTCCCTGGACAGGTAAGTGTCCGTACATTAAAAGTCAGCAGCTACAGTATTTGTAGCTGCTAACCTTTAATTTTCATCCCCCCAGGCTGGAACTCCGCTTCAACTGGCCAGATCACCAGGTGAAAACCGAGCAAAAAAGCCAAAGAAAAGAAAACAAATGCAGTCACTACATCTAAAGGATTGGTAAGCTGCAGTATAGTACATTTTTGGGTTTGGGTTTAATACCGCTTCAATCCATCACGAGATGTTATTCTTAAAGCGGAGTTCCACCCAAAAGTTACTGCTTCCTCATACCACCCCCCCCCCCCCTTTCATTTTTATCCCCACAGGCTGGAACTCCGCTTTAACAGGACAGCTGCAAGGCTCCTATGATATAGGCAGATGATTTGTTAAAGGGATCATACCACCAAAATCTGTTGCAAATATTTTATTTTATTGACTGACTGGTCCCCAATAAGTACAATAATTCTCAAAAATAATTCTTTCAGCAGACTAGTAAAATATTATTGTTAATGCACCCAAATTGAAGAGCCTATAACCAGATTTAGTGCAGGCTGCTCTCTTCCCTGTGTAAATCAGCTCACACAAGCATAGCAGTCATTTGTTCTTCCTAAGGAGGAAATTACCTCATGAGGTTTGCCATCCTGCTTTACCTCACTGTGTCACGACATACAAGAAATACTAAGGGATGACTACTGGTATTTCCTGCATAAAAAACATTATCTGATTCAACTCCTCAACTCCACTGTTCCACACCCATTTGTGTATATGCATTTATTGGTCCTGGGAACACTACACCTAATAAGTCCATTTTCAAGGAAAAAAATATCCTAACAGTGCAGTAGGAGTTTTCCAGTGTATTCCCAACCAAAATGGTCAGAGTAATGCCTAGTACACGCGATGAGATTATGGGACGAATGATCACCTGTTTTTTTTTTTTTTGGGGGGGGGGGGGGGGGGTTGCATGCTAGTCTCCAAATGAAAAACGAAAAGGGTTACTAAAGTACAAAAATTCTCATACAATAGAATAAAAATTTGGAAATGTCATGTATCTATTGAATTTTCGGACGAAATCTGTACTGATTAAATGAAAATCGTACCAGAAAAATTTTCAAGTTTGTCCCTTCGGAAAATTTTGGACGAAAGCTGTGTACCAACGATCAGATTATTGTATGATCGTGTCGAAAGCTGTATTTTTTGTACGATATTCTGATGGTTTTTACAAAAAGTTAAAAATCTTGTAGATGATGCAAACTGGTCATTTTGAACTAGTCAGGAGTCTAAGTTGTGCATGCACCATTTGTAATCCTGCTTGCTCTATTCATACTCCTAAATACATAAAAAAGTCTATGCACAGGTACGAACATGAAGGAACTATACAATGACAACACAAAAGCTACATGCTAGAGTGGAAAATTGGATTTTTGTCTTACCCTAAAATCCTTTTCGCTGAAGTTCATTGACGGATGCAGTCTCTCATCTTCATATCAGTAGGGTTATACTGCCCCCTACAGGAGTAGGACACTAGGCAGAAAAAAAGTTCTGGCTACGCCTATGGGCAGTCCCAGGGGGTATACCCTCTCTCCCTGCTATAGGATGTCAGTTTTGTATCAAAGCAGTCAGAGAAAACAATACCAACCAGATTCGCTCTTTGTGCTCACGGATGGCCCAAAGAAAGGGCTGCCTGCGACTGTTTCCTGATGGATCAGACAGACGGTGGTGCAGGCTCATTCGATTAAGGGTCAGGTTCCTCCTTTGCCTGTTAAAGCGCACTCTACTCGGGCGCTTCGTGCTTCCTGGACCTTTCACCATCAGGCATAGGCATCTATGCTTCAGGTTTGCAAGGTGGCTACCTGGTCGTCTGTTCATACCTTCAAAAGTTTTGTAGATGTGCTGGCATCTGCAGATGCCTCTTTTGGCCGCAAAGTTTTGCAGGCTACCGTTTTTAAGGGTGTTTTAGTCTCCCTTGAGGGTGTTTAATGTTTTTTTCAGGTGGGTCTTATCTTCTTGTTCTGATGAGTTTTATGTTGCCTGTGGTTCAGCCTTGGGGAATTACTTTCTGCTGTTCCCACCCCTCCTGGTTTATGGCACTTTGGGACGTCTCTACTAGTAGTTATGAAGAACAGAAACTGCGTCCGTCAATGAACGATAGAGAAAATTTGGATATCTGACTTTCGAAAAGACTCAGTAGTCACCAAGTACACCCAGATGAGGCAGGGGTAGGTAGGGGGCGTTTTTTTGGTACCTACCCTTTACAGGCCACCTCCACCCGGGACACAAATTATTCTAAGACCGCCGACAGCGCATCTATGGAAAACGGGGATCCGAAGTGCCCTTGAGGGGGGTCAAGATGGGGAAGAATGTTCCGCAGGGTCCATGTTGCACCAGGGGAACCCCACAGCAAACAAATTGCATTTTTTTTTAACACGTCCCACCGCGTTATAGCGCCCCCCAAGAGGCCAGGCAGAACGCACAGAGATCACCAGCAGAGAGAGAGACCCCTAGACTCATCATCTGCACCAAAGATGCACCAGGAAGGCCCAGAACGTCTGCACAGCATGTGTCTGCAGCGATCTCAATCATCAGCACTAGAGTATAGGGAGGGGCTCCACCCCCACAAAAAGACACCTCAAGGGACTCAAAGAACATGGCGACCATTGAATTCGCGATCGATCGTTTGGCCTCCACCATCAGCCTGCGCCCAGTCCCAGTCCCCAGGAGTAGCTCCAATTGCCCCATAGCCCCAATAGTGAAGGGGGGTGGGGGGGGACAGGTAAGGGGGGGGGTTGAATCACAGGACAGAGGGGAACCAGAGAAAGTGAGGGTCCGATGTCCACCCCAAAACCCACCTGGGGGAGGGGGGGGAACAGTTTACTTAACATACCTGGAACAGGCAGGTGCCATCTCCTGACAGGACCCCTCTCCGCTGAAGTGGGGGGGCTGTCGGCAAAAAGAAACGCTGCGACTCGGGCCTAGACCCGGTCGTGTGCGACCTGGAGACACGTTTAACTCGCAGGGCCAGCCCCCGTCCGGAGAGACGATGTCGTGGCTGACCTAGCGCGGAGCTGGGGTCTGAGTGCACTCGCTGGCCAGCTGGGGCGACACTGGATCTATATATCCAGCCCCTCACCCAGATCCGGCATAGTTGCTTGTAGATCTCACAGGAGAAAAATCCGGTGAAAAACTAGCTAGAAAAAAACTTTTGCCAGGACCAGAGATCCCTGCAAGGAACTAGGTCCTCACTCCTGACTAGGCAGATTAAAACTGACATCCTATAGCAGGGAGAGAGGGTATACTCCCTGGGACTGCCCATAGGCATAGCCAGAACTTTTTTTTCGGGCCTAGTGTCCCACTCCTGTAGGGGGCCGTATAACCCTACTGTTATGAAGAACAGAGACTGCGTCCGTCAATGAACGATCGAGAAATAATGAATATAGGCTAGGTTTTGACCCAGGTCTCCTTGTAAGACAGCGTAGCCTGGTCCTGGACCTCAGTGCAGACTACACTGCAGCCAACCAATACAGCCTGGTCTAGGCCCAACACTTGCCTGTGACTGAAGAATGAAAGAAGAGCAACACGTCATTCCTGCATTCTCCCCTAGATAGACGGACAGCATTGCGCAATACAATCGTAATGCTAAAGGGATAAGATGACGTTTATGAATACATAACTGAATTACATTATACATCCGCTTGCAACTTAGCGTCAGGCTGGATTCACACTGTTGTGCTATGGTAAGTAGGCTTGTGACGGTATCAGATTTTCATGCTGCGATTAATTGATTAAAGTTTTGCCACGGTATACGGTATTATCACGGTATTCAATTATTAAATTATTAAATTTCTACCTCACTTGAATTTCATTGCTGAATTTAGGGGTTTTGGTTCACTTATGCACATTATTATATAGTCAGTCAGTACAGACTCTGTGAACCAGGCCTAAAATAGGTCATCAAGCAGTGTCTGGCCTACCTGGTGATAACTGGTCGTGGCGCTCGTCTCCGATCCGATGACCTGGTCATTAAGAGGGCAAATCCTTGTGGTCAAGAAGTGGTTAAACCTGAAGGAGGTGTTGTTATTTATAAATTACTTTACTATTGCTTTAGGCCTGGTTCACATGTATGCGGGTTGGCGGCCCACATTTGCACAGGCATAGCAGCCCATTGATTTGAACGGGCTGCTATGCCCTCATTTTCCGCAGAAAAAAGGTGCATGCAGCATTTTTTTTAAATTCAGTGGCCGTGAAATCCATCCTGCTCTTGCACCATGCGACTAACCTGCAGTTCCTGCTCTGGCAAGCTTTCTGCGTTTTTTGTATACCTGGGCACGGCATTTAAAAACACAGTTTGCGTGTGCAGCAACGGCAGGTAAGTCGCATGGTGCAAAAGCAGGATGGATTTCATGGCCATTGCATTTTTTTAAATTCTGCATGCACCTTTTTTCAGCCGAAAACGCAGGCATAGCAGCTCAAGCCCATTCAAATCAATGGGCTGCTATGCCTGTGCAAATGTGGGCCCCCAACCCGCATACATGTGAACCAGGCCTAAAGCAATAGTAAAGTCATTAATAGATAAAAACACCGGTCCTCCTGCAGGTTTAACCACTTCTGGACCGCAAGGATTTGCCCCTTTAAAGACCAGGCCATCGGATCAGAGCGCCAGGACCAGTCATCACCAGGTAGTCCAGACACTGCTTGATGGCTATATAATAATGTAATGTGGGCTGCTATATATAATATGCTGCTATGCCCATGTATGTATGTATGTATGTATGTATGTATGTATGTATGTATGTATGTATGTATGTATGTCTCTATCTATATATAAATATATATATATATATATAATATCTAATTCTATCTATCTAATTCTCTCTGCTGAAACTTGCTTGTATTAGCAGTGTTTCTGTGTCTGAGCCCTGGAAAAATGCATGTGGGTGTGTGCTGAGTGGGAGCCGTCTGATTGGTTACAGGGAGGAGCTAAGTCTCTCACTCTACGATCATATTACCAGAGCTGTTTCTATTGAGTGAGTGAGTGAATGAGTCATCCAGCTCACTGAAAATGTATCAATTCTAAAGTCAGGCAGACTTGAGGAGCAGAGAAACTCGGTATTTTAAAAATGCCACAATAACAGTACCGTGGGTATGCAATACCGCAATATATCGAATTACCGAAAACCGGCATATGTCTAATGGTAGGACACACACGATGTGCATTTTTCAGTGCATTGCCTTAAAGTAGAACTATAGCCAAAACTTTTTTTTTACCCATTTTGGATGGAAAGGCTAAGGGAGGGTTATAACCCCTGTCAGATTTTTTTCACCATCTGTGTCCCATTGCTGAAATTTCCCTTTACTTCCTGTCCCATAGCCAAACAGGAAGTGAAAGGAAATCCCTGCAAATAATGGAATCCCTTGGGGACCCCCAGGTCACCAGACCTAGTGTCCCCATTGGAAGATTTCCCCTCTATTTAAGGCAGCCTATTCATTTGAATGGACAGCCTACGCGGATCAAATCACACAAAAACATGTGCATGCACGTATGTAATGTAATGTACCACAATGCACAGTAGTACATTACAACGCATTGTGGTAAGCTGAAAATCGCTTGCAGTAGAGTGTAATTCAGAATGAATTACACCACAGATGAACATTCCTGTTCACAAATTGCAAGAATGTTAACAAAGCCTTTAAAGGGTAACTCCACTTTCATGGAAAACATTTATATATTACATAGATAGAGATATATATATATATATATATATATATATATATATATATATATATATATATATATATATATATATATATATATATATATATATATATATATATATATATATATATATATATATATCTATCTATCTCCATCTATCTATCTATATCATATACATATATATCTATATCATATACAATAGTGACAAGTCATATTGTAATTGAATCCTATTAAAAATGACCTTTCCTTTTCAATCTGCAGCTCTGTAATTTTCTGTAAAATGCAATGCAATATGGCTACCTGGAATTTTACAGAATGTGTACAGAACGCCTCCCCAGAAACATTTCCTAAGATACAAGTCAGATATTTGGCATCCCCTGCAACACCATGTAATTTTTGGTGAGATACTCCCAATAGTAACACTTCTAAAGGGATGCAGACCCAGCATTTTTCTCATTAGAGTTCTGCAGCAGCCGGTTGATAATTATGAAACCACTTCCCTTAGACTCAGTAAGCACATGGGCACAGAGGAAAAAACAGTGATTTCTTCAGAACAACAAAAGATAGGAATCTGCAACACAGTTCAAATCCTTGCAATGTACATAGATCTCCAAGAGGGGAATGTTTTTTTTCTTAAGAAAAAAGTGGAGTTACAATTTAGGGGTCCATGCACACTAGAAGCAGAAAAAAAAATGGCAGAACCTCTGGCAGAAAAATTGGCATAAAAATGCTTCTTTAAACTATTCTTTTATAAATAGGATATGGAAATATGCTCTAAATATCCTAAAGAACATGGAAAAATAGGAAAACTTTGAGCTGCTTTCACAGGCAGGAGGAAAAAAAAAATGTTTAAACTACCGTAGAAGCAGCATTTTTTAAGCCCACTGTTCATGGACCCTAAAGGGGAAATATAGGGTTATAAAATAAAAACCTCCATACTCCCACCCATGCTGCAGCCAGGACAGCCATCAGAATTTTTTACAATTTTAGGCCTGGGCCCTCCGGGCCTGACCACCAACATTCCCCAGGGACCACTCACTAGCCACCCTACTGGATCCATCCACTTACCATCCACCGTGTCCTCCTCCTCCTCCAGCCCCGTGTCCTCCTCCTCCAGCCCCGTGTCCTCCTCCTCCTCCTCCAGCCCCGTGTCCTCCTCCAGCCCCTTGTCCTCCTCCTCCTCCAGCCCCTTGTCCTCCTCCCTCCTCCAGCCCCGTGTCCTCCTCCCTCCTCCTCCTCCAGCCCCGTGTCATCCTCCCTCCTCCTCCTCCAGCCCCGTGTCATCCTCCCTCCTCCAGCCCCGTGTCCCCCTCCCTCCTCCTCCTCCAGCCCCGTGTCCCCCTCCCTCCTCCTCCTCCAGCCCCGTGTTCCCCTCCCTCCTCCTCCTCCTCCAGCCCCGTGTTCCCCTCCCTCCTCCTCCTCCTCCAGCCCTATGTCCCCCTCCCTCCTCCTCCAGCCCCGTGTCCCCCTCCCTCCTCCTCCTCCTCCAGCCCCGTGTCCCCCTCCCTCCTCCTCCTCCTCCAGCCCCGTGTCCCCCTCCCTCCTCCTCCTCCAGCCCCGTGTCCTCCTCCTGTCCCGTGTCCCCCTTCCTCCTCCTCCTGTCCCGTGTCCTCCGTGTCCTCCTCCTGTCCCGTGTCCTCCTCCTGTCCCGTGTCCTCCTCCTGTCCCGTGTCCTCCGTGTCCTCCTCCTGTCCCGTGTCCTCCGTGTCCTCCTCCTGTCCCGTGTCCTCCGTGTCCTCCTCCTGTCCCGTGTCCTCCGTGTCCTCCTCCTGTCCCGTGTCCTCCGTGTCCTCCTCCTCCTCCTGTCCCGTGTCCTCTATCCCACGAAAATACAGGTGGTGAACAGGTCTAGTAAATGCTGCCCCTCCTGTCCAGGTGTGACAGGGAGGCTGCACAGGACCCTTGAGGCTACACCCACAGTCCAGTCTCAATAACGTGCTTGAGTTTCAAGCGGACTGAAACCTGGACTGTCTGGGTGAATCCTGGACAGATGGCAACCCTAGTGTCACCCCATTTATTGATAGCAGCCAATTCAGACAAGAGCAGCACAGGGTTGTGCCCCAAAACACAATTTAGTTCTACGCCAGCTCTAAGACTATGAACTAAGCTATCACATGGCCACTTGGTCTGCTTGGAGCAGAGAGTAGTGACTGTCAGTTACTGCTCCCCATTCTGCCCCTCCAGCACTCACTGGAGCACCAGGCTGAGGGATGGATGGGTGCAGCTGGCTCCAACTCTCAGCCATGCGCTGAGAGGTAGAGCCAACTCTGTCATACAGGCAACCAGGTGGATCCTGACAATATTGTCAGGATCCTTCTAGATCCAGGAGGGTCTCTGCTTCGTCAGCTGATAGTAGGCTAGCCAGAGAAGAACAAATGTAAGTGTATTCTTGTGACCCACAAGAGTGACCAAAACAGTATTGGCCATACAGTGCTTTAACAAAACTGCCACTGGGGAAAACTGCTGTAGGTATGAAGCTCAGGCACCTACAAATACCTGCAAATATATGCAGAAGTCTTTCGTTTAACCCCTGTCCACCTGCAATCCCTACATCAAAGAAACACTAAACTGATATGATAAAAAAAAAAAAAAAAAAAAAAAAAAAAAAAAACTTCCATCCAGGATGTATTCTAAATTCAGAATGCCCCTTGTAATGCTCTCAGCCTCTTCCAAATCTCCATTTTTTTTTGTGGGATTGGACTTTCTGTTAGAGAGAGTGGCTATGTTTGCTCTCCATGGTCCCATTGTATGTAGGAACAAAGTCACTGTCTCCTGCTCGCTCACAGAATGGACTGGTGACTGTGGACTATGAGATTTGTGGGGTGCATGAAGCAGTGCACATAACCACAACTAATGTGCACTGCTGAATTCAAAATGGAAAGGCAGGGAGAAAAGGAGAGGTTCAAGAGCGCATGGAGGAGGATACAAGGAGGCACAAAAAAAAAAAAACAGTAGGAAAGGATTTCATGAAAAATTAATTACATGGCTATTAAGTAGTGAATGTGTATGGTTTAAGGATTCTTTTTGGAGAACAAGGATATTGTTTAGTGTCACCTTAACTTGCCTCATCCTGAGGATCGGTTGATAAACACCCTCAAGCAGAACAAGCAAACACAGCTAGTTCCGTGACTGCTGTATCCAAACGTCCCTGCATGGCAATCAGCATGGTTCCCAGTCATACGATCACTTTGATATTCCAGTGATCACATGGCATTGTATACAAACAAGCTGGCACCAGCTCAACTTCAACTGAACTATTTGGCCAGATCAGTCAATTAAAGTGAAGTGAAACCGGATATATATAAAAAAAACAAAAAAAAAAAAACTATTAAAACCGTTTAAAAAAATAAAAAAATGCACTTTGAAGTGAAAAATTTTTTTTTTTTTTTTCACTATCAATTTGTCAGTTTATAATAAAATGATTATTTTTATTATATTTACTAAAAACAGCTACATATAAATTCCTTTAACTGTACAGTTTTGCGTGGGTGGTTTTCTTTAAGCTTTCTACTGTCAAAAAGAAACCGCTTACACATTCAGAACTAGCAAGATTAGTATGAAGCCTTCTCCCCACCAACCTGGTGTTCCTAGCACTCTAAAGTATTGTGAACCGCACATAACCTATAATAAGATACAATAAGTGGAGCTTCAAGCTAAATCCTTTAGAAATGCAAAAACAGCAGGTATGTATGCTTTAAACCTGTCTGGATGACTTTATTACACTGGAGTAAAAAAATAAAATAAAAAACAAACTATAGTGGCAAGAGATATGTGATTTATGTGAATGAATTATGGCAATTACCATTTCCTCTGTTTAGTATCACTTTAACCAGTTCCGGACCACCCACAACATATATACTGTGGCAGGGCGGCCTAATTGCGCAAAATCATGTACAGGTCTGTGACGCGCGCCCGCGGGTAGGAGCTATCCCCACGGCAATATGATTCTGTTCATAACCGATCAACAGGTCCAGGGCTCCAGGCCAATGGATGTATGGCCTGGACCTGGTGATCGGTTCTGACAAATGAAGCAATCTCCTCTCCTGGAGCCCTTTTCGGTTCAAAACAGTCCGACAACCAGGTGCTTTTTTACCTGCAAGTCATACTAGGTACCTGTAAATTTAGTTGCCAAAATGTCAAACGAAAGGTAAATTAGTGAAGAGGCCTACAGGATACTGAGTATGACAGATGAGAGTGATGGGGAGTTCTCATTGTCAGAATCAGGCTCAGTATACGTACCTGTAGAGAGAAGCGGCACCCTGATAGACAGCTCCGTCGACGGAGTAGAGGTCCCTGCTAATAAGGTCAGGCGTACCCGACCCGGTTCTTCTGTTGCCGAGGTGCAACAACTGCATGATTCTCGTATGCAGAGTGTTGGTACTAGTGCCGCTCAACCTTCTGCTGAACTGGCTAGCACCAGCGGCCTAGTACAACCTGGCCGTAGACAAACCAGCACTGCAGTATCACTTGGTGATGCGACAAGTCCCATAAGTGCAGTTCAAGCTGGTGCGGTGGCTAGCACAAGTAGTGGCCCGCAGCCACCAAGAATTCGAACGCATGCCCATAGAGCCCATAGTGCCCTTCCTGATGCACTTGCAAATCCTGATTGGTAGCCCACAGATTCTGCAGCGCCCATACCACCCCCATTTGCTGGCCAACCCAGAATTCAGGTGGAAACAATTTTACTCCCCTTGATTTTTTGAGCTGTTTTTCCACAGGAGATCTATACAGATCTAATGGGGACCAAAGCAATTAGTATGCTAATCAATTTATTGGCGCAAATACCAATTTGACCCTTGCCAGACAATTTGCCTGGAAACCTATAACTGTTCCTGAATTTAAGACCTTTCTGGGCCCATCCCTCAACATAGGCATTACTAAAAGAGTGAGTTGCAGTCATATTGGTTCACTGACCCAATTCATCATATGCCTGTTTTCTCTGCTGCCATGGCCAGGGTTAGATATGAGCAAATATTGCGGTTCATGCACTTCAACGACAATGAACACTGTCGCCCTCGGAGTGACCCTGAATATGACCGGCTCTGCAAAATTCAGCCCATCATAAATCCCTTCAACCAAAAATTTGTAGGCTTGTTTATCCCCCAACAAGATGTCTGCGTTGACGAGTGCCTGAATAGGTTTTTTGCCCGCCTTGTTTTCAAACAGTTTCTCCTCAGCAAGCGTGCCAGATATAGGGTCAAGATGTATGACAGGGGAACAGGCTATACATGTAGTTCCCTGGTTTACAAGGGAAAAGATAGCCGTGAGTCCCCCAACTGCCCAGACTACATAGGGAGCAGCGTCAAGATGGTTTGGGACTTGATGTCACCCTTATTCGCAAGGGGGTACCATTTATAAGGGGACAACTTCTATACAAGCAAGCCACTTTTAAGACACCTCTTTCAATTAGGAATCGGCACATGTGGAACTGTGCGATCTAAACTGTAAAATGGTAGGGGAGGACTTCAACGACCACATGATGGGGCCGTACTTAGTTGCTCGTAAGGCAAGACACGGGAACAAAAAAAGTGTCTGTATACTTATTGCAATTGGCTCTTTTCAACGCTTATGTACTATTACTATACAAAGCGTCTGGAAGAAGTGGATCCTTCCTAAAGTTCCAGGAAGAGCTCATCACAGCCCTTCTGTATTCAGAAGGTGCTGTGGCTCAATTTCCCAATCAGGATGCAGTGAGCCGGCTGTCCTGTCCGGATGTCCTCCCTGGTACCCTTACCCAAAGAGCACCCCAAAAAAAAAGATGCCATGTCTGTAGTAAGCGCGGATATAGGGGGTTAACAATCGTTATTTTTGTCCCTCCTGTTCTGGGGAACCTTGTCTCTGCATCGGTAACGGTTTCCATCGCTACCACACACTAGTGGAGTATTAGTATAGGGAACAGCACGGCACAGTCTAGGGCACACTTTCACACAGGGTCTCAAAAGTTGTTAGATGGCTATTGAATTTTGAGAGACCCTAGCCTGAAAATGTTTATAGCTACAATAAAAGTGTAAAATAAAGGGGGAAAAAAAAACCCCAAAAAGTGGTTTTAATGTTCTTCCTGTTTTACTGTATTTTATGCTATACTGTAATGTTTTATTTAGGGATAGATTGGATTAATCGGCAAGGCCGATATGCACTTTCCTCGGTATATTGGTATCGGCCCTGGAACTGGCCGATATTGCTGATGATATTTTTGTGACGTCATTCTGCCTTCTTAGGCCGCCTCCCTCGCCTTGGACAGCCTCGTCTGGAGTCGGGACTAGTCTCACGGGAGTGTTTGACAGCCATACACCCACAACAGCCCGGTGCCAGTCAGCCAGCCAACCACATCCACAGGCCCTGTACCAGCCAGACAGCCACAGGCACTGTACCAGCGAGCCAGCCAGCCACCCACAGGCCCTGTACCAGCCAGCCACCCACCACAGGGTGCCAGACAGCCAGCCAGCCACCCACCACAGGGTGCCAGACAGCAAGCCACCCACCACAGGGTGCCAGACAGCCAGCCACCCTCCACCCAACATGTTCAGTACCAGATTTGTGTCAAAAATTGTCTATATTTTTCAAAACTTTAAATGTACAAAATATCAGCCCATATCGGCCGATACCAACACGTTGTGACCAATTGATCGCCATCGGCCCTGAAAAAAACATATCGGTCTATCTCTAGTTTTATTGCTAACCAGTGTTTGCTTTGCAGGTATGTCATTCTACCGTTTTACGTAATTCTGTATTTTGTGTGTTTTATTGCTAACCATTGTTTGCTTTGCAGGTATGTCATTCTACTGTTTTACGTAATTCTGTATTGTTTGTGTGTTTTTTGTTAACCATTGTTTGCTTTGCAGGTACGCCATTCAGCTGCAGCACTAATTTGCTAATTTTGACAGCAACAGCATTTGCTCTTACAATACGCAACATCAGTGACTTCAGCGCTTTAGAAGGTGATTTCACCACCACAGTTAAAAAAAAAAAAAGAGCATAAATGATGAAGTATAGGGGCTGGGGTGGACATAGGGGCGGATTGCCCCTAAGCGTCACCATATATTGTTTACTTTTTTTTTTTTTTTGACGAGGATTGCAATAATAAAAAAAAAAAAAAAAATGTTGTTTTATTGAGTTAAAGTTTTATTGATACGGTGTGTTTCATCATTAACCGTTGTTTGCTTTGCAGGTATGCCATTCAGCTGCAGCACTGATTTTTCTATTTTGACAGCAACAGGCTTTGCTTTCAGGATACATAAATCCGTGACTCCAGCACTGTAGGAGGTGATTTCACCACCGCAGATAAAAAAAAAAAAAAAAAGCATTAAAAAAAAGCATTAATGTCGAATCATAGGGCATGGGGTGGACCCAGAGGGTGAATCTCTCCTATGTGTCAGCATATATTTTTATTCACATTTCTTGGCAGATATTTCTTTATCTACATCAATCCCATGGGCTGAAAGAAGAAAAAAAGAACAGAGCATGTATGCCCATCATTAGAAGTGGGTGAATGCAAGGCGGTACCACCAATCGACCAATGTGAATGGAGGAATCTGTTAGGTTCTCTTTTTTTCGTTCTGCCCACAGGCTGCATGAAAAAAAAAAAAAAAAAAAAAGAACATTACAATATATGCCCAACAAGGACCAGCAACGTACTGGTATGTTGCAGGAATTTGAGTGGTTAGATCAGAAAGATGCCTGCAGGTTTAGACATCATCTTGGTATGGTTTTATTCAGTGGGCGGTCGGCTTTCATGTAAAAACAATCCTAGCGGCTAATTCGCTGCTAGACTGTTTTTACAAGCAGTGGGAGGGGATGTTTCCCCTCTCCCATGGTTTTTTCTGGCTCTCCTGTCCCACCAGGGAACCAGAGAATGTAGCCGGTGGTTCCACCAGCTGACCATAGAGCTGATCGGAGACTAGAATGGCTCCAATCATTTCTATGGCCGAAGAAACTGGAAGCTAGGAGCATTTCATGACTTTGGTTTCGCCGGATATAAACAGTGCCATTGGGAAATTGGGAAAGCATGTTATCACACTGATCTTGGTGCGGTCAGGTGCGTTAAGGGCAGAGGAGAGATTTGGAGTCTAAAAGACCCCTCATTTTTCAAAAAAGAGCACCTGTCACTACTTTAAATGGCTTTTAAAAATGTATGTAGTTTGTCGCCGCTGCAGGGGCGTGCGCAATTTTAAAGCACGCCGTGTATGGTATACTCGGCATAGGATCATGGTTTATATTTTACCAAACATTTGGGCAATACAGTGCGTTTTTGTGCATTAAAGTTAAAAAAAACTCCGTTTGTAAAATAGCTGCGCAAATACTATGTGAAAAAAAAAAAATTGCAACATATCTATATATATATATATATATATATATATAGATAAATAAATAACAGACCAACATACCAACATTTTGGACACAACTTCTCAAAGAGTTTTCTTTATTTTCATGACTATGAAAATTGTAGAGTCGCACTTCAAGAGGTAGTCACCTGAAATGGTCTTCCAACAGTCTTGAAGGAGTTCCCAGAGATGCTTAGCACTTGTTGGCCCTTTTGCCTTTAGACTCTGCGGTCCAGCTCACCCCAAACCATCTCGATTGGGTTCAGGTCCGGTGACTGTGGAGGCCAGGTCATCTGGCGCAGCACCCCATCACTCTCCTTCTTGGTAAAATAGCCCTTTTCACACACAGCCTGGAGGTGTGTCTGGGGTCATTGTCCTGTTGAAAAATAAATGATGGTCCAACTAAACGCAAACCGGATGGAATAGCATGCCGCTGCAAGATGCTGTGGTAGCCATGCTGGTTCAGTATGCCTTCAATTTTGAATAAATCCCCAACAGTGTCACCAGCAAATCACCCCCACACCATCACACCTCCTCCTCCATGCTTCACGGTGGGAACCAGGCATGTAGAGTCCATCCGTTCACCTTTTCTGCGTCGCACAAACACGCGGTGGTTGGAACCAAAGATCTCAAATTTGGACTCCTCAGACAAAAGCACAGATTTCCACTGGTCAAATGTCCATTCCTTGTGTTCTTTAGCCCAAACACGTTTCTTCTGCTTGTTGCCTTTCTTTAGCAGTGGTTTCCTAGCAGATATTCTACCATGAAGGCCTGATTCACACAGTCTCCTCTTAACAGTTGTTCTAGAGATGTGTCTGCTGCTGCTAGAACTCCGTGTGCCATTGACCTGGTCTCTAATCTGAGCTGCTGTTAACCTGCGATTTCTGAGGCTGGTGACTCGGATGAACTTATCCTCTGCAGCAGAGGTGACTCTGTGTCTTCCTTTCCTGGGGCGGTCTGCATGTGAGCCAATTTCTTTGTAGCGCTTGATGGTTTTTGTGACTGCACTTGGGGACACTTTCAAAGTTTTCCCAATTTTTCGGACAGACTGACCTTCATTTCTTAAAGTAATGATGGCCACTCGTTTTCCTGTACTTAGCTGCTTTTTATTTGCCATAATACAAATTCTAACAGTCTATTCAGGAGGACTATCAGCTGTGTATCCACCTGACTTCTGCACAACACAACTGATGGTCCCAACCCCATTTATAAGGCAAGAAAGCACACTTATTAAACCTGACATGGCACACCTGTGAAGTGAAAACCATTTCAGGTGACTACCTCTTGAAGTGTGACTCTACAATTTTCATAGTCATGAAAATAAAGAAAACTCTTTGAATTAGAAGGTGTGTCCAAACTTTTGGTCTGTACTAATATATATATATATATATATATATTTGGGGGTTCAATCATTTTCTAGAAAAAAATAAATCATTTTTTTAATGTAAACAAAAAAAAAAAAAAAAGTGTCAAAAAGGGCCTGGTCTTCAAGTGGTTAGAAGAGTGGGTGATGTCTGGCATAAGCTTCTAATATTTGGCATAACCCCCCAAATGACCCCATTGTGTAAAGTAGACAATCCAAGCATTTTCCTGAGAGGCATGTTGAGTCCATGGAATACTTTATATTTTGCCACAAATTTTGGGAAAATTTACAATTTTTTTTTTTTTGTTTTTTTCACATAAAGTTGTCACTTAAATAATATATTGCTCAAACATGCCATGGGTATATGTGAAATTACACCCCAAAATACATTCTGCTGCCCGAGTAAGAGGATACCATGTGTGAGACTTTTTGTGAGGTTCTAGACCTCGAAAACCAATCACTGCCTTCAGGCTTTCTAGGGGTGTAAATTGTTGATTCCACTCCTTATCACAGTTTCAGATGCCATGAAATGCAAAGATAGCACAGCCCCACCTCCCCTCCCCCCAAATGACCTCTTTACAGAAAGTAGGCACCCAAGGTATTTGCTAAGAGGCATGGTGAGTATTTTGCAGCTCTCATTTGTTTTGGAAAAGAAAGAAAAGAAAAAAAGAAAGAAAAAAAAGGGGGGAAAAAAAAAAAAAAATG
This sequence comes from Pelophylax lessonae, assembly GCF_965119305.1. NCBI lineage: Eukaryota > Metazoa > Chordata > Amphibia > Anura > Ranidae > Pelophylax > Pelophylax lessonae. The sequence continues at coordinate 380,675,952 of NC_138768.1, read as the reverse complement.
TTTTTTTTTCTTTTTTCAATTGTCAAAACTTTGTGACAAAAAGTGAGATCTGTAAAATACTCAACCATGGCATGTGTGAGCAATAGTGACAACTTTTTTTTTTTTTTTTTTAAACAAAATTTCAAATGATCAAATACCACCAAAAGAAAGCTCTATTTGTGGGGGAAAAAAGGACGCAAATTTTGTTTAGGTACACAGTGTTACATGACCACACAATTACCAATTAAAGCAGCACAGTGCCAAATTGCCATAAAACCCATTTCTCTGATGTTCATTGATGGACACAGCTCCTAATCTATAATCATTGGGTTATACTACCTCCTACAGGAATATTACACTAGGCAGAAAAAAAGTCTGGCTACGCCTATGGGCAGTCCCAGGAGTTATACTCCCTCTCTCCGTTATAGGTACTAAGGTTTTGTTACAAGCAGTGTCAGAAGAATTACAACTCCGCAGAGGGGTAGGTGCTGTGTCCGTCAATGAACATCAGAGAACAGATTTTACGGTAAGTCAAAAATCCCATTTTCTCTTTCGTTCATTGATGGACACGGCTCCTGATCTTCTTAACCACTGGGACGTCCCAAAGCAGTGTTAAACATGAGGGGTGGGAAACAGCGAAAAATAAATTAATTCCCAAGGCTAAAACTATAGCCATAATAATAATAATAATAATGCCAATTAAATGAAAAAAAAACAAAACAATTACTACATGTGACTTATGCTCTTAAAAATAAGTGCTGTGAAAGTTCGGGCGTTCTAAGCATAAATGTATGTAGCAAAAAATGGTGCTTAAAATCCAAATTATAAATGAAATAAATACAATGTGAAGGAAAAGTTCATAATAGGTCTGGCTGACGGAATCAAGTGTCAAGCCCCGTACACACGTATCGATTGTCGGCCGTAAAGATTCGGCCGACGACCGATCGGCCGATTGTAGGCTTGTTAGTATAATGCTTCCGACAGCCGACAGCGCACTATCGGCCGAAAAGAATCTTTCGTGCAGGCATTAAAATTTTTGTTGGCCAACACCAGAATGGCCGATTGTTCGCCAGTCAGTACAGAATTCGGCCGACAATCAGCAGATTTGCAAGACTGGGCATGCTCAGAGAAGAAAAAACACAGGGAAAGTTAACCATTACATGACATCACTTCTGCAGTCGGCGGACAAAATTCTTGTGCAGTCTTTTGCACTTTTCAGCGGACAGGACAGCCCTTGACAAAAGACGGCCGATCGGTCGGCCGGCGATCGGTACGTGTGTACGAGGCATTACATGCAACCCCACGGTGATCAAACTGATGGGTGGCTGCTTACTGGTAAGCAGCTTCTGGAGGACTGAGAGTACCAAATTGAAGGCGAAAACGGAGACTGCACTGGAGGAGCCATTTGCCAAACTCCCTGAAGAAAAGTATGCACCAGGGAGTGTATGGCCAAGGGCCGTTGAAAGAAGACCGCCAAGGCCGCCACCTGGCCCTTAATAGTACTTAAGGCCAGTTTCTGCTCAACCCCCTGTTGGAGGAAAGTCAAGATCTTTTGAAAAAGACGATGAACCCCAAGAGACTTACACTACGTGACGTACGTCTTCCACTTACGATGGCAGATCCAAGAAGAAAGTTTTCTAGATTTGAACAAATCTCTATACTTTAGCACCTGGCGTTCAACAGCCAAGCCGTCAAAGCCAGCGACTGTAAAGCAGGATGGAAGATTGGCCCTTGGAACAGCAGATCCTCCCCGAGAGGAAGCTTCCAAGGAACGTCAGCGACCAGCCGCACCAGATCAGCATACTAAGCCAGGCGAAGCCAGTCCAAGACCACTAAAGATGACCGGAATATGTTCGGTCTAATCCTACGTAGGACGTCTTGTCAGTAGCCTGAGAGGAGGGAAGGTGAAAATCAGACTATATTGACCCCACAGGGCCACCAGCACGTCTGTGGCTTCCGCCAGAGGATCCCGTGACTGTGCCACAAACCGCTGCACCTTTTTGTTGAGGCAAGACGCCAACAGATCCACCTCGGGGATGCCTCACCAGAGACACAACTGATGAAACACCTCCAGGTGAAAAGTCCACTCCCCTTGGTCCTACACCTGCCGACTGAGGTAAACCGCCTGCCAATTTTCCACCCCGGGAATGTGTGTGGCGGAGAGGACTGGAACGAAATGTTCCACCCACCTTAGAATGCAGGCTACTATCAGAGCCGCCAGGACACTTCTTGTGCCCCCCTGGTGATTGATATAAGCCCCAGCCGTGGCATTGTCCAAATGAATGTGCACTGGACATCCCTGAAGACGATCCGTCCAACGTTCCAGGAACAGTCTCGGAGTTCCAGGTCATTGATCGGTAGTCTGGACTCTTCCCGTGTCCAGACTCCCTGAGCAGAATTTTTGCCAAGGACACCTCCCCACCCGGACAGGCTGGCATCAGTGTCGACCATTATTCAATACAAGGGGAGGAAGGATTTTGCCAGCCGAAGCGCCGGAGAACGAAGCCACCATATCAGGGAATATTTCCTTCCCTGGCTCAGCTGGATCTGATTGTCTAGAGACTGTGGATTCTTGTCCCATTTGCCCAGAATCTCCCTTTGCAGGGGCCTTGTATAGAACTGTGCAAACGGAACCGTCTTGAAGGCAGACACCATCACTCGCATGAAAGTCTGGAGGGATGACCGTCTGCTGGACAGCAGGAGACAAACTGCAGCCTGCAGTTTCTGGAGTTTGTCCAGAGGAAGAAGCACTCTGGCTAAGGCCGAGTCCAGAGACAGACCCAGATAGTCCAGCTTTGTGGATGGAACCAGAGTAGATTTCCAACTAAACTCTCTCTGAGTTTGCATAGTGATCTCCAGGTTTTCCACCAGAGCAGTAGGAGACTGCTCGCAGAAGGAGGTCATCCAAGTAGCCTAGTACCGCGACCCCCCGCTGGCGTAACAATGCTAGCCCTGGACCAACACTTTTGTGAAGACCAGAGGAGCAGAGGCGAGATCGAAGGGTAACGCCACAAACTGATAACGTTCCTCTAACACGTCAAAGCAGAGGAACGAAAGCAGAGCCGAGAAAGATAGCCTGCGGAAGAAAGGTACTTGCCCCCCCCCCCCCCTTGTGAGACCCTTAATGTCTTCATCCAGGGTAGCTCCAAACAGACGATCTCCTTATAAAGGAAGATCAGTCAAAGCCTTTTTAGAAGTCTGGTCCGCAGACCAGCATTTGAGCCAAAAAATACACAGAAGGACCACTGAGGAAAAAGAGAGCCTAGCAACTAGGGCAGTTGCATCCAGAGGCACTAGAGGTAAACTGCAGCCCCTGGACCAACTGGTCTGCAAGCTCAGCAAAGGTAAGCGGGAACTGCTCCCCCTCCAGGTCATGGCGTAAAAGCTTAGCTAACTCGATCAGAGTTTGCGACACCAGGGCAATGGTGAAAATTGGCCTCAGCGCCGAACCAGCCACAGTGTACATATTGCGGGCTCCAGCCTCCGCCTTTCTGTCAGCTGGGTCCTTAAGGGCCGGAGACTCTTCAACCTAAATCATGGTTGCCTTGTTCAACCTGGAAACCGGAGGATCCATCACCGGTGGAACAGTCCACTTTAAGATGGGACTTCTCATAGGGTTACCACATAGCAAATCGCAAGGGACCACAAGGAAACATTTTGGTCGTTCCCACTGTTTAGCGAAAATCCTGTCAAAATAGGAGGGAAAGGAAACCCCCCACCCCCCCTCTGCCGCTCTAGATGGCTTGTGAGTGCCAAAAGGAACAGACACCTCCGTTGCAGCTTCAGCTGCCTCCTCCAACTTTAAGGTCTCACGCACAGATACAATCAGTGCATCCACCAGCGCCTTTTCATACGCAGCAACAGGAGTGTTGCAATCATCCTCACCATCTAAGAACTCACGACGCGTGGCCGCAGACCCAGCAGAGTGACCCACGTCTGCGGCAGTCAAATCAGATTCAAGATCTGAGAAAACCGATGAGGCAGGGGAAGGCAGGGGCGCTTTTTGCTAGCCAGTCGCTCAAAAACCACCTCCACCCAGGACACAAAACTCCAGGACCGCCGTCAGTGCATCAATGGATGGTTGGGACCCGGAGGGCCCCGCAGCCTCAGAGGGGATCAGGATTATCTAGCCCATCGCCCAGTCCGGCAATTGCTTGTAGATATCACAGGAAAAAAAATCTAATCTAAAAAGAAAAAAAAAAATTGCCAGGATCAGAGATCCCAGCAAGGAACTAGGTCCTTACTCTTGACTAAGCAGAAAAAAAAAACTGGACTACCTATAGCAGAAAGAGGGAGTATACCCCCTGGGTCTGCCCATAGGGGTAGCCAGACTTTTTTTCTGCCTTCAGAAAGGGGGTAAAACCTTCCGGAGCTGAAGTGGTTAACATGCATGCTGCCCACTGCAACGTACATTATTTGGCACCAACGTGCATAATGCATGTGATCATACTGTGATGTATAAATGATAATGGAGCTGCATTAAAATTTGTGTTTATATCTGGCTGGAGTTCAAGATTTCCCTTTCACTTAATTTAAACAATTTCCTCCCACTAAAGGCAACTGCTACAAAGTGGGTTTCACTGGTAATTTTGACTTTAATTACACTCTATAGCAGGGGTCCTCAAACTGCGGCCCGCCAGGGTCCTGAACCCGGCCCGCCGGCGGGGATGTATCATTCATGTTTTTTCTCTAAATCACCTTATTAGAGCCAGAGGCTCTAATAGGCTTCAGAAAAGGGTGGACCCGGGGCGCAGAGCAGTGTGCCGTAGCCCACCCATTTGTGTGACAATAGCGTCATTCAGGAAGCGGGTCTGAGACCTGCTTCCTGATTGGCCAAAAGGCAAACCCATGCCATTGGCCAAAGAGGAGGCGGGAGGACTCGAGGAGACGCGGGGGACTTAGGAGAAGCTGCCGCTGCAGGTAAGTGCACTGACTGGTCACTCTGCATTGAAAGGGGGCACGCTGTGGTCACTCTGCATTGAAAGGGGGCACGCTGTGGTCACTCTGCATTGAAAGGGGGCACGCTGTGGTCACTCTGCATTGAAAGGGGGCACGCTGTGGTCACTCTGCATTGAAAGGGGGCACATTATACCTTGATTACTGAAGGCACCTTTCACACTTTTGTGACCTAAAAGTCACGCAATTTTTGACAGCGTTTTTTGCCGCAAAGCAATGCCTATTACATTTTTCTGTTTGCGCCCCCCCCCCCCCCAAAAAAATTTTGAGCACCAGCCGCCACTATATAAATTAAAACAATAAAAAATATGCTCATTGGAATTCATTCATATTTTTTTTTCAAACTATAGTCCGGCCCCACAACAGTGTCTGAGGGACCGTGAACTGGCCCCCTTTTTAAAAAGTTTGAGGACCCCTGCTCTATAAAGTTGGGGGATCATCTGACATATCTGCCAACACAGATCAAACAACTGGTCAGTTTGTTGTGGAACACTGTAACATGCTTATCTGCAATAAACTGCAAATCAAATTTCACTTTATAAAAGCAAACTATCAATACAAGTAGCCCCAAATCAAGCTGCCACTTGCTTGGCAAAGCCAATCTAACAGTTTTGCTGTGTATTTTCAACCCCTGCACCTGAAATCCTAGGCAGCCAACTGCGACAGATCTGCACAGGTCTTGCAATCTCAGGTATATATCACTATTGATGACACAGATTTTCAGGTCCTGCTTCACATTTGTGCGATCACGGAGATCACATGTAATTCGGAGCGCATGTGCGGTGCAAATTTCAGCCATACACTTTGTATGGCTAAATTTGCACCGCATCCGCACTAAACAGGCACCTGACCCTTTTTTATCCGCAGCAGAATCGGATCGCATAGTGGTTCAACACTAGTGCGATCCGATTCTGTGCGAACTTGCAGATCGCCCTGCGATATGCGATCGCAACTGGGGGTGTCGTTAACTTTTAATTGACACCCCCTGCGTATCGCATATGGCAGTGTGAATTGCCAGGGGTGCGGATGCGATGCGGGATCACGCTGCATAGCCGCAGCCTTCCCGCATCGCACAAATGTGAACCGGGACACATAGGATTTAGAAGTGGTCAGGGACAGGTTTCATTCTATCATAGTGGGACTTTACAGCAGCTGAGCAGAATTTGTCACCAACTGTAACTTTGTAGCAAACTCACTACTACTGTTTATCAATTATGACGCAGTCAGCAAAGTCTGGACCCCTGATGTCTCATTACAGAGAACCTATTTTAACAAAATGCAATCACATAGGGGTTCTTTTTTTTTTTTTTTAATAGAAAAAAAAATAAAAATTAGGGTTACGCCTAAGCACTTATCCCCTGCCCCAAATTTATTTTGGGCCTGTCCCGCCCCCACATAAGTACGAACATAAACACACAAGTAAGGGAGCCTAGGCAAGAAAACATGAATAGGGCCACACAATACATTTAGCTGTGCACGCCTGCGGTAGAAAAATAATTATAGTCACCATTAAAGTGACGACCTGTAAGGGCTTTTAAAGCGTGGCTTGTGGAAAATTTTAGGTACCAAAGGTAATGGTTTTCTAACTACGTACAATTTTAAGGCCTGGCATGTTGGTATCCATTTACTCAGCACAACCTCATCTTTTATACTTTAAAAATTCAGTAATTTAATGCGCCTGTGTGCCCTGGAATTACCTTTAAAATATGGTTTTACTGAAAACTTGAGCTTGATAAACACTTGCACTAATATTGTGTAAGATAAAAATGAAGAACTACCACCATTTTATATTCCAGGGTCTCTACTTTTAGAAAAAAAAAAAAAAAACCTGCAAAAAACAACAGGCAGCGAAAGGGTTCATTTCCCTGATTTTGAGCTTTCAAATGCCTTTAAACTACATTTTTGTAAACTGGAAATATTGCTGCAATGCTATTTTCAGTATTTATACTGTTGTATTGCACAACTGGCCAAACAAAAATCTGCTGGCCTAGTTTACTCCCTGTACCTACACAGCTCTTGCACATAACGCAGTGATATTCAGAGATCATCAAGACATTCAAATCAGTCCAGGTCTCTAAAGAAGATCACAATCTAACGACCCTACCACACACTTACACAATGCAGCCAAACTGGACTGAAGCCAAGAATACGTTTTAGGGTTGCTAGAAGAAACGGAAGCACCCAGAGGAAACCCAAGAAAACACAGGAAGAACATGCAAACTCCATTCAAAATGTGCAAATTCAAAATCAGGACCCAGAGCTGCAAAAGAATGTACTGCTCACATTCTTCACATAATCACACAAACAAAAAGTTGGCCAACTACACAGTCAGAACTTTTCCATATAGTTGTAATGAATCCATCTTGCTTATAGAGATTTTAAAACCTTTAGCGCTCATTAATGTAAGCCATGGATTCTAATGGGGCAGGGGCTTTCATAAAGGAAACACTGCCTTATTTTATGGAAATGTGATAGGTATGATAATATGCAAATACCTTGTGTTTAAAATGTATTTTGGGGAAAAAACCTACTTATAAAAAAATTTATAAACAGTATTTCGTTTTTCTGGAGCGTTTGCTGCCATTACTTCAAAATTTCACAGCACCCGAACAGCAGCTTTTCAATAGCTGAAAATAGGGTTTGTGACTAGACTGGAAACCTTACCAGCGGAATAGACATAGACGAGTGGTTTGCTACACGGACAGACAGGCTTTGCACTGCGAGCTGTGAGAGCACATGGAATTCTCAATTTGAACTTGTTTTCTTTTGGTCCACAGTGATGATATCCATCTTTGCTAGACATTAGCAGACTGGATCACCAGTCTGGGGTAATGCATCCTCTGTGCATATGAAGCAGGTGCAACATGTCTGTGTCATATAGGTCAGTCGCAGCCAGACTGTGTCTAGCAGCAATGCAAACCTAAAGAGGAAGCAACTGTCACCTGGGGTATTTGATTACTAGTGGTGTCATGTTCTGGCTGCAACTTTCCAGGTTGGGAATTGAGGATCTCCTTTGATTATCCGTGATTTAGAGAGACATACAAATTAAGCATTGGTTATTTTGCACCCTAGCTGGCTTTTTGAACCTCTTCAGGTAAGATACCTGATCCACATCCAAACAGATCGGGAGCCCAAGCCATGTTATGGCAGCTTTTAGGCTACGTTCACATCTTGGCGTTGCTATTAAGGCCCCTTTCACACTTGTGCGACTTCAAAGTCGCACGATTTGCCGCGATTTTGACTGGGCTTGAATGCCTTTGGCCTCAAAATCGTGCCAAAGTAGTGCAGGGACTACTTTGAAGTCGGTGCAACTTCAAGTCGCACTGATATGAATGGGGCTCATGGAAAATCATGGAAAACGACTTGTCATGCGATTTTGCGGTCCAAACTCGCGGGACAAGTCGCACTAGTGTGAAAGGGGCCTTACAGGCGTTTTTGTGCAGGCGTTTTTAGGCTGACTAGTAACCAATGGAAAAAAAATGCCTGTAATCTGCCCAAAAAGAAGCTCGTGTATTTTTTTGAGAGTTGGGTGTTTTGCTTAAAACGTCAAAACGCTCAGATGTGAACAGGGGCCATTGAAAGGAATAGGATTTGTCTTGTTGGGCGTTTTTTGAGCTGATCCTAGAGCAGAAAAACTCCCCAAAAACACCCCAAAACGCCTACATGTGAACTTAGCCTTAGGCAGCCGCCTAGGAGGATTAAAATGTATGTTACTGCAACGTTTCCCATGCCTGATATGTGCCTGTTGTACCATGTACCATGTTAGCTTTGTTTTGCTTCCTTTGTGTGAAATATCGGATGACCCTGGCAGTCCATCTGCTTTCCTATTTCAAACTGCCACACTATGCATGAGAACAGTTTTCTTACTCTTGTTAGAGCACAGCCTGCTTTTAATTCAGTGGTCAGACCTAGTCGGATACACCCACTTGCACAGCTAATCACTGGGAAAATCAGTGTGCTGCTGTTCCTCTGCCTCCTGCTGTCACCTCCCTCTGCAGTCCTCACCCCAGCTCTTGAAAACCTCTTAAGAAGCTGAGAGCAGAGGTCATGTGAAAGAGTGTGAATAATGTATAGGTAGCCAGGTGCAGTCGGCATAGATTCTCAGTCCCTGTTTTAATCAGATTCTAGGAATATTTTGACATTATGTACTGTAGATTATACATTTAAAGCCTTTTCAATTGGTTTACGTTGAGGAACATTATTTTGTAATTGTTTGTGAACCTCTGCTCATCTTTACTTCTGAGACACTCCAACTCTCTAAGATGCTCAATTTAAACCCAATTAAGTTACTGACCAACAAATATTTCTTGGTTCTTGGTGGAGAAACCCTTGTAAGAAGCACAAAAGGTAAGAGGTTTCTTGTAGTTGGTTACCAGGTTTGCACACATCTCAGGAGGGATTTTGGTCCACTCTTCTTTACAGATCTTCTCTAAATCCTTAAGGTTTCTTTGCTGTCGCTTGGCAAATCGAACTTTCAGCTCCCTTCATAAATTTTCTATAGAATTAAGGTCTGGAGATGATGATCTTAATGTGCTTCTTCTTCAGCCACTTCTTTGTTGCCTTGACTGTATGTTTTGGGTCATTGTCATGCTGAAAGACCTATCCATGACTTATTCTCAGTGTTCTGGCTGAGAGAAGAAGGTTCTCATCCAAGATTTTACAATATATGGCCCTGTCCATTGGCCCCTCAATGCTGTAAAGTCGGTCAGTACCTTTAGCAGAGAAAAAGCCCCAAAAGCATAATGTTTTCACCTCCGTGCTTGACTGTAGGACTGGTGTTCTTAGGGTCATAGTCAGCATTTCTCTTTCTCAAAACATGGCGAGTCTCCCTCCTCAAGAAGGCACATGTATAGTCATGCCAATGAACACCTAAATGATTCAGAAAAGGACTGAGAGAAAGTGCTGTGGTCAGATAAGACCAAAATTGAGCTCTTTGGCATTAACTTGACTCACCGTGTTCGGAGGAAGAAAAATGCTGACTATGACCCGAAGAACACTATCCCTACAGTCAAGCACAGGAGGTGGAAACATGATGCTTTAGGGCTGTTTCTCGGCTAAAGGTACAGGCTGACTTTGTCGCATTGAGGGGCCAATGGTCGGAGTCGTATATTGTAAAATCTTGAGAATGAGAACCTTCTGCCCTCAGCCAGAACACTTAAGATGGGTTGTGGATGGGTCTTCAAGCATGACAACGACCAAAACATACTGCCAAGACAGCAAAGGAGTGGCTCAAGAAGAAGCACAATAAGGTCATGGAGTGGCCTATTCCATCTCCAGACCATACTCCTATAGAACATTTTACGGAGAGTGTTGAAACTTTGAAATGGCAAGAGACAGCCAAGAAACCTTAAGCATTTAGAGAAGATCTGTAAAGAAGAGTGGACCAAAATCCCTCCTAAGATGTGTGCAAACCTGGTCACCAACTACAAGAAATGTCTTACCTGTGTGCTTGTCAACAAGGGTTTCTCCACCAAGTACGAAGTCATGTTTTGCTTGGGGATCAAATACTTATTTTACTCAATGAATTGCAACTTAATTTAGAGCAATTCTTTTATGTGTTTTTTTTCTGAATTTTTGATTGATGTTCTGTCTTTATCATTTAAAATACACCTATGATAAAAATAAAAATAGACCCTTAATTTCTTTGTAAGGTGGGAAAACTTACAAAATCTACAGGGGATAAAATAATTATTTCCCCCACTATATATGCATTGTTGTGTCTGGTGTCTCATCTTCCACTTGACAATACCCCACAGATTCTCTATGGGTTTAGGTCAGGCGGGTTTGCTGGCCAATCAAGCGCAGTGATACCATGATCATCAATCCAAGTATTGGTACTTTTGATAGTATGGGCAGGTGCCAAGTCTTGCTGGGAAATAAAATCTGCACCTCCATAAAGCTGGACAGCAGAGGGAAGCATGAGGTGCTCTAGAATTTTCTTGTAGGAGGGCTATGCTGACTTTGACTTGATAAAACACAGTGGACCAACACCAGCAGATGACACGGCTCCCCTAATCATCATAAAATATCTGGTTTAATGATCATGGTATCACTGTGCATGATTGGCCCGAAAACTCATCTGACCTAAACCTCAGAGAATCTGTGGGGTATTGTCAAGATGAGAGACACCAGAGTAGGGCTGAACGATAGTCGATGTGATATCGACTATCGTTCTGCAGGCACGGGCAATATTCATATCGCCGAAGCCACGATATTCAGGCATTAGGCAGGGCGGGGAGAAGTCGGGACTCGGGGGGAGGAGGAGGACTCACAGTGATTGCATCCGTCCCACACTTCCCTCCCAGCTCTGCCTCTAGTATCCAGCCGACCATTACTCCGCCCAATGTCTCTCCTGGCTGCATCGGGGGCGGGATCAGGCTGTAATGTTTTTCAATGGAGAGACAAAGGGCGGAGCAGGGCGGAGTAATGGTCGGCTGTTGACTAAGAGGGAGAGCTGGGAGGGCTGGAGTACGGGGCGGATCGCATGGCGGTGGAGAGGCTACAGTGTTTGCAGCAGGAGAGGGGGGAGAGACGTCCGGAGCATGGCGGAGGAGCACCGCGGGACAAAGGCTGCTACCGACAGCACGCTTCCTCTACACTCTGGCTCCGACACAAGGCTCGGTCGGGAGAAGTTCTACGAGTGTGGTGGATCCCCTGGCAGAAAGGTGAGCTCTGCTAACTGATCCCTCCTCCGGAGACTGTCTGGGAGAAATATCGGGATATATATAGTTAAAAATGAAATATCGCAATATACTTTTTTCCCCAATATCGTGCAGCCCTACACCACAGACAACAATGCAGATGAGCTAAAAACTGCTATCATAGCAACCTGGGCTTCCTTTACACCTCAGCAGTGCCACAGGCTGATCGCCTCTATGCCATGTCGCATTGATGCAGTAATTCATGAAAAAGGAGCCCTGATCAAGTATTGGTATAGTGCATACTATACGGTACATAGACTTTGCAGTAAGCCAACTTTTTTTTTTTTTTTTTTTTTTATTGGTCTTCTATAATAAATTTTCTGAAATACTCCATTTTAGGTTTTCACTAGCTGTAAGCCATAATCATCAAAATTGAAAAATTTTTAGATGCACCTGTATATTATTACAGTCTCTCAGAAAAGTGAGTACACCCCTCATATTTTTGTAAATATTTTATTATATGTTTTCATGTGACAACACTGAAGAAATGACATTGCTACAATGTAAAGGAGTTTACAGCCTGTATAACAGTGTAAAATTTGCTGTCCCCTCCAAATAACACCACACAGCCATTAATGTCTAAATTGCTGGCAACAAAGATGTGTATACCCGTAAGTGAAAATGTACACATTGGGCCCAATAAGCCATTTTCCCTGCATTTTCTGAATTAAGGCAAAGCAATCTCCTATTGGAGAGGCAGGGCAGTGACATCACACTCTCCACCATTTCCAATCAGAGAATTCTGTCCAAGCTGGACAAATGTAATTATGTAGAACATACCAATGCCTAGAATTATTCTTTATATGTAAACTCAAAAACAAAAATTAGCATATATTGTAGCTTACTAATCCTTAAATGGGTGGATGCATTATTTTTCTTAATTCATGCTTATTTTTTCACCTGTTGATCCTGCCAGTAACACATCTTTTCCTTGATTGAGTGACAATGCTCACTGGCTTTACTGGTATCCATAGAGGGTCCATGTTAACACCCTAGGACAGGACTGCAGAACACACTCCGCTTCAAAACATGGGGGGGGGGGTAATTGATCTGTAGTCCACAAAGGTTGGAAAAATACTAACTGATAAATAATGCAGTACATGCACAGAAAGTTATCAGCTCAAGAGATTTCTCAGGCAGGATCAACAGGTATTTCTTTGTAATTTTCTAACAGATATAAAAAGGAATAGTATATTTAACAGACCCAAAGCGAGCAAGTAAGAGAATATCATTGTCAGGGTTTACAGACAGCAGAGCCAAAAACTTTATCTGCACTACAGCAGCAGCAGTACGGCTTGGGTTGGCGATTTTTCTGTTCGCAGGAAAGAAATTTTCCTAAATCCCCCATCAACACAGTCCGTGTTCATGGGGGAATCCCTCCCGCAGAGCCATTGGGTACTCTCAGGATTGGATTATTGCAAGTAAAATTCAACAGGCTGGTTGTACCAAAGTCGATCGATCAACTTGGATACAATGAGCCTGCTCATACATGGTTTAAATCTTGGACAGTTACTGCTGTCTAAGATTCGAACCATCCATGCTTTAGTCAAAGACACTGGCAGAAAAACATCCAGCTTGCAAACTAGACAATGAAGTAGCAGAAACAAGCTATATACTGTTAATACCATACTTGGATATCACCTTCTGTCAGCCTTTGCGTACTAGAGGAGTGTCTGATTGGCACCTAATGTCGAGTAATAATCTTTCAGTCTCAGACAGATCATTAAGCTAGTTACATTTAAATAAATACATTTTGTCCACTCTGCTTTCTCCTCATTTTCACCAATAAAGTGGCTGAAAACCCTTCTATATACCCAGTGAAGTGACTGGCCTCAGGTGATACACAGAGTTTAAACAAATCCTCCTACATAAGTTGTACTGGTTCATCTTTGGGCTTCTCCTCTCTATATCTGTTCAAAGTCCAGAATTTAAAAAGCTTGTCCGAGATGTAGGAAAACAGGGGGCGGAGAGCTGAAGTTACACTCTGCAGAGCTCAGTGAGGAGAGCTCTGAGAACTTATTGGTGAGAAGGGACACACCGCCTTCACACAGCAACAGAGCTGAGGCTGTAATTCACAAACAGTGTGCTGGTGCTGCCGTCCCGGTTACTTTTTTCTCTTGGTGTCAGAAAAACTTTTCAGAAGTGATCATACTGATAGCAGAGGAACAAAGCAGCAGACAGAAATTACACTTGGTGCACTTAATTGAGAGAAGTACACACTATACAGGGATATGCTTTATTCAGATTTCATGTCTGAGGTTTACATCCACTAAGACATGCACTGAAGCAGAGACTGTGACACTTAGTGCTCCTGCCATCAATCTGAGTGCTACTGTTCCTGGCACTGCAGGAGGCTGATATCAAGGCATTTTTAGATACCTACATTAAATGTATTTAAAAAGATGTTTTTTAGCGAATACCTAGCTGCATAAACTGGTGTTTTTCTATCTTGATGGACTAACTGAAAATCCTTAATATAAAAACTTAAACAGTATGAAATTAAAAAAAAAAAAAAAAAAATTTCTCTGATTTCTCTCACATTGGACATGCAGAATATACAAGAAAAGGCCTAGAGAAATTATGATCAGACTTACCGCAATCACAATAACGCTGCTGTCTGGCCTCCATTCTGACAGTTTGTAAGCTCCAAATTGGGCTGCTGTTTTTGCTGACTCCTTGTAACTGGCTACCAGCACGCTGGGCTAAAATACAAAAAAAAGGCAACAATAAACCGATGGAACATTTAGCAATTATCATCATCAAGAGCAAGACTGGATTCACATCCTTGCATTTTCGCTTGATGCATTTTCCATTAAAAACAAATGGAAATGCATCAAAACATCTAACGCATGCAGTACGTGCGTTAACGCACATTATGCAACATGTCAACACGTCCCAAATAACCATGATGCACAATAAATAAGCTATGATATGTGCTATGATGCGTGTTGACAACCAATGCATTGCACACCGAAGTGCGTTATGCGATTTGATGCACTTCTAGTAATTGCAATGGAAAATGCAAATATGTGAATCCAGCTTTAATAAACTACATAAATATACATCAGGTATGTGTAGAGGAGTGGAGCAAATTAGGCAGCTGCATAGTGGGCAGAAATTTGAATCAGTAAAAAGGCATGAGTGAACAGGATCTGTAGGCCTGCCTACAGTATGACCTGGTGATCAGCAATGGAAGCACTGATGTGTGGGATTTGAGGAATGCCCCCATGCTTTCCAGGTTCTACCATGCCGATAGTACAAATTAATTCGTGCACGGTGATGCCACAGCATCAGGCCACACAAATGCACTTATATCACAACCCTGCTGGCATCTTTTCACTACTTAGCATTCTCCTGTCAGTGCAAATGGAAAAGCGGTGAAGAGGGAAGAAAAACAATTTTCAGGTACTGATTGTATATTGTAACGTCTATGTACAGACACATGACACAGACATTAATCTGGACATAGTTGGACACGTGTCCCTTATTTGACTGGGAGCACCTAACCCTGAAGAATTCCCGGAAGTTAGGGCTCTTAAAAAATATGCAGGTTTGGAAATGTGTACACATTCCTATTGTACAAAATACAATATATACACCAGTTCCCATGAGTTCTAAATAAACAGTGATTAAAAGGAGAAGTTCGTCTTTTGTAACAGGTTACATTTTACACCCATATTCAAGGTGTATCATGTTATAGATGCACTGGCCACTCCCCGTTCTGACAGCCAGCGTGGGATCTTCTCCCTCCTGCTAGCCGTCACGATCTGCAACAAACGCAACTGTGTGGGGCTCTGCCCAATTGGCCGCATCATCCATTCACAGTGTTCTGTAAATGCAGTGGCGGAGCCAGAGGGTTAGCTGGGGTGGCAATTGCCACCCCAGACAAAGTCCTTGCCACCCCTGTTGCCACCCCGATCCTGGGCGGGTGCATGGCAGCGGAGGAATCACGGGATTGCTGTACGAGAGCTGCAGAGGGAGGTGGATGGAGAGCTGGTAGGCAGAGGGAGGGAGGGATGAGCGGAGTAATCACAGGGGAGCGCCGATCCATCCCACACCAAGACAGGAAGACCGGACAATCGTCCTGTATCCTACTTTGTGTCCTACCCATTCTGGGTGATGTCATGAGGGAGGGACTAAGGCGAACCTCAAATACCCATTGGCTGGGGAGGCAGGAGGAGTCGGTGCAGCCTAAATTTTGCAGGCTGCACCACCTCCTGCTACTTACACAGCCAATGGGTGCATCGGAAGCGCTGTCTGTCAATCTTCATCCCGATTCCCGCGGTCTTCCTGTCTTGGTGTGGGTCTTGTGGGATGGATCAACTCTGAAAGGAGTTCCTGGGCAGCCTACAGTGACTGAGGTGAGGGACAGTTTTACCCAAGTAGCAGAAGCGCCTGTTCCTGTACAGTCTGTGCTCCTTAAAAACGTTTCCCCCCTTTAATAAGTCATTGTAATGGCACCCATGTTCTTGCCCTTTTACCAGGGTGAAAGTACCCTAACACATGTGCAGCATTAGTGTCCGCTTACTGTCAGTCACCCTGTTTAAAAGGACAGGAATATGGGTGGCATTACAATGACTTCTTAAAAGGGGGCAAAATTATTTATAATAATTCTCCTAAATCCTGCTTTTTTTATTTTTAGCAGAGTGGCAGATTTTTTTATGGGGCTAATAAGCCACAACAGCAAGCCAAGCATTTGGCTTATGGTTGTGGCATGGCCCCATTGACCTGGATAGCCAAATTTCACATAGGCTTAACATAAACCATCAAAGCTGTGGCACATGTAGAGGGGTTCCAGTTGTGATCTAGACTTCGAGTTGTCTGTTTTTACCATCCCCTGACCGCTCAGAAAAAAGTCTTAAATAGGCAAAATTATCTGAAAAAAACTGACCCTTTAACTACTTCAGCTCCCCCTTAATGACCAGACCATTTTCTGCGATACGGCACTGCATTGCTTTAACTGACAATTGCGAGGTTGTGTGACACTGTACCCAAATACAACTGATGTATTTTTTTCCCACAAATAGAGATTTCTTTTGGTGGTATTTGAGCCCCTCTGCAGTTTTTATATTTTGCGCTATAAACATAAAATTAGCGACAAATCCTTTTTACTTTCTACTATAAAACATTCCCAATGAAAAAAAATGGATTTTTGTAAAATCTTACCGTAAAATCCTTTTCTCTTAGCTCATCGACAGACGTAGTCCTCGGTGATACACCACCTTCGGGTTATGTTACCTCCGCAGGAGCAGGACTAGACAGGAAATTAAAAAGCTCTGGCCACACCCTAGGGGCAGTCCCAGAGGGTATATCCTCTCTCTCTCTGCCTCAGCAAATCAGTTATGTGAAAAAGCAGTGCTTAGAGAATTTAACCCAACCCAACTCCAAAACAGAGGGGCGGGGACTACGTCTGTCGATGAGCTAAGAGAAAAGGATTTTACGGTAAGATTTTACAAAAATCCATTTTTCTCTAGCGCTCATCGACAGACGTAGTCCTCGGTGATACACCACCTTCGGGACGTGCCAGAGCAGTATCACAACTGAGGGGTGGGAAAATGGAAATCAAATCCCAATCTAGAAGGCCCAACCGGTGCCAACTAGAAGTTTACAATGCTCATCCTTAATGATGAGACTCAACCAAAAAAAAGAGAAAACAATTTTTTTTTTTTTTTTTTTTAAAACAGAAAAAAACCCTCGAGGTAGACCACCGGTCTCCTCAAATTGCGGCCTGCAAAACCTTGCGGCCAAATGAGGCATCCGCCGATGCCGTCACATCAATTTTATAGAATTTTGTAAAGGTATGTACCGACGACCAGGTGGCCGCCTTACATACCTGGACCACTGACGCCTGATGGCGAAAGGCCCAGGAAGTACTGAGCGCTCGAGTGGAGTGCGCCCTAACAGGGAACGGAGGACTCTGACCCTTAATAGAATAAGCCTGTACCACCGTTTGTCTAATCCATTTGGCAATGGTCGCGGCAGATGCAGGCAAACCCTTTCTGGGGCCATCCGTGATCACAAAAAGTGAATCCGTCTTACGGAATGATTCCGTAGCTTTCAGGTATACCCTGATTGCCCGAACCACATCTAAGGAATGCAACGCATGTTCCCGATGATGCTTGGGCTGAGGACACAAGGAAGGTAGTACAATATCTTCATTAGATGAAAATCTGAAACCACCTTGGGAAGAAAAGATGGCTTAGGATGAAGTACTACCTTATCCCTATGAATCACTAGGTATGGTGACTGGCATGATAATGCAGCCAGCTCTGACACCCTGCGAGCAGAAGTAATAGCCACCAAGAAGGCCACCTTCTGGGATAGAGTAAGCAAGGGAATCTCCCTGATGTTTTCAAAAGGAGGTTTCTGTAGAACCGACAAAACCAAAATTAAGATCCCAGGGCGGTAAGGGCGCGCGGACTGGAGGAGCCAGGTGCCGCACCCCCTGGATGAAATTCCGCACCAAGGATTTGGTAGCTAAAGGCTTCTGAAAGAAGATTGCTAATGCTGAAACTTGACCCTTGATGGTGCTCAAGGCTAGCTTCTGCTCAACCCCTTGTTGCAAAAAAGCCAATATTCGAGTCACCGAATAGGTACGTGGAGGAAATCCTAAAGATTCGCACCACGCAATATAAGTCTTCCATGTGTGATAATAGACTTTGCTGGAAGTCGCTTTCCTTGCTTTAATAAGGGTAGGAATGACTGAAGTAGACAAACCTCTGTCCTTCAGTACTTGGGTCTCAATGGCCAGGCCATTAAAACCAGCGACTGTAAAGCACGAAGGTAAATTGGTCCTTGAGACCACAGACACTCCCTGAGACGAAGTTCCCACGGAACGTCTGCGACTAACATGTCCAAGTCGGCCAGGCCGGCTTGAGGAGGCCAGCCTAGAATTTCTAGGACCACTGGCGCTGATTGGATCTGAACCAGGCGTCCCTAGAGCCCCACACATTTATCAGATACCTGATAGTTATCAGGAAAAGTGATCTTTTCTGGTTGAACCTCAGGGACCGAAGTCACCCGACTAGAGGCTGCTTGGCCTATCTGGTCAACCAGATCCGATTCCTGTGAGGTATCGGGACTAATCTTAGGAAAAGGTAAAGGAAAAGATCTATTCAGGGAACGGTAACTACCGCTTCCTGTGGTACTTAAATGTTGGAAGGGAAGAATCGCACCGGTAGTAGTGGTTGATGCTCGATCTAATGTCCTGAATACCGGTGAAAACGTCCCCCCACCCTGAAACCGGGTGGGGGCGCACCTTCAGGCTGTGTACTCCTTTGCTTCGGGTTTGGCTGGGTTGGTCCCCTTCTTGAACCCTCCTGGAGGAGTCTTGCCTTTCCCGCTAGTACCAGCCGGGCGCCCTTTATGGGCGGTAAAGAAAGGTCCTCGCTTGTTGCGAGGTCCCTTAGCTTTTGCAGCCTGTGGCAAAAAAGTGCTCTTGCCCCCAGTGGCATCCTTAATGATTTCATCTAGGTTGGCTCCAAATAGACGATTCCCTTGAAAGGGGAGATTGGTCAAGGTCTTTTTGGAACCTAGGTCAGCTGACCAGCATTTTAACCACAGCACACGTCTGAGGATCACTGCTAACTTAGATGCATGCCCTAATAGGGGAGTAGTGTCCAAGGCTGCGTCACAGATAAACCGTAGCCCTTGTATGATCTGTTCCATCAAATCAGATGTCTCCTGGGGAATATCTTTTCCCCTAAGATCTTGGCGTACCATCTTCGCCCATTCCGTAAGTGTCTGGGAAACTAGACCAATAACGATTACTGGTCTAAATGCTGACCCTATCAGAGAAAAGATAGTGCGGGACTCTGCTTCTATCTTTCGATCCACCAAATCCTTAAAGGACGAAGTGTCCTCCACTGGAATAACCGTGGCTTTATTCAGCCTGGAAATAGGCGGATCCACGACTGGTGGTACCGTCCATTTCTTAATGATGGATTCCTCAAACGGATAGCGTCTAGCAATACGCTTGGAAATAGTAAAGGTACGTTTAGAATGCTCCCATTCTCCTTTAATCTGATTACCAAAACATTTAGGTACAGGAAAAGCCTTCGCCGTCTTGATGGGCTTATTAGTCCCAAAAGGCCTCTCTGTTTCAGTTGCCTCTGCCGGTAAAGCCTCAAGTTTTAAGGTTTCTTGCACTGCCACAACTAGTGCGTCCACCAATGCTTCTTCCTGAATTATAGCAAGAGAAGAAGCGTCCTCCTCACTGTCTGAGGGGGCTTTACCTGGGATAACAGCCCTTGCAGAGGAACCTGCAACTGCCGTGACCATCTCTGAATCTGAGTCAGAGGTGTCAGATGGTATAGGGGTAGGCGGGGGTCGCTTCCTTGACCCCCGTCCCTGACAGGCCGCCTCCACCCGAGCCACCATAGACTCCAAAATTGCTGTAAACGACTCTATACTCTGTGCACCGGCGGGTCCCGAGGCCCCCTCGAGGGAAACAGGTGGGGGAATATGTGTGGCAGGGTCCATAATAACTCCAGTTACTTCCTGGATAATATAATTCAAAAGTAAAGAAAAAAACTTTTTTTTTTTTTTTCTTTTCTGACCCCCAGCGCCACAAAAAAGCCCCTTAGTGTTACCTGCTTAGGGATCCCTATCGATCGAGAGAGAGAGAGATAGACCCCCAGGCTCACCACTTGATGCTCAGAGTTAAACTGCAACAGCTTACAGCGCTGTCTTGACAAACAGGAAGTCTTTTGGCTGGCTGCCCAGGAAGAAAGGAGGCGGCTCCGCCCCTCTGCACGCCTTCCGGCGCCTCCCCCAAGCTCCACGAGGTGTAGGATCACCTCAAACATGGCCGCCCCCATGCTGGAGACACGAGGCTACGCCAAAATGGCGGCTCGTGCGATCCTGCAAGAAAAAATGGCGGCGGCCTGCTGAATGTCGGTGTGCTGCACACAACACTGTCTCTGCCTGGGGATATGGCGTGGTTGGCGGTATCGGCCCCTGGCGGACCGCATGGCCGTTCGGGAGGCCTGCTAATAGCTGGAGATCTGATTTGGAAGGCAGTCTACATGTCCGTGGCTTCTGACTGGTAGGTAGCTTATACTTAACCCATAAGATTCCCAGAATGCCACAGATTACATCTTTTAAACATGTATACAATAGATTGTTAGCTCCCAAACCAAGCCTCCTGGCTTTTTGTACACAAAAAATCACACTCAAAGTAGGAGGATCTGTGACATGTTATAGGATAGAAAGGACTCTTTCTTACCATACCGAGAGGGGCCCGCGTTCACCACAAAACCCGTCAGAGGGAAAGGGGGAACATACTACTCACCATACCGGAACCAGGCGGGCACCAACTCCTGACAGTACCCCTCTCCACCGGGGCGGGAGGGCTGTCGACCGATACGAACCCCGTGACTCATGGTCTTTGGCGTTTCAGCGAGACGTTTAACTCGCGGGTTCAGTCCTTTTAATGGGACTTTGTCGCGGCCGACCCAGCGCGGAGCTATGGCCTGCACGCGCTCGTAGGCTGAACTGGGGTGACCACTGGATCTCAACATCCAGCCCGTCGCCCAGTTCAGCTTTCTTGCTTGAAGATCTCACAGGAACACTGGAGAAAAAGCTGTCTAAAAAAAAATCCTTTAAGAAAAAATTCTTGCCAGGACCTAAGATCCCAGCAAGGTGTCTAGGTCCTTACTCCTAACTAGACAGAAAATAACTGATTTGCTGAGGCAGAGAGAGAGAGGATATACCCTCTGGGACTGCCCCTAGGGTGTGGCCAGAGCTTTTTAATTTCCTGTCTAGTCCTGCTCCTGCGGAGGTAACATAACCCGAAGGTGGTGTATCACCGAGGACTACGCCTGTCGATGAGCGCTAGAGAAAAATCAATTTTTTTCATAAATTTAGGCTAATATGTATTCTGCCACATATTTTTTTGTAAAAAATCCTAAGTGTATTTTGATTGGTTTGCAAAAAAGTTATTACGTCTACAAACTATGGAACTTTATTTTGTTATTGTTTTTACTAGTAATGGCAGCGATCAGCGATTATTAGAGGGACTGCGACATTGCGGTTTAATTGAACACTTTGTATATTGACCCCCCAAAATAATACTTTGCCACCGTTTTAAAAGTCTAGCTCCGCCACTGTGTAAATGGGAAGCCTTTGCAGCTGTCGGATTGTAGTTCTCAATGACCCACCACAATGCTGTGATGGTTCATTCATGCTTCCTGTCACAGTGTAACTGCCTGGCCATATAGGAGGTACAGCCAGACAGATACACAGAGAGAGACAGCAGGACCGTGTCATTACACCCAAGATCTGCTGATCGTGGGTGCAATGCTTTACAGGTTCTAAAAAATAAAATGCATATTTTTTTACATGCAAAAAAATGTGCATTTATTTTTTTGTAAAGGTGAATGTACCCTTTAAAAGTTGAACTTTTTTAATAAACTAATCTCATAAGAGCTACAGAACATTTAAAAGGAATTCCAAATGTTTACATGCACTTTGCTGCGAATGCATTGAATGGTGCATTTTCAGAAAATTTAAAGCAGTAATAAACCCAAAAGCAAGCATATTATTATTGCATCTTACCTTTTTAGATGTGATGGCTGCATTGGTTGTTCCCCCCCCCCTTTATTTTCACCTGGTGATCTAGCCAATAAGTCTGTTGCATTTCAAACAGCACAATGTGTGCTGGAGATAGCAGTTAGGTTGTGGAGGCAAATCATTTACCAGATGTGCTTACAATGGTCAGCTTTTTATGTAAAACCTTTATCCCCAAAAGGAACAAAAAACTGTTGCAGGAAAGAAAATTGCTTGATTCCCCCATCAGTTAGTGTTGATGGGGGAATCCCTGCGGTGGAGCTATTGTGTTCTCCCAGTTGGGTGCCTAAGGCTGGCCATACACTATACAATTTTCTTATTCAATTTCCTTTAGATTTACCTTAAACCATGTAGTGCAAGGGCCTGCCTGATTGCATACAAATTGAAAGTGTTTAAGTTTGACCCTACATTACATGGTTTTGGTAAATCTAAAGGAAAGTTGAACAAGAAAATTGTATAGTGTATGGCCAGCCTAAGGCACACCTATGCAATAATCATGCTGTCTAATCAGCATCTTGATATGCCACATCTGTGAGGTGGATGGATTATTTCAGCAAAGGAGAAGTGCTCACTAACACAGATTTAGACAGATTTGTGAACAACATTTGAGAAAAATAGGCCTTTTGTATACATAGAAAAAGTCTAAGATCTTTGAGTCCGGCTCATTAAAAATAGGTGCAAATTTTCTATGCTAGGAAGGCTATAGCCACTAGATGGAAATCTTCTGCTCCCCCTGACGTTCCATTCTGGATTGCACTTTAATTAACCAGGCATTGCCTCTGTATAAAATGATGTATGAGGCCAGAGGCTGTCCCAAGAAGTTCTGGAAAATTTGGTCTTTTTGGGTGGACTCTGACCGGACTACCTCTTCGGTTTCTGATTCCACATAGACGATGTCCATTAAAGCCTCAGTTATTTTGTGTTTGGTAATATGCTCTCTCTGTTGCTGTCTTTCCCTTCCTTTCCCCTCTGGGAGATTTGCCTTTTGCTGGGTTTCTTACTGATGTTACAGCTGGAGGTTATGTATACTACTTATGTCATGGCATTTGATGCAAGATGGAGTCTTGTATGTCTTTTTGACTCCTCCATTGGCATGTTTCATGTTATTTCTTTGTTATGTACTGTTCCGTTTGTTCAATAAAATACCTTTAAAAAAAAAAATAATAGGTGCAAAAACAAAAAAAGTGTTGCGTTTATAATTTTTTTCAGTGTATTTTATTGGGATTTTATGTGTAATCGACCAACACAAAGTGGCACATTATTGTGAATTGGAAAGAAAATTATTTCAATTTTTTTTTTTTTACAAATAAATATCTGAAAAGTGTGACATGCATTTGTATTCAGTCCCCATTACTCTAATACCACTAACTAAAACGGAACCAAGTGCCTTCAGAAGTTACCCAATTAGTAAATAGAGTCCACGTGTGTAATTTAAAGCGGAGTTCCACCCACAAATGGAACTTCCGCTTTAAGGCCTCCTGACCACCCCGATATTCCAAACGAGCAGAAGTTCTCCTCTCCTCCTCCCTGCAATCTTCTGGGACACATCACAGAAAGCCCACAAACAAGCACCCCAACGGACAGTTGCACAACTGCCAAACTGAAGCAGAGTGTATATCTCCGTGTAAAACTTTGACTTTTTTTCCCTTCCTCAAACTGGCTTTATCAGTGGTTGGTGACAGTATCCCCAGAACCTCAGGATTTCTAAATTCGCCTTCACACAGCGCAAAGCAGAGGAAATTCAAGACCCTGTTTTCCAGCTGGTCACCAATGACAGGAAAGAACATTTAAAATATTGAATACCGCAGTGACCAATTATGGAAAGGTATCAAAAAGAAAATTAGAATGACTGGCCACTGGCAAAAATATTTAATGGATGTCTACCAACAAAAAAAGATTAATTGAACCTACGCACACTGTAGTGATCCTGCAAAAGGCGATTATGGCTACAAAGTCATACCAGTGAGTTAGAAATAACTGATGTCTTGGCTGTAAAAAAGGGGTGATTCATAGGATTGTGGTCATAAAAAGGTGTACTGTACTATCTTCAGTGCACATTGAATTTCTGTCTGTGTTATGCTTTGACTATTTTGGATTATAAATTCAAAAACGATTTGCACAAGAGACTTGATATACGTCCAAACTCTTATTAAATCTCATTAAAACAGAGAAGGTCCTGGCAGCAGTATTAACATCCAACAACTTCGTTATATGGCAAGGTTTCAGATCTTTCCCCAAGCCAGAAATGCTCCTGATTGAAAAAATGGTATACAAATAAGGTTCCCGGAACTGGAGCATTTCTGGACTGGATTTATCTTCCTTGTTTGCCTGGAGGATGGAGTTTTAGCAAAAGACACACTCTACAGTGCAGTCCACTGTGACATACAAAGAAATATTGTTCTGTAAATACTTTAATGTGGCTTCTATTGTGCAGTATATATAGGAAAATGGGTTAAAAAGTGCAATGTGTAATTTGGAAAAACGTTCTTTATTATGTTGTATAAATGATGCTATATATATTATATTTAAGCAAATTAAAGGGTTAATTATAGCCTAGACAAATGGCCTGCACGGCCCTTTTGCCTCCTGGGATATGCACATTAAATATCTAAGGAAACAAAGCCTTTTATAAGGTAAATGTGGAAGGCACGGGTCTAGCAGGGCTTCATCGGGAGGTGCACCGGCTAAAACCGGAACAGCCAACAGCATCTTGATGATGTCACACCAAAACATGGTGGCCCGTGACCAAGTGAAGTGAAGAGTGTCTCAGCTGGACAACATTATCTGTGCAGAACTCACCACCAGCTAAATAGGAGTTTAAAAATAAAACAAAACATTTGGGGGGGGGGGGGGGTGAAAAAGCAAAAAGGGACCCTCCAAAATGCTGCACTATGTTTTCACGAAAATAAACCTTTGGACCCGTTTGAGGAATTCTTGGTGTGATGATGACATTTCTTCACTCTGTCTACGGTTTCCAGCCTATGGTCATTACAGCACCCAGCATTACTAAACATTTTCAGGAACGTGTGCGTTGGAAATATTGTGTGTGGACTGAGAAAATTTTAACCTGACACAGATCCTAACTGTTCACAGCTCCATACAAAACTAATGGAAAAAGGCATCCAGAAGTGAAAGATTAGTAAATTGCAACAGCTTCCAGGGTTTGTTTGTTTAATCAATTCTATATGTTTTTATCTCTGATAGGATTTTCATGAGCTGTAGCCATATTCAATATTTTTTCAGTTTTTTTTGTGTTCAATCACATTGTTTGAATGAAGTCACATTGTGCACAGTCCTTTGAGCTCATAAGAGTGGTCTATGTGTGGATTTTAATAATTAGAGGATATCTGTCATTTATTACAACATATCTGTCCTTAGATAGCCTCGTTAGTTTTCCTTTTTCAGGCCAAGAACATTTTCAGCAAAACAATTTTTGATCCTGCCAGAATTGTAGTATCCTTGTCACTTCTAGCAGGCTAAGTTGACAAACATGACACCCTCAAGAAACATAAGAAGGGAGTGAGACCACCCAGGGACAGAAAGTGTATTATTTCCAGGTTTATTAGTTGAAAATAAAAGAAAAAAATAGCATGAAAAAAAACCTAATGCAGCCACATACAAGAACTAGTAAGCTGGATCATTTTTTTGCATTTGAGTTTAGAGCTTTAAACTAGTGATTGACGGATATCGTTTTTTTAGTGCTGATACCGATACTTTGTACTCCAGCTCCTTGTAATGACAGCCGAGCGGCTTCTCAGCCGCATCGGTTGTCATTACAAGACAGCTGACCATCGGCTATGGATGCCGGTATCGGGGGGGGGGGATGCCTCTAGCTGCAGGCATCACTCCAGTACAGCACTTTCCCAAAATATCGGTAACCTCAGGGGCCGATTCCGATATATCGGGGAAAGTGCATATCGGCCCCCGATCTATCGGCATTGCCGATAATCAGTCAATCCCTACTTTAAACACTATTTCTGTTCTTATTGCACTGGTTTTAGGTTTGTGGAGCAAAATTGCATTGTTAAAGTGATATTTAAAAGGTTAAATTTATAGAACAACAAAAACCCATCAAATAGGTTATACTGCCCAGCCCTGATCCTCCTCTTCTCGGGTCCCGTGCCATTGCTCCTGGCTCCCTTCTCTTTCCTGAGTTGGTATGGGAGCACCCATGCATGCTCGCTCCTGAGCTCCACTCTGTGCGTTCCTTTGCCCCTGCCCCCTCCTCACTGGCTGAGATTGACAGCAGCGGGAGCTAATGAGGAGGCAGAGACCTGGGAGAACAGCAGCTTTTGTGTACATCGCTGGATAGTAAATCATGCTCAGGTAAGTATTGGGAGGGGGGGGGGGTCTGAAAAGGGAGCTGCATACTTAAAGCGGAACTGCACTGCTTCTGATCACCAAAAATGCTATGTAATTGATTTGTATTATTCAAAGCAATCATCCTCACCCATCCATGTCCCCAGCTTTATTTTGCTGAGAAATCATTTTGAAAAACTCCTAGCATTTCTGGTCGTGGCCATCTTTAGTAAGGGCAGATAATTCATGTATCATTTACTTCCTGGAATCCATCTACTCTTAGCTCAGGTATAGGCTAAGCTGATAACCCTCCCTCCTCTCCTGAAGACTCCTGGGATGTATGATATAATTTCCCTGTGTGCATGGAAGTCAGGAAGTAACTTAAGAAATAAATTAAAAAAACAAAACAAAAAAAAAAAAAAAAAAAACACACGTTTAAAACAAGTAAATATGATATACCGTATATACTCGAGTATAAGCCGACCCATGTATAAGCCGAGGCCCCTACTTTTACCACAAAAAGATGGGAAAAATGATTGACTCGAGTATAAGCCTAGGGTGAGAATGCAGGGTGGCGGGCATGGTACAGGAGAATGCAGTGTGGCAGGCATGGTGCAGGAGAATGCAGGGTGGCAGGCATGGTGCAGGAGAATGCAGGGTGGCAGGCATGGTGCAGGAGAATGCAGGGTGGCAGGCATGGTGCAGGAGAATGCAGGGTGGCAGGCATGGTGCAGGAGAATGCAGGGTGGCAGGCATGGTGCAGGAGAATGCAGGGTGGCAGGCATGGTGCAGGAGAATGCAGGGTGGCAGGCATGGTGCAGGAGAATGCAGGGTGGCAGGCATGGTGCAGGAGAATGCAGGGTGGCAGGCATGGTGCAGGAGAATGCAGGGTGGCAGGCATGGTACAGGAGAATGCAGGGTGGCAGGCATGGTACAGGAGAATGCAGGGTGGCAGGCATGGTACAGGAGAATTCAGTGTGGCAGGCATGGTACAGGAGAATTCAGTGTGGCAGGCATGGTACAGGAGAATTCAGTGTGGCAGGCATGGTACAGGAGAATTCAGTGTGGCAGGCATGGTACAGGAGAATTCAGTGTGGCAAGCATGGTACAGGAGAATTCAGTGTGGCAAGCATGGTACAGGAGAATGCAGTGTGGCTGGCATGGTACAGGAGAATGCAGTGTGGCTGGCATGGTACAGGAGAATTCAGTGTGGCTGGAATGGTACAGGAGAATGCACTTCGGAGCGGCCGGGAACTTTTTTTTTTTTTTTTTGGACTCGAGTATAAGCCGAGGGGGACGTTTTCAGCACAAAAAAAAATGTGCTGAAAAACTCGGCTTATACTCGAGTATATACGGTACGTTCCTATCCATTTTTTTAATGCTAGCAGCATAAGGATTAAAAATAGTCCAAGTTGATTGAGGGAGTAAAGTTCCACTTTAAGGTTTTTTACCTTCATGCAAATAAGGCCTTAAATCGTTTTGATATGTATGAATGGGCATCATGGCTAGATCCACATTAAAGTGTCATTAAACCCACATAATTTAAAACTGTCAGTACATAATGTATTACATGTGGTTGATACACAGTCGCTATGGAATAGGTTTTCTGTATTCTGAAAAAAAACCTGGTTCATCCTGCTGTTCACGGTCCCTCCCCTTCTTGTCTTTTTCCACCTTGCAGCATGAGATTCTGTTGACCAGCTGCTGCCACATCTGAGCATGCTCCAGTTTCAGTTCCCATCTAAACTGTTTATTGCCTCCTTTTTCTTAAAAAATATATCCTCCCCTATGGCCATTATACACCATGGGGGTGAAATTTTACATGTTGATTGATGGAGGCTTCCGCTCCCTGAAATTCTAAGGGCATACAAAACAGAAACAAGCTGGAGGGACATGGAACAAGCCGTAACTGGCATAACCTCCCCCTAAATAGTCCACGCCATGTTTTGCACAAAAATAATAAAGCTTTGAGTTCAAATACATATTTATTTTGACAACATAAAACAAAGCGGGCGGATCTCCTAAGTGACAGACAGGCTGAACATGCGATCTGTCCCTGTGTCACTCAGTCACCTCCCCCCACACACGTTAGTAAGCACCAGGCATACATTAACCCCTCCCTCTCCAATAAAATTAACCCCTTCCCTGCCAGTGTCATTTTTACAGTAACAGTGACTGTTACACTGATTACTGTTGTAATGTCACTGGTACCCCCAAAAGTGTAAAGTCAAGGGTCCGATCTGTCCACCGCAATGTCGCAGTCCCAAAAAAATAAAAAAACACACCAAAAATGACAGGAATCTTTCCCTTAGTTAGTAAACGCAATAACTTTTGCGCAAACCAATCAAAATACGCTTATTGTGATTTTTTTTAACCAAACATAGGTAGCAGAAAACAAATTGGCCAAAAATTTAAAAAAATTTTGATTTTTAAATTTTTTTGGGGGGGGAATTTCATATAAAAAAAATGTGAAAAATATTGTTATTTTTTCAAAATTTACGCTATTTTTTTTGTTTATAGCGCAAAAAGTAGAAATCGCACAGGTGATCAAATACCACCAAAAGAAAGCTCTGTTTCATTTCATTTGGGTACGGCGTCGCACGACCACGCAATTGTCAGTTAAAGTCGCACAGTGCCGAATCGCAAAAAGTGGCCTGGACGTAAGACAGCAAAATCCTCCGGTGGTAAAGTGGTTAATATCACTTTAACCTCAAGAACAGCCTTACTGACAAACCACTTAAAGTGATAGCTTGCAGTAATATTTGGACAAATCTGTAGTAAAAAAAATGTTGTAGAAAACACTTCATAACTCAGTAGCAAAACAACGAAAAAAAACAGACAAAATTTTCAGCATTAGCAGTTATCGCTGCAATAACTTATGGGATAGTTGAAGACTCACTTTCAAAGAAACCTCAAAAATCACTCCTGTTCACTTGTGGGTTCAGCTCAGGAATAAAGCCAAACCATGACTGAGAACTAGAAAACCAGCCAACCTCTGTCACTCAACTTCGCACAAGTGCTGAGCCAGAATGAAAAGATCTATACATTTATTAGCATGAAAAAGTTGCACATTGGAGTAAAAACACAAGGTTTGCTCAAATTGCCTAGAGCCCATCCTCCATTACCGAAAAATTAAAAAAAAAAAAAAAAAAAAAAAAAGGGGGGGGGGGGGGAATTATACATACCTCCATCTTTTGCATCTCTGGGTGTGACATCACCATCCTATGAAGAATCTTGTGAGAAGATACTCCAGTCTACTGCAAGAGCATTTTCTCACAAGACTTTGCCTGCTCTGTATGTCTCCGGATGTAGCAAGGAGTGCGCCATCAACCTAGGCGCCACAGGGCACCTACCAAGGGGTAAAGTAACAAAAAAACCTATATTTCTGAAAGCATAGACCCTGTAGAACAAAATGGCAGAAATTACAATTTTTTATGTCGCATGATATTTATGCTATTGTCAAAAGACTTCTTTTTTTTTTTTTATAAAAAAATTCCCAAAAATCGTTTTGGTTTTTTTTCGCATTAAAAAAAAAAATAAATAAATAAAAAAAAAAAAAAAAAAAAAAAGGGATGGGGTTGCATCAATTAGATAAACATGTCTAGACTCAAGATTGCACACACCTGTGAAATGGCAAAACGGATGGTATCAAAATATTTCTACAGGTGATGCTTCAAAGGTTTTTACCGGTTATCAGTTAAGAATTAGGCCCCTTTTACACAAACGGGCTGTTCATTTTATCCGTTCAGTCACGTTTTCTTGTCATCAGTTTTTCAGTCAACATCAGTGATGAAAAATCCTTCGTCAACAGTTTTTCATCCGATCCGTTTTTTTAACGGATGAAAATAGGGCTTTCATTGACGGAAGCAGATGAAAAACATCAAGCTCACAGCTAAAGCAGGCAGTTCATAAATCTTCTATGGTAGGCAAGATATTAAAGCGGAGTTCCACCCAAAAGTGGAACTTCCGCTTTAGGGAGTCCTGACCCCCCGACATGCCACATTTGGCATGTCATTTTTTGGGGGGGGGAGCGGGTACCTAGTTTTGACAGGTACCCGCTCCCAGGAAGTTCTCCTCTCCCCCTCCCTCCCTGCAATCTTCTGGGACACGTCAGAGGTCCCAGAAGATTGCCGGCCAATCACGGCGCGCAGCGCGACTCGCGCATGCGCAGTGGGTACCCGGCTGTGAAGCCGCAAACTGTAACAGCCGGGTGCCCACAGCAGTGATGCCGGCGCCGAGGGAGAGGATCGAGGCTTCCGGCGGCCGCATCGCTGGACCGTTGGACAGGTGAGTAAATGGCTGGAACTCCGCTTTAACAAGTAAAAGTTCTGTCCTAAAAACCTTTAAAACCCTCTCCTGTGGTGGGGGCTGTGCTCACACTGCAAGGTTTAACTGCTCGTTTATAGCTAGAGGATGGAAAAATGGAATTTTTGACTTATCGCAAAATCCATTTCTCTGGATGTTCATTGACGGACACAGCTTCTGGTATTCTTAAAGCGTAACTCCACTTTTGTTGAGAAAAAAACATTCCCCTCTGGGTGATCTCTGTACATTACAAGGATTTTAACAAACTTTGTTGCAGATTCCTACCTTTTGTTATTCTGAAGAAATCATTGTTTGTTCCTCTGTGCTGAGTGGGTCGAATGGGAGTGGTTTTATAATTATCTATCAGCTGTTCCAGCTGCAGAGCTCTATTGGAGGGAAGCTGCAGAGCCTGCATCCCTTTAGACGTGTTCTTATTGGGAGTATCTCACCAAAAAAAAAGACATTTTTGTTGCAGGGGATGCCAGAAATCTGACTTGTATCCTAGGCAGACTTCTGGGAAAATTGGTGAGCCAATCACACAAATAGGAAATGTTTCTGGGGTGTGGTCAGTATACATTCTGCGTACAGAACACCTCCAGGTAGCCATATTGCATTGCATTTTCAGAAAATTACAACAGCAGCCAATTTGAAAAAGGAAAGGTAATTTTTAATAACATTCAATTACAATATGATTTGTGTCTCAATTGAATAAGCTATATATTTTTTTCAGATCCCCCCCCCCACCCACGAAAGTGGAGTTACCCTTTAACCATTGGGACATCCCAAAGCAGTAATAAACGAGGGATGGGAAACAGCAAAAAAATCCCAAGACTAAAACATTAGCAAACCAGGCAACAGGGGCTCAACCAAACAACTGGAGCCCACCTGAAAAACAATACACCCTCAAAGAGGATCAGGTCCTCTTAAACAATAGCCTGCAAAACCTTGAGGCCAAACAATGCAGCCGCAAATACCAACACATCCACTTTACAAGACTTAAGCCCCATACACACGTACCGATCGTCGGACGAACGATCGGCCGTCTTTTGTCCGAGGGCTGTCGTGTCTGTTGAAAACTGCAAAAGACTGCACGCAAATTTTGTCGGCCAACAACAGCCGACTGCAGAAGTGATGTCATGTGATGGTTAACTTTCCTGGTCTTTTTTCTTTTCTGAGCATGCCCAGTCTTGCTAATCTGCTGTCTGTCGGCCGAATTCTGTACTGACTGGCGAACAATTGGCCGTTCTGGTGTTGGCCAACAAAAATTTTAATGCTTGCACGACAGATTCTGTTCGGCCGAAAATGCGCTGTCGGCTGTCGGTAGCATCATACTAACAAGCCTACAATCGGCCGAATCTTTACGTGTGTACGGGCCTTTAGTAAAAAAAAAAAAAAAAAAAAGTGCACTGACGACCAAGTGGCCTGCCTTGCAAACCTGCGCCATTGACGCCTGATGACGGAAGCCCCAGGAGGCACTAAGCGCCCTAGTAGATTGTGCCTTGACAGGGAAAGGAAGAATCTGACCCCTGATGGAATAGGCCTGAAACAGCATCTGATCCATCTGGAAATGGTTTCAGAGGAAGTGGACAACCCTTTGAGGTCCGTCCATAAGCACAAATAGAAAGTCTGACAGAAAGACTCGGTAGCTGCCACGTACACCCCAATTGCCCAGACCACATCCAAGGCATGCAAGGCAATTTCCTTTGGATGGATAAGCCTGGGACACAGGGAAGGCAACACAATGTCTTCATTCAAATGAAAATCAGAGAAAAACTTAGGAAAGAATGACGGATAGGGGTGAAGCACCACCATATCACTCTGAATCACTAGATAGGGTGGACAGGATAACCCTAACCCTGCGCGCGTGATAACCACCAAAAAGGCCACCTTCTGGGACAGCGTAAGCAGGGGGAAACTCCCGAAGATTCACAAAGGGAGACTGCTGGAGAACTGAAAGTACCAAATTGAGGTCCCAAGGCAGCAAAGTAGACCACACTGGAGGGACCAAGTGCCAAACACCCTGAATAGAGGTACGCACCAGAGCTGTAGCCAAGGGTCATTGGAAGAAGACTGCCAAGGCCGACACCCGGCCCTTGATAGTACTCAAGTCCAATTTCTGTTCAACCCCCCGTTGAAGGAAGGTCAGGATCCGAGCCACTGAAAAAGGCCCCTTTCACACTGGCGATCTGATCCACCTGTCAGTTTTTCAGGCTGACCTGATCGGATGCTCCATTCATCCCTATGGGGCAGCAGATGTCAGCGGAGACATGTCCGCTGACACCCGCTGCTCTCTGATCCGGTCCGTAAAATCCGGACAGATAGAAACCCTTTTTTCCATCAGTCTGGAGGATCGATCGGATGGGATTGGATGAGAACAGACAGGCAGTCCATTCTCATCCGATCTCTCCATAGAGGACAGCGGGGATCTGACAGCTCCGTCTCCGCACACAGAGCGGAGACGAAGCGGTCATCCGCCTGCTTAGCGGGGATCGGCGGATCAATCCCCCGTTGAGCAGAACGGACTCCGTCGGGCCGTGTGCCTTGTGAAAGAGGCCAAAGAGCAAGGAGGAACCCCAAGGGATTCACACCACCCAATGTACATATCCCACGTATGATGGTAGAGCTTCCAAGAAGTAGATTTCCTTGCTTTTAACAGCATAGGAATCATTGATTCAGACAATCCCCTATCCTTCAGCACCTGGCTTTCAACAGCTAAGCCGTCAAAAACCAGCGACTGTAAAGCAGGCTGGAAGATTGGCCCTTGGGATAGCAGATCCTCCCTGATGGGAAGCGTCCTCCTAAAAATCGAGGGCAAAAACAGCAGTGTGTGGGTGCTGTACGCCGATATATTAAAAAAAAAAAAAAAAAAAATGCCAGGCAGCGCCCCAATGCATGGGAGAATAAAAAGGTTTTCATGGAGTTCTGCTTTAAGATTGATCTTGAAGATAATTAGGGTTACAGATTATTGATTTTTTATAAATTGGTTACATTTAGTAATCTCTAATACTGTACTGCTTTAACCATTTAGTTGTGTATATATATATATATATATATATATATATATATATATTAGAGCTGCACGATTCTGGCCAAAATGAGAATCACGATTTTTTAGCTTGGAATAAAGATCACGATTCTCTGTGTAACAAAAAAAATTGGGATAACTTTACTGTTACGTTTTTTTTTTTATTCATTAAAGTTTATTAATTGCGTTTGAAAGACTGCTGCGCAAATACAGTGTGACATAATATATTACAACAATCGCCATTTTATTCTGTAGGGTCTCTGCTAAAAAAATATATAAAATGTTTGGGGGTTCTAAGTACTTTTCTAGCAAAAAAAAATGATTTTAAACTTGCAAGCAACAAGTGTCATAAAAAGATCCAGTCTTTAAGAGGTTAAACTTCCTTTCTCCCTGGCAGAGGGAAGGAAAAGATACAATGTAATCATTTTGTTTATAGTTACTGGGAGACTTAATGCTGATAGGCGTTTGCCAGAGGAAAGATACAATGTAATCATTTTGTTTATAGTTACTGGGAGTTTTCCACAGCTTTAGATCGTCGGGGGGGGGGGGGGGGGGGTGAATCGAGATCGCGATTTTCATACGATTAATCGTGCAGCTCTAATTATATATATATATATATATATATATATATATATATATATATATATATATATATATATATATATATATATATATATATATTAAAAACACTTACCGAGCGGCCCAACGACTATTTACATCGGCCGTTTAAAGCTAAATACCGGGGTTATGGCAGCAGATAGCTGCCATAACCCAGGTATTTTCTTTAACGGCGGGCGGTCGGCTTTCAGGTAAGGGTGGTCCCAGCGGCCACGTCCCGGCCATTTTCCCCGCTGCCGGATCCTCAGACAGGAAGTCAAGTGAGGGCAAGATTGCCCTCACTCGACTCTATGGTCTTGGAGGACTGGAGCAACGTCAAACGTCGTTGCCTAGCAACCGGCTTAAAGAACCGATTTTTTTTAAACCTTTTCTTTTTTCCTTTTCTTTTTTTAGTGTACTTGTGAGATCTGAGGACTTTTTGACCCCAGATCTCACAATAAAGAGGTCCTGTCATGGATATTTCTATTACAAGGAATGTTTACATTCCTTGTAATAGGAATAAAAAAAAATCAATTTTTTTTTTTTAAATACTGTAAAAATCAAAATAAATAAAATAAATAGGGGAAAAAAAATTAAAGCGCCCTGTCCCCGTTAGCTCGCACGCAGAAGCGAACGCATACGCAAGTCCCGCCCACATAAGTAAACCGTGTTCAAACCACACAGGTGAAGTATCGCCGTGATCGTGAGTGAGAGCAATAATTTGGGCCCTAGACCTCCTCTTAACTCTAAGCTGGTAACCTATATAAATGTTTAAAGTGTGGCCTATGGGGATTTTTAAGTATCAAAGTTTGTTGCCATTCCGCGAGTGTGTGCAATTTTGAAGCATAACATGTTGGGTATCTATTTACTCAACGTAACATTATCTTTCACATTATGTAAAAAATTGGGCTACCTTCACGGTTTTCTAGTTTTTAATTTAAAATAGTGATTTTTTTCCAAAAAAAAATAAATTGCGTTTGGAAGACCGCTGTGCAAATATTGCAACGATCTCTATTTTATTCTATAGGGGTCTCTGCTAAAAAAAAAAAATATATATATATATATATATATATATATATATAATGTTTGGGGGTTCTAAGTTTTCTAGCACAAAAAAATGATTTTAGCTTGTAAACATCAAGTTTCAAAAATAGGCCCAGTCTTAAAGTGGATAAGGTTAGAAAATGTAAGAGTCCTCTGGCAGTGAGAAAAAAAAAAAACATAACCATGCTAGCTAAAGAGTATCTTCCCCCCCACATACAAACACTTTGTAGAGAGTTTGTGTTGTCTGGAATAGACAGGGCAATCTTCCCAATCGGACAGAAACAGACATAGGGTATTAAGTTAACCATATACTACTCCAAATCGGAGGTTCTAGGACCAGCTCTATGCCTTAGATGCAGCATAGGCAAGAGTAACTGGATGTAAATGCATGTATGCATTTCAACTGTGCAATGAGAAGTTCAGCTTTAAATGTTAATCAGAACAGTGGTGCTTTAAAAGTGAAAGACCAAGCTGCTACACAATTTGCTCAGTGGTTTCTATGCTAAAGCTTAAAAATTCAGAGTATGCTAAAACTGATGAATTAAATGAAAACAATCCAAAAACATAGGGGCTTTCCAAGATTTCAAAGTAAAAACTAGAAAAAAAAAATATATAGCTACAGCAATAGGGAGACCTGCATAATCCATTCGTAACCAGCACACAATTTACTTAAAAACAAAACCGGTTTCACTCGTTTAGTCCGTCTTGTAACCCAGCCATCATCACCCTCTTCCCTTCCATAGAAGAAATCAATTTCAATAGCAAAATTGATTTTACTCAAAAGAGGACTGTAAAGGGCACACTTTACAAATGTTCAAGCAAGTGACAAACAACTAAGAACGTGCAAACACCTCATGCACTTTATAAAATCTATTTCTATATCTCTACCAATACTCAACAATAATCGAACAAATCTATATCTACACTAATCAAAAGCACTGTTCAAGAAGGCTTAAGGCTCCATGTACACGGGACGCTGGAAATGGCCGTTTAGGAGCAGTTGGGCGTTTTTTTCAGAAGCCCCTGAACCCATCTACAATTTATCTTATCTGTCCATGTACACCAGGTCGTTTACAGTCATTTGCAGGCAGTTGCGTTCAGGGACTGTTTTTAGAACGCAATTATTTGCGTTCGAACGTGTGTTTCCCGGCATTTCAAACGCACAAACGCGTCCGAACGCGCCCGAACGCGATGACCCGCGTTTAGCGTTCGCGTTTTTCCATTTTAAAGGGGAATCATTTTTTTGACCTCCAGGAACGCTTCTAAACGCAAACGCTGCTAAACGCGGGTACAAACGCAACCGAACGGACGTTTCAAACGTCCTAAAAATTCCAGCATTCAAAAGGGACTTTTAACAACGTCCCGTGTACATGGAGCCTAAAAGAGGACCTGTGCTGTGGAAGATGTGCCTCAAAAGTGAAAGGCAAAGGACAAGCAACTGGTATTGTCTGTAGGCTCATCTTTTAGAGTCCATTCACACCTGAGCATATCAATTTCATGCGTTTTCTTTGGCCGTTTTTTTCTCTAGCATTTTTACAGGAGTTTGGAGGCAGGCAATGACATCTAACAAAAAACGCCTGTAATCTTCCAAAAAAGAAGCTCATGTACTTTGAGCTTCAGCCATTTTGCTTCAGGCAACAAAATGCTGAATATGAACAGGGGCCCATGAAATGAATGGGATTTTGCTTGTTGGGCGTTTTGAGACTTCAGAGATGAGAGTTTTAAGAGCTGAAAAACGCTCAGGTTTTAACAGAGCCTTAGACATTTTTGGCCAATCATACCTCCTACATTGTCTCTGTGTGGCAGTGGCCACTTAGTAGAGAAGGGCTTTCCTTCCTTTTATCAGAGTTGTCGCTTTGATGAATGGTGTGGAAATGATCAAGAACCAGCAAGAGAGGAAAGGAAGGAAGGAAGCACAGATCCACAGTCTGAATGAAGCAGAAACAGGGAGATTCTTGCACTGCAGGTCCTCAGATATAGCTTCCTTTCTAGCAAGCAGAACACTAAGCAGCACAGTACAGACATAACCAATTCATGCATAGGCTCTTTCACACTTGTGGTGCACTTTGAAGAGCGAATCACATTTGAATCGTTTTCAGAGAGAATTTGACAAGCAGTGATGAGGCATTATATCGCCTTCTCATTGTCCGATTTACCCTGAAATGCCACATAGTTGCAACCCCATTGACTTCAACAGGCATAAATGCAGCGGCATATGTACAGTCCTGCCTTATTGTAATGAATGGATCAGGGTGGATGGCCTAAAGAGGAAAAAGGGGGGAGGCGGTAAACCACAGCCTAGCTGTCTGTCTGAAACAGCCCCCAGACTAGCAGTCAGAGGCACAGTGCCTTAAGCTGGCCATAGACTGTTGGCCCTGGTTCACACCGGTGCGGCTTTGAAATCGCACTGCCGATTGCAGCTTGCAACTTCATTTAACAGAAGTCTATGCAAGTCTAAATGAAAAACGTCAAAAAGTAGTGCAGGAACCCTTATCATAATCGCTGCAGCATGAGTTGTGGCGATATGAATGGTTCCATTGCTGGCAATGGGGTGCAATTTGTAACTGTCAAATCACATGACAAGTCACACGGGTGCGAAGAAGGGTTTTGTTCTTTTTTTTCCAGATGTTCAAAAAGCCTCCTTTCGCACAAAAGAGGTTTAGATGGAGGAATCCTCCTGCTTGGACACTTTATTCATACAGAGGGAATCGCCAGAATGCACCGATCATTAGCTGCAGCTGCTGACTGCCAACCGGTTTCCAGCATGTCCCTTTAAGAGAACTTGTTCAAATGATCAACTCCTGTTGAGCAAGGACAAATCACACACTAATCAAAAATTGGCGAGTCCCTGCTGAGCCAGCTGAAAATCAATCAATCAGTATATTGCCAGCTTAAAGGCCCGTACACACGATACGAAAAGCAGAAGGAAAATTTCGTCTGAATGATCTGCCAATTTTCGGATTGTTAGAATAGTGCTTTCGACAGCTGATTACGAATTTTGGGACAAAAACTGGATGTGCAGGCTATAAAATTTTTATCGTACATCAACACAACATCCGATTTTCATTTAATTAGTACAGTTTTCATCTGAAAACAAATGGTAAGAGCAAGACTAGGCATGCTCAGAGACGAAAGAACACATACAAAACAATCCAACACATGACATCACTTCTGAAGTTGAATTTTCGTATGAAAGTAACCTCTTCACTTTCCACATGAGACTAGCATGCAACAAAAAATGGACCACAGATCGTTCGATAATCTGATCGTGTGTACGAGGCTTTAGAGTCACCCTGAAGATATGCAGCTATTGGATTACAGAGCAAGGCCGCCCTGGTGCAATCACATCTGAAAACACAGTGCTGATTTTAAAGGATTAGTTCTAGGGAAAGGGTATGCTTTTTTAGGGTATTGCTTAGGCAAAATTAATCTCTCTTTCTACCCCCAAAAGGATAGAAAAACTTCACTTTTTAAAGTAGAAGTTCATGTTAAACCAGGGGAAACCACTTGCAAAATGACTAGTGTGTGGGCAAGCTGCCAGTTCTCAACAGTTCAGTTTTACTAAAATGCTGTGTTGTGGTTATTAACCGCTTGCCGACCGCCGCAAGTAGATTTACTGCGGCGGCCAGCCCCTGCCAGGCAGAGTGACGTTAATTAACGTCACTAGCCTGGGAGGGTCTGGGGAGCGAGCGCGCGCCGCCGGAGGCGCGGTCACGGACCCCCCCGCGCGTGTGACCGGCGGACCCAATGTCCGCCGCTCACTCGGCGATCGTCGGGGGAGAGGGAGAAAGTCAGGCAGCTAGTGTAAACAAGCTGCCTGTCATTCTCCTCGGTGTTAAAACACTGATCAGACAGATCTACTATGTAGATCTGTTGATCAGTGTCCTTTCACCTCAAGCCACAGCCAATCACAGTTAGAAAGCACGCCCCTAGGGACACACACAGCCCCTCCCTCCCAAATAAAGTTAACCCCTTCACTACCAGTGTATTTTTACAGTAACAGTGCATATATATAGCACTGATTACTGTAGAAATGTCACTGGTAACCCCAAAAGTGTCAAAAATTTCAGTCAAGGGTCCGATCTGTCCGCCGCAATGTCGCAGTACCGCAAAAAAAAAAAAAAAAAAAAAAAAAAAAAAAATCGCAGATCACCGCCATTACGCGTTAAAAAAAAAAAAAAACACAACAAAAATGACAAAAATCTTTCCCTTTGTTAGTAAACGCAATAACTTTTGCGCAAACCAATAAAAATACGCTTTTTGCGATTTTTTTTACCAAACATAGGTAGGATAAAACAAATTGGCCGAAAATGTTAAAAAATTTTGATTTTTACATTTTTTTTTGGGGAATTTCATATAAAAAAAATGTGAAAAATATTGTTATTTTTGCAAAACTTACGCTCTTTTTTTGTTTATAGCGCAAAAAGTAAAAATCGCACAGGTGATCAAATACCACCAAAAGAAAGCTCTGTTTGTGGGAGAAAAAAAAAAGGACGTCAAATTCGTTTAGGTACAGCGTTGCACGACCGCGCAATTGTCCGTTAAAGTCACGCAGTGCCGAATTGCAAAATACCCCCTGGTCGTTTAGCAGGAAAATCCTCCGGGGCTTAAGTGGTTAACATGAACTGAAAAGTTAAAAAAGAACAGGATTATGTGAAAAGACTAAAATACCCACTAACCAGTGAACTGATCTGATAAGAAGCTGCACAAAACATATTACGCATGGCAACACTGTACACAGTGCTAAGGCTCGCCACACGTGGGTCGATTTCTAAAGAATTTTCTTTTGAAAAACAGAAATTTTGTGCGGTTTGCGATTCAATGGTGCCACCGTTAATTTTGATATTCGACCAACCAAACCTTCAAAATGTCACCTTCTATTGCTACAGAAAAGACTTTTTATGGCTGGGAATCTCCCCTTCTATCCAGGAATTTTCTTTTCTTGCACTCATGCGCATTTCTTTTTTTTTTATTATTAGGTTTCTGGCACGATTCTCCCATCATTGCTAAGAAAGTCGTTTGTTTTTCAAAAAAGTTACTAACATGGCCGGTCACTCAAATTCGTTGACTGCGCGAAAATTGGCCATTGCTACGGCCCACTAATGGTGCGAAATTCAAACCAAAATTCTTAGACATTCGACCCATGTATGGCCAGCCTAACACCCAAACATCATGCTAATTTGTAAGCCTATTGCAAAGGGAAAACATGGTAAACGGGCTGCCTTAAGCCCCGTACACACGTACCGATCGTCGGCATACAAACGTCGGCGGACGAAAGATCTGCCGATTGTACGCGTGTTAGTATGGTGCCTCCGACAGATGTCTGCGCACAATCCGCGGACAAAAGTCTTTCGTGCAAACATGAAAATTTTTGTCTGCGGACACCAGAACGGACGATTGTTCGCCTGTCAGTACAGAATTCGGCCGACAGACCGCAGATTTGCAAGACTGGGCATGCTCAGAAAATTAAAAACACAGGGAAAGTTAACCATTACATGACATCACTTCTGCAGTCAGCTGAAGTCTGCAGACAAAATTCTTGTGCTGTCCTTGTGCTGTCTTTGCACTTTTCAACAGACACCGACATCCCGGGGAGAAAAGAGGAACATTTGTATGCCGACGATCGGTACGTGTGTACGGGGCTTTACTATCCCAGCTACTGCATGGCTAACAATCATTGAAGGACAACTGCATTAGTAAATCTCGTCAATGCATCAAATCAGTGATCTAAAACTTTGTACACACAATGAGAATAATAGATGAATGATCATGTTTTTTTGTTTGCATGCTAGTCTCATATAGAAAATGAGGAGGTTACTAAAGTTACGAAAATTCTCGTATGACAGAATAAAACTTCGGAAGTGAAGTTAGGTCTTTTTTCGTTCACTCCGAGCAAGCGTGGTCTTAGTCTTCACAAACAATATACTGAATAAATGAAAATTATTTGTTTTGGTATCGTATGAGAAAGGTTTGTCCCTACAGGTAACATAATAGAGCACTCAAGTTATTATTTGCTAACACAATACATGTTAATCAAATTACCTAATCAATTAGATTAATTGTGTGGTGTATAATGCTAACATCTATGTGAAAAGGCTCCAAAAGGAAGCAAACTTTCCCCAATGTGATGCATTAGTTCCAAGGCACCAATTCGGAGAAGAGTTTTATCTTCCCTGTGTCCTTCATTTCCATCAGAGGCTAATAACACAGGCATAATACTTTGTAAAAGGTTTCCTTGTAAACCAGAGAAATACTCAGCACTTCCCAAGAAGCAAGGGATCTAAGCGTTACATATGGCTCACGAGTTACTTGTTGGGGGAACTGTATCTTGTTTTCACTGGAGCCTTGGCTTTGCTACATGGAGGAAATTCTTTGATCACATTACAGGATTTACACCATGGGGGATATTTATAATGAAGCCAATGGCTGATCTGACAGCCATATTTACCCTATTGAATGACCACCACAACATTTCCCTCATTTAGAACACATTTGCCAATGGAAGAATAAATGTGAATGTAACTCAAACACCAACGAATGGAATGCAGGTCTAAGGAACATTTTTTGGCATCTGTTAATGGTAAACATTTGCCCTAAAAAATGGTGAATTAATCATTGTAATTGTTATTCCCCAATGAGTTTCCTAGTACCATTCAGTCCACAATTCCCACACTCCTAGTACTGCAAATAAGGTTGCATGTCTAGTTCAAACTTTATTTTCATTTTTTTTTTTTTTTTTGGACACAGTAGTGAAGAGTTTAAACCCTGCAAAGTTATTTCTTGCAGTTTGTATTAGATTGGGGAAAGTTCCCTTTATTTCTTGGCGCAGACAAGAAACAGGAAGGTAGGGGAAATCACCCAACGTGAGGTGAAAGGTCTCATTTGTCCCTGGAACAGGTGTCCACACTGGAAGATTTCGCCTTACCTCTTGTTTTGGGTATAACTATGAAATCTTTGATTTCCCCTTACTTTTTAGATACAATAAAAATAGATGGGCGAATCTAGGATTTTCATTATACCTAACAAGAATAATAAAAAGGTAGTGGTCAGCAAAAAACAAATGAGGATGGATATAGGAGATACATTTATACTGTTCCCTGCCCCTCTCCCATAATCTTCTGCTGTGGCGGGAGGTGGTTCATACCAGTGACCTTTGCTGACTATGCCCACCCTTTCCGCCCCCTCCTCCTCCTTTCATAGAAGCTGTTCTATGGCTTCATGAAAAAAAGGCGTTCTATGAATGGAGGAGGGGGAGCTTTCAATAAAAGGAGAAGTATAGCCGAAGCTTTTTTGGCTATACTTCTCCTGTAGATCACAGGAGTACCGTTCATTCTGAACCTCAGTGACCCATTATCAGATAAAGCCCACTGTTGGCTGACGTCACTGAACCAGTCCAGGCTCCGAAAATTTCCTAACCAGATGGTGAAGGATCCACCCAGAAGCCTGGACCAGCACCTGGCTCGGCCTCTTAGCAAGCCGCCAAGATCCTGAGCCAGCCCCTCCCGCCACCTAAACAGCCCAGCACTCCAGTGAGCGCAGGATGGGCAAAGCAGAGAGCCACTCTCTGCTCAGAGTGGAGGGAGAGAACTGAGTGATCAGGGGTATATGTTCGCTCAGTTCTCATTGCAGAGCCGACAGGGACATCCGCCTAGGTGAATATAATGTTTTGGGTTTTTATTTTTTTAAAGCCCATACTTTTCTTTTAATCTTCCTGCCCTCCATTCATAAAGGACTTTTTATTCATGGAAGCTATATTAAACTTTGTTTTTATGACTAGGGGAGGGGACAGAAAGGGGAAGCAAAGTTGGCACTACTGATGAATGCCTGTAACAGGTCCAAGGCTGTTATTAACCCCCCGCCACACGAGAAGACTACGCGGCAGGTTATGAGAGGGGGCGGAGGACTTTGGATTTCCACTATGAGAACCAGCACAAGGGACACTTCACATTAAAATGTAAATAACCTCCCTTGTGTGAATTTTTTTTTTTTTTAACGTTTTACCTAAAAACTTAGGCTTTTAAGCAAATGTGGGAAAATCCAACAGTGAAATTAGGGAATAAGTTCAGGT
This sequence comes from Pelophylax lessonae, assembly GCF_965119305.1. Classification (NCBI taxonomy): domain Eukaryota; kingdom Metazoa; phylum Chordata; class Amphibia; order Anura; family Ranidae; genus Pelophylax; species Pelophylax lessonae. The sequence goes on along the minus strand of NC_138768.1, from coordinate 380,632,409 downwards.
GTTGACCTAATTCCAGAGAGGTTGTCCACACAGCCACAGGGTGTCTTCTTATGAGGTCACCCCTTGTGCGGAAATGTGGACACAGCAAGGAAGAGAGGCGCTGTTAAACTAGGATGTGGCCCATATGGCTAGTCAAGAGGTTGGTCTGCCATCTACTACCATTACTACGATCTACTGAGACTGTTGTGTCTACGTGCTGTCCCCAGCTGCCTTAAGAACAGGTATTTTATCATTTAAATAAATACTTTGCATTGGTGCTGAAAATATATGCTGCATAGAACCCGAGCACAAATTGCCAGTGCAAATGCACATACCACTAAATACCATTGCAAGTGTATTTATCAATTCTCTTTTATGGGGGGGGGGGGGTGCGTTATCACTCAAGTGTGCCTAATTAAACACGGATCCTGAATATGACCCTGAGAACTGTGGCTCTATAAGGAACAAAGAATTGCAATCAGAAGTTTCTGCTCAAGGCCATCTTTGAGAATCTCAATCCATGTAGAAATATTTACTAAAGGAGGACCTGGGAGGAAAATACATTGTTTTCCATCAACAACATTAAAATCTGTACGTCACTGCCCACATTCAATCAATAAGATCAATAGCATCACAATGTACTTCATAATCCAGAAAACTGATCACAAATTAAACTGAAGACCATTATATGCAGTTAATGGCTGGCTGCAACACTTTCACCAAATCACACACGTTTTTTTTTTCAGATCTTCTTTTCCTATTTACATTATAGGTTTGACACAAGTTTATATGTCATCACATTTTCTCATGTGGTTTGTGCCAGTCTTTACCCACATACATTAAATATCAAAACACAAAAGTGAATTAAAATTAGCAGTGCAGTACTGATTAAGGACAGTGATCACTGACAAATTACATTGCCAAAGATGCAAACAAAAATCTCCTTTTCTAGGTAATATCACCATTTTAGTAGCAATGAATGATTTCCAGGGAAGGAAAATAGTCAAAAATGATTAGCAGTTTACTAGAAGGAAGACCCAAAGATAAAAGCGCCCAGGACCAGCTGAAGGACTGACAGAAGGAGCTTCGTTCGCCAGGTAAATCCGCCATAACGTACTAATATGCTGTGCACAGTAACACATTAGAGCTGCACAATTCTGGATAAAATGAGAATCACAAATTTTCTTTGCTTAGAAGATCACGATTCCCGGCGTAACATCTTTCACATTATACAATAAAATTGGGCTAACTTTACGGTTTTGTTTTTTTAAATTCAAATGTATTTTCTCCCAAAAATTGCGTTTGAAAGACTGATGCGCAAATACAATGTGACATAAAATATTTCAACAACTGCCCATTTTACTCTCTAGGGTCTCTGCTAAAAAATATATTATATAAATATATATTTTTTTTAACAGAGACCCTAGAGAATAAAATGGGTAGTCGTTGCAATATTTTATGTCACATTGTATTTGCGCATCGGTCTTTCAAACACAATTTTTGGGGAAAAAAAAAAAGTACATTTGAGTAATATAAAAATGTTTGGGGGTTCTAAGTAATTTTCTAGTGAAAAAAACAGATTTTAAACTTGTAAGCACATTATGGCATAAACCTCCTGGGGTCCCATTTAGAAAAAAAAAAAAAAAAAAGTCAATATTAATGTAAAATATCAAAAGACCTGCAAACAATAAAATTATAAATATACTTAAATTTCTCCCAGCTTAGGCCAGGGGATCATCTCCATCCTTCCAGTAAGATCCTGTGGAACTGCTGATCAATCAAAATATCACGAGAAGTTGCTCCTACACAGTGGTGAAGTTTAAAGTGGTTCTAAAGTTTACCTTTTGGCACCGTAGCCTCCCGGCCCTTTAAGGGGTTTAAGAGGCTGGGAGGCGGGCAAGGTTTAGGATCATGTGATGCTGTGATTGGCTGTCAAGGCAGTCACATGATCGGAAAAAGCTTCCGATCACAAGCAGCGATCCTGAGCTTTCCGTTAGACGCTAGTAACTGTGGCGGAGGCACGCTCTAATGAATTCAAAAATGCGGCCGATCGGCACCAAGGCCCACTTGCCGAGAGGCCACACATTTGGCCGGTGCCAAGGGGTTAAAAAATGTTTTTGTTCCTCCTAATGCATTCCCCTACATTAAAAAAAAAAAAAAAAGGTTTTAGCACCCTGCTGTGCCCTGCCCCTCCCCCCAAACTTTCAATACATCCCAACTCTACTGCAAGGCGTGGGAGTCTCCCACATGCGGGTGTCAGGGAGACTTGGGGATGTCTGGCAACAAGACACCTGCTGCTGTGTAATCCAGGCGCCAGGCCGCTAATTCTAGTGGCCAATGCGACCTGGCGCCTGGGGTGCGTCACCCGGAGCTGAGGAAAGAGCGAGCTTGTCTGTTTGGGACTTGGCACATGCTCAGAAACGCATTGTGCGCCCACCAGCTTCCGGGTGACAATGCCATATTCTCTCATCTTCACTTCCGCATCACAGCTCCGCTTGGGACCCGGACTATCACAGGAGACAGCCGGCACCTCTCCTCCTGTGACGGAGAGCTTAGGCTGGCCATACATGATACAATTTTCTTACAATTTTCTTGAAATTTACCTTCAAGTATGTAGTACGAAGGCCTGCCTAATTAGATACAAGTGAATGTTTTGTTTAGCTTTGACCTAATATTATGTGGTTTGTGGTAGATCTAACAGAAAATTGTACAACAAAAGTTGAACATGTATGGCCAGCCTTACTTCGGTTTTGTCGTTACATGTGGATGGACGGCACCACCTAGGAGGAGTCTTGCTCAATCATTGATACAACAGCCTTTTCATGCCGTGGCTTCTTGTGAGTTGCTACATTTGTTTTAACGCACTTCAATAAAATATGTCTGCACTAGAGCGTTGTTCTGTGCTTTTTGGATGAATTTTCGGCATATATGACCCTTTATCGGCCGAAATGGGATAGTGCACCACTATCACTAATGATACCGTTTTCATAACTAAAATCTTGTATGAAGTCCCTTATCCCCCCCCCCCCCAATAGCTTGCAGACTATTGATGTTAGGCTAACTGGCCTGTAGTTCCAAGGGATATATCCCAGTCCTTTTTTGAATATTGGTACCACGCTGGCTTTTCTCCAATCAGCTGGTACCATTCCCGATTTTTTTTTTTTTTAAACAAAAATATGTAGCAGAAAACAAATTGGCCTAAAATGTTAAAAAAAATGTATTTCTTTTTTGGGAATGTTATATAGCAGAATGTGAAAAATATTAATTTTTTTTTCAGAATTGTCGCTCTTTTTTTGTGTATAGCGCAAAAAAAAAAATATATATATATATATATTAAATATCGCACAGGTGAACAAGTCATCCCAAAAGAAAGCTCTGTTTGTGGGGGAATAAAGGACGTAAATTGAGTTTGGGTACAGCATCGCATGACCGCGCAATTGTTAGTTACAGTCACGCAGTGCCAAGTTGAAAAAAGTGGCCTGGTCATTAAGGGGGCAAATAAATGAAAAAAAGGTATTAGGAGCCTTTTTTATTCCCATCAATTTGTATTTGAAGAGGGGGCAAGAGAATTCCATTAGAATGAAGTTTAAATATAGACTGTAAAACTAGTATTGAACATGTCACCATTTTTCTAAGTAAATATACTTAGAAAAGGTGGTATTGACATGACACTTTCACCACATGTGGGTAACAACCCATGCAATCCGTACATACAAAGAAACCAAAACAAATGAGTTATGTGTAATAAAATTAAAATGACGCAGGAAAAAAAAAAAAGTATTGAACACGCTACCTGAAATGTAATACTTTGTACAAAATCCTTTGTTGGTAATGACAGCTTCAAAACGCCTCTTGTATGTAGAAACTAGTCGCAAGCATTGCTCACGTGTGATTTTGGTCCATTCTTCCACACAAACCATCTTCTAATCTTGAATGTTCAGTGGACCTCTTCTATGAACTCTGAGCTTTAGTTCTTTCCATGGATTTTCTATTGGATTCAAGTCAGGTGATTGGCTGGGCCATTCTTTGAAACCAATTGAGAGTTTCCCTGGCTGTGTGTTACTTTGGGATCATTGTCTTGCTGAAATGTCCACCCTCATTTCATCTACATCATAGTAGATGCCCGTGGCCGGATTTTAGTGAAATTATATTCTTTCCACTTCCGGATTATGGCCCCAACAGTACTCACTGGAATATTCAGAAATCCTTCTGTGACCAATGCCATCAGTATGTTTTGCAATAAGGTTGCGAAGGTCATGAGACTTGCTTTTACCCATCATGAGATGTTTCTTGTGTGACACCTTGGTAATGAGACACCTTTTTATAGGCCATCAGTTCAGACTGAACCAGCTGATATTAGATTTTCACTGACAAGGGGCAGGATTGCTTTCTAAGTTTTCAGCTGATGTCTTGGCTTTCCATGTCTTTTTGCACCTCCTTTTCTTCATACGGTCAATCCTTTTTCCCTGTGTCATTCTATTTTATTACACATAATTAAAATTTCTGAACATATTTGTTGTGGTTTCTTTGTACGTATGGATTGCATGTCAACAGCACCTTTAGAAATAGATTTACCTGGAAAAAGTGTGAGGTGTTCAATACTTATTTTACCCGCTGTATTTGAGCACTCTAGCATGGACTTTTCTTGTTGCAGCACCTTGATTTAAATTTTTTATTAGGCACATTTTACATGAGCTATTTCCAATATTTATATTATGGAATGTTATTAAATTACATTTGTGGCGCAATGATTGGTTTTATAGTACGTAGTAGGAAGAAGATTAATGAGGAATTGTCTATTTAGAGTTACACATATGTTTCATATTTTATTTTTTCACACTCTCATTGTTTATGAGGGAGATGTATTGTAGCACAGCCCCTGATACATACATACATATCCTATCATATTTATGTCCCTAATTAAGGGAGATAAAAGTTGGTGTCCTTTTGCAGCTACACTAGATAACACCTACCATTTCTGTCACCATAGCGTAGTATCCATTGCATCAGAGACTGTTTAAATGAAGATCTAATGTTGGTCTGTTTGAAAAACTCAGGTGTACATGCTTTTTAACATGACTATACGTAGAAGTGGCAATCATAGTGTTCTGTCTTAGGCCCCTTTCACACTGTCCGTCCGTCAGATGGACTCCGTTTATCTCGGGGGGGGGGGGGGGGGGATCAATCCGCCGATCCCCCGCTAAGCAGGAGGATGACAGCTGTTCTCTGCGCTGTGTGCGGAGACACAGCTGTCAGTTCCCCATACATCTGTATGGGGGAATCGGATGGGAACGGACCGTCAGTCCATTCTCATCCGATCCGCTGGACAGATAGAAAATAGGGTTTCCATCCGTCCAGATTTGACGGATCGGGCGTCAGCAGACATGTCTCCGCTGACATCCGATGCCCCATAAGGATGCATGGGGGGGACCGTTCAGATCCGCCAAAAAAAAACGGAGAGGCCGATCTGAACGGTCCGCCTGTGTGAAAGAGCCCTTAAAGGAAACCTCTACAGAGTGAAAAATAGCTGTTAGAATTGGGAACATGCCTGCATTAGCTAACAAACAAGTATTTTCACAATCATAAGGCTGCAGCTTGGAGAAGTGGAGCTAAAGTCAATATTTGAGTTTAGGTATGCCTTAATATCAAAGTGAATGACCTGAACAAACTTACCACATGGAAACTAAACATATGCTGCCTATGAATAAAAAAAAATGTAGGCTGGTGTCATATGGACAGGTTACATATGCACAATATTGCTCAAAAATCCCCTAATAGTTACTGTATGATCTGTAAGCCACATAAGAGAAGTGGCTCTAAAATACCAAAACACAGTACTCAACATCAGCAATAACAACAAATATGCATTTGTTGGCTCCAAGCTTACTAAGAATATACAGCAGACAATGTAAAGTATGTGAAAGCAGTATACTTGCTTGGAGACTATACAAACAACATCAGAGAGTTGATTGGATGCCTGGTTTCACATCTGGCCACATTTTACAGTTCACGCAAAATGCAAGAAAAAAAAAAAAAAAAAAAGTGTTTTTTCTTTTTATTAGGAGACATTTTCTATTTTTTTTACTTTATTTTATCATATATCATGTGCGGTGCAATGTACACACACTGCCCACTCCATGCATCTGTAATATGCCAAAAATTGAGTTTGTTCTGGAACGATGTACTTCAGCAGGCAAATGCAAGCTTACATCATAAGGCACCCAATGTGCAACAAAAGATGCTGGGCTCGGGAGCAATCGAGCACGAGTGCCCCCATAGCAAGTGGCTTGCTATGTAGGCACTAGGAAGGGGGAGGAGCCAGGAGCACCAGCGCTGATCTGTGCAAAACCACCACACAGAGTAGGCAAGTATAACATGCTTGTTATTTTAAAGGGAAACAAAAAAAAAAAACACACAAACGTTTTCTGATAACTCTAAGACTCGATTCACACTGCCGCGACTTGTTAGGCGACTTGTCAGCCTGACAAGTCGCGGTCCCTCGCGGTTCATTGACTGCTACAGGAGCCGTTCTAATAGGAGCGACACAAGTCACTCCGACTTAGAAAAAGGGCCCTGCTCTACTTCGGGGCGACCTCGGAGCGACTTGCATAGACATTCATTATATGAAGTCCGTGCAAATCGCCCCGAAGTAGTACAGAGTCGTGTCGCCATAGTGTGAACCGACTCTTAAGCAAAAGCTTGCCTGAAAGGAAACATTGTTTCTCTATATCCTCATTTTATATAGTTTTGGTAGACCCAAGAGCTTGTTTACACTGAAATTGCCACATCAGTGTATGGGTTTGCTTGGATGTTTACATGGGCTTCTTTAACCACTTCCCCAAAATGGACATACCCAGGTTCAGTGGGTATACTGGGATGATGCCTGCCTCTACAGCAGGGGTGTCAAACTCAATTTAATTGTTGGGCCGCATCAGCATTATGGTTTCCCTCAAAGGGCCAGATATATCTGTAAGATTAGATGTCCGATGCACCCCACACCCCCTTAAACCCTTACATGAGATGTCAGGAGCACCCCCACCATCAGAAGTCACCCACCCTTCCTTCACAATACGCCCCCTTACCTAGTGCTGCTGCCAGGAAGAAGATGCAGGTGGATCTGGGAAGAAGTGCAGGATCTGGAGAAGAACCAGAGAAGGTCTGGAAAGTCTGCTGAATGCTGAGATCAGGGAAGGCGGTGGTATTGCGGCTGCACAGAGGTGCAGGATCTGTAGGAGTAGTTCTGCCCTCCTCTCTGCTGAGAAGGGGGGTGGGGTGTGGGCAAAAACAAACCTTTCTGCAGCTGCACAAAGTGAAGGATCTGGCAGAGGAGTTCTGTCCTCTCTGCTGCCGACTACTGAGGGCAAGATGGGGGCAGAGACAAGGGGGTGTCACAGCTGCAGGAGAGGTGTGTGGGCCACCTGAAATGGCTTGGGGGCCTGCATTCGGCCCGCGGGCCTTGTGTTTGACACCTATGCTCTACAGGCATCATCCTGGTATCATTCTTTGCAGTCGGCGATTCAGTACAAGGCAGAAGTGATGAGAGTGGCCAATTAGCCACTCAATCACTTCTGCAGGTGATGGAAGTGGGTCCCACCCCCTCCCGCCGCCTTTCTTGGGCTCTCCAGTCCCATCGGAGAGGCCAGGAGCGATGCAGCCGGCGGCAATGGCTGCCCCGTAAAGAGAGAGAGGAACTGACGTTTTTCCTCTCTCTCTGTAACCCTGGAAACCAGAAACATTGCATATTCATCACTACCAGTTCTGTCCCTTTGGTTACCTGACCACCAGCAGCCAGAGAAGCAGCAGATCGGACCAATCTCAGTCTGATCAGCTGCATGAGGGGCCAGAGGACTCCAATAGACCCCAAATCTCTACATAAAGGAGGACCTGTCACGGCCATGCTGTCACAAGGGATGTTGTTAAAGTGCTGCCTATGGAGAATTTTAAGCAACGTAGTTTGCCGCTATTCCACGGTAATCCTGCAGCCTTCTGGCACTTGTGACATGACCCAGAAGGCTGCAAACAAAGGGGAGGGGGGGGGGCAAACTTCAAGACTAGGAACTCACCCCCCACAAAAGAATAATTAACAAATGTGAGAGGAGGAGGAGGGGGGGGTGTTGGCACATAAAACAGAATTTTCCCTCTTACATTGATTAATGGTACAGTAAGATTATGTTATGTCTGGTGAGCCTAAAGCAGAGAACTCCAAACTACGACCCTCCAGCAGTTGTGGAACTACACGTCCCATAAGGCATTGTAAAACTCTGACATTCACAGACATGACTAGGCATGATGGGAATTGTAGTTCCTAAACAACTGGAGGGCCATAGTTTGGAGACCTCTGACCTAAAGGCTCCTTCACACAAAGCCTCCATGCTGGTATGTGTAGAGGCAGTGAGATGTATTGTTACAACTTTAGGCTCCTTTCACACAGGCGGACCGTTCAGATCCGCCTGTCCATTTTTTTGGCGGATCTGAACGGATGCCCCATGCATCTCTATGGGGCATCAGATGACAGCGGAGACATGTCCGCTGACATCTGATCCGTCACATCTGGACGGATGGAAACCCTATTTTCCATCCGTCCACCGCATGAGAACAGACAGACAGTTCGTTCTCATCCGATTCGCCCATAGGGAACAGCGGGACCTGACAGCTTTCTCCGCACACAGAGCGGAGACAGAGCTGCCATCCGCCTGCTCAGCGGGGGGAATCAGCAGATCGATCCCCGCTGAGAAAAACAGAGTCCACCGATGGACTCCCCTGTGTGAAAGGGGCCTTACTCACCACTGTGCTTTGTGACACCCTATTATGGGGGTGACATGAGGTGCCATGCAGATATCTGCTTTTTTTATGCAGTACACTGCACCTCGATGTAGGTATCATGGTGTGAACAGAACACATTGAAAACAATTGTTTTCAATATGTGGATCAAACCCCCAGAGATGCTTCTTCCATAATCTGCAAGCATTCTTCACATATTGCACATTTTGGCACAAGCTTCTACACCCCTGATACTGTTCCCCTCGTAATCAATGCCATGCTTTCAAAAAATAAAAAAGCTTGCCAAAAAGCTGGGCAAACACGCTTTGATTTTATTATGCTATCAATGAGTGATTAAATCCAAAATGACCAGATCGGCAAACAAATAGACCTAAATTCCCTTTCCGATCGATTCAAACTTGACTTCGATTTAATTAGATCAAAATGAGTCGATTGGCCAGGGTGGGACACTACTGATCGTGCTGAACAGATTAACAGCATTGAGATGCTTTGTTTGTGAATTTGATCGTATTTCAAACAGATTATAGGATTGCATGTTGAAAACAAAGATGCATGACAACTTATGATCGAATCTTCCGACTAATGCTTTTAAATTCACTAACCCATCTATGTCATATTGATCAAATGGGCTGTTGAGCGTAGATTGATTATTACTGTTGGGGGGGGGGGGGGGGGGCGAACAGAATCATTCAAAGTGTGTATGGCCAACCTTACACGGAAGTCAGTGGCAGGACCACTAAAGAGGCTGTCCATGTCTTGATATGGAATGGCTCCCTCTGTAGCCAGATGCAGTGAGAAGTCGCTCTGATGTCCCTAGCATTACTGAATCTCATTTACTAGTGATGCCAGTGATATCTCACTGCCTCAGCTACACAGGGAGCCATTTCATAGGTACCAAAAGGGAGCCTCAGTGATTCTGCTGCTGATCATTTTGACAAGTGTCAATGGCAGAATTGCTGGCAACAATCACCTGTCTGACATCAAGTTAACTACAACAGAGCCCAATACATGGAATATGCATGTTATTCCATGAAAACACAACAAATGCTAAATGCATGTTATGGTGTAAATAAGCCTGTGAGATACCGGAGACGGGTTAGTGGTATGAACTATGGAGTCAGTCCACTCATACCTGAATGTTCATATCAAGGCCAAATATTAAATAAGCAGGACCATGAGGTAGAAGGAAGCAATGCAAACATAAACAAGGATCCTGGACATAAGAGTGAGAACGTGTGCAAAGGTGACATGTTCTAAGTAAACAGAACTATGGATGACAGACACACACACACACAGTGTAATATATACAGCATTATATACACACACCCCAATCAGCCATAACTTTATGACCACTCACTGAATACTAAGTAGGTACCCTTTTTGCCATCAGAACAGCTCCTGATCCATTACAGCATTGATACCCTTAGACCTCTGAAGGTATGCTATGGTATCAAGCTGTCAGAAGCAGTTTCTTTAAGTTCTGTTAGTTGGTAAGGTGAGGCCTCCATGGATCAGACTTATTTTTCCAGCATATCCCACAGATGCTCAAATTGGATTGAGAGCTGGAGAATTTGGAGGCCAAGTCCACACTTTGAACTTCTTGTGTTCCTCAAACCATTCTTGAACCATATTTTGCAGTGTGGCAGGGAGCATTATCCTGCTGAAAGAGGCCACTGCCATCAGGAAATACTGTTTCTAGGCTAGTTCACACCACAAAAAACATTCCTTCAGATCAATTCTGGATGAGTTTCTGCATACACCTTTTTGATTCTTTATGTGTTCCGGTACATTTTAGCTGCGTTCTCAATGCGTTTCTGGGTGCAGTCCAGATGCTTTTTTTTTTTTCCCCACTGTACTGGGGTATGGTGCTTTTGTGATGCGTGCAGCTGTGTTTCGGTGCGTTTTACCGTATTTCAGTACAGTTCTGTTCAGGAAAAATGCAGCAACCCATTTTTTTTTTTCCTCTGAAACCAGTACACACTGAAGCTGCAACCACTGGTGGGAACCAATGCCAAAAAAACATGCAACCTACTTTCTATGTGTGTTTTGGATGCAGCAAAAAAATAAATAAATAAAAAACAACGGAACTCATGGTGTGAACTAGCCCCTCCTTAAAGGGTGTACACACTTGTTCAGCAATAATGTTTAGGTAGGTGATACATATCAAGTAACATCCACATGAATGGCAGGACAAGAGGTTTCCCAAAGCATCACACTGCCTCTGCCGACTTGCCTTCTTCCATACTGCATCCTGGTGCCATCTCTTCCCCAGGTATGCAACGTACCCCGCAATCCACATGATGTAAAAGAAAACGTGATTCATCAGACAGGGCCATCTTCTTCCATTGCTTCCCGATACAGTCCTGATGCTAACTCTAGGCACTTTTGGCCATGGACACAAATAAGTATTGGCAACCCAACCAGTCAGCAGATATGCAGCCTCAGATACAAAACAAAACTAATGCCCCATACACACGTGCAGATTATCTGAAGACTTTTGTCTGCAGACTTACCTTTTCTATGTAGTGCAAGGGCCTGCCGGATTGCATACAAATTGAAAGTGTTTAGGTTTGACCTCATATTATATGGTTTTGGTAAGTCTGCAGACAATCTGCACGTGTGTATGGGGCATAAAGCCCATTTCTTCTTCTTTAACACATCAACTTCAGAGACAACGTGCAGTTCCTACCTAATCCCTATCCTACTGACTTTCAGATGCCACTGTAATCAGATAATCTGTTATTCACTTTACCGGTAAGTGGCATAAAGTTGTGGTTGATTGGTATAGATAGATAATAGATACACATATACACTCACCGGCAATTTGGTACAACTGTTTAATGGCTTGTAACACATATTGCTAATCAGCCAATCACATTGCAGCAACTCAATGCATTTTAGCCTCCAGATGGGGTAAAGGCGACTTGCTGAAGTTCAAACCGAGCATCAGAATGGGGAAGAAATTGGATTCAAATGACTTTGAACGTGGCATGGTTGTTGGTGCCAGACAGGCTGGTCTGAGTAATTCAAAAACCGCTGCTCTACTGGAATTTTCACACACAACCATCTCTAGGGTTTACAGGGAATGGTCCGAAAAAGAGAAAATATCCAGTGAGCGGCAGTTGTGTGGACCTTGTCACAGGAGGTCAGAGGTTTGAGATGATAAAAGGTAACCGTAACTCCAATAACCACTCGTTACAACCAAGGTATGCAGAATACAATCTCTGAATGCACAACACCTCAAACTTTAAGCAGATGGGCTACAGCAACCTAATACCAAGAGAGCTAAGAGATTATATATATATATATATATACACACATATATATATATATATATCCATACATATACAAATATGTTTTTTTTTGTTGTATTTTGCTAATTCCCCCAAGCCTTCTATTGTATTAGTAAGGAATAAAGTGCTAGTGACGGCCATATAAATAGTATAAACAGAGAGTAGTATATACGGAGTGTGTATGTGTGAGGTAGCAGCTGTCTGTAATAGGTCGGTCTCTCACTCACCCGGCTGTACCATATACTGAGCTGACTCTGGGACAGCACTGCCAGGAAGAGGCGCTGCGGGTCCGGCTGGATGTGGAAAGGATCCTCCAGACTCTTCAGAGGACACAGCAGCCTCTTGGGCCAGCCGCTGAGAAAATACATGACGTCTGTCAGTGGGAAGGCAGCTGTGAAGGACCGAACATAACTCCCGGCGACAACATGGGTCCACCCCCCCGCTACACGGACACCCAGCACCGGACAACTACGGAGAGTACCGGAAGCGGAGAGAATGCCTGGACCGTAACCCTGCGATCCACTTCCCTGCCGATCTCCGCCCACTGCACCTTCCCCATCCAATAAGAGAGCGAAGAACGGGAGGCCACTCGCAGGGCGGATAACAGAAACACACGATGGATTCAGACGCTGCCTGCGATTGGCTGCTTGGTTCACGCACCGCCCTTTAGTTTGGACGGGCTTGTTTGTGCATGGGTACAGCTGGCAGAAGTTGTGTATAGCAGATGGGGAAAAGTTGGGAGCCGCTGGTGGTTGGTGGAAAGTAGAGATCATTCAGTACCATACTCTGCTGATTATTATTATAGAGCTGTACTGACTACAGCTCGATAATAGCTGATCATTGGATGCCCATACACTATGGTCTTGATTTAACCTCTGGAAGATTTACCCCCCCCCCCCCCCCGGGCAAGTTTTTGGGGATACTGTGTTACTTTGGTAAACTCCAAACTATGAAAAAGCATCTTAGGAAAACAGTCCAAAAAGTGCAAATCCACACGGGAAGGGTGTTGGGAAGGATCCATCATCAAAGGAAAAGTTCACACTGACCCTTACCCTAAAGGATGCACTACTTGGTCAAAAGCAGAGTTGTATAAAGTACTCGAAACCCATACTTGAGTAAAAGTACAAGTGCTCGATCAAAAAGTGACTTGAGTAGAAGTACTAAAGTATTTAACATTTTTTGTACTTAAGTATTGCAAGTAGTTTTTTTAAAAATGTTGCTACTCAAGTACTGAAAGTAAAAGTACCAGTAGTTTTGAAAAAAAATTGCTATTCAAGTACTGAAAGTAAAAGTACAAGTACTGTGTTATGTAGTTATTAAAGAAAGAAGTCAAAAGTTTGAACATCATATTGTTTTTTATTATTTCAAATGCAGCTTTTATTTATACATACAGTAGCATTTATTTTCGTATGCGCTGATAATACACATGTTTTAAACTCCATGAAACCTGCCATCTACTGTTCTGGCAGTGGTAATTTTTATAATTGTAACGAGTAACTATGCTGCACAAAAAAAAATATCGGAGTAGAAGTATTGAAATCATTGAAAAAATGTAGTGAAGTAAAAGTGGAAGTAGGAGAAAAAAATTCTACACTAGGAAAGTACAGATACCGCCTTTCAGTACTTAAGTACAGTAGTGAAGTCGTTCTACTTAGTTACTATACATCTCTGGTCAAAAGTAGCCAGTTAAAGGGTAACTCCACTTTTCTGCTTGTGTGATTGGCTCACCAATTTTCCCAGAAGTCTGCCTAATGCCTCGTACACACAATCAGATAATCGGACGACTTATCATTCACATTTTGTTTCATGATACTAGTATCAAAATCAACAATGCGTACTAAACATATAACTTTTTTTCGTACGATTCTGGAAAAGCTTCTTGGTTTCGTAGCTACATATCCGTTATTTAAATTAAAGGCAGCCAGGCTTTTTCCGGGTTATTTCCATGTTTCTGATCATCTTTGTCTATCGATTTTTAGCAGACGCTTACTGTACTGATTAACTATTGTCATTCGCTAGGCTATCATACGACAACATTTTCGTGTTTGTCCCTTTGTATTTTGTTGGACGAAATGTCGTGATCGGCTGTCCAAAGCTGTGTACTAACAATCAGACTATCATACGATCAATTCAAAAGCGATTTTTTCGTACGATTATCTTATCGTGTGTACGGGGCATAAGAATACAAGTCAGATTCTGGCATCCCCTGCAACAAAAATTTCATTTTTGGTGAGATACTCCCAATTGGAACACATCTAAAGGGATGCAGGTCCAGCGGATTTCCTCAATAGATCCCTGCAGCTGCCACAGCTGATAGATAATTATGAAACCACTACCATTTGACCCACTCAGAACAGAGGAACAAAATGATTTCTTCAGAATAACAAAAGGTAGGAATCTGCAACAAAGTTTGTTATAATCCTTGCAATGTACATAGATCACCCAGAGGGGAATGTTTTTTCTCAACAAAAGTGGAGTAACGCTTTAAGCTTAGAAATATTCTACTCCAGCTCTCCACTCATATGAGGTGAAACCTCTGGCATGCTGACACGATCCACCAAAGATAGACTCTTACAGCATATGCATGTAGGGATAAGCAGGAAGAAGCTTCATTGCACAGAATTGTTCACAAAGAATTTATTAAAGCGGAGTTCCGGCATGCCCAGAAGCTGTTTAGCAAGGTATGACGCGCCTGAACCGGAACTGACGTCGGGGCCGGTCCAGGTGCATTGATTCCTGGGAGCAATGATGTTCAGCTCCCAGGAATCATTGCAAAGCGGAAATGACGGCGCGGGCCGTGGCCACCGAGGGATGAAGTGGAAGAAAGGTGAGTATGTTTTTCTGCAATTACAAGGTAAGTAAAAAAAAAAAAATCGTAATTATCCATTTCTGTTTCAGGTGACCTATAGCAAGCGGATGGCCCAAAATCTACTTTTTCGATTTTGGGGCCGGAACTCCGCTTTAAAAAGAGCCAAAATACTCACAAACAGAATCGTTAAAATCACATGTAAATCCTCATGGTATCGGCGATGTTTCTAACCGATAGTAAGCCGACTAACCAACGCGTTTCATCATACATAGGCGTCATCAGGGACGTGGTCACGCACAAACGTATCACTAAATTTATATGGTAGGGGCCGGAAATAGAAATAAACAAAATCGCCATCCCAAATCCCGGAAAAAGACCAACAACGCTACACTGGAAGTGACGCGAATGCAATCCAGTGGGCGGAAATGACACATCGCTTAACCGGAAATTACACAAATGCATTTCCAGGTAGAGAAAATAACAATAACGTCCGGTGGAGAACTGTATATCATTTAGAAAAATAGCAGATCTCACATCACCAAATCCATTAGATAAATAATGAATATAAAATGACAGAGTAAGCTAGCTCATATTTCATGTGTTAACAATAAATAAATAAAAATAAGCAAGAATTAAAATCACACGACATTGCCATTAGGTAGAAACCCTCAATGGGAATATTGATAGCACCATCTAATGGTTGAAAACATTTAAATCTAAATAAACATAATAAAAATATATTAACAAATCATAATACAGTAAAACCTTGGATTGTGAGCATAATTCGTTCCGGAAACATGCTTGTAATCCAAAGCACTCTAATATCAAAGCGAATTTCCCTATAAGAAATAATGGAAACTTAAATGACTTATTCTACAACCATTTATTCATAAGTCTTTCAGTATATAGTCCATATAAAAAGATTATAGCAATGTGATTTGTAACCACAAAATGCCCATCCACAAATGGCGCCTCCACAAGGGGATTAGAAGCAAAATCCAGCAGGAGCTACAGAATATAAAAGAGAAGAGAGGAGCCTCTAAGTGTAACAATATGGTTACATTTAATGAAGATTCAACATAAACCATCCTCCTCACCGCTGGCTCTCACCGCCGTCAGTCTGCAGTCATGACCGGGAAAACTATCCTGAAGTAGAGTGATCTGAAAGCGAGGCTTAAAGCACTCGTGGAACACAGCATGGACGGGATGACGTCGATGGGGGTGCAGAGGATGGTCTATGTGGATAGTTTTACCCCGGATACCTGCATACTTAGATGTGCCTGTTTTAAATCATCAGGATTGCTAAATGTTGTACCTTCATTAAATGTAACCATATTGCTACACTTAGAGGTGCCTCTTTTCTCTTTTATACTCAGGTGTGACATGACTCTACTTGTATATCAAGACATCAAAATTTATAAAAAAAAAAGAATTTGCTGGTCTTGCTAAATGCTCTCAAACCAAGTTACTCTCAATCCAAGGTTTTATTGTACTTTTTAATCTTAAATATCACAAACATATGCAATATTATATAATCCAAGCAGAAAAAAAAAATTATTTAGTAAAAATGTATTAAATGTCAAAGATTTCAAAAATCGAAAGCTACAAATAATAATAATAAATTAGATTAAAAAAAAAAGATGAAAAGACTCAATATATCCCCAACAACTGCAAGGATAATTAACTAATATTTATAAAATCATTAATCATTAATATCCCACTCAATATTTAAACCATGGGGTCTATAAGTTCTTAACCAAAAAATCCATTTTGTTTCAAGTTGGGAAATGTCCCTCCTAGTATGGCTACCTCTCCAATGGGGATGGTATTGATTTATGGCCATGAAGGAAATACCCTTAGGATTCCTGTTATGGTGGGAGTCAAAATGTTTAGAAAGGCTATGTTTGGGAAAGCCTTTTTTTATGTTGACAATATGTGCTTTCATTCACACCTGAAGGATGCAAATAGTACGGCCAATATATTGTAGCCCACATGGACAGGTAATAATGTACACCACATTTTTTGATGTTAGAAAAGAATCTATCTCATACAATTTGGAAGAAGCATTGACTTCCTATCCTTAAGGCAGCTAGTCTGACAAACCAGAAACTTCCTACAGGAATAAAACCCTTTCAATTGTTAGAAAAAAGTAGTTTTCCTAGGAGGATCTGTTACATTAGGGCCAATCTGTAGCCTCAGGGGGGGGGAAACTCCCCTAAAGACAACAGCTGGCATTACAGGTAAGACTGGGCCCAATGCCCTATCATTCCTTAGGACATCCCAATGTTTCTTAAGTATATTTTTAACCACAAAGTGTTGGGTAGAAGTAGAATATGAAGTAAAGAAAGAAAGAAAGCTGCCATAACCTGGTATTTTCTTACACAACCGGCGGTCCTCTTTCACATAAAAGTGGTCCCAGTGGCGTCAGTGAACCGTCAGTAGCGGGGAAAACGATCCGATCCGCCCATGTCCCAGGCAGGAAGTCGAGCTCATGTCGTGGGCGAAACACGTCGATCCACCGCACAGAAGGATGTGTTATGCTTTGTGGATACACCATTGATATGTTGCACTTCAATGTCTGGTTTTTAATAATCTTCTTGTCTCAATAAAATTTATATATATTTTTCGACCCGCCTTTTTTCAGTATTTTAGGCACATTAAAATCCCCCTTTTTCTCCTCTGCTGGGATCTGCCCCTATTCCCCCCTTGTTTTCTCCCCCCCCCCCCCTTTTGTTTTCGGGTTTCCCCCTTTCCCACTCCCCCTCCCTGTCAGACTTGGCCCATTTTTCTATTGTATAGACAGATACTAAACTCTCCACTCAATTTCTATAATGTATATTTCTATAAATTTCTATAATGTGTGTGCGTGTATATATATATATATATATTTATTTATTTTTAATTGTGGGACAGATAAGTCTTTGACAAGATTTTTGTTGCATGCACAACACAAATATGCAATAAACATCTCATTTCATTTTAATTTCATTTGGTAATTTTTGTTGCATCCCACTGTGGAAGAAAAAAAAGCACAAAATAATACAAAACACCTTTATTTAATTTATTAACAACTTCATGTTTGCTTTAGTAATATAATGTTGTGTCAATATGAACAGGACAAATCAAAGAATCTTATTTGCACTTTTTTATCCACAGTAACAAACTACAATGTGACTGCTAATATAAATAAAACTATTTAAATTGGTATATATTTCTTAAAGGGAGAAGTGATGACTCCCGTGACTTGCAATGGCACCCCAAACACATTGCGATTGTGCCACGATTGTCGCCCAACTAATTGCTGTAAAATCACGCAAACAGAATCGCGGGACGCCTGTCGCCCAAAAAAAGTACAAGGGCGACAATCGCAGCAAAATCGTGCCACGTTTGGGGTGCCATTGCAAGTCACGTGAATCGCACGGGCGTCCCGCAACTTGCAATGCTTCGGGATCGCAGGCAGAATCGTGGCAATTTTGCCCACGATCCGAGACGCCTATATGTGAATGGAGCCCTAAGCACTTTCAGTAGTAGATTTAATCACTTACAGAGTAATGCCCCATACACACGTGCAGATTATCTGCAGACTTTTGTCTGCAGACTTACCTTTTCTATGTAGTGCAAGGGCCTGCCGGATTGAATACAAATTGAAAGTGTTTAGGTTTGACCTCATATTATATGGTTTTGGTAAGTCTGCAGACAAAAGTCTGCAGATAATCTGCACGTGTGTATGGAGCATAAGTGAACCATGAGCCATGAACTTGGATGTTCCTGGGATCTTCTGTTCTCACTAACATAGGGAGCCAGCCAGAGTTGTTCCTGATCTTGTGATCACTATGCCAGTTATGACAGTGATCACGTGCAGCCTGGAGGCTTCATTCAGAATAAAAGCTTTCAGATTCCAAATGCCAACTCAGCCTTAAGTTGACAGTGTGCCTCTGTTTAGTACTCTAATTCTCAGACACAATTGCAGTAAAATATAAAAAAAAATGTGTTTAAAATTTTTTAAAAATTGTTTTATTTTCTTTATTTTATTTTTTTGGGTGTTTGCCCATTTGTTCGCCTATGATAAAAAAAAAAAAACAAAAAAAAAACACAACAGGGTTATAAATAAAACAGCATACCAAAAAAAAGTATTTGACAGTATATGGTAAAGTAATAAAAAAAATCTTTATGTAAGCAGCCAAAGAGTAATTTCAAGTGCTTTAGCTTTTGGTTTAGCACTGAATATGTGCCTAATTTGTGCAAAATTGCACATCAAAATGTAAAAAAAAAAAACCATCAGGCCCCTGCAGGATACCCAGATAGCAAGCAATTGTGCTGCAAGTTTGAACATGACTTGTTAAGCTATTTCTAAACTTGCCAGGCTTTACATGTTTGTTGCACAATGGCAGCAAGTCCGCAGTATGACTCCAAATCAACATTCTTTGCAAACATTCTGCAAGTCTGCTGCAAGTTCTGGTTCAGTTATGCTGTACAATATTCATCCCACCACAGGGGGCACTGTGGCTAAATTTTCATGCTGTAGACTTGCAAAGCTCTTGCTGTAGACTCACCACTGCAACTTTGCTCTTGCTAGAGACTTGCCACCAAATTTGCTACAAGAACTTGTGCTTCAAGTGCTCTGAAAGTATACAACTTGCCAGTAAAAATGTGCAGCAAGTTAACAAGACTTATGCCCTGTACACATGTGCAGATCATCTGAAGTCTTTTGTCTGTAGACTTACCAAAACCATATAATATGAGGTCAAACCTAAACACTTTCAATTTGTATGCAATCCAGCAGGCCCTTGCACTACATAGAAAAGGTAAATCTGAAGACAAAAGTCTTCAGATAATCTGCACGTGTGTACGGGGCATTACAATTCAACACTGCCACAAATGTGTCATCCTTGCTATCTGAGTAATGTCATGATGTGCTAGCATGTACTGCATACTAGCACATTATGACAGACTTACCTGCACACAGAGCCCTCCAGCGCAGCGCTGTCACGGCCCCCCGGCACTTCCACGGGTTCCGGCTGTATGAATGGCCAGGGACGCGATGACGTCACTCACTGGCCCCGGCACTGAGCTGTAAGGGTACGGCACGGGTATGTCATTCCTTCAGAGCACATGAGCCACTGATGTCACCGGCTGAACTACTATGGACAGTTTTGACTGGTAGTTTTCACTTAAAGCAGAAATTCAGAATAAACTCCCCCCATCCATCCATGTCTCTATGCTTTATTTTGTTGAGAAATCACTTTGAAAAAGACCTTGCTATTATTTCTGCCCATGGTCATCTTAAGCGCAGATGATTCATGTAACATTTACTTCTTCAATCCATCTGCCCTAGGCTCATGCATGCTGGCAGGAGGATGTTCTTAGCCGAGAATCCCCTTTTCCCCCATCAGAAATGTATGACATCATTTTGGCCTAGGCCAAAAACCTGAAAGCAACTGAAGAAATGTAATAAAAAGAAGTTTAACCACTTGCCGACCAGCCACCGTAGTTTTACAGTGGCAGATCGGCTCTTTTAGGGCTCTTTCACACGGTTCATGCTGCTCAGCGGGGATCGATCCGCCGATCCCCGCTGAGCCGGCGGATGACAGCTCCGTCACCGCTTGCAGTGCGGAGAGGGAGGTGTCACAGCTCCGCTGCTCTCTATGGGGGATCGGATGAGAGCGGACCGCCTGTCCGCTCTCATCCGATCCGATCCCTGAACGGATGGAAAAATAGGGTTTCCATCCGTCCAGATTTCACGGACAGGATCGGATACGGATGGCAGCGGGTGTCAGCGGAGGTGTCTCCGCTGACATCCACTGCCCCATAGAGCTGCATGGAGGATCCGATTAGATCCGCCTAAAAAACTGACAGATGGATCTGATCGGACCGCCCGTGTGAAAGAGCCCTTACGCGACACAACGTGCTCTAAGGCCCTGTTCACACCTGAGTGTTTTTCAGCTCGTAGAAAGCTCATCTCTGAAGTCTCAAAACGCCCAACAAGCAAAATCCCATTCATTTCAATGGCCCCTGTTCACATATGAGTGTTTTGTCTCCTGAAGCAAAACGCCTGAAACTCAAAAAGTAAATTTTTGTTAGATGTCAATGCCTGCCTCAAAAACACCTGCAAAAAATGCCCGAAAAAATGCCTTAAAAATGCCCCAAAAAAACGCCTGAAAACTATACGCTCAGGTGTAAATGAAGCCTTAGGCTCCTTTCACACGGGCGCCTCCTTGAAGTGGGATCTGTTGGCTCAGTGGGGATCTCTCTGTTGATCCCCGCTGAGAAGGCGGATGACATGATACTGATGCAGAGTGGGCAAAGACACAGCCCACTGTCCTCTATGGGGAAATCGGATCAAAACAACTGATGCCATCTTATCCGATTCACCAGAGAGATGAGGAATAGGTCCCCCATATGTCTGTTTTTGGCAGACAGGATTGGATTGGATCCTGGTGGGTGTCAGCGAACATGTTTCGGACGTCCGCCACTCTATAGAAGAGACCGGAGGGTGCATTCAGGCCTGCCTGAAAAACTGACAGGCGGACCTAATCGGATCGGCCTAACATATTATAACCATTTATTCCAAACTGTATACAGCGGTTTCAGACTATTTGGCCATCATTAGTGCAGTGTATGGAAATCATGGCTTCAATGGAGTAGGACCCAACTGGACACTAAAGGGTTGATTTTCTAAAACTGCAGAGTGCAAAATCTGGTGCAGCTGTGCATAGAAACCAATCAGCTTTCAGGTTTTTGTTTTGTCAAGGCTGCATTTAGAAGCTGATTGGCTACCATGCACAAATGCACCAGATTTTGCTCTCTCAGGTATTAGTAAGGCCTCTTTCACACGGGCGGTGCATCCGATGGACTCCGTTTTGCTCAGCGGGGATCGATCCGGCTGACTCCATTTTGCTCAGCGGAGATCGATCCGGCGGACTCCGTTTTGCTCAGCGGGGATCGATCCGGCGGACTCCGTTTTGCTCAGCGGGGATCGATCTGCCGATCCCCGCTCAGCAGGCAGATGACAGCTCCGTCTCCACTTACTTTGCAGAAACTGAGCTGTCAGATCCCCGCTGTCCTCTATGGGAGATCGGATGAAAACAGACCGCCTGTCCGTTTTCATCCAATCCTATCCGATCCGATCCTCCAGACGGATGGATAATAGGGTTTCCATCCATCTCGATTTCACGGACAGGATGGGATCAGATAGCAGAGGGTGTCAGCGAAAATATCTCTGCTGACATCCACTGCTCCATAGGGGTGCATGGAGCGTTTGATCAGGTCCGCCTGAAAAACTGACAGGTGGACTGGATCGGATCGCCAGTGCAAAAGGGCCTTAATCAACCCCTAAAGTGGGATACACACTATAAGAAAATTGGGTGAATGATCGTCCGATTTTCCTCATTTCACAGCAAATCGGAACCGATGAACGAAACTTTGTACGAAAATTCTTGTACAACAAGGGTTTTTTTTTTTGTTGTTTATTGTTTCTGATCATGCGCAGTCTTTCAATTCTGATTTTTCTTGTACAAAAATCGTACGAAAACGGTACACATTAAATGAAAATCGTTCATTTTTTCCCGTACGAGAAACATTTTGGAGTTCGTCCCTTCGAGAATTTTCATACGAAATTCAGTCGGCTGCAGAAAGTTGTGTACACACTATACGAAAATTGTACGAAAATTCTTTGGACGAAAATGTTCGCTTGATTTTCTTATCGTGTGTACGACCCTTATGGCTCCATTCACACCAATGTGTTTTTTCATGCTTTTGCATAAACGCAGGACATTTTTTGAACATGGGTTCCCATGGAACACATTCACATCAATGCATTTGCCTCTGTGTTTTTGGAAAGGGTCAGGGACTTTTTTAAATGCAAAATGGTGCTTTTTTTGCTTTTTTGGTGCGTTTTTACAGGAATTTTTCCACAATTTGCTCTTTGCATTTTTAAATCTGTTTAACAACAATTTTTCAAAAAAAAAAAAAAACATAAAAAAACGCAAATCACAGTTAAGCCTCGTACACACGCAATGAATTTCCGCCGACCGGTCGTCCGTCTTTTGTCCAGAGTGGTGTCTGTTGGTTGAACTGTGCTCTAGACTGCACACGAATTTTCCCGTGCGACAGAATTCTTCTTTAGAAGTGATGTCATGTGTTGGATTGCTTTCTATGTGTTCTTTAATCTCTGAGCATGCCTAGTCTTGCTCATAAGATTTTTCCCCATCTCAATCTGTACTAATGAGACGAAAATCGGATGCACTACAGAAACGCTCAAAAGCAACATGCATACATGTGAATCAAGCCTAAAACCATACAGGTTCTGGTGAGAAGGGACTAAGCCCCTATTTACATTGGCGTGATTTGACAGGTCACAGCCTATTGCCGGCAAAAGGAGCGTCCCAATCAGTGCGATGCCGACTTTGCGATGCCGCACCAAATGTAGTTCCTGCACTATTTGCGAATTTGGGGGTGACTTCAGTGGATATCTGTGCATGAACCCACACAGATGTCTTTCAAGTCGCTCCCAAAGTCGGACTGAAATGCGACCAGATGAAGTCGTATGATTTCAATGCCGCGTTCAGTGTGAACAAGGGCTTCAGCAGTGGAAAAGCCCCCACGCTAATCAGTGCATTGCACAATAGAAGATATTGACATGTCTCATTTCATCACTTATTCCAAAAAGAAGAGGATTATTCCCTATTGCAAGTGGTTAATGAGCACTTAAAAATGTGCAACTTCTCATTTTGAAGTATTTTAGACCCTCGGTACTCGTATATGTTTATATGTTTTTTTTTTTTTTTTTACCATACAAAGACTGCCACCTAGTGGAAATGATGGATTACACTATAAACATAAAGGGTGTGCTTGAATCTTATCCAGATTTGTAAATATTTCATATCTACAGTCTGAAGAAAATAAATGAACATATAAGGCTTGTTTACACTTTACACTGGAGGGCAGTAAAACTCAGAGGTTGAGTCACATTTTTACCGCCTCCAAACTGCTCCCCCTGTTGCCACTGAGGCAGAAGCCAGGGGTGTACACATGTCACTGCAGAAATGATACCCCCTTTTGCGCTCGTCAGGCAGTACCCCCCACCAAGTGCAACCTATTCAATCTGAAACTGCCCCCAACCACAACAGCTGGGTGGGTCCCGACAATATGAAACCGCTCTGATTCTGGGTCACAGGAGTGCAAATGGAAGTGCACTCCCGTTGTCCAGAAGTGAAGAGAAGTAAGATCACAGCAACAAGGCTTTTGCTTTAAGTGGATAGTTTTGCTTGGTTGCAGAAATATTTGGGATTCTGGGGAATTCTTTCAGGAAGGGGATTTTTACTTGCCAGGATTTGTACTTGTAGGGTAGTTAATTATGGAGATTTTTCTTTGCAGGGGTAGGTTTTTGCTTCTGGAGGTTGCTTAGGAAGGATATTTTTGCTGTGAGAGAGGAATTTTTAAACAGAAGGATTTTTCCCGGGGGATGTTTAGGAATTAATGGCTGCACTTTTTGCTGGGCTGGCCGCACATTATCCACTTCTGGACCGAAAGGATTTACCCCCTTAATGATCAGGCTATTTTTTTGCGATTTGGCAATGCCTTACTTTACCAGACAATTGCGCGGTTGGGCGGTCGTGCGATGCTGTACCCAAATAAAATGAATGCGCTCACACACCAAAGAAAACGCATACGTAAGCCGCACCCACAAATGTAAACAATGTTCAAATCACACATGTGAGGTATCGCCGTGATCGTCAGAGTGAGAGCAATATTTCTTGCAAAAGACCTGCTCTGTAACTCTAAACTGGTAACCGTTAAAATTTTTTAAAGCGTTGCCTATGGAGATTTTTGAGTACTGTAATTTGTCGCCATTCCTCCAGTGTGCGCAATTTTAAACAGTAAAATGTTAGGTATCTATTTACTCGGTGTGACATTATCTTTCACAATATACGAAAAAACTGGGCTAACTTTACTGTTTGGTTTTTTTAAATTCAGTGAAGTGTATTTTTTCCCAAAAAAATTGCGTTTGAAAGACCGCTGTGCAAATACCGCGTGACAAAAAATATTTCAACGACCGTCATTATATTCTCCAAAATATATATATAATGTTTGGAGATTCTAAGTAATTTTCTAGCAAAAAATACTGATTTAACTTGTAAACAACATGTGCCAGAAATAGGCCTTTTCCTTAAAGAGGAAGTAAAGCCATAGCATAATGTGTTAGTATACATCGTATATTAGCACATTATGTGACACTATGCTACTGGCCGGAGCCACGAGACATCACTGCCACGCACGGCACAGGGCTCTGAAGAAACGACACGGACGGCCGTTCCTTCAGAGCGAATGCGTCGATGACATCATCGGCGCACTATACAGTAAATGTCTCCTAAACGGTGCAAGTTTAGGAGATATTTACAGTACCCATAGGTAAGCCTTATTATAGGCCTACTTATAGGTACAACTTAGAGAGGGGGGGTTTACAACCATTTTAAGTGGTTAATATGTATATATTGACCAATCTGCTTGACTATTTGGCAATTATGTCACTGCTGATCTGTTGGAAATTGTATTTACCAATAAATCTTTACTTTTATTGATTTTATTATTGAGAGTGTTGCGCCTCATCTAAAGTCCCACAGGCAATTCATGTTTATTTGTATATGTAGTGCAAGGGACTTCCTGATTACATACAAATCAAAAGTGTTTAGGTTTGACCTCATATTATATGGTTTTGTTAAATCTTAAGGAAAATTATACAAGAGAATTGTATAATGTATGGCCAGCCCTAAAGTGGTTCTAAAGGCTCCAGGTTTTTTACCTTCATGCATTCTATGTTGTCTGTTCAGCAGCCCCACTAACACTTACCTGAGTCCCATCGCAATCCAGCGATGTGCACAAGAGCTCTCTGGGGATTCTCAGGCTGGGTTCACACACATGTGGCTGCGGTTTCCAGCCTGCGTTTCTGTCCACCAGTTCAGGTGCGATTCAGGTCAGACTTTATTGCCTGAACCGGACCCAAAAACACACAGGAACCTTTTGGAATCTGCACCGTGGCCGCCCTGGACATGTGTGAACCGACTTTGTTGAGAGCCGGTCACACTCGCATGTCATGCGAATTAGATGTGGTGAAAACCGCATCCAGTTCGCATATACTGTATGTGAACCCTGGCCTCACTCCTCATTGGCTGAGGCAGCAGATGGAGCCAGTGAGCCAATAAGGAGTGAGAGGGGGCAGGGTCTAGCCACGGCTCTGTGTGTGAATGGACATGCAGAGCAGCAGCTCGGGAATGACCCGGCTCGGGTGCCCCCACAGCAAGCTGCTTGGTGGGAGGGGCCAGGAGTGCCAGCGGGGAAACCGAAAAGAGGAGGATCCAGGCTGCTGTGTGCAAAACCAACTGCACAGAGCAGGTGACTATGACATATTTGTTTTGTTTTTTTTATTTAAGCCAAGCCTTTAATATCACTTTACGTAAACGTAATCTCTGCAGTCTGCATGCTGGGCGTACATCTGGAGTATGCAACATACAGCACAGCATACAGAATTCAGAAGACCGGAGTATGCATTGCCTCCTGACAAAAATGCTCTGTCCACTATTCACTGTACAGTAGACTGTGTAATATATACTCCTAACCACTACACTACATGAACTGTGTTGTACATTACATTCACCTAAACACTGCACTATAGTTCAATATTATAATTACTGTATATACTCGAGTATAAGCTAATAACCTAATTTTACCACAAAAAAATTGGAAAAATGATTGACTTGAGTATAAGCCTAGGGTGGGAAATGCAGCAGCTACTGGACCCAACTGGACCACCACGAGACCCAAAACAGGGGCTGCTGGCATGGTACAGGAGATGCAGGGCTGTGGGCATGGTACAGGAGAATGCAGTGCTGCAGGCATGATACAGGAGAATGCAGTGTTGCGGGCATGGTATGGGAGAATGCAGGGCTGCGGGCATGGTACAGGAAAATGCAGGGCTGCAGGCATGGTACAGGAGAATGCAGGGCTGCGGACATGGTACTGGAGAATGCAGGGCTGCGGACATGGTACTGGAGAATGCAGGGCTGCGGGCATGGTACAGGAGAATGCAGGGCTGCGGACATGGTACTGGAGAATGCAGGGCTGCGGGCATGGTACTGGAGAATGCAGGGCTGCGGGCATGGTACAGGAGAATGCAGGGCTGCGGGCATAGTACAAGAGAATGCGGGGCGGCAGGCATACTACAGGAGATGCAGTGCTGCGGGTATTAGTATGCCCGCAGCCCCGTATAACGGCAGGTAGTGCGGCTGTGGAGGAGTCTCACTTACCTGTTCCTGAGGTCCCTTAGATTTAAAATTGACGCCGCCTGGCGCCAACATGTCATTGCGCATGCGCCGCCGCCGCTCGGGAAAGCTTGTATACGTTCGGCTATTCCCGGGAATAGCCAAACGTGTACGGCCTTGACCAAGCGGTGGCGGCGCATGCGCGGCGACATGTTGGCGCCAGGCGGCGCCATTTTCATATCTTTTTTTTTGTAAATTTCTTTTTATTAAAGTTTTTAAACAAGCAAGACATACAAAATACAGTAGAAAAAACAGTGGACTAGCTCACCCCAACATGGGGGAGCCACAGACAAGCAGTAAAACTCCCCCCCCCACCCAGGAAACCCAACCTCCAAATACAACCGGACTTTGTCTGGAGAAGTCAGAATATTAGGACCCGGAACGACTAAACCCAGGCGCACCAAGCGTCCAGTCATTCTGGCTCCCAGCTCACACAAAAAAAAGAAACATCACTCAATTAGGTGGACAGTATCAAGGCAGATTACAGACGTCATCTACCGCACAGTATCAGAAGACTCTACCCATGCCCTCCACACTTTTTCGAACTTCTTGGGGCACCCTCTGGACAAATATGTCGCTTTATATAGGGGTAGGACAGCATTCACCATTCCCTTCCAGTACAATAAGGAAGGCGGGGCTACCTTCTTCCAGTGTAACAATATGGCCTTCTTGGCATAAAATAACAAGATAGTCAGAAGGGTTCTATGTGCCACCAAGGGAACCACCTCCTCCACCAAACCCAAAAGGCAAACGCTTGGGGTCAGCGGGACCGCAGTCATCAGCACCCCTCCTAAACAGGCGGTAACTTCCGACCAGTAGCGCTGAATCAGCAATCCCAGAAAATGTGCGTGGCATCCGCCGGAGAGGCAGAGCATCGCCAGCATTCAGCGGAGGAGGTGGGATAAATTTTAGCTAGGCGAGCAGGAGTATAATATATTCTATGAAGAAATTTAAATTGGATAAGTTTGTTCCTGGCAGCAATTAAATGTTTGAAGGGTTCAACCCACATATTATCCCAGTCCTCCCCCTGGAGCCCAGGAGTTTCAGTAGTCCAGCGTTCCCTACACTTCACAATACTCGGTGGAGTCAGTTTAAATAAATCTTTGTAAACAGAAGATAAGGTTTTGGTAAGGTCAGGATTAGTCAGCATTAATTCTAGGTCAGATGGTACTGGTTCAATCGTGGAGTCAGTGAATTGACATCGAAATGCATGACGTAGCTGTAGATACCTGAAAAAATGGGTAGAGGGCAAGTCATGTCTAGTGCGTAGGTTGTCAAACGACAGCAAATCCCCCTCCGTTGTTATGTCCCCTAACGTCTTCACCCCCACAGTAGCCCATACCATAGGGTCAGGCAAGCGGTAAAAATTAGGGAGTTTTATATTCATCCAAAGGGGAGTAGATGGGGAAAATCCAACGTAGCTGGGGCAGGCCAGCCGTACAGTCTGGCCCCACGCCCTAATGGAACCCCTAATGGATGCTGTCAGCAGGAGGTCCGAGCCCACCCCTCAATACAGAGCCAGACGGAGACTTTCATATGATCCCAGATGTGCTGCTTCCAAGACCGTAGCCGAGTCCCCCTCGTCAGCCCTCAGCCAGCGCCGCGCAAACACCATTTGCCCAGTCAGGTAATATTTACGCCAATCCGGGAGAGCCAGACCCCCGTTGCCCCACGGCTCCTGGAGGGCCCGTAGTCCAATCCTTGGAACCCCGGGGGACCAGAGGAAGGAGCTAATAATACCATCCAGTTTGCTAAAAAAACGTTTTCGGAACCCACAGTGGGGAGTGGCGCAAAAAATATAAAACCACAGGGAGAAATTTCATTTTGAGGAGAGCTATTCTACCCAGTAGGGAAAGCGGAATCCTCTTCCACACCTGCACCAGGCGCTGGAGCCTAGGAAGGAGTGGGAGGATATTCAGGTCATAATAATCCTTCGGGTGTCTAGTTACCCGGACCCCCAGGTAGGTAAGGGTGTCAACCCAACCAGGGAAAGGGCCATCTCCGATCAGTGGACCCGACACACCAGTCACAGATAGCATTGAGGACTTCCCCCAATTCACCCGGAGTCCCGAAAACTTGCCAAATTCATCCAGGATCTGCAAGACAGCTTGCAAGGAGGGACCAGGATCATTAAGGAAAAGGAGCATGTCATCAGCGTATAACGCCACACTCTCTTTTATGGAGCCTACTCTAACCGCCTCGAAGCCCTGTGAGGAGCGCAATGCATTGGCAACAGGTTCAATGGTAAGTGCAAAAAGGAAGGGTGACAGGGGGCAACCCTGACAGATCCCCCTACCCACCCTAAAATACACAGAGTTCAACAGACCCAAGCGAATGGCCGTACGGGGGGAGGAATATAACAGTTTCACCCAAGTCCGGAAATTGGGGCCAAAACCCATTAGCGACAGGACAGTATGCATGTAAGCCCAGTCGACAGAGTCAAAGGCCTTTTCTATATCAATAGAGACCACGACGCGTTGCGAAGAAGCAGCATTCGGGAGTTGGAGATGCGTGAACAGACGCCGGATGTTAGTATCCACTGATTTCCCCGGCATAAAGCCCGTCTGGTCGGGGTCAACCAGAGTGTGTATGACCCCCGCCAGACGGTTCGCAAGGACCTTGGTCAGAACCTTCAGGTCAGCATTCAGGAGGGCTATGGGCCTGTAGGAGGAGCAGTCCCCAGGGTCTTTACCCGGTTTCGCCAACAATACCATATAGGCATCCATCATGGACGGCGGGAGAGCCCCCCCATCCAGGCAGTGCTGAAACAGGGCACTAAGTTGCGGGGCCAACTGCTCCGAGAACTCCTTATAGAAGTCCGCAGGAAACCCATCACGGCCTGGAGCCTTCTGTGGTGGGAAGGAGGCAATGGCTCCCTCCACTTCCAGGGGAGTGATCGGGGCGTCCAGCGTGGCCCTGTCGTTGTCAGTCAGGGTAGGAAGGTCAAGGTCTCGGAGAGTACTCTCCATAGCAGCACTGTCGTAGGCAGTAACAGGGGCATACAAGGACTCAAAGTAATTCCTGAACTCCTCCAAAATATCCCTCGGATCAGTGAGCACATCCCCCCTAGCACTCTTAATAAGTGGGATGTTGATAGGGGCCCTCTGATCCTCCACCAACATAGCCAAGAATTTGCCATTCTTATCCCCTTGTGCAAATGCAGAAGCCCTGTAATGGGAAGCCTCAGTATGAGCAAGGTCAGAAAGGTGAAGTGAGAGGAGACGTCTCGCCTCCAGCAAGGAAGTGTAATTGGAGTCGGATGGCGAAGCAGCATGTTCCTGCGCCTTCTCCCTCTCCACCTCCTGTAAGGGCCGAAGCTCCCCATTGTGATCCCCTCTGGCAGATTTAATACCCGAGATGCACTCCCCCCTGGCCACCGCCTTAAAGGCCTCCCAAACCTCCACAGGCTCAGCAGAGTCTGCATTGCTCGCCCAGTACGTCTGGATCGCCTGTACAAGGTGAGAGGCAACCTGCTCATGCTGAAGCCAGCCCGGAGACAGCCTCCAGCCCCGCTCTCCAGCCCAGGTGCACTGTCAAGAGAAGCGGATTGTGATCAGACACCCCTCCGGCCAAGTAGTCAGCAGCGGTCAAGAGGGACTGAAAACGAGCACTACCGAAGGCCAGGTCTATCCTGGCCGCTGAACGGTGCGTAGTGGACAGGTGGGAGTACTCCTTTCTATCAGGATGCTTCCAACGCCATAGCTCAACAAGGCCCAGAGCAGCCGCCCAGGCAACAAGATCCACCGAGGCCAGTCGGGTGGGGTTGGAAGTATCCAACGCACCATCCAAAATTGCATTAAAATCACCCATTAATAACATAGGCAGGGAAGCATATGCAGAGAGCTTATCAGGTAGGTCATACAACATTTGAACATTAAAAGGAGGAGGCACATAAATAGCAACCAAAATAAATTTGAAGGAATACAGATCCAACACCACAGCCACATATCATCCCCCCGGGTCCGAGATCACCTGGTGGATGGAACATGGTATGGACTTACTGATAAGTACTGACACACCCGAGCATAAGTGGAGTATGTGGCATGAAACGCCTTTTGAATCCACGGTTTTTTTAGGGCGAGCACTAGTTTACCATCCAGGTGAGTCTCTTGCAGGAGGAGGACATGTGGCTTCGCCTGTTTTAAACATTGGAAGACACTGGCCCGTTTATATTTATTGTTCAGACCCCTCACATTCCATGAGAGGAAACATATACGGTATCAGCCATGGGAGTCTATAAAAAATGACAGGAGGGATCCAGAAAAAGAAAGGTTCCACCAGAAACAATAATTGAGATGTGAACTGAGAGTGAATAGCAGCAAAAGGATCCAAAATGACAGAGTCTGAAGTAGTAGAGGGTTGAGTTGCCAACAAACCATCCCCAATGCCCTTATACCAGCAACCAAAAAACAAAAAAAACTAACAACAGTCCAGCCGGTATGAGGCTTAAGCCCATAACTCCCCAACATCTGGAACTGTGGACGAGTGTCAAATGCAATCAAAGTTCGGCAGTCTCTTAGTTTGCGAAGAAAGAAAAGACTCCAAAGGAGCCCCTGGAACCAACAGGGCAGCCAAGGGGCATAACAGGAAGCAAATGGGGATTGTTACCTCATCAGGGAAAAGGCACAGGCCCACCGTGCAGCAAACAGGGAACCACAAGCACGATCCAGACTCAGAGCGGCACCTCAGCGCAGACCATCCAACCAGTCAGAGACCTCCTGCGGCGATTCGTAGAATTTAATTGTGCCATTGTACTGGATCCGGAGCCGACTTGGGTACAACATACTGTATTTAATCTCTTTATCCCTGAGTCATTTGCGTACCTCGGTGAACGATCGACGCTTCCTCTGGGTTTCAGCGGAGAAGTCAGGAAAGAGCATAATCCGGGTATTCTCAAAGTGCAGATCCTGGTGTTTCCTGGCCTCCGATAACAGCATGTCCCAGTCCCTATAATTCAGGAACTTAACCAGGAAAGGCCGCGGTGGGGTACCAGGCGGCCGAGCTCCCATCGGCACACGGTGGGCCCGCTCCACGACATATGTAGGAGGGAGATCAGTAAGTGACAGGAGTTGTTTGAAAAACTACTCAGCAAAGATGGCCGGTTTGGTCCCCTCCGCACCCTCAGGGAGTCCCACCACCCGTACATTATTATGGCGTTGGTGGTCTTCCGCATCGTCAGCTCTGTGTTGCAGGGATTTGACCAGGTGCTGTAGGTCCGCCAGCTGCGAGGCATGAGCGTGGGTACTATCCTCCACCTCAGAGATACGTTCCTCCGCAGTAGTTATGCGGCCCCGCATTTTGTCCAGGTCATGCCTGATCAGCGTGCACTCTGAGGCAAGGTGATCGATCTTGACCATGAGCGCCACCTTGCTACTATCAATGGCTGCCAGGATGGGAGCCGTGATGGCGCGCTGGTCCTGCTCCTGCAGCGGTGGAGGAGGCAAGGAGACGGGTACCTGTATGGCCGGAGGAGAAATTGCTCCCTGCTGCGCCGCATCCATTTTCGCGCCCGCTCCTGAAGCACGCCGAGGGACGGATGACGATTCCAAGATGGCGGAGGCGGAGCCTTGTCCTAGGCCGCGAGCGGAGAGGGTTTGTCTCTGGCCCGATTGCTTTCCGCGCTGCGGTTTAGAGGCCGAAGTGGGCATCTCCGAGGTGCACAAGGACTCCCCCACTGTAGGTGACCCGCAGATAGGCAGGAGAATAGCCCCAAACAGGGAAAGTGTCAGGATAGTGCGGGAGCTCCTCTGAAGCACGACTTGCCTCGATCACATCCGGCCACGCCCTCGCCATTTTCATATCTAAGGGGCCTCGGAGCACGTCAGGCCAGGAACATTTTTTTTTTATGACTCGAGTATAATGTGCTGAAAAACTCGGCTTATACTCGAGTATATATACGGTACATTCTGTTCTGGAGATGTACTAGGAAGTAGACAAAAGTTCTACAAAGCCAGTGAAATTCCCCTGTTGGACAGTTGCCTCCAGAACAGATGTCCACTTTGGACCTCCTGGCTGATTGTAAAATGTAGGATTTCCCATCACTTTCTGTCCAAAAGTTAAAAATAAAGTTTTCCCTATGCATACACAATAAAAAATATTGTACGGTTACAAGAACCATGGAATATATTGTATGTGCCATGTATATAGTGAGTAGGCAACTGACATTCCATCATTCTTCTCGCCGTGCCTTGGGTCTTCCACAATCCCATCAACACTTCTTGAACCAATTAGATGAGTCAGAAATTACACTCTAAAACTGGCCATACATTATACAATGTTCTTATTCAATTTCCTTTAGATTTACCTTCAACTATGTAGTACAAAGGCCTGCCGGATTACATACATATTGAAAGAGTTTAGGTTTGATCTCACATTATATGGCTTTGGTAAATCAAAATGAAAATTGTATAATCTATTCTATATAACAGAATGCCCCCAGGTTGCATCTAAAAAGAGTTGACTTAAATGGTGATTTTGAATAATATATTAACAACATTTCTTGTGTAGCAAAATATACGTTTTTTTTTTCTATAATTTAATTTAGCAAAATTAGATTTTTCATTTAACCATTAAAAGGCCAAGGAAGTAATAGGGATGCTGTGAGGGAATTCAGTTGAAACTTTACCATAACTCCACTCTTGTTGAGAAAAAAAACATTCCCCTCTGGGTATTCTATGCACTTCTATGTTTGTTCTTCTGTTCCTCTGTGCTGAGTGGGTCTAATAGGAGTAGTTTCATAATTATCTATCAGCTGCGGCAGCTGCAGGGCCCTAATGAAGAGATCTGCTGGGTGTGAATCCCTTTAGCTGTTATTTCCTATTGGGAGTATCTCCCCAAAAATGAGATTTTTGTTGCAGGGGATGCTAGAAATCTGACTTGTATCTTAGTACAGACTTCTGGGAAAATTGGTGAGCCAATCACACAAGCAGGAAATGATGTTTCTGGGGTGTGGTCAGTACACATTTTGTGTACAGAACAGCTCCAGGTATCCATATTGTATTGCATTTACAGAAAATGACAACAGCCGCAGATTGAAAAGGAAAGGTCATTTTTAATAATAACATTCAATTACAATACGATTTGTGTCACAATTGTATGCCCTATATTATTATTTCTTTATTTTCTATTTAAGGTACCCTTTAAGTTGTCCCTAGTGTGGCCTGCAATGCTGCTCCCCCCCATGTTGTGCATGGGCCAATGTGTGCCCCCATGGAGACCTGCTGTAATATATTTAAAGCTTAATAAATCCTAGAATGTAAAAAGCCTATAGTGGTGCAGACGCCAGGACTTACTAGCTTTGCTGTGCGGTTTTTTTTTTTCTAAGCCTGTGGTTGTTTTGCAATTCACATGTAAAATCAGACTATTCACCAGTTCCTGGTTTAACCACTTAAGGACCAAGCCTATTTCTGACACTTGTTGTTTACAAGTTAAAATCAGTATTTTTTGCTAGAAAATTACTTGGAACCCCCAAACATTGTATCTATATTTTTTTAGCAAAGACTCTGGAGAATAAACTGGCGGTCACTGCAATATTTTTTGTCACGGTCAAATGTTATTTGTGCAGCGGTCTTTCAAACGCAATTTTTTTTGGAAAAAATATATTTCACTGCATTACAAAAAACCAAACAGTAAAGTCAGCCCAATTTGTTCTACAATGTGAAAGATAATGTTATGCCGAACAAATAGATACTTAACATGTTATGTTTAAAAATTTTGCATGCTCGTGGAATGGCGACAAACCTTGGTACTTAAAGATCTCCATAGGCATTGCTTTAAAAATTCCTATAGGTTACCAGTTTAGAGTTACAGAGGAGGTCTAGGGCTAGAATTATTGCTCTCTCTCTTTAAGGATCGCGGCGATACCTCACATGTGCGGTTTGAACACCATCTACATATGTGGGCGCGACTTGCATATGTGTTCGCTTCTGCGCGCGAGCTCGGAGGGACGTTGCGCTTTCAATTTTTTTTTCTTATTTATTTTACCTTTATTTTTATTTTTTTTTCACTGTCCTTTTAAAAAAAAATGTTTTTGATCACTTTTATTCCTATTACAAGGAATGTAAACAACCCCTAATACAAATAATAGAAATAAGCAGGACAAGTCCTCTTTAGCCCCCATTCACACTGGGGCGACCTGTCAGGCAACCTGGTCGCCTGACAGGTCGCCGTAGGTCGCCTTCCATAGAGAAGCTGCGGACCCATTTTAATAGGAGCGACACAAGTCGCTCCGACTTAGAAAAAGGGTCCGGAGCTTCTTTGGGGCGACCCGGAGCGACCTTCATAGCCTTCAGTGTTATGAAGTCTGTGCCAGCCGCTCCGAGGTCGCGGTGCGAGCAGTGCGCCGCTACCTATGAAGTCGCCCCGGCAAGTAGCGTCGCCCCAGTGTGAACGGGGCCTTAATGTGAGATCTGTGGTCAAAAATACCTCAGATCTCACATCTACACTAAAAAGCAAAAAAAAAGAAAAAGTCATTTTTTTCATCATGATAAAAAATGGGCCCTTTAAGGCCGTTGGGAGGAAGCGATGTATGATGTCGCTCTGGTCCTCCAAGGCCATAGAGTCGAGTGAGGACCAGCTTGCCTTCACTCGACTTCCTGCCTAGGAGGGGAAAGGAAAGGATCATTTTCCCGCTAACGACGACTCCGGTAAGAAGGGAAAACGACCGGGAAGCGGCAGGAGGAAGGGGGGGGGGGGCACCTCTCACGCTGCCCATAAAATTGATCCCGTGGAGAACCTGTCACTGGGACCACTTTTTTGAGAAAGAGGACTGCTCACCCAGTAAAAAAATACCGGGGTTATGGCAGCTTATTTATTGTCAAAGCAGCAACGTATAACTGCGGCGGCGGTCCGGAAGTGGAACCTTCTTTGCATATGGAACTGCATCCACATAGAGATAGCCTGCAGCAGCAGTCCCCTGTTCCTCCTGCATTGGTGTGCACAGACTATTGCATTAGGGTGTGCACCCAAAGCTCAAACACAAATGTGTGTGTATGTATGTGTATATATATATATACATACACACACACACACAAACACACAAACAGGCACACACTTATAAATGTAAACAAAGAATTTGAACTGTATTAAAACATGAATGGTATCAGTGGGGTAGAGATTAGTGTCAGTTGGGCAGTGTCAGCAGTATTTTTTATTTTGTATAACTTGTTTACAATACTTTTTATTTACAATTCTTTTCGGAGCCGCACTGGGACCTTTGGTGAAATATTAGTCCCGGTTCACACTATTGCGATGCGGGAACACTGCGAATATACTGCGTGTTCCTGCATTGTATCCGCAGCACAAGCATTTCACACTGCCATATGCGATACGCTGGGGGTGTCAATTCTAAGTTAACGACACCCCAGATCAGATCGCATATCGCATATCGCAGTGCGATCTGACAGTTCTCACATGAATCGGATCGCACTGGTGTGCTGCGGACCAAAAAAAGGGTCCGGTGCGAGTTCACTGCGTTTGCGGTGCGAATTCAGCCATACAAACTTGCACCGCACAGACATCACATGTGATTTTAGGAGTAGTGCGCTCCGAATCATATGCGATGTCTGTGATCGCATAAGTGTGAACCAGCACTCAGGGGTCTAAACAGACCCCTGATGTCTCACTTATGCGATAGAGAAAGGGCCTGAGGACAGAGATTCCCCAGCTCCTTTTGGGCCATACACACTATAAGATTTTCTGAAGACTTTTTCCTTAAAGCCTCGTACACACGCTCCGAATTTCCGCCGACCGGTCGTCCGTCTTTTGTCCAGAGTGCGTGTCCGTTGGTTGGAATGTGCTATAGACTGCACACAAATTTTCCAGTACGACAGAATTCTACTTTAGAAGTGATGTCATGTGTTGGATTGCTTTGTATGTGTTTTTTCATCTCTGAGCATGCCCAGTCTTGCTCATAAGATTTTTCCCCCTGGAAATCTGTACTAATTAGACAAAAATCGGACGTGTGTAGACGGAGGACATAAATTTTAATGCCTGCACACCAGGATTTTTTTGGCCGAAAAGTAGGAGTCGGCTGTCGAACGCACCATACTAACAAGCCGAAAATTGGCAGATCGGTCGTCGGACGAAAATTCCCAGCCGAATTTCTTATTGTGTGTACGGGTCTTAAGACTTACCAAAACCATAAATATGAGGTCAAACCTAAACACTTTCAATTTGTATGCAATCTGGCAGGCCCTTGCACTACATAGAAAAGGTAAATCTGAAGGAAATCTAACCACAAAAGTTGGATAGTGTGTATCCAGCTTTTCTTTGCAGCCTCAGCTGCACCGGACAGTGAATACATGGGAAATGCTCTATACTGATCGGCTTCCTGTTCATTCTCAAACTCAGTTTACTAGGCCTCAGTTATTATGAACACAGTGAATGATCTGTTCCAATCACTAAATGGCACAGGCCCAGGCAGTAGGGGGAATCTATGCTACACAGGGGTGATTAGGGTGTGCCCAGGCACACCTGGCACGCCTATATTCTCCTGACTCCTAGCAAATTGATTGACAGCAGCTGAAGCCTGGACTGTCCAAGTTACTTGCTTCCTGTGATGTGCTGAGTGTGTGCCCTTCCTTACCTGGAAATTCAGCTGGTGGTATTGAACCTAAAGCCTAGTACACACGCAACGAATTTCCACCGACCGGTCGTCCGTCTTTTGTCCAGAGTGGTGTGTTGTTGGTTGGAATGTGCCTAGATGCACACGAATTTTCCCGCACAACAAAATTCTACTTCAGAAGTTATGTCATGTGTTGGTTTGCTTTCTTTGTGTTCTTTCTTCTCTGAGCATGCCCAGTCTTGCTCATTAGATTTTTCTCTGTCGAAATCTGTACTGACTGCACGAAAATCGGACGTGTTTTGACGGAGGACAAATATTTTATAGCCTGCACACCAGAATTTTTTCGGCCGAAAAGTCGGAGTCGGTTGTCGGAAGCATCATACTAAGAAGCCGAAAATCGGCAGATCGGTCGTCGGACGAAAAATCCCGGCCGAATTTCGACGCGTGTGTACGAGGCTTAAGAACAGTAAGTGCTGGACACAAATATGCTGTAAACAATGTGCTGCAGAATTTTTCCCTGTTTAATTAGATTAGATTAATTTTAAAACATTTCTAATATAAGCTTTAGGCTTTGTTCACAACTATGCAGGTCCAACTGTGCGAACACATTTTTAAGCGTTTTGAAAATTGCATATATGAAGTGTCACATGAGATTTAAAAATTGTGCCTCGCCAAAATGCATGGTACTTTGCTACCATGCATTTTGCAGCATGCGTTAGCAAGGTGCCTGGGGTGCCAATAGGCCCCCACCTTAGCATTTTGTAGCTTGAAGGTCCAAAACAATGAAGATGGCAAAAATCACTTGTTCTTTATGGAGTTGGTTTACAGCTCCACTCCAAGTCTCATCAAAACAATGAACATGAAGTTAAGCAAGCTCCAGGTGGCAGTGCAGGACAGAAAAGCCTGGCACGCTATGGTTCATGAGGTCTCGAAAAGTTGGACATGGCTAAACGACTGAACAACAACATTTATTATTATTAGTAGTAGTAGCAGCAGTATTAACACCCTAAAAAATAAAAATAAAAATTAATAATAAAACAATAAATCAAATATTACCCCCTATCCCAAACTCTAATCCTTAATCCTAACCCCAACCCCTAATCCTAACCTAACCTTAACTTTAACCCCTTACCCTAACAAAAAAAATAATAGGTGAAACATTATAATAAAAAAGATAAATTAAATCTGATGGAAAAGCTAAAAAAGCAACAAATGATGCAACAGTTGATATAGTTTTAATGAAAAAACCACCAAAGCTTGCACAAAATTGCGCAAACAAACGCCAGAAAGACGGTTAATGTTGCTACGCTCAGGTGTGAATGCAGCCTTAAGGATTGATGACACTGCCACACACCTGCAAACAGGCTGAGTGTTTCTCCGCATTTTAATTGCTTTCCTGCAACACAAAAATGTGAACCTAGAATTAGGCAAGACCATGACAGTGGCTTCGATCATTTGTAGAAACAATGTAAAAAATTACAATTACTTTGCAATTTGTGAAGGTTGTTATACCACGTTGCTGTTTCTTTGATCTCCTAATAAAGTCAGCTAAACCACCCTGTGAAAAAGTTACTTTAAAAAAAAAAAAAAAAATATATATATATATATATATATATATATATAAATAAATAAATACACATATATATATATATATATATATATATATATATATATATATATATATATATTATTTAACCCCCGATTAATACCTTGTTAGCCCTAGATAACGACAAATAACTGTTCTCCCCATTCTATTATTTCAGTTATTTTTTTTTGGTTTATCTATTATATTCACTGACACCGGGTACTTTTTACTTCATTTTATATTGGGGCATTTTACATGGATGCATTTTTTACTTAAACACTTTCAGAAGTTCGCTGGTGTCTCTTGGGGTTACTGCTTCCGCCGGCTCGCCTGAGTAACGGCTGGCCACAAAGATGATTAAAGAGTAGATCTGCTTTGATCGCCTCCTATGGCCTTGGAGGACCGAAACAACGCCATGACGTCACTTTCGGTCTAGGGTGGAAGTAAATAGCTTTTTTTTTTTTTTTAAACCAAAAGATCAAAACAAATTTTTTTTTTTTTTTTTTTTGATCTTTTGCTTTTAAAGGCAAAGAAGAGATTTGGAGTTTTTTTTAATTTCAAATCTCTTCATAAAGAGGACCTGTCATCTTTATTTTTATTACAAGGGATGGTTACATTCCTTGTAATAGGAATAAAAGTGATCAAAATAAAAATTAAAGGGACAGTGTAAAAAAAAAATAGAGCACCCTCATCCCTTCCTGCTCACGCGCAGAAGTCACACTCGCATGCATATGTAAATGGTGTTCGCACCACATATGTTAAGTATGGCAGCGACCGTTAGAGTGAGAGCAATAATTCTAGTGCTAGACCTCCTCTGAAACTCTAAAAAGATAACCTGTAAAGATGTTTAAATCATTACCTATGGCTATGGAGATTTTTATGTAATGTAGTTTGTCACCATTTCACGAGTGTGTGCAAGCTTGACATGTTAGGTATCTATTTACTCAAGGTAACATCATCTTTCATATTATAAAAAAAAAAATCGGGGTATATATAGTTTTGTTTTTTTATAATTAATTAAAATGTATTTTTCCCAAAAAATTGTGTTTGAAAAACTGCTGTGCAAATACCGTGTGACATAAAAAATTGCAACAAGTGCCATTTTATTCCCTAGGGTCTCTGCTAAAATAAAATATATAATGTTTGAGGTTATAAGTAATTTTCTAGCAAAAAAAAAAAAACGATTTCAGCTTATAAACAAAAAGTGCCAGAAAAGACTTGGTCTTTAAGTTTGCCTTACACAAGATAGACGCCAGAGTGACATGGGGCAGCAGCATCCAATTGGATAGCTTCCCCAGTGACCTGGGAAATCATAGAGGGACCATATTCCTCTCGATTTCCCCTCCAACTGCAATGCCACTGCTGTTGAGCGCCATCTGCAGTGGATAAAGCAGACTGCACCTGTCTACAGGCATGTCAAACCTAAATAAAACAGTGGGCCAAACTATGTGTAACGCATCTTCTAGAGGCCACACCTATTTAAAGGAGTTGTAAAGTCAGAAAAGTTTTTTAGAATGCATTAAGATAAAAAGCCTTCTGTATGTAGCAGCATCCCCTAATACTTACTTGTGCCCCCTCTCTGTTCAGCGATGTCCACGAGTCCCTTGGCCTTCTGGGACTTTCTCTCCTGATTGGCTGAGAGATAGCAGTGGTGCAATTGGCTCCTGCGGCTGTCAATCAAAGTCAGTGAGCCAATCAGGAGAGAGAGGGGGCAGGGCTGAATGGCAGCTCCATGTCTGAATGGACACACAGAGAGCTGCAGCTTGGCTCGGGTGCCCCCATAGCAAGCTGCTTTCTATGGGAGCACTTGATATGAAGGAGGGGCCAAGAGCAGCGATAAGGGACCTGAGAAAAGGAGGATTTGAGTTGCTCTGTGCAAAACCAACTGCACAGAGGAGGTAAGTACAACATGTTTGTTATTTTTTTAAAAAAAAGAAGACTTTACAATCACTTTAGTTTTAGGAAAGATTATAGCACTTTATTTAACATCATAGTGACAACTGCAACTTACAACTTGTTAAGCAACTTAAATCATGTTCTATCACAAAAAAAAAGTCCATAAATAATTTCTTGAAGTATTGGGCAACAAAATTATATGTATATGTAGCTTTTGTCAACTGTAGAATAGCTGGGCCCTCTTGCAAGAAATTTCCCTAAATCACTGAGGACCACATAGAGGGAGTAGGAAGGAGTAAGCATGTGGCTCAAAAACCAACAGTTTCACATGCTTGCCCCAAGCTTTCCTGATGTCACCAAGTCAGCTTAGTGGAAGAATTGATGTGTTTTTCCAGCTGATGAGTTTGACTTTTCCAGCAATAACAGTGATCATTAGACCGCTGAATGGCGCACGCACAGCAGAGGGCACTGTTGTATAGCTGTTGCTCTTTTGTTCATTTCATATTGTATTTGGCCTTTCTAGAATGCGCACAACTAGTCTGGGTATATAACAAGACTGTTATGTGAAAAGACACAGATGGAAGATGCATTCTCTGACTTCTAGTCCACAGGTTTTTTTTAAAAAAATCTGTTCAGAAGGGAAATACATCTTTTGGGGGGAAAGATAACATCTATAAAACTCTACCTGATTTTTTTTTTTTTTTTTTTTTTCAATAACATTTTTATTAGAATTTTTTTTTTTTTTTACATATATAAAAGCAAACAAAAGATACAGGCACTGTATACATAATTACCAAGTTACAATCAGAGTACACGGGGGACATGCAAAATGGCATTAATGATACAAGGAAAGACTCGAATCAGTAGAGAAGTGCCTCAACAGGGGCCCGTGATATGGGCAACATAAGACACATATTAACATCTTAAAATGCACAGCATGTAAGCATTTGAATATCAAAAAAGTCATAACTTCAGTGCAACTTAAGGGTTTTTTTTTTGCAAAGTATCCCCAAGAAACCAACAAAGAAAAGAAACTATACCCTAGGTGGGCTAGAAAAGAGGGAATGAGAGGAGGAAAACAGTGGAAAGATAGGGGACTACCACGATGTTCCAATTCTGTAATGGGGATCCCTAATAACCTTTTTTTTTTTAACTGTTACATTTAGCTTCACTCATAGGTGTGCGCAGCCTATTGCATTGGGGTGTGCACCCCAAAGCTCAAACACGTGTGTGTGTGTGTGTGTGTGTGTGTGTGTGCGTGTGTGCATGTGTGTGTAAAATGTGTGTGTATATATATATATATATATATATATATATATATACACACACTCTAATAAATAAATGTAATAAAAATGTATTAAAATATGGACGGTGTCAGTAAGGCAGTGGAGTGTGTCAGTATGGCAAAGGTTGGTGTCAGTAGGGCAGAGGTCTCTGTCAGTAGGGCAGAGGTTGGTGTCAGTAGAGCAGTGGACTCTGTCAGTAGGGCAGAGGTTGGTGTCAGTAGGGCAGAGGTTGGTGTCAGTAGGCCAGAGGTTGGTGTCAGTAGGGCAGTGGACTCTGTCAGTAGGGCAGAGGTTGGTGTCAGTAGGGCAGTGGACTCTGTTAGTAGGGCAGAGGTTGGTGTCAGTAGGCCAGAGGTTGGTGTCAGTAGGGCAGTGGATTATGTCAGTAGGGCAGAGGTTGGTGTCAGTAGGGAAGAGGACTGTGTCAGTAGGGCAGAGGTTGGTGTCAGTAGTGCAGTGGATTATGTCAGTAGGGCAGAGGTTGGTGTCAGAAGGGCAGTGGACTTTTTCAGTAGTTTTTATTTTTATTATTTTATTTTTATATTATTATTTTTTACAACTTTTTAGGAGCCCCGTTGGGGGGCTTTGGTGAAATATCAGCAGTGGGAATCTGAGCCGCACAGGGTTCTTAGGGTGTGGTATGTTTGTTATGGTATAAAAATGTGAGTCACAGTGATTTGGGAGAGACCAGCCCTATATACATTTAAATCTATATACAAAGAGAAAGGGTGATCTTACCGCACAATAGATGGGCTTTTAAATGGTAACACCCAAATAAAATGTAGTATCAACACAAATACCTTATTTAAAAATGTACAAAAATATATTTATTAAACATCCAAAACCATATACATAACCTTATTACAGACAGGCCTGTAGAAAGCCATAGGGCCCATATAAAAATTGTACATACCACAACATCAATAGTGTATGATGGAGTACAAAATATGCCAACATGTTTCGCGGTGTGAATATTCTGCTTCTTCAGGGCTTTTGTGGTCCGCATATACTTCACAGATGTCAAATATATACATATAGAGAAAAAAAGCATAAACATATAAAGAATACACCATACACAGAATATATATGTATAAGTAAGAATAAAATAATTACAATATACTAAACTGTCCAATATATACTTGGGGGAAAAAAAAGATCTCTAAATACCTACCACAGATAAAGGAAAAAGGGGAGACAAAATTGTTGTCGGATGTGTTCCAATCAAGGGGAGGCCATAAAGTGTGTGCATCAAACACCACACATTCCCAAATATTATTCTTTATCCAAGAGTGCATTGAAGCTCGAAGCTATGAAATATGGGATTTATCATAACACACTGTAGATATATAATAAAGGTGAGGGGAGGACAAAAAGCAAACTCTATATTAGACAAGTATATGCAGGAGATTAAAAATGGGATCAATCCATCCATAAGATATATGCAAACTGTCATGTCTTACCATCACCAAAGGTGAGAAGACGTGTCCTCCACACAGTATGTAAATGGGCCGCCAAATTCTGGAAATATGTGGGATTAGCAGCGCGATGCCTGGGTCTCCCGAGACCCCACCAGATCGACAAACGATTTTCCCATACAGGGGCCTCCCCTTTTTTTTTATAAGGGTGTGCCCAGGCCCTGGCTCGGAGAAATGACTGGTACCTAGAGAAGAAAATCTATACTAATAGAAAATTCTATCTAGGAAAGAGAGGAAATGTATGAATGTATGAAGACATTTTTACACTTTGAAAAGAATCACATGGTATTCTAGTAATGTCCACACTGCACCATCATAAGTACATGTTTTTTGCCATGAGTTTAATGTTAGTACTTAGGAATAACAAACTCTTTATTCTATGCTGGTTTACACCAGAATCACACAGGAACACACAATGATATTCCTGTGTGATGTGATTTTCAGTCCATTCATTTAAATAGGCTGAAATCGCCATACAGCGGACCAGTAATGCATGCATTGTTTAAAAAAATGCACTGCAACTGCACTACCAATGCATCTGGTGCAGGCAAATGCACTGCGTTGGGGTGTTAGGA
This sequence comes from Pelophylax lessonae, assembly GCF_965119305.1. Lineage (NCBI taxonomy): Eukaryota > Metazoa > Chordata > Amphibia > Anura > Ranidae > Pelophylax > Pelophylax lessonae. Next base: position 380,587,849 of record NC_138768.1, on the reverse strand, counting down.
ATCACTCACAGCAGATCCCACACCCAGTGTGTTTAAAACACAGTGCTGAAAACGTGCACAGAACGCAGGTTACCCGCGCCGCGTTCCAGTGTGAACTGAGACTTCTTCAAACATTATTAATTTATTAGGGATACCAACAGACTTCAGGACTGCACTTATTTTCTAATTCCATTCTCTGATTCATATGCCTAAAAAATGTCCAGTGAACAAAAGAAGAGATTTCTATCAAACTGGCCATTTTAAAAAATCCCATGTGTACCAGGGGATTTTCTTCTTTTCAGGCTAATATATCACTAAAGGATTTACAGTCCTTATCGGTATTATTAGGTGTATTTATAGCCAAAACTTTTATTGTTAGTTTGGATAGAGTGGGAAAAGGAAAAATCCCTATTAAGATTTACTCCATTAACCACTTAAGCCCCGGAAGATTTTACCCCTTTCCTGACCAGGGCCTATTTTGCGATTCGGCACTGCGTGAATTTAACTGACAATTGCGCGGTCGTGCGACGCTGTACCTAAACGAATTTGACGTCCTTTTTTTCCCACAAACAGAGCTTTCTTTTGGTGGTATTTGATCACCTGTGCGATTTTTTGATCATGCACTATAAACAAAAAAAGAGCGTCAATTTTGCAAAAATAACAATATTTTTCACATTTTTTTATATGAAATTCCCAAAATAAAATGTAAAAATCAAAATTTTTTAACATTTTAGGCCAATTTGTTTTATGCTACCTATGTTTGGTAAAAAAAATTGCAAAAAGCGTATTTTGATTTGGTTTGCGCAAAAGTTATTGCGTTTACTAACTAAGGGAAAGATTTTTGTCATTTTTGTTGTTATTTTTTTAACGAGTAATGGTGGCAATCTGCGATTTTTTTTGCGGGACTGCGACATTGCAGCGGACAGATCAGACCCTTGACTGACATTTTTGACACTTTTGGGGTTTCCAGTGACATTACTGCAGTAATTAGTGCTATACATATGCACTGTTACTGTAAAAATGACACTGACAGTGAAGGAGTTAACTTTATTGGAGAGGGAGGGGTTAAGTGTGTCCCTAGGGGCGTGTTTCTAACTGTGATTGGCTGTGGCTACTGGCGAAAGAACAGAGATCAACGGTCCTACATAGTAGAACCGTGTGATCTCCATTCTTACACAGGGAAGAATGACAGGCGGCTTTGTTTACATTAGCCACCTGCCTTTCTTCCGGTGTAACGGAAGATCGCGAGTGCCCGGCGGACATCGGGTCCGCCGGGCACAGACGGGGGGGGGGGGGTCCGTGCCCACGCGGGAGCAGGAGCTGTGAGGGGCTGACCGCCGCAGTAAATAGTCGTGCGGCGGTCGGCAAGCGGTTAAAGTGGTAGTAAAGACCGCTTTGTGATTTTTACCTACAGGTAAGCCTGTAAAAAGGCATACCTGTAGGTAAAATAAATAACTGCTAAACGTGCACCGTTTAGAAGATATTCACCCTGGATGCAGCCAGTGATATCACCAGCGCATGTGCTCTGAAGGTTCTGCATTCCTTGCCGAACATCAGAGCTTTGTGCTGAAACTGAGGGCTCCCGCACGCATGCGTGGGAGTGATGTCATCACAGCTTTGGCCAATCACACATCCGGAGCGCCTAAACTCGTAAGAAAGACCAGCGGAAGATGTCAGCGCCGTGGGAGGGTTTTTTTTTTTTTTTTACCCAGATGTGGTTTTCAACCTTTGTAAAGGGATTTCCCCTCATTTCTGTTCTTTTATTATACAGAAGTGAGAGAAAATCTGCATTAGGGAAAGAGACAACAATAAATAGTTGACAGAGCTTGTGTGATTGGCCGGAGCAGCAATGACGTCACAGCAGGGTTCAGCCTGCTGTCAGCTGATCCTGGGTCATGGAAGACAACAATTATTTGCTCTTTTAAAGTATTTTTTATTTCTGTACAAAAGATAAATGTCCAATCAATCAATTCCTGCACCATCACCCTAGAAAGGATAGTCAAAAAGCCTTTTATGAGGAACAAGTTGTACTATTTGTCTTCAATGGGGAATAGATTGCATAGAGTAGCCAAGGCCTTGGGAAGAATTATCCACCGTGGTCCAAACAAAAGCATGGAGAAGAGCTGGGGCTTCTATTCCCCATTGAAGACAAATAGTACAACTTGTTCCTCATAAAAGGATTTGTAATAAGTGCAAATTGATCTCATGTACTGGCGATCCAGCTTCTGTAACGTTCATAAGCGGCCTTTACTCTTCTATATATATATATGGGACCATTTCTGGTTTGTGAGTATTAGGATATATGAATTATAGATGATTAATGTGTATCTGATTTGGTTACATTTGCAATGTATTATGTATAAGATTTTTTGAGATGATATCTTTAAACTTGTGAGTAATTGTTTCTATACACATATTATATTTATATATTTTTTTCTTCTCTTTCTTTTGTTAGTATAATAATATTGTGAATCCTCTACACCTAACCTTCCCTGAAGAAGCGGAGTAGGCGAAATGCATTGGACACCCTTACCTTGTGCCACTATAGGACATCTCTTTATTTACCTATGTGGGGCTGGGTGTGGGTAGGGTGTTAACAAGAGGTCCACATTTGTCTTTTGTCTGTATGTGTATGTTGGTGTATATTGTCTACTGTACTATTGCTGTATAGTATTTTATTAGGTTTATTCTAAATAAAATATATTTTTTATATACAGTACATTTTTGTTTGATCTCTGTCTCTCATAGCGGTTGGTTCAGCACTGATATAGCCCTCTGTTTTTTACAGTTCACAAACATTTGTGACTATTTTTTATTTCTGCCTGTGTTGCTGTTGGAGAGTTTCCTTCATAACCCACCTGAAAAAAGTTGCCCCAGGACAGTGAGTAAGTGGACATCTCTTTAAGACCCTGTTCACACATAGTGCAGTGACCTGCATTTTACCTATAGTATTGCATAGTGCAGTGACCTGCATTTTACCTGTAGTATTCCATAGTGCAGTGACCTGCATTTTACCTGTAGTATTGCATAGTGCAGTGACCTGCATTTTACCTGTAGTATTGCATAGTGCAGTGACCTGCATTTTACCTGTAGTACTGCATAGTGCAGTGACCTGCATTTTACCTATAGCATTGCATAGTGCAGTGGTCCTCAACTCCAGTCCTCAGGGCCCACTAACAGGCCAGATTTTAAGTATTACCTTGGGGAGATGCAGACTAGAGTACTGCAATCACTGAGCAGCAAATTATATCACCTGGGATGTATTTCAGTTATCTTGCAAACACGGCCTGTTAGTGGGCCCTGAGGGCCAGGGTTGAGGACCACTGGCATAGTGCAGTGACCTGCATTTTACATATAGTATTGCATAGTGCAGTGACCTGCATTTTACCTGTAGTATTGCATAGTGCAGTGACCTGCATTTTACCTGTAGTATTGCATAGTGCAGTGACCTGCATTTTACCTGTAGTATTGCATAGTGCAGTGACCTGCATTTTATCTATAGTATTGCATAGTGCAGTGACCTGCATTTTACCTATAGTATTGCATAGTGCAGTGACCTGCATTTTACCTGTAGTATTGCATAGTGCAGTGACCTGCATTTTACCTATAGTATTGCATAGTGCAGTGTCCCACATTTTACATGTAGTATTGCATAGTGCAGTGACCTGCACTTTACCTGTAGTATTGCATAGTGCAGTGACCTGCATTTTACCTATAGTATTGCATAGTGCAGTGTCCCACATTTTACATGTAGTATTGCATAGTGCAGTGACCTGCACTGGAAGAATAGCAGTCACCACTAGGGCACACTGAAAACAATTGTTTTCTGCGTGTCCTATTCATATTGCAATGCACCCAAGAGGTGCGGTGTAGTGAGCCACAATAAAATGCAGATTTGCTACGCAGGGCCGCTGATAGGGGGGGGACCACCGGTCCTCCTGTAGGGGGCCCAGGCACACAGGGGGTCCAGACAGCAGGAGGATCGGTGGAGCAGTGAACGAACAATGCCCTCTGTGTTTCTCACCCAGCAACTAAAAGCCAAGTTTCTCCCCTTCTCCCTCCTGTCGGCTTTCAGTTGCTTGGTGAGAAACACACATGACCGGATTTAGGGGGTGCTGGGGTGGGTCATGCCCACACAGAGTTCAGTTCTGCCCCCCTTGGCCCCGTCAGGTAGGCTGTATTACAGGGCCCCGTCAGGTAGGCTGTATGGGGCCCTGTGATTTCTATCAGCAGCCCTGGTTCTACATTTCATCGCAGAGCACTGGACAGGATCACTTGTCACTATACAGCAGGGTAGCATACCGCACTGGCAACTGTCCATAGCTGTGTAAACTGGCCTTTACAAGGCACTGGACAGAACGTCTGACAGCAGCTTGCTAAATTTATCATTGATCGTTGCAATAAAACCTTTTTTTTTTTTTTGCATTGTTATAGTTTTAGTTGTTACACACAGATACTTTTTCTGTTGCAGCTGCAGCTAATAAAAATATACTTTTTTTTTTTCTATTTTAAACCCTAAAAAACAAGACGAAAAAACACATGACAGGCCAGATGTGATCATATGACTGGGAATCATGCTAATTGATTCCTGATTGCTGTATCTCTCAGGGATGGTAAATACAGCACTGTCATGAAACTAGCTGTGCTGCTTGTTCTGTATGTTTATCCTCAGCATGGCGCATCACGTCGAGGAACGTTAAAGTTACACTAAATGATATCTATAGATACTAGGATCACTCCCTTGTCACATCCGTGAATTTGAAAATAAAAAAAAAAGCCACTAGTTTGGACTTTAAAGGCATTTATATAAATTTATATAAAAAATCTGAATTTTATTTATACATAGAAAATATAAAAAGAATTTGCATAGACAGAAAACAAAATTCCAGTTAAAAACATATATTCACATATGTGCAAAATTTGGCCAACAAAGGGGGGAACACATAAAGGGGAGATACAGGAAAAAAAAAACAAGCCTCACTGTATAAATGGAGAAATACATCATATTTCAGTATATCTATTGTTCTATGTGAAAAAAATAGTGTATTTTATAAATACATCATAACCAGTGTAGTGAACTGCCCATGGGCCAGATGATAGGAGGAGTGAGAATGAAGGGAATCGATTTATCGATTCCCTTTGTTCTCACTCCTGCTGTCATCTGGCCCATGGGCGGTGGTAGGGGTATACAAGAGACTAGGCAGTTTGTTCTACACAGCACTGTCTCCCTGGGTCACTTTTTGGCTGCACGGATTGTAAGCCCCTCTGCTATCACGGGCTGTTTATACCTCTATATTCTTTAACAACTAGGATGGGATGTGATTTATTGATATATCTTTGCTTTATCCCCCATAGGCCTTGCAGGTCTGGTGGGACAGTCTTCAGAAAATCTTATAGTGTGTATGGCCCTCTTCCTTTTGTGCTGTAGGTATATGTTGCTGTTATGTAACGGTATCAGCCAAATGATGAGACCAGTGGTGATGTGCAATTTCTACTTTACTTAACAATGTGGAACGTAGATTACACAGGAGATCATGTGAACAGGGGTTTGCAGTACAAAACAGCAATATGAGGAAGGGAGAAACATTACTAAAACATGTGAAAACAATTCTATTGCAGTTCTAGTAATGGCCACTAGATGGCAGCAGAGTGTTCTGAGTTCAGTTTACAGATAGGATAAAGATCTGAATATTCTCACGTGTTCACAGAGATTGATCGTTCATTTAGCAGACTGGGAGCTGTGGGGATTTCTTGCTGGCACAGACTTCACACAGGCACTGCTGATGCTGACTTTGGTCAGGAGGCTCTGGGGGCCGTAGATAGGACCAACCCACTGCTTGGACAGCTTCTCCACATGGACTGTAACAGAGTCCTCTCCAGTGACTGGGGCTTGGATAGATACTGCGTGCTCTTGCGCTCACTGCTGGTGGCCCACACACCAGACTGATCGATTGATGACCCAGCACCTGGGGACAGCTCACTTGCCCAGTCACTGCTGTCCCATCAGGCAGGATCTCTCTGAGCACAGGAAGCTGGGCGGAGCTGGCATTTATACTCCCTGGGCATTTCCTGGAACTCAGGGGATGCTGGGAGCCCAGAGGATTGTGGGGAATTGAGTTAAAGGGACTTGCACCTGCATCTGGATAAAGGGGCACACCACTACACTCCACCCCACTTGAACTTGCGATCCCAGGCAAGTTCACAGACCATACAAAGTCCTCTTGTGCAAAGCATTCAGGTGGTTTCCCAAAGTTGCGCCTCTGAGAACATCTCAAGGGTTGAGGTTCAGGCTCTTCTCCAGGAGCAGGCAAAGGTGCATCCTCACTTCCAGGCCTCTCCGTAGACAGGGGGTCAGAGGGCTCCACAGCAGGAGTAGGAATCTGAGCTGGGCAATCATTGGGCTGTACGGCATCATCTGTACCTGTAATCTCTCCTGAGAGACTTGGAGGTAGCAGTGGGGGAACAGGGAATAGCCAACACTGATTCTCTGTTGGGGTTGTTACTGGTGGCTCTGAAACCTGTTCTTCTGGCTCTCTAGATGAGCTCCCATGAATCTCCCTGTAGCTTTCAATAGGCTTAAGGAGCCTGCGGTGTAGCCGTCTTGGCCTGTCTTGAGTATTTTGCTTCTGTATGTCATAGACTGGCACTCCTCGGATGGGTTGCCGTAACACAACTCCAGGCATTTCCTCCCATGGAGTTTGTAGCTTACCCTGCTGATGTGCACCTTTGCGCCGGATCAGGACCCTGTCTCCAGGTTTCAGGTCATGGACTTCCGTTCCTGACTCTTCTTGTTCCACCCAGGTTCGATCCTTTACGAACTGTTGGACTTCTGACAGGCGTCGCCTCCACTCTTGAATCCAGGATGCTGGAGTATACTCCAGTTCTTCAGTGGGGACAACACCCCATAGATCTGTGGGTCCCCCAAGAGTACGGCCGAACATCACATGGTAAGGAGAGCGACCTGTCGCTGAGTGCACAGTATGGTTATACTTCCATACCACTTCAGCCAAGTAATGGGTCCATCTGGTTCGTTTCTCACGGGCCAGTCCTCTCAACAGCTGTATCAGGGTACTATTAAACCTCTCACATGCTCCGTTACCCTGTGGGTGGTATGGGGTCGTATGCGTCTTTTTGACACCTAAGGAGCGACACCATTCCTGGAAGAACTCACTTTCAAAGCAGGGCCCTTGGTCTGAATGTATCTTCTGAGGGCAGCCATAAGGGAGACAGAAATGCTTCCACACTGCTTGGGCTGCAGTCTTTGCAGTCTGGTCATGAGTTGGCACGGTTACTGCAAACTTAGTAAAGTGATCCACCATAACAAGGACATAGCGATGTCCATCTTCTGACAGGTCAAGGGTGAGAAATTCAACTGTTAGTACTTCCAATGGGGCAGACGTGTTCCAAGTCATGGGAGGCACCTGGGCCTCAGCCCCTTTTGTCACGGAACATACCGCACAGTGCTGAGATATCTGATTGATCAACTGGAACAGCCCCACACACATGGCTTGCCTTTTGAACCAGGCGAATGTCTTGTGGATACCCCAATGTCCTCCTTCCACATGAATTCTTTCTGCCACTTGTCTAGCTCTGGCCCGTGACAGTACGACCTGCCAGGTTACCGAAGAGTCATGGGGGAACAATATTCTGCGATACAATATGCCATCTCTCAAGAGGAAACGTGACCATTCACCCAACAGTTTTTGTGTTTCTGGCAGCAGTTGCGATCTTTCTCTTCTACTGGGCCACCGCTGTAACTGCATCGCTTCTCTTACTGGGGCAATCACAGGATCATTCTTCTGTATTTCCGCCCAGTTATACTCTTTCAATACATGGATGAGGTCCACCCGTGGTTGACTCTTAGGTCTAGCCCTCATTACGGGTGGAATTTCTTCTTCTTCAGCCTCTTCATCCACATCTCGCTGTGGTTGTACTGAAGGGTACCGTGATAGGGCATTGGCCACATGTTTGTCCTTTAGTGCTGCCAAGGTAAGAAGCAGATTTCTAACTTCTTTAGGTGGTCCCAGGTGGGTAGGACATCGTTTCAACAGCTCGGGCTTCAGCCCCTGGATGATATTCATGCCCAATATCACCTGCGGCTGTCCTCTTCCGGATACACGTGTAACCACCACACCTTTTTGGCCAAGGTCCTGTCCCCACAGTCTTACCTTCATCCAGGTAATCCCAACCACTTCTATAGGAAGTTCGTTGGCAGCTGTCAGTGAGGACCATGGGGTATCTCGACTCATTTTCTTCTTTGGGAAGTATTGCTGGAACAAAGGTTCTGGTAGAATAGTGACTTGGGAGCCAGTGTCGAAGAGACACTCGATCTCTTGGCCATCGAAGTACCCATGTACCACAGGGCAATCGACCCCCACGTCCTCCGTGTGTGACTGGGGAGTCGTTTTGCTGGACCGCCCCACTGCTTGACTCCTAGCGGCGGGGCGCTCTGGGTTTAATGGACCCCTTGGTATTTGATCAGGACAGTCCCTCAAGCAATGTCCCTTTTGTTGACAGCCCCAACACGGGGAGGGTGACCTCTCCCTTCTTGGTCGCCGGCGGGGCGGTGATCGGTTTCTCCATGAAGGGATGTTCTCTCTTGGCCCCCTTGGATTATCTCGCTCGCGCCTCAGCGTGGCAAGTTCTGTCTGGAGCTGGGCCATTCCTTCTGTCAGCTTGTGGATGGCCACCTCCCATGGAGCTATTTGTTCAGTTTGTGGCAGTTTACATGGTTTCTCCCCTGTGCTGGCCATGAGAACGTCCACACTGGCACGTCTGGGCTCTGAATACAGGATAGCTGCTTCTAAAATTTCGTGGAATTTTAAGTTTGGGTTACTTCTGTCCTTTTCTTGTAGCTTTTCCCTGACTTTGTCAGACAGAAGTCCATCCAAAAACTGATCCTTCAGCCACCCGTCTGTATCACTCCAGCCAGCACGTCCTGCTCGCCTCCTCTCATTGCGTCGGATCTCGGCTGCTATATCCTGCAGTTCCAGAGCGTACTGCGGAATGGATTCTCCCACTCTCTGCCTTCTACTGATAAAGCGAGCCCTAAGATCCCCTAATGCAACCGGTTGGGTATACACTGCTTCCAAGCGGCTGATTATCTTGTCTAGGGAATCCTGGTCCTCTGCTGGAAGGTGCAAAATTAACTTCCTTGCTTCCCCTTCAAGGGCATTAATGGCCAGATCTGCCTGCTGTGTGGGTGGCACCCCATATGACCGGATCAAGCCCCGCAATCTCCTAATCCAGTCATCCATGTCCTGATCTGGTCCTGTGTACTTAGGCAGTTGCTGTGGTAGCAATCCTGCAAGTAATAGGGAAGCTATGGCAGACTGTTTGACACCCTCAGTGCTGCTTCCCTCACCACTGACTGACATGGCTGATCCTGTTCGTGACACCAAGTGTTATGTAACGGTATCAGCCAAATGATGAGACCAGTGGTGATGTGCAATTTCTACTTTACTTAACAATGTGGAACGTAGATTACACAGGAGATCATGTGAACAGGGGTTTGCAGTACAAAACAGCAATATGAGGAAGGGAGAAACATTACTAAAACATGTGAAAACAATTCTATTGCAGTTCTAGTAATGGCCACTAGATGGCAGCAGAGTGTTCTGAGTTCAGTTTACAGATAGGATAAAGATCTGAATATTCTCACGTGTTCACAGAGATTGATCGTTCATTTAGGAGACTGGGAGCTGTGGGGATTTCTTGCTGGCACAGACTTCACACAGGCACTGCTGATGTTGACTTTGGTCAGGAGGCTCTGGGGGCCGTAGATAGGACCAACCCACTGCTTGGACAGCTTCTCCACATGGACTGTAACAGAGTCTTCTCCAGTGACTGGGGCTTGGATAGATACTGCGTGCTCTTGCGCTCACTGCTGGTGGCCCACACACCAGACTGATCGATTGATGACCCAGCACCTGGGGACAGCTCACTTGCCCAGTCACTGCTGTCCCATCAGGCAGGATCTCTCTGAGCACAGGAAGCTGGGCGGAGCTGGCATTTATACTCCCTGGGCATTTCCTGGAACTCAGGGGATGCTGGGAGCCCAGAGGATTGTGGGGAATTGAGTTAAAGGGACTTGCACCTGCATCTGGATAAAGGGGCACACCACTACACTGCTACTAAACAACGCAAAGCCAATTAAGATCAAGCTATTTACCCACGTATAGATATTCACTATATGCTTATATGTTAGTTAGGGCTATGTGGGCTATCATTACCTATATATATTTCTTTATAAATGATAGCTATATGTGCTATATATAAACATCGGAAAATGTGAACAGCTCCGCAGTAATTTTTGAGTGGTCCCTGCTGCTGTCAGAATTGAAAAAACTCAGTTGGCATTAATGTTGACAGGGCGACAGCGCTGTTTAAAAAAAACTCTGTTAATGTATTTTTCTCTAATTTCTATCTAGATAAAGATTTTTTTTCTTTTTAACAAGTGTGTGATATTTTTTTTAACTTGATTTTAAAGTGTCAATAATGTACCAAAAATAAATATAAATATAGTGGACTGAATCCTCTCTTATATGAGTGCCAGTGTGCGTGATGAAAACCAAGTAGGTGTTTGTGAAACAATAAGTAAAAAAATTGCAGCAAAAGTATATTCTCAATAGACAGTGCTAATCCTGATCCTAGTTATTTTTCTTATTAACACCAAAAAAGAAAAGAAAAAAAGACAAAAAAAAGCAAAATAGTGGATCATTAAAGTGCTCTCATACACCATACAGGTGTAAAAGTGTGTTCCAAAAAAATCTTCAAAACATGATGAGATACTAGAGGTAGTCCTATTCTTTAGTGACATCCAAAAAGGGGATCTATGAAAAAAGTTCAAATTAGGCAAAAAGCGCAAAAATGTACCAAGGGGTCGGTACAGGTGTCGTCATCATTCTACTAAAAGTGAGTTGCTTGCTCGCAAATTCGCAATGAGGTGATTTGTCAGAGCCGACTTGGCGACATTTTATTGCCTATTTTCATGTGTCAGAGTGCTATATACATTTTTAAAAAAAAAGTTGTGATTGGTTTTAAAGATTTCATGCCATGTGAAGCATTTTTCTCTCCAACATTGAAATGACGGATCCTCCATGAGAGAGCTGTTATCATCAGAAGATAGCAGAGGACTGCATAGGCTTGCACCATCCGGGCTACGACAGAGGTTCACACCTTCCATATTCAGGATCCCGTCTCCTGGATAACCTCGTTCCTCAGGGTCCGGTCAGGGTATGCAGGATAAAGAAAGGCTCCTCCATACATTGACTATTGTCTATATGTACTACAGAGCCCAGCAGTGTCTTCTCTGGCCCTGGTGGCCATAAAGCGATTATAGGTCTTAATATCGTATGGTATATAAGACCCACATCATCTGGTGAGTGTGTTCTCCTATTATCTCCCACGGTGACTCCACAAGTACCAGCATTGGATCATTGGAGGATTCAACACAGAGCACCTGCACTTTTCATTTTATTGGCACTCAAGACATACCTGCATTTTCACCTGAGTCACTCATGAACTTTTATTTATGGACTCCTTCTACCTGCACATTTTGCACTTGAGGCACTTATTTATTTGTTTTGTTATTACTAATTCTATTTTTGATTGCTTTAATCACTCATATATAGCACCTTCCTCACCACTATTTTACTGCTTACCCGTCGTTTATCATATTCCTATACTATTATTGTGATATCTACCTCAATTATTAAAATTTTCTGCTATTTATCACTTATTGTGTTTTATCTATATTACTCGATTAAGTTATTAGCATCCAGCACTTTATGTGAAGCCCACCCTTATTTTAACCTTTGGTACTGACAAGCGATTGTCCAGCCCTGGTTTATTTCAAGCAAGCGCTATAGCTGGCCTCAATTTATTGTGGCCTTACTTTCACCACATTCCATTTCCTATAGCAGCTGCACTTTACATATATATATTTATTTACCTCTATTAGTTCTACCCACATGTTGGAACATCCATAGGCACGAGGGATATACACACATCTCTTTGTAGTATATTTTTTTCTCACCTTCCATATTACTGCGGAGGATTTCCCCTTCTTACAGGGAAGACGATCAAACAGGTTTATAATTTGACAAGCAACAACATTCGGTGAGTCAATTTAGGACACTTATGATGATAGATTACATGTGAATACATAAAGACAAGATAAAGTAAGATGGAAGAGACTTTCCATACATTTTTGTGATTTTTGTTATCTTGTCTAATTTGAACTTTTTTTTATAACCCCCTTTTTGGATATCACTAAAAAAATGGGACTACCTCTAGTATCTCGTCATGTTTCAAAGATTTTTTTTGGGACACATTTTTACACCTATATATGTTTGCTGCATGAGAGCACTTTAATAATCCGCTATTTTGCTTATTATTTATTTTTTTCTTTGGTGTTGTTAAGAAAAAAATAACTAGGATCAGGATTAGCACTGTCTATTGAAGATATACTTTTGTTGCACAAAAGCACTTTTTTTACTTATTGCTTCACCAACACATACCGTACTTAGTTTTCATTGGCCCAGCACACTGGCACTCATATCAGAGAGGATTCAGTCCACAATATTTATATATTTTTTTGTTACATTGTTGACACTTTAAAATCACGTTACTAAAAATTTCACACACACTTGTTACATAGAAAAATTATTTATTTAGATTAAATACATTAACAAAATTTTTTTTACACAGCGCTGTTGCCCTGTCAACACTATATAGAAACATATTTTAAACCTATGGCCCTGAATACTGTCATATATTCAGGGCCATAGGTTTAACTCCAAGACTACTTCTTTTTACTCTATGATCAGTTATGGTCACCTTTCTTTATGTTTTAGTTTTTCTATCATATCAGATGACATGGGGGTATATATTGCCTGGCTATTCCTGTTGCTCCAGTGCTTGTTCAGGGAGACTTTGTATGCATGCATATTCATATTCAGGCAAGGTAAATATACATGTATATTAAAAAAGAATAGCGCGCAAATGCAAAAGAAATAACTACCAAATCTGAAGACAATCCATAAATAAAAATGGGGGTTTGGTCCCACCATATGGCCATATCGTGCTCAAGCCCACTACTGCGTCAAAGTACCCCATTATCAGTGGGTCCTACACTATCCATGAAAAAGAGATGAATCCAGCCTAACCCTTGGAGATAATACTCCTTGCTGGGAAGGATGTGCAAATGCACTACAGGGGACTCTTACTATATCCACTAGATGGTGGACACTGATTGAGTACAGGTGTGTGTGGGGGGGTGGGGAGGGTTGCTCAACCTCGATAGTCTGGTCAGACCGAATACATAATAAATAGGCAAAAAATTTGGGGGAGCATACCCATGTATTTCTAAAGCTGCTGCAGCTATGAACCAAAAGACATGTATATTAAAAAAGAATAGCGCGCAAATGCAAAAGAAATAACTACCAAATCTGAAGACAATCCATAAATAAAAATGGGGGTTTGGTCCCACCATATGGCCATATCGTGCTCAAGCCCACTACTGCGTCAAAGTACCCCATTATCAGTGGGTCCTACACTATCCATGAAAAAGAGATGAATCCAGCCTAACCCTTGGAGATAATACTCCTTGCTGGGAAGGATGTGCAAATGCACTACAGGGGACTCTTACTATATCCACTAGATGGTGGACACTGATTGAGTACAGGTGTGTGTGGGGGGGTGGGGAGGGTTGCTCAACCTCGATAGTCTGGTCAGACCGAATACATAATAAATAGGCAAAAAATTTGGGGGAGCATACCCATGTATTTCTAAAGCTGCTGCAGCTATGAACCAAAAGACATGTATATTAAAAAAGAATAGCGCGCAAATGCAAAAGAAATAACTACCAAATCTGAAGACAATCCATAAATAAAAATGGGGGTTTGGTCCCACCATATGGCCATATCGTGCTCAAGCCCACTACTGCGTCAAAGTACCCCATTATCAGTGGGTCCTACACTATCCATGAAAAAGAGATGAATCCAGCCTAACCCTTGGAGATAATACTCCTTGCTGGGAAGGATGTGCAAATGCACTACAGGGGACTCTTACTATATCCACTAGATGGTGGACACTGATTGAGTACAGGTGTGTGTGGGGGGGTGGGGAGGGTTGCTCAACCTCGATAGTCTGGTCAGACCGAATACATAATAAATAGGCAAAAAATTTGGGGGAGCATACCCATGTATTTCTAAAGCTGCTGCAGCTATGAACCAAAAGACATGTATATTAAAAAAGAATAGCGCGCAAATGCAAAAGAAATAACTACCAAATCTGAAGACAATCCATAAATAAAAATGGGGGTTTGGTCCCACCATATGGCCATATCGTGCTCAAGCCCACTACTGCGTCAAAGTACCCCATTATCAGTGGGTCCTACACTATCCATGAAAAAGAGATGAATCCAGCCTAACCCTTGGAGATAATACTCCTTGCTGGGAAGGATGTGCAAATGCACTACAGGGGACTCTTACTATATCCACTAGATGGTGGACACTGATTGAGTACAGGTGTGTGTGGGGGGGTGGGGAGGGTTGCTCAACCTCGATAGTCTGGTCAGACCGAATACATAATAAATAGGCAAAAAATTTTTTTTTTGGGGGAGCATACCCATGTATTTCTAAAGCTGCTGCAGCTATGAACCAAAAGACATGTATATTAAAAAAGAATAGCGCGCAAATGCAAAAGAAATAACTACCAAATCTGAAGACAATCCATAAATAAAAATGGGGGTTTGGTCCCACCATATGGCCATATCGTGCTCAAGCCCACTACTGCGTCAAAGTACCCCATTATCAGTGGGTCCTACACTATCCATGAAAAAGAGATGAATCCAGCCTAACCCTTGGAGATAATACTCCTTGCTGGGAAGGATGTGCAAATGCACTACAGGGGACTCTTACTATATCCACTAGATGGTGGACACTGATTGAGTACAGGTGTGTGTGGGGGGGTGGGGAGGGTTGCTCAACCTCGATAGTCTGGTCAGACCGAATACATAATAAATAGGCAAAAAATTTGGGGGAGCATACCCATGTATTTCTAAAGCTGCTGCAGCTATGAACCAAAAGACATGTATATTAAAAAAGAATAGCGCGCAAATGCAAAAGAAATAACTACCAAATCTGAAGACAATCCATAAATAAAAATGGGGGTTTGGTCCCACCATATGGCCATATCGTGCTCAAGCCCACTACTGCGTCAAAGTACCCCATTATCAGTGGGTCCTACACTATCCATGAAAAAGAGATGAATCCAGCCTAACCCTTGGAGATAATACTCCTTGCTGGGAAGGATGTGCAAATGCACTACAGGGGACTCTTACTATATCCACTAGATGGTGGACACTGATTGAGTACAGGTGTGTGTGGGGGGGTGGGGAGGGTTGCTCAACCTCGATAGTCTGGTCAGACCGAATACATAATAAATAGGCAAAAAATTTGGGGGAGCATACCCATGTATTTCTAAAGCTGCTGCAGCTATGAACCAAAAGACATGTATATTAAAAAAGAATAGCGCGCAAATGCAAAAGAAATAACTACCAAATCTGAAGACAATCCATAAATAAAAATGGGGGTTTGGTCCCACCATATGGCCATATCGTGCTCAAGCCCACTACTGCGTCAAAGTACCCCATTATCAGTGGGTCCTACACTATCCATGAAAAAGAGATGAATCCAGCCTAACCCTTGGAGATAATACTCCTTGCTGGGAAGGATGTGCAAATGCACTACAGGGGACTCTTACTATATCCACTAGATGGTGGACACTGATTGAGTACAGGTGTGTGTGGGGGGGTGGGGAGGGTTGCTCAACCTCGATAGTCTGGTCAGACCGAATACATAATAAATAGGCAAAAAATTTTTTTTGCATTTGCGCGCTATTCTTTTTTAATATACATGTCTTTTGGTTCATAGCTGCAGCAGCTTTAGAAATACATGGGTATGCTCCCCCAAATTTTTTGCCTATTTATTATGTATTCGGTCTGACCAGACTATCGAGGTTGAGCAACCCTCCCCACCCCCCCCACACACACCTGTACTCAATCAGTGTCCACCATCTAGTGGATATAGTAAGAGTCCCCTGTAGTGCATTTGCACATCCTTCCCAGCAAGGAGTATTATCTCCAAGGGTTAGGCTGGATTCATCTCTTTTTCATGGATAGTGTAGGACCCACTGATAATGGGGTACTTTGACGCAGTAGTGGGCTTGAGCACGATATGGCCATATGGTGGGACCAAACCCCCATTTTTATTTATGGATTGTCTTCAGATTTGGTAGTTATTTCTTTTGCATTTGCGCGCTATTCTTTTTTAATATACATGTCTTTTGGTTCATAGCTGCAGCAGCTTTAGAAATACATGGGTATGCTCCCCCAAAAAAAAATTTTTTGCCTATTTATTATGTATTCGGTCTGACCAGACTATCGAGGTTGAGCAACCCTCCCCACCCCCCCACACACACCTGTACTCAATCAGTGTCCACCATCTAGTGGATATAGTAAGAGTCCCCTGTAGTGCATTTGCACATCCTTCCCAGCAAGGAGTATTATCTCCAAGGGTTAGGCTGGATTCATCTCTTTTTCATGGATAGTGTAGGACCCACTGATAATGGGGTACTTTGACGCAGTAGTGGGCTTGAGCACGATATGGCCATATGGTGGGACCAAACCCCCATTTTTATTTATGGATTGTCTTCAGATTTGGTAGTTATTTCTTTTGCATTTGCGCGCTATTCTTTTTTAATATACATGTCTTTTGGTTCATAGCTGCAGCAGCTTTAGAAATACATGGGTATGCTCCCCCAAATTTTTTGCCTATTTATTATGTATTCGGTCTGACCAGACTATCAAGGTTGAGCAACCCTCCCCACCCCCCCACACACACCTGTACTCAATCAGTGTCCACCATCTAGTGGATATAGTAAGAGTCCCCTGTAGTGCATTTGCACATCCTTCCCAGCAAGGAGTATTATCTCCAAGGGTTAGGCTGGATTCATCTCTTTTTCATGGATAGTGTAGGACCCACTGATAATGGGGTACTTTGACGCAGTAGTGGGCTTGAGCACGATATGGCCATATGGTGGGACCAAACCCCCATTTTTATTTATGGATTGTCTTCAGATTTGGTAGTTATTTCTTTTGCATTTGCGCGCTATTCTTTTTTAATATACATGTCTTTTGGTTCATAGCTGCAGCAGCTTTAGAAATACATGGGTATGCTCCCCCAAATTTTTTGCCTATTTATTATGTATTCGGTCTGACCAGACTATCGAGGTTGAGCAACCCTCCCCACCCCCCCACACACACCTGTACTCAATCAGTGTCCACCATCTAGTGGATATAGTAAGAGTCCCCTGTAGTGCATTTGCACATCCTTCCCAGCAAGGAGTATTATCTCCAAGGGTTAGGCTGGATTCATCTCTTTTTCATGGATAGTGTAGGACCCACTGATAATGGGGTACTTTGACGCAGTAGTGGGCTTGAGCACGATATGGCCATATGGTGGGACCAAACCCCCATTTTTATTTATGGATTGTCTTCAGATTTGGTAGTTATTTCTTTTGCATTTGCGCGCTATTCTTTTTTAATATACATGTCTTTTGGTTCATAGCTGCAGCAGCTTTAGAAATACATGGGTATGCTCCCCCAAATTTTTTGCCTATTTATTATGTATTCGGTCTGACCAGACTATCGAGGTTGAGCAACCCTCCCCACCCCCCCACACACACCTGTACTCAATCAGTGTCCACCATCTAGTGGATATAGTAAGAGTCCCCTGTAGTGCATTTGCACATCCTTCCCAGCAAGGAGTATTATCTCCAAGGGTTAGGCTGGATTCATCTCTTTTTCATGGATAGTGTAGGACCCACTGATAATGGGGTACTTTGACGCAGTAGTGGGCTTGAGCACGATATGGCCATATGGTGGGACCAAACCCCCATTTTTATTTATGGATTGTCTTCAGATTTGGTAGTTATTTCTTTTGCATTTGCGCGCTATTCTTTTTTAATATACATGTCTTTTGGTTCATAGCTGCAGCAGCTTTAGAAATACATGGGTATGCTCCCCCAAATTTTTTGCCTATTTATTATGTATTCGGTCTGACCAGACTATCGAGGTTGAGCAACCCTCCCCACCCCCCCACACACACCTGTACTCAATCAGTGTCCACCATCTAGTGGATATAGTAAGAGTCCCCTGTAGTGCATTTGCACATCCTTCCCAGCAAGGAGTATTATCTCCAAGGGTTAGGCTGGATTCATCTCTTTTTCATGGATAGTGTAGGACCCACTGATAATGGGGTACTTTGACGCAGTAGTGGGCTTGAGCACGATATGGCCATATGGTGGGACCAAACCCCCATTTTTATTTATGGATTGTCTTCAGATTTGGTAGTTATTTCTTTTGCATTTGCGCGCTATTCTTTTTTAATATACATGTCTTTTGGTTCATAGCTGCAGCAGCTTTAGAAATACATGGGTATGCTCCCCCAAATTTTTTGCCTATTTATTATGTATTCGGTCTGACCAGACTATCGAGGTTGAGCAACCCTCCCCACCCCCCCACACACACCTGTACTCAATCAGTGTCCACCATCTAGTGGATATAGTAAGAGTCCCCTGTAGTGCATTTGCACATCCTTCCCAGCAAGGAGTATTATCTCCAAGGGTTAGGCTGGATTCATCTCTTTTTCATGGATAGTGTAGGACCCACTGATAATGGGGTACTTTGACGCAGTAGTGGGCTTGAGCACGATATGGCCATATGGTGGGACCAAACCCCCATTTTTATTTATGGATTGTCTTCAGATTTGGTAGTTATTTCTTTTGCATTTGCGCGCTATTCTTTTTTAATATACATGTCTTTTGGTTCATAGCTGCAGCAGCTTTAGAAATACATGGGTATGCTCCCCCAAATTTTTTGCCTATTTATTATGTATTCGGTCTGACCAGACTATCGAGGTTGAGCAACCCTCCCCACCCCCCCACACACACCTGTACTCAATCAGTGTCCACCATCTAGTGGATATAGTAAGAGTCCCCTGTAGTGCATTTGCACATCCTTCCCAGCAAGGAGTATTATCTCCAAGGGTTAGGCTGGATTCATCTCTTTTTCATGGATAGTGTAGGACCCACTGATAATGGGGTACTTTGACGCAGTAGTGGGCTTGAGCACGATATGGCCATATGGTGGGACCAAACCCCCATTTTTATTTATGGATTGTCTTCAGATTTGGTAGTTATTTCTTTTGCATTTGCGCGCTATTCTTTTTTAATATACATGTCTTTTGGTTCATAGCTGCAGCAGCTTTAGAAATACATGGGTATGCTCCCCCAAATTTTTTGCCTATTTATTATGTATTCGGTCTGACCAGACTATCGAGGTTGAGCAACCCTCCCCACCCCCCCACACACACCTGTACTCAATCAGTGTCCACCATCTAGTGGATATAGTAAGAGTCCCCTGTAGTGCATTTGCACATCCTTCCCAGCAAGGAGTATTATCTCCAAGGGTTAGGCTGGATTCATCTCTTTTTCATGGATAGTGTAGGACCCACTGATAATGGGGTACTTTGACGCAGTAGTGGGCTTGAGCACGATATGGCCATATGGTGGGACCAAACCCCCATTTTTATTTATGGATTGTCTTCAGATTTGGTAGTTATTTCTTTTGCATTTGCGCGCTATTCTTTTTTAATATACATGTCTTTTGGTTCATAGCTGCAGCAGCTTTAGAAATACATGGGTATGCTCCCCCAAAAAAATTTTTTGCCTATTTATTATGTATTCGGTCTGACCAGACTATCGAGGTTGAGCAACCCTCCCCACCCCCCCACACACACCTGTACTCAATCAGTGTCCACCATCTAGTGGATATAGTAAGAGTCCCCTGTAGTGCATTTGCACATCCTTCCCAGCAAGGAGTATTATCTCCAAGGGTTAGGCTGGATTCATCTCTTTTTCATGGATAGTGTAGGACCCACTGATAATGGGGTACTTTGACGCAGTAGTGGGCTTGAGCACGATATGGCCATATGGTGGGACCAAACCCCCATTTTTATTTATGGATTGTCTTCAGATTTGGTAGTTATTTCTTTTGCATTTGCGCGCTATTCTTTTTTAATATACATGTCTTTTGGTTCATAGCTGCAGCAGCTTTAGAAATACATGGGTATGCTCCCCCAAATTTTTTGCCTATTTATTATGTATTCGGTCTGACCAGACTATCGAGGTTGAGCAACCCTCCCCACCCCCCCACACACACCTGTACTCAATCAGTGTCCACCATCTAGTGGATATAGTAAGAGTCCCCTGTAGTGCATTTGCACATCCTTCCCAGCAAGGAGTATTATCTCCAAGGGTTAGGCTGGATTCATCTCTTTTTCATGGATAGTGTAGGACCCACTGATAATGGGGTACTTTGACGCAGTAGTGGGCTTGAGCACGATATGGCCATATGGTGGGACCAAACCCCCATTTTTATTTATGGATTGTCTTCAGATTTGGTAGTTATTTCTTTTGCATTTGCGCGCTATTCTTTTTTAATATACATGTCTTTTGGTTCATAGCTGCAGCAGCTTTAGAAATACATGGGTATGCTCCCCCAAATTTTTTGCCTATTTATTATGTATTCGGTCTGACCAGACTATCGAGGTTGAGCAACCCTCCCCACCCCCCCACACACACCTGTACTCAATCAGTGTCCACCATCTAGTGGATATAGTAAGAGTCCCCTGTAGTGCATTTGCACATCCTTCCCAGCAAGGAGTATTATCTCCAAGGGTTAGGCTGGATTCATCTCTTTTTCATGGATAGTGTAGGACCCACTGATAATGGGGTACTTTGACGCAGTAGTGGGCTTGAGCACGATATGGCCATATGGTGGGACCAAACCCCCATTTTTATTTATGGATTGTCTTCAGATTTGGTAGTTATTTCTTTTGCATTTGCGCGCTATTCTTTTTTAATATACATGTCTTTTGGTTCATAGCTGCAGCAGCTTTAGAAATACATGGGTATGCTCCCCCAAATTTTTTGCCTATTTATTATGTATTCGGTCTGACCAGACTATCGAGGTTGAGCAACCCTCCCCACCCCCCCACACACACCTGTACTCAATCAGTGTCCACCATCTAGTGGATATAGTAAGAGTCCCCTGTAGTGCATTTGCACATCCTTCCCAGCAAGGAGTATTATCTCCAAGGGTTAGGCTGGATTCATCTCTTTTTCATGGATAGTGTAGGACCCACTGATAATGGGGTACTTTGACGCAGTAGTGGGCTTGAGCACGATATGGCCATATGGTGGGACCAAACCCCCATTTTTATTTATGGATTGTCTTCAGATTTGGTAGTTATTTCTTTTGCATTTGCGCGCTATTCTTTTTTAATATACATGTCTTTTGGTTCATAGCTGCAGCAGCTTTAGAAATACATGGGTATGCTCCCCCAAATTTTTTGCCTATTTATTATGTATTCGGTCTGACCAGACTATCGAGGTTGAGCAACCCTCCCCACCCCCCCACACACACCTGTACTCAATCAGTGTCCACCATCTAGTGGATATAGTAAGAGTCCCCTGTAGTGCATTTGCACATCCTTCCCAGCAAGGAGTATTATCTCCAAGGGTTAGGCTGGATTCATCTCTTTTTCATGGATAGTGTAGGACCCACTGATAATGGGGTACTTTGACGCAGTAGTGGGCTTGAGCACGATATGGCCATATGGTGGGACCAAACCCCCATTTTTATTTATGGATTGTCTTCAGATTTGGTAGTTATTTCTTTTGCATTTGCGCGCTATTCTTTTTTAATATACATGTCTTTTGGTTCATAGCTGCAGCAGCTTTAGAAATACATGGGTATGCTCCCCCAAATTTTTTGCCTATTTATTATGTATTCGGTCTGACCAGACTATCGAGGTTGAGCAACCCTCCCCACCCCCCCACACACACCTGTACTCAATCAGTGTCCACCATCTAGTGGATATAGTAAGAGTCCCCTGTAGTGCATTTGCACATCCTTCCCAGCAAGGAGTATTATCTCCAAGGGTTAGGCTGGATTCATCTCTTTTTCATGGATAGTGTAGGACCCACTGATAATGGGGTACTTTGACGCAGTAGTGGGCTTGAGCACGATATGGCCATATGGTGGGACCAAACCCCCATTTTTATTTATGGATTGTCTTCAGATTTGGTAGTTATTTCTTTTGCATTTGCGCGCTATTCTTTTTTAATATACATGTCTTTTGGTTCATAGCTGCAGCAGCTTTAGAAATACATGGGTATGCTCCCCCAAATTTTTTGCCTATTTATTATGTATTCGGTCTGACCAGACTATCGAGGTTGAGCAACCCTCCCCACCCCCCCACACACACCTGTACTCAATCAGTGTCCACCATCTAGTGGATATAGTAAGAGTCCCCTGTAGTGCATTTGCACATCCTTCCCAGCAAGGAGTATTATCTCCAAGGGTTAGGCTGGATTCATCTCTTTTTCATGGATAGTGTAGGACCCACTGATAATGGGGTACTTTGACGCAGTAGTGGGCTTGAGCACGATATGGCCATATGGTGGGACCAAACCCCCATTTTTATTTATGGATTGTCTTCAGATTTGGTAGTTATTTCTTTTGCATTTGCGCGCTATTCTTTTTTAATATACATGTCTTTTGGTTCATAGCTGCAGCAGCTTTAGAAATACATGGGTATGCTCCCCCAAATTTTTTGCCTATTTATTATGTATTCGGTCTGACCAGACTATCGAGGTTGAGCAACCCTCCCCACCCCCCCACACACACCTGTACTCAATCAGTGTCCACCATCTAGTGGATATAGTAAGAGTCCCCTGTAGTGCATTTGCACATCCTTCCCAGCAAGGAGTATTATCTCCAAGGGTTAGGCTGGATTCATCTCTTTTTCATGGATAGTGTAGGACCCACTGATAATGGGGTACTTTGACGCAGTAGTGGGCTTGAGCACGATATGGCCATATGGTGGGACCAAACCCCCATTTTTATTTATGGATTGTCTTCAGATTTGGTAGTTATTTCTTTTGCATTTGCGCGCTATTCTTTTTTAATATACATGTCTTTTGGTTCATAGCTGCAGCAGCTTTAGAAATACATGGGTATGCTCCCCCAAATTTTTTGCCTATTTATTATGTATTCGGTCTGACCAGACTATCGAGGTTGAGCAACCCTCCCCACCCCCCCACACACACCTGTACTCAATCAGTGTCCACCATCTAGTGGATATAGTAAGAGTCCCCTGTAGTGCATTTGCACATCCTTCCCAGCAAGGAGTATTATCTCCAAGGGTTAGGCTGGATTCATCTCTTTTTCATGGATAGTGTAGGACCCACTGATAATGGGGTACTTTGACGCAGTAGTGGGCTTGAGCACGATATGGCCATATGGTGGGACCAAACCCCCATTTTTATTTATGGATTGTCTTCAGATTTGGTAGTTATTTCTTTTGCATTTGCGCGCTATTCTTTTTTAATATACATGTCTTTTGGTTCATAGCTGCAGCAGCTTTAGAAATACATGGGTATGCTCCCCCAAATTTTTTGCCTATTTATTATGTATTCGGTCTGACCAGACTATCGAGGTTGAGCAACCCTCCCCACCCCCCCACACACACCTGTACTCAATCAGTGTCCACCATCTAGTGGATATAGTAAGAGTCCCCTGTAGTGCATTTGCACATCCTTCCCAGCAAGGAGTATTATCTCCAAGGGTTAGGCTGGATTCATCTCTTTTTCATGGATAGTGTAGGACCCACTGATAATGGGGTACTTTGACGCAGTAGTGGGCTTGAGCACGATATGGCCATATGGTGGGACCAAACCCCCATTTTTATTTATGGATTGTCTTCAGATTTGGTAGTTATTTCTTTTGCATTTGCGCGCTATTCTTTTTTAATATACATGTCTTTTGGTTCATAGCTGCAGCAGCTTTAGAAATACATGGGTATGCTCCCCCAAATTTTTTGCCTATTTATTATGTATTCGGTCTGACCAGACTATCGAGGTTGAGCAACCCTCCCCACCCCCCCACACACACCTGTACTCAATCAGTGTCCACCATCTAGTGGATATAGTAAGAGTCCCCTGTAGTGCATTTGCACATCCTTCCCAGCAAGGAGTATTATCTCCAAGGGTTAGGCTGGATTCATCTCTTTTTCATGGATAGTGTAGGACCCACTGATAATGGGGTACTTTGACGCAGTAGTGGGCTTGAGCACGATATGGCCATATGGTGGGACCAAACCCCCATTTTTATTTATGGATTGTCTTCAGATTTGGTAGTTATTTCTTTTGCATTTGCGCGCTATTCTTTTTTAATATACATGTCTTTTGGTTCATAGCTGCAGCAGCTTTAGAAATACATGGGTATGCTCCCCCAAATTTTTTGCCTATTTATTATGTATTCGGTCTGACCAGACTATCGAGGTTGAGCAACCCTCCCCACCCCCCCACACACACCTGTACTCAATCAGTGTCCACCATCTAGTGGATATAGTAAGAGTCCCCTGTAGTGCATTTGCACATCCTTCCCAGCAAGGAGTATTATCTCCAAGGGTTAGGCTGGATTCATCTCTTTTTCATGGATAGTGTAGGACCCACTGATAATGGGGTACTTTGACGCAGTAGTGGGCTTGAGCACGATATGGCCATATGGTGGGACCAAACCCCCATTTTTATTTATGGATTGTCTTCAGATTTGGTAGTTATTTCTTTTGCATTTGCGCGCTATTCTTTTTTAATATACATGTCTTTTGGTTCATAGCTGCAGCAGCTTTAGAAATACATGGGTATGCTCCCCCAAAAAAAATTTTTTGCCTATTTATTATGTATTCGGTCTGACCAGACTATCGAGGTTGAGCAACCCTCCCCACCCCCCCACACACACCTGTACTCAATCAGTGTCCACCATCTAGTGGATATAGTAAGAGTCCCCTGTAGTGCATTTGCACATCCTTCCCAGCAAGGAGTATTATCTCCAAGGGTTAGGCTGGATTCATCTCTTTTTCATGGATAGTGTAGGACCCACTGATAATGGGGTACTTTGACGCAGTAGTGGGCTTGAGCACGATATGGCCATATGGTGGGACCAAACCCCCATTTTTATTTATGGATTGTCTTCAGATTTGGTAGTTATTTCTTTTGCATTTGCGCGCTATTCTTTTTTAATATACATGTCTTTTGGTTCATAGCTGCAGCAGCTTTAGAAATACATGGGTATGCTCCCCCAAATTTTTTGCCTATTTATTATGTATTCGGTCTGACCAGACTATCGAGGTTGAGCAACCCTCCCCACCCCCCCACACACACCTGTACTCAATCAGTGTCCACCATCTAGTGGATATAGTAAGAGTCCCCTGTAGTGCATTTGCACATCCTTCCCAGCAAGGAGTATTATCTCCAAGGGTTAGGCTGGATTCATCTCTTTTTCATGGATAGTGTAGGACCCACTGATAATGGGGTACTTTGACGCAGTAGTGGGCTTGAGCACGATATGGCCATATGGTGGGACCAAACCCCCATTTTTATTTATGGATTGTCTTCAGATTTGGTAGTTATTTCTTTTGCATTTGCGCGCTATTCTTTTTTAATATACATGTCTTTTGGTTCATAGCTGCAGCAGCTTTAGAAATACATGGGTATGCTCCCCCAAATTTTTTGCCTATTTATTATGTATTCGGTCTGACCAGACTATCGAGGTTGAGCAACCCTCCCCACCCCCCCACACACACCTGTACTCAATCAGTGTCCACCATCTAGTGGATATAGTAAGAGTCCCCTGTAGTGCATTTGCACATCCTTCCCAGCAAGGAGTATTATCTCCAAGGGTTAGGCTGGATTCATCTCTTTTTCATGGATAGTGTAGGACCCACTGATAATGGGGTACTTTGACGCAGTAGTGGGCTTGAGCACGATATGGCCATATGGTGGGACCAAACCCCCATTTTTATTTATGGATTGTCTTCAGATTTGGTAGTTATTTCTTTTGCATTTGCGCGCTATTCTTTTTTAATATACATGTCTTTTGGTTCATAGCTGCAGCAGCTTTAGAAATACATGGGTATGCTCCCCCAAATTTTTTGCCTATTTATTAAGGTAAATATACATGTAATTAGTTACACTGTTTATGATGTATTTACAATATACACAGTTTTTTTCATATGTAATAATAGATATACTAAAATATAATGTATTTCTCCATTTATACAATGAGGCTTGTTTTTTCCTGTAATTCCCCTTTGTGTGTCCTGAGGAAGCGGATCAGTGAAACGTGTTGATGCACAGGGGCTCACCCGATATCATGTAACAATAACAATATTTTGGAAGTACTCAGCCTTTGTTGGCTAAATTTTGCACATATGTGAATACTTGTTTGTAACTGAAATTTTGTTTTCTGTCTATGCAAATTCTTTTTATATTTTCTATGTTTAAAAAAAAAAAAATATATAGATTTTTTTTCATATAAATGGTGTGGTCAATTTTTCTTTAATGTCCAGCCTAGTGGCTTTTTTTTTTTATCACTAATCCTTATTCTCCAAAACATATACCAAATGCATCCACTACTTAGTGGCCCGGTGATCTATTTTTGTAAAGTCTTCTCTTACTGCATTTTTCTGCTTCCTTGTAACATCTTCAATGAGCTCATGAACTCGCCTTTTCCCTCTCACTTCCATTTGTTTGGAATGCAAACTAATAGTGCACGTTATTTGCTGTCATGGTTACTGCTCTATGAACACTATAAATCCCATAGTCCATAGTCTTTCTCAGAAGTAGAGATGAGCTCTGGTGTGTTCGGGATCGTAGATCCAACCCACCTGCCCGATCCCACCAGGAACCTGACACTGCTCACAGATGATCACGGGCAGTGAGACATTTCCTGGTAGGCAGCTGCACAGACAGGGCAATGTCTCAATGCCTGTGATTAGCAGTGTGCAGTGTCGGCTTTCTGGCGGGATCGGGCAGGTGGGTTGGGACTAGGATCCCGAACATGCCAGAGCTCTTACATACAGGGGGACCATGGAGAATAAACATAATATCTAACAGGAATTCAGATCACAGTAACAAAAAAATGTATGTTACTGCAACAGAAGGTCAGGGGAATCTTCCATCATTCAGATACCAGTTCTGGTGATAATTGTATCCGAAGCAACTCCTTTGTAAGCTGGATACACATTATACAATTTTTGTTGTACAATTTCCTTTAGGTTTACTGTGATGTTTGTGCAGGATCACTGTGACCCTTGCCCTTTTTCTCCTGATGCATGATGGGGGGGGGGAGATACTGAAGGTACTGAGAAGAGATTACATCTGTTAGGAACAGAAGCCTGGTGTAATAAGACTCCTCCATGTAAGAATGTCATCATGTTTCTGAGTGAGTTATAAACTTTTCCCTGGTTAAGAAGTACATCCAGCCTTTGTGTAACTTGCTGAGCAGAAACTGACAACATTGCTAGCAACACCCGAGAGACCTCACGTTTAAGGGACATAACATTTATGTTCCAACTATGCAGTGCAATAGCCTGCCTGATTGCATACAATTTGAAAGTGTTTAGATTTAGCCTCATATCATATGGTTTTGGAAAATATGAAGGAAAGTTGTACAAAACATTGTATAGAAATTATATATTGTGTAGGCCAGTGGTGTCCAAACTTTTTTCAAAGAGGGCCAGACTTGATGAAGTGAACATGCGTAAGGGCCGACCATATACTGTGTATATATATATATATATATATATATATATAAATATATATTTAATACAAAGCATTTGTGCTTTATGAATAAAATCACACTTACATGAACAGGCAGTAAAATTGTAGAGATGACAGCTCCTCGGTCAGCTCCACAAGATCCTCGGTCGGCTTTTACAGGTGGCTGTGTGCGATGAAGGAGAGAAGGAATGCAGTTTTCAAATTCACTCTGCACCCCCGCGCAGTCGTGGGCGGCGCCAGCCAGATAGAGCAAAGCGGGGGGTGAAGCGAGGGAGGCCAGAGGCCCCGCCCCCAAGCCATCGCATCGGCATCAGGGCGGGGATGTGAGATGTCTCAGAGAGAGACATTGACAAAAGTCAGCGGTGTCTCTGGGGGCCATATGGAACTAAAGTCAACTGGCCCGCAGGCCAGACTTTGGACATGACTGGTGTAGGCCCCTTTACTTTGAAGAGAGTTCCTTTAACTTCCTGTGTAGAGATGGTCTTGGGCGTGTTCGGGATCCCACCTGCCTGATCCTACCAGGTAACCGACACTGCCTGATCCTACCAGGTAACCGACACTGCTCACCGCTAATAACAGGCATTGAGACATTGCCCGGTCTGTGCAGCTGCGGATCAGGAAATGTTTCACTGCCTGTGATTAGCGGTGTGCAGTGTTGGCTTCCTGGTGAGATTGGGCAGATGGAATCCCGAACACGCCCCAGCCCATTCCTATTCCTGTGGTGTCTCTGTATTAGGAATGAAGGAAAAGCTCCCTAATGGGCTACAGCCAGCAGAAAATAACACTGACAAGGGCTATACCCATTCCTTGCTCTATCCAATATTAATTAAGGCCCGGTATGCCTGAAATGTGAAAAATTAGGTACAATACCAAAAGACCAGTCAGTATTTTTTGTGTTTTTTTTAAATTAGAGCCAAGGTATTTTCATAAAGACTTTTTATGCACTGTTGTGACCGCAGTGTATGTGTTTGTATTTCCCATAATATTTCCCACACCACATTATCGTATTTACAGAAGTTACATTGCATGACAAAGCAATTGGTGTGAGAATTGTCAAATATACCACAGACTTCAGAGAAGCTGAAGAGGGACATTCCTGACATGCATTTTAACATGCCCGCAGTTGTGACTTTACAGTGTTTACAATGCTTTATTTCTTAAATATTCCAGCAAATCTTCATTAAAAGTCTTGTGGACCCCAGTGGGGTATTTTGCTTGTTGGGGTTTTGGTTTTGTCCCAATGTGTATCCTAATATAATTTATGCAAAACAATAATGGCATCTACCACGTGTTGGAATATCTGTGGTACCATTTTATATTAGTAGTAGTAGGGGCACAACTACAAATCATGGGGCCCCATAGAGAAATTTAAATGGGATCCTCCAGCGACCTCAATCTGTGGCATCTTACAGTGTCAGTTGTGACAATAATTGATCTTAACGTATTTGTATGCCTAAATCAAGGACAGAAGGAGAACTGTTAGCATAACCAGTATAATACCATTAGTGACCGGTGCAGTAGATAGCAGGAAAAAGAGCAGCAGTGCAGGGGATTCATTTTTAACATTAATCTTCCAGCTAACTGCTTTGTCCTCAGCAATTTACCAATTTCGTCAATTTCATTATCTCTGATCTCAGGAACTCATTGTGAATACTAATCCCCCAACCACCATACCACACAAGTGCTGAAAGGTGGTATTCATTAAAAAAAAAAAAGAGTTGTATCAAGAATAATAACCATCAGAATATTTTGATTACATGTGTTAGTGGTCCTGCACAAAATTACTTTTTAATATAAACACAAACTTTAAAACTCTTTTATACAGAACTACAAACTTCAGCTGTCTTATTGAATATTTTTTACAGACTATGTTTGTCACATAGGGTAAATTTAGTGCTTGCCAGGGTGACCAGAAGCTCTGAGGGCATTACATTCACATAACTAAAATAGCTAAATAATTCTCCTTACCAGGGCTTTTTTTCAGCGGGAACGCGGGGGAACGCAGTTCCGGCACCTCTAACACTGAATGCATGAAATGGCAAGGAGAGTTGAGGTGTGCTTGAGGATCTATTGTTGCTGGGGTTCATTTGTTGCTGGGAAGGATCTACTATAGAGGGAGGAGTCAACTGTTGGCTGCTGGAGGGTCTATTGATGCTGGCTTCTAGAAGATCTATTGTTGCTGGAGGGGTCTTAATGCTGTGAAGGATCCATTGTTGCTTGGGGGGTACTTTGCCGTGTGAGGGGGGGGGGGTCTTTTGTTGCTGGGGAAAACTATTGTTGAAAGGGGGGTGTATTGTTGCTGGATGCCCTACATGGGAGTCTAGAGGCATCATGTGTAGCATCGAGAAGAATAGAATACCCCCTGGAAATCATCCCTCTTTTGTCCTTTTCCAGTAAAATCCCATGCATAAGTTGATGTTCAGCCAGGGTAAGCACAGTGGTACGAGCCTGAGACTGTAGTGTGTGTCTGAGTTGTAGGTACTTATTAAATTTGATTTTGAGAAAGACCAATCTCCGATTGTAATGCCGCAAAGGATTTAAGCACCAAACCAGTATATAATTGCGTTATACAGTATAAGTAATACCCATTCGTTCCCAATCCTGAAAGCCCTGCAGTTTGAGTAATTCTTTATAACTGGAATTACGCAATAGTTTTTTCAATATTAGGCAAAAATCAAAAACCTGAGGACAGGACCTCAAACTAAGAAAACTATTCTTAGAAAGCTTTATTATACTGAAAGAGTAGCTGATGCTTGGAATAGACTTGAGTCAGTCATAGATCTATAATCAGACAAAAAATAAATAAAATTTGAAAAAAAAAAAAAACTAAAAAAAGAAAAAATACACACAAAAAAGCAATGCATCACTGTACCCAGATTCATTTGATATAATTTTGAGACAGACTTTCATTTTTGGGGTTATATAATAACTATTGTTTTTGTATTTTTACTATACAATATATTGGAAAAAAAGGCCAAAAATGTTAAAATATAAAAATAAAATTCCCTACTTTGTTTAAATAAAAATGTCAGAACAATATAAACACTCCCTAAAATGACCCCTCTTTGGAAAGCAGACATTCCAAAGTAAGCTCGTTTTTTGTCATAATTTTTTGGAAATAAAGAAACATGCTGGTTTTGAAGGAGCAAAAACATGGAGCTTGGTAATGGAGCACTAGATGCAGGTCATACATAGATTGATGGAAGGGGTTAATGTACAGGTTACATACAGTAAAGGGATGGTAATAAAGGGGTTAATGTGCAGATGCACAGGATTAGAGGAGGTGAAATATTAATATACAGGTCATATACAGAGACAGCAGGGGGATCTGTAACGTGGAAAAGGAGGGGAGTAAACATTACTTGCAGCTGCTGCGGTGATTGTACTGTGTTCTGGAATAAATGAAAAATTCATACATTCGTTATTACCTGTTTCTTCTCATTCATCTGAAGTTGAAAATGAAGGGGAGGACTCACAGATGTAAACGCACACTGTTTACTTTATGCTATTTTTGTTTTGGGTTTAACTATGACCAGTCACAGCAATCCTAAGGTACAGAGCCACTTAGATTAGCTCTGCACAGTGTCTGTGACCAGAGCTGTCTTACATTGTAGAATGGCTTGCTGCACAGTCATTAGCGGGCTCAAAGGCTGCCCAACTTTTCTTTATCAAGAGTTATTTAGAAACAGTCCACCACTTTACCATTTAAAGAAGATAGAACGTCTTACATTGTAGGATGGCTTGCTGCACAGTCATTAGCGGGCTCAAAGGCTGCCCAACTATTGTTTTTTAAGTGTTATTTAGAAAACAGCCCATCACTTTACCATTTAAAGATGTACGGCTTTAGCAAAGCAGTTAACAAAATGATATAATGAGATTATTGCATATAGTTTCACTCCTCTCAGTCTCTTACTGTATGTCTTTATAACTTCAGTAGCTGTTGAATCATTTTAATATTAGTATGTAGAGTTGATAGTACTGGCTTGCATGTTCAAATGAGGAAGAATTTCTAAAAATTGGAAATTCCCATCTAAATCTGAACAGTTATATCATAGATGTTAGGTAATACCCATCTAGAGTGTGGTTATAACTGTTTGGGTTTTTATTGCTAAGGAAAGATGAGGGCTATCCAGGAAAGGGGTAGTTAAAAACACAATACACATGTAAAAATGATTTGATAGCTTGAAAATTAGGTGGGGTTGAGCAGGGATTTGCAAACATTTGTTTAAAATGAAAAGTTAGTTTATGCTCCACTTTTGTACCTATTACCAAAGGAACATCTAGCACAAGCATGCGTCAAAACCCTGGCATTGCAGACCTGTACGTAGGATCTACACAGGTGAAATTGTCTATATTTACATATGACTTGTTATTATATGGCCCTAATCCTCATTTACTATTTCTATATCTTCTATAGCTAGTGAATGTAAACTTTTTAGTCATTTAAGTAACTTTAAGGCAAACTACTCAATCAGAAATCTTGAATGTGTCCCTCCCACCCTAACAATTGCAATTTTTTCAATCCAATTTCCCCTTCAAATGATGTACTCATTCACTAATCACTTGTGTGTTGCTTGGCTATTTTTGGTGATTTTCATATATCCATATCCTTTCTAATTTGTCAAAGTGTATACATTAAACTACCAACCATTACTTTAGAGGAAGGTAACAGACCTTTAAACCTATAATCGCAAAAGGTTCACCTGGTTTGGTAGAATCAACTTTCTAAAAATTGACATCACCCCTAGGGTTTTTATTTATTTCAAACTCTGCCTTTTACAATTCCCCATTTGTTCATCCAAAATTTGCAAAGTAAATATATTATGCAGGCAAATCTATGTTTTTGGCTCATGCTCAAATAAGTCCTTGAATCTAGGTCAAAAGTTTACTACAGTTCAGGGCTAGATGACTCATACAGGCAGGTCTCTGGTGCCTCCCCCTAGTTCTGGAAAGTTGGAGAATGTTCTGGAAACTGGAGGGTGGAGGGCAGGAGGGCTAATCTGCATACTTAGGGAAGTTTAGCCAATTCCCAGGCAGTGGGCCTGGCATGGTGGCTAAGCAGCCCTTAAAAATGGATGAGTCATGCTGGCATGGAGTCAGGTGGAAGCAGAAATGCTGAGGAGACTTTCGGTGGCCCTTGAAGAGAAAGTAATGAAATAACAGTTATAGTGGCATGCGGCATTGGTTAAACCTGAACTCTGGCCAAAAATAATATTTTGATATGTGCACTGGTAAAAAAAATCTTCAGCCTGCCCCCCCCCCCCCAAAGGGTAATTAATACCTGTGTAATGTTGAATATAGTATGGCTTAGGCTCCAGTTTTATTTTAGGGTAAATTGCTGGTTGCTCTATGAAACCCATATTATCTTTTGGTACAAATTCTTGTAGGGGTATATGATGGTCTTACAACGGTGTGTTTATGTGTTGTTACAATTCATGATGTACCTTTTGTGTTATATACATGTATGGCATTGCAAATTTTTAATAAAATTCTATCTGTTAACCAAAAATAATTAATTAGCACTACTGAAGTGTGTGCCATGTGTGCATGCTGCAGTCTGCTGTAAAACATTTACTTTTATTCAATCTGTACAGTATAGTAAGCGCTGAACATCCATTGCTGAGATTTACATTTTCGCTAGACCAGTGGTCGTCAATCTTTCAGACCTCACGGAACACTAAACTCACAAATTTGAATCCTGCAGACCACTAACATGAATTTTACATGCCTTATATACACAATGCTCTGGCTCTCTGCCCCCCCCCCTTCCAGATCACAGTGCTGCCTTATACACAGCTCTTTGCCCCCCCCCCCCCACACTTGGCATCACACTGCTTCCTTAGGCCAGCCATAGACCATTTGAATCTTAGCCAGTTCCTACGATTCGAACCGTGTGTGGGCAGGCTGAATGTACATACAACTAGCCTGCCGGATTTTCTTGTGATTATCACTAGTGGCTGATTTAGTCTTCTAGTCCTGCAGGAATGACTTCCCCCACCTCTGGCTAACTCCCCTGCAATGTCTCGGGGTGATGGATTCCCCTGACAGCTCTGTGTTGATGGGGAAATCATGCAAATTGATGGCCTGCCTTACATACACTCATCATTGGATCTCACCTCCTTATCCAGCCATGTGCTTGAGCTCCGTGCTCCCTCCCACAGTGTGTAATCAGCGCTGCCATTGGAAGTCCCCTCCTTCTTCACCTCCCGCTCTCTGAACTACTCCCGGTGCCTCCCTCTAAGTTCAGCAGAGCCGAAATTAGAGGAGGCATCGGGTAATGATGTGTGCCATCAGTATTAACTGTCAGTGGGATTGAGAACAACACTGGAAACATTGGGCGATATACATCCCCCACAATGTTGATTTCCGGCATTATCCCTGAGGACCACCAAAATTTTCTTATGTTATCCACCGACCACTGGTTGGTGACCGCTTGGCTAGAGTACAGTAATGCAGCTCATCTATGCAGTAAATGTTTTGCAGTCAATTCCTGCATTTTATACATAAATCCAAGTAAAAAATTTTACAATCCACAAAAAATTAGCATCGCCCATATCTAAATTTGAAAGAGATGGTTAGATGGCTAGTCGTGGAGATGAAAAGGGTTTTTAGAGTGCATTTTAATGTTGTGCCGCAATCATAATACAGCTCTTTAGCTGTAAAATGTCCCCAAAGTTGAAAACAGAATTACTTTTTGCAAAGGATATAATTGTAGCAAAGTCCTTATTTTCCCACATGCTTAGATGCAGACCCTTTTATTTTATTTTTTTCTCAAAAATCTCTTGAGTTCCTAGACATGTCCAGGAAAGATAAATTCCTCTCTCAGCAGCTCAGAGAGGCCACACCTGATGAGGCAGTGTAGCTAGGGAAGTGATCTGCAGCCAGCTGAGCATCCCTCCTTTGTCAAAAACTGCACGTTAGCAGCAAGGCAGGAGCTTAGAAGAACGTATCTTCTCCAGAAGGTGATGCTATTGTGGAGAGCCCCTCCACAATTACTACCAAAATACTGCAGTTCTAGTGAGGTAGTGCTTCGTCCCTAAGCCATGGACCCCTCCAGCTGTTCACCTGTGTTACCAGAACTACCCTGGACTTCACCATGAGGATTTCTGTCTATGAGGATAATCCCAAGTAGTTGTGTTTTAAACTGTTTTATTTAAGTTTTGTTTTAGGTAAGGATTCTTAGCTTGATTCCTGTTTAGACTAGTTGTAGACTACACTGACTGAGTCATGGAGAAATTGCTGTAACTTGTAGATCGCCAACTCGGGTTTCCCCAGGGCACAGAGTCTAAGCCCCAGCCTGCTTTCTTACCAGAGCCTTAGAGGGAGGGGATGGACTTGCAGCAAACTGGAACCAGGTCATGGCCCCCAGGTGCGCCCAGCCGAGGATGCGAAGACCACACGCGTGTGCAGAGTACAAGCAGCAGGAGACAACAGAAAATCTATGAAACAAGCTGAGGTCAGGGCAGGCAGGGAACAAGGACAGATGGTAAACAAAGCTGGGGTTAGTACACAGGTAGTCAGGCACAGGATACACAAGTGACAAGCAAACTGGAGCTCAGAGAACTGTGAAGTTGATCAGGCAATGTGGGTTACACTGAGCATGTCTATAAAGACAAGTAAACTAGGAGGTGGGCCAGGAAGTGATGAAAGGGAGGGAAATAAAAGCCCACAGAATAGGAGGTGACGCCCCTAGGTAAACATAGCCAAACCACACATGTGAAGGAAATCAGAGTAGAGAAGCACTGTAGCAAGGAGGTAAGAATACACAAGTAGGAAACTGCAGGCTAGCTTGTGACCGTAAAACAAAACCAGAGAAATTCCCTGCTCAACTTACTGACCAGCCTGCAAATAACTGAATTATCCTATCTAACAGTATGCTTTAAAAACAGGGGTTTAGTCTGCACACATTTGCAAATACATGCGTAAGCATCAAGACACCCCGGTATTTGCTGTAGTCCTAACTCTAAATTTCTAGAGCCTCCCCAGTGGACGCACATGCATTATTATTATTATTATTATTGTTATACAGGATTTATATAGCGCCAACAGTTTGCGCAGCGCTTAAAAGGATAGGCAGAGGGCAGGTGAGCCTGGTGGTAGCCCACCCCTAAAAGGCACAGGGGCACACTGGACACCCAGCACATAGCACTATGGCAGCAAAGGTGTCCAGTGCGTACCCTCACCAATATTTCAACAGTACAAACAAATGGCCACTGCCCCCACATATAACTGGCCTTCGCAGCAAGGAGCACATGGAAGGTCAATGCATGCAAAACAAGGTGAAGGCACACACTACACACTTTTGCTGCCATTGTGCTATATGCTGGGTGTCCAGCGCACCCTTGTGCCTTTAAGAAGGGGTGGGCTCCCTCTTGGCTCTCCCACCCTCTGCCCATCCATTATAATGCATGTGCTTTCACGGTGGAGGCTCTAGAAATCTAGAGTTAGGAATACAGTATACAAAATACCGGGGTGCCTTGAGGGGGCTCTGTAGCTTGTGTGCAGACTAAACCCTTGTTTTTATCGCATACTGTTAGACAGGATAATTCGGTAACTTGTGACAGTATCCCCCCCCCCCCCATTAAGAGGTCTCCCCACTCATACTGATCCGAGGTACTGACTGTTGGAGAAGGATGACGAAGAGGATGACAAAACCTACTGATGATGTATAAATAGGGGGCAGGTTAGCCTAGGGTTGGGCTACCTCCAGGCTCACCTGCCCCATATCTATCCATTAGAGTGCATGTGCTTCCACTGTGAAGACTCTCATAAATTTACAGGAGTTAGGACTGCAGGTAATACAGGGTGCCATGAAGTGGCCCTGCAGCTTACACATGCATTTGCAAATGTGTGTTAACTAAACCCCTGTTTTTAACGCATACTGTTAGACAGGTTAATTTGGTTGGTAAGCAAACTGGTTGGTGAATTGGGCTGGGAATTTTTTATGTTTTTGTCTCACATGCTTTGCCCCTTCCATGTGCTCTTTGCTATAAAGGTCAGTTATAAGTGGGGGCAGGGGCCATTTTGTTTTTTTGTTGTTGATGTATACTGGTGAGTGGAGACACTGGATGCCTTTGCTGCCATTGTGCTATGAGCTGGGCGTCCGCTGTGCCCCCAAGTGCCTTTAAGGAGGGTTGGGCTACCTCCAGGCTCACCTGCCCCATATCTATCTATCTATTAGAATGCATGTGCTTCCACTGTGGAGACTCTCATAAATTTACAGGAGTTAGGCTGCAGGTAATACAGGGTGCCGTGAAGTGGCCATGCAGCTTACACATACGTTTGCAAATGTGTGCTACTGCTAACTAAACCCCTGTTTTTACCGCATACTTTTAGACAGGTTAATTCGGTTGGTAAGCAAACTGGTTGGTTATTTGAGCTGGGAATTTTTTCTGTTTTTGTCTCATCTTGCAGTGCCAGCTTAATAGCCAGAGGTTACGGATCCCGGATGGTGTCATTTCCTTTCGCATCTAAATACTTCTTAGAAAAGAAGGCAGGACGGAGCTTATTATCATGCATTTGGAGAAGAATAGCCCCCACTCCCAAGGATGAAGGATCTACCTCCAAGAAAAAAGGTTGGAGAATGTCAAGACAT
Source organism: Pelophylax lessonae (assembly GCF_965119305.1). NCBI lineage: Eukaryota > Metazoa > Chordata > Amphibia > Anura > Ranidae > Pelophylax > Pelophylax lessonae. The sequence continues at coordinate 380,550,519 of NC_138768.1, read as the reverse complement.
TTGAGAATAGATGAAGAGAGGAAAGCATCAACTGCCTCAGGAGGCCAGGTTCTGGCATTAGCACAAACAGGTGATTGGGGACACCAGAGAGGAATAATCAGGAATGAACTGGCGATAGAAATTGGTAAACCTCAAGAACTACTGCATAGCTTTTAGACCAGAAGGTTGAGGCCAGTTGAAACCTGGGTTTGCTCGAAGAGGCACTTCTCCAACTTTGGGTACACGGGGTGGTCCTGAAGACGTAGAACTGTGCATACGTGCTGACGATGAGTGTTCAATTCTGGAGAAATATAAGTATGTCATCCCGATACACAATGACACAAATGTATAAAAGATCAGAATAAAATGTTATTAACAAAGTTCTGGAAGATGGCTGGGGCATTGCACAAGCCAAAGGGCATTATAAGATATTCATAATACCCATCTCTGGTGTTAAAAGCTGGTTTCCATTCATCACCCTCTTGAATCCAAATCAGATTGAATGCTCCACGACGGTGAAAAAGTTCACAAGTCAAGTGTAGCAGGTACCGATTTGTAATGGTAATGGCATTGAGACCTCCATAATCAATGCAGACCGGAGTGTACCATCCTTTTTCTCCACAAAGAAGCCCAGCAGCAGAATCCGATTTACAGATTTGTGCAGATTTTCAGAGTCTCAGGGATGGAGAGAGGGTAGACTCAACCTCGAGGCGGCGTTGTCCCAGGTTGGAGGTCAATTGCACAATTGTCAGCAGCTTTTTTACAAAAATCATCTTGAAAGGCCTGATAATGCTGGGGGGAGCATCGGAAAGGTAGTGACCTCGGCCACAGGTACACAGAGAGGTGGGTGCACCTTAAGGGGACAAGTCTGATGGCATTGCAATCCCACGATAATGCTTGGCCAGTTTCAATCCAGATAGGGTGAGTGTTATTTTATATGCTATACACATGGTAAAACCTCAATAAAAAATGTGTTTAGCATATACAATAACACAATGTTAAAACCTAATTAAACAGGGGTGTATGTTCCCCCATATGCTATACACATTTTATATTGAGGCTTAATAATATATATTTATTTTAGCCTATCACTGGGTCTGTATATGAAAGTTAGATAGAGGAGGGGGGTTGCCTGGCAACATGGTAGTATACGCACCACAGGGGCGGACCAAGTATCTGACCACCCCCTTGCCTCATTTTGTCTGATGGTATAAGTAGAAGAGCAAAGGCACTGTTTAGTTGGCTCTGAAGAAGAGGCAAAACCTTGAAATGCATTAGCTAGTTACTGTGGACGTTTCATCTATGATGTGATACAGTGGGCACTACAGCCATTCTGATGTGATATGCCTTTGTCAAGCGTTTGTTTGTGAGTATCCTTTTAATACAATAAAGCTCTTTACATTTAGGATAATGAGCTAGGCCAGTGCTCCCTCTGTCTATTTCTTATTTTTCAGTTATACAGACATCCCCAGTTTTGTGGGGGCAGCAAGGCGGCGATTATCTGAATTTTCCTGGACAGAGAGCCTAGAGTAGAACCTCCTTGGGGCTGACCTTCGGGGTAGTTAGTTATAGAATACACAGGTGACAAGCGCCGGAAAGCTCAAAGAACTGTGAAGTTGCTCAGACAATGTGGGTTACACTGAGCATGTCTATCTAGGCAAGCAAACTAGGAGGTGGGCCAGGAAGTTATGGAAGGGAAGGAAATAAAAGACCACAGAATAGCAGGCAACGCCCATAGGTGAGCACAGCCAAACCACACAGGTGAAAGGAATCAGGGTAGAGAACTACTGCAAGGATACACAAGCAGCAAACTGCAGGCTAACTTGTGTCAGAGTTTTTGCAGCTTTCATGTGATTGTGCGGCTTTCATTATTCTGCAGTGTATGTATTTTTTTTTTGCCATCCTGAGCTTGTTTTGCTTCTAACTTTACACTGCAATTTAGAGGTACTTTCCTGACTAATCATTTGGTTAATTACCAATCGTCCATTCATTTTGTTAGGTACATTCATTTTAAAGTAAATCTGTACCGAGTTTTAATTTTTTATAAATAACAGACCTGCATGAGAGAAGAGAAAACAATATTTGTGTTACTACTCTCATTGGCCAGGATAAGACCATACCTCTGCTTTATATATGAATCTCTAGGTCTAGTAATCGCATATTATAAACTTCGTAGAGTTTTGCTTTAGTTTTCTAGTTAACCCTTATTTTGGTATATCAAAAAGTAATTAAATAATGAATCACGCAAAAAAAAAAAAAAATCCTTTATTGGTTACACCCATATCTATAGTCAGACTTTACTGTAATAAGAAACAACTTTTTCCCCGTAAGTTTCTGGTGTTGTGCAAGGTCTTCAAAAGAACATTTATCATTCATTGAATATGACAGTATAAAATGGTGTCTGGTTACTTTTCATTTCTGGTTTATATTTATGTTATGCTATTGCCATACTGCAAATTTGTTTGTGCACATCTATGATTAGAGAAACCTTTCTGTGTGCTTTTTTGAGTTTGATTGTATATATTCCAAATATTTTGTGAATAATAGTTCAGAATAACATTAAATATCTTCTTTACTATGATAGTATAGGTTGTTTATTCAGCACTGGATATAAAAATAATAAATGGCACTAGGAAATTAAAGGGGTTGAGCAAAGAGGACAATTGCTAATGGGTCCCTACCAACAAGGTTTCCCTATCTGAGGTAATACTGCAACAGAGAGATAGTGCCACTCATGTGAAAGCTGTTCCACCCTCAACAGTCAGGTGCATGTCCCGTCTGCGGTCCGAGCAACATCCAGTGAAAAGAGAAAGGTTTGACCACACTCCAACATCAAAGGTGAAAAGAAGATGTCGGAGTGCGTTTCACAAACTAATTTCGCTTACTCATAAGTTATAACTTATGAGTAAGCGAAATTAGTTAGTGAAACGCGTCAACTGCTTTTTCCCATTCCTGTTTTGTCCATGATGTTTGTACTGCTGTCAAGACATGTTTTAACATAATAAAGTCTACTTTTCACCTTCAATGACGGAGTGCAGTCAAACCTTTCTCTTTTCCCTATCTGAGGTGCCGCACCCCCAACAACATACGGTAACCAGCATAACCGTGCTCATACATGGCTGTCTGCTCACTGGTTTGGCCATCAATCTGAAAGAATAATCCAGAAGCAGGAGAGTGCTGAGTGAATATGGCTGTACTGGTCACTGGATAGCTCATATCTATAGATATCAGTGGGTTCCTGACAGAGTGTTGTTTTCATCTGTCGCCAGCATATTCATTTTCTGCTTCTCTAGACTACCTATTCCCCTTTACTCAGTGGTGGGATTCAAAAATTTTAGTAACCAGTTCCGACTTTCCCAGCAGAATGACCAGCGTGCCCCCTTTCAATGCACAGTGACCAGCGTGCCCCCTTTCAATGCACAGTGACCAGCGTGCCCCCTTTCAATGCACAGTGACCAGCGCAGCGTGCCCCCCTTTCAATGCAGAGAGACCAGCGTGCCCCCTTTCAATGCACAGTGCCCACAGCATTGCCCCCAACCATTGGAGAGTGCCACGGTATTGCCCACAATCATTGCAGAGCGCCACAGTATTGCCCGCAATCATTGCAGAGTTAACACAGCATTGCCCCCAATCATTGCAGAGTGCCCACAGCATTACCCCCAATCATTGCAGAGTGCCACAGCATTGCCCCAATCACTGCAGAGTGCCCACAGCATTGCCCCATACCATTGCAGAGTGACACAGTATTGCCCGCAATCATTGCAGAGTGCCCACAGCATTGCCCCCAATCACTGCAGAGTGCCCACAGCATGCCTGCAATCATTGCAGAGTGCCCACAGCATTGCCCCCAATCATTGCAGAGTGCCACAACATTGCCCGCAATCATTGCAGAGTGCCCACAGCATTGCCCGCAATCATTGCAGAGTGCCCACAGCATTGCCCGCAATCATTGCAGAGTGCCACAGTATTGCCCGCAATCATTGCAGAGTGCCCACAGCATTGCCCCCAATAATTGCAGAGTGCCCACAGCATTGCCCCCAATAATTGCAGAGCGCCACAGCATTGCCCTCAATCATTGCAGAGTGCCCACAGCATTGCCCCCAATCATTTTTCTAGAGCTTTTTTTTTTTTAATACATCCATTAATTTGTACTTACTTTTGTACTACTAGTCACTGTCACTCTGTGTCACAGATCACAGTCACTGACTGCTCACTGCTCAGATTCTTCTCCTTGGACCTTGTTCGGTGCTGGCTGCTTGGAGAGAAGCTGCTGGAGCCTGGAGGGAGGAGGTGGGTGGAGCCAGGCAGCGTGCGAGGAAGGACTCGGAGGTTCCGCTGTGGATGCTGGGGCATCGCTCTCCTCCACTCCTTAGACCGGCGACGAGGTGACGTCACTGGTTGCTAGACGCCAATCGGCGGTTGGCATAGCAACCAGTGCACTCACTGCGGGCGGGCCGCGGCTGCTGTACAGGCCAGCGGCGCGGCGGCGGGACTACAAGAGAAGCTTTCAGCTCCGCCGCGCTGCTGGCCTGTTCCTGCTGGGGAGAAAGGACCATGGACTGGAGAGTTACACAGTAAGTGCCATGGGTAATATTTTTTTTCGGGGGGTGCAATTGACCCGATGCCCCCCCCTGGATTCGCCCCTGGTGGAGGCGGGGACTGGGAGGCGGCCTGGCTGGAGGAGAAGAGGCTCAGAGTCAGAAGGCCTGGTGACATCACTGGTTGCTAGATGCTAGGCGGCCTCTAGCCTAGCTACCAGTGCTCCCGGCAGAGAGAGAGAGAGAGAGAGAGCACCGCCGCAGCCACAGACAGGACAGTCACGATTCACACAGAGGCAGAGAGAGCAGCACCGCAGCCAGGACACAGAGGACAGATCACAGATGGTCAGTAGCAGTAAGCCGGTTCTGCGAACTGCCACATGTTTAGTAACCAGTTCTGTAGAACCGGTGAGAACCGGCTGAATCCCACCACTGCCTTTACTGCTCCTCTTGTTGGCCTCCAATACCATTTCCACCATCTGTAATGCTTCTCGCATCCTTTATCATTTGCCTCCACTAACCCTAAGCTGTGTATTGCTTCTCCTATCCATATGAAAGTACTGTGCCTCTTGTCTGTCATTATTATTCCTCCTTGTTGTACTGCTCACCTCCTCTACCTCCATTGTTCCCCTGTACAGGTACTCTCATTCACCTCTGTACTGCTTTTCCACCTGTACTGCTCCCTTTAGGCTGCCTCCTGTCACGATCTGGGGTCAGGCTAGAAGACCAGTAGCTATAGCAGCGGAAGCTCACACAGGAACCAGCAGGATAAGAATACAGGCAGGTCACCCAGGCAGATGATGCAGGCTCACCTGAGGTGCTGAATCTAAGTACTAGTCTTCATCAGAGCTCCAGATGGTTCTGGAAAGGGATTTTGCTGCGTGTTAGAACCAGGTCCCGGTCCTCAGGATCGCCCCACCAGGATTTGAGCAAGCCAGGGTCCAGTAGTAGATAGGGATCAAGCAGAAGCATAGTTAAGGAGTAGCCAGAGGTCGGTAATAAGTAGTTGCAGGTTGAAATTAAGCAGAAGCCTAGTCAAGGAACATGCCAAGTGTCGATAACGGATGATAGTGAAGATACAGACAGCAGCAGGAGAGACAAGCAAGATATTGGCTGGTGAAGGCACAATATTCTGGGGACCAGGAAGTGCAGAGACATGGCTTAAATCAGGAATTTCATGGGAGGAGCAACGGGGTCAAGGTTCAAGGCAATTAAGATTCACAGCAGGATCATTCAAGGATTTGTCTAGGGAACTGTCCAGCGTTCCAGGTAGCTCAGCTAGTAGAGTCATTGCCAGACACAGTGGAGGTCCCAGGTTCAAGTCTGGATCCTGACACCTCCACTGAAACTTCTCTCTATACTGCTCCTCTCTTTTGCCTCCAGCACCCTTCTGTACTGCTCCCTTCATCTGCCCCCAGCAACCCTCCTGTCTGTACTGTTCTTACAACTTCAGTGTTCTCCTTTACTACTCCTCTTTTCTGCTTCCACGGATCCTTTTCTTTTTGCCAGCTCTCTTTTCCACCTACAGCTCAACTTTATACTGCTCTTCTTACTGATCTTCGGCACCTACCCATACTGTATTTTTTTTTTTCACTACTACCCCTATCCTGCACCTCTCCTGCTCATGAGCTGTCCCAGTTCCCTGTCCTCTGTCTCCAAAATTTCCTTATATTCCACCTCCTTTTACATCCAGTGGCCCCAATAAAGAACCTCTCACCCATCCACAGCATCTCCCTTGTATTATTTCTCTCATTCCCCTTTTGTATTGTGTTTTTCCTCACCTCCTATACATACATTTCTTATCCCTCTTCTGGTATACCTCCAAAGAGTAACTGACATGCCAACTACAAGATAGTTACAGTGGTAAATTTGCTTGACAGCCAGTAATAGTGCAAATAGCTCCTATGGTTGCATTGAGCCGGTCCTGGAAAGTTTGGGAGTCATAAACAGCTCTTTATGGTATATGAGTCCATGTGCTCTGGTAAGCTTGTTGGCTATACATTTGGTGGTGGATCACTGATTAACTTTAAAGTTTTGGATGTGCTATCTATACATGTGGAAATTCACCTATTATCCCTTTTTTGGACTCACTCTGTATGGTGGTTTCTCATGATGATCGATTCACATGACCATTGAATTTGTATTTTTGACACTTTGGACTATTTCATTTATATTTTTGCTGGTGCTGATTCACCTAATTTTTCATACTCACATATCATTCAATGTCACCTTGATTGAATATTTAACCCCTTCCCACCCGCACTATAGCCAAAAGACGTCTACAGCATGGGCTTTAATTTGCCGGGAGGGTGTACATGGACGTCCTCCCATGATTGCGCTGCCCGCGCGCTGCTCTCTATGATCGCTGAGTCCTTTGGCTCACAAATCAGGGTAAAGAGCCAATCAGAGTGGCCCTTTACCACGTGATCAGCTGTGTCCAATAAAAGCTGATCACGGAAGTAAACACAAGCCAGGCACCGGATTTTCTTTCTTCACACTGACAGACGATAACCGGCTCGTGTTAAAGTGTCCTGATTATCACTGCAGTCCCAACAGTGCCCATCAGTACTGCCAATCAGTGTCACCTATCAGTGCCCATCAGTGCCTGCTATCAGTGCCCCCTTTCAGTTCTGCCTATCAATGCCATCGAAAAGTGCCCTTCAGTACTGCCTATCAGAGCCCATCAGTACCACCTATCAATACCCATCAGTGTGGCTCTCATCAGCGCACATCTTGTTTGTTTTTTTTCCAAAAATGTCAGTCTTTTTTTCATTTGTTTAGCAAAAAACTAAAAAACCCAGTGGTGATTAAATACCACCAAAAGAAAGCTCTATTTGTGTGAAAAAACATGCAATTGTCATTTAAAGTGTGACAGCGCTGAAAGCTGAAAATTGGCCTTGTAAGGAAGGGGGTAAAAGTGGCCAGTAGGCAAGTGGTTAATATGTGTATCTACCCCTATGTTGTTATTTTCTAGTGCTGCACTATGGTTTATGTATTTTATTTTTGCCTAATTTATGACAAGTGAGGTGTTAGCAGCTACTTTTACTCTCATAGTGCAGTTTCTTTTAAATTTCATCTATAGTTGGACACTTGGGGGAAATTATCACATCTTGTTTGACTTAGCCAAGTGAACTAGATGAGTATATTTAAATAACAAGTGTTCCTTTGTACAGTTGTTATATATATATATATATATATATATATATATATATATATATATATATATATATATATAGTAATAAGTTCCCCCACCTATGGCAATGCTGTACTCCGAGCGATTGCATGAGGTTACAATGAGTATGGCATTTTCATAGGAACAAATAGGGAAGCAGCACACATCCACAGTACAAACTGGACACTTTTGAGAGAAAGGCTGTGCAACTCCAAATAAGGATGGACAGTGAAGATTGGCGAAATGGGGCCGAAGTTAAGTATTTCATCTAGAGGGCAGCATTAAAGGGGCTGCGAGAATTTACTATAGAAAAACTGTAAATGGTACAATTATACTTTCAATGTTGTCAGAATGTTTATACTGCTCTGATAAACAGTGTTTATTTATGCAAATAAGCAAGGATCTATAATTAAGGAGATTCTTAGCTTATTTCCATAAATCAACAAAAACTCAAGATCCTTTATTGGCGCTAGCTTGAAGACAAAATGAATACAATTTTGTGCAAAAATATATATATTTATTAACTAAAATCAGTGCAGAATAATATCAAAATATAACTGGTAGTAAACACAAAAAAGTGGAACAAAATTCAATAATATGTATCACGCAGGTAATGTGAGAAATACAATCAAAGGATAGTATTACAGAATATCGATGTAACCAAAACCCATAACTTCTGAAATGTGATTAATAGCTTCTTATAAGCTCACAAAGTATGGAAACAAAATTGTACAGATTTGACACGTGACCTCTCTCAGCCAACAGATGTTCACAACTCAATATTTAAAAATGCATGGACAAAAATTGTTACACCATGCACCCAGACTTGCTAGAAGTCAAGATTGTTTTTGGGATAAAGATAATTTCCACAAAGTTAATTTATTTTAAGCATACATCACTACTGCACCATTTACTATAAACTGAAATCAGCCTCAAGGGGATTTATACATACGTGTATTGTCTCCCAAGATTGGAAAATAGACCGGTCATACTGCATTTAGAATGATATAAATTCAAATCTTGATGCTATAAAGAAAATCTAATGGTTCAGTCAGATGTATATGGCAAGCAAATTGCCTATAGAAAAATTGAAATTCATACTTTACCAAAAAATACAATGTCTGTTGCCTAAGATGTCACGTTTGAATAGCCTGCCGTCAGCTTAAGATGTCTCCCATCAGTGTGTCAGAACCTCCTCAGAGTATATCTACTTCCTCCCTCCTCCTTGATCTTTCCCAATTCTCAACCCTTTCACAACTATCATAAAACTTTTATCCTTTGGGAATGTGGGCGTGGATTTTGTTTTCCACGTAAGAACACGTGAGATGGGACCTCTACCTCGCCATTATCAACAGGGGGCACTGTTTGTCTGTATAAAAGTTTGGGAAATTTTGTTTAATTCAACTATTTTCTCAAAGATAACCTTCTGACCTAAGCCTTGGAGAAAAACCTAAATCACTAGGATGTTTATGCCCATGCCAATTACTGACAGAATAAAGGCTCCTTTAAGATATATATTGCTTGAATAAGGTTCTGAAACCACAGCAAATAACATTCCTTTACTAAATACCTTGAAAAATGAATATATATAATGAATATCGGTTGAATATTATAAAAGTAAATACATATAAAACGTTCTTTGAACTTATTCAATTAAGTAGGCCTATGTATATATGCCTCATATAATGTAACGATGCCATAACATTATTGCCATATAATCACTACAATGAATAATAATGTTTCATTCAGCAATTTTTAAATGAGTCCTAAAAAAAAAAAATGAAACATCCTAATCCCTTCTCCATTGTTGAAACTGAGACAAGAATGACATTACTCTCATTATAACCTGGCCTGGCACCATGGCTAGTCCTTATCTTGGCTTGTTGTCTGGGCCCCTTTAATTTATTGGCCTGAGAAGGTCTTTGCTAAGCCTCTAAAATTCTATGTAAGAATCTTTACCCAAGGATAATGAACGTACATTCACCTCATGACAAAGATGGCTGCCAGGATGCCCAAATAACAATGTATAAAATAATATGTATGCACCTCATATGATTCCTTTTAGCCCCAATAGTCCTGACAATGTCATACATTTTTCAGCCTATCTTGAAAATGCACCTTTTGTCTGAAATTCCTCCTGAAAAATAGCAGTGCGCTTTCTGGTATGTGAGTGTGCCTAGGCCCTTCTGTGTATACAGTCACAGTGTTGTACTATATATTTGGAGTGTGAAATCTGAGATGATGCTACCTCTGACTGCTAGCCCCTTGAGATTTGTAGTGAGATTTGGTGATGTCAGACAAACCCACTCTCTGCCAAGATGGCAGCCTTCACACAGACATGGTGCAGAAAAAGGCTTTGTAAGATAGTACTTTGATAGGTTTGCCAGCAGTGAGAACACAGACGGTACTGGTGATTAGTACTTTGTCCTTTGCTTAGCACAGCCAGTTCAGTTCCTCTTTAGGTTTTATGTGGTATACTAAATATGGTGTTGTGGTTAAAGCGAAACTAAATTGTATCTGAACACCACAAACCCATAATGCTATTAAATTCATTTTTAGGCCTCATGCACACAGGGCGTTTGAAAAAAGGAGCTGCAAAGCCAGTTCTGACGCCAGGAAAAAGCAGCTGTAAAAATGTGCTTTTAGAAGTGTTTTGTATTGGCATTAATGCACGTTTTAGCCACGTTTAGCAGCGTTAGCATTTGGCAGCCTTTCTCTGCCCTCTTCTATTTTCCAACCTCAAATCCAACTACTACAGCTTTAAAAGGTTGTAAACCCAAAGAAAAAAAAATGAAAAAAAAAAACCCTGTAAGACAAAGGCATAATGAACTAGAATGTATTGCATACTAGCTCATTATGAAATCCTTACCTTACAACGAAGCCCCCACAGTGCCGCCCACTCACTGGTGACACGGCCAACATGTTCGGCCGTCCTGCTTCCTGGTTCGCTTCCTCCGGCCATCTGATTGGCCGGAGGCGCGATGACATCATTCCCGCGCATGCACACGGGAGCCGCTGTTCACGGCACAGGGTTCTAAAGGAACAGCACGGGTGGCTGTTCCCTCAGAACACATGCGCCGATGATGTCATCGACTGCATAAAATGAAAATATCTCCTAAACGGTGTTTAGGAGATATTTACAGTACCTATAGGTAAGCCTTATTATAGGCTTACCTATAGGTACAAGTTATAAGAGTGGGTTTACATCTACTTTAAAAATGTCTGATGTGGCCTAACGCTGTATGTGGCCTTTAGCAGCGTCAGGCATTTTTACAGCCTACTGCTGCTGCTCCTGAATGCGCTGGCCCTGGGTTTTTTTTACAGCTTACAAACGCCTATGCCACTTGCAGCTCCTAAAAGCCTGTGTGTGCATGAGGCCATAGAATAACATAGAGGGGTCTTTTTAAGCTGCAAAAAAAAACAAAAAACGTCTGACGCTCCAAAAAGCAGCTGTAAAAATGCCCTGTGTGCATGAGGCCTTAATATTCAAAGCCAACTCCCCCCATTCACCCATGTTTTCATGCTTTATTTTATTGAGAAATCAATTTAACCCCCCACCCCCTAGAATTTCTAGCCATGGCCATCTTGGGTAAGAGCAGATATGTAGCATTTACTTCCTGGAATCCATCTGCCCTTAGCTCAGACATGCAGGCAGGAGGGCAAGCTTAGCTGAAAACGCCCTTCCTCCTACAGATGAATAAAAAAAAATGTCAATAAAAACTCATTTGATGCAAGACAGAATTTTGGCCTATGCCAGAATCCAGGAAGCAACTGAAGACATGTAATAAATAACTAAATAAATATCTTTCAATTTATTTACTAATGCTAGCAGCATAAGGATTTAAAATAGTTAATGTTTCCTGAGTGTTTAGTTCTGCTTTAATATGATGCAGCAATGTGTTGCTGTATATTTCCATAACTGCCAGTGTGTTGCACACTTATTGGCATGATTGTTAGTGAGATATCCACATATTGCCAAGATTGCTAGTGGGTCACAATTGTTTCCTATTTTCAGTAACAATTTCCATTGTGTTTCCTGCATTTATTATGCATGTTTTTTTTTTAATTGCCAGTCCCTACTGTAATGACAACAGCCTTAACTGTGCAATTGCTTGGGGTAGACAGAAAAACATAATCAGCAATTCCAGCATTAAATAAGTAGCAGAATGTCCACAGCAAGAAAATAAAAAACACATAAAATGAATTCCTAGTATAACAAATTCCATTAGTGGAGAAATATGCCTTATGCTCAAATCCATGAAAAAACATTTTGGGGTTGATTAACTAAAGACAAATACACTGTGCCCTATGCAAGGTGCAGTTACACTCTGGAAGAGCAGTTGCTCCAGAGATTAGTAAATGAGGGGAAGTTCTGCTGACTTCCATCGTCCAATCATGTGCAAGCAAAAATGCAATTCTTAAAAAAAATTTCTTTGCACTTGATTGGGTACGTTTTGCAAAGTGAGGCTTTACCATATTTACTAAGCTCTGGAGCAACTTTGCCCCGATTACTCAAATTTTTTTAAAAACACAAAGCATACTTTTCTATCCAAACTAATTTTTCCCAATGCATTCAGCAAACATAAAAGAGCATGTTGTAGCACTGCTTGCATGAATCTCCCTTATCTCTCACTCATTATATTCTCACAAAGGTCATTATGTTGCCCTAAACATGTATACTTACATGTATATGTATGAGGTGATATCAAAAAATTTTGAGACTAGTTTTATAACACGCCAACAGATGACAGCAAATGGCTGTACGTACAATCACAGGGAAGACCAACCTTCATAAGTCAGTGTGCCAAAAGACATTGTCCTGTGTACTTTGGGAGCTGTACAACTGGTGTTATTCTGACCACGTGCGTTACCACTTCTGCTATTTCCTCGTGGACAGCAAGTTAGAACAAAGAGCACATGTGGACTTCTGCGTGAAACTGGGCAAATCTGCCACAGAGATGTTTGACATGATTTGGCAAGTTTACGTCGATGCTGCAATGAGTTGAAGATCCAGCTCAAAGGTCGCCGTTTTTACACCCAGGGCCGGCCTTAGGTGTTCAGGTGCCCTGTGCGAGCTAATCCTGTGGCGCCCCCGCACACATTTTCTTGCACCTTTTTTGCACTTTATTTGACTTTTCTTTTTTATGATCACTAATAACTTAGCCCCCCTTACATTAGAGACCCCCCTTACATCAGAGACCCCCCTTACATCAGAGACCCTCAGAGAGCCCCTCTTACATTAGAGACCCTCAAAGAGGCCCCCTTTACTTTAGAGAACCTCACACAGCCCCCCCCTTACATCAGAGACCCTCACAGAGCCCCCCTTACATCAGAGACCCTCACAGAGGCCCCCCTTACATCAGAGACCCTCACAGAGCCCCCCTTACATCAGAGACCCTCACAGAGGCCCCCCTTAAATCAGAGACCCTCACAGAGCCCCCCCTTAACATCAGAGCCCCCCCCCCCCCACACACAGAGCCCCCCTTACATTTTTTGCAGGAGAGAGACCTTACTTACCTCACTGTCTGCAGCTTTTCTTTTTTTCTTTAAAACCTCCCCAGGGAGTGTGGGCGGGGCATACCCAGGAGGAGAAGGGGCAAAAGGAAGAGAAGGGGCGGGAGGAGAAGGGGCGGGAGGAGGAGGAGCTGACGATCTCTGCTCTGGCGTCCCTGCAGAGAGGAGGGGGTAAGCGGCGGCCGCGGCCTGTGTTGACCCTGTCCAGGCCGTGGTCGCCGCTTACCTCCCGCTGTGTGGCCTGATCATCAGCGAGCTGTGATGGACGCAGGGCACCCCTGTTGCCCATGGTGCCCTGTGCGGCTGCACAGCTCGCACACCCCAAAGGCCGGTCCTGTTTACACCATTGTGGAGATGTGGCAGGAATGCTGGGAGCGCTGTACTGCTGTGCAAGGGGACCATTTTGAAGCTGATAGTGCACACGTCCAGTGTGCTGACTGTGCATTGCCACATATACCTATCTATTTCCTCAGCCTACTGCAATAATTCTATCAGTGTTAGTGTGCGACAAGCCAATGCTGTTCAGAAATTAACTCCCCCAAAGGCCTATCAGACCATAACGTTTCCCATACGCCATAGATATTTTTATGTGTGTCAGCATATACCAGCCATGCTAGCCAAATGGAAAGAGTATGCTTTACCAAAAAGTAATGATTAATAGAAGCAAGTCATTCTATTTTCTCTTCTCTTCATCAAAAAAAGGGATCCCCACAATACTGTGTGAAGAAGCAACCACAGACCTTGAATAATACCAAAATCAAGTAAAGGAAAAATGATAAAGGTTTTCCATTTTAACACATTTTTAAAAAGGTGTTACAACACCTCTACTCTTGCGTCTTTTAGATTGTAAAGAAGACAACCATAATTCAGTTATACTTTATACAGTCATAAAAGACTACACCGACTTCACTTGACATGACTTTGTAATTTGTTACAATCCAATACTCCAAGAAGAAGGGAGAGCCGCTTAACATAAAAAGGCACTTTCAGTTTATTGAAGCAAAGCGATGCACCTACATTCCACCTCGTGCCATGAAACATCTCTCATGCATTTCATTCCTCAAAGGAGCCTAATCATAGGGTTCTTTTTGACCTCATGATTAAGCTCCCTTGAGGAGTGAAACACATGAAGGCTGTTTCCTGTTACCAGGCGGAATGTAGGTGCATTGATTTGCTTCAATAAACTTAAAGTGGCTTTTTATGGTGAGTAGCAATACCTTTTTTGAGTATTGTACTGCTGGGAGGTTGGTAGCAGAGGAATTACCGTACTTTGTACATTGTTTGTGCACTGGTCCTAATCATTTGGTGGAGGGGGAATTATGGTGTGGGGTTGTTTTTCAGGGGTTGGGCTTGGTCCCTTAGTTCCAGTGAAGGGAACTCTAAAGGTGTCAGCATACCAAGACTTTTTGGACAATTTCATGCTCCCAACTTTGTGGGAAGAGTTTAGGGATGGCCCCTGTTCCAACATGATTGTGCACAAAGCAAGGTCCATGGATGAGCAAGTTTGGGGTGGAGGAACTTGACTGGCCTGACCTCAACCCGATAGAACACCTTTGGGGTGAATTAGAGCGGAGACTGCAAGCTGGGCCTTCTTGTTCACATCAGTGTCTAACCGAACAAATGCACTTCTGGAAGAATGGTCAAACATTCCCATAGACACACTCCTAAACCTTGTGGACGGCCTTTCCAGAAGAGTTGAAGCTGTTATAGCTGCAAAGGGTGGGCCAACTCAATATTGGACTAAGACTGGGATGCCATTAATTTCACATGCATGTAAAGGCAGTCGCAACAATACTTTTGGTTTAGTGCATGTGATGCCTGTGAAAAGTTCTAATTTATCCAGGTCATTCTACAGCGATCTGTAGGTAATCACTTTTAACTGGACTTGTTTAGTAACACTAAAAAGATTTCACCATTCATTTGGATTCCTCAGTTATAAATGTGGGCACATTTATGTCCATGGGTAAACCCATTTAACCTAAAAAGTATGTATAGCCAAAACTTTTTTTAAGTTTTGAATACAGTGGGGAAGAATTAGAAGTCATTTTTAGTTATTATTTCTTTATTTATCGCTGCTGGGAGATTCACCCGCTCTATTTGGCCTGGTAGCATTGAGACGAGTAATGGGAAAATCCAAAATTTTAGACATGTTACTAAAACAAGAGCTGATGGTATATCTTCCAATGGCAAGATCTGTTCTTGGGATAATTCCTGCACTTTTCTAGACTTTCCTCTTACTTCCTATTGTGTCTTTGGGAAAGAAAGAAAAGCAAACTCTCTCAAATGCCTTAATGACATTAAAAAATAAACTGTCTGGGGTATATCCCTTTCACTACCCTATCCAAAATGAAAAAGATGTGTTTTTTTGCTATGCTTACAATTTAATGCAAACAGCATGTTGTCCTGAAATGTATCACGGCAGATAGTATTAGTCGAAGACTTTGCGGAAAGTCCCAGATACTTCCATACCCTGTTGGTGTGTGGTTCCATCTGATTTAAATATCATGCAGATAATCTTTGGCTTTTTATGTAAAAAAAAGCTGCAGGCAGGGTGGACCCAGAGATGTTTAGTATGGAACTGGTGCATGAGCTAATGAAAAACATTTACATTACCTGAGCCCATTTAGTCTACTTGAAGGAGAAGTATGGCCAAAGTTATTTTGGCTATACTTCTCCTATGGATCATAGTGCAGACTGAACCTGTTTTCAGCTGACAGCGGGCTAAAGTCTGCTGTTGGCTGACGTCACCTCCGCTGACACCCGCTGCCATCCGCATCCGATCCTGTCCGTGAAATCTGGACGGATGGAAACCCTATTTTTCCATCCGTTCAGGGATCGGATCGGATCGGATGAGAGCAGACAGGCGGTCCGCTCTCATCCGATCCCCCATAGAGAGCAGTGGGGGCTGTGACACCTCCCTCTCCACACTGCAAGCGGAGACGGAGGTGTCATCCGCCGGCTCAGCGGGGATCGCGGATCGATCCCCACTGAGCAGCACGCATCTGCCTACGGAGGCGGACCATGTGAAAGAGCCCTAACAATAAAGTTCTCATATTTGCTCTTGTTTGGCCTGTTAAAGCAGTATTAAACCCAAAAGCAAAAATGTATAATATTGAAGCTTACCATTTCTTAAATTGCTGTATTTGTTTTCTTTTTTAGGCTTTCTTTCTTCTATTTTCATCCGGTGATCCAGCCAGCAAGGCTGTTTTTCACATAACAAACTCTTCAGCAGAATTTATCAGTTTACATGAATGGGACAAACCACCTAACACTGGCAGGGGTGATTACAATTGTCATCTTTTATGTATTCATGCAAAACCTTTATCTCAAAAGGAAAACAATGTTTGCTGTAACTGATTATAAAGTGCAAGCTGGAGTTTATGTTCAATTTGTTCTAAATCTGCTAATAGAATTAACATCACCCTTACCCTTTCTGCTATGCCTCCTATTCTCACTCCTCCAGAGTTGTATCTCACTAATACTGGAGGTGTGTAAAATAAAGGGTGCGCTGATAAACTTTGTAAAGCTGCTACCAAGGTGTTGTGCTTAAATATGTTGTAGAAAATAATTGGTGCGCTAAACTTAATAAATATACCACTAATCACAATAGTGCAAATGTGATTAAAACATATATGTAGAAAAAAAGTCCAAAAGAATAAAGTCCATCCGTGTATAATAACGTGCAAAAATAAACCACTAGACTTCTGTGACTTGGATGATGATATAAATAATATAACAATAAATGTGATATCCACGTGAGACGATCCCCACCACCAACAGGTTAATCTTCTTACCAGATAGATCTATATATAGCGTGCGTAATTTGCATACAACAATGCAAACTCAATTCCCATGCACCTTCTCCCGGCGTGTGAGCACACTACAAGCCGCTTACCAGATGTCAGATGAACATAGCATAGGGAATAAAGCTCTCCTCACTCCAGAATATAGCTATTGGCTGATCTAACGATCTAGCTGATCTTACATGTATCCACAAGAGTATGGGCATGTAGCAGATATGAGCCTTGAGCGGTCCCGGGTCCGGCTGCAGCTCGATTGACGCGAGTGACGGCGCGACACGCCTCCTCTCTGACGTGTTTCCTCTGACGAGACTTCCACCGAGATAGGAGGAATGGACTTTATTCTTTTGGACTTTTTTTCTACATATATGTTTTAATCACATTTGCACTATTGTGATTAGTGGTATATTTATTAAGTTTAGCGCACCAATTATTCAATACTGGAGGTGTGTCCATTTTTATTTTCCCTGCGCTTGGTGAAATAGAAATATTACGGCTGCTGTATCAAACACCCTTAAGTGTCATTAACTCTTACATACGTATACAGTGCTAAAAAAAATCATAAACTATGCCCATTATAAATATTCTGTGCTTACGTCCCTCGTTCTCATATTATAATAATAACTCCAATAATTAACCACTTGCCTACAGGGCACTTAAACCCCCCTACTGCCCAGGCCAATTTTCAGCTTTCAGTGCTGTCACACTTTGAATGACAATTGTGCAGTCATGCAACACTGTACCAAAATTACATTTTTATAATTTTTTTCAAACAATAGAGCTCTCTTTTGGTGGTATTTAATCACTACTGGGGTTTTTTGAAAAAAGAAAGAAAAAAAAAAAAAACGTTTTTATAGTTTGTTATAAAACAGGTAATTTTTCTACTTCATTGATGTGCACTGATGAGGCGGCACTGATGGGCCCTGATTGGCACTGGTAGGCTGCACTGATGGGCACTAATAGGCTGCACCATTGGGCACTGATAGGCTGCACTGATGGACACTGATAGGCGACACTGATGTGCACTGATAAGGTGGCACTGATAAGGCAGCACTGATAGGCAATGGTGGGCAACACTGAAGGTCACTGGTAGGTGGCGCTGAAGGGCACTAATATGTAGCACTCATGGGCACTGATGGGCACTAATAGGTGGCACTGATGGGTGGCTCTGATGGGCAATGATAGGCACTGGTAGGGGACACATGATGAGGCACTGATAGGTGTCACTGGTGAGCACTGATAGGTGGCACTAGTTGGTACTGGAAGATGGCACTGGTGGGCACTGGTAGGTGGCGCTGGTGGGCACTGGTAGGTGGCACTGGTGGGTGACACTGGTGGGCACTTGTGGGCACTGGTCGGTGGCACGGGGGGCACAAATATTCCCTCTCCTCTTTGGGACCGATGTCCCTCTGACAGCAGCCGGCGATTGTTGTTTTTTCCTCCTCAGGCTGAAAGTGTGAGGAGAAAAAAAACAGCTGATCGCCGGCTGCTGTTTACTTTACATGATCAGCTGTCATTGGTTGACAGCTGATCACATGGTAAGGGGGCGGGACCACCCCCGATCTGTGATTAGGTGAGTCTCATGGACTCGCCGATCACAGAGCGAGCCGGGCGCGCTCCGCAGGGAATGCGCAGACCACTCGTTGCCGAGAGGACGTCAATGTATGCCCTCCCGGCAATTAAGGTCCGCGCTGTAGCCGTCATTTGGCTATAGCGTGGACGTCAAGTAGTTAACATAACATAACAAATTAATTTTAAAAGATGACAAAACATCAAGATTTAATCATAAAGTGTCCAGTGTTTAGTTTATTATTCCATAAAGTGTCCAGTGCTTTTCCAAAAAGTGACACATATAAAAACTGCATAAGTACCAGTATTTACATAACTGTGTTATCTCTGAGACAGACTATCAGTCTAGGAAGTATAGGATGGCCCTGGATAGTTCCTGAACAAAGATATCATCTCTCTGGAGAGAAAAAAGTTTGAAGACATAATCCGGTGGCGGGAGTACTGTAAATTCTGTCAGAGGTACTAAATATTTTTAAGTACCACACCTACACTTAGCAAGCATGTACCTCACAAAAAAATATCAGATGCTGGGTCGACTTTAATTAGCTGTAATATACCAAATAAAAATGGCACTCACGCTGTAAAATAGATCTATGTTGTTTTAATTATACAGCGCCACCAAATTCTTAAATGAGTATATGAATCATTCTTAAATTGTTGTCTAAAAAACGGTTTGCAATCAAAAAACTGTTCCAGATATCGTTCACACAGTGGAGCACACCTACTTTGTCATGCTGACACGGGACGGACACAGATGACGCTGCTCCTGATAACGTCATTCTGACAAAACGCATAGAGCGTCGTTGCGTCTCTTCCGGCCTCACACTTCCGGTCCGTGGAACGCATAGCGTTCCGGATACAACTACACAGAACGGACGGCTCAGACTCTAAAGCCTTTATTTGCTGCTCGTTTTTAAGTGCATATTATTTGTATTTAATAAAAATGACCTCATATGGAATTACACTATGAGATGCCTCTTTTCATCCATATAAACCTGTGATGGGAGCCCCCTGTGACCTGGTATACTGAGATGGAAAAGGAAACATATCGCTGTTCTGGTTATCTCTTTGGTGTCTGTGACCCCCTGGTGAGTGCGGACCTGGAAAAGGGGGAGCACGAGTGGACCCACCTTCACTGTTTATCACCAGAGGCTGTTTTATTTGCACTGGTTTTGCACTTGCCACTTTATATGGACTCATGAATTTTTTTTGGATTGATTTATATTTCATGTATTTTATTTTTGCACTGAGAGCACTTTTTATTCTATATGACACCATGTGTTGTCATATGTTTATGAGATATACTGTGTATTGATCTTTTGTCACTTTACACTGAGAGCACTTTATTATTGAATTTATAAGCCATAGTATACGTACTGGAATTGGTTATATACTTACCGCATTGTATTGCACATGCATTACTAATTTTTTTGCACACATGAGTATAAAGAAATAGCTCTTTTTTTGATTTTCACACTTGTAGCTTTTCTCAGGCAGCGCCGACCATCCCTCTCTTATATCTATTTATTCCATTTCGTATTCCATTTTTGGGCTATGTGAGGTAGGCTGAAGGCTTGTTATATACATCCTAGCGTGGAAACTATTTATTTTATTTATTAGTTCCTACTTTTGGCGACTTCAGGGGCAATTTCAATAGACATCAGTGCATGAACCCGCACAAATGTCTCTCAAATCCCCCACCGAAGTCGGACTGAAATGCCGGTTTGAAATTGTGCGTGTTCAGCTGAACTTTCACGATTTCAAACCCGCATTCAGTGTGTGAACTTAGGCTTAAACCTGGAAGCTAATGATTTCTATGAAGAACTGCACCAGATTTTGCACTCTCCAGTTTTAGTAAATCTCTTCCCACTTTGACTTTAGTCCTTTTGAGACCCTGATCCAATGCATTTCAGGGTATCTGGTATCATTGGCTGCATATTTGTTCAAGAATAGCGGCACAGAAAATTTGGAAGCAAGAGAAAGCTAGGCAACAACTAGATTTGGAAAATCCCTAATGGCTTCCCAATAATTATAGCAATGACAGTTTTCTCCTAGGTTAATATCTATCCTTTTAACTCACATTTGGAAATTATTTAAAAAACAGAAAAACTGAGATGTGTAAACCTGAAATCAAAAATACATCACCACAAACAATCCTTTAGCACAATATTGGACATACAGTAAAACCTTGGTTTACGAGCATAATTCGTTCCGGAAGCATGCTTGTAATCCAAAGCGCTCTTATATCAAAGCGTATTTTCCCATAGGAAATAATGGAAACTCAGATGATTCGTTCCACAAACATTTATTCATTATGGCAATACAAAATACAGTATAAAGTGTACTGTAGAAATAAAACAAATTAAGCTGAACTTCAAAATACAGTACTGTACAGTAAAAATGAAACAAATTAACCTGCACTTTGCCTTTGAAAAGAATTGTTCAGCCCTGTGTACTGTATTTTGGTTCCTTTTATAACTGTATTGTGCCTGCACAGTACATACTGTAGCTCACCAGCCCTGTATAATCGCATTGTTCAGCCCTGTGTACTGTATTTTGGTTCCTTTTATAACTCACTTGTGCCTGCACAGTACATACTGTAGCTTACCAGCCCTGTATAGTCTCATTGTTCAGCCCTGTGTAATGTATTTTGGTTCCTTTTATAACTCACCTGTGCCTGAGCCTGACTTGTGCCTCTTTAGAATGCAGGTGCAGGGGTTCCATCCGCCCATCCGCTCCGCTCTGCAGAAGTCCGAGACACTCGGGAATCGGCTGATGACGTCACTTCCGGGTGCGGGCGCCGCTCGTATATAAAAGCGGCGCTCGCAAACCAAAGCAAAAAAAAAATAAAAAATGTTTGCTCGTCTTTCAAGTTGCTCGTAAACCGCGGTACTCGTAAACCGAGGTTCCACTGTATTTATTTTTTTTTGTTTTTGTAACAGCAGAAAACATAGAAAACAACATTTAATATTAACAATGTAACAGTTATAGTGTATTGCTAAACTGCACTATAACCAATAATTGTTACACATTGTACTTCACCTTGCAACCTTTGAGCCCCCATTCACACTGGGGCGACGCTACTTCGCACCGCGACCTCCGAGGTCGCGGTGCGAGCAGCGCGCCGCTACCACGGAGCGGCCGCCACGGACTTCGTAACATTGAAGTCTATGGCGGTCGCCTCCTGGTCGCCCCAAAGAAGCTCCGGACCCTTTTTCTGAGTCGGAGCGACTTGTGTCGCTCCTATCAGAACGGGTCCGCAGCTTCCCTATGGGAGGCGACCTGCGGCGACCTGTGAGGCGACCAGGTCGCCTCACAGGTCGCCCCAGTGTGAACGGGGGCTAAAACATGCCAATATGATGGGTTACCTTTTACTGTATAACTGGATCCAACATTTGTAGGTAATAACACCGGGGTAGTTGATCTAAACCCGATCGCCTCCTAGGGGATTAGGTAGGATTTTTCCCTCCTGCTTGAGCAAATTGGATCATGCCTTATTGAGGAGGGGGGACGTTGCCTTCCTCTGCATCAACTGTAGATATAGGATCGTGTGTATGAAGGTTTTCCAATTTTTCTTTCTATATTGGTTGAACTAGATGAACTTGTGACTTTTTTCAACCTGACCAAACAAGCAAATATGTATGTAGATAAGAATACCTGTCAGTTTTAATTGCGGTCTGTGACCCTGTTATGGAGATTTACCCTCTCTATTTCTCCTGATTTCCCCCTATCATTTAAAAGTAAAAGAAAACCCCAAATTTTGGATTATCCCCAGAAAAGTAATAAAAGGGAAATCTTCCAATGGGGACACATTCTGGTGACCCGGGGGGTTCCCAAGGAATTCCCTCAATTTACAGTGATTTCCTCACTTCCTGTTTAGCTATGGAACAAGAAGTGAAGGGAAATCTCCGCAGGGGACACAGATGGCGAAAAAAAAATCTGACGGGTTATAACCCTCTCTTGCTCAATCCACAATGAAAAAAAAATAGGGTTGTCACCTCATCCCTTTACACCAGGACACAGAATAATTACATAGGTTCCATGGCTGATTAAGGTGGTAATTAAACTCACTATGTGCCCTAGGCCCCTTTCACATATGCTGTCCATTTGTCCATTTTTCATTCATTAAAAAAACGGATCAGATGAAAAACGAATGAAAATCGGACGACAACGTATAAAAAACAGAGGAAAAACTCATGACAACGGATGAAAAACTGATGAAAAAGGATGAAAAACTGATGAAAAACTGATGACAAAGTGTCCTTTCACATGGGCTTTCCGCCTGGCGGACTCCGTTTAGCTGAGCGGGGATCGATCCACGCCGAGCAGGCAGATGACAGCTCCGTCTCCGCTTAGTTTGCAGAGACAGAGATGTCAGATCCCTGCTCTCCTCTATGGGAGATCGGATGAAAACAAACCACCTGTCCGTTTTCATCCGATCTGATCCTCCAGACGGATGGAAAATAGGGTTTCCATCTGTCTGGATTTCACGGACAGTATCGGATCAGAGAGCAGCGGGTGTCAGTGGAGATGTCGCCGCTGGCATCCGCTGCTCCATAGAGGTACATGGAACATCCGATAAGGTCCGCTTGAAAAACTGACAGGCAGACCTGATCGGAAAGCCTGTGTGAAAGGGGCCAAAGGATGAAAAACTGATATTGACTGAAAAAACCGATGACAAAAAAACATGACTGAACTGATGAAATGAATGGTCCGTATGAATGAAAGGGGCCCAATGTGCATTAGATTAGCCTCAGAACCCATGTAATTAATATGTGTCCTAGTTTAAAGGGACGAGGTGGCAACCCTACACTGCATTAACCACTTAAGCCCCGGAAGATTTTACCCCCTTCCTGACCAGGGGTTTTTTTGCGATTTTTTACTGCGTGATTTTAACGGACAATTGCGTGGTCGTGCGACGCTGTACCTAAACGAATTTCACGTCCTTTTTTTCCCACAAACAGAGCTTTCTTTTGGTGGTATTTGATCACCTGTGCGATTTTTTGATCATGCGCTATAAACAAAAAAAGAGCGTAATTTTTGCAAAAATAACAATATTTTTCACTTTTTTTTATATGAAATTCCCCCCCAAAAAAATGTAAAAATCAAAATTTTTTAACATTTTCGGCCAAATTGTTTTACGCTACATATGTTTGGTAAAAAAAATTGCAAAAAGCGTATTTTGATTGGTTTGCGCAAAAGTTATCGCGTTTACTAACAAAGGGAAAGATTTTTGTCATTTTTGGTGTTTTTTTTTTTTAACGAGTAATGGCGGCGATCTGCAATTTTTTTTGCGGTACTGCGACATTGCGGCGGACAGATCGGACCCTAGACTGACATTTTTGACACTTTTGGGGGTACCAGTGACATTACTGCAGTAATCGGTGCTATAAATATGCACTGTTACTGCAAAAATGACACTGGCAGGGAAGGGGTTAACTGTATTGGAGAGGGAGGGGTTAAGTGTGTCCTAGGGGCGTGATTCTAACTGTGCAGGGACAGGTCTCCTAGTGTAAAAACAAAGATCAACAGTTCTACATAGTAGAACCGTCTGATCTTCATTTTTACACAGGGGAGAATGACAGGCGGCTTGTTTACATAAGCCGCTCTGTCTTTCTCCCGCTGTACCGGCGATCGTAGTGTGACCGGCGGACATCGGGTCCGCCAGTCACACTCCCGCACTCCTCCGTGAACGAGCCTCAGCGGGCGCGCGCCTCAGCGGGCACGCGCTCGCCCGCTATTGGCTCTAAAAGGAGTGACAAGCGAGTGACGTTAATTAACGTCACTCTGCCTGGCCGGGGCTGACCGCCGCAGTAAATTTACTTGCGGCGGTCGGCAAGTAGTTAATGTTTTGCTTCCCTGCTGCAGCAATTTAAACTTGGCATGCAGAGTTTGGCAGGTGACACCCACTACAATCAAGAGCTTGGTTGTGGTGCAGAATTCTCATACAAAATTCCCCTTGGGATGAAAAAAATAAATAAATCAGATGTTCAGGAGTCAATCCTGCTTGCCAGCCACTGCTCTACTGCTCTCTAAAAAGTGATCCACTGCAGATCACTTTTTGAGGGTCACCTATGTATAACAGCCATGAAGCACAGAGCTGGGTTTTAGGTAATGGTTATACAACATCCTGGCATCCATTTAGAGGCTAAAGGGACAAGTACAAATGTATCATTTTATTGAAAGTTCATTATACTTTAACACTAAGCCCCGGTTCACACCAGGGCGACCTGTGAGGCGACCTGGTCGCCTCACAGGTCGCCGCAGGTCGCCTCCCATAGGAAAGCTGCGGACCCGTTCTAATAGGAGCGACACAAGTCGCTCCGACCTAGAAAAAGGGTCCGGAGCTTCTTTGGGGCGACCAGGAGGCGACCGCCATAGACTTCAATGTTATGAAGTCCGTGGCGGCCGCTCCGAGGTCGCGGCGCGCTGCTCGCACTGCGATCTCGGAGGTCGCCCCTGCAAGTAGCGTCGCTCATATGTGAACCGGCGCTCAAAATTCAGTCATATTTTATTATTCATTATTTATATTAATAAATACTAAATATTGATAGATGAGGAGATATGCCAATATTTAGCTTTGTCTATCAAAGTTTTGATCCTCTAACATTATAATCCACAGATATCAAACAAGACTTATCCCACAGCTGACACAATTCTATTATTTTGTATTGATTGGTTTTTGAAGGTAATAACAGAAATTCAAGTTTGATCAATGTTATTGTCATTGAGATATGCAGTGACAAACTACAGTCTGTGTGACCCAGATGATCTTAGCAAAGGGAAAAGTCTTTCATTCAGGTTGGAAACCTTTAGCTAATAAACCATCTTAACACCTTCACGCTGACGTAATGCAAATATGCGCCCTTCGGCTTTAAGTGGTTGTACCCAGGCGATGCCTGCTGTTACAAGCATCACCCCGGTACCAATTTTTTAGAGCGGATGGTCGGCTTTCTTGTGATCAAAACTGATGTGACTAATCAGCTGCTCGGCTGTTATCACAAGTGGCTGGAGGGGGGGGGGCGATGTCCTTTTGCCGCTCCACCCAGGTCTCCTGTCCCACCAGGAGACCCTAGTGACCAGCCAGCACGTCCTCCAGCTGGCCGGAGACCCGAGCAAAGCCAGAATTGGCTATGAGCGGGTCTTGGATCTTCTTGACCCGACATCACCATGACATCACTTCCGGTCACTAGAGCCTAAAGATGCCAGATTTAAAGAAAATTACAGTATTCAAAACAGCCAACCTTGGCGTTTTTTAATTCTTTTAAGTGCAAAGGAGGGATCTGGGGTCTTATAGACCCCATGTTGCTCCATATAAAGTACTTGTCACTGCCTATTACTATCACAAGGGATGTTTACATTCCGTGTTACAGCAATAAAAGTGATAAAAAAAAGTACAGTGTAAAAACAAAAAAAAAATAATAATAAAAAAAAGTACCCCATCCTTTTGTACTCGCGCGCAAAAGCGCATGCATACATAGGTTGCACTCGCAACTGTAAACAGTATTCAAATCACACATGTAAGGAAACTTTAGAGTGAGAGCAATAATTCTAGCACTAGGCCTTCTCTGTAACTCTAAACAGGTAGCCGTTAAATTTTTTTAATTACATTTTTTTTAATCACCTATGGAAATTTAAAAGTACTGTGGCTTGTTGTCATTCCACAAGTGTGTGCAATTTTAAAGCATGACATGTAAGGTATTTACTCGGCATAACATCATCTTTCACATTATACAAAAAAATTGGGCTAACTTTACTATTTTTTTTTTTTTTTTAAATTTATGAAAGTCTATTTCTTCCAAAAAAATTGAAAGACCGCTGTGCAAATACAGTGTGACATAAAATATTGCAATGATCGCCATTTAATTCTGTAAGGTCTCTGCTAAAAACAATATATAATGTTTGGGGTTCTAAGTAATTTTCTAGCAAACAATCCTGATTGTAAGCAACAAATGTCAGAAAAAGGCTTAGGCATGAAGGCGTAGAGGTTTACATTAATATGAATACTTTTAAGACACCAGAGTATTTTTACTTCCTATTATAATTCTTGTTTTTACAGTATATTCAGGTCATGCATATATGGATTGATCCCTGAACAATGGTTCTTTTGGCATAGTAATGCAACGACACATGTTCATATCATACAAGATTGTATTAACCAGTTCCAAAATGACGTCAAGGAATTGCAGCCTAAATTAGGTTAGGAAGAGCCTAAGGATAATCTTTATAACATCTGTGCTGAAAACTGAGAATATGTGCTGAAAACCGAAGTAGAGTCCACAGCAGGTCTTTTACTGATGGGTCACATGTAGTGCTAAACAGGTATCGGGCAGGACAAGTTCAACTGATTCACTTGTAGATTGGTTTGCAGTACAGTGGTACCACTCTTGGATTGAGATCTTGGTTTGTACTTAGTGTGCAGAACTTTCAGGGGTTAGTAACATCCGTGTCTCAGTCTCTTGTAACATGCGAGCAGTCTCTATTGGGGCAGTTTCTTGTAACATACTTCTTCTCTTAACCATGGCAGTCTCTTGTGATGCAGCAGCTCTTTCTTGTAACATGGCAGTTTTCCAGAACATGGTAACAACAAAGGTATGGTTTCAGGTAAGTTCTGCGGGAATATAGTGGGTGCAAGTGAACGCAAAAGAGTTCTGTGGTTATGGTTGCAGGTGCCACGTCATAGGTAGAGGTTCAATGTTGATTTGCAGAGCCATGCATGTTTCTAGTCTGAACTAAACAGTACCTTTCTCAGTTGTAGCCTAATACTGCTAAAAAATAGACTGGCAAAATACAGCCAGTCTATGTTAATATCTACTTTTGCCTGGAAACATGAACAATTACACATAGCCAGCTACATAAAAAAAACATATGAAGGAGGTTACATTTATTCTTATGCTGAGTGCATACTTTTATCTTTATCTCAGATTAATAGCATATGAATGTGTTATAAATATTTTTACTCTTCATCTAAACTTTTGGGTTGAGCGGGAAGTCTGCCTAACACTACACCACCCTAGAAACCATATGTACATAAGAGAACATAACAGTTATGACTAATACAGTCTACATTTTAAGTTTATCAAATTCAATCGCATTTATACAATCTCACAATCTATCATATTGTGCAAAATTGTTAATTTTACTTTTTCTGCAGCTATAGCTCAGATTGAAAGTATACATGAAAACATTCTATACATTCTATATTTTGCAACACGGGAGTTTTTTCTTAGCAGTTTATTAAATATAATACTTTTAACTATGTGGCTTATTATAAACTTGTGTTATAAAAACCCATAGGAGTTATTTACTAAAGAAGTATAACTATAAAAAGTGAATTTTCACTTAGCTTAGTGAATATGTGAAGATATATATAAATGTACTTTTGAAAGAATGCCCAATCATGTGCAAGAAAAATAAAAAAAAGTGAATTTCTGATTGGATGAAGTCAGCATGACTTCACCCTATTCACTACGCAAAGTGAAAATTTGCTTTGTTAGGGATCAGCCTTTATTAACCTCCCTGGTGGTATTCCTGAGTGTGCCTCTGTGGTTAATTTTCAGTACCAAAAGCGGTAACCCCGAGCCACACTTGAGATTACCCCAGAATCACGTTTACCTTCCCTGCGATCTCTCGCCGTCCTCCCCATCGTCCTCACACTCTCTCCCCGCTCTGTGCTTGGCAGATGCCGGCGCTTGTCTTCCAGGTTCCCTTTCCTGCGAGCGCTGCAACGCAGGGGGGTGGAACCGGCGGCAAATTCAAAAATGTAAATACACTAAATGACATGATACAAAATTGTGATCCTAACAGATTACACTCTATCATGCCATTTGACCACAGGATTGCACCTGGTGACTTTTCCAGTACCATGCCTTTGCTTTTCCTGTGCTTTGTGCCTGGAAAATTGAAAATGACCACGGTGTCCAAAAAGCATTCTTGTTGCGCAAAAGCACTTTTAGACGAACTGGAAAACAGCGACAGTGAAACGGAGTTACTTGAAGAACTGAGCGATAGCGATTCGTGGGAAAATTCGTCATCAGGTACAGAAAGTGACGACAGCGACGATTCTGATGTCTCTTTCTGACACATAGCTCAGTTGGAAATTTTCAAGAATAATTTGATAGACTTCCCAAATTCCACAAGCTATGTGCCAGAAAGAGACATCAGAATCGTCGCTGTCGTCACTTTTTGTACCTGATGACGAATTTTCCCATGAATTGCTATGGCTCAGTTCTTCATGTAACTCCGTTTCGCTGTCTCTTTTTTCCAGTTCGTCTAAAAGCGCTTTTGTGCAAAAAAAACGCTTTTTGGACGCTATGGTCATTTTCAATTTTCCAGGCACAAAGCACTGGAAAAGCAAAGGCAGGGTACTGGAAAAGTCGACAGGTGCAATCCTGTGGTCAAATGGCATGATAGAGTGTAATCCGTTAGGATCACAATTTTGTATCATGTAATTTAGTGTATTTACATTTTTGAATTTGCCGCCGGTTCCACCCCTCTGCGTCGCAACGCTCGCAGGGAAGGGAACTGGAAGACGGGTGCCGGCATCGGATGAGCACACAGCGGGAGGACAGCGGGAGGACAGCGGAAGGACGGCGGGGGAGGATGGTGGGGGATCGCAGGGGAAGGTGAGTTTTAAAATATAAAACAACAGATTTCCATGCAAAACAATGTACCGCTTTTAGGACAGAAATCCAGACATGATGAGACCACCAGGGAGGTTAAATAAACCCCAGTGTGTATAGCAGACTTCCTCTGGTGCCATAACTTGACTTTCCTGCTTTAGTCTTCAAGCTTGTAGCAATGCATTGTAGAGGAGCAGAAACACTTTGCATACTGCCCTCTAGCTGGAAGTACCAGGATTGTTTAGGTGGCTGTTCCAGGGTTCAAAGTAGCAAATGGTAAAAGGAAAGGTTAAGTTAAAGAGACTCTGTAATCTTGCCCATTCAGAGCAAAATTATAGATTATCTATAAACCTCACTTCTGGCCCACTTATATATACCTTTCCCAAGCCACTCCCCACTCTATTGCTTTGCTGCCCCAACCCTGCTCCAAATCAGATGGAGTTGAAGCTTGCACAGGATTGATGAAGACATTGTCCTCATGAGAGTGATTGGGCCTGGCTTTTGGATCATAGGCCTGGACACTGCATCTTGGAAGGAAGTCACATGGTCGCCTATACTAAGTACTAAGGTGCTAAGCATTTTGCAATGGCTAAGAAAAAGCAAAATCAGTGGGGAGTAATATGAAGATTGGTATACTGTAAGTGGGTAGCAGGATATGCTTGAAAGCTACATTTAGGACATATTGACAAAGTATCTTTATGCATCCAGGGGGTGCCTGATATACACTGGAAGGGAAGAAGAATATATGGAATTATTTTATTCTTTTTAACACAAATATATATATATATATATATATATATATATATATATATATAGTTTGTGTGTGTGTGTGTGTGTGTGTATATATATATATATATATATATATATATATATATATATAGTATTTTGGATTTAAAGTTAATAGTACTCTACTATGCTTCATCATAATACTTTCCAGTAAAACTAAATAGATCACTGGTTAGGAAATGAACCTCACATTATTTTTATTTACAATAAACGAAATCCTAAATATATTAAAGTGCATTAGAAACAGAATATGTGCATATATCTTGATTATGTCCTATTAAAACAAAGGTTAACATATACTCATCCTAGCATTCAGCTGTCCTGATTTATTGAGTATTTGGAAGTTCTATAAGGGATAAGCTTGATCACCTAGAAAGAGAAACGTTCAGTCAAAATTCTTGCTGTTAAGATAGTTTTATACACTCTTGGTAGTTTTTTCTAAACTCAAAAGTAGTTATAGCAAACCACACATTAAAACACGTAGCTGCAAAAAAAAAAAAAATGTTTTGAGTCATAAAGCTGTCTAGTAAAAGGACAATATAATTATTTTTGGTCATTTTTTTTATATCAGTTATTCATTATTCATGTTTTACACTTTTTGTTATTATTAATTTATTATTCACTTTAAAAATAAAATCATTTTGTAATTTTAACTCAATATGCAGATAATATTGTGTCTTTCACAAAATAGACAGTTTTTATCAAATCATATTAAATTAAATAAACTACCATTTGAGAGGGCAAATAACAGTTTGTTAGCCCTCCTTTTCTGCAACTGATATATACTTTGCTTCAGGGCTTTTTTTCTCAGAGAATAGGTGCAGGAACTCCCGCCCAATGAGTCAGCCTTCTGCCCCCTACCCACCCCTGAGCACTGTCCCTTGGTTCCACCTCCTACCTACCTCTCAGTACCACCCCTTTTCAGAGGCGTAACTAGAACCTTCAGGGCCCCGATGCAAGAAACCATGAAGGGCCCCCCAGACCCCTGGCCGGGGCCCTTCCCTTCAAGCCCGGGGCTCTTCCCACTAATCCTGGGGCTCTTTACTCTCGTTGCATGGCCTTTTATTATGGTCCCGCAGCAGGATCCTTTCACAAGTTCTGCAGTGGGCCCCCCTCCTGCAATCTTGGGGCCTCCCCACAGTGGTGCAATGCCAGGGCCCGGTCGCAAGTGTGACCTTTGAGATCCCGGAAGTTCACCCACTGGTTTGCTACCGGGCCCCCAGGAGCATGGGGCCCGGTAGCAATTGCAACCCCTGCAACCTCTGTAGTTACGCCCCTGCCCCTTTTACAGAATACAGAACAAAGTATCATTTTATGTTACTAAGTGATTTGCATGGAAATTGTTAATGATAAGAAGAAAGACAGTAAAATAATTTCCCTGCTGTGAGCAACAATAGACCCTACCCCAGCAACAGAAGACCCCCCCCAGAAACAATAGACCTCCATCAGCAACAATAGATCCCCCACACAACAATAGACTTCCCCCGGGACAACAAAATAGCATCAATAGACCCTCCATCAGCCAGAAACAATAGACCTCTCCCTCAACAGTAGATCCCTCCCAGCAACAACTGACCCTCCACCAGCAACAATAGACCCCCATGCAAAAACGGATCTCCATCAGTGACAATAGATTCTCCCAGCAGCTAGCATCAATAGACCCTCCATCACACCCCAGCACCCCTTTTCAATACATACATTCATTGCTGGAGGTGCCGGAACTGCGTTCCCGCTGAAGAAAAGCCCTGCTTTGCTTACTTTCCTTACTGCTCTGTTATTCTGCCCTGAGTAGAGAGCTTGGTGTAAGCCCTGTTACAGATCTTACAATATAAGGGACTATCCCCCTGCCCCAAGTGGCAGTGCTCAGAATTGGCATTGAGCAGCTCATCACAGAGGGATAAAAAGTAGCATGCTCCCCTATACTGGAGAGAATAGCCACAAAAGATGGGGCAGCCTATTAGGTGATTTTCTTACTTTACCATGAATGGCCACAACTACTTTAAATAGACACTGTCATCAGGTAACACTTTTCAGTCTGCTCACATTAATAAACCTGCTTGAAATGAGCACTTACTATATCAGCCATTATTATCGCAATTTATGATACCTTTTTGTCAGTAATGAAAAGTGCTGTTATTTTCTTCAAACTCCAACACTTACAGGAGTGTTGGAGGCTTTCTGTACCAGACAATCCTCACTACTCCCACCCTCTCCACTCCTAATATCACCAAAGTGTCTGGCTGCTGCCTCTAAAGCCTCCAGTGCTATGTGAGTGACAGCAGTGCCCAACCGTAGTTTCGTCTGCAGGTGCCAAACATCACAACTTACTACTATCAATGACAATGTGTGGGCACTCTTTCACACACAGATCCCGATCCAGGCAACAACCAGACACCCTGATGACCTTACAGCTTGGAGTAAGTGCTAATGTTAAACATTTTGGTTAGGTAAGTGGCCTGAAAGTGTTAATTGATGACAGTGTCTCTTTAAAGTTTACATTTTAAAATATTAAGATCGAAAGAATTCCTTGAAACAAATAACATATACTGCATTTCTTATTACATATGCCTCCAGTGCAGGGCCAGTGCTAGACTATTTTGCACACCCAACACCAGCCATCTGAGTCCCCACGCCCCCCGAAAAAAAAAAAAAGACGTATGGTATGTGATTTCATGCTAAAGGGCCGCACTGCTGCAGTATATGTGCGTGGGGCAGACCAGAAGCAGATATATCCAAAAGCAGCAGTCTTTTATTATAATAATAATATATTATATTTAATATAATATTTACTGCTTATATATATTATTGGGGATCACACACAGGGCTGGTGCAAGGATTTTTGACACCCTAGGCAAAACCTGATTTTGCCGCCCCCTGGCTCCACCCCTGACTCCACCCATTTTGCCCTGCCCATGAGTGCGGTGTGCTTATTGTGGAAGGATTCAAGAGTGCATTTCGTACAGGTTCAGGGGTGCATTTCATACAGGGTGCAAGGTTTAGAAATGCGTTGTACAGGGTGCAAGGTTCAGGAGTGCGTTTCATACAGGGTGCAAGGTTCAGAAGTGCGTTTCATACAGGGTGCAAGGTTCAAGAGTGCGTTTCATACAGGGTACAAGGTTCAGGAGTGCATTTCATACCGAGTGCAATGTTCAGGAATGCATTGTACAGAGTTCAGGTTCAGGAATGCATTTTACAGAGTGCAAGGTTCAGGAATGTATTGTACAGAGTGCAAGGTTCTGGAATGCCTTGTACAGAGTGCAGGTTCAGGAATGCATTGTACAGAGTGCAAGGTTCAGGAATGCATTGTACAGAGTGTAGGTTTAGGAATGCATTGTACAGAGTGCAAGGTTCAGAAATGCATTGTACAAAGTGCAGGTTCAGGAATGCATTGTACAGGGTGCAGGTTCAGGAATGCATTGTACAGAGTGCACTGTTCAGGAATTTGTTAAACTGCAAAGACACCAATGAATTAAACATAGCACACTAAAATCTTGATTAGCAGCATACAGGAGCCGAGGGAAGAATGCAGGCATCAGATAGATAATAAATGAGAGCAGCCTATAGCAGGACATTCAGCAGTATAAACCTTTATCCAGCACAGCCAGGGACTGGTGTGCAAGCCAGCGGGGTGTACGGCCAATGAGAGTGAGTGTGAGTCCATGAGAGGAGCTGTCAAATTGAAGCTGTGATAGGATGGGACTCAAGGTATGCTACTCCACAACTTGTAGTCTTGTCACAACTCTCTGCGGCTGCCCTCCATACAGCAGTGCTGTGCCGCCTGAAGCTTGCTGTAATGCTCAGACGACACACAGCATGAGGAATGCACAACCGGCAGGGTGCAGGATGCCGGTGCCCCCTGCTAAGTTGAGCCCTAGGCAGCTGCCTAGGTCGCCTTACAGGTAGCACCCACCCTGGTTACACAAGACTGCTGCTTTTGTATATATTATATTTTATTGCTGATATAATATTGGGGAATGGCACACAAGACTGCTGCTTATATAATTTACTTCTGATATCACACGCTGGTCCACCATCCCTCCCCATCTCTTCTCTCATCCAGGTACATTTGGACAGTGGGGGGGGCACACTATAACAGGACACACTATCTGACTGACACACTGTACCTTCTCTTCCAATCTCTTTTTAGTTTCAGCCACACTGTGTGGGAAAGATAGCCAAGGACTGTGCGGGCTCCTCTGCTCTGCTGTGGTTGGGACTGGACTGGAGGAGGGAATGACGTCACGTTTAGGTGAGCGCCGTGCCCACACTCAGCACATTGGCTGGCACGACACCTGTCCTGGACACACAGTGCCAGCCAGGCTACAGGGATTGGCAGGGTCTTGTCGGCGGCGGCGTCACTACAATGTAGTAGTAGTAGTAGTGCTCAGTCGTAACCATGCACACATGCTGCGACTAAGCGGACGTTTATCCGTGAAACGTGTCAACTACTATGCGTTCATCTCTTGTCTCTGACTATATTATGGATACACTTTGAATTGATTTTATCTTTTGGATATGAATAAAACAGATTTTATATTTTTCACCTTCAAGTTGGAGTGCGGCTATTTCTCTCTATACATTACAGTTGCCTGGACTGCGGATCCTTGCTGCACCTTATTTTGATGGTTGGGATTACCTTATCACTGGAGCGGTTCTTTTGCCCTTTCTGCTGATCTGTGGCGGCGTCACTACCACCAATCCTATATGCACAGACAGACAGACCGTGAAGCCTACACACTGCACAGGCTCAGCAGCAAAGCACACAGTGAGTGACACTCACAGACTCATCAAAGACACAGGTCACAGTGACAGCACTATTCTGGCGGAGCGCTGGGCCCAGCAAACTGACATGATTATCCATCTGGGCTGGCCTGCAACCTCCTGGCTAGGCGGCAGTGCGCCCTAGGCTGCTGCCTAGTTTGCGGCTAGGCTAGGCTAGGCAGCAGTGTGTCCCTAGGCGGCAGTGTGCCATAGGTGGCTGCCTAGTTCGCCTAGCGGGATTGCCGGCCCTGCTGAGTCCCGCATCCCTGATCTCTGCTGTCTTAATGAGCTCCACTTGCTAAAAAATCTTTAGCCTCAGGCACACAGATGTGTCAGATTCCTGGTCTCCTGCTTCTCGCTGTAGTTCCTTCCTTCATTCGCAATGTAACTTATGTGTCTTGTAGTAATATAAAGGTGGGAGGAATAAACCACTGTGGGGGGTAGGTAGGATGCATTAGACAGTACCATACCTTTTGAATTCTAAAGAATTTTTTTAGGAGTATGAACTCTTTTGTTTTCAGAGAAACTTTTGATTACAACATTTTAAAAAGTGACAAATATGTGATTTAATAAAATACATTAACTCTTTGTTACTTATTTAAAGTGACACTAAATAAGATCCTTACTCTCCAAAAATAAATACACTTCCACTACTTTATTGCCAGCAATCTATTTTTCATGTAATTGTTGCTCAGGCCAGCCAAACATGGTTCATATCTCGACCAGTCCAAAGAAACCGGCCAAGATTTGAACCATTGACGGACAGGCTGAATGTACCAAGTTGATCGCTAGCAATAATCACTGTCTTCTCCCAGAGAGGACGGCTTTCCCCACAAGGAGAAGACAAGTGCCCAGCAGGAGGGTTTCCCACATCAACACGGTTTGTGATGATAGGGGAATTAAGCAAAGTTATTTCCTGCAACCAGTGGTATGGCTGGCCTTATTTTCTTTTTCTGCTTCCTTGTAACATCCTCTGTGAGCTCCCAAAATTCTCCTCACCTCCCTCCCTCACGTCCATTTGTTTGGAACAAGCACTGTTTGTTGGTTATAGTCATGTGCACTGCTCCTATGCACACCACAAATCCCATAGTCCTTGGTCTCTCTCAGGAGCGAGCAAGAGAGGGTGGCTATGCTCCTACATGCTGTGAGACTATGGAGATTTGGAGGAGGCTGAGCGCAATAGAAGGGACTTTTATGTCTTTGAAATACATACTTAAGTAGAATTTTATTTTCTCAAACCAGAGTTTAGTGGGGTACCCACTAGAGCTGCACCGTTACTGGTATTGGGGCAGATACTAGGGTAAGTTAAAGAGGAAGTAAAGCTTCCTCTGCAACTTGTACCTATAGGTAAGCATATGATAAGACTTACCTATAGGTACTGTAAATATCTCCTAAACTTGCATCGTTTAGGAGATATTTACTTTGCATGCAGCCAGTGATATAACTGCCATATGTGCCGTGAACAGCGGCTTCCAGGTGAACATGCCGGCCCTGTCAGCGGTGAGTGGGTGCCACTACAGGGGCTTTGTTCTAAGGCAAGTATTTCATAATGAGCTAGTATGTGATGGATACTAGCTCATTATGCCTTTGTCTTTCAGATATTTTTTTTTGGAGACTCTGTAACTTGTACTCATGCAAGTGCTCCTATACTAAAACCGATACTTTCAAGTTCAGGTTCACATATGTGCGGGGCCAGTTTCAGTGCAATGAGTCTGGTGTGATTTTGTTCTGTGGTTCAGGTGCAAATGTTTAAGTGTATGACACTGGAAATCGCACCTGAACTGAACTGAAAATCATACCTGATTCTTTTTATGCCCCTTTTACACAGGTGGACCGTTCAGATCTGCCTGTCAGTTTTTTTGGCGGATCTGAACGGTCCCCCCATGCATCCCTATGGGGCATCGGATGTCAGCGGAGACATGTCCGGAGACATGTCCGCTGACACCCGATCCGTCAAATCTGGACGGATGGAAACCTTATTTTCCATCCGTCCAGTGGATCGGATCGGATGGGAACGGACCGACGGTCCGTTCCCATCCGATTTCCCCCATAGAGATGCATGGGGAACTGACAGCTGTGTCTCCACACACAGCACGGAGACACAGCTGTCATCCTCCTGCTCAGGGCGGGATCAGCGGATCAATCCCCCGCTGAGAAAAACGGAGTCCATCCGACGGACAGTGTGTGTGAAAGAGCCCTTAAAATTGCACTGCGGCCGGCCTGCACATATGTGAACCGGCTCCATAGAATGCTGGTTTGGTTGGTATGTCATGCGAATCAGATGTGGTTGAAACACAATATATAATATTAATTTAAGAACCACATAACATGTATTTAGTAT
Organism: Pelophylax lessonae; assembly: GCF_965119305.1. Lineage (NCBI taxonomy): Eukaryota > Metazoa > Chordata > Amphibia > Anura > Ranidae > Pelophylax > Pelophylax lessonae. The sequence goes on along the minus strand of NC_138768.1, from coordinate 380,513,437 downwards.
TAGAATAATATATTAGTAATAATAATGTGTCACATGACACTAAAAATAGGTATCGGTGAGTAATTGAGAAAAAGTAGCAGTACTCGTACACTGTCTTAATAAACTGGTATTGGTGGATCCCTAGTACACCCCATGAGAAAATCGAATGAACGGTTGGCCAATTTTCCACGGAGGTTTGTATCATGATGTAGCCAACAATGGTATTAACTTGTATGTAAATTCTCCAACGACAAAGGCAAATGATGTATTATATCTATGTTTGTTGCCAACTTCTTCTGGGTCATTTTTTGCTTCTGATCATGCATGTTTTTCTCTATTTGATTATTATCGTACGATTACTGTACACAATGAGCGAAAATCTGTAATTTTGTTTACGTACGATAAAAAAAAACATTTTTCTTTGTCTGAACAGTCGTTATCTGCTGACGAAAGCACAATACTAACGACCAGATAATCTACCGATTGATCCTCCTACGGAATTTTCTTCCAATTTTTCTATAGTGTGTACCCAGCTTTTGATGTCACTTTATATCTTTTATCATTAGATACAGCTGGTTTCTGTGTCTTGCTTATTAAGGATAGGAAATAAATATTTTTCCCAGTGCAGAAGCTTACTGTCACATAAGGGTTTTTCATTCTTAATTTTGTTCCTTGTAACACAGCCAGTTCCCCGTTAGTCATTTCACAGTTGTTGGTTTGGCAAGATCATATTCTGTCCAATATATCAATAAAAACAAATTGGAAGGCACATGCAGGAAATAAAGCACATCTTCCTGTATAAGATTTGAGTCATTACTCTTATGATTGCTAATTGAAAGTTCAACTCAAACATTTACAGGCATTCTTTCTTGGGGCAGCTGTCTTATGACTTACTAGAACGGTAAGCTTTTCATAGAAGTGAAAGTAAAACTGTCTGAGACACATTTTCAATTTAGTCCTTGGTCAGACAGCTTGGAAACAAGACAACCCCCTCTGTGATTCTGACATATCACTGGATTTCCTTTTACATGTATTTTAAAGGCAGCTAAGCCATGACCGCAAAGTACAAAAAGATGTATCTGCTTAGGGAAACATTATCTAAGGACTAGCTGGATCACAAACACATATTTTCTGTGGTCTATGTCGTTTTTTAGGTGAAGATTAAATGCAGAATATCTGGAAATAACTGTTAGCTACTAGAAAACTAGCATGATTCAAAGTGAAAATTGCACAATATAGTAGAAACATCAAAGTTTTCTTAGAAGCCAGCTCAGAGTGCTGTGTCCAGTAAAAAAAAAAAATTAAAAAAATGGCCTGCGGTTTTGGGTATTTACATATATATGGTCATAAAATAAATACAAAAATAAAATAAAGAAAATTAAACTCCACTGTAGTTTTTGATAAACCTTATATAAAGGCAGAGGCAAATACCACATCAGGAAATGCTACGGCTATCAGATTGGCCATTTTTTAAATCGCTCCCACATTTGGAACAACACTAGCTGTGTCAAATCAGTAACAGCCTGACAAGTCGCCGTGGGTAGCCTTCCATAGATTAGCACAGGACCCGTTCTAATAGGAGCTCCGACTTAGAAAAGGGTCCTGTACTACTTTGGGGCGACCTGGAGCGACCTGCATTGACTTCAATGATATGAAGTCCGTGCATGCCGCTTCACAGGTCGCCCCGGGAAGTCGGGTCGCGCCTATGTGAACCGGCTGTAATTGGCATCTAAAATCTGTTAGGACCTATACAGCAAAAAGTTCACAAACATATTTGAACAAGGATATACAGTATAGTTCAAATAGATGCTTAAGTTAAAATCTCTGTCCAGATTTTATTGTTGTCTTTGGCTGGCCATACTTTATACAATTTTTTTTATTCAATTTGTTTTTTAAATTTACCTTCACCTGTGTAGTGAAAGGGCCTGCCTGATTGCATATGAATTGAAAGTGTTTATGTTTGACCTCATATTATATGGTTTTGGTAAATCTAAAGGAAAACTATAGAAGAAAGTTGTATAATGTATGGCCTTAGTCCCATTTGGAAAGATTCATCCTCACTTTCTGTCTAGCCGGAACAATCAAAGAGGAGAAAACCCTGTTGCCATCAGTTGTCCGAGTATGGAAAACTGAGAAATCTTGTTTTGATAACAATTATCAAAAAAAGTTAAAAGTAATTGCCTTTCACTTTGCTGTCTCTTTATCTTATTGATCTGAAAAAGGTAGCGGGGACCCACAAGGGAACAATGAATCCCCAAATCATAAAATAAGGTACACACAGTTTTGGCTGGAGTTCCACTTACAAGCAAAACGTCATATATGATAGGTCAAGGAAGGGTTAGGCTGGGTTCACATATGTGCGGCTGCGGTTTCCAGCCTGGGGTCCGGGGCGTTCCTGTTTATTGTTTCAGTTTTTGCCTGAATTCGCACCTGAACCAGACCCAAAAACGCACAGAACCCTTTTGGAATCCGCACCACGGCCACTCCGGACATGTGTGAACCGGTTCCATTAAGAATTCTTAGGTTTTTATTGCTCTCTCTATATCTAATAGTAAATACAGTATATCTAAAGCAGCCAAGGGACTAGGAAAAAACCTGATATTTAGTAGATTAGGAAAAGGTTAGAACTTTAGACAATGCGGTAATGGCTATCCATGCCTATCTGTTGTGGTGACAACCACACTTGTACTGGAGGCAAAGGGGCAGAAATTAAGGAGGGGTCTCCACAATGTGGTCATGAACAGAAAAAAAAAATCTCCTCCACATTATCATTTAAAAAAAAAAAAATGTCATTAGCTAAGCTCTAAGACAGAGACATTTATCTGTACAACTATTATTTTCAAACAAGCTATGTTTGTGATCTTTGTAAAACATGTAGTACATGTAGCATATAGCATTCTATGATAACCACATAGCCCTTACTTAGAGAATAAATGACCTAAAAAAAAAAAAAGAAAAAAAAAAAAAGATAGATTTAGTATAAATGGTTAGGCTATGTTGGCATCAAACATATCGGTTACAGTCTCATGCTATACAGAGAGGGGGAAAAAAGCATGTAAAAGATCTCAGATAAAATGTACTCTTTCATTTTTTATGCTTGACTGTGTTTTTGATCGTTGAGATGTGACCTAAAAAGCTTTTCTTAAAACCATAATGGTGCTATAAACAAGGAAGCAAGACAGTTTGAGTAACAGTCAGCTGATACCATATGCTGATTGGCTCATATATGCGTGATAAGGGAAGCCACATCAACAGCTAAAATATAGCAGTAACTAGAGGTTAATCTGATCTGGAGTCATTAGAGCAAGGAAGGTTTACTAAAGCTCTTGTATTACTTATAAAAAAAAAAAAAAAAGCTTGACTCTTATATCAGCATAAAAGTTCAGCAATTTTCAACTTTTTATTCAAGGACAGGAACAGTTGCATTTGGTGGAAGGTGGGTTTGCTAGTTTAAGGAATGATCTTCATTAAACTATACTGTATGTGAACCCTTACCTTGTAAAACAACTCATTCAGTTTAAAATAGAAATGAAAAGCAAAGTGTTTGTGTATAAAAATATTAAATACCTTGTTTTTCTTTTATAAGTGATCACCTAATCTGTTCTCAGCTGTAAAAGGGGCTTGTAGAGCTGGAGGTGGAGAAACAGCATTACACTGACCTTCTTTGTGAATGGCTGTGTAGTGGGGGTGTCAGCAACAAGTCTTGGCCATTGGAGTACAGGCAGGCTGTTCTCCCACTACAGCCAGAAAACTGTCCATTCTGGGATGGATGTGCTCCCATGGCTAGCGTGGTCAGTTTGAAATAAGAAAGCAGGTGTTTTACATAAAGGAAGCAATTCAAAGAGAACAAGATACTTTTTAACACATGCGCACGATACAAAAGGCACATATCAGGAATATGAAATGTTGGGGTAACTTATAAATAAAAAATGTGCAGTTGTAACAGAATGGGTGATTGGCTGAATGATCAGACAGGGAGTAACATTAAGAGAGGCAAAGTTAGAAGTTATAATTCAAAACAGGTTTAGGGTGGCAAAGAGTATGCATACGCTGCATAATTATACAAAAGCAGCAAAAACATGGACTCTTCACAGCAATGTCTCTGTGGCTCAATCAGGGTAATGTGTGACTGTATAGCATAATCTTTATAAATTAAAATAACAACAGAGAGTCTAGCTGAGAAACACTACTTCAGTAAAACAATTCAGAACACAACTACTTGAGATCATCTTTATAAACAGCATCCCCCTCAGTGAAGTCAAGGGTAGCTCTGGTAACAAAGGCAAACAGCTGGAGGAATCCACGTCCCAAGGACATACTGCAACTGAAATACTCTGGTATCAGTTTAGGAGGGACTCATCACATTAGCTTGGTCTTCTGTGTGCTTTTAGGTATCTATCCAGATGCTCGAATGCCAGTTCTAATAGTGGAGAGATGTTCACCTGGTTGCAGATCACATGCCCAGCTACTTCTGCATCATTAGGTGTGGCCTCTCTGAACTGCTGAGGTAGGGAAGCTAAGGAACCCAGTAAGTTGTGGGAAATTGAGTGAGCATGTTGAGTAAATGGCCACTTTACTACACTCCATTCAAGTTAAATATGCTGTCCGTGGCAAGTTTGCAGAGCATTCAGATTCATCCTGTGCAAAGTGTACATGGGGTCTCCTGAAGTTAAAGTGGACTTCCACCCATTTTTAATAAATTGGATTACATAGATGTATGTAATCCCCTTTAAAACGACTTTTACCAATGGAAAGTTTTTTTTGCTAGTAAATACCTTATTTTGTGCTTTATTTATCCTCTTCTCACTTCCGGGTCCGGCCGGCGATTACCTCATTCGGCGATTTGCTGTGTGTGCTGGGATGGCATGAAATCTCGCATTATTACACAGGAGATGAGCTGCACTGCGTGCTCTGCCCCACCTCCGCCCCGCCTCCTCTCAGTGAGCTGTATGTATGTAGTGTATTGAGGCTGTGCTCCACCCCACCTCCTCTCAGTGAGCTCAGTGAGTATATAATGCTTTCAGTCCTCGCTCACTGAGAGGAGGCGGGGCGGAGGCGGGGCGGAGCACAGCCTCAATACACTACATACATACAGCTCACTGAGAGGAGGCGGGGCGGAGGCGGGGCGGAGCACAGCCTCAATACACTACATACATACAGCTCACTGAGAGGAGGCGGGGGTGGAGGCGGGGCAGAACACACAGTACAGCTCATCTCCTGTGTAATAATGCGAGATTTCATGCCCTGAGATACATCCTAGCACACACTGCGAATCGCCGAATGACGTAATCGCCGACCGGACCCGGAAGTGAGAAGAGGATAAATAAAGCACAAAATAAGGTATTTACTAGCAAAAAAAACAAAAAAAAACTTTCCATTGGTAAAAGTCGTTTTAAAGGGGATTACATACATCTAAAGTGACTAAGATGGGTGGAACTCCACTTTAAGTTTCTTGGAGTGCTTCAGGAGTTGAGTCTCAATTCTACCTAATAGGACAAGAGACAACATGTTTTTTCTTCAATCACATCAGTTAAAGGTTGTTCATAAGACTTCACAGAAGGTGCATAAACTTGGGTGAGTGACCATTGAGCTGTCTAATATCATCCTGGATCCATGGCTGTTCCTGGGAGTTTTGGAGATAAATTTGGAGGAGCAAGAGACAGCCACTTTTGAACCTCTGGTGGAAGAGGCTTTTGTGGCTCATAAATTTTGACAGATTCTTTGAAAACCTCACCTCTCTGTGGGTCTCAATGGGTTTAGGGAGTTTATGGTGTAGGCATCTCTGTTTTTCTTAGAGTCCTTCTTGCTGGATATTGCAGATTGGTGCTCCTGGAATGGGCTGTTGTAGGGAATCTCCATGGACTTCTTCCAATGGTGTTTGCAATGTTCCCTGCCTCTGTGCCTTTATGTCAACCTAGCACTTTGTTACCAGGTTGAAGATCAAGGCCTGACACTTCCAACTCTTTTTCTTCACCCATGACCAGTCTTTAGCAAACCATTGGACTTCAGTCGGGCGTCATTTGCGCTCCTGAAACCAGGAAGTTGGAGTGTGCGTAAATTTTTCTTTGAACACTTTTGACCATAGGTCTGTGAGTTGCCCAAGAGTACAGTCAAACAAAACATGGTAAAATGAGAGGCCTTTTAAATAATTTACTGTATGCTTCTATTTCCAGACCAATTTGGCTGAGTAATGGGTCAATTTCCTTTGTTTCTCATGAACTAAGCCTCTCAAAAGTTGTACCAGGGTATGACTGAACCTCTCCCATGACTGACTGTGACTTCCTAATGCCTAGTGAGTAACACCAATCTTGGAAGAACTTACTTTCAAAATAGGATCCCAGATCCAAATGTAACTTCTGCGGACAGCCATAAGGAAGGCAGAAGTGTTTCCACACAATCTGAGAGGCTGTCTGGTTGCAAGTTGGTACTGCCACCGCAAACTTGGTAAACTAGCCACCATGACTAAAACGTGATAGTGCCAGTCTTTTGACACGTGGAGCATAAAAACGTTAATGGTCATTATTTTCAGTGGGGCAGATGTGTGCCAAATCTGAAAATCGAGTCTCAGCACCTTTTGACACTGAACAGAGCACACAGGTGAACTAGGTGAAAGTTTTGTGGACACCCCAGAGTCCTGAATCCTTGTGGAACCTCTCTGCCACAGAGAGGGCCTGGGACTTTGATAGTATGGTCTCGTAAGTCGCTGATGAGTTGCAAGGAAACAATAATGCAATGATCTATATAAAAATAGAATGCAATGATTTGCAAATCCTACAAACCAATATTTTATTCAGAATAAAAAATAGAAAACATATCAAATATTTAAACTGAATATAAAGAAGAAAAAAAAAGGTAATTTTGAAATTGGTGGCAGCAACAAGTCTAAAAATAAAAGATGGGACAGGGCCATGTTTACCACAGTGTAGCATCCCCTCTTCTTTAACAATACTCTGTAAACGTATGGGAACTGGGGAGACCAGTTGCTGGAGTTTTGGGAGAGGAATGTTATTCCATTCTTGCCTGATATAGGATTTTGTCAGGAACCATAAAGCAGATTGAGACAGAAAATGCAGTAAAAATCACACCTTTCCTGTAATAGTAAAAATAGTACAGATCAGTAACGTAGTCAAAACATAAGCCAGGGTCCGTAAGCCAAAACAGGTAATCAGACAAGCCAGTAATCAGGAAACCAGAAATCAGTGTAGTTGGAAGCAGAAGGTCGGGAATAAGAACCAGAAGGAACGTCAGCCGGGGAAAGTCTTTAACAGGAACACAGCAGAGACACTTAGGATATGTTGACCAGGCAAAGGCATGAAAGGAATGAACAAGGCAGTTTAAAAAGACAAAAGAGGCTGGCTGCAGGAAATGGTAACCAGGTGAGTCACTGTGAAAATAATGAGTGGCTGGTAATTAACCGACAGCTGAGCAGCCTTGAGCACTGAGAAGAGAGCTGCTAAAAGCCCAGCCCTAACAGTATCCCCGCCTTAATTTCCCCTCCCCCTCAGAGGGGCTCCAGGCTTGAGGGGAAGACATCTATGGAAAGCACGGAGGAGGGCAGGAGCATGTACGTCCGAGAATGTGCGTTTCTCCAGACCGTAACCCCTCCAATGAACCAGGTACTGTAAGCGCCCACAAAACCTATGGGAGTCAATGATAGATTGTATCTTATACTCCTCATGGTTGTTACCTGAACCGGGCGAGGACATGGTACCGAGGTGGTATAGCGGTTGCACACCAAAGGTTTTAATAAGGAAACATGGAATACATTCTAAATACGCATGTTGGAAGAAAGGTCTAATGCGTTTGCTACTGGGTTGATCCTAAGGAGAATGCGGAAAGGCCCAATATACTGCGTGCCAGTTTCAGTGAGGGAACACGGAGTCGGAGGTTACGAGAAGACAGCCAGACCCTCTCCCCAATTTGGTAGGAAGGCACAGGAAGGCATCGGCAGTCAGCATGAAGTCTGTACCTATCACTGGTACGTTGCAAGGACTCTTGGACCTACACCCAAGTGGAACAGAGATCACAGAGATGCTCCTCTAATGCAGGAATTCCTTGTGGAGCAAATGTGTCAGGCAGCATGAAAGCCTGGAACCCATAATTCTCCATAAATGGAGACAATCAGGAAGAGGCATTATTGGCACTATTGTAAGCAAACTCTGCCCAAGGTAAGAGGTCTGACCAGTTGTTATGGTGGTCCGAAATATAGCAACGTAGGAACTGCTTCAAGGCTTGGTTGGCTATTTCTGCGGACCCATTAGACTGCGGGTGATATGCCGAGGAGAAGGAAAGCTGAATTCCCAACTATGCACAGAAGGCTTGCCAAAACCTGGACACAAACTGGCTGCCCCTGTTCAAGATGATAACCCTAGGTAACCCATGTAAACAAAAGATCTCCCAAACAAAAATAGATGCCAGTTCTTTGGATGTAGGCAACCTCTTTAGTGGAATACAATGAGACACATTCGAAAACCGGTCAACCACAATAAGAATAACCGTATTGCCCTGGGAGTTGGGTAACTCCACAATAAAATCAATAGACAAGTGGGTCCAAGGCCTCCCTCCACAGGGTATGGGTTGTTGTGGAAATTTTATTAGGACTAGTGTGGACATTTTTCCGGATGTGTTTTACACTGAACAAAATTATAAACGCAACACTTTTGTTTTTGCCCCCATTTTGCATGAGCTGAACTCAAAGATCTAAGACTTTTTCTATGCACACAAAAGGCCTATTTCTCTCAAATATTGTTCACAAATCTGTCTAAATCTGTGTTACTGAGCACTTCTTCTCTGCAGAGATAATCAGCTTTTTGATATGCCACACCTGTGAGGTGGATGGATTATCTCGGCAAAGGAGAAGTGCTCACTAACACAGATTTAGACAGATCTGTGAACAAATTATAATGTTTATAATTTTGTTCAGTGTATTTAGATTGTCATTATAGCTCATGTTGTCGGTTTGCTTGCAAACGCTCATTAGAGTGTGTATGGGTGAACTGGCATTGAGGAAAGACTACTGGCAGTGAAAACCTTCCCTTAGATGTGTAGATGTGTTCACTCTACATAGATATCTCCGTCGGCGAACACTCCATGCGCAGGTCTGGTTGCCGGGATAGATTTATGTGTATTGCGGTGCAGAGTCAATATCGTTTTCATATCTATCTGCCTTTATGAAGGGATACACACTCATGTCTTTCTACTATGCTTGATCACAATAGTGGAAACCGCATGGCTCTTTCCCTGCAGATAGCCTCACGTCTATGGGAACAGTAGTATAATACTATTAGGCATTGTTCTCTGAAGCTTTACTAAATGGGATTCACACCAGTAGTAGTGGTGGGAATACATGCACGGGTTTGTTCAGAGCAATGTTCACGGTTCCACACGCTGGTTTCATTGTGTAGTGTTAGGCAGGAAGCCGGGCACACTGTTCTGCTGATTCACGATCGTGTGCTCCCCCTTTCTGTTGTACATTTAAATATATACAAGTGTGTCATTGACTGATTCTATGTGGCGAACTTGTGTCATGTGAGTGTACATTTGGAACTGATTGGCTGATGTTGTATAGTCATCACTTCCTGTTGATTGTCCCCTTATCTCATAAATAAACAGAGCTCCAGGCCTTTTTAACAGGAAATTCCTGTGAGCATCCAAGGTGATAGCAGCCTTTGTGTCTGTATTTCTGGATACTTCTGAGCTTGCTCAATTACTTTATACAAAAGAGTTGAGAACTGTGCATTTTAGCACAACGAGATTGATAGCGCTTGGCGTATATTAATTTCCAAGACAGGGTTGTAGGAGGCCCACTGGAAGGTGTTGTGGTGTTTTACTCAGAGCACACACGGGACAAGCGGCTACAAAGGTGGTTATATCATTGCGGAGACTAGGCCACCAGAATTGTTGAGACATAGACCATATGAGTTGACTCATCTGCCCAGCTGCCTTGGGAGAATGATATGTCTGGAGCAAAGCAATGTGAAGATTCTTGGGAACAAAGCAGCAGTCACAAGGTTTTTCAGGAGGAGAATGGATCTGAGCAGCAAAAAATCTTTTACCCAAAGGAGAAATAAGACTAGTGCAAATAGTGGGCAAAATGCAGTCTAGAGGTATCACAGGAGTAGGGACAGACTCCATCTTGGAAGAGGAGGAAAACTGCAGCGACAATGCATCAGCCCTTACATTCTTCGTACCAGGTAAGAATGAGACTATGTAAGAAAATCTAGACAGAAAAAAGGCCCATTGTGCCCTTCTGGGAGACAAAAATGTGAGATTCTTATGGTCAGTCAAAATGAGGACTGGCACATTGGTACCCTCGAGGAGATGCCTCCATTCATTAAGAGCTAAAAGGATGGGTAACAATTATTTGTTCCCAATCTCGTAATTGCATTCTGCAGGAGACAATTTCTTAGAAAAGTAGCCACAGGGACACATAGCGGTCTCAGAGGTAGGGGGTTGAGACAGGAGGGCGCCTACTCCAGTCTCCGATGCATCAACCTCAAAAATAAAGGGTAACGTAGGATCAGGATGTGCCAGCACAGGAGCTGAAACAAAAGCAGCATTGAGAGACTCAAAGGCTTTAATGGATTCTGGAGACCAATTCTGTGGGTTGCCATTCTTCCTAGTCATATCAGTCAGGGGTTTGACCAGAGAAAAGAAATTACAAATACACTTCCGGTAATAATTGGCAAAGCCAAGAAAACGTTGTAGCGGACATAGACCTACTGTGCGAGGCCATTTTCAAACTGCAGATAGTTTCTCTGGGTCCATTGAAAAACCAGCAGTAGAAATGACATAACCCAGAAATGTAACCTGTTCACGATGGAACTCGCACTTTTCCAACTAACAATACAGGTTATTTTCTCTCAGCCTTGCGATTGAGACCTTGTATCGATTGCGACCCCCTATAATCGATACAAGGTCTCAATTCACCACTCTTCTTTTTTACAAAGAAGAAGCCAGCACCGGCAGGAGACAAGGATTTGCAGATGAACCCCCATGAAAGTGAATTGGCAACATAGTCCTCCATGGCTTTATCCTCCGAGCCAGACAAAGGGTAGACCTGGCCACGAGGAGGAATGGCACCAGGTTGAAGGTCAATTGGGCAGTCATAAGATCGGTGTGGAGGCAAAATACCAGCCTGACCTTTGTCAAAGACATCACTAAATTTGCGGTATTCCTCTGGCAATGAGAAGAGTGAAGATGTGCACAAGACCCTAACCACTTTCTAAAACCAGTTTTACTGCATAGTGGCAACCAAGAAAGAATCTCAGCACGATGCCAATAAAAAGAGGGATTTTGCTCTTGTAACCAAGGATAACCAATGACCACCGGGTAATGAGGTGAGGAAATTACTTGAAATTGGAATATCTCATGGTGAACAGCCCTTATGGCCATGGTCAATGGAGCAGTCTCATGAATTACATGGGCAGGCTGTAAAGGTCTTTCATCAATAGCCGTAATGGCAAGTGCAGTGGCACAAAGCTGCAGGGGAATTGAGTACTTTGACACAAAGACACTATCTATGAAGCCTGCAGCCCCAGAATCGATTAGAGCCTGTGTATCAATGGACAACTCAGACCAAGAAAGGCTAACCATAACTAGAGGCTTTTCCTTCAGGATAGCTGGGAATGCAAAAACGCCACCTAAGGTCTGTCCCCTACAGGACCTTAGGTGCGGCCATTTCCCAGACCGGTAGGACATGACTTCAATAAGTGACCTGCCTGCCCACAATAAAGGCACAATCTCTCCCTCCTCCTAAAGGCCCTCTCCTCCGCAGAGAGACATGTGAAGCCCAACTGCATGGGCTCTACTTCACTGGTGGACTTGCTACCAGGTATGGGAGGTGAGGGAGGCAAGGGTGAGAATGCAAAGCTCAGAGCCAAATGTATAGTAGGCATTTCCGCAAGCGCTCCCTAAAGAAAGGTCTCTCTTGATGTCGGGTTTTAATAAGAATGGCAAACGTGATCAACTCCAGATCCCTAGGTATGTCTCTGGCTGCACTCTCATCTTTAATGTTATCCGAGAGACCATGAGAAACAGGAGCCACGAGGGCCTCATTGTTGCAACCAACCTCTGCTGCCAGAGTACGGAATTCAATGGCGTAATCGGCAACAGTTCTCATACTCTGTTTGGTGGACATGAGGCTCTTGGCAGCAGAAGTGGAGCAAAGGAAAATGTCAAATACCCTTTTAAAGGAGGCCACAAACCCGGGGTAATTCCGGACAATGGGTTTTTGCATCTCCCATTGAGGGTTTGCCCAAGCCAAGGCTCTATCAAAGCAAAGGAATAATGAAGCCTACTTTGCTTCTGTCCGTAGGGAACGCCTGGGGCAGCATCTCAAAGTATATCTCAACCTGATTAAGAAACCCTCTGCATTTAATTCAATCACCCCCAAAACCCTGGGGAAGAGGAGCAGAACCAGACATACCTCTTACAGAGGTAACATTCGAGGTGAGTGCCTGCACACAGACTGGAGCAGCAGCAGGAACGCCCTGCAACATTGGTTGTACTGGAACAGCCACAGTGGAAGGATCCAGGGGAGCAGTACGAATCAAGAACGTCTGTATTACTATGGAAAACTGATCCATGCGGTGATCCTGCTCATTTAATCTGGAAAAAATATTTGGAAGCCAAATCGGGAAATCAGAAAAGCCAGTGATCAGGGAGTCAGAAATCAGCATAATCGAAAGCAGAAGTTCTGGATCAGGAACCAGAAGGGACGACTGCCGGGCAAAGTCTTTAACAGGAACACAGCAGAGACACTCTGGATATCTTGAAAAGGCGAAGGCAGGGAAGGAATAGACAAGGCAGCTTAAATAGCCCACTGGTTGTAGGCAGGACTGACAAGCAGATAATGATAACTAGGTGAGACACTGAGGAAACAATGAGTGCTGATAATTATGCGACAGCTGATCAGCCTGAGCACAGAGAAGAGAGCTGCTGTGAGCCCAGCCCTGACAACAGGTGGCCTGAGCTGATGCCATCAACATCTGTTATGAGTCTCTCAATCTGATACAGTAGAATTAATTTATCTTCATATATTTCTTGAGGGATATTGTTGATAAATATTTCTGTCCTAAGTGAAGTAATCCAAACCATGCTCTCAGAATCCATTAGGTAGTTGTGCATCATTATTTCTGTCACCCTATGCCCTTAATAGACACAGGGTGACTTACACATAAGGGGGGCCTGGGGAGCTAAACAAGGAGTTTCCTGACCTCTCTAAAGTAAGCTGGGTTCCACTAACCCCTCGCCCAAAGTGACTCCTGTCACACTACACATTTAATATTGCGGCCTGATTTGATGGGCTTTGAGCTTGTTGGGATGGCTTCAGTGTAACATCAGTCCAAGATGCTTCAGAGATCATTCAGGTTTTGATGACAGGTGCATTTGCCCTGCAATTGACCTCCACCTGACTCGCATTCAACATACTTCACAAGAATTTTGAATTCCCATAGCCTTCTCTTTGTATACAGAAACCAATGGAAGTGAATAAAAGCCTGTTAACACAGTCCTCCGGTGTCAATAGTTAAGACTATACCAGGCAGTCCCTAATATACTGTCACTTCCAAACATGCACTTGGAATGCTGTCTTAATAATGGCATTATTCATTAACTCTTAATACAACCGACACCACCATGCCAATAGAGTATAGCAAACATTTTATGATATGGAAGTCTACAGTGAAGTCAAGCCTCTATATTTCCTTAGGAAGCTTAAGACAGGAAGGGACTTCCTTCCGATCTCTGATACACTGGATACTGGCAAGGTGTCTATAATGTACAGGATGTACCCTGGAAGAACTTTTGCAGCAGAATAAAGCTTTGCTGCTACCCTTACATAATAGATAATTAGGGGATTTTGCACATGATTGTGTTTGAGCATTCTTCTCATTTGAGAGGGTCATCAGATGTCTTCCAAATAAACAAAAACTTGTGGCTCTCACCATGTTCATGTCATGGGCATATAGTTTTAAGATGTGTGTCTTCTAATAAAATAATATCCTAAACTAAATTTAATGTTAGCTTAGGTTCTTTTTTAAACATTTTCTAAACGTTAGCTGCAGGACAGAAGGGCAGACTTACCATATATGAAAGTATAAGTTGAACTTTCACTACAGACAGCCTGCATAATATACATTTTAGCATGATACTTTATACTGTACATGTCTGTCTCCATTCATTTCTACTGTAGCATATACAGAACAGGCTGCCATACAGAAGTATTACTTCTCTGCAAAATTGCCAAAGCTTTTCCTACAAGAATCATATGAAACAGAATCAGGGAGTGTTGATCCTACCACATATGATAACACATACCATTCAAACAGCTGTAAAAAAAAAAACATTGTAATTGTGTGCAGATTAAGGAAGAACTAAACAGTTGCATGAAATGCTGAATTAGGAGTTTTTATAGCATGTTCTGGGAATTTTCTAGTTTTTTTTTTAGGTTGATGTTGCTTCAATAATTAAGCATATAAAAAGTGTTATTTCTGCTTTTGTTACCAGTAGCAGAAAGAAAATAAATTAGTGCATTGTTCATTTAATAGGCTTTTAGCCTACATTTACACTATTGTGGGTCCTGCATGCCACCTTTGTGCAGGCACAGCATCCCTTTCATCTGCTGTACCTCCGGGAAACACAGGAAAAAAACTCCCTGACCATTTTCCTAAAAATAGGCAGCCAAACTGAACTGCATGGTGTTGCATGTATGTTTTCCAATGCATGTCTGCTAAAGAGCAATGCGGTTTGCCCGCGGGTCAGGAAATGCGTGAAATTATGCAGTCTCCTAACCTGCATAGATGTGAACCTAGTCATAACGATGGCACAGTCATTACCACTAGAAGACTTTTTGGGCCTGGCGCCACCAAATAATAGTATCTGAAAATATTGTGTTGCCTTAAACAACCAGTCAGTGTCCTTCTTTCATCTTAGAAGATACATGTAATGGTTGAAGGAAAGGAATCACCTAATTGGCTGCAAAATAGGTAACATAAAATTCCCCTTTGGACACAGGGTCAGAAATTCCTTCAGGATTTCGTTGCTATCTGTGTTCCTGTTTGAGAGAGTCTCTATTAGCGAAAGTGAGCGAGGTATGCAACATTTTAGGTTCTCACTGGCAGGGCCGGTACAAGGGAAGGTCAGAAGGGACACCTGCCCTGGGCGCTGTCTTAATTTGTGGTGAGGGGGCTTCTGCTGCTTCTCCTGCCTGACAGGAGTAACTGTTATTCTCCCTCCTGTCACTGCAGAATGTATTGATTCCCCAACTGTTCCAGCAAAATCAACTCTGCCTTATCTCCCCTGCACCCATTAATCACTCCTCTCCTTACAAGCTCCGCTCCCCCTGTCGGCTTGTTCTCCTTCCCAGCCAGGTCACTTCAGTCTTCCTTTTTGGTCACTTTCACTTTGTCCTTCTCATCTCACATCTTATCCCTAATAACCTGTGTGCTGCGGTTTGGCCACAGTGTGATTGTATTTGTGGTTTACCTGGGTTTTGGTGCGCTCCCAGTGAATTCTATTATACAGTGTGTTTTCATGAAACCTCATCAAAGTCCTGCATGCTGCATCTTTGATGCACCTTCAGAAAACACACGGTGTAATAGAATTCAATGGAAGAACACCTAAAACCCAGGTAAGACGCACATACAATCACACCATGGTCAAACCACAGTGCACCAGTGTGACCTCACTATAAGGGTAGGTTTACACCTTTGCATGTCAGCCACAAAATTGTGGCTTTCCTGACACACTCAGAAACACACTGTCCATTAGTGGACGTGGACCAGGGCCATTAATTTTGTAATGGCACCCCCACACATCTGCTAACAAATGCATTTTCACATGCACCAAACCACATAGTGTCTCAAAAGTGAAACATCTGGGGTCTGTTTAGAGCCCTGATAGTTCATCAAAGCCCCCCAACAAGGCAGTTAAAAATGTAAAAATAAATAAATAAATAAATAATTAAATTCTAAAAACTATATAAAAATGTAAAGGAAATTAATTAAAAATAAATAAGTAGGGGTTGTTGACATGTGTTTTGGTCTCTGAAAAGCAATCAGCATTCATATTGCTCTTTAGAGAGCATTTGGCAGGTGATAAGGAGCTGTTGTATAACCTACTTACTGCCTGCTTTAATTCTTTCTACCCTGCACTAGGATGCTGCAACCATGTGCATTACACACAAGTGTGGGGCACTTGTAGAGCAGCACCATTCACTTCAATGGGTCAAGTTCAAGAAGGGGTATAATTCATGCTGCAGCAGTGAAGCAAAGCATCGTGGCAACAGCATGTGTACATCCAGAGGCACTCCCTCTGCAGCTAAAGGGTGTAGCGGTTAAGGCACCCAGAAATACCAGTTTGCCCCCACCCAGCCATTATAATTTAACCCTGCTCACTCATTGCTGCAGTGAGCTATGCGTGCCACATACCACTTTCTCCCTGAAATGTTCCTCATTTCAACTTTAAAAGTTAGATGATATGTTAGTAATAATTCAGTGCATGTCCCAAACATTACATGCATTACAAACTATACACTTGCCATGTTTGCTTTGGGCACTAAATAATCTTGTCCTGGCACTGCTCACTGGAATAGGAGTAGAGAGCATATCTACACTTTTTTGGGGTCAGTGGGATTTCTTCAAATTTTCTGGAGATTTCACCTCCTTTACTGTAGTATCTCTGAGCACAGGAAGTGCAGGGAAACCTTCTTGGTGGGCAACACAGTTGGCAATAACACCCCAACAAAGGGTCTGACTTTTCACCAATAATAAAAATAAAAAAAATAGGTATGAGAGGATAAATGCATTAGATACAAATAGATATAACATACCTTTCTTCCCAAAACATTTGAAGCAAACTTGTCTTTTTGAGTACATTATTACTGCAGACAATATAATTGCTAAAGCCAAACATGGAATTAAGATTTTCATAATAAATGAAGGATCGTAATGATCAAAATCTGGAGAAAAAGTAAAAAGAAAATTACAGGATTACCCAGTGTGTTAGCCAAAAAAAAGCAAACAATGTGATGGTACATCATTTCACTATTTAAGTCAGAGAGTTTAAAAATCATGGATTTTCATACCAGTGTTTCAAATTTTAATCATCATCATCTGAAGTGTCCCCTGCCTACCTTGCATTAAAAAAATCTTCCTTTCCAATCTACAGGATCGAAGTCCTGCTTGTAATCTTCCTATGGGACATAGCACAACTATCACTTGTGTAAAACTTTTTTTTTTTTTTTTTATCTAGCAGTAATCAACAAAGTGTCTTCTTATAAAGGTTTCATTAAAGCACATGGGTCGAATTCTAATAGATTTTTCTTCTGAAAAACAGCATGGATAGGGAACACCTGGGACCAAGCAGCTGTAATCAGTGTGAGGCTGTAGGCATCACTGGGTAAACAGAGACTGAGGATGACAGGGAGTCAGCCAGCTCAAAGCATGGATATTAGCGGGGTGTATGGATATTAGCTTGCTGGACACAGACTTGTATAAAGTACTCAAAATTTCTACTTGAGTAAAAGTACAAGTGCTCGATCAAAAAGTGACTTGAGTAGAAGTGGAAGTGCTCACAAAAAAAGTTACTTAAGTAGAAGTACTAAAGTATTCAACATTTTTTTTACTTAAGTATTGCAAGTAGTTTTTTCAAAAAATTTGCTACTTAAGTACTAAAAGTAAAAAGTACCAGTAGTTTTGAAAAAAAAATTCTACTCAAGTACTGAAAGTAGAAGTACAAGTACTGTGTTATGTAGTTATTAAAGAAAGAAGTCAAAAGTTTGAACATCATATTGTTTTTTATTATTTCAAATGATTTATTCAAATGATTAACCTGTGTTTGTTAGTAGTTTCTTGATGCACTTTAAGCGCCGTAGCACCATTTATTTGTTTGTTTCATATTTTCTTTTTATTGGAAAGATTTGGTATAGCAGCTTTTATTATACACAGCCTTTATTTTCGTATGCGCTGATTTACAAATGACATTATACACATTTTTTTGAGCTTTATGCAACCTGCCATCTACTGTTCTGGCAGTGGTAATTTTTTTAAAAGTAACGAGTAACTATGCAGCACAAAAAAAAAATACTTGAGTAGAAGTATCGAAATCATCAAAAAAATGTAGTGAAGTAAAAGTAGAAGTAGGAGAAAAAAATTCTACTCTAGGAAAGTACAGATACCGCATTTCGGTACTTAAGTACAGTACTTAAGTAGTTCTACTTCGTTACTATACATCTCTGGCTGGACACGAGGATGACAGCTGTTAAAATGCCTAGTGGATAAACAGAGGGCGTGCATGTTTTCTTCCACTATTCCTTCCCCACTGACCACCAAGCCTGAAATATTTTTTACTCTAACTGATGCCAGAATATACACTAGGCATAATCTGGCCCCCTAAAATCTGAAGGACAGTATATTAGTCCTGTGTTTCAAAGGTTTGAACAGTCCTGTTTTAGAGCTGGTTCACATCACAAAAAAGCATTCCAGATCCGTTCTCGATGCATTTCTGCACATGCTTTTTGATGTATTCCGGTGCATTTCCGGATGCATTTTAAATGCTTTTTTCTCCCTTTTTCCTGTTATTTTTTCCCTCTGTACTGGGGTCTGGGGAGTTTTTGATATGTTCCAGTGCATTTTGGTGCATTTCCTTATGCGTTTTACCGCATTCCAGTACAGTCTAGTGCAGAAAAAATGCAGCACGTTCTACTTTTTTCTGGAACGCCCTGAAACTGATCGCACTGGTGTGAACTATGCCATTACCATATAACCTACTTTCCATGCATTTTTGATGCAGAAACAAAAAAAAAAAAAACGCACTGGACTGCAAGTGGTTTGAACTGACCGTTACAAAAAAAGAAAAGAAAGAAAGAAAAAGTAAGATTTTTATTCCTTGTAAAACTGTAATTACTTGTAATATGTATGACTTATATTGATACGTAGTGTAGTTTCAGCAATTGTAATCCTCCAGCAAACATTACGTTAACTTGTCCATGTCAAAGTCCAAATCCGAACATAAGGAAGCTGGCTGCTTAAATATGAGTCTGACTTTCCCCATGTTCAATCGTGGGGGTTATAACTAACTAAATTTACATATATTACATGTGACTAAACAATAATGTGCAAACATTATCAAGATGAACAGTTATTCTACACAAGGAAATAGCTATGCATTGTTAATTTGAAGCCGTCTGCTATTGTGACTTATCGTCCCACTTGTACAACTACATTTTTTCACATTCCTTTTTAAATGTAATTTTACATTAGCACAACATAGCTGATAGCACTGGCAATGGGCCAAAAATGTCAGCAGCAAGGTTCACTTAGTATGGCAACAGTAGCCTTTTTATAAAATGAACCTTTCTTTTTAAAAAAAGTGATAAAAAACAGACGGATGGGGGATCTGTTCCCCATCCATCCGGTGGATCGAATCAGATGACAGTCAGATGGAAACAGACAGCAGTCTGTTTCCATCTGATCATCTCATAGAGAAGAACGAGTTGTGTCCAATTTGCATAGCGAAGCGGACAGGTACCTGTCATCTGCCTGCTCAGCAGGGATCAGCGGAGAGATCCCCCGCTAAGCAGGCGGATCCCCCTGACAAAGTCCACCCCGTCTGAAAGAGGCCTCAGTTTCGGACTCATTCAAATGTCCAGATGTTATTTTTCTGAGGAAGGTCACATTTTAGAAAATATATAATTTAACACCACTTTTTAAATAAAGTGTGCTTAAACTCTTATGATTAACAATTTATAAAAGAGCACAGGAGAGGAATTGCTCGGTTGAGTTCCTCTATTGGATTTTTTTAACTGGGGCCAGCATAATAATGATGGTCTTGCTTTTTGTTCAGGTGGGGTTAGCCAGCGTTTTTTTGTGTAAATGGACGGGGCAGCCGATGGTCAAGATCTGTGGTTAAATAGGATAAATGATTGTCGTCTTCTGTGGACCATGCCATAGCATTGGCCTTACAATCATTTTCCAAAGGTAATCAGGGGCAGTACCATTTTGGATTTTACCTCCCTTTCAGCCCCAGTGACAATGGTCATTTGCACAAAATGAAATGATGAAGTTGAGACACAAACAGTGAAAAAAAATGTCAAACAGGTAGGTAGGTGGCACTGAAGACCTGAGGCACTAATGACACAGTATAATGCCACATGTGCAGTCAATAGATAGGAGTGTGTTCCAACTGAGCAGGCAGCTTGCCTATGCCAAATTAGCTTCTCAGATTGGAACTTAAAGAAAAAGTTGGAGCACCACACTCAAATGCTGGCCTCTAGCTTTAAAATGTGGTGCTCCTTTTTATGATGGCAAAAAAAAAAAAATGACCATGTTGATACCCTTCCACATGCTATCCAAATATCACTTTTAAGTCCACTGTCGATTTAAAGCTCAGTATTATAAAGCTGGTATCTTCTTCCTGTTTTCAGGTCAACCTACACACAGAACACATATCCGCAACACATACACTATAGATTTGTGTATAGGGTATAATTATGATTCTTCCTTTGAAAGGTTTCTTGTACTTCCTGTAATATTGATGTATGTATATGACTGTATGACAGTTTTGCGTTGCTGTCCAAAAACTGAATGAAGCAGCTAGAAAGAGTGTAAAAAAGCATCTGTCATTGCAAGCACACATATGAATCTACTAATGATCAGAAATGTAATCAATTATGCTTTTATGTATAACTAGACATTAAGCCCGTTAAATTAACGGGCTCTAGAACATATGTGGTCAAAGATTTGTAAAAACAGACTTAGCAGTAATTCCACGCGAGCGCGCACCAGCCGCTTCAACAGTTTTGCCTGGTCACCCGAAGTCTCTGCGCTCCAAGTCCCATCGGCTGTGCGCAGTAGCGCAATCCCACAGACACAGGGACTGGACGCAGAGACACTTGTACTTTATATGTATAGATTATTTAGTATACTTAGAACAGAAGGAGCCATATATATGGGGGGGAGGGAGGGGATTGTAGTGTGTTGGGGAAGGGAGGGGATTGTAGTGTATGGGGAGGGGATTGTAGTGTATGGGGAAGGGAGGGGATTGTAGTGTATGGGGAAGGGAGGGTATTGTAGTGTATGGGGGAGGGAGGGGATTGTAGTGTGGGGGGAGGGAGGGGATTGTAGTGTATGGGGGGAGGGAGGGGGTTGTAGTGTATGGGGGAGGGAGGGGATTGTAGTGTATGGGGGAGGGGATTGTAGTGTATGGGGAGGGAGGGGATTGTACTGTATGGGGGGGACGGAGGGGATTGTAGTGTATGGGGGGATTATAGTGTATGGGGGAGGGGTTCTACAGTGTATGGGGGAGGGGTTCTACAGTGTATGGGGGAGGGAAGAGATTGTAGCGTGGGGGGAGGGAGGGGATTGTAGTGGGGGGGGGGAGGGAGGGGGTTGTAGTGTGTTGGGGGGAGAGGATTGTAGTGTGTTGGGGAAGGGAGGGGATTGTAGTGTATGGGGAGGGGATTGTAGTGTATGGGGAAGGGAGGGGATTGTAGTGTGGGGGGAGGGAGGGAGGGGATTGTAGTGTGGGGGGGAGGGAGGGGATTGTATTGTGGGGGGAGGGAGGGGATTGTAGTGTATGGGGGAGGGGATTGTAGTGTATGGGGGGGGGGATTGTAGTGTATAGGGGGAGGGGATTGTAGTGTATGGGGGGAGGGGATTATAGTGTATGGGGGGAGGGGATTATAGTGTATGGGGGAGGGGGGATTATAGTGTATGGGGGAGGGGATTGTAGTGTATGGGGGAGGGAGGGGATTGTAGTGTGGGGGGGGAGAGGGGATTGTAGTGTATGGGGGGAGGGGATAGTAGTGTATGCGGTAGGGAGGGGATTGTAGTGTATGGGGGAGGGAGGGGATTGTAGTGTATGGGGGAGGGAGGGGATTGTAGTGTATGGAGGGGAGGGGATTGTAGTGTATGGGGGGGATTGAACGATAAATGTCGGGTTGGAGATTGGTGTGGGGGAGGGGAGATGTGAGGGCGGGAAATCAGAGAGGAGGGGGAGGGGAGCTCCTCACACACACAGAACAGGGGATCATCCGATAGGAAAAGACCCCCAAATCCACCACCACCTCCCCTCCCGGGAAAACTTTTGTCACGGACGAACCAAAGGTGCTGGAGACGGAAGGGATTGTAGTGTATGGGGGGAGGGAGGGGATTGTAGTGTATGGGGGGGAGGGGATTGTAGTGTATGGGGGAGGGAGGGGATTGTAGTGTATGGGGGGATGGAGGGGATTGTAGTGTATGGGGGGGATTATAGTGTATGGGGAGGGGTTCTACAGTGTATGAGGGAGGGAGGGGATTGAAGTGTGGGAGGGGAGGGAGGGGATTGTAGTGGGTGGAGGGGATTGTAGTGTGTTGGGGGGAGGGGATTGTAGTGTGTTGGGGGGAGGGGATTGTAGTGTGTTGGGGAAGGGAAGGGATTGTAGTGTATTGGGAGGGGATTGTAGTGTATGGGGAAGGGAGGGGATTGTAGTGGGGGGAGGGAGGGGATTGTAGTGTGGGGGGGAGGGAGGGGATTGTAGTGTATGGGGGGGAGAGGATTGTAGTGTATGGGGAGGGAGGGGATTGTAGTGTATGGGGGGGACGGAGGGGATTGTAGTGTATGGGGGGGTAGATTATAGTGTATGGGGGAGGGGTTCTACAGTGTATGGGGGAGGGGTTCTACAGTGTATGGGGGAGGGAGGAGATTGAAGCGTGGGGGGAGGGAGGGGATTGTAGTGGGGGGGAGGGATTGTAGTGTGTTGGGGGGAGGGGATTGTAGTGTGTTGGGGAAGGGAGGGGATTGTAGTGTATTGGGAGGGGATTGTAGTGTATGGGGAAGGGAGGGGATTGTAGTGGGGGGAGGGAGGGGATTGTAGTGTGGGGGGGAGGGAGGGGATTGTAGTGTATGGGGGGGAGGGGATTGTAGTGTATGGGGAGGGAGGGGATTGTAGTGTATGGGGGGACGGAGGGGATTGTAGTGTATGGGGGGTAGATTATAGTGTATGGGGGAGGGGTTCTACAGTGTATGGGGGAGGGAGGAGATTGAAGCGTGGGGGGAGGGAGGGGATTGTAGTGGGGGGAGGGAGGGGATTGTAGTGTGTTGGGGGGAGGGGATTGTAGTGTGTTGGGGAAGGGAAGGGATTGTAGCGTGGGGGGAGGGAGGGGATTGTAGTTGGGGGGGAGGGAGGGGATTGTAGTGTGTTGGGGAGGGGATTGTAGTCTGTTGGGGAAGGGAGGGGATTGTAGTGTATGGGGAGGGTATTGTAGTGTATGGGGAAGGGAGGGGATTGTAGTGTATGGGGGAGGGAGGGGATTGTAGTGTATGGGGGGAGGGAGGGGATTGTAGTGTATGGGGGAGGGAGGGGATTGTAGTGTATGGGGGGAGGGGATTGTAGTGTATGGGGGGAGGGGATTGTAATGTATGGGGGGTAGATTATAGTGTATGGGGGAGGGGTTCTACAGTGTATGGGGGAGGGGTTCTACAGTGTATGGGGGAGGGAGGGGATTGAAGTGCGTTGGGGTGGAGGGGATTGTAGTGTGTTGGGGAAGGGAGGGGATTGTAGTGTATGGGGAGGTGATTGTAGTGTATGGGGAAGGGAGGGGATTGTAGTGTGGGGGGGGGGGGAGGGGATTGTAGTGTGGGGGGAGGGAGGGGATTGTAGTGTATGGGGGAGGGGATTGTAGTGTATGGGGGGAGGGGATTGTAGTGTATGGGGGGGAGGGGATTATAGTGTATGGGGGAGGGGGGATTATAGTGTATGGGGGAGGGAGGGGATTGTAGTGTATGGGGGAGGGAGGGGATTGTAGTGTATAGGGGGGATTGAACGATAAATGTCGGGTTGGAGATTGGTGTGGGGGAGGGGAGATGTGAGGGCAGGAAATCAGAGAGGAGGGGGGAGGGGAGTTCCTCACACACACAGTGGATCATCCAAAAGGAAAAGACCCCCAAATCCACCACCACCTCCCCTCCCGAAAACATTGCTGTCACGGGTGAACCAAAGGTGCTTGAGACCACAAAATTGTACTGCAGGTAGCCATGACGCTCTCCTACAGCTGATAAAAATTTGGGGTCTCGGGGATGAAAGCGCGCGGAGCAGTGACCCCGAGAACCGGGCCGTGACCTAACCACGAGGTGACTGGGTTTAACATTGGAGTCTATGGCGGGGGGAGGCCCGGTTCTCGGGTCACTGCTCCGCGCCCTTTCATCCCCGAAACCCCAAATTTTTCTCAGCTTTGGTTCGCCCGTGACAGCAATTTTCCCGCGGCAGTGTGTGCGTCCCAACGGCTGTCCGTGCGGCACATGCGCAGTAGCTTAATTCCACGGACACAGGGACGGACGCAGGGACACTTGCATATTATTATTGTATAATAAATAAATTACCATCCCTGTAAAAAATCAGAATAAAAAGAATTTGTATATAAATTACTAAGGGCTATTTTTAAGGATGTTTTCTAGATGTTACAGTCTAAAGTTAGTTACAGTGCATTGCGAAAGTATTCGGCCCCCTTGAACTTTTTGACCTTTTGCCACATTTCAGGCTTCAAACATAAAGATATAAAACTGTAATTTTTTTTGAAGAATCACCAACAAGTGGGACACAATCATGAAGTGGAACAAAATTTATTGGATATTTCAAACTTTGTTAACAAACAAAAAACTGAAAAATTGGGCGTGAAAAATTATTCAGCCCCTTTACTTTCAGTGCAGCAAACTCTCTCCAGAAGTTCAGTGAGGATCTCTGAATGATCCAATGTTGACCTAAATGACTAATGATGATAAATAGAATCCACCTGTGTGTAATCAAGTCTCCGTATAAATGCACCTGCACTGTGATAGTCTCAGAGGTCCGTTTAAAGCGCAGAGAGCATCATGAAGAACAAGGAACACACCAGACAGGTCCAAGATACTGTTGTGGAGAAGTTTAAAGCTGGATTTAGATACAAAAAGATTTCCCAAGCTTTAAACATCCCAAGGAGCACTGTGCAAGCGATAATATTGAAATGGAAGGAGTATCAGACCACTGCAAATCTACGAAGACCTGGCCGTCCCTCTAAACTTTCAGCTCATACAAGGAGAAGACTGATCAGAGAAGCAGCCAAGAGGCCCATGATCACTCTGGATGAACTGCAGAGATCTACAGCTGAGGTGGGAGACTCTGTCCATAGGATAACAATAATTCATATACTGCACAAATCTGGCCTTTATGGAAGAGTGGCAAGAAGAAAGCCATTTCTTAAAGATATCCATAAAAAGTGTAGTTTAAAGTTTGCCACAAGCCACCTGGGAGACACATCAAACGTGGAAGAAGGTGCTCTGGTCAGATGAAACCAAAATCAAACTTCTTGGCAACAACGCAAAACGTTATGTTTGGCGTAAAAGCAACACAGCTCATCACCCTGAACACACCATCCCCACTGTCAAACATGGTGGTGGCAGCATCATGGTTTGGTCCTGCTTTTCTTCAGCAGGGACAGGGAAGATGGTTAATATTGATGGGAAGATGGATGGAGCCAAATACAGGACCATTCTGGAAGAAAACCTGATGGAGTCTGCAAAAGACCTGAGACTGGGACGGAGATTTGTCTTCCAACAAGCAAATGATCCAAAACATAAAGCAAAATCTACAATGGAATGGTTCACAAATAAA
This sequence comes from Pelophylax lessonae, assembly GCF_965119305.1. Classification (NCBI taxonomy): domain Eukaryota; kingdom Metazoa; phylum Chordata; class Amphibia; order Anura; family Ranidae; genus Pelophylax; species Pelophylax lessonae. The sequence goes on along the minus strand of NC_138768.1, from coordinate 380,487,831 downwards.
CATATCCCGGTGTTAGAATGGCAAAGTCAAAGTCCAGACCTGAATCCAATCAAGAATCTGTGGAAAGAACTGAAAACTGCTGTTCACAAACGCTCTCCATCCAACCTCACTGAGCTCGAGCTGTTTTGCAAGAACGAATGGGCAAAATTTTCAGTCTCTCGAAGTGCAAAACTGATAGAGACATACCCCAAGCGACTTACAGCTGTAATCGCAGCAAAAGGTGGCGCTACAAAGTATTAACTTAATGGGGCTGAATAATTTTGCACGCCCAATTTTTCAGTTTTTTATTTGTTAAAAAAGCTTGAAATATCCAATAAATTTCGTTCCACTTCATTAATGTGTCCCACTTGTTGATTCTTCAAAAAAAATTACAGTTTTATATCTGTATGTTTGAAGCCTGAAATGTAGCAAAAGGTCGAAATGTTCAAGGGGGCCGAATACTTTTGCAATGCACTGTATATAACAAATACATGCATGTATTGATGTTGGTTTTGGTGGAAGCCAGTTAAACCTACGATATGTTTTGGGCTTTTGGGAGGAAACCCACTTAAACACAGGGAGGACATACAAAGGTTGCATAATTTGTATTATTCAGTGTAGACAGGTTCATATGTATAGGTGTAAATAATAATAGTGGTCAATTAATGCATATGAAGTATTTTTATGTATTGCTTTTGGTGCATTGGTTATCTAATATTTCTGTATAAAGATTTAGCAACCAGGGTTAAATATAACTTTCCCTGGTAGAGAAGAAAAATTTCAGTGAAATGTAACTTCCTGCCAATACTTTTTTTTGTTATCTGCTAGTAGGCCTTGTGGTTTTTAGATGCAAAAATAGATGCAAAAATAAAAATTAAAATCTGTAGAGCTGTGGAAGGGTGAGAGTGAAATCTTCCATACTACAGAATCAAAAATGAATGAGTGAGAGACTTTCCAGATATCTTGAAATATTACCTAGCTTATTGGATGACAGTTATACAATCACAGACTGGCTTGTTACAATTAAGGAACATATAAATATAAAAAAAAATGTTTATTGGCTACAACCAAAGATACACCCTGGCTTCCTGGTCTCAAATGACTTTGCTTTTTTATGCTAATATCGATCCAATGTACGCTCAAATGCTATTTAAGCTTGGATTTATCTTTGCTTGCTGTTTGGTCAGCAGGAGAGACAGCCTCATTTTAAAAGTATGTCTACCAGTGGTCCTCATTCTGGCAACCCTCCACAACCAAAGATTTCTCACAAATCTTCCTCGCTTTGTAGTACAGCACTAGAGTTATCATCAGGGATTCTATGTCCAGGTAAAATCTGACTAGCTTCTTTGGCCCTTTGGTTCTAGCCATCTCCCTCACCACACTGCTCATCTACTCTTGTGAACATCTGTGGTGAGGTCTGAAATCAGTGGGAATAATCTTCAGTTTCCCACTACCTCTTTATCAGATTCTTTAAAACCTGGGAAAAGGATTACGTCAAGTCAGTGAACAAAGAAAAATCATCTCTCTCAACCACACCTTGGATGCCATATGAAACTTTATACCTCTACTGAGGATTATTTTCCATTTAACACACCAATTTCAGAATGCAATTTTAGTCCTCCCTTAGATAAGCACTACAAACTGATTTTGCAAATCCTTTTTTTTTTTTTAAAAGCTGGAAAACTCAGTAAAGGTCATTTAGAGTGTATCATGTGGGAATAGGTAAATGTATAACAACATACAACAAAGCTATACACTCCCATAATGGGTACAATTTGCATATAAATGGGTCAAAGCAGAAGCAACAACAGATAATTAGAGAAAATTTCTTCTTACGACCATATTGCAGATAAATCCTATAGTGTACACCAGTGGTCCTCAACCCTGGCCTACAGGACCCACTAACAGGCCAGATTTTAGGTATTACCTTGGGGAGATGCAGACTAGAGTACTGCAATCACTGAGCAGCAAATGATATCACCTGGGATGTATTTCAGTTATCTTGAAAATCTGGCCTGTTATGGCACTTTTCCACTGCAAGTACCGGCTCGTACCGGCTCGGCTCTACTCGGCCCTGCTTGGCCCGGTTTGCTTTTCCACTGCTGGTACCGCATGGTATAGTGTCGGAACGGTTCGGTACGGTACGGTATAGGTTTGCTTTTCCACTAAAGTAGTACTAAAGTTAAGTGGGTGGGATAACAACGGGGTGGGTGGGATTCTCTGACCAATCAGTGGCTAGTAGTGACTGCATGCAAAGGATTGTGGGATATGGTACCAGTTTGGTACCTGTTGGAACCACAATCGAGTAGGTACTGTTTTTTCAGAGCCGTACCGTACCGTACCGTTCGGTTCCATGCAGTGGAAAAGCAAACCTATACCGTACCGTACCGAACCGTTCCAACCCTATACCATGCGGTACCAGCAGTGGAAAAGCACAAAAGCGTGCCGAACCAGTACGGTTCCATGCAGTGGAAAAGCGCCATTAGTGGGCCCTGTAGGCCAGGGTTGAGGACCACTGGTGTACACCACATAAAAAATCTTCAAGCATCGGCAGAGACATTTTTGCATGGACCACTTTTTTTCCACGTTAAACTATTTATGGTATCAATCCACACACATTCATTTGACTTTATCTGAGCTTGCATCAGCAAATACTGTATGTGATCACTTTGGTAGATTCAATGACTAGATTCAATTATTGTCCTCGAATGTTATCATGAAAAAAATATATCTTAAACCTTACTAGATTTATGATTAAAAGCCCTTTCAGTTTTTTTTTGTTTTTACATTAATCAAGTGATTTCTCTTCGCTTCATGTCTTATAGACACAACAGAAAGTGGGAGGAAATCTCTCCAATATGAGACTAATCCCCTTGTCACCAAAACAAGTGTACCCCAACTGGAAGATTTCTCCCCTTATCCTGTCCTGGTAACAAAAATGGCGGAAAATTATACACCTTTCCTCACTATTAGTCCTGGTGACAATGGTCACTAGGACAAATAGAAAGGGTAGCTACTAAAGAAAGGCACAGACGGCAAAAAAAAAAAGCCTTCCACATTCTATCAAAGACTGAAATCATGTTTTAGTCCTTATTCATGAATGCAAGGCTTCCTCTGATTAGCTGAGGTGGAGAGGTGAGCAGATGATGTCACAATCTAATATATATTTTTAGTCTCTGTGAATACAAATAAATTTAATATTTTAACAGTTTTTTTTTTTTTTTGCTGTCAAACACTTAAGGGCCATACACACTATAAGATTTTCTGAAGACTTTTTCCTTCAGATTTACCTTTTCTATGTAGTGCAAGGGCCTGCCAGATTGCATACAAATTGAAAGTGTTTAGGTTTGACCTCATATTATAAGGTTTTGGTAAATCTAAAGGAAAAAGTCTTCAGAAAATCTTATAGTGGCTTTCCTGCTATTGGGTTAAATAGTAACAAAGTTCCAAACTATATGTTAACCATTTTGCAACCATGCTATAGCTGAAAGACGGCTGCAACGCAGGCTTAAAATGCTGGGAGGGCGTACATAGATGTCCCACCTGTGCTCGCGCCGCCCGCGTGCCCCCCTGTGATTGACAAGTCCTTGGGACTTGGCTAAGCACAGAGCAGGTTAAAGGGCCAATCACAGCGGACCCTTTACAACGTGATCAGCTGTCAGCCAATGACAGCTGATCACAGAAATAAACAGAAGCCGGTTTGCGGCTTTTGTTTTTTTCTTCATGTTGTCAGCGTGAAGAAAAGTAGCATGTCGTTGACCGGTTTCTGTTAGAGGGACATCAGTCCCGTTAGTAGTGCTGCAAATAAGTGCCCTCCAGTGCTCCTAATCAGTGCCCACCAGTACAACCTATCAGTGCCCATCAGTATTGCTAATCCGTGCCCACCAGTGCCACCTATCAGTGCCCATCAGTGTAAATATACAACATGCTGTGTGCTTGTAAACTAGAGGGACACTTTTTTTTAACCTTCATTACTGTGAGAGGCTAAGCTTAACCACTTCAAGACCAGGCCTATTTTTGACACTTTCTGTTTACAGTTTCAGTATTTTTTGCTCGAAAACTACTTAAAACCCCCAAACATTATATATATATATTTTTTTTTTAGCAAAGACTCTGGAGAAAAAAAATGGCGGTCATTGCAATATTTTTTGTCACGCGGTATTTGCGCAGCAGTCTTTCAAACGCCATTTTTTTGGAAAAATTACGAAAAATCACATTTCACTGCATTTAAAAAAAACTAAACAGTAAAGTTAGCTCATTTTTTTTGTACAATGTGAAAGATGATGTAATGCCGAGTAAATAGATACCCAACATGTTACGGTTTAAAATTGCGCACACCCGCGGAATGGCGACAAACTACGGTCAATAAAAATCTCCATAGGCGACTCTTTAAAATTTTTTAACGGTTACCAGTTTAGAGTTAGAGTGTAGCTCTTTTTTTTAAATTATTGCTCACGCTCTGGCGATCGCGGTTCCCCCCTATGTGTGGTTTAAACAGCGATTTCATTTGCGGCACGACTTCCATATACGTTTTCTTTCGTGCGCGAGCTAAGGGCGACGGGAGCGGCTACATTTTCCTTTTTTTCCTATTTATTTTATTTTTTTTTTTAAAAAAAAAACAATCTGATCACTTTTATTGCTGTCACAAGCAATGTAAACATCCCTTGTGACAGCAATATGCAGTGACAGGTACTCTTTATGGAGGGATCGAGGGTCTAAAAAACCCTAGACCCCTCCACTACACTTCCATGTATTCAAAACGCCGAAAACTGCATTTTTGAATACATTCACTTTTTGAAACTGTCGTCTTTAGCAGCCGAGTAACCCGGACGTGGCATCATGTGAAGAAAAAGAACAGGCGCCAATGTAGTTAGCCAGAAAGGTTTATTCCCTTCCCTCCCTTCTCATTCCTTATCACCTTTTCCCTTCCTAGTCATTCCCTTTTGTAGGCACCATATGGGTACATACATGTATATATGTGTGCGTGTGTACACACATGCATACATGTGTGCATGTATTTTAAAGTATTTTTATAGCAATTTTATAGTTCTTAGAACTTTGTCTCTTGTCTTTTAGCTATCCGGCACATTTAGGTGCTTATATATTTTTATAATGTATTATGGATCATGGGAAAATGAATTCCTTTTGGGAGTACATGATCCTCGGAGCCTACGGTTTTCCTTATTATAAGGTAAGCCGTTTTTCCTCTGTACCTGGGTACAGAGAGATATATGTGTACATATTATTATCTCATTTTCTCTCCTAGTTTTGTGGCATGTAAGTCATGTTTCAATATATCTATCGTTGAGGACTTTTTTAATAGTTTTAATACTTTTAGTGTATATTGTTTGTCTAAAGCTGTTGTACATGAATAAGCCCCAGTACGAAATCCATTGTATTATTCATAAAGTATTGTGCGTACTCTCCAGAAGTGCTGGCGGTGGAGCTGGTCCTGCAGAGTATTGCGCCGCCCCTTGTATTGATTTCCATGTTAATTGATTGTAGACTGCTGTATTTAAACCTGGCACCAGGTGGCAGTCACTTACGCTTGAGGAAGGAGCCGAGTGCGCATGCTCCGAAACGCGTTGCGTCATTTCCGGGAGCCTGCGTTCCACTTGCGGCTTCCGGTGTAACCAAGTTCTTTGACCAGCTTCCTGTGACGTCACCTCCGGGCCGGTGGACGGCCGGATCGTGCGCTGGAGACGCTGCCATACGGACTGGAGCTTACCTATGTGTAAGTTATTATGTATATTGTGCAATAAACCTTTCTGGCTAACTACATTGGCGCCTGTTCTTTTTCTTCACTTCTGCCAGCGGATTCTTCGGAGTTTTTCCTGTCAGTGCTGCCTTGTATCCAGCCATTTGGGACAGTCCCGAAATAAGAATCTGGAGCATCCCCCGCGCCCCTCCTACAGTGGTGGACTCCCTTCTTTCTTGCCTGGTAAGAAGCGCCCAACAAACTTTTTTTTTCTGAACATTGCCTTTAACTACGAAGGTTGGTGCTGCTCTCTCCAGGAGGAACTGTCTGAACATTGCATTGTTAATGTTACTTGCTAAACGTCCATATATTATCCTATTTTAATAACATTGTTAGGTTTGATTTTAATGGGTCTTTTCCAATTAGTTTAAGTTTGTCTACGTCCTCTTGGATAGATGCCTATTGACATGTACATTATACTCTAAATGGTTATTTTATATTAATTAATTTATATATTTTTAAACACTGATATATTGTCAACCTTGTCATAACGTTTACTTGTAATAACTTCATTCTGCCATGGAATTTCTTGACAGTGTGGAGTCCCAAAAATATTGTGTCCTGGATCAACTATATTCTGTTTTTCCAGGTACACTTTTTGTCCCTATAGACAAATTTATACATGAACACTACCATAGACTATGTGCATCTTTTAGAAGATTGGAGAAGGCTATCGATGCTGCCAATAACCATTGGTGGGATCGGTTCTTTCTGGATCAATACCTAGCAGCCAATATTACACCTAGGGGACTCAGGATTATGAAGGAGTGTTCCTTCCTGGATACCCCACATACCAAGGAATGGCAAGCCATCTCGGAGTTCTGTACAAACAAATGGATAAAAATAATTATGGAACAGAGAACTGTCAAATATGACCAAATGGTCCACAAAATACAGATCCTAAGTAACGAGATTATGGATCTCACTACAATATTACCGAATAGATGGCTCCGTACCCTAAAACAGAATACCAAAAGAAATGAAGATAGCCTAGTTTGTACCAAATTAGGAAAATTTCGGCGTGATTTGGATGACTACAATAGTAATATTGTCTTCTCCTGGAATAACAAACACAAAAATCAGAAACAACGTACTGATCATTCTATGGTATCTACTGATTCCACCCCTTCTCCCTCCCTTTCGTCCCTTCCTGCCCTTCCTTCACTTCTTACTATGCACTGCCCACCTCCTCCATACCATGCACCTTATATGTTTACTAAGAGGGCAGACATAGGTCATCCCTCTCAATTTCCATACAAAAAACCTAAGCTCTGCCCGCAAATTAAAAATAAAAATAAAAATAAAAATAAGAGAACGGATGCTGCACCCGCTCATAATGCGATCAATAACAATAATACCACTAAAAAGAAAAAAAGCTATCCCTCTACTAAACCCAGTAATACTACATATATCCAGAAAACTGCTACAAACACATCAACATCCTTTAGAGGGCCTCCTTCCTCATTTAATAAGACATGTCCTACACCTAGTGTAGTGCTATCAGAACCTTCTAGTAATTGCCTCAGTGTCCCGGTAGGTACCGGCACACGAGAAAATGCCCTTACCCCAGCTGGTTCTGCTGATGGAGGTATCCCTATATTGACACCAACACCTATGCCTCAGGTCCCCCTTTCTGGGTATTCACCTGTAGAATGTCCATCTACAGACGGTATGCCAACTAATATGACTGCGGTCCCTTTTTTAGTGTCAGGACCTCTCCCCAAGCGTCTAAAGAAAAGAAAACACGGCGCAGAGGACATAGGGGAAGAGGAAATAGATCAAAATGCCCGAGTCAGGAAAATGAGATGCCAACAGTGAGGATCTTTAATTTATCTACTTGCGAACTCACCGCCTATGATCGGGCCATACTTAGCCGTGGCCTCACCTTTGCCCCTACTACCAAACCCAATCCGTTTCAAATATTTAAGGATTTGAACAAATTTATCCGCAACCTGACGTTAAAGAGACATTTCTCTTTAAAATCAGCTAAGGCACCTACATACAACGATACTGAGTGCGCCTTGAGCACCCAGTTATCTGATCAGACATCTGGTGTAGACACGGAAGTAGCTTTAGCCATGCTAGAGGAGTTGTATATGGAAGGTAATGCACTCTGGGAGGGACAGAGTGAGATTGATGTTGAGGAAGTTTTACTTACCCAGCATCTTCCCATCTCCCCCCCCATGAGACATACACAATTAAAACCCAAGTCCAATTTTTATCCTACACACTCAAAAGGCCCGTGTATAGAAACTTTTTACCGCATTGTATATTCTGACCTCTTAGATATGTGCAAAAAAGCTAAGAAAAGTAATAACAGCAAATATGGTTGCAATTTAAGTAAGGTGGAGAATGTGGCCCTTAAAACATTAATGTCCAATACTAATATTATCATTAAGCCTGCGGACAAAGGCGGTAGTGTCGTCATACAGAACAAAAGTGATTATGTGAACGAGGCCAATCGGCTGCTATCCGATGGCAACACATACATGAAACTTAATAAAGATCCACTACCCGAATATACAGTTGAGGCAAAGGTTTTAGCTACCACTGCCTTGAGGAATGGTATCATCTCTAAAACTGAGATGTCTTTTCTCTTTAGGGATTATTTTCATACTCCATATTTTTATCATTTACCTAAAGTGCATAAGTGCACAACGAATCCCCCCGGTAGGCCTATTGTTGCTGCGATGGATAGCATCACAAGTGGCTTCTCGCAGTATATTGACATATTCTTACAGCCGATAGTTCAAGAGCTCCCCTCCTACATCAGGGATGGTATACATTTGCTAGAACTCCTTACTCCGTATACATGGGAGCCGACATACTTGTGGGTCTCGTTAGATGTACAGTCTCTGTACACATCTATCCCACATGCAGTTGGCATGAGGGCCCTAGAGTTCTATCTCAGTCAGGATGATACCATTCACCCCAAACAGGCTGACTTCATATTGCAAGCCACTCTGTTTTGTCTTTCACACAATTACTTTTTATTCAACGACGACTACTACCTACAGATCACGGGCACGGCGATGGGAGCCAATTTCGCTCCATCGTATGCCAATCTCACCATGGGACATTGGGAAACTCGATATGTGTTGAATAATAATCCCCACACTCCACATATAGTGTTTTTCGGACGATATATCGATGATATCGTCATCATCTGGGATGGAGAGGCCGCAGAGGTTGTGAACTTCGTGTCCCATTGTAACAACAACGACATGGGACTGAAGTTCACCTCTGTGATTGATCCCGACCATTTGGCTTTCCTTGATCTGGATCTACACCATGACAACCAGCTAATATTGGCCAAGAACTACATAAAACCAACTGCAGGCAATTCCCTGCTGCATTACCATAGTTGTCATCATCCCCGTTGGTTAGATAATATCCCGAAAAGCCAATTCTGTAGACTCAGACATAATTGCACCAAGACCTCAGACTACAAAGTGCAAGGCACGGCCCTCAAACAAAAATTTCTGGAAAAAGGGTACCCAGATACCATTGTTGAACAGGCGTTCATCCAATATATAGCGCCACAGACCGTTAAGCGTGTCAAGACTGGGTCTGATGGCACACAGATGAGATTCACAACTCAATTCCATAATCACCACCGACAAATGGAGCGAGTGGTAAAGAAACACTGGCCACTCCTGCTCCAAGATCCTCATCTAAAAGCAGTACTTCCAGACAAACCCCGTTTCTCATACAGAAAGGCCCCCAACATAAAAACAAAAATCGCACCCAGTAAACTCAAATCTAAAAAATATGCTTCTCCGTCCCTGACCTTTTTTAACGTCACTGGTATGTACCAGTGTCGTAAAATACAATGCTTAACATGCAAATATGTTAAGCATGGACAGAAGGACTTTGTGATTGGAGGCAACAGGTATGGAATTAATGAATTCCACACCTGTTCGTCTGAATTCGTGGTATATTGCCTGGTATGTCCGTGTGGCCTGCACTATGTTGGCAGGACCATACGGACTCTCAGAGCACGGTTTGGCCAGCACCGACGCTATATTCAGGAGGGTAAAGACCACCATAGCGTCCCCAGGCACTTCCTTCAACACCATAATAAATCCACTGAAGGATTATATGTCTGGGTAATTGAGGCAATTCCAAAAGGCACCTCTGAGGCCGAGAGGTTCAGGCGTCTGTGCAGTAGGGAAACTTACTGGATATACGCTCTGAATGTTCTAGCTCCCGGGGGACTGAACGAGGAGCTGGATATTAATACTATTTTGTGAGTCAGTGCATTGTTATTACTCTAACTTTTCCTTTTTCCTCCATCTCCCCCCCTCCTTTCCCCTTTTTTCTTTTTCTTTCCCTCCCCCCCCCCCTTTCCCTTTACTCTCCTTCCCTCCCTTCTTCTTTTTTTCCCCCTTTTTTTCCCCCCCTCCCCTTTCTTCCCTTCCCTCCCTTCTCATTCCTTATCACCTTTTCCCTTCCTAGTCATTCCCTTTTGTAGGCACCATATGGGTACATACATGTATATATGTGTGCGTGTGTACACACATGCATACATGTGTGCATGTATTTTAAAGTATTTTTATAGCAATTTTATAGTTCTTAGAACTTTGTCTCTTGTCTTTTAGCTATCCGGCACATTTAGGTGCTTATATATTTTTATAATGTATTATGGATCATGGGAAAATGAATTCCTTTTGGGAGTACATGATCCTCGGAGCCTACGGTTTTCCTTATTATAAGGTAAGCCGTTTTTCCTCTGTACCTGGGTACAGAGAGATATATGTGTACATATTATTATCTCATTTTCTCTCCTAGTTTTGTGGCATGTAAGTCATGTTTCAATATATCTATCGTTGAGGACTTTTTTAATAGTTTTAATACTTTTAGTGTATATTGTTTGTCTAAAGCTGTTGTACATGAATAAGCCCCAGTACGAAATCCATTGTATTATTCATAAAGTATTGTGCGTACTCTCCAGAAGTGCTGGCGGTGGAGCTGGTCCTGCAGAGTATTGCGCCGCCCCTTGTATTGATTTCCATGTTAATTGATTGTAGACTGCTGTATTTAAACCTGGCACCAGGTGGCAGTCACTTACGCTTGAGGAAGGAGCCGAGTGCGCATGCTCCGAAACGCGTTGCGTCATTTCCGGGAGCCTGCGTTCCACTTGCGGCTTCCGGTGTAACCAAGTTCTTTGACCAGCTTCCTGTGACGTCACCTCCGGGCCGGTGGACGGCCGGATCGTGCGCTGGAGACGCTGCCATACGGACTGGAGCTTACCTATGTGTAAGTTATTATGTATATTGTGCAATAAACCTTTCTGGCTAACTACATTGGCGCCTGTTCTTTTTCTTCACTTCTGCCAGCGGATTCTTCGGAGTTTTTCCTGTCAGTGCTGCCTTGTATCCAGCCATTTGGGACAGTCCCGAAATAAGAATCTGGAGCATCCCCCGCGCCCCTCCTACAGTGGTGGACTCCCTTCTTTCTTGCCTGGTAAGAAGCGCCCAACAAACTTTTTTTTTCCGGACGTGGCATCATGGACGCCGCCTACGGGTTACGTCATCTGAGACCCGATCAAAGCCACTTTCGGGTTTGATCGGGACTCCATCCAGCCGGTGGGAGACCCGTCCCAGTGGGACGGGAGACCCGGGCAGAGCCGCGGAAGACAGCGGGAGGGGGGAAGTCCCCTCCCGCTTACCGGGATAACGATCGAGCAGCTCCCGGGCAGCATCGGTCATTACCGCCGGAAAGCCGACCGCTGGCTCTAAAAAACGGTACCGGGATGATGCCTCTAGCTAGAGGCATCATCCCGGTATAACCATGCAAAGACACCTGACGTAGGCCTACGTCGCTGGTCGTAAAGTGGTTAATGAAAAGTAGTCGTTTTTCAATGCTACTAAATATAGTTATTTAGTTCCATTGTTGATAAATACTGTATATTCTTAATAAAAAACAATAGGCATGTTTTCTGTTTCTATAGTTTTTTTTTTTTTTTTTAACTAAGAGTCTTGTAAAAAAAAAAAATCAGATATACAACATTTGAATGTTTATTAGACATGTAGGTAAGGACACCTATTACGTACACTTAAAGTGTTACTAATCCCACAACAGTAAAATCTGTCTGTATATGCAGTAAAGCATGCTTGCTATGCTCACTGTGGAACCTAGGGGGTAATCCTGCGCATTGTGCAAAAAGCCTGTTTGATTCTGTCTTCTCCGGTCCTCCCCTTCTTCCACAGTCCCCAATCCATCTGCTGATAGAACAGAACCTTGGGGACACTCTGCAAATGTTCAGTTTGGTGTGTATTGCTAGAGAGTTTTTTTTTGTTTTTTTTCTTGGGAGGGTGCATGTGATAGGTACAGGGCCAATCAGCACTGTCCATACAAAGAGTCAGGGGTCCTGCAGCCTCATGGGACAGTCAGAGTATTATTATTTATTTATTTCAGGTACTTATATTGCGCTGTCAATTTATGCAGCGCTTTACATATACATTGTACATTCACATGTACATTGTACATTCAGTCCCTGCCCTCAAGGAGCTTACAATCTAAGGTCCCTAACTCACATACATACACAGTAGGGCCAATTTTTTTTATACAGGATCCAATTAACCTACCAGCATGTCTTTGGAGTGTGGGAGGAAACCGGAGTACCCAGAGGAAACCCATGCAGGCACAGGGAGAACATGCAAACTCCAGGCAGGTAGTGTCGTGGTTGGGATTCGAACCAGCAACCCTCTTGCTGCTAGGTGAAAGTGCTTACCACTACACCACTGTGCCACCCTAGAGTAGAATGAAAACTCCACCTACAAGCTGCATTCAGACACCTTATAGAAGTCATAAGACTGCTATTTCCTGCAGATGAAGAAAGGTATTTAGCCGTTTATATTTACTAAAATAATTAAATTTCCATGTTCTGTTTACTGTAGGAGATCAGATATAGTGAATGCAGGCTCCTGGGTTTAGTAGCATTCATCTCTTTTGAGGTGAGAGGGAGACAGCCCAACCTCCCCCAACCCACCCTCATCCACGACTGGCTGTTGTCTCAAAGACTCAAATAATTAGGTTATAACCATGGTGCAAACTGGAAGAGACCAGCTGAAAAGCATTACACCTCCATCCCCTTGGTGGATGCAGTATATAGATAGGAAGGGATTATTTGAGTCTTTGAGACAACAGCCAGTCGTGGATGAGGGTGGGTTGGGGGAGGTTGGGCTGTCTCCCTCTCACCTGTTCCCCCATCCATCCATTAGCGGCCATGTGCCTCCAGTGTGAGGACACTAAATTAAGAGTGTAGGACTGCAGATATAACAGGGTGCCGTGAAGTGGCTCTGCAGCTTTCACATGCGTTTGCAAATGTGTGTCAACTAAACCCCTGTTATTTGTACCAAGAGACAGGTCTTATTTGGTTGGTGACAGACTGGAGGGTGAGTACATCAGACTGGGGGCTGGCTGACTTTCATGCACCTCTTACAATCCTTCAACCTCATTTTGTTTCTTGTTATAGGGATGGAGACGCCGGGTAACACCAGCTTGGGTCTCATTTAAAGTCCCACCTAGTCCAATATGTTTATTCATAGACTGAATACTGCCTTTACTTCAATGCCAAAACACAAAAGAAATGGAGAAAAAAATAGGAAGGTGCAGGCTTTATAGCTGAAAGATTTCTACTACAAGTCTGTAAATAGATAACATTCAAGTGTTTGTACTAAAGCACAATTCAAGTCACGGAAATAGTTATGCAGTTAGAAAAACATACCTCCAACCCCTATTTTCATAACTATTTTTTCACTTACTTGTACAGCAATCATACTGTGAGTCAAAACATCACCGTGCAGTTCAAGAGACCAAGGCTAAACCTACTGCTCTATGTCATGCAATGGGCCCGGACATACACTCCCATCACCTTCTCCACAACACAAGCCTTTCTGAGGATACATGCAGGGCGTGGCTCCTCAGCCAGAGTACTATAGAGAGGGACAGGAAGCCGCATTTTGCACTGAGAGTTTAAGGTGTATCAAGGCATTTCCTAGCAAAAATCAGTTACAAATCATAACATGTTGGGTACAAGATTATAGAGATAAAGGTGTACACTTAATAAACTGTGTTGAGAATTAGGGATGATCGAACGGTTCGGGTCGACCATCGGTTCGGCCCGAACATTGGGTGTTCGAGGTTCGGCCGAATTTAGAACTTTTTGCCCAAAAAGTTCGGAATTCGGCAACCAGAACCGCCCAAAATGCAATGCTTCAGGAAATGGGCTTTAAAAGCCCATGATTGGACCAGAACCATTAGCAAAAGTCAATTGAGGGGGCAGGAGAATGCTAGGAATGTGATTGGAGTGACTAGGGGGTCCCTAGACCAATCATTAGTGAATACGCCCCCCAGTATATAAGATCGCCCCCGCCAAATTCCTAGCATTGTTATACTGGACATGGAAGAGAGTGGAAGCAGTTCTGTTAATTTTACTTTAAAAGTGTCATTTAGCTATTTTTAGTGTGAGAAAAAGGGATATCTAGTGTAGTTAGAGTGCTCCTTTACACTTAAGTTAGCTTCAAAAAATTAGTTTCTGTAGGGAAAGTATGAAGTGCCAGAGTGACCGTAATGTAGTGTAGGGGAAACTGACTGCCATGGCAGGCTGACCGACTGACCAAACCCTTCCATACCAGGGTGACCGTAATGTAGTGTAGGGGAAACTGACTGCCATGGCAGGCTGACCGACTGACCAAACCCTTCCATACCAGGGTCACTGTAATGTAGTGTAGGGGAAACTGACTGCCATGGCAGGCTGACCCGACTGACCAAACCCTTCCATACCAGGGTGACCGTAATGTAGTGTAGGGGAAACTGACTGCCATGGCAGGCTGACCGACTGACCAAACCCTTCCATACCAGGGTGACCGTAATGTAGTGTAGGGGAAACTGACTGCCATGGCAGGCTGACCGACTGACCAAACCCTTCCATACCAGGGTCACTGTAATGTAGTGTAGGGGAAACTGACTGCCATGGCAGGCTGACCCGACTGACCAAACCCTTCCATACCAGGGTGACCGTAATGTAGTGTAGGGGAAACTGACTGCCATGGCAGGCTGACCGACTGACCAAACCCTTCCATACCAGGGTGACCGTAATGTAGTGTAGGGGAAACTGACTGCCATGGCAGGCTGACCGACTGACCAAACCCTTCCATACCAGGGTCACTGTAATGTAGTGTAGGGGAAACTGACTGCCATGGCAGGCTGACCCAACTGACCAAACCCTTCCATACCAGGGTGACCGTAATGTAGTGTAGGGGAAACTGACTGCCATGGCAGGCTGACCGACTGACCAAACCCTTCCATACCAGGGTGACCGTAATGTAGTGTAGGGTGAACTGACAGTGACTGCCATGGCAGGCTGACCAAACCCTTCCATGTCAGGGTGACCGCAATAGAGAAATGATCATTTCTCTGAATAGCTTCGGAACACCATTATGGCTTCTCACCAGCAAGCATTTTTTATGCTGCAGGGGCTGCCACTGTCAGTGCTTTTTTGAGGACATGTTTGATGTCAGACATGACATCTGAACATGTGTATAGGGGGTATATATACACATATATGTCTGAATATATACCCCTAGACATATATAGGTGTGATAGTAGCAGAAATAAATGCTTGCGCTAATGAAATCATTTACAGTAATATATTTCTGCTACTATCACACCTATATATGTCTAGGGGTATATATTCAGACATATATGTCTATATATACCCTCTATACACATGTTCAGATGTTTTGCCTGCCTCAAAAGAACCCAAAAAAATGCCAAAAAAACGCTAGCGTCAAAAAAAAAATGCCCAGGTGTGTTTTTGCTGGCATTTTTTGGGGGGTTTTGGAGGCAGGCAAAACATCTGAACTTGTGTATAGTGGTACTGTGCACAAGTTCTGATGTTTTGCCTGCCTCCAAAAACCCCCAAAAAATGGCAGCAAAAACACACCTGGGCATTTTTTTTTTGAAGCTAGCGTTTTTTTTGGCATTTTTTTGGGTTCTTTTGAGGCAGGCAAAACATCTGAACTTGTCTATAGTGGTATATATACACACATACTTATATGTTTATACACACCTAGACATATATAGGTGTGATAGTAGCAGAAATATATTAGTGTAAATGATTTCATTAGCGCAAGCATATATTTCTGCTACTATCACATCTATATATGTCTAGGTGTGTATAAACATATAAGTATGTGTGTGTATATATACCACTATAGACAAGTTCAGATGTTTTGCCTGCCTCAAAAGAACCCAAAAAAATGCCAAAAAAAACGCTAGCGTCAAAAAAAAAAATGCCCAGGTGTGTTTTTGCTGCCATTTTTTGGGGGTTTTTGGAGGCAGGCAAAACATCAGAACTTGTGCACAGTACCACTATACACAAGTTCAGATGTTTTTCCTGACTGAAAAGAACCCCAAAAAATGCCTTCTATTAAACCGGGAGAGAAGCTAACTACCTGTCCTGAAAGAAAGTGTTCTAATACAAACAATCTTTTTTTTTCTGGTTCTGGACATGCTACAGAGCTGAAACTTCACATGCACACCTTTTAGACCCCCCCAGATACGAAATCCAAAGTAAAAATCAAAAAATCTCTTTTTTTTTTTCAATAATTGGCTTTTTTTATAAAAAATGACAATTTTTAAGAACGTTTTTTGTGTGATTTTGTGTCTGGTGGGTCTAAAAGCTGTACCTGTGAAGTTTCAGCCCTGTAGCATGTCCAGAACCAGAAAAAAAGTTCATATAGGTGTTAAAGTTAAAGGAGGCTCCCAACCCACATCCCGGTTCTACTGAAAAATTATCTTTTTTTTTTTCATGGTTCTGGACATGCTACAGAGCTGAATCTTCACATGCACACCTTTTAGACCCCCCAGATACTAAATGCAAAGTAAAAATCAAAAAATCTCTCTTTTTCTTTTTTTTTTTCAATAATTGGGGCGTTTATTGGGTTTTAGGGCTTAAAAATTGTGTTTTTTGATTACCGAAGTTCGGGTCCCATTGATTTCAATGGGGTTCTGAAATCCGGGCCGAACTTTCGGGAAGTTCGGATGTTCTGGCCGAACCGAACTTTTCAAAAGTTCGATCATCCCTATTGAGAATGACTTCAGTAGGGCTTCAACAATTTCTATTCTTCTTGAACTATTGGGTTAAGTTATCTTTCAGATGGACTGCAATTGTCATTATCCAATTATCCTATGGGATAATAGGAGCTTTCATACATATAACCTAAAATCTACCCGTTGGGTTCATAGCGTGTACTGAAAAATTTGAAATAAAAATTTAGTTTAGCGGAGGCATAATAGAGTGATTGTCTTAGAGGATCCACTAACAATATGTCTTGTACTGCCTTGATGCACCCATTACAGCCTACCCAATCTATCACTGGTTTCGCCACCGTCCCATGCCTCTTTATATAGCCTCAGTCTTTGAAAGATATGATAGTATGTTGCTTTGAAATTAAGAAATAAAAATATAGTGTTGTGATAGGAATTTATTACACAATTCTTCAGTTTCTCCTTTTTAGAATTAAGAGGTATTTGTAATTTTTAATATTTTAATTTTTGTTTCCCTATTGCAGTGATACTTCTGACATAAAATGAGCAGACATAAATGATTTAGTTGGCTAGATTTGCATGTCTAATATAGCTATGGGGATAATATTCTGATTTCAATAACTTAGGCTAACTCATTGAAACTCTCATTAGTCTTTGTTGATATACTGTTGTTTGCCTTGGGTTGTCTTACTATCGCATTTCCACTATTTTATTAGAAACATTTGCATAATGATCATAGTTTGAAAAAAGAAACTCCCGCATTGATCTCTTTTATAGTATGGGTTTTAATGATGATGTGCTAGCTTGTCCTTCTGTATGATGATTTTCTCACCTCCTAGGTATATTTATTTCTAATTATGGTTGTGCCTACAAACTGAGATGTAATAAAAAAAAAAAGTGTAACCTCAATGTGATACATATGATTATGAAAAAGAGAGTTTTTAAGATTTGTATAATACAATCATTCTAACAGATGTTGACACAATACTTATCTACATGTGTACATGGATCCCCAGTGCACTACAAGCTAACTTTCTTTATATTAAACAAAAGGAATAAATACATTTCAAAACCATGCTACATGGCATTTTCTGGGCATCTCTCAGCTCCCATCACACCCTGGTGCTATGTTGCATAACCACCTATGCATTAACATGTAGTGCTACCCCCGAAGACATGCTTAGTAATTTCAGTTCTCTGTTCTGCATCTTGACTCTAAGAACAACCTCAGCCCCTCTGGTACACCTGATTGACTGAAAGCTACTGTAGGGACTTATAGGAACATGAGTCTGAATACCTTTAACTCAACTGTAAATTTGTATCAGGAAATAGACACAAGAACATGTAGTGGTAAATTAACTCTATGTACTGGTATGGGTTAGAGTAAATGGTGGTTTGAGAATAAATGAGCATACAGAAGGTAGGTTCAGACACAATCCACTAGACAGTATAATCACTATGCCAAAGTAATTAAGAATACAGTTCTGTATCACTAGACTGGAATCAACACATAAGTCAACAAAGTCAGCAATAAGCAGTGCATACGATGTGTGTCTAAAAAGTTCAGTGAATGATCTGATATCTCAAAGGCAACATAGGCCAGGTGCGTGCAAATCCACATGGCTATCCAGAGACCCATTGAGAAGCACCACCTAGCGTGGAGTACAGGTGACCATCAGGTTTAATCCACTGCGGGCAGTCAAAAGTAGTCAGCGTGAGAGGTAGGGTCACAGTGAAATGGAGCAACCAATGAGCATCAAGTTGTACTAGAAATTGGGGAAAACGGCGATGGAGACACATAAAATGTTGCACAGGACTGGACAGTGGATGTTGCTGCACGATAACGTGCTTGCACACTGTTAATCTGGCTCAGCAGGGCGTACCTGTTCTCGATCATTCACCGTACTCCCCTGATCTGGCGCCTGCGGACTTCTTTCTGTTTCCCCGCTTGAATAGTGTCATAAAAAGGTGCATGTTTTGTGGACATGGCGACAATCCAAAAATGTGTGACAGAGGTTCTGCGATCAATTCCTTCAGAGGCCTTTGCTGACAGTTTCCAGAAGCTTTATGAACATTGACAAAAGTGTGTTGTGAAGGATGGTCGATTATTTTGAAGACCAATAAAGGTAATTTGTTTGTATCTTCTGTTTTGATTGTTTTCTGTTTCACCAAACTTTTTAGACACACCTCGTATAAGTATTAACTGCAATGTGAATATTAATACTAGCCTAGAAGGTACTGCAGTGCAATGTCCCCTGGAAGGTACTTCTTTGCATAAGCAATAGGTAAAGGTCTCTGTGTAGCAGCTGTAAAGGGACAATTCTTTAGTCCTAACTCTTCAGTGTCGGGGCCCAATTAAACTGTTGGTTCACATGAGAATAGTCAAGCCTGAAACATTATTTTCAGGATACATCTAGAGACTGGAGCAGATTGGTGACATCAGCTGACAACTCGCGGCTCACAAGCAGAATATGGCCACTAGAGTTTTGGCCATGCTTCTCTTTTAAAGGCAATTCCCTGCTACAGGTTACTAATTGCTTTCCTAGCAATTCCTTAGAGCTTTCAGAACGCTACATTAATGAATTTTAACCCCATTTATTTTCCAAACGCCACTGCTACCTGCATAAAACACTGTTTAGCCAGACAGTGTTGGGCCTTCTGTGCTATTGGGTTCTATAGCAGTGTTGTGGTCTCCTATGGCAATAGCTATAGCCTTGATATTGTCATAAACTATACAGCATGAAAATATAATTTGTCCCAGTTTTAAATTGTAAACTAATATCACCTGTAGGGTTAAACATTTATTTATTTTTTTTAGCTTTCAGAAAGTACCTGGATCTCCAATAGAAGCTTCTGTTGTTTCATTGAGTGCTTTGTTCCAGAACACACAACTGTAGCTTTTCTTTCTATCCATTATTTTGATTGTGCTTGTTGTATTAATAAAGCCATCTTCAGTCTGAATATGAAAAGTATTTGCTGGGGAGCTTATGTTAACACCATTTGTTGTCCAGTAGACATCTGCCTTTGGAAAACCCAATGAATGGCACGTCAAATTTATTTGATTGTCTGATACCTGAAAGGACATCTGAATATCTGTGTATGAGGCTACAAGGAAAATCAAGAAAGAAAATATTGCAATTGAAAACTGTAGTATGCATTGCACATATCCTGCTGATCTCACAGATACCTCCAGTATTACCCTTATTGCAGAGAATCTTATTGCAGAGAATCAATCTATTGGAGAAAATCCAATTTTCAGTCATTTGTAGGATCCCACAAAACTTTTAAACACAGGCATGGGGCAGCCCCTACTCAAATCCACCATAGAGAAGTATCATATCCACAATTCAGTGCGTAAATACCCTAGAAAGTGGAACTTCTAATGTGATAAATTCTTCAAAAAAAGAAAGATTTATACAAATTCTTTTTTGTTTCATATCAAGCTACAAACTGAACAATCTACTATTTGATGTGGGAAACTAATTTAAAATAAAACACCACCTTTATTTAACAACCTCCCCACACCCTTTTTCCTGGCCCTACTAAATACACTGCTCAAAATAATTAAAGGAACACTTTGAAAACACATCAGATCTCAATGGGAAAAAATCTCATGCTGGATATCTATACTGATATGGACTGGGTAATGTGTTAGGAATGAAAGGATGCCACATCGTTTGGTGGAATTAAAAATTATCAACCTACAGAGGGCTGAATTCAAAGACACCCCAAAAATCAAAGTGAAAAATTGCAGCAACTCAAAATTATACTCAATAGTTTGTATGGCCCCCACCTACTTATATGCATGCCTGACAACGTTGGAGTATGCTCCTAATGAGATGACAGATGGTGTCCAGGAGAATTTACTCCCAGATCTGGAGCAGGGCATCACTGAGCTCCCGAACAGACTGAGGTGCAACCTGGCGGCATTGGATGGACCAAAACATAATGTTCCAGAGGTGTTCTATTTGATTTAGGTCAGGCAATCGTGGGGACCATTCAATGGTATCAATACCTTCATTCTCCAGGAACTGGCTGCATACTCTTGCTACATGAAGCCAGGCATTGTCATGCACCAGGAGGAACCCAGGACCCACTGCATCAGTGTTGGGTCTGACAATGGGTCCAAGGATTT
This sequence comes from Pelophylax lessonae, assembly GCF_965119305.1. NCBI lineage: Eukaryota > Metazoa > Chordata > Amphibia > Anura > Ranidae > Pelophylax > Pelophylax lessonae. The sequence goes on along the minus strand of NC_138768.1, from coordinate 380,466,901 downwards.
CATACCTAATGACAGTCAGGGTGCCATTATCTAGTTTGCAGAGGTCCATGGATATGCCTTCCCAGACCATCACTGACCCATCACCAAACCGGTCATGCTAAATGATGTTACAGGCCGAATAACATTCTCCATGGCTTCTCCAGACCCTTTCACCTCTGTCACATATGCTCAGGGTGAACCTGCTCTCATCTGTAAAAAAGCACAGGGCGCCAGTGGCAGATCTGCCAATTCTGGTGTTCTATGGCAAATGCCAGTTGGGCTCCATGGTGCTGGGAAGTGATCACAGGGCCCACTAGAGGATGTCAGGCCCTCAGGCCACCCTCATGAAGTCTGTTTCTGATTGTTTGGTCAGAGACATTGATGCCAGTGGCCTGCTGGAGGTCATTTTGTAGGGCTTTGGCAGTGCTCATCCTGTTCCTCCTTGCACAAAGGAGCAGATATCGGTCCTGTTGGACCTTCTACAGCCCTATACTGTTAGGGCCCTTTCACATAGGCGATTCCACCCAGCGGACTCCGCTTTGTTCTGCGGGGGATTGACCCATTGATTCCCGCTGAGCAGGCAGATGACAGGTCCGTCTCCGCTCATTGTGCTTCTGGAGATCGGATGAAAATAGACAGCTTGTCTGTTTTCATCCGATCCTCCCGTCCGATGGAAAATAGGGTTATCATGTGTCTGGATTTCATAGACAGGATCGGATCAGATAGCAGTGGGTGACATCCGCTGCTCCATATGGGTCCATGGTGCATCCGATCAGGTACGCCTGAAAAAATGACAGGCGGCCCTGCTCGGAAAGTCCGTGTGAAAGGGGCCCTAGTATGGGCATTAGACTGGCTTTAATGAGCTTTAGTATGGGTGCTAGGCATTTTACAAGCATTAATGAGGAGTTAAAAATGCTCCCCAAATGCCTTATGGGCAGTTCTGAAGCTTATGAGGAGCATTAAGGCACGATAAAACTGCTCCACAAATGCCTATTCCATTAGAGGTAATAAGCTAATCTTAAAGCCCTGCAACTGTCCAGCAACTGTGAAGCGTTACCATAGACTTGTATGGGAGGCGGTAAAAGGCTTCAAACGCTTCATGTTTTGATAGTGTGAACAGCACTGTGTGCTGCCTATTGTATCTTGTGCATAGGCATTTGAGGGGTTTTTTTTAACGCCTCTCAAACGCCTGCTTTTAATGCCAGTGTGAGCCTAAGCCCCCGTTCACACTAGGGCGACCTGTGAGGCGACCTGGTCGCCTCACAGGTCGCCTCCCATAGGGAAGCTGCGGACCCGTTCTAATAGGAGCGACACAAGTCGCTCCTACTTAGAAAAAGTGTCCGGAGCTTCTTTGGGGCCAACCGGAGGCGACCGCCATAGACTTCAATGTTATGAAGTCCGTGGCGGCCGCTCCGAGGTCGCCACCCGAAGTCGGATCGCCCCTATGTGAACGGGGGCTTACACATGCATGTTCATTTTTGTTTTGACTAATGAAAGTGAAACAAAGTATCGAAAATATGAGTTACACTTTTGGCAGCTTACCTTGAACTTCCAGTTTCATTTTATCATAGTCAGAACCTTCAAATTTTAACAAACAGATATATGTTCCTGCATCAGTGAGCTTTACATCTTTAATTTGCAGAATAGCCTCTCCTTTTTTGAGCTCTTCCGTCAACAAAGATGCTCTCCCTCTATATGGGTTCTCCAGCTGTATTGGTTCCTCTGCTCCATTGTTAAAATTTACTACGACTGTTTTCGTGTGTTGCCAGGAGACTATCAGTGCCTTTAGATCTTCAGCTTTTTTTAATGGAAAGTGGCATGCCATTTTTACTGTATCCCCATATTTTACTGTGTACGTTGATTTTGGAGCTGTTACTACAAATAAGGCTAAGCAGATAAAACAGAATTATAAATGTCAATTATTAATAATATATTATACTCAAATGAGGCAAAGTGATATTTTTGTAATATGTCAAATCTCATGTGCTGAATCAGCCTGGCTTCCTATATGTCTTTGTACTCTAGCTGCAGCATCTACTTACCCTGATTCCTGTCTACCTGGGAGTTTGGGGTGTTTCTGACCACCTAGGCCTGCTCCAACAGCTTCAGGTGCATCATCCATAATACCAAGTGCATTATAAGCTACTTGAGTCCAAGATGCTGTTTTAAGCTGGGTTCACATTGTGTGTGGAGAGGCTCACAGCAGGGGGTCCAGTGCACCCCTGTTCTTCACCATTTCAGGTCCGAGTTCGGTCTGAATTTTTGGCTGAATTCGGACCTGAAACAGACCAGAAGAGGCACAGGACCCTTCTGCAAACTGCTCCACAGCGGTCCCAGAGCTGTGTGAACCAGCTTCATTGAGAGCCGGTCACAGTCTCCTGACATGCGAATTGGATGCGGGGAAACCAGTGTGAACCCAGCCTCAAACAACACTGGAGGAAAAACTCTTTGTCCCAGGGCCAGTTTAAAATAGCATCAGAAATCAGCAACTCCTGCAGGTCGTCACCAGGGTTCAGGCTAGAACCCACTATCACTAAGCCCGGGAGCTTAAAGGATTAACTCCTAAGCTCCTGATCTTGCTACATAGCGCTTAGCCACTTAAGCCCTGGAAGATTTTACCCCCTTCCTGACCAGGCCCTATTTTGCGATTCGGCACTGCGTGACTTTAACGGACAATTGCGCGGTCGTGCGACACTGTACCCAAATGAAATTGACATCCTTTTTTTCCCACAAACAGAGCTTTCTTTTGGTGGTATTTGATCACCTGTGCGATTTTTATTTTTTGCGCTATAAACAAGAAAAGAGCAACAATTTTGAAAAAATAACAATATTTTTCTAATTTTTTTATATGAAATTCCCAAAAAAATGTAAAAATCAAAATTTTTTAACATTTTAGGCCAATTTGTTTTCTGCTACATATGTTTGGTAAAAAAAATCGCAATAAGCGTATTTTGATTTGTTTGCGCAAAAGTTATTGCGTTTACTAACTAAGGGAAAGATTTCTGTCATTTTTGGTGGTTTTTTTTTTTAAACGAGTAATGGCGGCGATCTGCGATTTTTTTGCAGGACTGCGACATTGCGGCGGACAGATCGGACCCTTGACTGACATTTTTCACACTTTTGGGGGTACCAGTGACATTACTACAGTAATCAGTGCTCTACATATGCACTGTTACTGTAAAAATGACACTGGCAGGGAAGGGGTTAACTTTATTAGTGATGCAGGGGTTAAGTGTGTCCCTAGGGGTGTGCTTCTAACTGTAAAGGGGTGTGGCTAGTGATGTAACCACAGAGTCATATGATCCTACATAGCAGGATTGTATGATCTCTGCAGTTAGATCAGGGAGAATGACAGGCGGCTTTGTTTACATCAGCCGGTCACACGCGCGGACATGTTAGGGAACGAGCGGGGGCGGGAGCGCGCCTCCTGCGGCGCGCGCTCGCCCCCTAGAGGCTCTCAGGCGAGCGACGTAGTACTAAGTCACTTTGCCTATACGAGGCTGACCGCCGCAGTAAATAGTCGTGCGGTTGGCAAGTGGTGAATAGTAGCACTTGCAGCAGGTCACTAAAAACGCAATGCTTCTGCATCGTGTTTGCTTCAAGAGTGTAGTGATATCATAGCACTTCCTCTGAGTATGGAAGCTTGGGCAGAACTATAACAGCCAGAGATGTATAGTAACTAAGTAGAACTACTTCACTACTGTACTTAAGTACCGAAAGGCGGTATCTGTACTTTCCTAGAGTAGAATTTTTTTCTCCTACTTCCACTTTTACTTCACTACATTTTTTCGATGATTTCAATACTTCTACTCCGATATTTTTTTTGTGCTGCATAGTTACTCGTTACAATTATAAAAATTGCCACTGCCAGAACAGTAGATGGCAGGTTTCATGAAGCTCAAATAAATGTGTATAATGTCATGTGTACTTTTGACTTCTTTCTTTAACCACTTAAGCCCCGGAGGATTTGGCTGCTAAACGACCAGAGGGTATTTTGCGATTCGGCACTGCGTGACTTTAACGGACAATTGCGCGGTCGTGCGACGCTGTACCTAAACGAATTTGGCGTCCTTTTTTTCCCACAAACAGAGCTTTCTTTTGGCGGTATTTGATCACCTGTGCGATTTTTTGATCACGCGCTATAAACAAAAAAAGAGCGTAAATTTTGCAAAAATAGCAATATTTTTCCCTTTTTTTTTATATGAAATTCCCCCAAAAAAAAATGTAAAAATCAAAATTTTTTAATATTTTCGGCCAATTTGTTTTATGCTACCTATGTTTGGTAAAAAAAATCGCAAAAAGCGTATTTTGATTGGTTTGCGCAAAAGTTATTGCGTTTACTAACAAAGGGAAAGATTTTTGTCATTTTTGTTGTTTTTTTTTTTAACGCGTAATGGCGGCGATCTGCGATTTTTTTTGCGGTACTGCGACATTGCGGCGGACAGATCGGACCCTTGACTGACATTTTTGACACTTTTGGGGTTACCAGTGACATTTCTACAGTAATCAGTGCTATATATATGCACTGTTACTGTAAAAATACACTGGTAGTGAAGGGGTTAACTTTATTTGAGAGGGAGGGGCTGTGTGTGTCCCTAGGGGCGTGATTCTAACTGTGATTGGCTGTGGCTTCAACTGTATGCAGAGTGATCAATGGATCTACATAGTAGATCCATGTGATCATCTCTCATACAGAGAGGAGAATGACAGGCAGCTTGTTTACACAAGCTGCCTGACTTTTATCCCTCTCCCCCGCCGATCGCAGAGTGGCCGGCGGCGATCGGGTCCGCCGGTCACACGCGCGGGGGGGTCCGTGACCACGCGGGAGCGGGAGCGCGCCTCCGGCGGCGCGCGCTCGCTCCCTAAACCCTCACAGGCGAGCGACGTAGACCTACGTCACTTTGCCTGTGAGGGGCTGACCGCCGCCGTAGATAGTCGTGCGGCGGTCGGCAAGTGGTTAATAACTTTAACTTTAATAAACTTTTGACTTCTTTCTTTAATAACTACATAACACAGTACTGGTACTTTTATTTTCAGTACTTGAGTAGCAATTTTTTTTTAAAACTACTGGTACTTTTACTTTCAGTACTTGAGTAGCAAAATTTTTTAAAAAACTACTTGCAATACTTAAATGCAATACAAAAAATGTTGAATACTTTAGTACTGCTACTCAAGTCACTTTTTGATAGAGCACTTCCACTTCTACTCAAGTCACTTTTTGATCGAGCACTTTTTTGGTACTTTTACTCAAGCATGGGTTTCGAGTACTTTATACAACTCTGATAACAGCTCTGTCCAGTGTCTGCCTGCAGCAATAGTTCACTGCTATAGTGATCTATTGCTGGCTGATTGCAGCCAGCAGTTGATCACTATTACAAGGTATCTGTTGCTGCATAGCTGCATAGAGAGTTTGTATCAGGTCTCCACTGACCAGATTCTGAGCTCTTATGAAGGAAAAAAAGGTGTGTAAAAAAGGTTTAAAAGGAAAGAAAAATATATCTTTTATTCAAAATAAAACATAAAATAAATCCTTCCCCAGATAAATTCCCAGGTCCCAACAATGATATCGGATGATCTAGATGGCATTTGTCTCAACAGTTCAAGCATCAAATGTTCACATAAGTGAACATAATGTCATTTAAGTGTAAACCTGTGAAAACGTTGTGCTAATTTGCGCCCTTTCTCGCTAACAAAACTTGTTTTTATCCTAATGATATGCTACCAATTCATACAACCCAATATAGAATTGAAAGGGGAATAAAGCTCTTTTAAAGTAGAGCATATACTGTACATTCGCTTTGAGCTTTACCATTCCACTATGTTACATATAATTTGTACTAAGGTGATATCATTTTCTTGTTCAAGATTTTTATGAAAGATTTTTGTTAGTCAAAACAATATCAACATTGACTAAGGTTTTTGGTGTATGGGTAACAAAGAAAAGGATACATCCCACAACAGTGACAAGTGGCTCACACTTATGTATTGCGAATTTGGTGCAAATTTAAAGCGGTACACAGTGCAAATTTGTATTGCTATTTCTGCTTGCCATGTGCAGTTTCAATGCAAATTTAGTGTGAATTTGTGAGGGGAGTTGTCAAATCTGTGATTTTATTTTCTATAAAATTTAGGCACAAAAAATTGCAGTGATGTAAACACTGGACTGCAATTTCAATTCAGTCCCATTGAAGTCTATGGAGCTGAAATTCACACTGCACTAAACTCGCACAGGACCCTTTTTTTGAACCAGATCAAATTCACACGACATATATGTGAACAGCCTTCATTGGAAATAATGCTTTTTTACATGATACGCAAATCTATGCTTATCGGATCGCATCTGATTTGCACAGAATTTTCATAAGTTAGAGGCATCAATACCAATCTAAAGTCCCATCTGCCCTAAAAAGTTGTAAATAATATGACTACAAACAAAAAAAAGCTATAATGTGTAGAACCATGACATTACCAAAATAAAATAAAAAAATCACTGTGGAACTCATGGGTATTTAGGGTAAAAAAGACCCCAGGACTCAAGTGTTTTAAAAAAAATCTAACAAGGACAATAAAACCATAATGGCCACAGCAGGTGTGCAGGCACTATACTTGTTCCATGTCAGTGACTCAGAAGCTGAAAAGCCAAAACAGCAGATAACATATCAGCCAGGTAACTAGTATTCTGAAAGAAGAGGTCAGCAATGCCAGTCCCCGTATTTCACTGATGACAGCTATACTTTAACTCCCCAGCATCTACCAAAAACTGGAATCAGCAGTGAGTAGTCTGACCATAAGTGTTTAGTGTATGTATCAAACATGCAAGCATGTGCAAATAAATTGTTTGTGAAGCCAAAATTTTCTTTAAGGTTTGAACAGAGTAGGGATGAGTTTTAATTGTTCCAGAGATGCAACAGGGACAAGGCAAGGAGAATTCCCATCTAAGGCTCCATTCACACTTATGCAATTTCTCATGAAACTTTGGACATCAAGGTTGCATGACAAGTCGTTCCCCATGTTTTCCAATGATAACCATTCATTTATGTGGGGCTTAAAGTTGCAGCTACTTCAAAGTAGTTCCTGCATTACCTTAGTCCGACTTTCGTGCAACTTGAGGGCCATAGACTTCAACGTTAATCCTCAAAAGTTGCATGAAAGTTGTACCTGAATGTTGTACAATGCAACAGTTGTCCATTAAAACTGGTCAAAGCAAAAGTCCTATCCAAGTTGCACCCATCCAAAATTGCGTCAAAGTTGCATTACAGTTTAACTTCAAATTCAGTGGAACTTTGGAGTCATACAAAGGTGAATGGAGCCATGGGCAGATTTCTCTAGAACAAGTGTCCTCAGTGGAAGATTTCCCCTCACCTTTTGCTCTGGTAACAACTCTGTTAACAACTTTCTGTTTAAGACTTTCTGTTTAAGCTTTCACACTGGCTTTCCACCCGGCAGACTCTGCTCTAGTCAGCAGGGGGGATCGACCTGCTGATCACCACTGAGCAGGCAGATGAAAGGTCTGTCTCCCCTCATTGTGCAGAGACGAACCTGTCAGAGCCCCGCTCTCCTCTGTGGGGAGATCGAATGAAAATGGACAGCCTGTCCATTTTCATCCGATCAGATCCTGACATCCACTGCCTAATAGGGGTGAATGGAGCGTCCGATCAGATCCGACAGGAAAGGGGTATTAGTGACACTGGTCAACAGGACAGACAGAGCGGGTTAATCTACCTAGAGTGGACATAGCAATACAAGGATTTATTTTATTCTTTCCCTACCCCATCCAAAACAAGAAAAAAAAAAGTTTTTAGCTATAAATAACAAAAGGTGACTTACCTACTATGTCCGTACGGAATTCAGACATCATAAGGAGAAAAAATAATAGATATGTCATGCTTTCTCTGCAATAAAAGAAACACAAGCATAAACTCATTTCTCATGAAAACTTTGGAGATATGTATCCAAAGCTGGCCAAACACATAGACAATATTATCAAAAGTATTGGGACGCCTGCCTTTACACGCACCTGAACTTGAATGGCATCCCAGTCTTAGTCTGTAGGGTTTAGTATTCAATAGTTTTTATTGAGTTTGTACAAAACAGTAAAACAGTGAAACAAAAGAAAGGGGTAGCATACAGAAAAGTACCACACACCCCAACAGTGTGGGTAAGCATATAACACATTGGTACATTAGCATCAGAGAATGCAATATGAAGATACATAACAATATAATACACAAGGTCCCATAGCTGAGCCTCTTCAAAGGAGGTATGTGCAAAGTCCAGAAGACCAACTAAGCTGGAGGACAAGCGGGCGAGCAGAGGCCCCGCCCCCACCCCAGACACCCCAAATGGGTATAAACTGTGTCCGTGATAGGGACAATTTGTGACTTCAGTTAGTGTAAGAGACAGTTGGTAGTTAGTGTCTGTCCCAGATAGGTTTAGGGTACCCGCCATACATCCCCTAATAAAAATGTAACCCCCTGATCACCCCCCAGTTAACCCCTTCATTGCTCTGTCACAGTGTCACTATTATAGTGTACAGATCCTGTTTTTGATAACTGTATTAGAGTCACAGGTGACATCAGTTAGCGTCAGTTATCATCAATCCAGGACAGCGTCAGATTGCCTGCTGTTATTATTATATTATATATATATATTATATATATATTATATATTATAGCTGCCTGCTATTGATACAATTCGTAAGGAGATCATTGCTGTTCAGATACCTTCCATGCCTTATGCTTTATGCCCACAGGTGCGATCATTTCTTCCCTCATTCAACCCCGCCACTATAGATGAGGTTGCTAAACTACTTGCTAACATCCACTTAACGACCTGCCCTCTGGATCCTGTTCCCTCGCAAATGCTACGTTCACCTTCTGGCCCTATTCTACGCTCTCTAACCCACATCTTCAATCTCTCCCTCTCTTCTGGCATCTTCCCCAACTCTTTAAAACATGCACAAGTCAGCCCCATACTTAAAAAGCCCTTACTGGACCCAACTGATCTGAACAACCTACGCCCTATTTCCTTGCTCCCCTTTTCATCCAAACTCCTCGAACGTCTAGTCTACAACCGACTGTGCGACCACCTTGCCGAGAATAGCCTTCTTGATCCCCTTCAGTCTGGATTTCGGCCTCAACACTCCACTGAAACTGCTATCCTAAAACTGACAAACGATCTACTAATGGCCAAAACCAATGGACACTATTCTGTACTCCTACTTCTGGACCTTTCTGCTGCCTTTGATACGGTTGACCATCCCCTCCTCCTCAAAAAACTCCATGCCTCTGGTCTCCGTGACTGTACTCTTCACTGGTTGTCTTCCTACTTATCCAAACGCACCTTTAGTGTTATGTACAATTCTACTTCCTCCTCTCCTCTTCCCTTCTCTGTTGGGGTCCCCCAAGGCTCTGTTCTTGGACCCCTCCAATTTTCAATCTACACCTCCTCTCTGGGTCAGCTGATAGCCTCCCACGGCTTCCAATACCATCTGTACGCTGACGATACCCAAATCTATCTATCCACCCCTCAGCTCTCTCCCTCAGTCTCCTCACGTGTCACTAATTTACTATCAGATATATCGGTCTGGATGTCTCACCACTTCCTCAAACTCAATTCATCCAAAACCGAGCTTATAATTTTTCCTCCACCACGTTCCCCTTCCCCTGATTTCTCTGTCAATATTAATGGCATTACTATCAGCCCATCCCCGCATGCCGAGGTCTTAGGTGTTGTCCTGGACTCTGAACTCTCCTTCAAACCCCACATCCAATCGCTGTCCAAATCTTGCCGCCTCAGCCTCCGCAACATCTCCAAAATACGCCCCTTTCTAACCAAAGACACAACAAAGCTCTTAGTTCACTCCCTGGTCATCTCGCGCCTCGACTACTGCAATTCCCTTCTCGTTGGCATACCTCTACACAGGCTATCTGTCAGGGTTACCTGATCCGAGGCCTTGGTGCTGAGAGGGCTCCCCTTGCGGCTCAGTGCGGCACACCCCTGGAGATTGTACAAAGGGTGTGGCGCCCCAAGTGGCACAGGTTACCAGCTGCAGGCAGGTAGGTAGAACCAGGAGCAATCCGAGTCTTCAAGGCTCTGAAGCAGCCGGGCTACCTTGTGCCAAGGAATAGTCTCTAGTAGCGGAAACCGTGGTACAAGCCGAGGTCATGCACAGGAGACAACCAGAATAGCCGAGGTCTTGAAGCAAGCCGGGGTCATAAACGGTAGGTAACGGAAGCAAGGTCAGTGGGAGAAGCCAAGGGTCAAACCAGGAGCAGGAGATCAAACAGAATCAGGAACAAGCCAAGTCACAACAGGAAATCCAAACAGGAAACAGGAAGCACAGGAAGCTGAGAGATAATCCAGCAATGAGTCTGATCCTATGGCCACCTTTTATAGGCCATTTCCCTGACAGGCAAGCAGAGGGCTGTGTCAGTTGAGTCAGGAGCATCCATTTCTATTATTTGCAATGTTGCCAGTTCTCCTATGGCCTTTTCCCTGACAGACCAGCAGAGGGCTGTGTCAATTGAGTCAGGAGCCTCCATTTCTATTACTGGCAATGTTGCCAGTTCTCCTATGGCCATTTCCCTGACACTAACCCCCCTTCAATCCATCATTAATGCTGCCGCCAGACTCATCCACCTTACCAATCGCTCAGTGTCCGCTGCTCCTCTCTGTCAAGCCCTCCACTGGCTTCCGCTCACCCAACAAATTAAATTCAAAATACTTCCAACATCTTACAAAGCAATACACAGCTTAGCCCCTAGCTACATCACTAGCCTAGTCTCAAAATACCAACCTAATCGCTCGCTTCGTTCCTCTCAAAACCTCCTGCTCTCTAGCTCCCTCATCACCTCCTCCCATGCTCACCTCCAGGACTTTTCCAGAGCCTCTCCAAACCTATGGAACTCCTTACCCTTATCTATCCGATTATCTCCTACTCTATTAGCTTTTAGGCGATCTCTGAAAATCCTCCTTTTCAGAGAAGCCTATCCTACCCACACCTAACAAATATACCTCCATTTTCTCCATCAGCCCATCCCCCACGGTTATTGCCTTTTGTTTCACTTGACCCTCCCTTCTAGATTGTAAGCTCTAATGAGCAGGGCCCTCTAGTTCCTCCTATTTTGAATCGTATTGTAACTGTATTGTCTTCCCTCACATTGTAAAGCTCTGCGCAAACTGTTGGCGCTATATAAATCCTGTATAATAATAATAATAATCAGTTAGCATCAGTTATCATCAATCCAGGACAGCGTCAGATTGCCTGCTGCATATTTAGTAATACATTTTAACCCTTTGATTGCCAGTGACACACACAAACACACACACACACACACTAAACACCTCCATTACTAGTATAGTGTCTGAACGGATCAATATCTTTGATCAGATCAGAACTATACTAGCATCCTCAAAAGTTTAAGACAATGTTCCCAAAACGCAGCATTAGCAGGATCAAGCCTCACACAGGTATACACACAGGTACTTATTGATGGCCCTCTGCTGCGTGTGCACCTGCTGCAGCATTGCCAATGTTGAGTTCCACCTGATGGGCATGTCACAAATGTGGCGGTTGGTGGGCAGGTTGAATTCCTGTTAAATGTCAGCCAGCTGAGCACTGGCATTGTAGGACTGTCGGAAATGGCCACAGACTTTTCTGGCTTTGCCTCAAAAGATCTTGTAAGCCTGGGTACCTGTTCAAGAAAAGCTGTACCACCAAATTTAGGACATGTGCCAAGCATGGAACATGTGTCAAGTGTCCCTGTTGGAGGGCGGTGAGAAGGTTGCTGCCATTGTCGCATACAACCATTCCTGGCTCAAGCTGCCGTGTTGTCAACCACCTCTGAGCCTGCCCCTGCAGAGCTGACAGAATCTCTGGCCCAGTGTGGTTTCTGTCCCCTAGACAGACCAACTGAAGCACTTGACATCTTTTAGCAGCATGACATCTTTTAGCCTGACTGCTTGCGTAGCCCTTTGAACGCTTAGGGAGCACTGCTGATTCAGTGACAATTCAGCAGAAGAGGCCAAAAAAGGAAGATGAAGAGGAGGAGGTGGTGCAGACAGATGTGGGCAGAATCACCACCAGCACTGAACCCTGTCCTGCATCCTTCCCAGCTACCAGCAGAGTTACCCAATGCGCCGTGAAGGAAATGTAATGTCCCTGACCATGCCTGCTGGACCAAGAGTCAGCAATAATGTGAACCCTCCTGCTGACTGCTCTGTTCAACAAAGCCAAAACATTGCCTTCCACATGAAAGTACAGGGCTGGAATTGCCTTACGTGCAAAGAAATGTATTTTTGGAACCTGCCACTGGGGTACAGCACATTCTGCAAATTCACGAAAGGGGGCAGAGTCTATCAAAAGAAAAGGCAGTGGTTGTAGTGCTAGCAATTTGGCCAAGCTAGTATTTACACACTGAGCATGTGGATGGCTGGACGCTGAGCATGTGGATGGCTGGGACAGTATTTTTTTTAATGGTTCAGCAAATGGGGTAGCAAAATTTGCCTGCTGGTCAAATCAACAGGTGGTGTACTGCTAGAAGATTGGGTGCAAGTACCTGTGGCACTCATTCCTATATCATCATCCCTTTCAGTGCAGTTTTTTGAGAGGACTTGAGGTATCGTAGGGGTAGAGATCCCAGATGAGGAGCAAGGAGAAGTCTGCATTTTATTATGATGTGGGTCTTTAAGGTGATGTTGCTAAAGGACTGCATGGCAGGTCGTCATATGTCTTATCAAGCATGTGGTGCCCAAGTGGCTGGTATTCTGGCCACGCTTGATCTGCTTTAGACAGAGATTTCTGTCTCTGTCTCAAGCGGCACCCTGTGGAGCTCTGTGGTGTGATGCAATAGGGTGGCTGCCCTTAAGTCGGCCCCTGGAGGACACCCTGCCTCATGGGACTTGTGCTGCCGCCTCCTCCTGCTCCTCCTCACTTTTTTCCTCTATTCTCTCAGGCACCCAATATTGTGGGATGAAAATATAATGCTTGGGTGCAATACTTTTGTGCTTCGTGCACTCTAAACCATTTTATTATTGTTTTTATTTTTTGGGGGGGATTTTTATAACTTTTTATTATAGAGTGTGGTAAGGGAATATGGTGCTTGGGTGCAATAATTTTGTAATTGGTACACTATAAACCATTTTATTACTTTTTTTTTAATAAAGAAAAACTTAATAAAGCCAAAAAAAAGAAAACCACTGCTTATGCAGAAGTAATAGCACCTACAATTCCAAAGGGGGGGGGGGGGGACAGCAATTATGCCCTAAATAACACTAGTGCTGCTGCACCAAAAAAAAAAAAAAAACACTACTTACACAGAAGGAATAGCACCTTTGACACAAAATGGAGGACAGCAATTATGCCCTAAATAAAATCAGTGCTGCTGCACCACCAAAAAAACCCCACTGCTGATGCAGAAGGAATAGCATATGCAACACAAAAGGGAGGACAGCAATTATGCCCTAAATAAAATTAGTGCTGCTGCGCCACCCAAAAAAACCCCCACTGCTGACGCATAAGAAATAGCACCTGGAACACAAAAGCAATTATGCTCTCAATAAAATTAGTGCAGCTGCACCACCAAAAATAAAATCCACTGCTGATGCAGAAGGAATTGCAACTGCGACACAAAAGGGGGGACAGCAATTATGTCCTAAATAAAATAAGGGCTGCTGTGCCACAAAAAAAAACACTGCTGACGCAGAAGGAATTGCACCTGTCAACACAAAAGGGGGGGACAGCAATTATGTCCTAAAGAAAATTAGTGCTGCTGTGCCACAAAAAAAAACACTGCTGACGCAGAAGGAATAGCACCTGCGACAAAAAAGGGGGGACAGCAATTATGCCCTAAATAAAACTAGTGCTGCTGCACCACAAAAAACCCCACTGCTGACTCAGAAGATATAGCACCTGCGACACAAAGGGAGGACAGCAATTATGCCCTAAACAAAATTAGTGCTGCTGTGCCACGAGAAAAACCCCGCTGCTGACGCAGAATGAATAGCACCTGCGACATAGAAGGGGGAGTACTAAGATGGCAGCAACAGAACCTGATGTTGCAAAAAAATGGGATCAGTGGGGTGACACAGACGTGATTTATACACCAACACTTTAGTGGCCCCACTACACTGTGTTACACAAGAATCAGAAGACAGCACTACACTGTGTTACACAAGAATCAGCCCTACACTACACTGACTGCAGTACACTATGTTACACAAGAATCAGCCCTAAACTACACTGCACTGACTGCATTAAATATGAAAGCACAATCCACTAACAACCTGCCTAATCTCCACTCCTAATCTCCACTAACACACTACACACGGCTGCCGTGTAAGCTTCCTTATATAGTGTGGGGCATGGACTTAGCCCCTAAGCAATGATTGGCTAAAGGCACCCTGCCTTTGGCCAATCATGGCTCTGACAGGACATTGTGTTGTGATTGGCTGAAGCATACAGGTCATGTGCATGCTTTGGCTAATCACAAGCACTTAATGCACTGCAATCGCGCAATGCATTATGGGGCGCTCATCGGCGGGCAAACTTTCCGCCGAGCCCTACATTTTTTAGTGTGTTCAGCGAACACGCGCTGTTCGAGTCGAACTTACACTCGCTTTGAATGTTCAGCCCATCACTACTCCAAGCTATTTGCTGAGAGGCATGTTGAGTTCATGGAATATTTTACATTTTGCCACAAGTTTTGGGAAAATTACAAAAAAATTTTTTTTTTTTTTTTTTACACAAACTCTTCGCTTAAATGATATATTGCTCTATCATGCCATAGCTATATGTGAAATTCTGATACTCTTATGTGTTACTGCTGCCACTAACTCTTCTTAGGCCCCTTTCACACGGGCATTCCGATCAGGTCCGCCTGTCAGTTTTTCAGGCGGACTTAATCGGACGCTCCATGTACCTCTGTGGGGCAGTGGATGTCAGCGGTGACATGTCTGCTGACACCCACTGCTCTGCGATCCTGTCCATGAAATCCAGACAGATGGAAACCCTATTTTCCATCGGTCTGGAGAATCGGATAGGATAGAATCGGATGAAAACAGACAGGCGTTCCATTTTCATCCGATTTCCTATAGAGAAGAGCAGGGGTCTGACATCTGGGTCTGTGCAAAGTAAGCGTAAAAGGACCTGTCATCCGCCTGCTCAGCGGGGAGCCAAACGGAGTCCGCCGGGCGTACCGCCCATGTGAAAGGACCCTTATTCAAGTTTAAACCTACAGTAATCAGTAAAAGATGATCCACAACTCCATACATGCTCATCAACCTTTTCAAATTCATTGATACCCCATAAAAAACAGGTAGATACAGCAGATGTTAACGCATTCCAGCAAACATCATTTGTACCTACCTGTTTTTTGTGGAGTATCAATAAATTTAAAAAGATTGTAGAGCATAGATGGAGTTGCGCATCATCTTTTACTGATTATCGTGTTGGCAGCTGAGCGACTGCTTATCCTGCACCTGACAGCTCAGGGGAACATTCAGATGAGGGTAGTAGCACCTTTTTCTTTCTTTTTCTTTAAACCTACAGTGCCTGCAATACCCCGATGAAGGGGCAGAGACCCTAAAACACGTGAATGACCCAGCAGAAGCAGTACTTGGGATCTGCAGTCTCTCGTCTCCTTCTAAAGACTATATTGTGGCTGGTAATAAGACATTACTGAGGAGGTTTACCTTTGTGATCAGTTCTTTTAGGAATTTTCCTTTTGTCTACCTTTTGAAAGATCTTGCAGTTCTGGTAGAGAACAGTTCTCGAGATGCCTGAGTTATTGCGACATGTCTGCTATACCCCAATAGAATGTAAGTGCAATGGATTTTCTCTTTTTTTTACCTTTATTAAAGTGACTTTCTGCATTCTCTATTTCTACTTTTTAGGTGTTCTTTTCAATATTACCTCTGGAATAGTACAGAACTACACAGGTAGAACAGCATTTGATGAGGCCATGCTGATACCAGGTAGGTGCATTCCAATAATGCTATTATGTACTCTATAAACTTGCAGAGTCATCCTTGACAACCAAGAAAGTTTGTGTCAGTGGAGGACACATAAAATAGAGGACTACATTGTACAGCAATAAGCAGTGCACAATATTTACGATAACTTCAATGATGAGAAATACTGAAACTGAAAGGTATTTATTCCCTTAAAATGCTTCCCCACTGAGCATCTGTTCTACAGGCCACATGAAATTGTAAACCAGTACAACAAGCTGTTCACAATAAAAGACACACTTCAAGAAGAGTGAAAGAAGAGTTACATTTTGGATAGGTTATAACCCCTGTCAGTTTGTTTTTTTGCCTTCTGTGTCCCATTGGGGAGATTTCCCTTCACTTCCTGTCCCATAGCC
Source organism: Pelophylax lessonae (assembly GCF_965119305.1). Classification (NCBI taxonomy): domain Eukaryota; kingdom Metazoa; phylum Chordata; class Amphibia; order Anura; family Ranidae; genus Pelophylax; species Pelophylax lessonae. The sequence goes on along the minus strand of NC_138768.1, from coordinate 380,450,555 downwards.
AAACAGGACGTGAGAGGAATTCCTTACAAAGTAAGGGAATCCCTGGTTGTCACCAGAACTATTGTCGTTGGGATTTTCTTTCAGTTTTGGGAAAACAATAAACACGACAAACAGAGAGTGAATCTCCCTAACAGGCGCACAGACAGCAATAAAAACCTGACAGGTGTTTTAATCGTAAATTAGAAAAAAGGAGTGCGCTATCTAAACCAAATAAGTGACACAATAAAAATTGTGACAAAAGTAAAAACACAATATGAAAATGAATACAATGAAAATGTGAACAGCCTACACATGTGCATATATATATTCCATGTAACAATATTGTGAAGTGACACAAAACAGGCACAAATGTGATAGTTCTAATGGTGAAAGAGAAAGCAAAAAGGCTTTCACATAAAAAAGTCCCATAAACATGAATATTAAATAGTGATGTATAACGAAACAGTCTCTTGAACGAATGAAAGCTGAGAAAATTTGCCAGAGGAAACTCTTCCAAGTGCTGCATGCAACCCCAACGTGCTTAAACAAAAATGGGTGGCTGCTTACCAGAGACACACAGTCTCAAGGCCTTCAGAGATAATACACAGCATAAACTCATGGGATGTCACTCGTCCCAGCTGACAATGAGTCCCTATGGATCCGGCAATCCACCGATCAGAATGCTCTACCTCTGGGGGCTGGATGGACCATACCATAACCCCAACACTCCAGAGATCGAAGCTTGTTATTAAAAAGGAGAAGCTAATAGTGCATTACCTCCTATATAAAAACGTACTTAATAAAAAGTTGCACTTACATTAAAAATCTTGACACAAGCAGCATATCAAGAGAGCACAGCCGCCTGCAGTGCGGTCCGTGCATGGTGATGACATGGCTGGCTCCACCCGATGCGTTTCCCCTCAGAAGGCGTCAACTGGGATTGGAGTACAGTGCGCGACGTCACGTTCAGACTATTTATGACATTGAATCTAAAGACTTACGGTGACATACAAAGGAACCCTGGACTACGGGAAAATTACTACTTCTGTTTCAATTCCCTGTCTCACTCATGAGAATGTGAACGCCCAATCGAAAAAAAAGGGGACAAGAGTTAGGCCCCTTTCACACTTATGCAACGCGATTTTACAGCGATTTTGCGGCGCGATTTTGACGCGACTTTGCTGCGATTTTGACGCGATTTTGAAAGCAATGGCTATGGCTATGGCTCAAAAAGCAATCAAATCATGGCAAAGTAGTGCAGGAACTACTTTGAAGTCAGTGCGACTTCAAAACGCACTGATATGAATGGGACTCATTGAAAATAATGGAAAACGACTTGTCATGCGATTTTGCGGTCCAAAATCGCAGGACAAGTCGCACTAGTGTGACCAAATAGTAAAATTAGCAGAGACTACAAACTAAAAGGCATACCAAAAAGTCAAACAAAGAAATTTTACAAACAAAATAAAAAAAAAAAAAAGTAGCCCCAATTAGGTGTTTTAATCCCCCTCCACTCTATCTGAAACTAAAAAAAGTTTGCCTTATACTGTACTTGAAAATGGAATTTACAAGTTCTGTTTATTCCTATGGGAATGTAAAGCCTATGCAAAATACTTAAAACTACTTCTATCATATGGCAAGACAACTTTTTGGATCCCCTAAAATGTATATATAAACTGCACCAAATATAACATGCCCTTGCCATTGCCTGTCACTGCAACTTTGTCTGTCATTACACCAATACTACGCAAATCGAGTGAGTAGCTATGACTCATTTGTATGCTAACATCCATCCATCATCCAATGATTGGTGGGCAAGCTGGGGTCGGCCGCAATGAGAGTGAGTGGAGCTGTCAAAATGAAGCACTGATGTGGGGTGGGGGGGGCCGATATGTGGGGCTCCGCCCCTTTGTCCTGTTTACTTTATACACAAACAGCTGCTGGCCAGGGAGGAAGGTGGCAGGGGGCGGGACTGATTGTAACTACTGTATGTGCATCCACAGCAGTGTATAATAAACCTGAATTATAATAAACATGAATTATACACCGCTGTGGGTGCACATACAGTAGTTACAATTAGTCCCGCCCCCTGCCACCTTCCTCCCCGGCCAGCAATGTATACACGCCACCGATGCCAGCTGGAACAAAGGGGCGGAGCCCTGCATATCAGCCCCGCCAATCCCCGACATCACTGCTTCAATTTGACAGCTCCAAACACTCTCATTGCGGCCGCCCCCGACTTGCCCACCAATCCCTGTCTTGGATAGATGTGACACTGCTGAATGTCCTGCTCGGCTGCACTCATTTATGTTCCATCTGATTCTTCCCTCGGCTCCTGTATACTGCTAATCAAGATTTTAAGATAAGTATGCAATGTTTAACTAATTGGTGTCTTTGCAGTTTAACTAATTCCTGAGCTTTTCACCCTGTACAATGCACTCCTAAACCTTGCACTCCGTACAATGCATTCCTGACCCTTGCACCCAGTACAACGCAATCCTGACCCTTGCACCCCGTACAACGCATTCCTGAATCTTGCACTCTGTACAACACATTCCTGAACCTTGCAGCTCGTACAATGCACTCCTGAACCTTGCACCTTGTACAACACACTCCTGAACCTTGCACCCCGTACAACGCATTCCTGAACCTTGCACTCCATACAACGCACTCCTCAACCTTGCACCTCGTACAATGCACTCCTAAACCTTGCACCCGTACAACACAATCCTGAACCTTGCACTCTGTACAACGAATTCCTGAACCTTGCACCCCGTATAACGCACTCCTGAACCTTGCACCCTGTACAATGCACTCCTGAACCTTGCACTCTGTACATAACGCATTCCTGAACCTACACTCTGTACAATGCATTCCTGAACCTTTCAGCTCGTACAATGCACTCCTGAACCTTGCACCATGTACAACGCACTCATGAACCTTGCACCCCGTACAACGCATTCCTGAACCTTGCACTCCATACAACGCACTCCTCAACCTTGCACCTCGTACAAAGCACTCCTAAACCTTGCACCCCGTACAACACATTCCTGAACCTTGAACCCTGTACAACGCACTCATGAACCTTGCACCCCGTACAACGCATTCCTGAACCTTGCACTCCATACAACGCACTCCTCAACCTTGCACCTCGTACAAAGCACTCCTAAACCTTGCACCCCGTACAACACATTCCTGAACCTTGAACCCTGTACAACGCATTCCTGAAGCTTGCACCCCGTACAATGCACTCCTGAACCTTGCACTCTGTACATAATGCATTCCTGAACCTTGCACTCTGTACATAATGCATTCATGAACCTTGCACCCCGTACAACGCACTCCTGAACCTTGCACCCCGTACAACGCACTCCTGAACCTTGCACCCCGTACAATGCATTCCTGAACCTTGCACCCCATACAACGCACTCCTCAACCTTGCACCCCGTACAACACATTCCTGAACCTTGCACTCTGTACAATGCATTCCTGAACCTTTCACCCCGTTCAACGCACTCCTGAACCTTTCACCCCATTCAACGCACTCCTGAACCTTGTATCCCGTACAATGTACTCCTGAACCTTGCACTCTGTACGTAACGCATTCCTGAACCTTGCACTCTGTGCGTAATGCATTCCTGAACCTTGCACTCTGTACGTAACGCATTCCTGAACCTTGCACTCTGAACGTAACGCATTCCTGAACCTTGCACTCTGTACGGAATGCATTCCTGAACCTTGCAATCTGTACGTAACGCATTTCTAAACCGTGCACTCTGTACAATTCTGGTGGGGGTGGCTGTGTAATGCAAAAGGGGTCCAGAGGTGTGGGGGGGTGGCTGTGTGATGTAAAGGGGTCCAGAGGTGTTTGGGGGGGTTGTGTAATGCAAAAGGGGTCCAGAGGTGTGTGTGTGGGGGGCTGTGTAATGTAAAAGGGGTCCAGAGGTGTGTGTGTGGAGGGCTGTGTAATGCAAAAGGGGTCTAGAGGGGTGGGGGGGCTGTGTAATGTAAAGGGGTCCAGAGGTGTGGGGGGCTGTGTAATGTAAAGGGGTCCAGAGGTGTTGCCCCCATTAAAGTGCTCTAATTGGTGTTACACTCACCTTTAATCCAGCAGCGGGCAAAGCTCCCTGGTGCTGATCTTCATGCCCCCTTCTGATTTTGGAAAGGGACGTCGTTGGGTCAAATTTACCTTGGGGCTCAACCCCTGGTCTTTTTCCTACCTAGCAACACCCCTGGGGGGCACAAAAACCAATTGGCAGTGTTAGCACTAGCAGTGATTTTTGCGCCCTCTGCTCAGCCTGCGCCTCCGGCACCCACAGGCAGCGTGCGGCTCCATTAAGGAACCACATGCACAGTACACAGGGGGAGCACCTCCCCCTTGCGGTCTGCGTAGGAGCGCCGGGTGTCATGTGACTAACCGGCGAAGAGCATGACATAGACAGCGCACCAGACATCAGGCGCCCCCCTACGCTCCCCTGCCATGACAGGAATAACGGCACGGAGGGAGGAAAGTGAGGATAGCCATTTATTGGACAGCCGGCTCTGTGAGTGCTGCATGGGATGAGGATTGCATAGGTAGGTAGATTTCAGGAAGGTTGGGAGGGTATATTGAATAAGGGAGGGGTGGCAAGGGGGCTGGAGATATTGAGGAAGCGGGGAGGTTGGCAGGGGGGGGGGGATATTAGGGAAGCGCGGAGAGCTTTGAGTGACTGCTGGAAACCTCAGAAACTTTCAATTTTCTTTTATACATTTTTCTATGGGACAGGAAGGATTAGGAAACAAAAAATAATGCTAAATACAGTATGTTTCTTTAGTTTCCCTTAACATGGTGGACTTATAAAGAAACATCACCTTTAAAAATGTAGAAAGTTAAATTTTTTGCTTTTTCATGGGGGGGGGGGGGGGGGGCCGATACAGCTCCTTGCCAAGGGCGGTGGAGACCCAAGGTACACCTCTGTTTAGCGTTAGTTAGGTTTTGCCTGAACTTCTACTTCAAGCTTTGACAAAAAAAAAACTTGGAAGCTGATTGGTTTCTATGCAGAACAGCACCATATTTTGCACTGTTCAGTTTTAGTAAATCCCACCTATTGGGTCACTGTCAATTCACGTATATACAGTCAGGTCCATAACTATTTGGACATCGACACAATTCTAATCTTTTTGGCTCTATACACCACCTCAATGGATTTGAAATGAAACAAACAAGATGTGCTTTAACTGCAGACTTTCAGCATTAATTTGAGGGTATTTACATCCAAATCAGGTGAACAGTGTAGGAATTACAACAGTTTGTATATGTGCCTCCAACTTTTTAAGGGACCAAAAGTAATGGGACAGATTAACAATCATAAATCAAACTTTTACTTTTTAATACTTGGTTGCAAATCCTTTGCAGTCAATTACAGCCTGAAGTCTGGAACGCATAGACATCACCAGACGCTGGGTTTCATCCCTGGTGATGCTCTGCCAGGCCTCTACTGCAACTGTCTTCAGTTCCTGCTTGTTCTTGGGGCATTTTCCCTTCAGTTTTGTCTTCAGCAAGTGAAATGCATGCTCAATTGGATTCAGGTCAGGTGATTGACTTGGCCATTGCATAACATTCCACTTCTTTCCCTTAAAAAAATATTTGGTTTTGCAGTATGCTTCGGGTCATTGTCCATTTGCACTGTGAAGCGATATCCAATGAGCTGTGAAGCATTTGGCTGAATATGAGCAGATAATATTGCCCAAAACACTTCAGAATTCATCCTGCTGCTTTTGTCAGCAGGCACATCATCAATAAATACAAGAGAACCAGTTCCATTGGCAGCCATACATGCCCACGCCATGACACTACCACCACCATGCTTCACTGATGAGGTGGTATGCTTTGGATCATGAGCAGTTCCTTTCCTTCTCCATACTCTTCTCTTCCCATCACTCTGCTACAAATTGATCTTGGTCTCATCTGTCCATAGGATGTTGTTCGGGAACTGTGAAGGCTTTTTTAGATGTTTGGCAAACTCTAATTTGGCCTTCCTGTTTTTGAGGCTCACCAATGGTTTACATCTTGTGGTGAACCCTCTGTATTCACTCTGGTGAAGTCTTCTCTTGATTGTTGACTTTGACACACATACACCTACCTCCTGGAGAGTGTTCTTGATCTGGCCAACTGTTGTGAAGGGTGTTTTCTTCACCAGGGAAAGAATCCTTCAGTCATCCACCACAGTTGTTTTCTGTGGTCTTCCGGGTCTTTTGGTGTTGCTGAGCTCACCGATGCGTTCTTTCTTTTTAAGGTTTTTCCAAACAGTTGATTTGGCCACATCTAATGTTTTTGCTATCTCTCTGATAGGTTTGTTTTGTTTTTTCAGCCTAATGATGGCTTGCTTTACTGATAGTGACAGCTCTAGAGCAACAGATTCCAAATGTAAATAGCACACTTGAAATTAACTCTGGACCTTTTATCTGCTCCTTGTAAATGGGATAATGAGGGAATAACACACACCTGGCCATGGAACAGCTGAGCAGCCAATTGTCCCATTACTTTTGGTCCCTTAAAAAGTGGAAGGCACATATACAAACTGTTGTAATTCCTACACCTTTCACCTGATTTGGATGTAAATACCCTCAAATTAAAGCTGAAAGTCTGCAGTTAAATCACATCTTGTTTGTTTCATTCCAAATCCATTGTGGTGGTGTATAGAGCCAAAAAGATTAGAATTGTGTTGATGTCCCAATATTTATGGAGCTGACTGTAAGGGGCTATTTCTAGGAATGTGATATTGCTGTTGTTTGCATGTCATTTTGTATCTTTTGTGTAAGTGCTAATTCTTCTGTCCTTATCCTAATATACGCTGACCTGTGTTTCTAACCCTATGTATTCTATCTGTCCTCATTTCAGACGCCTTGGCATCTTTCGCTAACAACATTTATTTTGCCCTGTTTTGTGGTTTTTCTATTGCTGTTCAAGCCCTTTTTTCCGTTATCTTTATTTTTTTATTCTTTATTCAATAAATTCATTGCAAAAAGAGGTTGATGTTCCAGGAAAATATTCACGTCCAGAACCTTTCACAATAAAAACTCAGGAGTCATATTCCCTTGTCACCTTTATGAATCATAAGCATTTAAGGCGTTGACAAAAATATGTAGTCTGCTAATGCTGACCTCACCATCTGGACAACTTCCGATTACGCATCTATAGCAAAATGATGGATCGAGTACTTTGAGTCTTCAGTTGAGCTTAATTAATTACCAAGAAAGGGAGTGCTTTTGAGAAGCTACCTAAAGATGGTGAATGTCAACACTAGAGGACCCCTTGATAACATCCCATTGGACGAAATACATCAGGGGTGAAATATTAGTGCTGACAATACACCGCTGCTCGATTCGGGGTCGGCAGTGGCTTCCTATGTAAGGATTTTATGCTACTTTTTATTGTTTTTATGTGTACATGCATCCATATTTAAACTACTACACCATGAGGATTATTTCTGGCTCCTGGTGAGCTTTATTTATCATAGCTAGACCCTGACGAGAAGTGTTGCTGGATGGACGTACTAGGTTTACTCTTCACTGGATGACAGACGCATACCTTAGGCATGCATGCTGTTGCAATGGCAGCCATCATCTCTGGGGGGTGTTCGTTTTACTGGGATGCACTGGCTGACCTCTGAGCACTTTGCTTGAAACCATATGTTCACTTCAAGAGGTGTTAGAGATGGTTTCACTTCATTGCTGCACTGGATTGTTCTAATAAGTCTTCACTGCTTCACTGGACTTTATAAAAAGGTCTTTCCGCTCCCATCATGGAGGACTGCATTCACTAATTGAGGACTTTTTTTCACTTTATATATTATCATTTCTAATGTCTTTGATAACGCCCCTTTGTAAGCGGGCGAAACACGTAGACACACTTCCGTCAGACGGCAACCACACGACGTCACTTCCTACATCTTGTGGAACGAACGCCGGTGGTGTTCCCGGAAGGAGACGTTTATCGTTTGTTTTATGTGGTTTTCAACGCTTTTATATTTTTAATATGTGTGAGTATTTTTAATCTGGCATTTGTATAATAAAATATCTTGCGGGCTTCACTATTCTTGGTCCATTCCCTTATTTTTGAGTGATTATCGAGGGGGTGACTATATTGGAGGCTGGAGGTTTGCTGACCCATCCACTTTAAAGGCTCATCCATCCTGTTGGGTAACCATAACAAAGGGCTCATATTACTTTGGAGGACCACTGCATGTTCCAGGCTCATTAACCATATAATTCTGGTGAGTGGATCCCCAAGAGGGTTTTTGAAGCACCCATCCACTGTGTGGAGCACCTCAAGCACTTTTCCTTTGATTACAGCACTTTATTGAAGTTATACTTTGAGTGGACTGTTTACCCAATTTTGGAAATTTTTTTGCACTGTAATATTTGTATTCAGCACTTTTGCACTTTATGCACAAAATTATAGTTTTGGCACCATTATTCTGTGAATTGATGTTAGTTGTCATTAGTTGTCATTATTGACGTAGCACAATTGCACCTTACATGATTAAGGCTCGGTTAACACTACGTCGCTCCGACTTAGGGGGCGACCTGTGAAGTCGCGTGCAGCGCGACTTCGGCGCGACTTGCACAGACTTCATAAAATGAATGGCTATGCAAGTCGCTCCAGGTCACCCCGAAGTAGTACAGGACCCTTTTTCAGAGGTCAGAGCGACTTGTGTTGCTCCTATTAGAACGGCTCCTATACCAGTCAATGGACCGCGACAGTGCGTGACTTGTCTGCAGGCTTAGTTTGGGCCAGAAATCTAGAAAATATCGGACCCAGACAATTGCATTTTTCAAACAGAGGTCAGCCTAAGGCTCCATTCACACCTGGGCGTTTTCAGCTCCAAAAACGCTAAAAAAAAAAACGTTTCCAAAACGCCCAACAAGTAAAATTCCATTCATTTAAATGGCCCCTGTTCACATCTGAGCGTTTTAACGCCTGAAGCAAAACGCCCAACGCTCAAAAAAGTACATGAGCTTCTTTTTGGGCAGATTACAGGCGTTTTCCATTGGTTTCTAGTCAATCTAAAAACGCCTGCACAAAAAACGCCTGAAAAAACGCCTGAAAAAAACGCCTGAAAAAACGCCTGAAAAAAACACCTGAAAAAACGCCTGAAACAAAAACGGCCAGGTGTGAATGGAGCCTAAGTGTTTCTCTCAGTAGGTGATTCATTAAATGTGCTGTTCGAAGTCATTTGGAATTGTCTGAATCATGTAGCCATGCACAGGTTCTGGGCCACTGACAGCCAGTAAGGTGTCAGGCTAGGGGGGTAGCATGACAGGTAGCCTACTTGAGTTGTGTCTAAATTTATATTATGACAGGTTCACATTACACAATAACTATTCTTCTGCACAATTGTCCACCCCAACACCCCAGCAAACCCCCCCCCCCCCCCAAGTCTTTTTCAGAGTTCTTTTGTGCAAGAACTACAAAAACAGAACTTGTAACCGATAATTTAGTGGTTACTTGGTTAAGCCACACTTGCGCACATGGATACAGATAAGAAAAGAATAACTTATTCCCCGTGCACATTAGGCAAAAAAAATAAAAATATTTATAAGCATTTCATGTTTGAAGCAGTACAAAGAATATAAGGTAAAAAAGAGATAGTCAGAGCTGGGTTTGGTAGTGTTCAAAGACAAAAAAACAAAAAATAGAGAGCAAAAGAAAGATATCCCTTTGACAAAAGGAGGCAACAGACATAAAATAGGATTAGTAGCAAAGACACAATTCAATAGGCAAACTGTAAACCGATAAAGTATAACGGCATTTTATAGTGAAAACAGATATTTGAAATCCATTGCTTTTACACATTTGCATATTACTTATTATACTAACCTATTTAGGCATACCACAATCACATACATGTAAATGAGTTGTGTACACAAAATGTAAAGTATGATGGAATGTGATGTCAAACGTAGCACATCTCCTATATCAAGTTTTTGCTTAGGACAATCAACAATCAAAGAAGTTAATGGATTTTTTATTAAAAAAAGTCATAGGATGATATATCCCTGGATGTCATCACCTTTTTCTTTGGTTGACTGCTGTAGATGTGAAGGTATTGTGAATATTGGACAAGTGAGTGTGTGTGTTTGTAAGAGGGTCCTTGTTGGATAATTTTGACGCCCAAATACAAGGCCCAACCCTCAATCTAGCCCTGCTAGAACACGATCCCACCTGTTGAGACTTACCCCTCCGCCATCTTGTGCCCTACTCCTCACCATAGGCCTTCTCATGACATTCCTGGCCATAGAGCTTTAGGCCTGGTTCACGCCTATGCATTTTTAGTGTGTTCTCAGTTTTGCAGAAACACACTACAGTCCATTTAACATGGGTTCCTATGGGTCACGTTCATCACATCGGTGGATTTTATGGAAAGGGCCAGGGACCAGAAGGTTGTGTATTTGGTTCCATAGACTTCAATGGATCAAAAATGTGTATTAAATAACGCAAAATGCACCTGGAAAACTGCAACCTGCATAGGTGTGAACCAGGCCTTGTATCAGCAAAAGGAATGTCCACATGGTATTTGGCTTCACTGCAATTCACTTTTGTTGTTCAGGTAATGGCAGAACAGTCACATTACTAGGATATACATTCCGGAGTCACTTGACATACACGGTCAATCACATAAAGTGGACAATTCACAATATTTACAAATGACAGCATGTCCAGCACCACACAGTCATCTCTGTCTAGTCTCTCATCTGTCCTGGGTCATCAGTACTCACAGGACTGTGTTCTCTGTAGACACTTCCTAGCTAGGTACACCTGCCCTGGGAACCTTCCAGAAAAGCAGCCTCATACAGGGATCTACAGCCTGGCCTGAAAGGCCTTTTGCAATCTGCCCTAGCCCCTACTCAAACCAGCACCCTACCCTGTCAAGGGCCTATGTGTGCAGGTTACATCCTCACGGGCGTGAGATGTTTGGCTCCCAGGCCCCAAGAGACTCCATGGCCCTCTCCTTCTAGCTTACATATGGATGCTGACTCACCCTTGACATCATTTGTGGAAGGGCTCTACCTAAATTGCACTCACTGTAAATTGTTAGAGCGACCTAACTGGAAACTGTGCACTAAACCTGCTCATAGACTGTATATAGCAGGGTTTCTCAACCAGGGTTTCTCCCAAGGTTGTTAGGGGTTCCTTGAGCAATGAGCAATCTCTGTTCTCACTGACTCCATTGATTTTTTTAGTCATCTGTAAGGAGGGAGCTCTTCCCAATGACCACAAATGTAAATGTAATTTCCCACTGGTTATCACACTAATGCATCATGAGTTGTAGATATCATAAGGCTGGCATATAGCAAAGCTGGCATTGCACCAGTTAAACCGGCCAGGATGGTGCATGAGCAGAAATCAAATCTACTTATGTGCAACCATAGCTCCCTATTGTGCCTGATTTGGAACAAAGTCCCTCTGTCCTTCTTTCCTCCTCATTTGTCCCTCATTTAGATCTGATGTATATAGTTGTATATATATAATTCACTTTTTATTTTCAAAAAGTGTTTCCCAGTGCTAAAACTTTTATCTAATTTCTAAATTGCTGCATTTGTAAATTTCAAAAGCCAGTAGTAGTGGTAAAAAAAGCATTTTTAGGTTTAACTAATCTTTTTTTGTATAATTCTCCTTTGAGGGGGCGTGGCAGGGGGTGTGTCCTATGCCTACATACGTTTGCTAATAGGTGTCCCTCTAAAAAGTTGGAAGGTATGCGTGCAACTTATAAAGAAAAACTTACTGGCCATACAGTAGTGGGTTTTCATAAGAAAATTGTTGTTTTAAGAACATTCCTCTAATTTTTTGATCCTTAGTGGGGTCAAATTCATGTTCAAGTTTTTTTCTATACTTCTTATTTTAAAAGACCACTAATAATGTGGTGTTTGCTTGCTCAGAGCTATTTCTTAGTATGCATGAAACCACTTGGCTAAGATGGTGTGAGGTTGATTGTTCATGATTAGCTGGCCTACAGGAAAATAACCAGCAATTTGCTATTGCATTAAAATGTAGTCTGCAATTTTCTGGTTAGTTACAGTAAATGTAAATTATTTCCTTAATAAATGTAATTACTTCTTTAACAAATGCCCATAATGGTTAAGAAGATGCAAAACTAAATTTAAATCTAGCCAAAGCTTACATTTTTAGTTTTGGATAATGGATAGGAAAATTAGAAGTGCTGTGAGGTTTTTATTTGTGGTCTGTGTTTAACTGGAGAAATCCCCCTCACTTCCTGTACTAGAAAACACTAAAAATGTGAGGGAAACTTTCCCAAAGGGAGTAAACACAGCAACAAAAGCCCCATACAACCCAAGTGAACCTTGCTCAATCACTCACACACTGGGGAAGAGTTCTCTCTCAGGCTTTTATTGCTGTCCATGTGTTCATTGGAGAAAAATTACCTTGACAACAGCAAGGTAGGGAAACTCTCCCCATTAGGGACAATAAAAACCAGACAAAAATTCTAGCATTTCCCAATCTTCAGTCTATCAAAAACAAATTGGTTTGAGTTGCACTTTCAGTTATCAGTTACAAGCTAAAGTTAATGTAGGATTTCAGGTTAAACCCTAACTAGTCTTAACCACTTCCATAACCGGCCTATTCTGCCACTCCTGTCCTACATATAAAAATCATCTTTTTTTTTGCTAGAAAATTACTCAGAACCCTCAAACATAATATTTATATATATATATATATATATATATATATATACACACATATATATATACCGGTATATATATATATTTTTTTTTAGCAGAGATCCTAGGGAATAAAATGGCGGTCATTGCAACTTTTTATGTCACATGGAATTTGCACAGCAACTTTTCAAAAGCGTTTGTTTTTTGGGAAAAAAAACTGTATCATGAATAAAAAAAAAAAAAAAACACTAAAGTTAGCCCAATTTTTTTTATATAATGTGAAAGATGATGTAATTTAATGGTAAATAGATACCAAACATGTCACACTTTAAAATTGCACACACTTAGAATGGTGCCAAACTTCGTTACTTAAAAATCTCCTTAGGCGACGCGTTAAAGATTTTTACAGATTACTAGTTTACAGTTACAGAGGAGGTCTAGAGCTAGAATTGTTGCTCTCGCTCTAACGTTTGCGGTGATACCTTACATGTTTGGTTTGAATGCCATTTAAATATGTGGGCGCGAGGTAGGTATGCGTTCACTTCTGTGTGCAAACACGCAGGGATGGAGGCGCTTTACATTTTTTTTTGTTTATTTTATTTTTATTTTTTTATTTTTACTCTTCACCTTTACATTTTTTTTTTTTATCACTTTTATTTTTATTACAACTGATGTAAACTTCAGTTGTAATAGGAATAGGGAATGACAGGTCCTCTTTATGGAGAAATTTATAAGACCCCACATCTCTCCTCTGGGCAGGAAAGACTGAGAAAAAAAAACAATCTCGGCCTTTACAGCTGAGTGCACGGCAGTGTTTACAACTACCAGGTCAATTGTGACGTCGAAAAATCGTCCCCGAGTCTCTGAAGATCATAGAGACTGTCGGGGACTTCCACTGCTGAACAGCCGCTATAATAATACTAGTAGTTTAAAACCCGCTCTAGGTGAATGCAATACCAAATAAATTAAATAGTCCACAAATGCTTGAAATTCATAATAAAAGTCCAAGACTAAAAAAGTTCAAAGATTATGTGCAAAAATAGTGCAAATAAATTAAATAGTGCACAAATGCTGGAAATTCATAATAAAAGTCCAAGACTAAAAAAGTCCAAAAATAATGTGCAAAATAGTGCCAAAAAGAACAATCTAGTGCAATATTTAGGTAAAGTGCTAATAGTACTGAAAAGTCCAAAATATAGTGCAATGTATTGAAAGAGTGCTGGTGCTTCTGCAACCAAAGTGCTGAAGTGCTCCAAAGTTATAGCTGGTGCCAAGTGCCTCAATCCCCTTCTGGGACCCTACCCACCAGAACTGGTAGGCCCTTTTGAGGCCAAAGAAAGCTTGTCTCCAAAAAGGAACTCCTCCAAGCTGGCTCCCTATTATGACCCTTTAACCACTTTACCGCTGCTTACTAGAGCTCTACTGCGGCAAAGTGGCTCGATAACGTCTGGCGACGTAGACCTACGTAGCTGAACCTGCGATCTGTCCCTGTGTCACTCAGTCACCTCCCCCCACACATGTCAATAAGCACTAGGCATATATTAACCCCTCCCTCTCCAATAAAAATTAACCCCTTCCCTGCCAGTGTCATTTTTACAGTAACAGTGCATATTTATAGCACTGATTACTTTAGTAATGTCACTGGTACCCCCAAAAGTGTAAAAAATGTCAGTCAAGGGTCCGATCTGTCCGCCGCAATGTCGCAGTCCCGCAAAAAAAATCGCAGATCGCCGCCATTACTCGTTAAAAAAAAAAACATCAAAAACGACAGAAATCTTTCCGTTAGTTAGTAAACGCAATAACTTTTGCGCAAACCAATCAAAATACGCAGAAAACAAATTGGCCTAAAATGATAAAAAATTTAGATTTTTACATTTTTTTGAGGGGGAATTTCATATAAAAAAATGTGAAAAATATTGTTATTTTTTCAAAATTGTCGCTCTTTTTTTGTTTATAGAGCAAAAAGTAAAAATCGCACAGGTGATCAAATACCACCAAAAGAAAGCTCTGTTTGTGGGGAAAAAAAGGAAATAAATTTCGTTTGGGTATGGCGTTGCATGACCGCGCAATTGTCAGTTAAATTCGCACAGTGCCGAATTGCAAAAAGTGTCCCAGACGTAAGACAGCAAAATCCTCTGGTGGTAAAGTGGTTAAGAATGGTTGGTCAAAGTGAACGAGACAGTAGATCCTCTCAATGGTGTCAATTGCAGCCCTCTGTGGTAACGGCCTCTTAAAATATATTGGCCCTGGGCAGCTCCAAAAAATAAAAGATCCACATAGTGAAGCCCGTTTTTTAATAGTATTTATTCCCGCATTAAAACCTACTTACAATGTGAGGAAAAATCTATGCGCATATAAGAGGAACAATACCGCTTGCAGTGAAGGTGAGTTCCAGGAACGCCGCAGTCGCGTGCGTTCCACAGAAACCAGGAAGTGACGTCAGACTCTGCCACACTGGAAGTACGTAGATGCGTTTCGCCCTCCCACTTGGGCGTTATCAAAGACTCCACTTCGGTCACGTGATCTCCCCTATGTCTTTTGGGAGGGAAGTGGATACCTGTTTTTAAGAGGTACCTGTCTCCACCTCCTGGATGTTCGGCCCCCCTCCTCCTGCCACCACCATCGGGCCATTCAGAAAGCGCAGCACGCATTTGGGAACCGGCTTCACTGCCGTTTCCCCTTAGTCGGGATGGCAGCGGCAGCACTGGAGAGCCAATTGAAAAATCTGCTGGGGTGCCGAAATTGTGAGATCAATGGACAGGTAAGTTTCCTAATATTAAAAGTCAGCAGCTACAGTATTTGTAGCTGCTGACTTTTCATTTTTTGGTGGGGGTGGGGGTTGGGGGAGCTGGAGCTCCTCATTAAAGCTTAGTACACAAGTTAAAGGAGTTGTAAAGTCAGAAGGTTTTTTATCTTAATGCATTCAATGCATTAAGATAAAAAGCCTTCTGGGTGCATCAGCCCCCCCCAGCACCCCCTAATACTTACCTGATCCCCATCTCTATCCACCGAAGTACACAAGTCCCTCGGCCCCAGCACCACTGGCTCCCACGGCTGTCAATCATAGTCAGTCAGCCAATCAGGAGAGAGAGGACAGGGCTGAACGGCAGCTCCTGGTCTTGGCTCAGTTGCACCCATAGCAAGCTGCTTGCTGTGGTGGCACTGGACAGGATGAAGGGGCTAGAAGCAGCGAAGAGGGACCCGAAAAGAGGAAGATTTGGACTATTCTGTGCAAAACCACTGCACAGAGGAGAGAAGTATGTTATTAAAAAACAAAACAAAAAAAAAAATGAGACTTTACAATCATTTTACATTTCTTTTTCTTTCAACCCAGCGGTCTGAACAAAAAAAAGTGAGAGGTCAAAATACTAAGTATGCAAAGCTAGTGCAATGATCTCTCCCGTTGTGCTGTGATCAGTGCTCACAGCCAATGGCTGCCAGCGCCGACCAGCTGTTGGTTGAATGCCGTTTTCCAGCATGTCCCTTTGACAAAAGCTGGTCGCTGAACTGGCTTCTTTCGGACAGGCATCTGAATGTTGGCCGGTTCCTGCTGAACAGACTGATATTTGGATCATGTGTAGCCAGCATAAGGGCTAAACTATTTAGGTATAACATAAAGAAAATACCATCCTGTTTATTTTAAAATGAAAGATATCCAGAGATCTGTTTATCTGGGCAGAGGAATCAATTGCTTATTTTATAATGCATGGCATTTATTATTCATTCATAGATCCATTCTTTTCTTCTAATGTTGAGCAATAAACTATATGTGAAAGTAAATTCTCAGCAAGCAACGTCAGCTGCTTCTGAGAAACCCAGCAATAACTCACTAGTGCCAGTAAGCATAGCATAATGTTAGTGTTAATGAGCGTGGTTTCCAAACACCTCCTTCAGTATTCCTTGGTTATTAACCACTTACTGACTAGGCCTTTTCTGGAACTTTTTGTTTACAAATTTAAATCAGTATTTTTTGCTAAAAAATAACTTAGAACCCCCAAAAATTATATATATATATATATATATATATATATATATATATATATATATATAAATATATACACAGTATATATATATATATATATTTCCAGAGAATAAAATGGCAATCATTCCAATATTTCATGTCACACTGTATCTTCAAAAGCAGCGGTCTTCAAAACGCACATTTTTGTGAAAAAATACACATATTTAATTTAAAAAAAAAATTAAAAAAACACTAAAGTTTTTCCAATGTTGTTTCATGTGAAAGATGATGTTACGCTGAGTAAATAGATACCTAACATTTCATGCCTGAAAATTGCGCTCAATGGTGGAATGGCGACAAACTGTGGTACAGTTTACGTATGCGGGCACGACTTACGTTAGCGTCCGCTCCTGCATGCTAGCACAGAGGGATGGGGTGCTTCAAATTTTTTTATTTTTCTTACTTTTTATTTTTACACTGTCCCTTTATTTTTATTTTTTTTTATCACTTTTATTCCTATTGAAAGGAATGTACACATCCCTTGTAATAGAAATAAGCATGACAGGTCCTCTTTATTGAGAGATCTGAGGTCAAAAAGGCCCCAGATCTCTCACTTACCTTTAAAAGCAAAAAAAAAAAAAAAGACTTTTTGACTTTAACTGCTTGCCGACTGCCCACCCAATATATATGGCTGGCTCAGCTGCGCGAATCACCGTACCTGTACAGCGATCCGCGGGAGCGATCCTGGGGGCACACGTGTGCCCCCCCATTAGCCATGAGGGAATGTGATTCACGGGGCTGGCAGCCGCAATTGCCACCAGGGACCCACAATCACTCCCCATGCAGAGAGAACAGTTGTAAACACAGCAGACCATTGTTCTCTCAGGAATCAGTACAGAGCGCCTGTGATCTTCCTATTTAGGATCACAGGTCTCTGTGTTGATTCCACAAGCCCATCCCCCTCACAGTTAGAAAACAGCCCCTAGGAATACACTTAACCCTTTGATCGCCCTTGAGTTAACCCCTTCCCAGTGTCATTGGTACAGTAACAGTGCATATTTTTGGCACTGATTACTGTAGTGATGTCACTGGTCCCCCCAAAAATGTCAAAAACGTCAGTTAGGGGTCTGATCTGTCCGCCGCAATGTCACAGTCCCGCTAAAAATCACTGATCGCCACCATTACTAGTAAAAAAAAAAATAAATAAAAATTATATAAATCTTTCCCTTAGTTTGTAGACGCGATAACTTTTGAGCAAACCAACCAAATAAACTTATTGGGATTTTTTTTTTACCAAAAATATGTAGCAGAACACAAATTGGACTAAAATGATGAAAAAATTTAAATAAAACAAACAACATTTCGCAAATAAGTACTTTTTCTTCTTCACTGATGTGCGCTGATGAGGCTGCACTGATAGGCACTGATAGGATGTGCTGATGGGCACTGGTATACAGGGCTGCTGTAAGAAATGATGGGGCCCCCGTACAGCCTACCTGATGGGGCCCCCTTCAACCCCATCCCTGGCCCTGCCTCAAAACAAAATGCAGGTTTGTCACCGTTTACATATATATGCGGGACCAACGCTAGTGTTTGCAATGACACATAAGCAAGGGGTAATGGGGGCTTTAAAAAGGTTTCACATTTTATTTTATTTTATTATTTAGGGTATTACATTTTTTTTTCTTACACTGTATCTTTACATTTTTCAAAATCTTTTATTGCTATCAGAAGGGATAAATAACATCTCTTGTGATAGCATGGGCCATGACAGGTCCTCTTTATGGAGAGATCTGGGGTCTCTTATACCCCATATCTCTCCTCTGGCCTCTAAAGCATCTGATCAAACCAGAGTGATCGGATGCTTGTTCAAACCGGTAATGGCTTGGTTACATAAAACAGAAACAAGAAATGATGAAATCCACATCACCTGTAAAAGTAATCCAGTGACTTCTTAGCCACTAGGATTACTTATAAATTGGAAACCAAAAAGAGAGCTAGCCCTGGTGTGCCATAATCCCAAAAAATCTGAAAGAAAGGAGGGAATGGTATAGCAATAGCTAGACCATAAAAAAGCTTTAAAGGCACATGAATGGATAGGATTACCTATACTTTGTGCAAAGTTGCTGGGGCTAAAAAATATCATAGTCATTGCTGTAGGGATGACCAAGATATCACCCTTGCAATCCAGGGACATGCTGGTATTCTGTCAGAATACTGCTACCTATAAGATTGTGCTACTGGAAGTGACGTTCGTACGAGAACAACTTTGCATGCGTTCCAAAATGGCCGCTATGCGTTCCAATGGGTTTCCTAATGTGACAGAACACGAAGCATCTTCTTACACCCACGCAAGTCCTGAATTGTACATTTATTTTAGCAGTAAACTCTCCTTATAGCATTAAATTAAAACAACTAGGCTTTACACTTCTCTCCTTACAAAGTCTCCATCTTTGTTTACAGTGTAAAGATAAGTAGATGTTCTCTTGGAAGGAGAGATTCCCATTTTACTGTGCAGTAAATAATGCTTGAAGGCTTAATGACCTAGAGCTGATATTTCCTGTACACATGCAGCATTACATTTCCAAGATCATATTTGCAAGCTGTGCTAGATACAATTTCTCAGTCTATTATCTGTCAGTTAGCAATGTCATAGTTCTTATCAGTAAGTAAGCACTTCCTCTTTAAATATTTCTAAAGTTTCCTTCCAATGGAATTATTCACAAGAGAGTTATTTACTTAATCATAACAATTTGTATATTCATGTTCTAACAATGAAGCTTTTTATGTACAGCTATATAAGAAACATTTCAACATGGGTCCTGCAAATCATCACATGTAGAGCTACAAAGTATTTCCTATAAACTATGATTCATTTAGTTTCATTTTTCCAAGGAAAAACTATTTTGCAGGTTTTAGGAAACAGAAAACTTTGCATGAGCTACAGATTTCCAGAACAGGAAAATAACAGGAAATCTTGTTTAGGTAATCTTTAAGGGCTCATTTGCATTTGTTCATTGCCCTAATGCAGTGATGAGAATCCTTGGCACCCCACATGTTTTGGAACTATATTTCCCATGATGCTCAACTACACTGCAGTGTGTATGAGCATCATGGAAAATGTAGTTCCAAAGCATCTGGCGCGCCAAGGTCAGCCATCACTGCCTTAATGCATGTGTGTTATGTCAAAAGTTAACATGATGTGAATTAAAGTAGCTGTATTCAATGGGCTTCTGATACACCAAAATGTCCTACAAATCGACATGTCAAAATCTGTGCGACAATGTACGGCAACACTCTACAGTGTATTTCTAAGTGTTGCAACTCCGTGGGGTGCTATTCAAACTGAATGGCACCACAATGTGTCAATGCGTCAATCCTAATAACAAGTCTGTAGTCAAGGTTTATTCAACCTTGACCAGCTGCTACATGATGATTCACAGTGCTATCCAACTATTATAGCTCACTTACAGCTCACACATATCATAACTCACTTATAGCTCTCAATAAGTGTTATATAGTGTGACTGTAACTTTCCCTTTCACTGCTGAGTATTCTGCCACTAATAATGAATGCAGCTCTCCTCCGCTGTCTGCATTGAACACTCCGGTAGCTCTCCCCTCACTACTGTTCCTCTACATTATTTTTTTTGCCTGTTCACATTGCACTTTGTTCTAATACTGCCTGCTGCATTCAGTACTACGCACCCTGTAATCCCTTGTGCTTTCTACAGTACTATCCTTTGCTATGGTATTTTGTCTCTGAACACCATCACCCCTGTCCCCTGTCTGCTACAGTGGAGACCAGTTCAAAATGAACTTAACATGTCATAAATATGCTAGAGTCTTGCATGTGTTAAAGCACCACTCCTATGGCTACCGCCCACACTTCATCAGAAGTGTGCTATTGCAAACATCTGCACCCACACTTCACACCCAGAAGAATACGTCCTGCTATTTTTCCTCCATGATCAGCAGCCCCTATTCCTCCTGTCTTCATGATTGGTTCTTTATCTGCCTCCTCTCTCTTCACTCCCCAGTCCATGATCTGTTTCTGCATGCCTCCTTTCGCTTCACTATGCAGTCCATGTTCCATTCTATCTCTGCCTCCTCTCTCTTCACTCTTCAGTCTTCAGTCTACTCTTCAGTCATTGACCAGTTCCTGATCTGCTGCCTCTCTCTTCACTACCTAGTCCATGATGACCAGTTCCTGCTCTGATTCCTCTTTCTTCACTGTACTGTTCATGACCAGTTCCTGCTCTGATTCTTCTCTCTTCACTATCCAGTCCATGACCAGTATCTGCTCTGATTCCTCTCTCTTCACTACCTAGTCCATGACCAGTATCTGCTCTGATTCCTCTCTCTTCACTACCTAGTCCATGACCAGTATCTGCTCTGATTCCTCTCTCTTCACTACCTAGTCCATGACCAGTTCCTGCTCTGATTCCTCTTTCTTCACTGTACTGTTCATGACCAATTCCTGCTCTGATTCCTCTCTCTTTACTATCCAGTCCATGACCAGTATCTGCTCTGATTCCTCTCTCTTTACTATCCAGTCCATGACCAGTATCTGCTCTGATTCCTCTCTCTTCACTATCCAGTCAATGATACGTCCTATCTCTGCCTCCTTCAGTTCCATAACTTCCGCCTCTCTCTTCAATTTTCAGTCCATCACCAGTTCCTGCTCTGATTCCTCTCTTTTCACTCCCCGGTTTATGACCAGTTCCTTCTCTGCCTCTCCTCTCTCTTTATTCTCTAGTCCTTGACCAGTTCTTTCTCTGCCTGCTCTTTCTCATCGGTTTTCAGTCCATGACCAGGTTATCCTCAACATCCTCTCTTTTTTTTTTTTACTCCCCAGTTCTTAACCAGTTCCATCTCTGCATCCTCTCCCTATAAAACATAATACCTTTTTTCCCAAACTTCCTATGATGCTTAGCTTTTTTTTAATCTAGCGTCATCTTTTCTATATGTCTATGATCATGTACTTCTTCTGTGTCTTCTCTTGTTTCTGTCAAGGTCTTACCTTGCCCTCCTGTTGGCAGCCATCTTGAACATGGGCAGACTGCTGCCTCTTATAGACTCTGATTGCATCATCACTTGCCTGCTGCCTGGGCGTCGCACAGTGATGATGCTGCACACCTGACTATGTCTATCACCTGATGGGTTACAGTCCTTGCCCTTGTGTTTGTGCTCCAAGGTGCATCTCTGCTAGCAGTCTTCTGTTCTCCGTGTTTCTCCGTATGACCTGGCTTGGCTGACGACTCTCCTGGCTTTCGACCCTGCATCGGCAGACGACCCCACATTGGCAGATGACCCTGGCATTGGCAGACTATCCAATGGACTCAACCCAGGCTTGGATGACTACCCGCTTCTGGACTTGACCCCGGCTTGTTCCTCCTCCCTCTTCCTCACTCTTGCTATGCATTTATTGTTGTTTGCTCCAATAAACTGCTTTATTTTACTTGCATCCCCGTCTGGTCTGGTTTCCTGGCACCCTTTTTTTGCACTGTCCATGACCCTATTTTTGCCTTCTCACTCTCTCTCTCTCTTTCTCTCTCTCTCTTTCTCTCTCTCTCTTTCTCTCTCTCTCTTTCTCTCTCTCTTTCTCTCTCTTTTTCTCTCTCTTCCTCTCTCTCTCTCTCTCTCTCTCACCTTCTCTCTCTCTCTCTATCTCTCTCTCCATGGTACTCATTTTTTTACTCCTCTCTCTTTCGTCACTGCTCAGTTACTCTTCTGCCATCTCAGCCTCTTACCTCCATAGCTCTTGTTCATGTTCAGCTGCCTTTTTTTTTTCTTTCTGCCCTTGTTTCGCACTGCCCATGACCATATTTTTGCCTTCTCTCTCTCCCTTGCTCTCTCTCTTTCTCTCTCTCTCTCTCCATGGTACTCATGTTTTGATTCCTCTCTCTTTCTTCACTGCTCAGTTACTTTTCTGCCATCTCAGCCCTTTACCTCCATAGCTCTTGTTCATGTTTTGATGCCTTTTTTCCCCTTTAGTTCTGCCCTTGTTGTCCCTAATCAGCTCTCCATGATCAGTTTGATGAGATGATGCTGCTTACCAAAAATATGTATTCATTCAAAATATTGTCTTACCCAAATTATATGTTTTCAGCTAAGATATTATCTGTTTATGTATACAACTGAGTAAAATCAATAAAGGCAAAAATCATGCTGCTTAAATTAACCTATTCATATTCAGGCACACATTTTCTGGTGTACAGTTATGTTTAGTTATATTAGCACTGGATATGCTATTATATATTCACTTAAAATGGCAATTTCTTTTTACACAACTGACAGTCATATAGTCCAACAGATATAAATGGAACACTATATAGTTATAATGTCATACTCCTGTTTGACAGACTGTACAGTACTTAAATGTGTACCATGTAGCATTATATCCTTACTGTTTTACTAATTAAACACCTGTGGAAAGAGAGTGTTTTTGCATAGTAATGTTTTGGAGCTTGTATGGGACTTTCATGCAGATGAAATTTCCATCATATATATCAAGCCTAATGTTTTAAAACATACAAATGGCTAGGATCAGCAACAACTCAATTCACAGCTAAGATCATTCACTGCATCAGGCAGTGATTTAATAAATGTTAAACGATTAGGATACATAACGTTTTAAGTTGGAGTCTACACAACTTATTTCAGATCAATGTGAATATGCATTTATGAATAAAGATAAAAATGAATGTGTTATTTACCTGTTATTTCTGATCACTCTCTTTCCCTCTTCTAGATTAGCTGCAGTGATTCCTGTAGGCAGCATCTGTTGTAAAGCTTTCACTTTCACATTACAATAAGCAGTGACAGTCTATGTTGTAAGCAAATGTGAAAAAGAATACATGTACTGAATATATCAATATAAATCAAGCACTTGTTTCCCTGCAGGAACTTACATCTACTGAGTAGTAGGGAACAAAATAAAAATGTTGATTCTACTGTAGCCCTTATTTGATGGGGTATGAGAAATGATCCACCCCAAACAGGATATTGTGCTAAACCTGTGAGTAAATAAGGGAACTAAAACTTTTTACTAAGTAGAAGAGTGGGTATGATAATAAAATTGGCAGTGCCTTCAATCAAGATAGGGTCCCTGTGAACAGAGGGGATGCCTTTCCTGAGAAATTAACCAGTAATCTAATCAAAGCAATTGGGAGAAGAAGATCCAATACAGGCAACATATAATATTAACCATAAGTAAATAAATGGACACCAGTATTGAAATAATACAAGCTCTATATAAGAAGAGATTAATAATAGTACATATATCCATTGTACAAACATGTAATATCAGCAAAGTGCCTAAAAAGAGTCCTAATGGAATTCTGAACATATACCATATGTAGGGTTGAGCGGACACCTAGATGTCCGTGTTCGACGGGTTCGGCCGAACTTTAAAAAAAAGTCCGGGTCCGTGTCCCGGACTTTTACCGAACTTTTCCCGGACACCGAACCCCATTGAAGTCAATGGGGACCCGAACTTTAAGGCACTAAAATGGCTCTAAAACACCAAAGGAAAGGGCTAGAGTGCTGCAAATGGCAGCAAAACGTAATTAAGAGCATGGCAAGTGCTCTGCAAACAAATGTGGATAGGGAAATAACTTAAAACAACAAAAAAAAACAGAAAAATAAAACAATGTTCTTCTTCATCTCTGAAGGACGAGGCCCATATGGAGTAGGAGGGAGGTTGAGGTGGTGGTGGATGTGGCGGTGACATAGGCGTGCGCACAGGGTGTGCTGGGTGTGCCTGGGCACACCCTAATCACCTAGGGCACATAGCATTGCCAGTGAGGAGATGGGAAAGATCTCCCTGGGACCTGCTCTGCTCTATTTCTCCTTGCCTACAGGTACATGGCCCCGATACATTACTCTCCCTGCTGGCAAACACATGCATGTGTATTTCAACTTTGGGGTGCACACCTTAATGCAATAGGCTGCGCACACCTATGGGCGGTGTAGGTGGAAGCGGCGGTGGAGGAGGACCAGGGCCGGATTAACAGCATCATGGGCTTGGTGCTGAGGATTTTGAAGGGCCTTAAGGGCCGTGCCTTGCCATGCACCCAGAGGAGGAAGGGTGCAGCCATGCATGCCTAATTCAACATGGGATGCTGTCTCTGAAGCCCATAAACACATCCATGCATCGCCAACTGTCCCTCCTTGTCCGGCCTTCACGCTGTGTGGGGAGGTTCTGAGGGTGCTGCCTGGGGAAGCGAGCATAGAAGCCAGACTTCTGTGTTTACAAGTGACAGAAGAGCGGTAACAGTGAATATGGCCAACCCGGGGCCTATATAAAAGGTAGGGGCCTGGAGCTGCAGCTCCAATAGCCCCTACATTAATCTGGCCCTGAGGAGGAGGACGAGGTAGCCAACACTGCTTCTTTTCAAAAATTTTAAATGAGGGTACACCCCAAAAGAGTGAGAAAGAGCAAAAATGGAACAATGGGTGGGTAAGGTCGGTATCCATTGCTATTCTGCATAAGGTACGGAAAAGTCCCGTGGGATCCATGCCTGGTTCATTTTAATGAACGTGAGCTTGTCCACATTGTCTCTGGACAGGCGGCTGCGCTTGTCTGTTATAACGCCCCCAGCCGTGCTAAATACCCGTTCAGATAATACACTGGCTGCAGGGCACGCCAGCACCTCCAAGGCGTAAAGGGCAAGCTCAGGCCATGTGCCCAATTTGGAGACCCAGAAGTTGAAGGGGGCAGACCCGTCATTCACTACATGTAGGCGTGTGCACACATACTGCTCCACCATGTTGGTAAAATGCTGCCTCCTGCTAAGACGTTCCATCTGAGCTGCTGGTGCTGCTGTTTGTTGTGGCGTGCTGACAAAGCTTTTCCACATTTCGGCCATGCTAACCCTGCCTTCTGAGGTGCTGGCGGTGCCCTGGTTGCGTTGGCGACCTCCTCCTCCTCCTCCTCTGCCTTGTGCTTCCACTGTGGCCCCGCTGTCAGATGGGAATGCCAGCAGCATGGCGTCTACCAGCGTGCGCTTGTACTCGCGCATCTTGCGATCGCGCTCCAGTGAGTGAATTAAGGACGGTACGTTGTCCTTGTAACGGGGATCCAGCAGCGTGGCCACCCAGTAATCAGCACAAGTTAGAATGTGGGCAACTCGGCGGTCGTTGTGGAGACACTGCAGCATGTAATCGCTCATGTGTGCCAGGCTGCCCAGAGGCAACGAAAGGCTGTCCTCTGTGGGAGGTGTATCGTCCGTGTCCTCTGTATCCCCCCAGCCACGCACCAGTGATGGCCATGAGCTGGCCTGGGTGCCACCCTGCTGTGAACATGGTTCCATCTCCTCCTCCAGCTCCTCCTCCTCCTCATCCTCCTCATCCTCCAGAACTGTGCCCCTGCTGGACAATTGCGTCCCTGACGTTTGCGTGTGCAGGAACCCACCCTCGGAGCCCCTTGCGAATGACTGCCCTGAAAGCCTTGGAAATGTTACCTCTTCATCCTCCTCCTCCTCCTCATCCTGTGCCACATCCTCTTCCATCATCGCCCGAATTGTTTTTTCAAGGAGGCATAGAAGTGGGATAGTTAAGCTGAGAACGGCGTCATTGCCACTGGCCATGTTGGTGGAGTACTCAAAACAGCGCAACAAGGCACACAGGTCTCGCATGGAGGCCCAGTTATTGGTGGTGAAGTGGTGCTGTTCCGCAGAGCGACTCACGCGTGCGTGCTGCAGCTGAAACTCCACTATGGCCTGCTGCTGCTCGCACAGTCTTTCCAGCATGTGCAAGGTGGAGTTCCACCTTGTGGGCACGTCACATATGAGGCGGTGAGCGGGAAGGCCGAAGTTACGCTGCAGCGCTGCCAGGCGAGCAGCAGCAGGGTGAGAACGCCGAAAGTGCGCACAAACGGCCCGCACTTTCTGCAGCAGCTCTGACATATCGGGGTAGTTTTTAAGGAACCTCTGCACCACCAAATTCAGCACATGCGCCAGGCAAGGGATGTGCGTCAAACCGGCTAGGCCCAGAGCTGCTATGAGATTTCGCCCGTTATCGCACACCACCAGGCCGGGCTTGAGGCTCGCTGGCAGCAACCACTCATTTGTCTGCTGTTCCATGCTCCTCCACAACTCCTGCGCGGTGTGTGGTTTGTCCCCCAAACAGGCAAGTTGTAAAACTGCCTGCTGTCGTTTACCCCTGGCCGTGCTGAAGTTGGTGGTGAAGGTGTTACGCTGTCCGGATGAGGAGGCGGTAGAGGATGAGGAAGCGGAGTAGGAGGAGTTAGGAACAGGAGGCAAACTGAAGCGCCCTGCAATCCTCGGTGGTGGAAGGACATGCGCCAAATTGCTATCCGCCTCAGGCCCATCCGCCACTGCATTTACCCAGTGTGCCGTTAGGGAGATATAACGCCCCTGACCGTGCTTACTGGTCCACGTATCCGTAGTTAGGTGGACCTTGGCACAGATGGCGTTGCGCAGTGCACACCTGATATTTTCCCCCACTTGGTTGTGCAGGGAAGGGATGGCTTGCCTGGAAAAGTAGTGGCGGCTGGGCACGACGTACTGTGGGACAGCCACCGACATAAGGTTTTTAAAACTGTGCGTCTCCACCAGACGGAATGACAGCATTTCAAAGGCCAATAATTTTGAAATGCTGGCATTCAGGGCCAGGGATCGCGGGTGGGTAGGGGGGTACTTCCTCTTCCTCTCAAGTGTTTGGGAGATGGAAAGCTGAACGCTTCCACGGGACATTGTGGAGATGGTTGTTGGTGACCCAGGTGGTGGTGTTGCTGACAGATCGTCTGTTTGCGGGGTGGCAGGTGCCGGTATCACTACAGATGTGGCTGGAGCGGCCGAGACTGCAGCAGAAGAGGAAGCAGGATGAGCCAGAGACGTTTCTTGGTTTTGAAGGTGTGTACTCCACTGCAGCTCGTGCTTTGCACTTAGATGCCTGATCATGCAGGTTGTGCTCAGGTTGAGAAGGTTTATGCCTCGCTTCAAGCTCTGATTGCACAGGGTGCAAACCACTCGTGTCCTGTCATCAGCACATTTTCTAAAGAACTTCCACGCTAGAGAACTCCTTTGAGCTGACTTTGGTGCGCTCGTTCCCTTGCTGCGTTGGGCAGTAGCGGGCGTAGTGTCTAGGGCACGGCCGCTCCGCTTCTGCACCCTGCTCCCTCTTCTGCTGTGCTGGTGGCTCTGTGCGACCACCGCCTCTTCCTCCAAACTACTCAGGTCACCTGCATGACGTTCATTCCATGTGGGGTCGAGGACCTCATCGTCCTCCACATCATCTTCCACCCAGTCTTCACCCCTGCCCTCCTTGTCGGTCTCCACAATGCTGAACGCCGCAGCAGTTGGCACCTGCGTTTCGTCATCATCGGAGACGTGCTGCGATGATCCTTGCATGTACTCATCTTGAGAAATAAGTGGTTGGGCATCGCTGCACTCAATCTCTTCCACTTCTGGGGCAGGGCTAGGTGGATGGCCCTGGGAAACCCTGCTGACAGAGTCCTCAAAAAGAATAAGAGACTGCTGTATGGCTTGGGGCTCAGACTGCTGGCCTGATTTGCAAGGGGGTGAGGTGAAAGACGGTTGGACATTGGCTGCAGGTGCCAACTCTGACCTTTCTGCAGTAGACTGGGTGGGAGACAATGTGAAGGAACTGGAGGCACTGTCAGCAGCTAACCAATCTACTATTGCCTCAACTTGTTCTTGCCTCATCACTTCTAGGGGCGTTTCATGCCCTACCAAATACTGATGCAGGTTCTGTCGCCTACTCACACTTGAGGAAGGTGTTTCACTTGTGCGTGTAGCTGGCACAGATCGACCACGTCCTCTCCTTGCAACAGGAGCTCTACCAGCAGCACCACGACCCAGGCCACGGCCCTTATTTGACGGTCTCCTCATATTTCTGTAATTTAAGATCTTGCCCTAGAAAGGTTTTTATTGAATAGCGGAATAGGAAATATGATCCAAAAAAGTGTATGTATCTCGCACGTACAAAACCACACTAGGCCCCAATTACTATTGTTTCTACCCCTAAAAGGATGGATGAGGAGTAGGAGGAGTATGGAACAGACAGCACCCTCAAATCTTCAGAAGTATGAGATGAACCCCAAAAACTTGGAAAGGTGGATCTCACACGTACCGACACAGACTATCCCGCAATTCAATTGATCCTCAAAGGTTTTTATTGAATAGCGGAATAGGAAATATGATCAAAAAAAGTGTATGTATCTCGCACGTACACAACCACACTAGGCCCCAATTACTATTGTTTGTACCCCTAAAAGGATGGATGAGGAGTAGGAGGAGGAGTATGGAACAGGCAGCACCCTCAAATCTTCAGAAGTATGAGATGAACCCCAAAAACTTGGAAAGGTGGATCTCACACGTACCGACACAGACTATCCCGCAATTCAATTGATCCTCAAAGGTTTTTATTGAATAGCGGAATAGGAAATATGATCAAAAAAAGTGTATGTATCTCGCACGTACACAACCACACTAGGCCCCAATTACTATTGTTTGTACCCCTAAAAGGATGGTTGAGCAGTAGGAGCAGGAGTATGGAACAGGCAGCACCCTCAAATCTTCAGAAGTATGAGATGAACCCCAACAACTTGGAAAGGTGGATCTCACACGTACCGACACAGACTATCTCGCAATTGAATTGATCCCCAAAGGTTTTAATTGAATAGCGGAATAGAAAATATGATCAAAAAGAAAGTGTATGTATCTCGCACGTACACCACCACACTAGGCCCCAACTACTATTGTTTGTACCCCTAAAAGGATGGTTGAGCAGTAGGAGGAGGAGTATGGAACAGGCAGCACCCTCAAATCTTCAGAAGTATGAGATGAACCCCAACAACTTGGAAAGGTGGATCTCTCTCACACGTACCAACACAGACTATCCCCCAATTTAACTGATCCCCAAAGGTTTTTGATTAAATAGCGGAATAGAAAATATGATCCAAAAAAAGTGTATGTATATCACACGTACACAACCACACTGGGCCCCAATTACTATTGTTTGTACCCCTAAAAGGCTAGATGAGGAGTAGGGGGAGTATGGAACAGGCAGCACCCTCAAACCTTCAGAAGTATGAGATGAACCCCAACAACTTGGAAAGGTGGATCTCTCTCACACGTACCAACACAGACTATCCCCCAATTTAACTGATCCCCAAAGGTTTTTGATTAAATAGCGGAATAGAAAATATGATCCAAAAAAAGTGTATGTATATCACACGTACACAACCACACTAGGCCCCAATTACTATTGTTTGTACCCCTAAAAGGCTAGATGAGGAGTAGGGGGGGTATGGAACAGGCAGCACCCTCAAACCTTCAGAAGTATGAGATGAACCCCAACAACTTGGAAAGGTGGATCTCTCTCACACGTACCAACACAGACTATCCCCCAATTTAACTGATCCCCAAAGGTTTTTGATTAAATAGCGGAATAGAAAATATGATCCAAAAAAAGTGTATGTATATCACACGTACACAACCACACTAGGCCCCAATTACTATTGTTTGTACCCCTAAAAGGCTAGATGAGGAGTAGGGGGGGTATGGAACAGGCAGCACCCTCAAATCTTCAGAAGTATGAGATGAACCCCAAAAACTTGGAAAGGTGGATCTCTCTCACACGTACCAACACAGACTATCCCCCAATTTAACTGATCCCCAAAGGTTTTTGATTAAATAGCGGAATAGAAAATATGATCCAAAAAAAGTGTATGTATATCACACGTACACAACCACACTAGGCCCCAATTACTATTGTTTGTACCCCTAAAAGGCTAGATGAGGAGTAGGGGGGGTATGGAACAGGCAGCACCCTCAAACCTTCAGAAGTATGAGATGAACCCCAACAACTTGGAAAGGTGGATCTCTCTCACACGTACCAACACAGACTATCCCCCAATTTAACTGATCCCCAAAGGTTTTTGATTAAATAGCGGAATAGAAAATATGATCCAAAAAAAGTGTATGTATATCACACGTACACAACCACACTAGGCCCCAATTACTATTGTTTGTACCCCTAAAAGGCTAGATGAGGAGTAGGGGGGGTATGGAACAGGCAGCACCCTCAAACCTTCAGAAGTATGAGATGAACCCCAACAACTTGGAAAGGTGGATCTCTCTCACACGTACCAACACAGACTATCCCCCAATTTAACTGATCCCCAAAGGTTTTTGATTAAATAGCGGAATAGAAAATATGATCCAAAAAAAGTGTATGTATATCACACGTACACAACCACACTAGGCCCCAATTACTATTGTTTGTACCCCTAAAAGGCTAGGAGTAGGGGGAGTATGGAACAGGCAGCACCCTCAAACCTTCAGAAGTATGAGATGAACCCCAACAACTTGGAAAGGTGGATCTCTCTCACACGTACCAACACAGACTATCCCCCAATTTAACTGATCCCCAAAGGTTTTTGATTAAATAGCGGAATAGAAAATATGATCCAAAAAAAGTGTATGTATATCACACGTACACAACCACACTGGGCCCCAATTACTATTGTTTGTACCCCTAAAAGGCTAGATGAGGAGTAGGGGGAGTATGGAACAGGCAGCACCCTCAAACCTTCAGAAGTATGAGATGAACCCCAACAACTTGGAAAGGTGGATCTCTCTCACACGTACCAACACAGACTATCCCCCAATTTAACTGATCCCCAAAGGTTTTTGATTAAATAGCGGAATAGAAAATATGATCCAAAAAAAGTGTATGTATATCACACGTACACAACCACACTAGGCCCCAATTACTATTGTTTGTACCCCTAAAAGGCTAGATGAGGAGTAGGGGGGGTATGGAACAGGCAGCACCCTCAAACCTTCAGAAGTATGAGATGAACCCCAACAACTTGGAAAGGTGGATCTCTCTCACACGTACCAACACAGACTATCCCCCAATTTAACTGATCCCCAAAGGTTTTTGATTAAATAGCGGAATAGAAAATATGATCCAAAAAAAGTGTATGTATATCACACGTACACAACCACACTAGGCCCCAATTACTATTGTTTGTACCCCTAAAAGGCTAGATGAGGAGTAGGGGGGGTATGGAACAGGCAGCACCCTCAAACCTTCAGAAGTATGAGATGAACCCCAACAACTTGGAAAGGTGGATCTCTCTCACACGTACCAACACAGACTATCCCCCAATTTAACTGATCCCCAAAGGTTTTTGATTAAATAGCGGAATAGAAAATATGATCCAAAAAAAGTGTATGTATATCACACGTACACAACCACACTAGGCCCCAATTACTATTGTTTGTACCCCTAAAAGGCTAGGAGTAGGGGGAGTATGGAACAGGCAGCACCCTCAAACCTTCAGAAGTATGAGATGAACCCCAACAACTTGGAAAGGTGGATCTCTCTCACACGTACCAACACAGACTATCCCCCAATTTAACTGATCCCCAAAGGTTTTTGATTAAATAGCGGAATAGAAAATATGATCCAAAAAAAGTGTATGTATATCACACGTACACAACCACACTAGGCCCCAATTACTATTGTTTGTTCCCCTAAAAGGCTAGATGAGGAGTAGGGGGGGTATGGAACAGGCAGCACCCTCAAACCTTCAGAAGTATGAGATGAACCCCAACAACTTGGAAAGGTGGATCTCTCTCACACGTACCAACACAGACTATCCCCCAATTTAACTGATCCCCAAAGGTTTTTGATTAAATAGCGGAATAGAAAATATGATCCAAAAAAAGTGTATGTATATCACACGTACACAACCACACTAGGCCCCAATTACTATTGTTTGTACCCCTAAAAGGCTAGGAGTAGGGGGAGTATGGAACAGGCAGCACCCTCAAACCTTCAGAAGTATGAGATGAACCCCAACAACTTGGAAAGGTGGATCTCTCTCACACGTACCAACACAGACTATCCCCCAATTTAACTGATCCCCAAAGGTTTTTGATTAAATAGCGGAATAGAAAATATGATCCAAAAAAAGTGTATGTATATCACACGTACACAACCACACTAGGCCCCAATTACTATTGTTTGTACCCCTAAAAGGCTAGATGAGGAGTAGGGGGGGTATGGAACAGGCAGCACCCTCAAACCTTCAGAAGTATGAGATGAACCCCAACAACTTGGAAAGGTGGATCTCTCTCACACGTACCAACACAGACTATCCCCCAATTTAACTGATCCCCAAAGGTTTTTGATTAAATAGCGGAATAGAAAATATGATCCAAAAAAAGTGTATGTATATCACACGTACACAACCACACTAGGCCCCAATTACTATTGTTTGTACCCCTAAAAGGCTAGATGAGGAGTAGGGGGGGTATGGAACAGGCAGCACCCTCAAATCTTCAGAAGTATGAGATGAACCCCAAAAACTTGGAAAGGTGGATCTCTCTCACACGTACCAACACAGACTATCCCCCAATTTAACTGATCCCCAAAGGTTTTTGATTAAATAGCGGAATAGAAAATATGATCCAAAAAAAGTGTATGTATATCACACGTACACAACCACACTAGGCCCCAATTACTATTGTTTGTACCCCTAAAAGGCTAGATGAGGAGTAGGGGGGGTATGGAACAGGCAGCACCCTCAAACCTTCAGAAGTATGAGATGAACCCCAACAACTTGGAAAGGTGGATCTCTCTCACACGTACCAACACAGACTATCCCCCAATTTAACTGATCCCCAAAGGTTTTTGATTAAATAGCGGAATAGAAAATATGATCCAAAAAAAGTGTATGTATATCACACGTACACAACCACACTAGGCCCCAATTACTATTGTTTGTACCCCTAAAAGGCTAGATGAGGAGTAGGGGGGGTATGGAACAGGCAGCACCCTCAAACCTTCAGAAGTATGAGATGAACCCCAACAACTTGGAAAGGTGGATCTCTCTCACACGTACCAACACAGACTATCCCCCAATTTAACTGATCCCCAAAGGTTTTTGATTAAATAGCGGAATAGAAAATATGATCCAAAAAAAGTGTATGTATATCACACGTACACAACCACACTAGGCCCCAATTACTATTGTTTGTACCCCTAAAAGGCTAGGAGTAGGGGGAGTATGGAACAGGCAGCACCCTCAAACCTTCAGAAGTATGAGATGAACCCCAACAACTTGGAAAGGTGGATCTCTCTCACACGTACCAACACAGACTATCCCCCAATTTAACTGATCCCCAAAGGTTTTTGATTAAATAGCGGAATAGAAAATATGATCCAAAAAAAGTGTATGTATATCACACGTACACAACCACACTAGGCCCCAATTACTATTGTTTGTTCCCCTAAAAGGCTAGATGAGGAGTAGGGGGGGTATGGAACAGGCAGCACCCTCAAACCTTCAGAAGTATGAGATGAACCCCAACAACTTGGAAAGGTGGATCTCTCTCACACGTACCAACACAGACTATCCCCCAATTTAACTGATCCCCAAAGGTTTTTGATTAAATAGCGGAATAGAAAATATGATCCAAAAAAAGTGTATGTATATCACACGTACACAACCACACTAGGCCCCAATTACTATTGTTTGTACCCCTAAAAGGCTAGGAGTAGGGGGAGTATGGAACAGGCAGCACCCTCAAACCTTCAGAAGTATGAGATGAACCCCAACAACTTGGAAAGGTGGATCTCTCTCACACGTACCAACACAGACTATCCCCCAATTTAACTGATCCCCAAAGGTTTTTGATTAAATAGCGGAATAGAAAATATGATCCAAAAAAAGTGTATGTATATCACACGTACACAACCACACTAGGCCCCAATTACTATTGTTTGTACCCCTAAAAGGCTAGATGAGGAGTAGGGGGGGTATGGAACAGGCAGCACCCTCAAACCTTCAGAAGTATGAGATGAACCCCAACAACTTGGAAAGGTGGATCTCTCTCACACGTACCAACACAGACTATCCCCCAATTTAACTGATCCCCAAAGGTTTTTGATTAAATAGCGGAATAGAAAATATGATCCAAAAAAAGTGTATGTATATCACACGTACACAACCACACTAGGCCCCAATTACTATTGTTTGTACCCCTAAAAGGCTAGGAGTAGGGGGAGTATGGAACAGGCAGCACCCTCAAACCTTCAGAAGTATGAGATGAACCCCAACAACTTGGAAAGGTGGATCTCTCTCACACGTACCAACACAGACTATCCCCCAATTTAACTGATCCCCAAAGGTTTTTGATTAAATAGCGGAATAGAAAATATGATCCAAAAAAAGTGTATGTATATCACACGTACACAACCACACTAGGCCCCAATTACTATTGTTTGTACCCCTAAAAGGCTAGATGAGGAGTAGGGGGAGTATGGAACAGGCAGCACCCTCAAACCTTCAGAAGTATGAGATGAACCCCAACAACTTGGAAAGGTGGATCTCTCTCACACGTACCAACACAGACTATCCCCCAATTTAACTGATCCCCAAAGGTTTTTGATTAAATAGCGGAATAGAAAATATGATCCAAAAAAAGTGTATGTATATCACACGTACACAACCACACTAGGCCCCAATTACTATTGTTTGTACCCCTAAAAGGCTAGATGAGGAGTAGGGGGGGTATGGAACAGGCAGCACCCTCAAACCTTCAGAAGTATGAGATGAACCCCAACAACTTGGAAAGGTGGATCTCTCTCACACGTACCAACACAGACTATCCCCCAATTTAACTGATCCCCAAAGGTTTTTGATTAAATAGCGGAATAGAAAATATGATCCAAAAAAAGTGTATGTATATCACACGTACACAACCACACTAGGCCCCAATTACTATTGTTTGTACCCCTAAAAGGCTAGATGAGGAGTAGGGGGGGTATGGAACAGGCAGCACCCTCAAACCTTCAGAAGTATGAGATGAACCCCAACAACTTGGAAAGGTGGATCTCTCTCACACGTACCAACACAGACTATCCCCCAATTTAACTGATCCCCAAAGGTTTTTGATTAAATAGCGGAATAGAAAATATGATCCAAAAAAAGTGTATGTATATCACACGTACACAACCACACTAGGCCCCAATTACTATTGTTTGTACCCCTAAAAGGCTAGATGAGGAGTAGGGGGGGTATGGAACAGGCAGCACCCTCAAACCTTCAGAAGTATGAGATGAACCCCAACAACTTGGAAAGGTGGATCTCTCTCACACGTACCAACACAGACTATCCCCCAATTTAACTGATCCCCAAAGGTTTTTGATTAAATAGCGGAATAGAAAATATGATCCAAAAAAAGTGTATGTATATCACACGTACACAACCACACTAGGCCCCAATTACTATTGTTTGTACCCCTAAAAGGCTAGATGAGGAGTAGGGGGGGTATGGAACAGGCAGCACCCTCAAACCTTCAGAAGTATGAGATGAACCCCAACAACTTGGAAAGGTGGATCTCTCTCACACGTACCAACACAGACTATCCCCCAATTTAACTGATCCCCAAAGGTTTTTGATTAAATAGCGGAATAGAAAATATGATCCAAAAAAAGTGTATGTATATCACACGTACACAACCACACTAGGCCCCAATTACTATTGTTTGTACCCCTAAAAGGCTAGATGAGGAGTAGGGGGGGTATGGAACAGGCAGCACCCTCAAACCTTCAGAAGTATGAGATGAACCCCAACAACTTGGAAAGGTGGATCTCTCTCACACGTACCAACACAGACTATCCCCCAATTTAACTGATCCCCAAAGGTTTTTGATTAAATAGCGGAATAGAAAATATGATCCAAAAAAAGTGTATGTATATCACACGTACACAACCACACTAGGCCCCAATTACTATTGTTTGTACCCCTAAAAGGCTAGATGAGGAGTAGGGGGGGTATGGAACAGGCAGCACCCTCAAACCTTCAGAAGTATGAGATGAACCCCAACAACTTGGAAAGGTGGATCTCTCTCACACGTACCAACACAGACTATCCCCCAATTTAACTGATCCCCAAAGGTTTTTGATTAAATAGCGGAATAGAAAATATGATCCAAAAAAAGTGTATGTATATCACACGTACACAACCACACTAGGCCCCAATTACTATTGTTTGTACCCCTAAAAGGCTAGGAGTAGGGGGAGTATGGAACAGGCAGCACCCTCAAACCTTCAGAAGTATGAGATGAACCCCAACAACTTGGAAAGGTGGATCTCTCTCACACGTACCAACACAGACTATCCCCCAATTTAACTGATCCCCAAAGGTTTTTGATTAAATAGCGGAATAGAAAATATGATCCAAAAAAAGTGTATGTATATCACACGTACACAACCACACTGGGCCCCAATTACTATTGTTTGTACCCCTAAAAGGCTAGATGAGGAGTAGGGGGAGTATGGAACAGGCAGCACCCTCAAACCTTCAGAAGTATGAGATGAACCCCAACAACTTGGAAAGGTGGATCTCTCTCACACGTACCAACACAGACTATCCCCCAATTTAACTGATCCCCAAAGGTTTTTGATTAAATAGCGGAATAGAAAATATGATCCAAAAAAAGTGTATGTATATCACACGTACACAACCACACTAGGCCCCAATTACTATTGTTTGTACCCCTAAAAGGCTAGATGAGGAGTAGGGGGGGTATGGAACAGGCAGCACCCTCAAACCTTCAGAAGTATGAGATGAACCCCAACAACTTGGAAAGGTGGATCTCTCTCACACGTACCAACACAGACTATCCCCCAATTTAACTGATCCCCAAAGGTTTTTGATTAAATAGCGGAATAGAAAATATGATCCAAAAAAAGTGTATGTATATCACACGTACACAACCACACTAGGCCCCAATTACTATTGTTTGTACCCCTAAAAGGCTAGATGAGGAGTAGGGGGGGTATGGAACAGGCAGCACCCTCAAACCTTCAGAAGTATGAGATGAACCCCAACAACTTGGAAAGGTGGATCTCTCTCACACGTACCAACACAGACTATCCCCCAATTTAACTGATCCCCAAAGGTTTTTGATTAAATAGCGGAATAGAAAATATGATCCAAAAAAAGTGTATGTATATCACACGTACACAACCACACTAGGCCCCAATTACTATTGTTTGTACCCCTAAAAGGCTAGGAGTAGGGGGAGTATGGAACAGGCAGCACCCTCAAACCTTCAGAAGTATGAGATGAACCCCAACAACTTGGAAAGGTGGATCTCTCTCACACGTACCAACACAGACTATCCCCCAATTTAACTGATCCCCAAAGGTTTTTGATTAAATAGCGGAATAGAAAATATGATCCAAAAAAAGTGTATGTATATCACACGTACACAACCACACTAGGCCCCAATTACTATTGTTTGTTCCCCTAAAAGGCTAGATGAGGAGTAGGGGGGGTATGGAACAGGCAGCACCCTCAAACCTTCAGAAGTATGAGATGAACCCCAACAACTTGGAAAGGTGGATCTCTCTCACACGTACCAACACAGACTATCCCCCAATTTAACTGATCCCCAAAGGTTTTTGATTAAATAGCGGAATAGAAAATATGATCCAAAAAAAGTGTATGTATATCACACGTACACAACCACACTAGGCCCCAATTACTATTGTTTGTACCCCTAAAAGGCTAGGAGTAGGGGGAGTATGGAACAGGCAGCACCCTCAAACCTTCAGAAGTATGAGATGAACCCCAACAACTTGGAAAGGTGGATCTCTCTCACACGTACCAACACAGACTATCCCCCAATTTAACTGATCCCCAAAGGTTTTTGATTAAATAGCGGAATAGAAAATATGATCCAAAAAAAGTGTATGTATATCACACGTACACAACCACACTAGGCCCCAATTACTATTGTTTGTACCCCTAAAAGGCTAGATGAGGAGTAGGGGGGGTATGGAACAGGCAGCACCCTCAAACCTTCAGAAGTATGAGATGAACCCCAACAACTTGGAAAGGTGGATCTCTCTCACACGTACCAACACAGACTATCCCCCAATTTAACTGATCCCCAAAGGTTTTTGATTAAATAGCGGAATAGAAAATATGATCCAAAAAAAGTGTATGTATATCACACGTACACAACCACACTAGGCCCCAATTACTATTGTTTGTACCCCTAAAAGGCTAGATGAGGAGTAGGGGGGGTATGGAACAGGCAGCACCCTCAAATCTTCAGAAGTATGAGATGAACCCCAAAAACTTGGAAAGGTGGATCTCTCTCACACGTACCAACACAGACTATCCCCCAATTTAACTGATCCCCAAAGGTTTTTGATTAAATAGCGGAATAGAAAATATGATCCAAAAAAAGTGTATGTATATCACACGTACACAACCACACTAGGCCCCAATTACTATTGTTTGTACCCCTAAAAGGCTAGATGAGGAGTAGGGGGGGTATGGAACAGGCAGCACCCTCAAACCTTCAGAAGTATGAGATGAACCCCAACAACTTGGAAAGGTGGATCTCTCTCACACGTACCAACACAGACTATCCCCCAATTTAACTGATCCCCAAAGGTTTTTGATTAAATAGCGGAATAGAAAATATGATCCAAAAAAAGTGTATGTATATCACACGTACACAACCACACTAGGCCCCAATTACTATTGTTTGTACCCCTAAAAGGCTAGATGAGGAGTAGGGGGGGTATGGAACAGGCAGCACCCTCAAACCTTCAGAAGTATGAGATGAACCCCAACAACTTGGAAAGGTGGATCTCTCTCACACGTACCAACACAGACTATCCCCCAATTTAACTGATCCCCAAAGGTTTTTGATTAAATAGCGGAATAGAAAATATGATCCAAAAAAAGTGTATGTATATCACACGTACACAACCACACTAGGCCCCAATTACTATTGTTTGTACCCCTAAAAGGCTAGGAGTAGGGGGAGTATGGAACAGGCAGCACCCTCAAACCTTCAGAAGTATGAGATGAACCCCAACAACTTGGAAAGGTGGATCTCTCTCACACGTACCAACACAGACTATCCCCCAATTTAACTGATCCCCAAAGGTTTTTGATTAAATAGCGGAATAGAAAATATGATCCAAAAAAAGTGTATGTATATCACACGTACACAACCACACTAGGCCCCAATTACTATTGTTTGTTCCCCTAAAAGGCTAGATGAGGAGTAGGGGGGGTATGGAACAGGCAGCACCCTCAAACCTTCAGAAGTATGAGATGAACCCCAACAACTTGGAAAGGTGGATCTCTCTCACACGTACCAACACAGACTATCCCCCAATTTAACTGATCCCCAAAGGTTTTTGATTAAATAGCGGAATAGAAAATATGATCCAAAAAAAGTGTATGTATATCACACGTACACAACCACACTAGGCCCCAATTACTATTGTTTGTACCCCTAAAAGGCTAGGAGTAGGGGGAGTATGGAACAGGCAGCACCCTCAAACCTTCAGAAGTATGAGATGAACCCCAACAACTTGGAAAGGTGGATCTCTCTCACACGTACCAACACAGACTATCCCCCAATTTAACTGATCCCCAAAGGTTTTTGATTAAATAGCGGAATAGAAAATATGATCCAAAAAAAGTGTATGTATATCACACGTACACAACCACACTAGGCCCCAATTACTATTGTTTGTACCCCTAAAAGGCTAGATGAGGAGTAGGGGGGGTATGGAACAGGCAGCACCCTCAAACCTTCAGAAGTATGAGATGAACCCCAACAACTTGGAAAGGTGGATCTCTCTCACACGTACCAACACAGACTATCCCCCAATTT
The DNA here is from genome assembly GCF_965119305.1 of Pelophylax lessonae. Lineage (NCBI taxonomy): Eukaryota > Metazoa > Chordata > Amphibia > Anura > Ranidae > Pelophylax > Pelophylax lessonae. Next base: position 380,410,230 of record NC_138768.1, on the reverse strand, counting down.
AACTGATCCCCAAAGGTTTTTGATTAAATAGCGGAATAGAAAATATGATCCAAAAAAAGTGTATGTATATCACACGTACACAACCACACTAGGCCCCAATTACTATTGTTTGTACCCCTAAAAGGCTAGGAGTAGGGGGAGTATGGAACAGGCAGCACCCTCAAACCTTCAGAAGTATGAGATGAACCCCAACAACTTGGAAAGGTGGATCTCTCTCACACGTACCAACACAGACTATCCCCCAATTTAACTGATCCCCAAAGGTTTTTGATTAAATAGCGGAATAGAAAATATGATCCAAAAAAAGTGTATGTATATCACACGTACACAACCACACTAGGCCCCAATTACTATTGTTTGTACCCCTAAAAGGCTAGATGAGGAGTAGGGGGAGTATGGAACAGGCAGCACCCTCAAACCTTCAGAAGTATGAGATGAACCCCAACAACTTGGAAAGGTGGATCTCTCTCACACGTACCAACACAGACTATCCCCCAATTTAACTGATCCCCAAAGGTTTTTGATTAAATAGCGGAATAGAAAATATGATCCAAAAAAAGTGTATGTATATCACACGTACACAACCACACTAGGCCCCAATTACTATTGTTTGTACCCCTAAAAGGCTAGATGAGGAGTAGGGGGGGTATGGAACAGGCAGCACCCTCAAACCTTCAGAAGTATGAGATGAACCCCAACAACTTGGAAAGGTGGATCTCTCTCACACGTACCAACACAGACTATCCCCCAATTTAACTGATCCCCAAAGGTTTTTGATTAAATAGCGGAATAGAAAATATGATCCAAAAAAAGTGTATGTATATCACACGTACACAACCACACTAGGCCCCAATTACTATTGTTTGTACCCCTAAAAGGCTAGATGAGGAGTAGGGGGGGTATGGAACAGGCAGCACCCTCAAACCTTCAGAAGTATGAGATGAACCCCAACAACTTGGAAAGGTGGATCTCTCTCACACGTACCAACACAGACTATCCCCCAATTTAACTGATCCCCAAAGGTTTTTGATTAAATAGCGGAATAGAAAATATGATCCAAAAAAAGTGTATGTATATCACACGTACACAACCACACTAGGCCCCAATTACTATTGTTTGTACCCCTAAAAGGCTAGATGAGGAGTAGGGGGGGTATGGAACAGGCAGCACCCTCAAACCTTCAGAAGTATGAGATGAACCCCAACAACTTGGAAAGGTGGATCTCTCTCACACGTACCAACACAGACTATCCCCCAATTTAACTGATCCCCAAAGGTTTTTGATTAAATAGCGGAATAGAAAATATGATCCAAAAAAAGTGTATGTATATCACACGTACACAACCACACTAGGCCCCAATTACTATTGTTTGTACCCCTAAAAGGCTAGATGAGGAGTAGGGGGGGTATGGAACAGGCAGCACCCTCAAACCTTCAGAAGTATGAGATGAACCCCAACAACTTGGAAAGGTGGATCTCTCTCACACGTACCAACACAGACTATCCCCCAATTTAACTGATCCCCAAAGGTTTTTGATTAAATAGCGGAATAGAAAATATGATCCAAAAAAAGTGTATGTATATCACACGTACACAACCACACTAGGCCCCAATTACTATTGTTTGTACCCCTAAAAGGCTAGGAGTAGGGGGAGTATGGAACAGGCAGCACCCTCAAACCTTCAGAAGTATGAAATGAACCCCAACAACTTGGAAAGGTGGATCTCTCTCACACGTACCAACACAGACTATCCCCCAATTTAACTGATCCCCAAAGGTTTTTGATTAAATAGCGGAATAGAAAATATGATCCAAAAAAAGTGTATGTATATCACACGTACACAACCACACTAGGCCCCAATTACTATTGTTTGTACCCCTAAAAGGCTAGATGAGGAGTAGGGGGGGTATGGAACAGGCAGCACCCTCAAACCTTCAGAAGTATGAGATGAACCCCAACAACTTGGAAAGGTGGATCTCTCTCACACGTACCAACACAGACTATCCCCCAATTTAACTGATCCCCAAAGGTTTTTGATTAAATAGCGGAATAGAAAATATGATCCAAAAAAAGTGTATGTATATCACACGTACACAACCACACTAGGCCCCAATTACTATTGTTTGTACCCCTAAAAGGCTAGATGAGGAGTAGGGGGGGTATGGAACAGGCAGCACCCTCAAATCTTCAGAAGTATGAGATGAACCCCAAAAACTTGGAAAGGTGGATCTCTCTCACACGTACCAACACAGACTATCCCCCAATTTAACTGATCCCCAAAGGTTTTTGATTAAATAGCGGAATAGAAAATATGATCCAAAAAAAGTGTATGTATATCACACGTACACAACCACACTAGGCCCCAATTACTATTGTTTGTACCCCTAAAAGGCTAGATGAGGAGTAGGGGGGGTATGGAACAGGCAGCACCCTCAAACCTTCAGAAGTATGAGATGAACCCCAACAACTTGGAAAGGTGGATCTCTCTCACACGTACCAACACAGACTATCCCCCAATTTAACTGATCCCCAAAGGTTTTTGATTAAATAGCGGAATAGAAAATATGATCCAAAAAAAGTGTATGTATATCACACGTACACAACCACACTAGGCCCCAATTACTATTGTTTGTACCCCTAAAAGGCTAGATGAGGAGTAGGGGGGGTATGGAACAGGCAGCACCCTCAAACCTTCAGAAGTATGAGATGAACCCCAACAACTTGGAAAGGTGGATCTCTCTCACACGTACCAACACAGACTATCCCCCAATTTAACTGATCCCCAAAGGTTTTTGATTAAATAGCGGAATAGAAAATATGATCCAAAAAAAGTGTATGTATATCACACGTACACAACCACACTAGGCCCCAATTACTATTGTTTGTACCCCTAAAAGGCTAGGAGTAGGGGGAGTATGGAACAGGCAGCACCCTCAAACCTTCAGAAGTATGAGATGAACCCCAACAACTTGGAAAGGTGGATCTCTCTCACACGTACCAACACAGACTATCCCCCAATTTAACTGATCCCCAAAGGTTTTTGATTAAATAGCGGAATAGAAAATATGATCCAAAAAAAGTGTATGTATATCACACGTACACAACCACACTAGGCCCCAATTACTATTGTTTGTACCCCTAAAAGGCTAGATGAGGAGTAGGGGGAGTATGGAACAGGCAGCACCCTCAAACCTTCAGAAGTATGAGATGAACCCCAACAACTTGGAAAGGTGGATCTCTCTCACACGTACCAACACAGACTATCCCCCAATTTAACTGATCCCCAAAGGTTTTTGATTAAATAGCGGAATAGAAAATATGATCCAAAAAAAGTGTATGTATATCACACGTACACAACCACACTAGGCCCCAATTACTATTGTTTGTACCCCTAAAAGGCTAGATGAGGAGTAGGGGGGGTATGGAACAGGCAGCACCCTCAAACCTTCAGAAGTATGAGATGAACCCCAACAACTTGGAAAGGTGGATCTCTCTCACACGTACCAACACAGACTATCCCCCAATTTAACTGATCCCCAAAGGTTTTTGATTAAATAGCGGAATAGAAAATATGATCCAAAAAAAGTGTATGTATATCACACGTACACAACCACACTAGGCCCCAATTACTATTGTTTGTACCCCTAAAAGGCTAGATGAGGAGTAGGGGGGGTATGGAACAGGCAGCACCCTCAAACCTTCAGAAGTATGAGATGAACCCCAACAACTTGGAAAGGTGGATCTCTCTCACACGTACCAACACAGACTATCCCCCAATTTAACTGATCCCCAAAGGTTTTTGATTAAATAGCGGAATAGAAAATATGATCCAAAAAAAGTGTATGTATATCACACGTACACAACCACACTAGGCCCCAATTACTATTGTTTGTACCCCTAAAAGGCTAGATGAGGAGTAGGGGGGGTATGGAACAGGCAGCACCCTCAAATCTTCAGAAGTATGAGATGAACCCCAAAAACTTGGAAAGGTGGATCTCTCTCACACGTACCAACACAGACTATCCCCCAATTTAACTGATCCCCAAAGGTTTTTGATTAAATAGCGGAATAGAAAATATGATCCAAAAAAAGTGTATGTATATCACACGTACACAACCACACTAGGCCCCAATTACTATTGTTTGTACCCCTAAAAGGCTAGATGAGGAGTAGGGGGGGTATGGAACAGGCAGCACCCTCAAACCTTCAGAAGTATGAGATGAACCCCAACAACTTGGAAAGGTGGATCTCTCTCACACGTACCAACACAGACTATCCCCCAATTTAACTGATCCCCAAAGGTTTTTGATTAAATAGCGGAATAGAAAATATGATCCAAAAAAAGTGTATGTATATCACACGTACACAACCACACTAGGCCCCAATTACTATTGTTTGTACCCCTAAAAGGCTAGATGAGGAGTAGGGGGGGTATGGAACAGGCAGCACCCTCAAACCTTCAGAAGTATGAGATGAACCCCAACAACTTGGAAAGGTGGATCTCTCTCACACGTACCAACACAGACTATCCCCCAATTTAACTGATCCCCAAAGGTTTTTGATTAAATAGCGGAATAGAAAATATGATCCAAAAAAAGTGTATGTATATCACACGTACACAACCACACTGGGCCCCAATTACTATTGTTTGTACCCCTAAAAGGCTAGATGAGGAGTAGGGGGAGTATGGAACAGGCAGCACCCTCAAACCTTCAGAAGTATGAGATGAACCCCAACAACTTGGAAAGGTGGATCTCTCTCACACGTACCAACACAGACTATCCCCCAATTTAACTGATCCCCAAAGGTTTTTGATTAAATAGCGGAATAGAAAATATGATCCAAAAAAAGTGTATGTATATCACACGTACACAACCACACTGGGCCCCAATTACTATTGTTTGTACCCCTAAAAGGCTAGATGAGGAGTAGGGGGAGTATGGAACAGGCAGCACCCTCAAACCTTCAGAAGTATGAGATGAACCCCAACAACTTGGAAAGGTGGATCTCTCTCACACGTACCAACACAGACTATCCCCCAATTTAACTGATCCCCAAAGGTTTTTGATTAAATAGCGGAATAGAAAATATGATCCAAAAAAAGTGTATGTATATCACACGTACACAACCACACTAGGCCCCAATTACTATTGTTTGTACCCCTAAAAGGCTAGATGAGGAGTAGGGGGGGTATGGAACAGGCAGCACCCTCAAACCTTCAGAAGTATGAGATGAACCCCAACAACTTGGAAAGGTGGATCTCTCTCACACGTACCAACACAGACTATCCCCCAATTTAACTGATCCCCAAAGGTTTTTGATTAAATAGCGGAATAGAAAATATGATCCAAAAAAAGTGTATGTATATCACACGTACACAACCACACTAGGCCCCAATTACTATTGTTTGTACCCCTAAAAGGCTAGGAGTAGGGGGAGTATGGAACAGGCAGCACCCTCAAACCTTCAGAAGTATGAGATGAACCCCAACAACTTGGAAAGGTGGATCTCTCTCACACGTACCAACACAGACTATCCCCCAATTTAACTGATCCCCAAAGGTTTTTGATTAAATAGCGGAATAGAAAATATGATCCAAAAAAAGTGTATGTATATCACACGTACACAACCACACTAGGCCCCAATTACTATTGTTTGTACCCCTAAAAGGCTAGATGAGGAGTAGGGGGAGTATGGAACAGGCAGCACCCTCAAATCTTCACGAAGTATGTGATTGTGTTCACTGTACCCCACTAAGATTGAGTTCACTGCACCCCACAATGATTGTGTTCACTGCACCCCACAAAGATTGTGTTCACTGCACCTCACAAAGATTGTGTTCACTGTACCCCCCAAAGATTGTGTTCACTGCACCCCACAAAGATTCTGTTCACTGTACCCCACAAAGATTGTGTTCACTGCACCCTAAAAAGATGTTGTTCACTGCACCCCACAAAGATTGTGTTCACTGCACCCTAAAAGGATGTTGTTCACTGCACCCCAAAAAGATTGTGTTCACTGTACCCCCCCAAAGATTGTGTTCACTGCACCCCACAAAGATTGTGTTCACTGCACCCCAAAAAGATTGTGTTCACTGTACCCCCCAAAGATTGTGTTCACTGCACCCCAAAAAGATTGTGTTCACTGTACCCCCCAAAGATTGTGTTCACTGCACCCCACAAAGATTCTGTTCACTGTACCCCACAAAGATTGTGTTCACTGCACCCCAAAAAGATTGTGTTCACTGTACCCCCCCCAAAGATTGTGTTCACTGCACCCCACAAAGATTCTGTTCACTGCACCCCACAAAGGATTTTGTTCACTGCACCCCAAAAAGATTGTGTTCACTGCACCCCAAAAAGGATTTTGATCACTGCACCCCAAAAAGGATGTTGTTCACTGCACCCCAAAAATGATTTTGTTCACTCCACCCCAAAAAGATTGTGTTCACTGCACCCCACAAAGATTGTGTTCACTGCACCCCAAAAAGATTGTGTTCACTGTACCCCCCAAAGATTGTGTTCACTGCACCCCACAAAGATTCTGTTCACTGTACCCCACAAAGATTGTGTTCACTGCACCCCAAAAAGATTGTGTTCACTGCACCCCAAAAAGGATGTTGTTCACTGCACCCCAAAAAGGATGTTGTTCACTCCACCCCAAAAAGATTGTGTTCACTGCACCCCACAAAGATTGTGTTCACTGCACCCCAAAAAGATTGTGTTCACTGCACCCCAAAAATGATTTTGTTCACTGCACCCCAAAAAGGATTTTGTTCACTGCACCCCAAAAAGGATGTTGTTCACTCCACCCCAAAAAGATTGTGTTCACTGCACCCCAAAAAGATTGTGTTCACTGCACCCCACAAAGGATTTTGTTCACTGCACCCCAAAAAGATTGTGTTCACTGCACCCCAAAAAGGATGTTGTTCACTGCACCCCAAAAAGGATTTTGTTCACTGCACCCCAAAAAGATTGTGTTCACTGCACCCCACAAATGATTTTGTTCACTGCACCCCACAAAGATTGTGTTCACTGCACACCAAAAAGGATTGTGTTCACTGCACCCCAAAAAGATTTTGTTCACTGCACCCCAAAAAGATTGTGTTCACTGCAGCCCAAAAAGATTGTGTTCACTGCAGCCCAAAAAGATTGTGTTCACTGCAGCCCAAAAAGATTGTGTTCACTGCAGCCCAAAAAGATTGTGTTCACTGCAGCTCACACACAGAAAAATGGATGTGGATCACTGACACCTGCCTATCTCCAATCCCACACCACACAGCAATATCGATTGTAGTTTGTAGAACACAGTTTCCCTAAAATTCAGCAGACTCTGTCCCTAACAGGATTGAGAAGAGATCGTACATCAGGATTGAGTGCAGATTCACCCCACCCCCCACACAGCAATATCGATTGTAGTTTGTAGAAGACACTGACCCTATAATTCAGCAGACTCTATCCCTAAAATGCCTACAACTCGCCCTGCCTAAACACTCCGACCTGTCCCTCAATTCTATCCGGACACAAATGGTTTTTTCCTGCCTATCTTTCCCTAATCAGCAGCCAGCACATTGATGTGTGCTCTGTCCCTTAGCTAAGCAGCAGAATGACGCTGCTGCGGCGGCTGCCTCGAACTTATAAAGACTTGGTCACATGCTTCAGACGGCCAATCACAGCTACTAAGACATTTGCAGGCATGGCTGGGATGGCTTAAGGCACACCAGTTAAACGATTGTTGATTGGCTGTTGAAAGCCCGCCATGAAAAGAGCGCCAAAGCATGCAAAACCCGGAAATAAAACGACCGAACACGGATTTTTACCCGAACATACAGTAAAGTGTCCGTGTCCGTGTTCGGGTAAAAAAAATCCAATTATTCGGTACGAACACGAATAATACAGTCCGTGTTCGCTCAACACTAACTATATGTACTGTACAGTTATTATTAAAGTCCAGTTGCCGGGCCCCATAGGATGATCACGATGCATCCTAATGTCGAAAACCTGAAGACAGAATCAGTGATGATAGGGATCTCTTCACCTGTTATCCAACCAGTTTGGAATGTAACTTCTCACCAGCAGAAACTGTGGTGTGACACTGGAACTTATGCCCTGTACACACTATCAGATTATCTGAAGACTTTTGTCTTCAGATTTACCTTTTCTATGTAGTGCAAGGGCCTGCCGGATTGCATACAAATTGAAAGTGTTTAGGTTTGACCTCATATTATATGGTTTTGGTAAGTCTGCAGACAAAAGTCTTCAGATAATCTGATAGTGTGTACAGGGCAATAGGGTCAGCTTATCTCCTCTGTTTCTTAGTCCCCAGTGGTTTATAATCTGCCATGCAACTGGAACTCCAACTACCAGAGGACTATCAAATGCCTAACCTCGCTCTAGACTATGCTGGCTATTAAGCCCTGAGCTAAAACTATCCATAGAATCCCAGACAAGAAGGGACAAGGTTAACTAAAATAACATATAAACCCTATTGTGATAAAGAGGTTCACTTACTAACAAAGAGCAAGGTGACACTACACATATATATATATATATATATATATATATATATATACGTATATATATATATATATATATATATATAATATATGTATACATAATATATGTATACATATATATATATATATATATATATTTATATATATATAATATATATATAATAAATGTATACAGTTGGTTTGGGCTGCTCATTCACAAGAATTGCATGCAAAATAATGGTACCGCTTTCAGCACCTAAAATCCAAAAGAATCATACCGCCAGGGAGGTTAAAGGGGAAGTAAGGCCAAAGCTATTTTGACCCTACTTCTCCTGTGAATCACAGGAGTGCACTTAAGTGTGTCTAGGACCCAGTTTCAGATGACAAAGTCCGCTGTCAGCTGATGTCACTCAGCCAGTCCAGACTCTGAAGGGATCCCGACTGTAATGCCACTAAGAGCCCGAGACAGCCACTCCGGCCCCCTCCACAGCACGGCCACTGACAGGCATCAACTTTCTGCTCACTAAAGAACTGAGCGAACAGCAATCTTTGATAACTCAGTTCTTGGTCTTAGAGGGGGGGACAGATGCAGCATCAGGCCAATGCTGCATCCACCCAGATAAGTGTGATTGCTTTTTTTTAATCGTACACTTTTCTTTTAAACATAGAAACACTTGCCTAATATCTCCTGGTTCTGGTCTGGGTCAATAATGGCTCCTTCATAGTATTAAATGTGATTTAAAAGAAAACCCTTCTCTCTCGACTTCCTTCCTCTGGGGTTTTTTAACCCAGTCCTCCAGAAACAGGAAGCAATGGACATAAATAACTCTTTGACATTAAACATCATGCCCACTTACAAACACAGACAGTAGGAGGCAGCAGATCCCTACACTACTGCCATTAGTTTTTCAGCCTGTCAGTTGTAGAACTTTAATAAATACTGTGCAAACATTTACTCATGAATTTGAGTCTGATTTTTTAAGAACAGAAGCTCACTATGAGATTTTGAGATCTAAAACATCCTCCCTCTGCACCCTTGCATGTATGTCAGATATGCATGGCTGTGCGTTAATGTATATGTGAACCCTTATTGTGTAAAACAACCCATTCAGTTTAAAATAGAAATGAAAGGCAAAACATTTCTGTATGTAAATACAAAAAACTTTATACATACCCTTATTTATTTGTTATAAGGGATCATCTAATCTCTGTTCGCAGCTGCAATGGGGGCTTAGAGAGCTAGGGGTGGAGACACAGCACGACACTGATCTTCCCAGTGAATGTCTATGCAGGGGAGCGTGTCAGCACAAGTCTCATTATTGGAGGACAGGAAGACTGAGCTCCCAACATAGCCCGAAAACTGACCATGCTTGAATGGATGTGCTTTCATGCCTAGCGTGGTCAGTTTGAAACAGAAAAGCAGGGGAACTGGCTTGAACACAAGGTATTTCAAACAAAGGAAGCAATACAAAGGGAACAGAAAATGTAAATTTTGTTTCTATTTGTTTTTAAAAGCCATTTTTGTTTTTTTCTGAAAAATCTTAAGAAGCATGGAATATGTTCTTTAACAATGATAAATAACATAAAGTATACAGATTTTACAACAGTCTGCTAAGTTTGGCCCCACATCCTAATTTAGGAAGTGAAACCAAAGTTGGAGAGAAATGTGGACTTTGTGGTGCCAATCATAATACCAGGAAAAAAGATAAACAAGCACATATTAAAAACACAACATTTTATTATACATCATCATGCTAAAAGATTATATATAAAAAAGGCTGATATACAGTCGCAAAAAAGGGAGATTTCCTGACAGAGTGCTAGTCATACCTGGCCCAAAAATCCCTCATAAAGACCATTGAACCTCCTCTTGCAGTTCTGGTCCTGTATTAGTGTATTACCATTTTTATATAACCATATGTCTTCTACTTACTCTATGTGGAATATTTGCGCCAGGCATGACTAGCGCTCTGTCAGGAAAACCTTTTTTGTGATTGTATATTGCATTTTTTTTAAATATAATTTTTTAGCGTAATGCTGTATAATAAAATGTTGTGCTTTTATTATACAGTATGCTTGTTTATCCTTTTTCCTGGTATTATGATTGGCACCGTAAAGTCCACATCTTTCTCCAACTTGGGTTTCACAATGATATATAACATATATATATGCTATTCAAACTATATACCAAAGACCTTAATTAAACATTTCTGAGACTTTATGTAAAGTCTTAAGGTATTGCAAGCTCCCCCAGCTGAAGACAAATAAATCCTGGAATACAATTCAAGTAACACTGTTTTTTTCAATGCAGTTCTCCAACAAGAGAAATACACATTTATGACACTGGTGGGGGGTGGGCACTGCATGGAAAAGGCTCCAGTGTAGTTTGTTTGTGGGCTCCATCTTGTACCTCCTACAGTTGGGTGATTGTTGGGATACAGCAGATCAGTGTTCCTCAACCTTTTCTCAGTCAAGGCACCCTTTACAATTATGCACAACATTATGGCACCCCATTCTAGAATGTAAAATAACGAAATTAATAGTTTTACATATTGCGACACCATTGAAACAAATAGGACAGACAACATTGAAGGTGAATTATTTTTACAAAGGCTATACAATTTTGCACACTGATAGTGACTAGTATTTTAGCTTTTCCCTTCTCCCTCAGTTTCTCTCCCTTATTCAGATAATTTGACCCCAATGATAGAGGGGCAAACAAAGATGTCCTCATGTGCCCAATGTCCTCTTTATCAACCTATGACAATATGAGTTTGAATGCCAGCAGCTGGCTGTATAGTGCCCAAAGTTGTAATGCTACACAATTATAACCTGTCACTTTGTGTAACAAAAAAGGCAGGCCTGATCCACCTGCCAGCTTGTTGACAATTTTTGGCAATTTGTGGCAATATTTAGGCATTTTGCCAAGGCACCTCTGAAGAACCCAGAAGGCACCCTGGATTATAAAGGCTGCAGATGATAGTTTATGTCCTCTCAGGCCTTAATTGACAGGTACAAGGGTAAATGTGTCTGATAAATTCAGTTATTTTTATAACCTTTAAATGATTCCTATTAATGTTCGCCACCATCACAGCATAATCTTCACCTATTGTCTGGTCGGTAATTTTTTTTCTTTTCCTCCTCTCAGTAAAATGGTAAGATCAACATCTGGAGTTTGGAAACATTTCCACAGTGCAATTTCTGCTAAGAGCAAAGCTGCAATTTGCAAATATTGTTAGAAGAAATATTCTTTTCCAAATGCTACAAGGATTACACAACACACCCTGACATGCCAGAGACACCCTAAAGACGTTAATAAATACTTTGTGGAATGAAATAATGAGGGCCATAATGAAAGCGCAAGTAGCTTTTCCAGAGTTGTCATTCCAGAAACACTCTTTCTGCTGCTTTTGGATCATCACAAAGTGTTTCTTCATCAGCAGCATCTTCATGGAAGGAAATGTTACAAACTACAGCCTCCCAAAAATACACAATCCCTTCATTTATAGAGAAAATGACACCTGAAAATCATGAAATAATTGATCAAACTCTTCACAGAGCAGTATATGCTTCTGGATCAGCATTGGCAAGAACTAAAAATTCATATTGGCAGGAAGCTTTTACATTATTGTAAGGGAAAGGAGGGTGGTGACCTGGTCTTATGTATAGGTGAAATGTTCTTAATATATATAGTCCTTGTTATTCCATTTTATAATAAAAAATACAATTAAAAAGACAAGATTAGTTTATTTACTGAATAAGCTGTACTTTTATTTCATGCATAATACTTTTTTATACACTGCATTTCACCTTCCTGATTTAACAAAATGATTTTCAATTTGTAAAACTACTCCAAAATAAAAAAAAAATTCTGAAAATTTCCATTTTTCTGAAAAAAAAACTGGGGGAAAAGTTTTTTTTTTTTTACCATGGCTTCAACATTTCTGGAAATGTTACATTCAACAGACACATATCAGGAATATGAAATGTGGAAGTAACATATTCTTTAACATAGTTGATTTTTGTGGAATGTTGCTAATGCAAGTGATCAAATAAGGGAAAAAATATAGTAGAATACAGCTCACTTTACAAGTATTTCTGCATGTTTTTAGGGGGAAAAAAAGTGTTCAAAAATGTAAACAATATGAGTCTGCTTTAGTATTAAAGTGGATGTAAATGTCTAAGGTTTTTTTTTTTCTTTTTTACCCTAATGCATTCTCTTTATTAAGATTAAAAAAAAACCCATGTTCAGCTTCCCCCCAGCCCCCCCCCCCCCCCCAATACTTATCTGAGCCTAATCTCAGTCCAGTGCTGTGTCCGAGAGCAGTGCAATGAAAGCAATAAAACTGTATATTACATAGTTACATAGTTTGCGAGGTCGAAAAAAGACACCAGTCCATCCAGTTCAACCTATGATGTGTGTGCGTGTTTGCTGTTAACCGTACATTGTATACCCCTGAATGTTGTGGTCTTTAAGGTGCCCATCTAATAGTTTTTTGAAACTATCGATGCTCCCTGCTGATACGATTGCATGTGGAAGAGAATTCCACTTCCTTACCGCTCTGACAGTGAAGAACCCCTTACGTATTTTAAGGTTAAAGCGTTTTTCCTCAAGTTTTAGTGAGTGGCCACGTGTCTTATTGTATTGCCTTCTTTTTTCTATAATAAAAAAGAAGAAAAATAGAGTCTTTCCACAACAGTGATATGACACCAGTGCAAAAATATATCCAACGGAGTAAAGTCCAACAATATTACAGAAGGATCTTCTACGTGGTAACCACCAGGAGTGTGATGTGACCTCCACCAAAGTAAAAATGCCTGCTTACCAGTTTAAGAATCTGTTTTGGCACGCTGCATCGTGTGCTGAGAACCTTGTGTGATCAGAGCAGGTCGAGGGAACAGCTTCACCATGAGCAAAGCGCACCCGCCTGAGTTGAAGAAGGGATTGGCACTGTACGAGATATTCTAAAGTCGGACCATATGCGGAATGGGTTCCAAAAGAGACCGTATCTGTTAACCTTTCATTTTCCTTGGATAAACAAAAGGCTCTGACTGGGTTCAAGCCAAAAGCGCTACTGACCTCTCTTTGCAAGAGGTCCAGTTAAACTGGTAAGTAGACATTTTTGCTTTGGTGGAAGTCACATCACTCTCCTGGTGGTGGAAGGTACTTATTTCTTCTTTATATTATATCAAATTTTATTGTTTTCATTGCACAATTTTTCATTGGTTTACTGTTTATGGATAGTCAGTATTTGTATAGAGCAGCTTTATTTTTAGTATTGTTTTCTTTTTGTGTCTATCTCACATTTAAGTTGCTGCTCTCTTAATATTCATATTTTTTGCTTGCTTTCTTCCCCATTTATACTTACCTAGGTGAATGCAGCATTGGTCCGATGCTGCATCTGTCCCCCCGGCGCCTCTGTACTGAGAACCGAGCGATCGAACACCGCTGATCGCTCAGTTCTGACAGCTCTCTGCTCTGCCCTCTCCTCACTCATTGGAGCGCTGTGCTGTGGAGGGGCGGGGAGTGACCGACCCAGGCTCTCAGCAGCTTGCTGAGGGGCTGAGCCGCATGTCGGTCCAAAACCTGGCGGATTCCTACTCCATGGTCGTGATGATGCGGTGCCTGTACCGACACCTGTGACGTAAGCTGAGAGCGGACTTCAGCCTGCTCTCTGCTGAAAACGGGTCACAGGATTGCAGAACGAACTGCACTCCTGAGATCCATAGGAGATGTATAGCCAAACAAGCTTTGACTCTACTTCTCCTTTTAATATTTTTATTTCATTTAAGGGCAGTTTTCGCCCCTTATTTTCCAGTTTAGAAGCAGTCATAGCCATGTTTGGAATGAAGTGGGGGCAAAAGAGACAAATGTCCTTAAAATTTTCCTTATGAACTATCTGATACAGACTACCATCCAGGTACTTTTTGACTAGGGATGGGCTGGATGTTCATAAGTTTGACTCGAACAAATCGAGTGTGCTCGGGGTGCTCGGTGGCAAGTTTGCCCTCTGATGAGCGCCCCATAATGCACTGCACAAAATGCTTGTGATTGGCAAAAAAAAGGACCTGACCTGTATTATTTGGCCAATCACAGAACAATGTGAGGTCAGAGCCATGATTGGCCAAAGGCAGGGTGCCTTTAGCCAATCATGGCTCAGGGGCTAAGTCCATGCCCCACAACATATAAGGCTGCTGCATACACGGCAGCCATGTATAGTGTGTGATAATAGAGGTTAGGCAGGTAGTTAGTGGATAGTGTGTTGAGTTAGTTTAGTGCAGTCAGTGTAGTGTTCAGATTATACCCCACTTTTAAAATGTATAGATATGTTGTAGTTGTATGTACTTATAGTTCATGATCAGTGCCATGCCAAGCTAACCCAGATTTCTGATAGACACCAATGATAAAGACAGGGAGCAGTGCCATGCCAAGCTGACCAAGATTTCCCATAGATGAATTAAAGACAGGGAGCAGTGCCATGCCAAGCTGACAATATTTCCCATAGAAATGCCAAAACTTAAAAGAAAACAGCGTGGGGTCCCCCCATAATCCATACCAGACCCTTATCCAAACATGCAGCCTGGCAGGCCAGGATAGCGCCCCCCCCCACTCCTGAACCATACAAGGGCGCTTGCCCTCAACATGCGGAGGGTTCTTTGGGATGCCCCCAAAGCCCCTTTGCACTTATGTTGAGGGGGCAAGGGCCTCTTCCTTACAACCCTGTGGTTGTGGGGGTCTGCAGGTCGGGGGCTTATGGGAATCTGGAAGCCCCCTTTAACAAGGGGGCCCCCACATCCTGCCCCCCAGGTGAATAGGTATCAGGTACATCGTACCCCTACTCATTCAAAAAGTGTACAAAAAAAATTAACACAAAAGACCGTTTTTGACAAGTCCTTTCTTTAAAACTAAAAATAAAAAGACCCCCACAACCACAGCCCCGGGGTTGTCAGGAAGAGATCCTTGTCCCCATCAACATGGGGACAAGGTGCTTTGGGGGCACCCTCCCCATGTTGACGGCAAGCAACGTTCATCTCCCCCCTCATCCTGGCCTGCCAGGCTCCATGCTCGGGTAAGGGTCTGGTATAGATTTTGGGGGGGACCCCACAGCATTTTTTTTTTTTTTTAATTTTGGTGTTTCTTTCATATATTTTTAATCTGTATTGCCAGGAGTCGACAATACATTACAGCCTCGAGCAAGTTTAAATGACATTTTTTTTTTTAGAAATGTCAGTATTGCTGCAGCAGGCTCCTTACATCGTACAGATGCGCCACTTTACAGGCACATTAAGGGGACCCCCCAGACACTATATTTAAAGGAATTTCTCATTTTTATTGGTTCACTTTAAGCATTAAAAAAAAAATCACTGCTCCAGTAAAAACAATTGTTTTAAAAAATGTTTTATGCATTGATACATGTCCCCCAGTGCAGAACCCGGGCCCCATACACTTTTTATGGCAATAACTTGCATATAAGTCTTTAAAATGAGGACTTTTGATTTTTCATATTCGTGTCCCATAGACTTTAATAGAGTTTGCATGTTCACTAGAACCTTTTCCCTGTTCGAGATGTTCTGGTGCGAACCGAACAGGGTAGTGTTCGGCCCATCACTATTTTTGACCACTTTGGAGATGATCTGAAGCCTCCGATGAGAAAAAAAATGGCATTGTCTGTGTGCAAGCTTCTTGTAGTTTGTGCTTTGCAAGAAATACCATGTTCCAGGCTGTCACTATATATAGATGATTCAGTCTTGGATTCTGAAGAAAATGTTGAAGGTTGTTCTCATACACACTTTCATTTCTATAGTGTAAAGGAGGGTTTTAACTCCTTGT
This sequence comes from Pelophylax lessonae, assembly GCF_965119305.1. Classification (NCBI taxonomy): domain Eukaryota; kingdom Metazoa; phylum Chordata; class Amphibia; order Anura; family Ranidae; genus Pelophylax; species Pelophylax lessonae. The sequence continues at coordinate 380,393,905 of NC_138768.1, read as the reverse complement.
CAGATTTTTTGCCACCTTTGTCTAATTGGGGAGATTTCCCTTTACTTCCTGTCCCATAGCCAAAATAAAAATAGAAAAATAAATAAATTCCTGGTTGTCACCGGAACTAGTGTCCTCTAGATATCCTCTCTTGACAAATTTTGAATTTTCTTTGACTTTCAGTGATAACAGTAAACAGAACAATTAGAGATCGTGAATGACCCTGATGGGGGCACAGAAAGCAATAAAACCTGACAGGTGTTGCAATCCATCCCCACCCTATCCCAAAAAAAAAAAAAAAAAAGGCTTTTAGTTATACTTTAAACGTGCCAGTTGGGAGCCTTCCCAACCTTCTAGATATCATAAATTGCTTTCACATGATGTTTGATGTATGAGTCCAATTTACATGTTTTGAGTGTGAATTCAGCTTTACCTCCATTTTCCCCAGTGATTCCACTTCCACTATTCTGTATCAATAATCTCTTTAAAAATATCAAAAAGCTGGCTTGCCAGTAAGTTGCTCATCTAAGTTGATGACAGCACAGTGGCTAAGTGGTCAGCACTTCCACCTAGTAGCACTAGGGTCGTTGGTTTGAATCCCAACCATGACACTACCTGCCTGGAGTTTGCATGTTCTCCCTGTTCCTGTGTGGGTTTCCTCCCACACTTTAATGTAACTTAGATTGTAAGCTTCTTGAGGGCAGGGACTGATGTGAATATACCATGTATGGAAATTGTTGGCGCTATATAAGTATCTGTAAATATAAAAATTAAAGGACTGCCACATCATACACATGTGTGCCTGGCAAAACTGCTTGAATGGCTGTGAAAAAACACACAGGCTCTGCTTTCTTTTCAGCACAGTACTCTCCTCTAAAGCGTGCCTTAAAGTAAAATGTTTATTTTATCTTGTTCCTGTAACAGAAAGAGATTTTATTACTTCCTCCCACACCAGGGCCATCTTTAATATTGATTGGACCCCGGGCAAACATTTTCTTGGGCCCTCTCAAATCCACTTGTCAACTTTTTGTGGGCAGTGCAGGCTCAAGGGGTAACTGCTTTGAGCCCCACAGCAATGACTGGGCCCGGGGCAGCTGCCCCTTTTGCCCTGTGTTAAAGACAGCCCTGTCCCACACCATCATCAAATGTTTGGTACAGTCAGCCATTAGGAGCTCAGTTCCTACTGACATAGCCATGCCCCCCGAACTACATCTCCCAAGAGCCCTTTAGTTACACACAGTGTATATGGATTTTTGGGAATCAAAACAGGGACAATGCATTCTTAGGAAAGAAAAAAATATATGCTCTGTATTTCAGCAGGCAATGCTGACAACTCTAGCTGGTATTTTAATGCAGCAAAAGCACTGTTTTTTGTTCAGTCCATACAGGAAAAGTTCACTGGATTCCTGGTACATTAACAGGTATTGTTCTGTATTTGCAGACTTTTTAAAACAAGGGGAAATGTAAATGTTTTGAAGAACTGTACTGAATATGTTTGGTTGTTTTGCCCTGATAAAGTCCTTATATACAGTAGCCAGCAGGTCCTTCTTGTTTCTAGGCCCCACAGCAGCTGCATGTGCTACAATAGATATAGTTATACCATAGTATAAAACAAGTTGCACAGGGCCTATATAGAATTTAGGCAAACATGAAAAAAATAACAATGATATTAAAGTCTAGGTTTCCAGGTTAGCAGATTTGTTTATTTCAAAGTTATACTGGCTGTTTTACAGACATGCTATTACACAGCATACCTGCACAAGGGTTTTGTCAAGCATGAACAGTTACCAGAAAGTTGGGTCATGTGCTTTAAAACTTTTTCGATATTCAAAATCTGTGGTAATAATTGCTAAAAGTAAGAAATAGTTCAGGGGAAACAATGTTTTTCTTATGATTTTTTTCTTCAAGTCATCTGATTAGCACATCCACAGACTTTTCTTTATAGTTAGGTTAACACTTTTTCTCAAACGTTTTAGTTTAAATCCTCATTGATTCTTATATGGCGGTATGCAGTTATGACATTTGTCTCTCTATAATACAGTACCTTAGAGAAAATGATACACAAGCCTTTTAGAACTATAGTGTTATCTGTGGAGAGATGCTAGAAGAAAAGTGGAAGGATAACTGCCCAGTATCCTCTTTTGTGTGTTTGGAAATATACAAAAGGGCAGACTTTGTTCTTCAAATCACACCTATGCAGTTTTCCATGTAATTTAAAGTTGTTGTAATCCTTAAAAAAAAAAAAAATTATCCTGTTCCTTGAAAGCATGAAAAACAGCACAGTGCGTGTGCTGTGTAATTTGTCCATTTCTATCATCTAAAATACCTGACTGATCCTGCTTGGTGCTGCCCTCTGCTCTGTAAACTGACCAGGTTTATCATGGCTGCTGATCCATGATTACCATAGTCAATTTGCGTGCCTCCGTCATCTCGCTGTCTCTCCTCTCTCCCCTCCCTCCCTGTCAGCATGTCAGCTAGTTTCTGATGATCTGCTCCCTGCCCCTCCCCTCCTGCTGGTAAAATAACTTTGTTAGCTTCCTACAATCCCCTATGTTTCATTAAGTTTTGTGCCCCAGTGTAGTTTCTATATAAAAATATGTAGCTTTATACCTTATTTCAAAGGCTCACATGATTACCCGCCTCTATCCTGATGTCAGCAGGGTATTCTCAGCCCCTCCTGCTGCAGTTGTCAGATCAAGAGAGGAAAGCGATGGGTGCTCATCTGAGTGCCTTTGAAATAAAGCTACATTTTTTTAAATAGAACATACACTGGGTTACATAACTTAATGGAACAAAGGGATTCTAGGAAGATAACAAAGTGATAAAAAAACAACCACTTTAACTTTATTGCGATGCAATAAAAAGATATAACGTGCTGTAGATTGGATTCACATTGTAGAAGTGCACTGGCACGTGTATGTTACATGCATTGTGTTAAGGACAGTGTTGATGTGTTGTGGTGCACTGCAAATCAAGTGTGCTGGTAAGGGCCACTGAGGATCTATTGAGATTGAATGGTACTGCAGCACACCAACATGCATAACGCACATCTTCAAATGTTGTGGCAATGCACATAATAATGCATGCATGAATCCATATGTGAAAGGTTGCAATAATTAATAATTAATAGCAGTCAGTGAAAACTAATACTGCATCAATTTTGGAATTGTTTCCAGAAAACTGTAATTTTCAGTCATATTTTTTCCTATTTTGTTCAATTCTAACTAAACGATGATCATATCATAAGAGCAGTCACTGGAATTCAATAATTTCTAGACATTCGTAAAGAAACAGCTTAGTAGAATTCAAATTTTGGGATTACATTTGGGTCTAGCAGTTAAAAAAGAACTAAACTGTATCTGAGCACCATAAAGTAAAACACTATTTAATTATATTCCAATCATTTTTATTAAAATCTAACTAAGGGCAAAACTTTTTTTACATTTTGGATAGAGTGGAGAGAGATTAGAACGCCTGTCAGTTTTTTTTTTTTTTTATTGCTGTCTGCCCCCCCCCCCCCCTCTATTTGTCCTGCCTACCATTATCATTGAAAGTAAAAGAAAATCCCAAATTTTGGGTTGTCCCCAGAAAAGTAATACAGGGGAAATCTTCCAATGGGGAAACTAGTTCTGGTGACCTGGAGGTTACATAGTTACATAGTTTGTTAGGCTGAAAAAAGACATCAGTCCATCCAGTTCTACCTATGATGTGTGTGTGTGTTTGCTGTTAACCGTACATTGTATACCCCTGTATGTTGTGGTCTTTAAGGTGACTGTCTAATAGTTTTTTGAAACTATTGATGCTTCCTGCTGATACCACTGCTTGTGGAAGAGAATTCCACATCCTTACTGCTCTGACAGTGAAGAACCCCCTACGTATTTTAAGGTTAAACCGTTTTTTCTCTAGTTTTAGTGAGTGGCCACGTGTCTTATTGTATTTCCTTTCTCTGAATAGTTTGTTCCCTATGCTAGGGTCGCCAGTACAGTATTTGTACATTGATATCATATCCCCCCTCAAGCACCTCTTCTCCAGAGAGAATAAGTTCAATGCTTGTAGTCTTTCCTCATAGCTGATGTCCTCCATTCCCCTAATTATTTTTGTTGCCCTTCTCTGGACTCTCTCCAGTTCCAGCACATCCTTTCTGAGGACCGGTGCCCAGAACTGGACGGAATACTCCAGGTGTGGCCGGACCAGAGTCTTGTAGAGTGGGAGAATAATCTCTTTATTTCTGGAGTGAATCCCCTTTTTTATACATAAAAAGGTCCCCAAGGAATTCCCTTAATTTGCAGGGATTTCCTCTCACTTCCTGTCTTGCTATCACACAGGAAGGGAAGAGAAATCTCCACAATAGGACACAGATGGTGAAAAAAAAAATCTGGCACGGGGTAATAACCTTCCCTTACTCTATCCAAAATGGAAAAAAAAGTTTTGCCTATAGTTCTACTTTAAGGTTTTAAACAGTACAAAGTATATTTAAATCATATTTAAAATTTAAAAGCAAAATTACCCATCCATCTATGTTCATCCATGTTTCCATGCATTATTTTTTTGAGAAATTACTTTGAAAAACACCCCTCTAGCATATTCAGCTGTGGCCATATTTAGTAAGGGCATATGTTCATGTAGCATTTACTTTCTGGAATCCATCTACCATTATTCAGGCATACAGGCAGGTGAGTGTGCTTTGCTGACAAAGCCCTTCCTCCCCTCCTGAAGACTCCTAGGATGTATGATATCATTTAGCTCAGGCCAGAATCCAGGATGCAGCTGAATTTTAAAAGTGTTGAAAACAAGTAAATATAATATACCTTCCTATCTATTTACTAATGCTAGCAGCATAAGGATTAAAAATAGTTAATGATGATTGAGAGACTTTAGCTCCACTTTAAAAAAAAACAAGTAGGGGCTGTGGTGAAAATGGGCCCAATTTGGAACCCTCTGCATCTTCAAACCTTTTCTAACACTGCTGCAAACCATCTTTTTTCTATATAGGTTTCATTTGTGACTATAGAGACGCTTATAATACAAGGTATTGATATTAGGGTGACCACTTTTCCAAACTGCCATTCAGGGACACCCCCCCCCCCCGACAAAACCCCTGCCAAAAAAAAAAAAGATGACTATTAGGTACACCAAATATAGTGAAAGGACAGACTGTACCCTAATATGGCCAGCGTGTGCCCTTTTTTACACCCAAAATTGTCAAAAACAAGTATAAATTATTATCAGCCGAGTGTTTCCATAATGATTATTGACCTGTCAATTGCAGCTGTATTAGGATAAAGAAATCAAGTGTCAGTATAACTGGTCCCCAGCCTTTGACTGGTATTAATGGCAATTCATCAACCAAGAAAGCAATGTTTTTATAGGTTTCCTGCTCTGATGAAGTGGAAAGAAGCAAATTGCTAGATTTGTTTAGATTGTTTTAATGCATTCTGGTGAACAAGGAAGAGGAAATCTGTCAGGATAGAATTATGTGACCTACCACTGGGTATTTGATTTTTGGGATCAACCTCGGGGATTGCCATCCTTACCTTACCTTCACTGTACTGGTGAGGCACGCAGGTCAGGTATCATCAGTGGCTGCTCGCTTATTCCAGGTCAGTAACTCATCCATGCAGGGGGAACGAACTGTCACTGACCAGATTCGGCTCCGGCTGACGTCACCGTCCTCGTCACGTGACTCTCACTCGGCCGCCCGCGCACAGCGTGCAGCAAGGCAGGGGAGGAGCGGAGCCACACTCCTCTGCTCACTGCTCTCGTATTGGCTCGAATTGTCGCCCGACGCCCGCCCTCTAACATGATGGTACAGCCCAGCCATCCTCCCTCTCACCCAGCGGACATGGTACAGTCTGTTCTCTCACAGTCGGCTCACGGCGGGCTCAGATCATTCCGGGACACTGCATTGTCCCGGAATGAGGGTGACCGGGACCCGGGACAGACTCTCCAAATGCGGGACTGTCCCGGGCGGACCGGGACATGTGGTCTCCCTAATTGATATGGTTATTGAGTATAATAAACTTTTAAACAGGGAGCACACCAAACACTGTAGTTCAGGGGAATTCCAATCAATTTGAGTTTCAGAGGTGGACCAAAGGGATCGTGATTCTTGTTTATTGTCCCAAAGCTTAGTTAAATGCCTTTTGGAAGAGCTGAATTCAGAATATTGCTAGAAAACATTTCAGAAATCATTTACCATAGATATTTTAAAACTGGTCACATGCCTTCTGAAAGCCAAAAAAGTATGGCCATATACGGTATATGAACAGGATAACTTAAGCAACACCATGAAAAGGGACAATTCTAGAAAAATAGTTTTATTTAGATAAGCGTGCTGATTGAGTACTTTATACAGTATATATATATATTTTTGCACTATACAGTATATATATAGTCTTTTTTTCATTAAAATGATATGTTAGGTCCTCTTGGAAAAAAATGTAACCTGTTTCTTTTGTGTTTCTTTCTAAAGAATATGCTATTGGTCATACATGTATTCATTTATTTTTGGTATAGTGGCTCTCACAGCCAAGAAATTTGGGCTACAGTTGAGACATTTTCAATGTTCTGGACCTGCCAGAAAAACATATCTTTCAAGTAATCGTTCTGGTATAATAAAGTGCTTAGATGCAAATTTTAACTTCTTTTTTATGCTTTAACTTTTGCCATCTTCAAGGAATTTTCAGCTGAAGTCTTGTGCTATGTATTCCCAACATCTGGAAAAAAAAAATGTTGAGTGTTACATAACCTGTAACAGTTTGCAGCCTGCTGATTAAACATTATTCAATTAAATGTATATTGTTTACATTCAATACATGTCCTTATTGCACACATAAAGTAGTAGTCAATATTTAACTAGTACTAAAACAAGACAATATTTGGCAACTTTTTTTTAGAATGATTTATTTAGGATGTTATTGTTATTATTTCACAATTATAAGTTTGCAGTGCTGTAATTCATCCTGATATTGATACAATAGAAAGATATTTGGTTACAGTATTTGTAGATTCTTTATTTATCATGTTACTATCAGATAGGATGATGACTGAATAAATATTCAAGGCAATAATATTGACATAGCATAGACATGACATGGTGGAGTTATGGGCTTTGTTGTCTGTAAAGTGTATATAAACTTAAAGTGACTGTAAAGATTTATTTTTTAAATAACAATAATGTTATACTTACCTGCCCTGTGCAATAGTTTTGCAGAGAATACCCCTATTGCTCCTCTTTTCAGGTCCCCCGCTGGCGCTCTGGGCTCCTCCCTTTTCTCTGTGTACCATAGGAAGCTGCTTCCTATGGTTGCACACATATGGGCTTGATCCTGAGCCGCACTGTGTGTGTCTATTGGCACACACAGTGCGGCCCAACCCAGCACCCTGCTCTGGATTTAATTGACAGCAACAGGAGTTAATGGCTCTCGCTACTAACACTGAGTCCAGTGAGGAGTGAGAGAAAGAGCAGCGCCACTGATCTTGGGCATAGCGCTGGATCGAGATTTGGCTCAGGTAAGTATTTAAGGGTGGGGGGAGCTGTACATAAAAGTTTTTTTTTACCCTAGTGCAGAGAATGCATTACGTTAAAAAAACCTGAAGCCTTTACAATCACTTTAAGAACAAAAAAGTAAAATATTTCAGCTTACCAGTCCTTAGGCTACAGTTTTTGTTTATTTTCACGTGGTGACCCTGTCAGTCATATACTTTCTGTCCTAGGATAACAATGCTAATTCACTGAACTGTATCTATGGAGGAGCAGTGTTGTCAGTCTAGGACAGGAATACAAACATCTACCCTTCACCTTATTTCCCTGACATGTGGGGCAGTTGTTCTGTAGTTCACATTGATGAACTGAACAGGGCTGATGATACCATCTGAGAAATCAGAGATTTCGGAGCAGAATTGTCTGCTCACTATAGAAGGTTGGGAACTCACTGGATTTCTTGGAGGTTCATTAGTATATTTCTGTACTTGCAGCCATTTTAAAGAGGCAAAACATAGGGAAATGTCCATGTATTGATGTATGGAAGATGTATGGAATATGTTTTTGTCTAGACATAGATGCTTTGGTCCCTTAAATATGCAGCTACCTCTTTTCTACAAAGAGGAGCAGAAAAATAAAGAGCTGCAAAGAAAAAATAAAGGGAGGATGGTAAAGAAGGTAAAAAATAAATAAATAAATAAATGGAAAAAAGAAAATGCAAAGAAGATAAGGTATCTGACTGTTCCCAAATCAGAGCAAAGCTCAGTGAAATCATTGTGAATTTTGTAAGAGTAGGGTAATTAGGGTCTAACTGTATGTTAGGCCAAACAGTGTAGTTTCAGGTGATTTGCTTTTAAATTGCCAATGTCCATAAAACTGCTATTAGATATAATATGGGTAGCTGATTTTGAGGGACTGTCCTTGATTTGGAACAAAGTCTCTCTGTCACTCTCTCCTCCTCATTTGTCCCCCATTTCGGTCTGATCTACATATTTATATATAAAATGAACTTTTTATGTTTCTAAAAGTGTTTCTCAGTGCTAAACCATTCATCCAATTTCTAAAGTAATAGTAGTTGTAAAATAAAGCACTTGGGTTAAACCAATCTTTTTTTTTTTTTTTTTGTATTATCCCCTTTAGGAGAGTGTAGCAAGGGGGGGGGGGGGGTGTCCTATTCCTACATACTTTTGATAATAGGTGTCCCTCATTCCCATCTCAAAAAGTTGGGAGGTATGAATATGTAGTATACAAGCCCTACTGTAAGGCTCGGTTTCCACTAGTGCGACTTGCTGTGCGACTTGACACATGTCAAGTCGCACAGCAAGTCAAAAGCCATTGATTTCTATCTGGCCCGTTTCCACTGCCGCGACTTCAGTTGCGGCGACTTCAAAAGTAGTTCGTGCACTACTTTTGAGCCGTCTTCAGTGCGACTTCCCTCTATAATGAGGGACAAGTCTCACTGAAAGCCGTAAACAACTTTAGCTACGAAGTCGCCCTAGAAGTAGCACGACTTCGTAGCCGCACTAGTGGAAACCGAGCCTTACAGTCATATCCCGAGCCATTATGAAAAGCAAGATTCCGACCCTTTCACATAGTCCTGGCATATGCCACTACCTCTCACCGACAACACATTTATATAAAACCACCACTATAATGGGCTGCCTTTCTGGCCAATAGGAATATACAGAAGGCAAGAAGGGCCAGGTAACATTTGCTATTATCAGAAAGTGTTGGATTTAGCAATAGGAGCAGGGTATTGGATGCTGTTTTAGGCACCTAGAAGAATTGCATAAAGGACTGCAGTTTGTTTTTTTGCACAGCATAGTACTGTTCTATAGCTCAGGCATGCAGCTAAAGGGATGTGCTTAGCTGAAAAAGCCTCTCCTACCCTCCACTCCCCTCTTGAAGACTCCTGGGATGTATGACATCATTTTAGCCTGGGCAAGAAACCAACTGAAGAAAAGTAAAAAAAAAAAAAAGTAAAACAAGTAAATATAATATACCTCACTATCAATTTACAAAGTCTCGTAGCATAAGGTTTAAAAAATAGGTAATGTTGATCAAGAGAGTTTAGTTCCGCTTTAAGAATATGATGTGTCACGTCTGTTTTAACAGGCGTATTTTTCAGGTACAGCAGGGCTGGCCAGCATTATATAGGTGTATATATTACAGTTTATTGCAAACATTCTACCATTTTACAAAAGCTCTGGAAGTCCCCATCAGCTAAAGGGCCTGATGTTGAAAACAATGGATTATTTGGATTGTGAAAAGAGGTGCAGTTTTCCACTGTGGAATTTAATTCCAAAAGGCAATGATGATCTTGTTGCTGATAAGAGAAGGGTGAAAATGAACCTTGCTCCAAAGGAGAACCATGAAAGTACTGGCTGTATTCACGTTTTGGACAAGCAGATATAACAAAATGATAAAGGAAGGCTTTGCGGAAAGACAGCATATCTAGAGAGTTTGAAACCCAGACCTTTCAAGTTGACCTGGTCACCAGATATAAAAATGATGAATTATGCCCTACACATTCATTCCTTTGTAATGCACTGAGAATAGATTTAGTCATCTAGACTGGAAAGAAAAAACTAGAATAAGATCCTAGGAATGATAACTATTTTTATGTCAGATATTCTCCAGATCCAGGAGATTTGGCACCAAAAGCACTTTGAAAAAAAATTTTTGGAAATCTGTAAATTGTTATGTTGGTATAATGAATATTGGAAAAATTGATTTCTAAACAGGAGAGGGGGTTCCCATAGTTTCTAGTGTAGCCAGGAACGTAAAAAGCTAAAACAAAAATTATATTACAGAGAAAAATGTGATAATAATTAAAATAGGTTTGATAAACTTAGCAGTAGTATTTGTTAATGGCCATTGTATTTTTTGTAAACAGAGCCACTTTATATTTGATGCCAGTTAGATCAAATGACATAAGACAAGGGATTTACCGGTAGGGTAGAAGGGAGAGGAAATATTGGGCCAACTTTTTTGGTCCCTCTGGAGATGTGAAAGCAAATTGAAGAAGCCCAAGCCGGACTTCTGTGTTTACAAGTGATAGTGGTAGGCAGGGAGCAGAGGGCCCAGGCCAGAGGTGGTGGAACTAAGTTCCACCAAGTTTTGGCTGCAAAAAAAAGCCCTGATCTTAATGCAATGTCTATTTGCCACCAACATCCTATGTCACATTCAGGCCTTCAGGGTCTGCAATCCAGATCCCAGCTACCCGCTCTCTTACACCTAGAGCAGTCTATTAGGACCAACTGAGGCAGAGCCAAGCCAGGGGTTTCTAGCCACTTCTGCCAGATTTTGGTAAATTTAATGGACGCATTCCTGTGCTGATATGCATTCTTTTCTCTAACCAGTATAGTAATAACTTGCTGTATCCATTGGTGTGATGTGGGGGCCTGAGAAGAAAGACAATAACATGCTATCATCTTACTGGCTAAGTAAAGTAATCTAGGTAAAGCCGTCTATGTAGGAGGGGAATATAGCTCTTCCTCCAATCCACCAAGCAGGCAAGTGACTGGGTTCAATTGTAACTACAATTGATAAATACTATTATTAGTCCTGACCACTTCCTGCCAGTATTGTAGTAGTTCTGTTAGTACGATGGAGGATAAAAAAATGCGACAGTTTCTGAGCCGCAGAAACCCACACCAGCCGACCATCTGCTAGGATTTGTACCCAACTATCCCCATCTATAGGACTAATACCTGACTCCCATTTCTCCCTACAGGGTAGCAGGTCTGGGGCCTGTATATAGGTTAGTAAGCAGGCATTTTTATATATATATATATATATATATATAATTCCCTTTTTGTCTGAAGTAGAAAATACAGCGTTAAGAAAATCGGACTCAGCTAAACGCAAGACTGAGTGTCTACCCTGCAATGTCATGGCATGTCGCTATTGTAAATAAGTTATGTAGTAAGGGGAACTCCAGTCGCAATTGATCAAAAGACTTCATCTCTGACCCAAGAAGCAGCGATTTTTATCATGCTTAATGTGAAACTTTAAAAGTGCAAAATTCCTTTAAATAACATGCCCGGGGGATGTCCTGATCCTTTATTATTCATTATTCCTTACTTACCAATGACATCATGCTCAGAATTGTATCCAGAATATTTGCTTGTAGCTGATGCAGAGTTCTCTATACTGAGAGTCTCACCTAGATGTATGCTGTTGTATTCTGTAATTCTCTTTTTATAATGACCTTTGTGGTGGCCTAGGATAGTATAAAAATGATACATTTTACACAAGATATATATATATATATATATATATATATATATATATATATTTATACAGTATATAAAAATTTACATATATTAGTACCATTATTCATAGAATATACACCTTCTAAATGTAGACCCCCTCCTAGTGTAGGATGCTAGGTTAATTTTGTTTTTGCTTCTTCTGTAATCAAGGGAGCACTGATTGTTTGGTCTGGTCTGTTCAGGGTTTGACAGGCTGAGAGTTTGATTGTTTGCCCCTGCCACTAGAGGAAGTTTCTAGAGCTTAGGGAGGGAGAATATAAATAAATTAACAGCCAGAATATTGATCAGCGCCTAGCCAATCTCTGGGGAGGTGTGCCCATATGGTGGCTGATAAATATTATTTTGCCCTGGAAAGATGGGCTTTCCACTGGAAGGACAGGTCCAAGGCTCAGGGGGCTATTGCCCCTGAGGCAGCCTGTGAATTGTGTTACTGTTCTGTGAAGTAACAAAGTAGCAGTGGTAGAACTGGGTCCTGGAAGTGATCTGGAACTGACTGCTGCACTTCACAAATGGGATCTGATATAGAAAAGGACTGTCTCACTCACTGTATTGTATCCAGAGAAAGCTGGAAGGTGGCAGCTGTCCTGGGGACTTGTGAGTAATGACCTTGAATTGATTCCTGGTGACATGTGTGCTTTTGGTTAATAAGTGCCAGAGGACTGAGACAGCTCTCATAGGGTCTCAGATACTAGCCTATCCCCATCCTCAGCAGTGTTCTGGGCTGTGAGCTTAGATAAGAGTGCCCTCCTGTATTGTGAAGTGTTTCTGAGATCGCATTGGATACCAAGAGTGTAGTGGTGCAGGGTCTCCAGATACCAAAGATACTTGCCTCGTGGTCCCCAGCTGTGGGGTCCTAGACTTTCCACTATTCACAATTGCTTAAAGAGAAGGCTGTCCTCTAATTGCTAAGTACTAACAGTTTTAGGGGTTTCCCATGCTCTAATCCCTCTCTTGTTACGAGTTTTACTAGCACTAAATCACATACAGTAAAGGCAACCCCCTAGACTGTTTATTGGAGTGAATGGACTGTTGCTTAGTTGGCTAGTTGCCTCTGAACTGTTTGGGGGAGGACCAGTTAAAAGCAGTGGCTCCTGCAGGGGTAGCCTAGCAGTACATAAATATCCGTACAAAAGGTTTACTTTGTGAGAACTTATACTGTAAATTTATAATAAAATTATCTGGAATAAGATTAGATAATTTAGGGATTAGCTAGTACAGCAGAGGTGCACTATTATAAGTGAAAATATGTACATAGCTTTATACATAGGGCAGACTGGACTCATACATATGAGCACTATGTCCCACCCTAAACCCAATTCCTCAACTCATGTGGCACTTTAAGCAGCAATTTACAGTACCCTTGTAAGCATTCTTACAGATACAACCATCAATTGTAATTAATAGGTAAAGTAGGGATGACAATGCTAACAGTAACCATTATTATTTTTCGTTACATGCATAGCTGTAGAACTGACAATGGTGTGTTGTCCAGCTTAGTGTGTGTGTTAGTCTGTGTGAGTGTCAATTTTTAATAGGAAAGCAAGGGGACTAAGAGGAACACTAGGCACAAGTACATGGTACAGCAGGCACATATCAGGAATATGAAGTGCTGGGGTAACAAACGCTTTAAGTACATTCATTCACTTGCTGACTTTTGCTATCCATGGTGCTGAAACTATATAAAAACCCTGTACTAGTTCCAGTGGCGGCTGGTGCTCCATGGGTCGGTGGGGGGGGGGGGGGGGGGGGGCAGACGGACCGCACCATACCCCCCCAGACCACACCAGGCCGCACACCATACCCCCCCGGACCACAGCGAGACAGTAGAGAAAGGAGAGAGGGGAGACGGGAGACAGGACAGGGGAGACCGGAAACAGGACAGGACCCCCCCTCACTCACCCTGCCTGGATGCAGCAGCTGGCGGTGGCGACTTTGGCTTATTCCCCCTGTCTTCTGCGTCTCCTCCCTCCACCTCCATGCCCAATGGCATGGCTTCTCCTTTCGGCCAATCGGGAAACAGGTCTCAAAACCCGCTTCCTAATTGGCCAGGGGAAGGATCCGTGTGACAATAGCGATTTTTCATTCGCTATTGTCAAACAACTGGGTGAGCTCACCCTTTATTTTGGCCTGTGAGAGCCCCTGGCTCTAGTCACATGGTTAAAAAAAAAAGCCCCCATTGAACTCCATGCGTCCGGTGCCCCCCATATAGATTAGGGGGCCGGGCGCATGAATAGGGGGGGGTGGCGCCCCTGCGGCCCATATACACCAGCCGCCGCTGACTAGTTCCAAGTATAGCAAATGCTAGCAGCAAGTCAGCAGAAAACTACATGCCCTGATTTTCCCAGAATTCACCAGCCAGGCTTTCTTATATCAAAGAAGCAGCGAGCATGCAGCCCCCCCCCCCCCACCCAGTGCTGTATCTTGGCCTAGGGTGGCACTTTGCAGGGGGGCCGCAAAAACACTGCACCCCGCATGAAAAAAAAAACAGCCTTCTGACGACTTCAGCACGAAAAGGGTCCCTGCTGGCTTGCGTTACACTTTTAGTATAGTGCCAGTCTTATGGGGCGAACTGGGCCAGAGGGCAGGGTCCAGGAGGGAAATCAGTCTGGCACCCCCATAAAGCGGTCACACTGCTACCTGCTGGTATAATACTGGCCGATGAGGACATTCAGACAGACCGAAGGCCGCCGACCACACTTAATACAACTGGCCCGAAGGCCGCCAATGCTAATAAATGAGGCACTACAGCCTAATGCTCCGCCTACCCTCCTCTGCCCCCAGGATGGCAGGCATCATGTCAATAATATAATTTTATTTCTTTAAACATCCTTGTCCTTGAGCGAGCATATTGAATTGTATCATATACAATTAAGACTTTTAATTTTATATGATGGCAATAATATTTTGGACCTATCGCAATATGTCACTGGGTTGGTAAGATTACTCCAATCTTATAAGAGATTTGGACTTGTGTTTGCTGCCACTAATTATTTCACTTATTTATATGACTATCGACTTCATAGTCAATATACGAATAAGTGAAATAATTATATGATTACTATCAATGGCAGCAAAAACACAGTCCAAATATCTTAAAAGAAAGGAGTAATCTTACTAATCCAGTGACATAAGGCTGTATTTATGGGCACTGATAAGGCTGCACTGATGGCCACTGATAGGGTGGCACTGATAAGCTGCACTGATGGGGCTGCACTGATAAGGCATCCCTGATGTGCTACACTGATCAGCACTGATATGCTGCACTGATAGGCACTGATATGCTACATTGATGGGCGCTAATAGGCTGCACTGATGGGCACTAATATGCTGCTCTGATGGCCACTAATGAGGCAGTAATTGTGGGTACTGATAAACTGCACTGATGGGCATGAGGCAGCACTGATAAGATTCACTGATGGGACTGCACTGATATGCTGCCCTGATGATCACTGATATGTTGCACTGATGGGCACTAATAGGCTGCACTGATGGCCACTGATGAGGTGGCACTGATAAGCTGCACTGATGGGGCTGCAATGATAAGGCAGCACTGATGGACACTGATGAGGGTGCACTGATGGGCACTGATAGTCTGTGGTTGTGGTCTGTGCTTTACAGATGACAGGGCGGGTCATAAACAGGAAGGGGTGTGGCCTTTACAGGAAGGGGTGGGTCATATTTAAATTAGGGGGTGCCCAAGTTTATTCAGGCCTAGGGCAGCACAAAACCTAAATACACTACTGCCCCCACCCATACTTCCTCACTATGCTGATACTAGCCCACATGCCCATCAGCATTGAGAGGCTGTTTTTTAGAGGAATTTTAAAAAAATGGGGTTCTCCCTCTCAAAGCACCGGTGACCTAATGTTTATAGGCTCCTGAGCAGAAACCAGCAATATCTTGGGGTACCCTTCAGCGCCCCCTTCAGTACTTGAAGGTCAGTAGAAAAGGCAGCCTATTTGAGCACTAAAGAAATGTCCAGCCTAGCCATTTTCTTAAGTGGCAAGAAAATTCTTATGAAAGGGATCCCCATGACGTCACTGCCCAGATTTTTAATAATATGGTCATTGGGCAATTGTGCCATGACATCACAACTCACACATTTTATATTAGTCCAAATTGGTTCCCTAATAATTTAATGTTATTATACTTTTTTTTTTTTTTTACAGTAAAAAAGAGAAACAAATTTATTAATTATGAATGTGCTCAGTTTGTATTAAAACACTTGTTCAGAAAATTCCACAGCTCTAAGAACTTTCAAATACACAGTTTGAATATTGTACAAGCAATCTCCCATTAAACAGAAGTTAGGTGAATCCTGTATGATAAAACTTTAACATGAGCGAATCTTGTTTGATGCAATTTTCTGCAGTCAAATCTTGTTTGAAAGCTGGTAAAAAAAAAACACTGGATAAAATTCATTTTAAAAAATGGGTGAATGTTGGGCCAAACATTGGGTGTATTTCTTGTTGAATGAATGATAAATACACCCCTTTGTAATATAAAACAACCCTGTACAAAAGAAGAGCTTGTTGGAAAATCCCCACAGCTGAAGAGGAAGCATATCCTCTTCTCTTGCAGCACAGTCAAATGAGTCTAGATGAATGATATATCTCATTCTAACGCAATTTAAAAAAGCAAATGTATGGCTACTGTCTGGGATTCTCAAAAAAATGTGTCCACTGAAACTGTTTAAATAAAATAGCAAATATAAAAAAAACCATAGTCATTATTTTTATGCTTTCTATGGTTGCCTTTTTTTTCAATAAAAAAAAAAAAATTATGGAAAAAAAACAAAACAAAAATCATGATTATCTTACCGTATAAAAAGATCAAAAGGGGAATTGATACAATTAGTATTGTTATGATAACAATTGCAGGTAGCCATTCATTCTGTCTTTCACTGCTGATTTCTGAAACAGAAATGTAAGAGCTATAAGGCTAGCTTCACACTTGAGCATGGCTATTTATTATATCTGTCATGTGTTTTATTAACTCATTTTTGAAAAAGATTCTATATCTGTGGTCTCCAAACTGTGGCCCCGGCCTTTGCTTGCCTTTATCCAGCCCTTGGGGCACTATTCCTCCCACTGGTATGAGACACTAATCTGCCAACTGATACCAACAACAGGGCACCATTTCTCCCGCTGACACTATTAATAGGGCATTATTCCTCTGTATGATACTAAATGTCATGATGTTTACTCCCACTGATGCCAGAAATATTTCCACTCCCGCTGGTCACAATTTAGCCCTCCTAAAGTCTGAAGACAATAAACTGACCACTATTCTAAATGAATCAGGGAAGGAACGGCTAAAGGTAGAGCTGACTGTAATATTGTAGCAGAGTAGTGTATGTTTGCAGGGGGTTATGGCAAAAAATATAAACCACCATGGGTTCATTAAAAGATAGATCTTGTCTAACTTTAAAAAAAAAATCCAAGTAACATCTTGAAGATAGAAAACTTTTATGTAACATGGAAAAAAGTATCAGGGGTAAAATATTTATTTTTTTCTTATTATGTTGGTAAAAAGTTCTGATTAATCAATTCCAATTTAGTTAGAGCTCAGAGTGCACAGTGCAGATTGTAACACTTTATTAGGAGTGAATTTGTGATTACATGTCACAACCATATGTTGTATGTGGAAAGAGTCTGGTAACTATAAATAGCATGTGTGTCCTTGTAAGCAGATTAAATGAGCTATTTACAAAAAGGATTTTTGCATTACAAAACAAATTATTGGGTTCTTTACAGTTTTCAAGAGAGTATACAGTCCTTCATGCTGCATATTTGCCAAACCACAGTGCAGCAGTGTGAAACTGGTCTTAGTGTATGTTTACAGCTTAGTATTAGGGATCGACCGATTATCGACAAAGGTTACCAATATTGCCGTTATTTCCGGAAAGTGTATCTTCCGGAGTGATGCCTGCAGCTAGAGGCATCACACCGGTACCGGCGTCCATAGCCGACGGTGGCTGTCTTGTAATGACAACCGATGCAGCAGCTGAGAAGCCGCTAAGCTGTCATTACAAGGAGCGGGAGCAGACGCCCCCCCCCCCCCTCCAGCTGCCTTCCGCGGCTCGCCCGGGCAACCAGCCTGCACGGCCGCCGAAGAGATGACCCGATCAAAGCCGCATTCGGCTCTGATTGGGTTTCCATGTAAAAGCCAGGAAGTAATGTCATGACATCACTTCTGGGTACTTCGGCACCAAATTCAAAAATATTACAGCATTCAAAACAGCCAAACTTGGCGTTTTGAATGCTTTTAAGTGCAGAGGAGGGGTTTGGGGTCTTTTAGACCCCCAGATCCCTCCACACGAGTACCTGTAAAAAAAATAAAAATAAATAAAGAAATAAATATATTTTTTTTTAATTTACGAAAATATTGGCAAAAATCGGCCGAGACCGATATGCGATGACCAAAATATCGGTATCGGCAATAAAAAAAACTATATCGGTGGATCACTATTTAGTATTTTTTGCATTTGCCCCAGCAGTGAAAATTTAAAGCATGGTCTTTACACGCTGTTTTCTGCTAATTAGTTTGTTTAACAAATCACTTCTGCAATCATAAGCCTTTTAAAAGGTACGTCCCATATGTACCCAGAGAACACAAATAGTAGAAAGGTTTGCATACCTGGGAAGCTAAAATACTGTGAAGATGAATTTGGTAGTACATTATTCCAAAATGTGCAAGTGAATGTTTTGTTAGCTTCAGAAGAGATTCTGATCACACTGGTGATATTGAAAAGTCCTTCAGCAGTTAATATATAGCTAATATTATTGATTGCACTGATATTTCCACTGTTACTCAGCCACGTGACCGCAGCCTTTGGATATCCTACAGATTGACAGGAGAGCTCCTTCATTGTCTGTCCGGAGGATGTAACCACATCTGTGACTTTTGTGTTTATTTGTTTGTATGGAGCTGTAGAAAGCATAGAAGAGCATTTTATGCATTAGGAAAAAGTCTGTAAGAAATCGAGATAGCAGGGCTACAGCACTGATAAAAATAAGCATAAAAGTAGATACAATGAACAAATAGTGGTGACAAAGTGGTGACAACATTCTCATTCTCAACTATATCTCCTAGACCTTGGTGCAATTTGATAAGCTATGCTCCTCTACATAACCCCAGTTACACTCCTTAGTTTTGTAAAAGCCATTTACAGATTTTCATACTGTTTTCACATTTTTGCATGATACCTGTATAGTGATTGGAGTAATTAGTGACCTGTATTACGAACATTTCTTAGCTGTAGTCTATTCATTTAAACAAGAATGGTAGCAAATGCAGGAGGATGTAAGGAACCAAGACATCCTGGTAGCCTTAGATGGGATTTTGCTCTTTCCTAATGTGGTTATAAAGGCTCAAGGTTTTTTTAACTTCATTCAGTCAATCACAGCCAGTAAGCCAATAAGGACAGAGGTGGGCGGGGCCAAGCCACGGCTCTGTGTGTGAATTGACACGCAGAGCAATGGTTTGGGGGCAAACCTTCTTGGTTGCCCCCAGAGCATGCTGTTCGTCCCATGAGTGCCAGGGTTGCTGTGTGCAAAAATATTAAACAAAGCAGGTAAGTATAACATGTTTGTTATTTTTTATTTTTTTATTAAACTTGCCTTTAAAATTGCTTTACGGTAAAATGACCCTACAATTGGAACACTACAAGAAAAATAAATGTTTTATAATATTGTACTGTATACAGAAAATGATTGGAATAGACATTACCTTGTACTTCCAGACTGATTTCTTTAAAGTCTGATCCTTGAGAAGCTATAATGCACAGATATTGTCCTGCATCAGTCATCTTTACATTATTAATCTTCAAAATGGTACGGCCCCTTTTAAGTTCATCTGATAACAGCTTCACTCGACCTCTATATTCTTTGTCTTGTAGAATTTCAACATCCTTTCCTTTGGAATATTTTGCAATTTCTGAACTGCTCCCTTTATGTATGCTGTGTTTCCATATAACAGTCATATCCTCGAAATTTGTGACGTGTTTTACTGTAAAGAGACACTCCATGGTGACTTCGCCTCCATACTCAGCTGTGTAGGTGGATTTTATGGTTTGCACTGTAAGCAGGCCTGAATGACAAAAATATATGTGTGTCAGTATATGTAATGTGTTATAGTGATTTCAGCCAGACTAATATTGGGAAACAATCAGTTGACCAGCTTAAAAAAATATTTTAATTGCTAATATTACTCTTCTGGTAATAATCAGCACTAAGATAATCTGGCAATCCAGCCTCTCAATTCACATTATTTTTCATGCTTGACTGAGCCACTCTGTCTCTGGCCTTTATCCAAAACATTAGCCTGAGGGTGGCCAGATTGTATCTGCATATTTATGTTACCTTTGATTTGTAAAGGAACCTTAAGTGATAGTACATGTAGACTGTGACAAACCCAACCGCAACAGGGGCTTTTGGAGAGGACTAGGGGCTTACCTTGTACCCACTTATTATGGCCCTGGGAGGAGACTAGGGATTTCGTCTGCTTCCCCCAGTCAGAGCATAGAAAAGAGCTCAATTTAGCCCCTGATCCCATGGAGAGAGCAGATCATTCTCTAATGATAGACAACAACATGATGAATGCTGAGAGCAAGGTTTGGGTTAATTCGCTCAATAAGACAATAAAGCGTCCCTTCTGGAGTGGATGAAAAGGTGTAATATTAATCTTGTACAGGTTAATGGTCACAGGAAATATAGTGACCTTTCTGCAGACTGGGTTGGAGAAGCTCCTCCACTTGGGACAAAAAATATTTACCAACAATCTCCCTCAAGAAATCTATGAAGATACATGTACTCCTCTTTTTCATACTGCTGGAACATTTTATGAGTTTTGCATTGTGATGACTTGTCTAGTGGACAAATTACACAAGTGAAAGCTGGTTAATGAGATTTGGACAGCCCTGGGTCTTCTTTCTGGGGAACTGGTGCTGAACTGTCTGGATGAGCACTGACCTCAGTCACCTAAGCTTGTCTAGGTAATTAGTTGTTAATTAGCTTGCTGTTTAATTAGATTACTGTTTATGTTTTTGTTAGCTGTTCATTAGATGTACTGTTAGATGTACTGATGATATTACTGTTTAAAGTTTGCATTGTTTAGAATAATGTGATCAAGCTCTTCTCTGATTTTGTATGGTATAAATTGTGGGTGAATTTACAATAAAGTTAGTTCTAGTTTGTCACTAAGCTAATGTCATCTAGTTCTTGGGTGCAAAGCTCAGCTATAATATCTGGTTCCTGGTTCCAGAGTGGAGGGAGCTGAATCTTGATGGAGGCACCCAGGTTGGATTCCAGGCGGTTTCATCACATAGACAAGTTCATATAAGCTGGAAAAAAGCTGTACGAGAACTAAACAAAGGAATGGGATTGCAGACCTACACAAAATAGAAAGTCATGAAGTCCTTACCACAAACTGAAGCACAATATCTGCTCAAAACAAGGATGCTCAGAAGGTACCAAGATAAATCCATCTGGAGCCTAAAAGATTAAAATAACACACTACAGTACAAGATAACAAAAAACTTAAGGAAAACTATATTGGTTTAAAGTCAATTGTATCTTTTTTTTTTTTTTTTTAAGATGACAATTTTTTTATAAAGCATGTGTTTATACATTTTATTATGATTTACAGTATACTTTATATATTCCTAATATTATACATGAGACACAAAGCTGCCTAACTAACTAAGAACACTAGATCCTTCTTATCTGACACATAACTATAAATGAGTTAGTATCCAGCATAATGTAAGAACTGACCAAAGTCTGTAATTTAGCAAACCACACAGGGGGCTATTATGAAGCAAAATAGCTACACAATTAAATGCAAATCAGATTACCTTTCATTTCGCAAAGTATATATACAATTTTTCTGTGTATTTGTGACCCTTGCATCTGTAATCATGGGCAGCCAACCACAGAAAATTTGCAAAGGTCTACAACAGCTTTATCACTGAAGATGAGACAGAGTTTCACTCTAAAAAGAGTCATAATTATGAAGTGGTCAGGGTGAGGTTTCAATCAATCTCAGTGGTAATTTAGAGTGGGGATTCCCAAACTTTCTAAGCAAAGGGCCAGTTAACTGTCATTCAGACTTTAGGGGGGCCAGACTGTGGCCAGTGGTATTAGAAAACATCCTGGCATCAGTGGGAATAAACAATCTCCCATTGTTGGTTGTATTAAGATAAATAGTGCCCCATTGTTGGTATCAGCGGAAGGAATAGTGCCCCAACATAGGCTTCAGTGGAAGGAATAGTGCCTCATCATTGGTGTCAGTTGTTGGAATGGTGCATCAAAGGCCAGATAAAGGCATGCAAAGAGCCTCATCTGGCCCACGGACCGCAGTTTGGAGGCTGCTGATTTAGAGCAACTGAAGGAGTAATTTATGGGATTGATTTACTAAAGGCAAATAGGCCGTTTACTTTAATAGGGAATTTTTCTTTTCCTTAGTTAATGTGGTGACAATTCACTTTGCAAAACCCTACTGAAGAAGTTATTGGATAATGTAACGCATATAGGGGGGTGAGCCTACTGTCGGATGCCATTTTACTTTGTGAACCATCAAAGAGTGGACTGTCTGCTAAGGCTCGCACGGCTGGATGTGCCGGCTAATGTGAGTGTTCTTGTTTACACATTGTTTCAGTAAATCAATACACAGAGAGCACTAGATATTTCCCTATCTTTTCATATATGCATGGGATACATCTGAGTTCAAATAGGATTGGAGGATCGTTAACCATTTGAAAACCTGCTGATCATCATCCATAGGATTATATCCCTTTTAGGGGACTGCTTATTCTGACTCACTGGTAACACAGGGGTCAGAACATTAGGTGAGCAGCCATCTTTCAGTGGGTGGAGGTGTGCACAATACAGTAGAAGATTCACTTTTAAGGCACTTTCTCCACTTTGGATTTGTATTTTTGCACGAGTTGATTTGTACTTTATTGGCATTATATTTTTGATGTGACTTTTTTATATCACAATTATGGACAGTTATTATGGATATTTATATTTAATGGGAGTTGCTTCACCAATAAAATTTCACTTAGATTTATAATTTTAGTATGTAATATATTTATTATTTTAGTGGCGCAGCAATTTTTTGATTACACATTTGAGTATTTTTACTTGCACATGATCAGATGATAGAAGTTAGCAGAGCTTCACCTCATTTACTAAGCTAAGGGAAAATGCTGCTGCAAAGTGATAACCCTAAAAGCAACCCTACAACTCAAGCTGACAGATATACTACAACTGTAATGCCCCGTACACACGTGCAGATTATCTGAAGACTTTTGTCTTCAGATTTACCTTTTCTATGTAGTGCAAGAGCCTGCCGGATTGCATACAAATTGAAAGTGTTTAGGTTTGACCTCATATTATATGGTTTTGGTAAGTCTGCAGACAAAAGTCTTCAGATAATCTGCACGTGTGTACGGGGCATACGTTTGTAGCAAATCTGTCACATACGTTTTCTAAAGCCCCGTACACACACGCAGATCGTCGTCATACAAACGTCGGCGGACGAAAGATCTGCCGATTGTATGCGTGTTAGTATGGTGCCTCCGACAGATGTCTGCACACAATCCGCGGACAAGAGTCTTTCTTGCAAACATGAAAATTTTTGTCTGCAGACACCAGAACGGACGATTGTTCGCCTGTCAGTACAGAAATCAGCCGACAGACCGCAGATTTGCAAGACTGGGCATGCTCAGAAAATAAAAAACACAGGGAAAGTTAACCATTACATGACATCACTTCTGCAGTCAGCTGAAGTCTGCGGACAAAATTCTTGTGCTGTCCTTGTGCTGTCTTTGCACTTTTCAACAGACACCGACATCCCGGGGAGAAAAGACGAACATTTGTATGACGACGATCTGCGTGTGTGTACGGGGCTTTACTTCTCCTGTTTAGCATGGCCTTGCTGTGTGACAGAATTATTAAAAGTCACCCACTTTGCTTTATATAAGCCTTTATATGTGTTGTCTATATTCTTCTTCACTCATATATCTTTTTATTTTCACAGGGTAACCTGTTCTCATAAAGCAGAATATACTGATCTTTTTCCAATATGTGAGACTTAGATATACAAAAGAAAAAAAATACACACAGCAAGAAAAAAAAAGAAGATTATATAGTAGTATGGGGATTTTTTATGACATAATTGTAAAAATTATTGATCATTCCTGGGTTTGTCCACACCAGTATAAATTAAATCTCTGCTAGATGCAAAACATGGAACTTCTTCCTCTAACTTCCTTTGCATTGATATATTTGATTTATTCAAACATTTTTATACATTTACCTGTAACTTACTAAACCTATTGAAGTGATCATGATGTAAAAAAGTTATGCATGTAGCCATTAACCCAGAAAATATTAAAATGTTTCTAGGAAGATATAAGAATAGCTGGTAGAATTAGGTAAATACCCCTTGGCTAGGTTAAATTGACATTGACATATATGCCACTGCTTGATAGACTCCCCCATCCCCATTTATTTTTTGTACCCTTACTTCATTGCAACATCTTAATAAAACTTGTTCCTGATATGAGACAAATATTTTAGCACATCCACTATCATTCTTTGCTAGGTGAACAGCCTCTACTCCTTTAAGAAATCAACTAAGTGACATTATACAGTATGTTCTGTTTCAAAAATATACAACACTGAAGAAGTTAAAATTCATACCTGGTACTATTCAGTACTATGTAAGTATATTTTAGAGGCAGCACCTTTGGCTCCCTGCAGTCTTAAAGCATTTGTCTACCCACGATTTTTACACATATCCGCCAACTTATTTGACCTTAGTATAGGAATAATCCATTTGATCAAAGGTTAACACTAAAGTTTCAGAATTTCAACAAAACTCCCACATGATTTAAGTTACGTAAAAAATAAGTTAGAGTTTCCACACAGAAATCAATAACAATGTATATGAATCAACATCCTGCTTTTTTAACTGCTGTGTGTGTATATATTATATATATTTTGTATTATATGTTAAAAATATATGTGCACTGCGCTTCTGAAAAGATAATGAATAAATAGTCTCTACAGTATGTGCAGCTACTTTACATAAATGGAATTAAATATTAAAGGTGAAATTAAGTATAGTAAACATTTAACGGCAGCCCACCATCTGCAAACAAATCATAACCAAATCATAAAAAAATATATATATATATATACATATATATATATATATATATATATATATATATATATATATATATATATATTACTACACCATATATATGTATATATATAAAACCAATGTGCAAAAAAAAAAAAACAGTCCAAAGAAAATAAAGTCCAATTAAGAGTGATAGAACTGGTGTAGTAATTAAACTCAAAGCTATACACCATTTATCCATCACCACAGTGTTCAGTGCAGATTCCACTCCCTTAGGAATGGGGCATGGCTTCATGGCAACCGGGTCTGATGTCAGCACAGTGACCGAGGAAGTGTGAGCGTATGTTACAATCTAATAGGGATGGAAGATCGAAGCACTGAGGCACTTGACATTTCAGTGATTTTATTATGAGGCGTTTATTATATATCTTTTTTATATCCTTGATGTAAGTGCATTTCTTTTATAACAAAGTGGGTACCTTAAGGAGGCTCTGCTTTGATTCTTTTCCCACATGTGAAGATTGATCCCAATATCTGGATGGAGTTTGGTGATTCTAAATGGCTATAGATCAATATAAGCAATATTAGCCAGACACGAGAGTGAATGGCAATATTATCTAGTAAGCATAATTCCTAAGGGAGTGGAACCTGCACTAAACACTGTCGTGGCGGATATATGGTGTAAAGCTTTGAGTTTTATTATTACACCAGCTCTATCACTCTTTATTGGACTTTATATCCTATGGACTATTTTTTTGCACATTGGTCTAATGTATTAATATTTACTCATAATAATTGGATAATGTTGGGAACTTGATTACTGAAAAAGGAGCAATCTAATATTCCTACCCAAAGTTAAGACATAAGAAGTTTATATTTAGAGCTCTAGTACTGGAACTTAAAGCCAAACTCCGGGGAGCAATTGCTCCTTTAGAACTAGAGGAACAAAAGAAGATTTACCTTCTTGATCCTGCACACTTCCCTGCAGCTAAACTGGTCCCCGCAGCCTCTTTCCAATGATCCAGTGGTCAAGGGTCTTGATGTGAGCAAGACCAACCAGGGTCCATAGCTCTGCACTGGACATGATGAAGCCAAGGGACAGTCCATCACTTTAGCATGGTGGAGCACCATCTGCTGGGGGAGCAGAAGATCAGGCAAGTACTACTGTTCCTCCTCTCCCCATAACAAAACAAGCTACCATTCCTTGCAGTGTGGGTACAGCCCTGAGTTGGCCTTTAAAGTATGCCTGTGCTTAGGATTATGGACATTAAATCAATGGTGTTTTCTTAATATACAGTAAACAAGTGTTAAAATTTGCCATCTCTGACCTCTCTAGGTGCTTTTAATGTGAAGTTATTTCTTCTGAAAGATCCTCAGAGATCACAACAAAGGGCTCATGCACATGAAGAAATTTGGATGCACAGGAAACCTCCAGAATTCAGCATATTTCTCCACTTGGCAGTCACAAGTGTTTGTATATAGGGACAGATGTGCACTTCTGGACACAAACTGTGTGTGTCCAGGGAGACGCATCCATTCCTAGAACCACTTGGTTGTGTGCTAACCAGTGTACAAGTGCAGCCTGTCTTTGATTTGTATTCCTGTGACTCCCAGGCAGAGAAATTCTCTGAATATTTGCAGTGTCCACCCAAATACTTGGGTGCAAGTAATTGACTCAGATTTTAGACAGTTTCTAAAAAGTTTTGAAACACCTGCTGGTTGTTTACATCAGAGAGCTAGCAGTCTGCCAAGATTCTATTGTAATAGAAAAATGGCTAAAACGTTAGTGAAATTTGAAGTACGGATTGACCGATTATTGACAAAGCCGATATATCGGGGACCAATATGCACTTTCCCCGATATATCGGAATCGGCCCGGAGGGTACCGATATTTCGGGAGAGGGCTTGTACCAGAGTGATGCCTGCAGCTAGAGGCATGAACCCAGTATCGGCATCCATAGCCAAGGGGTAGGCTCTCTTGTAATGACAACCGATGTGGCTGAGAAGCTGCTCGGCTGCCATTACAAGTAGCGGGATGGGACATCCCCCCTCCTGCCGCCTTCCGTGGCTTGCCCAGGTCTCCCGTCCCACCAGGAGACCTGGGCAACCAGCCTGCATGGCCGCCGAAGACCCAATCAAAGCCGTATTCGGCTCTGATCGGATCTCCATGCAAAAACCCGGAAGTGATGTCATGACATCACTTCCAGGTACTGGCGCCAGATTAAAAAAGAATGACAGCATTCAAAACAGGCAAACTTGGCGTTTTCAATGCTTTTAAGTGCAGGGGAGGGGTTTGGGGTCTTTTAGACCTCCAGATCCCTCCACAAGAGTACCTGTCAAGAAAAAATAAATAAAACATTTTTTTTTTAAATGTACGAAAATATTGGCGCATATCAGCCCATACCGATATGCATTGGCCAAAATATCGGTATTGGAAACGACAAACCGATATCGGTCGATCACTTATTTGAAGATTAATTTCTCCCCAGTGCTTATACTGTAGATAGCCATCAAAAAGTAAAAAAATGTTTAATTCAATTCCACAAACGTATGTGCAATTATACTATATACTATACCATAAATGCATAAATGACACAATGTATAAACATTTGCTGTAAAGGCAAGTATTTTATGTTAACAGGTAATTCAGGGCTCTTTTACACCATAGGTATTAGGCCATATAAGATTTATGCAGGATCTTGCTGCCAACAAGATGTGTAAAAAGTGGTCTGTACTGCATCTAGTTGAAAAGTGTAGATTCCTCATTTGCATATTACATATTGTTGATGTATACATCTCCCCTGTGTAATGAACAGCAGTGGTTCAGGCACAGAAGGACCTTGGCTTTTGGCCAGCTACTACCTACAGACTAGCAACACTGATTCTGAAGTCTCCTACTGAACGTCTGATGTCCATTGTTCCTAATTGGAAATATCACGGGGGGTACGGGGTCAGTGTCAAAAGCAACCTGTTAGAGCCATTTGTATATATAACAGTGCTGCATATTATTTCAAAACGTAGATTTCTCTGAATGTTGTGCCCATTTATACCTCTCCTCCTAACACAATCCAGAAAGATCACTATGTAAAGCCAATGTAGACCAGGAATTATACCTTTTCACCATTTCAATAATTCATAAGAAAATATGCCCATGCCATAATATATTTACCTTACAAAAGACCATGTAATTTATTTCCTTACCTTACTGACATAAGAAATAGCACATATTACATTGACACGTGTTTTTTTTTTGCGACGCGTGTTTACACAAAGTGAAAAACAAGAATTCAATTAAATTACCCAGCACTAGTATTTTGTCTCCAATTAAAACAACATATTTGCTTTAGTTGGCATAATATGCAAGTGAAGCTCTAGTCGGGTATAACCAGGAAAGAGAAGAAAGGGAGTAGCCAAATACATCAAGGGTGTGAAATGTGCAAACAATTCTGTGAACAACAGCAGTCTTATTCAACTAATCAGATTATATTTGGTTCCAATCTCATTTCAGCAAAGCAGATGCTGATTGGTTGATGAGTTTTTTTAATTTTTTTTTTATATATTTTCATTGAAAGAAATTGCATTGTAATGAAAATAACAGCGCTTATTAGCAGTAGCCTGGCAAGGCAATAGCCAACTATGTTGTAAATTTTGACATGCTCTCCTGTCATTCAGCATCTAATACACTCGAAATTGCGCAAATATACAGTGGAGAAAAATGCACTATCAATTACAACTTTTTCAGGAAAAAATAAAACAGGATAATCAAGAATAGGGGAGAGATAAAGATAGAAAAAAAAAATGGTTTATAAATTATTGCAATTACCAATTGAAAAAGAAGTCCTTACCATTATATCCATTATCAAACACTTACAAAAACAGTACTCTTTTTGCATTTAAAAAATATGTTTAATAATGTATTATTATAATATATTATTGAATACAGACCTCTTTTTATCTGCCTGGAGTTCAGCTTAAAAAAAATTAATTTCTCTCAAAAGTGCTATCAATTACTATGGAATTGTGAATATCTTAGCAGGCCTCAGGTTAAAATTTTTCTCCTTTCCCACACATTTTTACCACCTACGGTTTTGAAGGTAATATAAAATAAACGGTTTCATGTTTAATCACCCCTACAAGACAGATTACATTGAATATCTTTGTGTACTTTCATTTTTGTTTCAGAGGTCTGTATGGAAGCTGTATTCAAGTTCTCTAGAAAAAATAAAGCTAACACTTTTTCATCTGTAGTGTAAATAAAGATATTGTTCTGGGAGCAGAATGAGGTCTGTAAATTGGAAAATGGTTGCTTCGTTTAGAGACACATCTAAGGGTGGCCATACATGGCTTGATCTTTCTCATTAAGCCCCCAGGCAGGCTGAAATTCGGTTGAATTTTAAATTTAGTTTTGCCGAACTTGGTGGTGCCTGCAGGGCCAATCATAGCTTGAATTCTGCCAGACTCAACTTACAGTAGTTCTAATGGCAGGACATTTTTTACCGTAATGCAATCCCTGCATTAAGATAAAAAAATGTCCCAGTTGTAGTATTGCCCCCTCACCCCCCTATATACTTACCTAAGTGCAATTCAGATTCAGTGATGTGTCCGTTTGCAGCAACGCTGGTCTTTGTTCCTCTCCTCACTGGACACAGAGGCAGCAGCGGGAGCAATTAGTTCCTGCTTCTGTCAATCAAATCTCATGAGAAGGGAGTGGGGGCAGGGCCCAGCCATGCTGTATGCGTCTATAGACACACACACAGCGCAGCTTGGGAGAAAAACCTACGTGTCAGCCTCCATAGGAAGTGGCTTGCTATAGGGACAGACACAGAAGAAGAGGAACGTAAAGGGCCAGCGGGAGACCCCACAGTAAAATGTAATTTTTTTATTTCTACATAAATATTTCTGAGAAATTTTTTTTCTATATAAAGTTCCTATATTTTTGTAAATTGTTTACTGAAAACAGCTTAGTCTGCACTGGGAAAGTACAAGAATTTGTTTTTAGATGTGAAGAGTTATCAACAGTATAAAAAAGGAACCAAAATAGCAGTCAGCAAATTTGTACAAAATCCTAATTATAATAGAAACATATTTGACATTCTAGGGATGGTAATGCCTGTATTATATATATATATATAATTTTTTTGTTTTGGTCTGCCATGGGAGAACTCCCAAAAATAAATGACAATCAACTCCAGTTTCACTGGTATTACCCCTTCTGTAGTCCACTTTGGAACCAACAAATTCTCTATCGCCATTCAGGGTAAATCCAGGAACTTTTTGAAGAAATGTTACTTGTAATATGCATCAAAGCCACGCCGGGACAAAGTATTCTAGCACCAGAGGTGAATATGCCAAAGGGTGTTCCCTCCCCTCAAGCAGGGGTTCATTAACCTTCCTAGCGGTATTCCCGAGTGTGGCTCGGGGTTAAATTTCAGTTCCAAAAGCGGTAACCCCGAGCCACACTCAGGGTACCGCTAGGAAGATCGCTGGATCCTGGTAGAGGGGTAACTTACATTGTCACCGGGATCCAGCGATGTATCCCGGTGGTGTGTGGCAGCGGATTTTCCTCCCGATGCTCTGTGTGCCCTGGCTTCCGTCTCCTGCGACGTGACGTTCGCAGGGGGGTGGAACCGGCGGCAAATTCAAATGTAAAACACACCAAACACACTGATACAATTCAAAATAAAATAAACTCACATTAGTTTGCCCCCCAGTGCCCTTTCCTGCAGTTTTACTGTACTTTTTATGTATATATATATATATATATATATATATAT
Organism: Pelophylax lessonae; assembly: GCF_965119305.1. Classification (NCBI taxonomy): domain Eukaryota; kingdom Metazoa; phylum Chordata; class Amphibia; order Anura; family Ranidae; genus Pelophylax; species Pelophylax lessonae. Next base: position 380,363,237 of record NC_138768.1, on the reverse strand, counting down.
ATATATATATATATATATACATATATATATATATATATATACATACATACATATATATAATATATGTATACGTATAAATATATATATATATGTATATATATACAGTATATATATATATATATATATATATATATATATATATATATATGTATACATACATACATACTTTAACTTATTTATAGTTTTTTATTATATTATAATTTATGATTTTGTGTTTCAAACTTTATCATACCGGAGATGTTATAAAGAACGCACAGAAAAAAAAAATCATATGTAAATAGTTGGTTTGGGCTGCTCATTCTTAAGAATTACATGCAAAATAATGGTATCGCTTTCAGCACCTAAAATCCGAAAGAATCATACCGCCAGGGAGGTTAAGGGAGAGTGGTGATTGCACTGGTTGAAAAAGCTTGGCCAGTCACAATTTTTCCCTAATAAGCCAGAGCCATTGGTGTTTAGAATGTGCCTTCCCCATAGGCTTAGACATAATAGGACTTAAATGTGCTTTCCCCAATGACTGTCTGTGTTGATTGCAGAAATGCTAGTTGTTGTCCAGCAACCCCGAGACATCTTGGTGCATGAAGAACTGTATGAAAAAGAGGGGTGTTTTCTGTAAAGTGGACATGGTTCAATAAAAGTGGGTAAACCAGCATGATTCAATTATAATAAACATGGAAGAACGAGACAGGTTTTCATTGTTGTAATTCAAAATTTTTCCTATGCCTAGGAATAATAGCTTATAACTCCTCCATTTACTTCTGCAAACATGCAAATGTTAGCACCTTTATTAATGGCATTAACCACTTGCCGACTGCTCACAGTAATCCTACTGCGGCAGTGCGGCTCCCCTGGGTCCAGCGGCGTAGACCTACGTCGCTGGACTCCTAGTGTTTAGACACAGCGGGAGTCGGGCCAGAGGAGGAGAGGCGGTGATTGCCGCCTCCCTTCCCCGATCATCGGGAAAACTGTGAGAAGACCCGCCTGCTTATGTAAACAAAGTTTCACAGTGACAGACAGGAGGAGATCACAGGATTTAGCATAGCTGAACCTGCGATCTCTGTGTCTGTCACAGAACACCTCCCACACAGGTCAGTAAGCATGAGGCATACATTTAACCCATTGATCACCCATTAACTCCTTCCCTGCCAGTGTCATTCTTACAGTAACAGTGCATATTTTTAGAACTGATTACTGTAGTAATGTCTCTGGTCCCCCAAAAAGTGTCAAAAATGTCAGTTAGGGGTCCGATCTGTCTGCTGCAATGTCGCAGTCCTGCAAAAAATTGCAGATCGCCACCATTACTAGAAAAAAAAAAACAATAAAAATGACATAAGTCTTTGCCGTAGTTAGTAAACGCGATAATTTTTGCGCAAACCAATCAAAATACGCTTATTGCAATTTTTTTTTACCAAAAATATGTAGCAGAAAACAAATTGGCCTAAGATGTTAAAAAATTTTGTTTTTTATAGGACGTAAATTTTGTTTGGGTACAGCGTTGCATGACCGTGCAATTGTCCGTTAAAGTTACGCAGTGCAGAATCGCAAAATAGGGCCTGGTCAGGAAGGGGGTAAAATCTTACGGGGCTGAAGTGGTTAAAATTGCGTTTCTGGTACAATGCATGTTAAGGTTAAGTCTATATTTGTACTAGCTTACTGACTCATAGTATTCAATCCACAGACTACATTATTTATTTTTTTTATCTTCAGCAAACACTTTTTTTTTTTTGTATCTACGCTGCACTTACAAATATATGTGTTGATGAATATATAGTTTTAGATAACTAACTTAGCTTTCCTCTTAGCCCCCGTTCACACTGGGGCGACCTGTCAGGCGACCTGGTCGCCTGACAGGTCGCTCGCCATAGAGAAGCTAAGGACAAGTTCTAATAGGAGCGACACAAGTCGCTCCGACTTAGAAAAAGGGTCCGGAGCTTCTTTGGGGCGACCTGGAGCGACCTGCATAGACTTCAATGTTATGAAGTCCGTGCCGGCCGCTCCGAGGTCGTGGTGCGAGCAGCGCGCCGCGACCTATGAGGTCGCCCGGCAAGTCGGATCGCCCCAGTGTGAACGGGGCCTTAAAGGCCTGTTTTTGGTAAAGGTGCCTGTGTTGAAGAACAGGTTTATTACATATAGACCTCCTAATACAAGATATTTTTCATGTTTGTACATACAGTATTCCTTATTAGGCATTCTCTGTTACAAGATCACGCACGTATAATAACAGAGGCGAACTGAAGGCAAACAACCCAAAGTAAAATATACTGAATTTATTAAAGGCATGTTTATAGAACATTCATCAACACTTTAAAAATGCCTAAATAATGTTAGTAATTAATTGTTAATTTGCTTTAAAGAAATATCTCTGGGAAGACACTCTCCTAAAAAAGAGTTTTTTGCTAACTCTTTTGATATATGAGGTTAATTCATTTACAATATTATCTTTATTTTTAGTCAAAAATATTATACCATGTCCCAGAGAGAAAACGTACAGTGCCACATCCCAAAAACATACCTAGAACAGCAAGGAGGAAAAAAGACCATTTCCAAAACGTAGGACCTTAAAGTATCCATACAAAATCAATAAAAAGAGTTAAAGTCATTCATGACCACTACCATATAATGACAATCATCATCATAAAAAATACCATAAAAACAGTGGATAGCTTCCAAAATGGATGCATCAAAATTGATGGAACAGGAGAGGTTGTGCTGGCCCTTTAACAATTTTATCCTTGAGTTAATTTATCACATTCTGACATCAAATATCTTCTTCTTTGGGGAGACCACCTACCTCCAGGTGTAAGGGGTGGTGATGGGGACATGTTCTGACCCATCGTAAGCCAATCTGTACCTGAGGGGGTGGGAATGGGCCTTGTTTTCCAAAGAGTCTGCGTCAATGTACTTCCTCATGTTCTGCTGTGGCATGGGTATATCAATGACATGCTCTTCATTTGGAAAAGCCCTTATGATGAGTTGTTAAACTTCATGTCTTTCCTATCTGGGAATGAATTTAATCCGAGGTTCACGACGCAGGCCAGTAAACAACAGATTTGATTTCTTGGCGTAACCATTGTAGTTAATTCTGATGGTCCTTTATCCACCACCCTATATTGTAAAGAGACAGGGTAATACGATATTACACGCCAAAAGTACTCATCCTTCCCCTCTTATGAGGAGTATATCCTAGAGTCAATACCTGAAAGTACGTAGAAACTGTGCAAAGTAGACAGATTTTGAAAAATAAGAGAAAGCACTTAGGGACAGATTGCTGGCCTGTGTGTGCGGCAAAAAAATTGCTTAAAAATCTTATCAAAAGGCTAAAAAACAGAGTAGAGAAGAACTCATTTTCTCTTTGAAACTATGCAAGAGCACCAAGAGGGCGAGTACCTGATTTAGTGCCCATCAAGATCCGTTTCATCAAATACTTGCACATAATTGACATTGATGTTGCGGCGTTTGTTTGCGGCACTGTCTGGGTGTGGGGGTGCGGACGCAGGAGTGGAAGCTGGGATTTCGGCATTCCCTTTCTTGTCTGGCGGGACAATTTAGTAGGGAGGCGGCTGCTGTGATAGGGTCCTGCCATGCAGACTGCACAAGGGAGGATATTATGCTGATATATGTGGTAATTTATAGGTTATCTGCTGTTTAGCACTATGCATGGGACTATGTATGTTTCTTTTGTGGGGGTGATTTTGGTTGTGTTGTGTATCTTTGGGGGCGGTAGTCCATGGGGAGTTGTATGTATGTATGTATGGTGGTGGCTTGGCAGTGCTGTGATTTATAGAGGGTGTCCTTTTGTTTTTAGTGGAGTGGGTAGGGGGGGGGGGAGTTGTCTAATGTGGGTATTCCCAAGTATGGGGTTATATGAGTGACTTATTGGGTTGGATATAGAGGTTGTTGCTGGTGATCTGAGTAAAAGGAGGTAGGTGTATATTGGAGTGGTGTCTATATATGTTGGTTGTGGGTTAAGTGTGTGTATGAATGTGTATTTGTGTAGATGTGTGTGGTGGGGGCAGGGTGTTGCTGTTGTATGGGGGTTTGGTGGTGATGATTGGAGATGTGATGGGGTGTGTTGTGGAATGTGTTGATGGGTTGTTTTTAGGTGTCTGTTCTTAGAGTATGTGGGTTTGGAGTGGTATGTGGATTTGTGAGGGTTGGTTGGTATGGTGGGGGGTTGTTGGACATGCTTTGATGTCAGGTGATCCGGATCGAGCAGCACGCCACCAATACCGCGGTTTTATTGTATTATGCTTGTATACATCCACCGTTGTGTGAGTATGTTTTTATACATCCATTAAAACTAGAGTCTGTACAGTCTACACTATGTCCTGCCCCTTTCTTTTGAGGTGAATTGATTATTGCTGGGACCATATATTCAGTCTGGTGGTACATTTTGAGCCTTCATTGCCCTGTTACCATGATCTGCTGAGGCATTGGGAATTGATGATATTGATCCGTTGGCACTGTCTGTGATTGATGGCCCAATTTGAGTTTAGTTCATCGCCTATATCCACCTAACATCTGGTAAGCAGTTGGCATATCTCCACGCTTGGGTGTTGGCTTCTTTTCATCCGCATGGCTCTGAAACTGGGAATTGGTCTCCACTACTTTCATCTTTCTTGGACTATTGGGACTTTCTTTGGACACTCCACATTGACAAATCTAGTTTTATCAGTTTAGTGTTTGGCGCTACTACACTTTTTTATCTATGCTTTGATGTATGTCGCCTGTGTGGGTTTAGGACTGTAAATAGGTATTGGTAATCCCTGTCCTCTGTTGCAGGTAATATTGTCTGTTTTGCGGGTGGATCCTTGAGGTATTTCTTGCTTGCGGTTGCGATGGATTGCTTGGTTGTGGCCTCCATCTCCCCTCTGGGTTGTCAAGTGTCTGTGATGCCACCCCCTGCATGCTTGGTAAAGGTTGGCAGATATGTCTTCCATGTTGTGTCCCCTTGGAGTACAGCTGTTCATGCAAACCTTGCATAAAGTGGCATTGTGGTAAGCCTATGGTAACATACATGGCAATATGTTCTTTTTGTGTATTTATTATCTTTGTACTGTAAATGTTCTTAAACCTTTCAGATGCTCTCATGGTATCCCTGATGAAGCATCGGTTGACTACGAAACACGTTGGAATAGACTAGTGGAATTCAATAGCATAAATTTTGGAAACCATCCACTGCTTTTATGGTGTTTTTATAATGATCATTGTGATTATATAGGAGTGGTCATGAATAACCTTAGCTCTTTTTATTGAATTGTATATTAAAAGTTATTTTTAATTGAGTTGTGTTGCCTCACTTTTAGTCCCACATTTTGGAAATGGTCTTTTTCCTCTTTGCTGTTCCAATTACATTTTTTTTTTTAAATGTCTGTGGATATTTTAATTGCTTTGCATTTTGCTCCTAAGGGAGTGTTGTGCACACCTAACTGCTACCCCAAGGAGGCAATTGAGTGGCATACAAGCCCAAAGCTGGCCCTTCTCAAATGGCCCCTGGAGGCTGGTGTTTCTCAGTATTGGGCACCAGTGCTTTGAGAGAGTTACCACCTTTTTGGTGACACCCTTATCAAAGCATGCACCCCCTAAATGCTGAAGGAACGTGTAGGGTAGTATTAACATGGCAGAGGGTTACGTTTAAAACCCTTTTTAAAGGATATCTATGCATTACAAAATGTAATAATCCATCATCTCAGTCTAGCAGTTTACCTTTTAAAAAAGTGTTAAGGGGATTGTAACATTACATCTGGTAGAACACCTGACTCAGAACTGTGAACAGTCCCTGTCCTAGTCTTCATATACACTAATGTGCATTATAATGTGGGTTTTTTTGCATGTTGTGTTAAGGCAGCCAACTCACTTTAAATGAGTCCCTAATAAGCCTAAATCGCACAAAAACACGCCTGCACTTTGTTTTGGGCAATGCTGCACACCCCATAGTTCCTTCACATCTGCTTGTTGGGGTGTGCTTAAAGCTAATTTCTACGACAAGCAAAAGTTGTCAAAATACAAGAGATAGATGTAGTCATACTTGAATTTAGTGTTCATTTTGTATTTCCTCCAGATCTGTGCAGTAATCCAGTGTGAAACTTTGCCTCTCTACAGGAGCTTCCTAAAATAAAGACTGCTAACTCATGCTCACTCTCATCATGTAGGGCAGTGATGGTGAACCTTGGCACCCCAGATGTTTTGGAACTACATTTCCCATGATGCTCAGCTACACTGCAGAGTGCATGAGCATCATGGGAAATGTAGTTCCAAAACATCTGGGGTGCCAAGGTTCGCCATCACTGATGTAGGGTGTCTTGCCTCTACCCCTTACTGCAGTTTTTTGAAGGCCGCCTCTAGTGGGTGGGGCCTGCTGAGTCGCTCTCACATCTCTGCTTTCTATATTACAATATCACTGCTACATTTACAAGGTAACAACTGGGTTTGCAAAAGCATTTGTTGCACACAAAGTCGATTTATATCCTTTCAGCTACAGAGGAAAATATTAAAATGAAAGTTTTGTGCCCGGAGTTCAGCTTTAACAACTTTAAGACCGGAAGGATTTTGCCCTCTTCCTGACCAGGCCCTATTTTGCGACGCGGCACTGCGTTACTTTAACTGACAATTGCGCGGTCGTGCGACGCTGTACCCAAATAAAATTGACGTCCTCTTTTCCCACAAATAGAGCTTTCTTTTGGTGGTATTTGATCACCTGTGCAATTTATATTTTTTTGCACTATAAACAAAAAAAGAGCGACAATTCTGAAAAAAAAAATATTTTTCACATTCTGTTTCTGACATTCTCAAATAAAATTTAAAATCAAATTTTTTTAATATTTTAGGCCAATTTGTTTTCTTCTACATATTTTTGGTAAAAAAAAATTGCAATAAGCGTATTTTGATTGGTTTGCGCAAAAGTTATCGCGGAAAGATTTATGTCATTTTTATTGTTTTCATTTTTTTACTAGTATTGGCGGCAATCTGCGATTTTTTGCGGGACTGCGACAATATATGCACTGATACTGTACTAATGACACTGGCAGGAAAGGGGTTAACAGTATTGGTGATCAAGGGGTTAAATGTGACCCTAGGGGAGTGATTCTAACTGTGGGGGGCGTGGCTTCTGATATGACCATAGAGACATGTGATCCTATATAGATCACATGAGCTCTGTGATCATTTCAGGGAGCAGAGCGGTCGGCTGTGTTTACAACAGCCGACCGTCCTTCTTTCTCAGCGGGGAACGATCGTGGGTGTCAGGCGGCAATCGGAGCCTGTCCTTCAGCGGTCAACACCCATATGGTCAGGTTAGCTCAGTGGGTGAAAGAATCCTGGAGCTTAGTGGTCATGAAGTTATGATTTGTAACAAATTGGAAGTTATTGGCCTGCAGATCAATGCACTAAAAGAAAAGGGGTGTTTACATTTACACATGAAGAGCTCTAGATTGAGTGAAATGTGAACAATTACAAATACTCAGCCTCCATCTAAAGATATTTGCAACTTGTAGTTCTTCTACAATTCAGCTTATCAACAAGGAAATCATAGGAGGCAATTTAAAAAAAAAATAAAAACAAGTGTTTTTTTTTTAAATAAACGGTAATAGGTTTAGCATCAGCAACATTAAATTGTTTGTTACCCCAGAATTTCATATTCCTGATATGTGCCTGCTGTACCATGTACTTGTATGAAAAAGCATCCTGTTCTCTTTGTATTGTATTCTTTTATATGAAATCCCTGGTGTTCCTGTCAGTCCCTCTGCTTTCCTAATAATAACAGACCACACTAAGCAGAGGAACACACTGTGGTCAGTTCTCTAGCTGTGCTGGAAACTCAGCCTGCTCCCCTCCAATGATCAGACTTGTCCTGACACGCACAGCTATTCACTGGGAAGCTCAGTGTGCTGTTGCTTCTCCTCCCCCCAGCTCTAATGCAGCAGAACAGAGGGAATGTGATCTCTTATTAACCACTTCAGCCCCGGAAGATTTTAACCCCTTCCTGACCAGGCCCTATTTTGCGATTCGGCACTGCGTGACTGTAACGGACAATTGCTGTACCCAAATTAAATTGACATCCTTTTTTCCCCACAAACAGAGCTTTCTTTTGGTGGTATTTGATCACCTGTGCGATTTTTATTTTTTGCGCTATAAACAAAAAAAAGCGACAATTTTGAAAAAATAACAATATTTTTCAAATTGTTTTATATGAAATTCCCTCCCAAAAAATGTAAAAATAAAATTTTTTTAACATTTTAGGTCAATTTGTTTTCTGCTACATATGTTTGGTAAAAAAAAAAATCGCAATAAGCGTACTTTGATTGGTTTGCGCAAAAGTTATTGCGTTTACTAACTAAGGGAAAGATTTATGTCATTTTTATAGTTTTTTTTTTAACGAGTAATGGCGGCGATCTGCAATTTTTTTTTTGCGGGACTGCGACATTGCGGCAGACAGTTCGGACCCTTGACTGACATTTTTGACACTTTTGGGGGTACCATTACTACAGTAATCAGTGCTATAAATATGCACTGTTACTGTAAAAATGACACTGGCAGGGAAGGGGTTCACTTTACTAGTGATCAAGGGTTTAAGTGTGTCCCTAGGGGCGTGTTTCTTACTGTAAAGGGGCGTGGCTAGTGATGTAACCACAGAGACATACGATCCTACATAGCAAGATTGTATGATCTCTGCAGTTACACCAGGGACAATGACAGGCGGTTTTGTTTACATCAGCCGCCTGCCTTTCTCCCTCTCCACCGGGAGATCGCGAGTGACCGGCGGACATCAGAGCCGCCGGTCACTCGCGCGGGGAAGTCAGGGAACGAGCGGGGGCGGGAGCGCGCCTCCGGCAGCGCGTGCTTGCCTCCTAGAGACTCACAGGCAAGTGACGTAGTACTACGTCACTTTGCCCAGGTGGCGCTGACTGCGGCAGTAAATGTACTTGCGGCAGTCGGCAAGTGGTTAAAAAGGGAAAAAGGGTATTTACTGTCTAATGTGTTTTTATATCTAAACAAATGTTTGCCTTTCATTTCAGTTCAACTGGATGGATTGTTTTAGAGCCCATTCACACTAGCGCGACACGACTTTGGGGGGGGCGACCTGTGCACCGCGACTTCGGCGCGACTTGCAGAGACTTCACATAATGGAAGTCTATGCAAGTCGCTCCGAGGTCGCCCCAAAGTAGTACAGGAACCTTTTTCTAAGTGTCGCTCCTATTAGAACGGGACCTGTGCTAATTGATGGACCGCGACCGAGCGCGACTTGTCAGGCTGACAAGTCGCCTGAAAAGTCGCGCTAATGTGAATGGGCTCTAACAAGGTGATTGTTTCCAATCACTTCAAGGTTAATTTTTGTTATTGTTTGTCTATAGTCTGGCTTTAAATAACTACTGAAGAGGTGTGTAAGGGAAAAATTATTGCCTCCTAGGCCCTAGGGGAATACTGGAAGACAGAAACATTGTTGTCTACTGAGTACTGTTGCCATGAGAAAGGTTTTTAAAACAACATTAAACATCATGGAGTCATTTGTACCAGTTATTTGTATGTCTAATTCTTTTAGTTGAATGCAACATTTTACATTTGACTGGAATAATCTAGGCCACATTTTTATCTGTATACATCTTGGTTTGTCCTCCTCCAGCTTCCTTACTTCTTCTCATGTTCATTCACCCACTCCTCATTGGATCAGTGTCCTGCACTCTCATTTTTTAACTCCTTTACGACCGCCCGCTCGCTCGCTCTCGGGAGTCTTTCTCCCTGGAATGATCATAGAGCTCATGTGATCCTTCAATATAGGATCACATGTCTCTATGGTCATCTCAGAAGCCACGCCCCCCTACAGTTAGAATCACTCCCCTAGGTTCACATTTAACCCCTTGATCACCAACAGGGTTAACCCCTTCCCTGCCAGTGTCATTATTACAGTAACAGTGCATATTTTTAGCACTGATTACTGTAGCAATGTTACTGGTACCCCCAAAAGTGTCAAAAATGTCAGTTAGGGGTCCGATCTGTGCAACGCAAAGTCGCAGTCCCGCTAAAAATCGCAGATCGCCACCATTACTAGTAAAAAAAATAAAAAAAACAATAAAAATGACATAAATCTTTCCCGTAGTTAGTAGACACGATAACTTTTGCGTAAACCAATGAAAATATGCTTATTGGGAATTTTTTACCAAAAATATGTAGCAGAAAACAAATTCTCCTAAAATGTTAAAAAAATTTAGGAATGTTATATAGCAGAATGTGAAAAATATTGTTTTTCTTTTCAAAATTGTAGCTGTTTTTTTGTTTATAGCGCAAAAAATAAAAATTGCAAAGGTGATCAAATACCACCAAAAGAACGCTCTATTTGTGGGGAAAAAAAGGATGTCAATTTCGTTTGGGTACAGCGTCGCACGACCGCGCAATTGTCCCTTAAAGTAACACAGTGCCGAATCGCAAAATAGGGCCTGGTCAGGAAGGGGGTAAAATCTTCCGGGGCTGAAGTGTTAATATCTAAAATACTGTCTTTCTGCATGCTCGTTATTATCCATGCTACAGCAAACAAAGCTAAGATGTACAGCATATCACATGCAAAAAAAAAAAAATGTATCAAAAAGTATTACAGACTGAGAAATATTATACTTACAAATAGTGTTTGTGGCAACTGAAAATGGAAAAATTATGTTTCGCTTAGTCAGGAAACCTGATCACTGAGCTGCAACTTGTCATAAACAAAATACAGGGACTCCTTCTGCTGACTAAGGGTTAGGTTCAGTGACCTAAAGTACAGAATTAATAAAAAAAATAGTTTTAGGCTCTGTTCACATCTAGCTGTCCCTGATTGTGTATTGCCCGCGATCCTGAATCGGTGCAAATCACAGGACGCGCTTGCAATCCCTGTTACTTCCAATGGCCCCCGATTGCATTGCGATTTTGCAGAAATTGTTGTCTGACTAATAGCAGTAAAATCAATAGCAGAATCACAGGACACCTGTGGCCCAAAAGAAGTTCCGGAACTTCTTTTGAGCGATAGGCATCCCTCGATTCTATTTGTCACCCAGTGAATCACAGTAAAATCGCACAAACAGAATCACAAGAGAAGTTTGAGAGTTTGCTCCAAAATCGGGGTGCCATTGGAACGGGGATCGCAAGCAAATCCCATGATTCTGTTTGCTCGATTTTTCCGCAATTGGGCAACAATCGCAGCAAAATCGTGCAAAATCGCGCCGGGATTGGGGTGCCATTGGAAGTAATGAGGATCGCAAGCAAAAAATTGTTTTAGGTTCTGTTTACATCTAGGTGTCCCAAATCGCGGGTGGAATTGTCACGATTCTGCCTGTAATCCTGAATTGACGCAAATCGCGGGACGTGCTTGCGATCCCTGTTACCTCCAATGGCACTCCGAGTGTGACGTGATTTTGCAGCAAATGTCGTCCAATGAAACGCAGTAAAATCGCGCAAATAGAATCGCGGGGCGCCTGTCACCCAAAAGCAGTTCCAAAACTTCTTTTGAGCAACAGGCGTCCCGCGATTCTGTTTGTCACCCGATTAATTGTGGTAAAATTGCGCAAACATAATCACAGGACGCCTGTCACCCAAAAGAAGTTCCAGAGATCACGCCGCGATCTGGGTGCCCTTGGAAGTAATGGGGATCGCAAGCGCGTCCTGTGATTTGCGTCGATTCGGGTTTGCGGCCAGAACTGCATCGATTCTGCCCGCGATCCTGGACGCCTACATGTGAAGAGAGCCTTAGGAATAGAGTGTCATGTGTCCCGAAAAAACTGCAGTTTTGCCAACATCATATAAATATACCAAAAAGAAATGCACACTGTACACCGAATAAGCTCTCATGGACTGTGGCGGCAGAACTATATAAGAAATTAGGCTCTTAAAATGTACATTTTATTTGAAAACATAGGATAAAAAACGGAGTGATACATAAGTAAACATCATAGTAAGATATTGCTTAAATACCCTTCAAAACAATCAGATACATCCTAAAGGCTGCTGATTCTGTAGACCAGGTTCAGCCCTTGTGAATTGGTGTGATGGAACCCGACATGTTTCAGACACATAATCCTTCCTCAGGGTAGTGGGGGGTATTGAGACTTAATCCGCAGATAGACAGAAAAGAAAATACCTAAAACAAAATTGTGTCCTGTTTATTGAAATGGCTGTGCGATACAATCAGACAGGGCGTAGGGTATTGCAGGACAGGCGGAACGGCGTGCATTCACAAAGACCCTAATGGGGCAGGTGCACCCCTATTTAAAGTCATAGCATTATCGTCATCTGTGACACAAGGGGGCGTGGTCTCCCGATGACGTCATCTGGCGGCCACGCCCCTAATGGCTATATAATAAGCTGCAGAGACCAGAGGCCGGCATAATCGCTGAAGACGTCGTCGGAGGAGGACCGGAGGAAGAAGGACAGCCGACAGCAAAAGAGCAGAAGACCGGAGAGGAGAAGACAAGAAGATTGGACAGCAGAAGGGCGGACAGCAGAAGACCCTCGGAGAGGAGAAGACAGCAGAAGACCCCCGGAGAGGAGAAGACAAGAAGGGCAGACAGCAAAAGAGCAGAAGACCCTCGGAGAGAAGACAGCAGAAGACCCCCGGAGAGGAGAAGACAGCAGAAGACCCCGGAGAGGAGAAGAAGAGAAGGGCGGACAGCAAAATGCCGAAGACCCTCGGAGAGGAGAAGACCCCCGGAGAGGACAAGAGCCGGATGAAGATTTTTAATAAATTTTCCAAAACGTCTCCTGTCATTATTTCCATACACTGCATTTTATGGGGTGAATGAGTAGGGGTACAGTGTACCCCATACCCATTCACATAGGGAGGGGGTCCGGGATCGGGGGCCCCCTTGTTAAAGGGGGCTTCCAGATTCCGATGAGCCCCCTGCCCGCAGACCCCCACAACCACCGGCCAGGGTTGTGGGGATGAGGCCCTTGTCCTCATCAACATGGGGGCAAGGTGCTTTGAGGTGCGGGGTGCAGAGCCCCCCCTGCCCCAAAGCACCCACACCCCCCCCATGTTGAGGGCGTGTGGCCTGGTATGATCCAGGGGGGGAGGGGCCGCTCGCTCGTCCCCTCCCCTTTCCTGGCATGCCGGACTGCATGCTCGGATAAGGGTCTGGTATGGATTTTGGGGGGACCCCACGCCGTTTTTTCGGCGCGGGGCTACCCTCAAATTCCATACCAGATCCGAAGGGCCTGGTTTGGAACCTGGGGGGGAACCCCACGCCGTTTTTTCCCCATTTTGGCGTGGAGTTCCCCCTCAAGATTCTCACAGTGCAGGTCGCACCGCAAGTCGGATCACCCTGATCCGACCTGCGGTGTGACTTCCATTCAAATCAATAGGCTCCCATAGGGAACCATTGATTTTGAATGGAGGCAGAAAAAAACGCTGCTAACAGCTACTGTGGCCAAACGTGCAATAACGCTAGTAGAAAAAGCTACTGAAAGCACGTTTTTACAGCTGCTGTTTCCCGGCGTTATGTAAACAGCTTTGGAGCACGTTTTTATGACGCCCTGTGTGCATGGAGCCTAAATGACTTAAGCTTTGTTTTTTTTTTTGTTTTGTTTTGTAGCCTGAAATATTTTCAATAGAACTTGACATGATTAAAAAAAAGAATTATCTGTGCAATGTATGATCAAAAAAACTATATACAGTAAACCCCCCTCCATTGCGGGGGTTACGTTCCGGACCCAGCCGCGAAAAGTGAAATTCCGCGAAATAGAAAAACCCTATTAAAATGCATTGTAGGCATGTTTATTTTACTGTCACTGTACGTGTAGAAGCATTTTAAGGTCTTTAAACACACTTTTAAAACAATAGAAACTCATTTAAACACATAAAAGATACTAAGAGACATAGCAAGAGCTATGGAAAACACAAAAATATTTCATTTTTAATGATTTATATAGTAAAATAACATTACAAAAAAAAACGTGAATTACCGGGAACCGCAAAAACTGAACCGCGATGGAGCGGGGGATTACTGTATACAGAACAAAGTAAAAATAAATACCATGGGGTGATGGTGCTAAACTGAACAGTAATACAAACGCTTACATTTCTAACTTTTTTTTAACATGAAAAACTTGAAATCTCACCTTTCGTTCTTTCACTTTCCAGACAGACTGCATTATTCTTTTCTTACTAAGCTAGCTGAAAAAGTGTATATATATACTATTCATAAGAGCAGGGGAATTTGTAAAAATGTACAACTAGGAAGAAACCTGATATAAATGAAATGTGTTTGGCTTGCTTTAGTGTTCAAACTTCCGGATTGTTATCAGTTTCAGTAATTCAGTGATCTCATGACAAAATCTGCAAGCACATTTATAATTATCATACCAGATCATATTTGGGAAACAAAAACTTGCAAATCTGCCAACTGTGCCTCTGAGCTGTTAATTACTTCTACAGCATAGAACCAACACAGTTAATGTATATATTTGCTGACTCTCCTAGATTTGAAAAATATTTCCGGAAAAGGATAAACTAAAAGTGAGTTATGCTTTATTGTACAGGGGTGAAGGAAATAATAGAAAACACTAACCTAAAACTACAATCATATTAAGTCAGCTATCAAACGGATTAGCTTGTACAAGAATTCTTTCAAGACAGTAAGTGTTGACGTCAGTTTAGTCTTTTCTGGAAAGGAGTTTACAAAAGATGTGGCGGGCTAGTCAATTTGATCAACTATTAAACTCTGTGGCATGTCAAATGTCTTGGCTTGCGCCAACTGTTGATGGGATGTTTTAGTCCATGAAGCAATGGGAGGGGAGAAGCCGCTCAGGTGTGTGTTCCAAACCTGGTGCAGGTCAGATCCGTAATCCAAGAACTGAAGAAATCCAAAATTTGAGACCGCACTCAAGGTATATAATGAAATCAAAAGGTATCCTTTATTCCTCATAAATGAAGTAGACAGACAGTGTACAAACAGACGTGCCTGGTTGACACGTTTCACGACGCTGTAGGTCGCTTACTCATAACCAGCTTATGAGTAAGCGACCTACAGCGTTGTGAAACGCATCAACCAGGCACGTCTGTTTGTACACTGTCTGTCTACTTCATTTATGAGGAATAAAGGATACCTTTTGATTTCATTATATACCTTGAGTGGAGTCTCATATTTTGGATTTCTTCATGTTTTAGTCCATACCTCAAATGAAAATGTTTTCATTGCTTGGGGGAACACCAGATTGTCAAAGAATGTCATCATAGGGACCATGTAAGAAGAGACAGGGCAGATGGTCGAGAGTGCATTCCCAGACCGCAAACAGTTGTTTCATAAGTGTTAGAAGATAGGGCGTATTTCACTTTTGGATCTATCTATGGTGGGGCTTGTAGGTCAATGTAGTTGAGATGTTGTACGGTGGTGGCCATCCAGAGTTTAGGATCTTGGTGGTGCATCCAGTCTAAAACCCTAATGAGTACTGATGCCCTATAGTATAGAGCAGTGGTCTCCAAACTGTGGCCCGCCGGACAGATCTGGCCCTGTGCCAGCCTGTACCTAGCCCTTGAGGCACGATTCCTTCCATTGACACCAACAGTGGGGCAAAGTTCCTGCCACTGACATGAAAGATGGGCCACTATTCTTCTCACTCATACCAATGATTCTTCCTTCTACTAACCACAGGCAATACGTAATTTTTTTACTCCCAATGACCACCAAGTCTGGGGCATACTTTACTGTCACTGATGTTGGGACATTTTTTACCCCCCTTGACACAATCTGCCCCACCCCCCTAAAATCTGAAGGACAGTAAACTGGCTCTTTATTTAGAAAGTTTATAGACCCCTGTTATAAAGCAATGTTTGAGGTGGCTGCTCCTCCACTAAGTTTTGTGAGAGAAAATATTTAATGATGTAGTCTTGGAAGACTTGACCCCCATATAAATTTTGTATAATTATGCTGACATTTTTGGAGGAACAAACGGGAATTGTAATAGGAAGTGATGTCCATTTTTAGGATGTTGATTTTACAAAACCAGGAGAACCTTTTACGATCTTAGGTTGGAAGGTCTGCTACTAAGGTAATGGTTGGTAGTTCAATATAAACAACTGGGACAAAACAGAGCAGATTTGACTCCCAAGGTCGTTTAGTGATTCAGTGCATTGTTTAAAGGGAAAACTGGATTAAAAACTACAGTTTTTAAAATGAACACAGAATAGATTTTAAAGCAAGGTATATACTTTTTCATATTGTTACCTTTAAACCAGGGTGTTAAACAAAAAAAAAACTGTCAGATGTCTGCAGCAACACAAGTGATGTTGATCCAGGGATCTCTCCTGCAAGGTCTTTGTATTCTGATGGTGGGACTCCCCCCTTCCAGAATACACAGATCAGTGCTTGCAGCCACTGAATCCTGGTTTTCCAGTCTTTAGACCGACTTCTGTTGAACAGCCAGCGTTACACATAGACCAAAAGTAGGTTGGTTCCTGCTGAATACCCTGCTTAAGGTCCAATCTCAAGAAAACCTACGTACGTATGCGTGACACCTATTTTTCATCAAAGGATGCCTTCAACCTACTATGCCTGTTGCCGGAAGTGCAACTCCAGCCACAGCATTTTATTTAGCTTTGTATAGAGAAGAAAAGTTTTTATAGCTTTCTGTATCACCATTGGGGAGATTTTTTTTTCATTTCCTTTCAGGATAAGAACTAATGGGAAATCTCTCTAATCAGGACACAAACAAAAAACACATTGTGAGTGGAGAAAGGATAACATTTTTTATTCCATTTTTTTTTTTTGTCTTGGCATCACAAAGACTCTATTCAAAATGTTAAATGGTTGTCAAAGTTGAAGTTTTTAAACCTTAATGTATTTTCTACATTAAGGAAAAAAACCTTGTATTGACAGCTAATGATCTCAATCCAGTGCTGTGCCCAAGAGCTTTCCGAACTCACTGGACTTAGTGACAGCCATTGGCTCCCGCTGCTGTCAATCAAATACAGTGGCGGCTAAGCAGAGGGCAGGGCCAAGCCACACTTTGTGTGTCAATGGACACACAAAATGCATCTCAGGATCGAGCCCTCACACATGCAACCATAGATAGCAGCTTCCTAAGGTAGCACATGGAGAAGAGTAGGAGTCAGGGGCCGGCGGGGGACTTGAGAAGAGGAGAATCAGGACTGCTCTGTGCAAAACCATTGCACAGAGCAGGTATATATGACATGTTTGTTATTAAAAAAATAAAAAAACTTTACAATGTCTTTTAAAAAATGAACTGAGGATAGGCTTTAAACATGAAAGAGAATACTTAATGGTGTGTACATCTCATGTCAGTCATTTTATCTGATTATAGTCCTACATGGTCACTGTATCATAAAGTATAGGGGTGAATTGTTTAAAGGGGGAAGTGGAGTGCCCACATCCCTAATACAGAACAATAAAAGCCACAAACCTCTACATGGGACTTTTAAGGGCATCAACAACTTCAAATATATATAAAAGTAATAAACATTATTGGTACAAGTTAAAAATGTAATCCATTTAAAATAATAGATGTGGTTACAGCAAATTGATTGAAGGCTAAGTACAAATAACCATGTATGTCTGTCCTCTCACAAAATTAATGGAGACAAAGATTATAGAGGTATTATATACTATTTGTTGAAGCTTTTTCTTTTTTTTTTTGAGTACTTTTAAACTACCCAATGGATGATATCGATTTTAAATATTTGATATAATTCCAAAACAGTACAGCCCACACAGCACTGAAAAAGATATCTCAATATTTCAAATTTACTAATACGAAAACAAGATACAGTATATACTATTCAAGTTGCCCTTTAAAAAACTCTAGCACTTTTGTCTCAAAGTGAGACATATTAATGTTACTTAATTGATCTAACACATGTTTTAAGTAATAACAAAAACGTTTTTTTTTGTCAGTCTGTCAGCCTATAAGAAACTTTAAAAGGTATTTTTTTAAAACATAAATAAAAACCTAATGTGTCTTAAAAAAAAAACATGTAAAATTATTTAGGTAGGCATATGGTCATTATCAAGTTAGTGATATGTTATAAGAGTTATAAGATGCTGCTAAATTTGGATTGGACAGCTAGGCATTAATGACCTCTGGTCACATAAGTGTTAATGTCGAAAAAGGGGGGGGGAACTAGCACAAAATTGATTTTTACCCCCTTGCCGACCAGCCGCCATAGTTTTACTGCGGCAGGTCGGCTCTGTCCCGCAAAACTACGTACCTGTACATCTTTTCGCGGGGCCGCTAGCACCACAGGGGAAGCTAATTAGCGGTTCAGGCAGCCGCTATTGCCACCGGCCACGATTGCCATACGGCAGACCGCTGTTCTGTCAGTTATGAACACAGGGATCCCTGTGTTCCTCTCATTTAGGAACACAGGTCTCTGTGTTCATGCAGCAAGCCCCCCCCCCACACAGTAAGAAAGCACCCCCTAGAGACACATTTACCCTTTGATCGCCCCTGGTGTTAACCCCTTCCCTGTCCATGTTATTAGTACAGTAACAGTGCATATTTTTAGCACTGATTACTGTAATAATGTCACTGGTCCCCCCAAAAGTGTCAAAAATGTCAGTTAGGTGTCCGATCTGTCTGCCGCAATGCCGCAGTCCCGCTAAAAATTGCTGATTGCCCCCATTACTAGTAAAAATAAATAAATAAATAAAAATGACAAATCTTTCCCCTACTTCGTAGACAGGATAACTTTTGCGTAAACCAATCAAAATACGCTTATTGCTATTTTTTACCAAAAATATGTAGCAGAAAACAAATTGGCCTAAAATGTTAAAAAATTTTGCAATGTTATATAGCAGAATGGGAAAATTTTTTTTTTTTTTTTTTCAGAATTGTCGCTCTTTTTTTGTTTATAGTGAAAAAAATAAAAATCACAGAGGTGATCAAATACCACCAAAAGAAAGCTCTATTTGTGGGGAAAAAAGGAAATCAATTTTATTAGGGTACAGCGTCGCAGTTAAAGTAATGCAGTGCCGTATCACAAAAAATGGCCTGGTCATTAAGGGGGTAAATCCTTCCGGTCCAGAAGTGGTTAATTGCCACAGGTCATGAAATTTGCAATTTTGTTGAATAAGCCATAGGTGTATTAAAGGATAAGTTCACCTTTCATAACATATTCAGGCTGTACCATGTAACATGTTACTAAATCAGCAGCCTCCATCCACCCCCCTTCCCAAGCCTTTGATCTTCTCCAATCCCTGCTGTAACAAATAAAAAAGAGTGCAGCAGTGTCATTCATTCACAGAGTTCTGTGAATGTGAGAACTACAACTACTGTCTACCATTGCGGCTGACTGCTTGTAGCTCTCGACTCTGAACTATGAGGGCGCTGGTGAGCACTCTCGTAGTAAATTGATTCTTCCTGGTCTTAGGTAACTGCCTGCCTGTACAAGGTATGGGAAAACAGCTACAATAACAGGCTGCAGGAGCCTGACACCGCACCCGCGAATACTTTACAGGCTCTTTATAAAATAAAATAATAAATGCACATTTATTTACCAGCAAAAAGAGGTGAACTTAGCCTTTAAAAGCTCAAATTGCATACAGACACATAAAATGCATTAAGATAGCTGATGTTTATTTTAAATCTCCTACAACAGTTTTCTAAAAAAAAAAAAAGAGCGATACAAATATATTCCTCAAGAGTCATGATGTCTACATTTGCACATAGATAAAATTATTATGATTTAACAATTTGTTACCTGCCTGTTTTTACCTGCATAACCAGTAATTCAAGAAAAACAAGCAGAAAGATATTTAAATAAGATAGACAAAGAATTATGAGGGTTTTTTCGACTATAACATTTAACTAGTGAGTTGCAAAGGTTTTTTTTTTTTGTTGTTGTTGATAGCAACTTACCTTTTAAGCTTGAAGCATTCAGCCACTTCGCAGACATGATCTAGTTCTACACTGCTTCCTTGCCAGAAACATATCATTATATAAATGGGGAAGTCATGTTGCGTAATAGAAAAATTCACAGGAAACTGCATGTCTCTTTATAGTAAATCAGAGGGAAGAACAAATTCATTATTGAGACATAATGATAGCTGAAGGATTTTTATTTTTTTTTATCGGAAACTGACTTTTCCTAAGACAAGATTGCTCCCCAAATGAGAGATAGGTTAATTAATTAAAGTCCAAATTAACCCTTATGATTTATTAAAATACAGTCAGGCATATACAGTACAGTAATAGATCTTCTGTTATTTTACTTTAGTAAACCACTTGCTGACCGCCCTAAAGCGCTTTTACTGCTAAAGGGTGGCAGCTGTGCCCCGGATCACTTATATATACGTGATTCCTAGCTTCCGCCTGTAGGGGGTGCATGCGAGCGCCTCCAGCAGGCCACTTGATACTTCACAAATAATTCACTGATTGTTCACAGCAGAAGCCGATCTGCAGGTGCCAAGCACTCGACGTCCTCTGGCACCCGCTGATCGTTAGCAATACACAGAGAACTGAGATATGCCTAGGAGGTAAACAAAGCATTTCTCAGTTCTGACAGGGGGGAAGGGACTGATCCGGTGTTCTGCAGAAACTGGAATTGATCTCTTCCCCTAGTGAAAGAAGCACATAGTGTACACAAAAAACACTAGCTAGGCACCCAGTTAACCCTTTGATCGCCCTAGATGTTTAACCCCTTCCCAGCCAGTATCATTAATACAGTGACAGTGCATATTTTTAGCACTAATCACTATATTAGTATCGCTGGTTTCCGGCAAAGTTTCCATTACTAGTATAAGAAAGAAAAAGAAAAATACAAATTCCATAAATATATCCCATAATGTTTGCCTAAACCAATCAATATACATAGTTACATAGTTACATAGTAGGTGAGGTTGAATAAAGACAATAGTCCATCCAGTTCAACCTGTGTAGGTGTGTGTGGCTGTAATCATCTCACATAGCCCTTAATGTCATGATCCTTGAGATGTAAGTCTAAGAGTCTTTTGAAAGCCACCATACGACCCGCAGAAACCACCTCTTGTGGTAGACAATTCCACAATCTTGTAGCCCTAACAGTAAAGAACCCTCCTCGTTGCTTGAGGTTAAAACGTTTCTCCTCTAATCGCATTGTATGTCCTCGAGTCCTCATGCAATTCCTTCGAATGAACAGCTTTTTTTCTAAGCTGAGATCCCCATTAAGATATTTATAAATTGCTAACATGTCCCCCCTCAGACGTCTCTTCTCCAGGGAGAATAAATCGAGCGATTGCAGCCGCTCTTCATAGTTAAGGTCCTCCAACCCCCTAATCAGTTTAGTTGCCCTTCTCTGGACTCTCTCCAGCTCCAACACATCCCTCCTGAGGACCGGCAACCAGAACTGGACAGAATACTCCAGATGCCGTCGGACCAGAGTTTTATAAAGTGGAAGGATTATAGTCTTATCTCTGGAATACATCCCTTTCTTTATGCATGCTAATAATCCGCTGGCTTTGGCAGCTGCCGCTTGACATTGCATGCTGTTGCCTAATCTATCATCAACCAAGACTCCCAGATCTTTCTCCATTTTTGATTCCCCCAAGGGTTCCCCTCCTAACGTGTATTGTGTTTTTATGTTTTTAGTCCCCAAGTGCAAAACCTTACATTTCTCCACGTTAAACCTCATTTGCCATGTCGTTGCCCGCTCCGTTATTTTGTCCAGGTCATTCTGTAGGATATCTGCTTCATGCTGTGCAGTTATTGCCCTGGCCAATTTTGTGTCATCTGCAAAAACTGATCTAGAACTACTGATCCCGTCCTCAATGCTGTTTATGAATAAACAGGGGGCACCCCGCTTACTACCTCAGACCAGTTTGAGTATGCGCTGTTTATTACCACCCTTTGGACACAGCCTTTTAGCCAGTTCCGTATCCAAGAGCAAACCCTGCTGTGGATACCTGCAGACTTTATTTTATAAATTAAGCGCTTGTGGGGAACTGTATCAAACGCCTTAGCGAAATCCAGGTACACCAGATCCACTGGTCTCCCCCTATCTAGCTCACAGCTCACCTCCTCGTAGAATGTTAAGAGATTGGTTTGACAAGAACGCCCATTTGTAAACCCGTGCTGATTACTGCTGATGATGTTGTTGTCTTTAGCATACTCTACGATATAGTCCCTTATCATCCCCTCCAGAAGTTTACATACTATTGATGTCAAACTGACAGGCCTATAATTTCCCGGGATATGCCTCTGGCCCTTTTTGAATATCGGAATCACGTTAGCCTTCCTCCAATTTCCTGGTACATCTCCTGTCCTAATACTGTCAGCAAAGATCAGGAACAGTGGTCTAGATATAACCTTACTGAGTTCCTTGAGTACTCTCGGATGTACGCCATCCGGGCCAGGTGATTTGTTTGTGTTAAGTTTATCCAGTCTTTCCCTGATTTCACCCTCTGTTAGCCATAGTGGCAAGTCCTGTGTATTACTACTAACCATACAGTCATGGTCAGTGTAACCCTCCTTTTCCTGTGTAAAGACTGACGAGAAAAAATCATTCAGCACGGTTGCTTTTTCAGTGTCCTCTGTAACCATCCCCCCATCATCGTTAATTATGTTTGCAATATGCTCTGCCTTAGTTTTTTTGCTGTTGATATATTTAAAGAATTTATTTGGGTTTTTTTTTACTATCCTCCGCTATTTGTCTCTCAAAGTTGATTTTAGCCATCCTGATTTCTTGTTTGCTTTTCTTATTTGCCTCCTTGTATTGCACGAAAGCCGATACTGTGCCCTCTGATTTATATTTCTTGAAGGCCAATTTTTTACCCCTAACAAGTTTTTTAACGCTACCCTTTAGCCAGCCAGGTTTGGCTTTGTCTCTTCTAAATTTATTTCCCATAGGAATGCACTGCAAGATGCATTTGCTTAATATGTTTCTAAAGCATTCCCATTTTTCCTCTGTGGTCAGTGATCCCAGGGTTTGGTCCCAGTTTTCCTTTCCATCAATGAGTACAATTTTGGAAAGTTTGCCCTTCTGAAATTTAGGGTTCTTATGTTCCCCACTTGCCTTGTTAAATTGTTATTTATACTAAATGTGATCATCCTGTGATCGCTAGAGCCCAGGTTGTCCTGCACTCCTACCTCCGAGATTAGGTCTGGGTCATTAGTGATCAATAGATCCAGGACTGCGTTTTCTCTGGTAGGGGAATCCACCAACTGTGACATGTAGTTGTCCTGTAAGGTTTCCGTGAATAGACGGGCCTTCTGTGAGTGTGTAATCCCCTCATCCCAGTCAATGTCGGGATAATTGAAGTCCCCCAATATGATGACTGATCCCATTCTTGCCACTTTACCCATTAGTGCTAAAAATTCCAGCTCTACCTCCTCCCCTTGGTTAGGTGCCCTATAGCAAACCCCCACAACTACTTTTCCCTTTTCTCCTTCCCTATGGAGTTCAACCCACACAGATTCTAAATCCATGCTCATCCCATCCGTAATGTCACTCCGTTCTATCACCTTCATATTGTTCTTGACATAGAGACATACCCCTCCCCCTCTTTTTCCTACCCTGTCCTTCCGGTACACTGAATACCCTTGGATATTGGCCAGCCAGTCATGTGAGGGGTCGAACCAAGTCTCTGTTATTCCCACAAGGTCTATGTCATCCTCATGTACTAACATTTCCAATTCATCCATTTTATTAGCTAGGCTCCTGGCATTAGCATATACCCCTCTTAGTTTTACGGAAGTTAAACGTGATTGGCGGTTATGTTTATTCCTGTTTGGTCTGAGGTTCTCCCGCACAGACCTGACAATTGACATTGTGGACCTACTGTCGCTGCTGGCCCTACAACTGCCTTCAGTCCTTTGCTCACTCCTGACTGATTCTACTTCTGAGCCCTCCCCCCCCGTCTCCTAGTTTAAAAGCCCCTCAAACTTGGTGGCCATCTTTCTCCCCAAAAGAGCTGTACCGTCCCCATTGAGGTGCAGCCCATCCTTACTAAAGAGCCGGTAGCCGACTGAGAAGTCAGCCCAGTTCTCCAGGAACCCAAACCCCTCCTTCCTACACCAGTTCCTCAGCCACTTGTTAAGTTCCCTAATCTCCTTCTGCCTCTCTTGTGTGGCTCGAGGTACAGGCAGTATTTCAGAGAAAACCACCTTGGAGGTCCTTTTCCTCAATCTATTACCTAAGTCCCTGAAATCGTTCTTTAGGATCCTCCTCCTTCCTTTTACTTTGTCATTAGTGCCCACATGCACCATGACCGCTGGGTCATCCCCAGCCCCGCACAATAATCTGTCTGCCAGATCTGCGATGTGCTGAACGCGGGCGCCCGGTAAACAACAAACTGTTCGGTTACCGAGATCTTTTTTACAGATTGCCCTCTCTGTCCTCTTGATAATTGAGTCCCCAACTACCACAACTTGTCTAACCTTTCCTGACTTACGGCCCCCCTTCTTCCTATACGCTTATTGAGATTTTTTTTTACTATATGCAGGAAAATACAAATTGGCCTAAATTTATGAAGAAATTAGATTTTTTTTAATTGTTTTATTGGATGTGTTTTATAGCAGAAAGTAAAAAATATTGTTTTCTTTTTCAAAATTGTAAGTGTTTTTTTGTTTATAGCGCAAAAAATAAAAAATGCAGTGGTGATTAAATACCACCGAAAGAAAGCTCTCTTTGTGGGAAAAAAATGACATACATTTTTTTTTTTCCGGTATAGTATCGCACAATTGTCAGTTAAAGTAATGCAGTGCTGTATCGCAAAAAATGGCCTGGTCATGTAGGAGGTTAAATCTTCCGGAGTAAATCTTTCGTCAAGCGGTTGAACTGCTAAGATCCGTAGCAATGGTTAAAATACCCTGTGCTGGCAGCATAAAGGAGAGTCAGACCACTGCTAGCAGCCCCCCCACCCCCACACACCCCCACAAACACTGTTCCAACCTCTGCTCTGCTCAGGGAACAAAATAACTCTTTACAGACCAAGTAAGACCAAGTACATTTTGTTCGTATATAGGTAATAATTATGGAATTTCTCAATAATAAAAATGAAATACTGTAACACGTACAAAACATAAGAAATATACAGCACATTCTAAAGTAATCTCAGAGGCACTTTCTGTTTATTTCTACGTTCATGTCATATTTTTTTCTCTGTTTCTCTCCTTGCACTGCCCGCACACACTGGCACAACTATTGCTATTAGGGCTGGTTCACACCACAAATTCTGCATTTCCAGATGCGTTTCTGCATGCGCATTTTTGATGTGTTCCAGTGCATTTTTTCCCCTCCTTTTTAATCCTTCATCTCAACTGATGACAATTGAGGACATGTGTGTTGCATTTTCGATGCATTTCGTCGTTTTCCAGATGCATTCCATACAGAAAAATGCAACATGTTCTACTTTTGTTGACTGCACTGGAACACTTTGCACTGGTGTGAATTAGGGCCATTGGAATACTCGTTAAACATTGTCCATGCATTTTTGATGCAGAAAAAAAAACTCAATAGACTGCATTAGGTGTGAAACAACCATAAGAGAGCCAGTCATGAGTCGTCCCTGCTCTGTCTATGATGCTGCTCAGCTGAAGCACTCTCCTACGGTCAGGTACAACTTTCACATTTTAAGATATCATTCATTTTGTGCATAGTCCTGGTATTACTAGAAGCCAGAATCTACCTCCCTGTGCTTGTGTATGTGGCTGCATTCCTCCCTGCTGCCCCCCACATTTCCTTCTGGGCTACTGGTGTCGCTGTGTGAGGTTGGTCTCATCCTGACCTCCATCAGTGTGAGACCTACTGTGACCTGGATACTTCCTCTGCTGGCTTAAGTTGGTGAGCTGTCACAGCAGATTCCAACCTGTGAGGTCTGGGTAAGGGCCAGGCAACCCAGTTTTAACTTCTTATAGGTCGAAAGCTCTGGAAGGGAAAAATATACAGTATATATGCCTGTGTAAATGAGCCCATATACATGGAGGTTTACCTGGGCTTTAAAGGATAAACCACATAAAAGAGAAATGTTATACTATATCTGTTAGATAAAAATAGCTAGTATTCTTGTAAGAAACCATGCCTGCACAATGAATCAATAAAAGTTTTTTGGCAGTTATGTTACATAGGATAGCAGAACAGAAAATTCGCAGAAAATACTACCCTGCACTATTACACCTGCATATTAAAAATTCTCCTTTATAACCTCCTACATTGGTAACTGTGCTTCAAAAATACACAGTAACAGGACCATGGCAGATGGTAGTTATTACACTTTTTAAATGCTTGAGTAGAACTTCATTTACAATGGCTTCACACTCAGGGCTGTTGTTAATGGGATAGCAAAGGTTCTCCTGTAAGGGGTCCAGGCCCCATCAATTTAAAGTGATTGTAAAGGTACATTTTTAGTTTTTTTTAATAACAAAATGTCTATACTTACCTGCTCTGTGCAATAGAATGTAAAGAAAAAGGGGTTTGAATAAGCCCCTTTTTCTAGATGGGATAGTGACAGGCCAGCTTAGCATTAAGGAATCCATCTTAGAGGGCTTTTAGTGTGAGGAAAGCTGTTGCTAGGTCAGAATAGAGAAACAGGTCTACGTTAGGTCAGAATAAGCCCCAATCTGAGTGAAAGTTTCCTGTAGCTAGGGAGATTAGGCTGATAACCAGTTTTTCCCTGCTTTTCCCGCCTCCAGAGCCTGCCTGTGGGATATTTAAGGGGGCTCAGGATGAGAGGATTTCACTCACCTCAAGACAGACTCCACTTCAAGATACCAGCTGTTTCTGTTGCCCTCCCTCCCTCCCCTTTTGTTTGTCGCGGCCAGTTTTTACTTGTAGGGTCACCTTTGCGTAGTGCAAAGGGGGACGATATGGTGATGTTATTTATTTATTACAAGATATTCATGTGTTGTGGATAATTCTTGGTTGCTATATATATTGGTTTAACTTGGATCGTAGTGGTCGGGTTAATTTTATGTTTATTGATGTTTTAAATTATTTAAACAAGTATTAAACGGCCGCTGCCTTTTAAAATCCAGCTTGGTGTGCAGTGTCATCATTTTGTAGATAAGTTAAAGTAATGGAATTTAAGTCCTGTCTACTATCCCATTGCACAGAGCAGCCGCAAACCTCCTCTTTTCAGGTCCCCCTGCCAGCATTCCTGGCCCCTCCCCTCTGTCCAGTGCTGCCAGCACTCGGGAGCTACAGTTCATTGAGGGAACCATGAATGCCAACATGTACTGTGACATACTGAAGCAGAGCATGATCCCCTCCCTTCATAGACTGGGCCGCAGGGCAGTATTCCAACATGATGACGACCCAAACACACCTCCAAGACGACCTCTGCCTTGCTAAAGAAGCTGAGGGTAAAGGTGATGGACTGGCCAAGCATGTCCCCAGACCTAAACTCTATTGAGCATCTGTAAGGCATCCTCAAATGGAAGGTGGAGGAGCGCAAGGTCTCTAACATCCACCAGCTCCATGATGTAGTCATGGAGGAGTGGAAGAGGACTCCAGTGGCAACCTGTGAAGCTCTGGTGAACTTCATGCCCAAAAGGGGTAAGGCAGTGCTGGAAAATAATGGTGGCCACACACAATATTGACATTTTGAGCCCAATTTGGACATTTTGACTTAGGGGTGTACTCACTTTTGTTGCCAGCGGTTTAGACATTAATGGCTGTGTGTTGAGTTATTTTGAGGGGACAGCAAATTTACACTGTTATACAAGCTGTTCACTCACTACTTTACATTGTAGCAAAGTGTCATTTCTTTAGTGTTATCACATGAAAAGATATAATAAAGTATTTACAAAAATGTGAGGGGTGTACTCACTTTTGTGAGATACTGTATATGAAGGAAATGAATATTCAATATACTGTGTTTTTTATGTCCTTGTCCTTAAATAAGCATATACAAACAACAATAGTGGTAGCCAGGGACTTTTTGATGAACATATACATGTGAAGAGAACACTGCATATATAAAAAAACAAACATTTTATTGGAACATTAAGTAAAAACCAAACACAAACCAAATTCTAAAATAATGAATACAGGGTTCTATTATTATATAGATCCAATACACTCCACATGTGTACTCAACAGGCTTCGATAGCTAGATCTTCTTCAGGAGTACATGTGAGCAATCAGCATATTGTGACCCATAATTCTCATTGTTATAAAACCATGTATTAAGTGGAATTATAAAACGTGTGTCCTCTCTACTATCCCGTGTGTGGGGAGTGAAGGGCTAGGAAGCTGTCATGCGGTCAGTTACATGCAAAAGGTACAGGAAGCCCTCAGTGGTCACCCTAAATCCAATTAAATAAACAGAGAAAATAAAGCACATCTTCATGCCGGGCAAAGAGGGCTTTGAGCTTTTCCAGGTCCTATAATCCAACCATTCTCAATGTCTGGGGGGTGGGCAGCCATAAAATTCGCAGAAATCAAATAGGTAGCGACCCTTTTTCAGGATATCCTTCTTTTCACATCTAAAGTTCCAATGAGCAGTCACAGGTTTTTATATAGCATGCAATGTCCTCTTTATATCTATATGTTCCTCAACTCAAAGTCCATGGCTACCACTAGTATTGTTTATACCAGTTACACATAGAGTGAAAGACACAAAGCACACAAGAATATAATTCATGGCTGCAGAGGTATACTCTACAAAAGAAAACGCTCTGCAGCCATGAATGAGACACACAACACCTGTACTGTGTGAACATCATCACATAATGATGCGTGCAGAGCAGTACTGCCCGCTAAATGCAACCTACTTAACTGCAGGTGCAGGGTTTTACATGTACCCACACACCAAGGGGCTACATGTAGTTAGGGACAGGTGTCCAAGCATAGACTCATCTGATTGCCTCCAGACTCAGACACTCACCCCTAACCGTAGGTAATCACTTTTTTTGTGGGGCTGCCACTGTTCACATGCACCTGTCACTTCAGCTTTGCTTTGCCCTGATTCTTGCCGCTGGAATCCAGTGGGTACAGCTAAACAGCCATGTGAAGATTGTCTAAGTGGTTAAAACAGGTGGTGAGTAGGCACTACAATGCCTGGTGGATGTGGTGCATCAGAAGCAGGGTGGGCAGTCATGCAAGCTGTACAGGGCCCCATGATTTCCAACAGTGGCCCTGTTTACACATATTCATATTTGTGTTAACATTCAGTAAATTGTGTATTTTACCATGTTCCTGCAATCTATGTATGGTAGTTTGTGCAGTGGGTTTCAGTGATATTCATTTAGAATGTCACAATTTATTTACAAAGGCACCCGACACATAAATGCAGTGTCTTGCAATGCACTCATTCTGCAGTTCACTGCAGTTCTGACCTTTCCTAAAAATCAATTCATCAATTCTTTATCAGTAATGCTCAGCAACCATTTTTAATTAGGCAATAACTCACATGTTACACATATTTTGAGGGAATAAACATCTGTTTCTTTTTTTATTTTTTTTATTTTACCAAGCATTGATCCTGTAACATATTGTTAAAAATTTATCTGGCTAGACGTTGTGAGGTGCCATCATTCCTGGTATAAGTAAATCAAAATTTTACCCTCTAGGATTGGGACTATATAAGCACTTAATAGTAGTAAAAAAATGTGTTTAAAAAGGTATAACATTTATTAATACAAAAATTAAAACATACAGTATATTGGACATTTTGGGTAGCACCACATACAACTTTAGGGCATATCCAAATCATGTTAACCACTTGCCGACCGCCGCACGACTATTTACTGCGGCGGTCAGCCCCGTACAGGCAAAGTGAGGTAGTACTACGTCGCTCGCCTGAGAGCCTCTAGGGGGCGAGCGCGCGCCGCTGGAGGAGCGCTCCTGCCCCCGCTCGTTCCCTGACATGTCCGCGCGTGTGACCGGCGGACCCGATGTCTGCCAGTCACTCGCGATCTCCCGGTACAGAGGGAGAAAGGCAGGCGGCTGATGTAAACAAAGCCGCCTGTCATTCTCCCTGATCTAACTGCAGAGATCATACGATCCTGCTATGTAGGATCGTATGTCTCTGTGGTTACATCACTAGCCACACCCCTTTACAGTTAGAAGCATGCCCCTAGGGGCACACTTAACCCCTGCATCACCAATAAAGTTAACCCCTTCCCTGCCAGTGTCATTTTTACAGTAACAGTGCATATGTATGTATTTGTTTAAAAATGGGCAGAATTAAACAAGATTTGCCCACTATAGACTTCAGTGGGATTCACCTCTAAATTCGGGTTTGACAACATTTAAAACAAGATTTTACTAAGCCTTGGCAAATAGAATAGGAGCAGATTTACTTATCAATAATTAAGATCATGCACTTATATGTACAATACCAAGAACATAGGTAGATTTATCACTGTACTTTTCCATTTATTTCCAAGAAATAAGGTAACTACATGAAAAAGTCCACACTTGCTTATACAGCCAAACCCATACTCATAAACCTAAGAAATGAAAACAGTGTGGGGATTTTCTGCAAGGTTTCCTCTTTTTTAAACTAGGATGACACAGCAAATATTTGTGTAAAAGGAACAGTGCTGCATTTGAACCATAACACCAAAAGCGCTGTTTTTAGATATTTTGTAAGATAGAAAATCCATAGAAAAAATAAATAATAACGTTTTTTTAAAGCGGAACTAAAGTTCCACTGTTATTCACTGGAAGTGGACAGGCTTCTTTTATTCCAGAAGATACAATATCTCTATTCCAATAAAATTCACCTACTCCCTGCTCTCAGCGATCCCCCAGCATGCGCAGCTTAGTATACAGTGGCTGGCCCGATCCCTGTATTCTGGAATGATGGCCTCCTGCACATGTGCAGGAGTGATATCATCATATGCCGGCCAATGAAGATGGCCGAAAATCAGCACACAGAAGAAGATGCTGGCACTGGTGAGGGATGGGACCATTAGAGGAAAGGTGAGTGTTTGCTGCCTTCCGTTCCACTTTAAATATGTTCCATTATAGCCACAAAAAATAGAAATCCACTTTGTGTACACCACATGCCTTCACAAACTCAGTTATTACCTTGTAAAAGTAGTGGTGACTTTACTCTGCTGCACATCCCCCCTGTGTAATCCTTAAAGTGTTATCTCCCAAGGGTAATGCCCCAATGTAATCCCTTCAGTGTGAATCCCCCAGGTGTAATCCTTCCAGTGTAAATCTCCAGATTGTATCCCCTCCCCCTTGTAAATCCACCCAATGTAATCACTACTCCCCCCAGTGTAATCCTCCCAGTGAAAATCCCCCGGAGTTTATCCCCTCAGTGTAACTCCCCCCAGTATAATGCCCTTAATCTAATTCCCCCAGCGAAATCCACCCAGTGTAATCACTACTCCCCCCAGTGTAATCCTCCCAGTGAAAATCCCTCGGAGTGTATCCCCCCAGCGTAAATTCCCCCAGTATAATGCCCTCAATCTAATCCCCCCAGCGAAATCCTCACAGTGTAATCACTACTCCCCCCAGTGTAATCCTCCCAGTGAAAATCCCTCGGAGTGTATCCCCCCAGCATAAATCCCCCCAGTATAATGCTCTCAATCTAATCCCCCCAGCGATATCCACCCAGTGTAATCACTACTCCCCCCAGTGTAATCCTCCCAGTGAAAATCCCTTGGAGTGTATCCCCCCAGTATAATGCCCTCAATATAATCCCCCCAGTGAAATCCTCACAGTGTAATCCCACAAGTGTAATGTCCCCAATGCAATCCCTCCAGTGGGAATCTCCCAAGTATAATCTTCCCAGTGTAAACCCCCCACAGTGTACCCCCCCCGTGTAAATCCCCCAATGCAATCCCCCCCAGTGTAATCTCCTAAGTGTAGTTCCCCCAGTGCAATCTTCCCTCTGCAAATCTACCCAATGTAACTCAACGTGCAATGTAACCCAAAGTGCTCACATGCTCAGTTTTCATCTCCAGTCCCATTACAGACCTCAGATCAGGGCGGCTCTCCTGACAAATGTCCCTCTGCCTAGGCTCCTCCTCCTGTTGTGGATGTAGCATCATTGTGGAGGAGGAGCCTAAGCCTAGGCTCCATCGGTTCCTAGGTGTGCTGTTGTGATAAGCAGCCGGACCCTGACCCGCCTGCGGCTCCCTGTGACAGTAATAGAGCAGTTCACTTGTGGCACCGGTCCCCAGAGGATATTCGGAGCAGCGTAGGTGAAGGTGTCACCCCTCTGGTGGGTGTCACCTGTGTGCGGTCCACACCCCCTAAGCGAAGCTACTGAAGCATCATCCGAATTGTGCAGGTATGCACAGCCTTTTTAGTCATGGGGCTGTCTATGGTTCAGGGCTCTTTCTCCTGGAGACAAGCTGCTCCACAAGCACATACCTTCCAACTTTTTGAGATGGGAATGAGGGACACCTGTTGAAAAAAGTATATAGGCATAGGACACACCCCCTGACACCCCCTCCCCCTATAAGGAGAATTATACCAAAGAAAAATATTACTTAAACTCACAAGTGCGAAACGCGCTTACTGTCCTAACCTGCTGTACTTTGTACCACTTATGTGAATAAAGGAACTTTTCTTCACTGGATTCCGTGGTGGTGTATGGCCATTTTATTCTTTTATGCTTTTGAACTTTACTTTTGATTAAAAGTGGGCAGTGTATGTCACTGACTGGACTGAAGTTCATGAAAGGCACTACACTTAGGCGAAACCTCACAATGTGTAATGATAAACAGACTGAAAACAGTCTGAACATGTAAAGCCGAATTCCAGGAAGATATAAAAATGACAAATGAATGTAGCTTTGTATTATCTATTACTTCATTACATTTATTTTTTATTATTGCAAGCAGTGTAAGCACCTAAATTTGACCTGATATTGGTCTCTTGCAGTGCACACTCTGTACAGTATTATTCTGAAAGGGGGCGAGTGAAGCAGCTCAATGAGCCAGTCAGGTGTGCTGCAGAGCAAGGAGCCATGCTGATAGGAGGAGAAAGCAAAGTGACAAAGCAATGAGCTCATTGCTGTGCTAATTTTCTTTTTGCTGTCCAATCACAATATGGAGGCTGTGCTCATTTTCTTTTTGCTGTCCAATCACAATATGGAGGTTGTGCTAATTTTCTTTTTGCTGTCCAATCACAATATGGAGGTGGGGAGAAGACCTGTAAGTGATGAAAGAAACTGCAGCAGAGAAAAAGACTGCACAGCTAGACAAGACTGTGCTGTGGGCAGAGCTATGACATTCTCAGGAATCGATAGGCATAAATATAACTCTTATGTCAGGTAGAACAGCTCTCAAATATTTGTTTCCTCTATTTATTTAGCAGTTTGGCTGGAATTCAGCTTTCAAGGTGATAACACAATATAGTGGTTCCTGCCAGCAATATCATGCGTGTCAACTTATAAGACAGAAGGGCTTTCCCTGTATTTTTTGTACATTGTATGTACATAGCTTGGGTTGAACTTTTTCTTTTTTTTTTTTTTTGTTTTGTTTCCTGTAGTATTACATTTGGGAGTTACCCGTCTGTATGTCACTTGCTTATTCATTAGTTACCTGTCTGGTCACAA
Organism: Pelophylax lessonae; assembly: GCF_965119305.1. NCBI lineage: Eukaryota > Metazoa > Chordata > Amphibia > Anura > Ranidae > Pelophylax > Pelophylax lessonae. The sequence continues at coordinate 380,329,824 of NC_138768.1, read as the reverse complement.
AGGTTCAAGGGGATTCCAACATTCCAACATTTGTTTCCTGATATAGACAGTGTACAGAAAAAATAAATAAATACATATATATATATATTTTCTTTTTTTTTTTTTAACTCCAATAGGCACTGCTTGCATTGTCAAAGCATTAGTATAAGCCAACTGCATTAAAAAGTTAAAAAATACATTTGTCATGCAAAAAAAAAAATGTTTATATATATATATATATATATATATATATATATATATATATATATATATATATATATATCCTTGTTTCTTTAGCTGCCAATTCATTTTCTGATATAGACAGTGTACAGACAAATTAATTTTTTTTTAACTCCAATAAGCACTGCTTGCATTTTCAAAACATTTGTTTAAGACAATTGTATTAAAAAGTTATAAAATACATTCATCATGCAAAAAAAAAAATGTCCTTGTTTCTTTAGCTGCCTATTCATTTTCTGATATAGACAGTGCAAAGAAAAATTAATTCTATTTTTTTTATTTTTTAACTCCATTGAGCACTGCTTGCATTTTCAAAACATAAGACAACTGCATTAAAAAAAAATTATAAAGCACATTTATCATGCAAAAATTGTTTCTTTAGCTGCCCAAAAAATGAATTGTGGTTTCCTATTCTGCCTCTGCTCTTTCCAAGTATAATTAAATAGAATTAAAGCAGGAAAAACTCTAGTTCTTTTTTTTTTTTTTTTTTACTGTGACCCTCTCAACACTGCTCCCACGTGAACTGAGCAGATTGTTGAAGCATGGACAAATAGTTCTGCATGGAAAGTAGGTAAAGGTTCAAATCTGTTAAAGCAAGGTCCACCCTAAAGGCGCTCAAAAAATGGAACCTACCACTGTGCCTCAGCACTACCAATATGTCAGTAGAGGAGAAAATACAATAAAATAAAAAAAAAAACTCCACAAATATAATGAAATGAAATGAAATGATGATAAAGCTGCCTCTTTCTAAAATAGAAATAAAAAGCAAGTCTACCTCCTAAAACAGTAAAATGAGGGTAAACAGTGGTGCATGATATATAAAACACCCGTGATCTAGAGTAAATAAAATGATAATAAATATATACTAGAGTCCATTATGCAGGTAAAAAATAAGTTAAAGTTCATATACGTGACAATCCTGATGTTACCCTTCACCACACCGCATACCATACTTTATCATTATTACTCATTTTTTTGTATAATATTGTTATCGATTGTTTGCTCTAATTATAAGCTATGTGAGTGGAACATATCGTGGTAGCGGGGACACCGTATAGCTAATTGGCTGACGAAATACTATTAGCATATTCTAAAAGATATATTGAAACCCAGGACAAAGTCGTGATGACAAAACGCGTTGGTACGTGGCTGCATGACAACTAGATTTGTTAAGTGAAGTCCAAACCGGAAGTGACCTTAAGGAGACGATGGGCAGAGACACAGAGAGTGCTTCACTGGTATTCACCGCTACCATGAGCTTTTTAGAATAATTTTTGTATCTATTCTGCTTGTTTGATCCTCTATGCAATGTGAATTTATATATGAAGATTTTTATTTGAATAAAATTTCCATTACGGTATCACACTATGGTATTTTTTCCATCGTTCCTCCGTTTACCCATTGTTATGGAGTGCCAATGAGCTGGTGAAATCGCATATGGATACTATACCTGTTTAAAGTTTTTCTTCCATCTTGCTGGATATGCGATTAAATACCTGTTATCTGGTGAGTGAATTACCTACGGTGTGGTGAACAGATAACATCAGGATTGTCACTTATATGAACTTTAACTTATTTTTGACCTGCATAATGGACTCTAGTATATATTTATTATTAATATATTTATTATTATTTTTTATTCACTCTAGATCACGGGTGTTTTATGTCATGCGCCACTGGTTACCCTCATTTTACTCTAATCTGTTAAAGTTAACGATTTAAAAAAATATTCTGCTTTCTAAGAAAACCAAAGCTTTTTAAAGGGAACCTGTACTAAAAGAAACATGAAAGCTGTTACTGCGAACAGTTGCTGTCCTAGTTCCATCCTCTGGTTTTCTGTCATCCACATCCATAGATATATATATATATATATACACAGATATACATACTGTATATATATATGTATGTGACACAAGGAAATGTTACTTATTGCAGAACACTTTTCCTCCAAAAAATGGCAATGTCAACTATATCTTGTTTAGTGACTGGCTTTACCCCGAAGCATTCTGGGAGATGTAGTTTAGAGGAGGATTCAAGCCACAACCATCCCTGGGAAGCAACTACAATACCCATGTGCACCTAAGGACAGGAGGGGTAACATACAAAGGAAAGCCCGGGTAAGAGATGGGCAGTTGGGGAATGCTCCAACCGTAAAGGAAGGGGAAAAGAGTACTGTGCTATGCTGTTTTGGGTGAGAGGGCCTTGTGCTGAGTTCACCGGACACTGCTGTACCTAAGAGCCTGGAGGCTGTACCAGAGAGAGTTTGCTGTATTATTGGCTGCCCATGTGCTGTCACAAGATGCTTGCTGTGATCCAGAATGTCATCATCCAGAGCTGCTGAGGAGGTGGCCACTACATCTGCTGCTACCATCAATCCACTACAGGGGGGCCCCCACTGATTTTCAAACCAATCACCCTCAGACTGCCATGAGAGGAATTTGTGAGAAGGTTGCAGACACACTATTAGGCTGCAACTACTTGTTAATAGCAAACAGTCACAGACCTACCATTAAGTTGCATTCACCTGCTAACAACTTGCAGTCACAGACCCCCACACCTGCTGCCTGCTGTGTGCATTGCCCAAGCCTTTTTAGACAGGTCCTCACACAGCCTGGTAATTTGTTTGTGCTCCAAAGTGCTGACATTTTATCCACTATTACATCTATCCACTACCACAGTGTACTTCTTGGTGCCTGGCTCCCTCATCTTGGCCTTTCTCCTTCTCAGTATACATCTGCTTCAAAGAAGTTCCCTCTTTTGTTAAAGGGGACCTCCAGCCTCCCCCAGAAAAATTAAAAGCCAGCAGTTACAAATACTATAGCTGCTGACTTTTAATATAAGGACATTTACCTGTGCGGGGATCCAGCGATGTCCTCCAAGCAACCATAAGGTGTGACCCCTAACTTAAAGGACCTTACATCACACTACCATAATAAGGCTTGGTTCATATGAATGTAAGTTGGATGTGTTTTGAACTGCATCCTATTTGCATAACATGTGAACCAGACTGGCTTTAAATGGAGCCAGTTCACATATATGCGGGCGAGTTAAATAAGGTTTCTGTGTATTTTTCAGTCTGGTTCAAGTGGGATTTAAGTGTCAAATTCACACCTGAATCGCATCTGAACTGCTGAATGGAAACTGCACTCTGCACAGAAACCAGACCTGCATATATGTGAACCGAGCCTAACTCATGTTTCCCTTTACCACACCTACCCGGACCCGGGGTTTTAGAGATCTGGAAAAATTCTGAAGCTCTTTATGGGCACTGGTAAGTACCTGTTATTATCTAGCTTGCAGTCTGATGTAACTGAAGATATTCTATTGCTATAATAAAATAATAAAATAAAAATAAAGATAAATAATTCAATAATAATTATCTGTCCCATTGTCTGTCCCGTTGAAGTGCTAAGGTTGCTGAAAAATGTTCAGCATCTGACACTTCCAGGAGTGTCAGATGCCTGGTCCATCCGTGTGTGCTTTGGTTTCACCTTTCAGCTCACATTGCTACAGGACACATTGGTGACTTAGGAACCAATGGTTGAAGCCACTTAACCTGCGGTGGGATACCAGGCATCCGACACACCCAAAGTGTGTGATATGCTATAGATTCTTTAGAATGCTTAGCTCTTCAACAGAGGAAAAAAGCAATATACTTTTCCAATAACAATAATAATAGCAAGAACAGCAGCAGAAATATTATTTTCCTGTAAACGTTTAAGCAGAACCACATATGAGGTGTCCAGGGGGGGAAGTACAGACAAGGAACTAAAGAGAGATGAGGAAATAGCGGGGTTAGACTAACTTGGGGAAAAACAAACATGATCGAATAACATATTACTGAAAAACTAAGGCATGAGAAAATGTATCATCCTTGAGATGGAAATGTTGTAAAACATAGTATTACTATGACCATCTTCCATTGTGTAAATAAAGGGTCATTGACCTTACTTATTTTAACAGTAAGTTCCAATGAAGAGCTAAGTCATTTTTGGTACGCAATGCAACGGATTCCAGATAATTTGTCAGCCAGGCATATTTTTTATTGTTTAGTTTTAGTGTACACAACGACTGAGAAAAAAATAGAAAAATCCCACTTTACTCAGAACTAGTCTATAATGTAGGTCGGTAGCTGTCAAGCACATCCACCCAGATCATGCTCACTTTCTGGAACGTCCCATGTAGATCATGTCCATTTTCTAGGCGGACCAACCTTTAATCATAAGGCCGCAATCCCTACAGCTAATACCATTTTGTGAGTTACTGCTCATGCTCCCAGCACACAGACCAAGCTGTCAAAGACTGCTCTCGGTCCCTACTAATAATCGGTAGCTGGCAGGACTGACTCCCAACAATGTGACCACAATGAGAGCCAGGCACAGTGGTTACTTGATTGCTGGTCCTTCCAATTACCCCCTGATGTACAGACCCTATTAAAAGGACACCAAGGCTGGGTAGGAAAGGGTTAAAGGGTGCATGCCCTTTAAAACAAAGTGCACTTATCATTTGTTCCTTGTGCCCTAACCTAAACCTTGATGGCAACAGCCTCTAGGGATTGTTTGCAGAGTCACAAGTCCTCTCTGTCCTGGCTGTGCTTGCACAAAAGCCCCATAATCATCTATGAGGCTCATCAGATACCTTAGTTTCCATTTGTCTTTGTTCTCAGGAGAGACAGGGCCAGCCTTTGGGGTGTGTAAGCTGTGTGGCTGCACAGGGCGCCATGGGCAACAGGGGCGCCATGCAGCCATCACAGCTCGCAGAAGATCAGGCCGCACAGCGGGAGGTAAGTGGCAACTCAGCCACACAGACGCCGCCACTGACTGATCCCTCCTCCTCTCTGCAGGGACGCCAGAGGAGAGAGATCATCAGCTCCTCCTGCCCCTTCTCCTCCTCCTCCCAACCCCTTCTCCTCCTCCTCCCGCCCCTTCTCCTCCTGGGTCTTCCCCGCCCACACTCCCCGGGGATGTGTGGGCGGGAAGTTTAAAGAAAAAAAAAGCTGCAGACAGCGTGAGGTAAGTGAGGTCTCTCACCTGCAATAAATGTGAGAGGGGCTTTGTGTGGGGGTCTGTGATGTAAGGGGGGCTCGATGTGAGGGAGGCTCTGTGTGGGGGCTCTTTGATGTAAAGGGGGCTCTGATGTAAGGGGGGCTTTGTGTGGGGGGTCTCTGATGTAAGGGGAGCTCTGTGGGAGGGTCTCTGATGTAAGGGGGCTCTGTGTGGGGGGCTCTGATGTAAGGGGGGCTCTGTGTGGGGGCTCTGATGTAAGGGGGCTCTGTGTGGGGGGGCTCTGATGTAAGGGGGGCTCTGTGTAGGGGGGGCTCTGATGTAAGTGGGGCTTTGTGTGGGGGGTCTCTTATATAAGGTGAGCTCTGTGGGGGGGGTTCTGATGTAAGAGGCCTCTGTGTGGGGGGCTCTGATGTAAGGGGGGCTCTGTGTGATGGGGCTCTGATGTAAGGGGGCTCTGTGTGAGGGGGTTTTATGTAAGGGGGGCTTTGTGTGGGGGGCTCTAATGTAAGGGGGGCTTTGTGTGGGGGGTCTCTGATGTAAGGGGAGCTCTGGCGGAGGGTCTCTGATGTAAGGGGGATCTGTGTGGGGGGTCTCTGATGTATTGGGGGCTTTGTGTGGGGGGTCTCTGATGTAAGGGGAGCTCTGTGGGGGGGTCTCTGATGTAAGGGGGCTTTGTGGGGGGTCTCTGATGTAAGGGGGCTCTGTGTGGGGGCTCTGATGTAAGAGGGGCTCTGTGTGGGGGGTCTCTGATGTAAGGGGGGCTTTGTGTGGGGGGTCTCTAATGTAAGGGGAGCTCTGTGGTGGTCTCTAATGTAAGGGGGCTCTTTGTGGGGGTCTCTGATGTAAGGGGGGCTCTGTGTGGGGGGTCTCTGATGTAAGGGGGACTCTGTGGGGGGGTCTCTGATGTATGGGGAGCACTGTGAGGGGGGTCTCTGATGTAAGGGGGCTCTGATGTAAGGGGAGCTCTGTGTGGGGGTCTCAGATGTAAGTGCGGCTCTGTGGGGGGTCTCTGATGTAAGGGGGCTCTATGTGGGGGGGGCTCTGATGTAAAGGGTCTCTGGGGGGGTCTCTGATGTAAGGGGGCGCAGTGGGGGGGGGCTCTGAAGTAAGGGGAGCTCTGTGTGGGGGGCTTTGATGTAAAGGGAGCTCTGTGTGGGGGGTCTCTTATGTAAGGGGGGCTCTGTGGGGGGTTTCTGATGTAAGGGGGCTCTGTGGGGGGGGGGCTCTGGTGTAAGGGGTCTCTGTGGGGGGTCTCTGATGTAAGGGGAGCACTGTGAGGGGGTCTCTGATGTAAGGGGGCTCTGATGTAAGGGGAGCTCTGTGTGGGGGGTCTCTGATGTAAGTGGGGCTCTGTGGGGGGTCTCTGATGTAAGGGGGCTCTGTGTAGGGGGGGCTCTGATGTAAGGGGGCTCGGTGTGGGGGCTCTGAAGTAAGGGGAGCTCTGTGTGGGGGCTCTGATGTAAAGGGAGCTCTGTGTGGGGGGGTCACAAGTCCTCTCTGTCCCGGCTGTGCTTGCACAAAAGCCCCATAATCATCTATGAGGCTCATCAGATACCTTAGATTCCATTTGTCTTTGTTCTCAGGAGAGACAGGGCCAGCCTTTGGGGTGTGTAAGCTGTGCAGCTGTACAGGGTGCCATGGGCAACAGGGGCGCCATGCAGCCATCACAGCTCGCAGAAGATCAGGCCGCACAGCGGGAGGTAAGTGGGGGGTCTCTCATGTAAGGGGGGCTCTGTGTAGCAGGGGCTCTGTGTGGGGGGGTTTCCTCATATGACAGGGGAGCTCTGTGGGGGGTCTCTGATGTAAGGGGGCTTTGTGTGGGGGGTCTCTGATGTAAGGGGGCTTTGTGTGGGGGGTCTCTAATGTAAAGGGGCTTTGTGTGGGGGGTCTCTGATGTAAGAGGGCTCTGTGTGGGGGGCTCTGATGTAGGGGGGGTCTGTGTGGGGGGTCTCTGATGTAAGTGGGGCTTTGTGTGGGGGGTCTCTGATGTAAGGGGATCTCTGTGGGGGGTCTCTGATGTAAGGGGGGCTTTTTGGGGGGTCTCTGATGTAAGGGGGGCTCTGTGTGGGGGGCTCTGATGTAAGGAGGTCCTGTGTGGGGGGTCTCTGATGTAAGGGGGGCTTTGTGTGGGGGGTCTCTGATGTAAGGGGAGCTCTGTGGGGGGTCTCTGATGTAAGGGGGCTCTGTGGGGGGTTTCTGATGTAAGGGGAGCTCTGTGGGGGTATCTGATGTAAGGGGCTCTGTGTGGGGGGGCTCTGATGTAAGTGGAGCTCTGTGTGGGGGCATCTGATGTAAGGGGGGCTCTGTGGGGGGTCTCTGATGTAAGGGGAGCTCTGTGTGGGGGGGTCTCTTATGTAAGGGGGACTCTGTGGGGGGTTTCTTATGTAAGGGGGCTCTGTGTGGGGGGACTCTGATGTAAGGGGGGCTCTGTGTGTGGGGGTCTCTGATGTAAGGGGGGCTCTGTGTGTGGGGTCTCTGATGTAAGGGGAGTTCTGTGGGGGGTCTCTGATGTAAGGGGGGCTTTGTGTGGGGGTCTCTGATGTAAGGGAGCTTTGTGTGGGGGGTCTCTGATGTAAGGGGGCTCTTTGTGGGGGGTCTCTGATGTAAGGGGGGCTTTGTGTGGGGGGTCTCTGATGTAAGGGGTCTCTGTGGGGGGGTTCTGTGTAGGGGGTCTTTGATGTAAGGAGGGCTCTGTGTGGGGGGGTCTCTGATGTAAGGGGAGCTCGTGGGGTCTCTGATGTAAGGGGAACTCTGTGTGGGGGGTCTCTGATGTAAGGGGGTCCCTGATGTAAGGGGGGCTCTGTGGGGGTCTCTGATTTAAGGGGGGGCTCTGTGGGGGTCTCTAATGTAGGCGGGGCTCTGTGAGGGTCTCTGATGTAAAGGGGGGCCTCGGTGAGGGTCTCTGATGTAAGGGGGGGCTCTGTGAGGGTCTCTGATGTAAGGGGGCTAAGTTATAAGTGCATAAAAGGTGCAAGAAAATGCACGCACGCGGGGGAGGGTGGCGCCACAGGATTAGCTTGCACAGGGCGCCTGAACACCTAAGGGCGGCCCTGAGGAGAGAGCCCCAGAGAAGTCTATAGGGTTGTAATATGCAGGTGTGGCAAGGACAAGGAAGCCTAGCTGTATTGGACGTAAACAATTGTCAGAGACCTTGACAAACAGACCTCATTAAGTATGCCTCTGTGGAGGGGGAGGTGGGATCGGTTAGATCAGGGTACAGGAGGTAAAAAGGATTAGTGCACTTTGTTTTTGTTATTTTATATATATATATATATATATATATATATATATATATTTATACACACACTGTGTGGGGTCTCTGATGTAAGGGGGCTCTGTGTGGGGGGGTCTCTGATGTAAGGGGGCTCGGTGTGGGGGCACTGAAGTAAGGGGATCTCTGTGTGGGGGGCTCTGATGTAAAGGGAGCTCTGTGTGGGGGGGTCTCTGATGTAAGGGGGGCTCTGTGTTGCAGGGGCTCTGTGTGGGGGGTTTCTCATATGACAGGGGAGCTCTGTGGGGGGTCTCTGATGTAAGGGGGCTTTGTGTGGGGGTCTCTGATGTAAGGGGGCTTTGTGTGGGGGGTCTCTGATGTAAAGGGGCTTTGTGTGGGGGGGTCTCTGATGTAAGAGGGCTCTTTGTGGGGGCACTGATGTAAGGGGGGTCTGTGTGGGGGGTCTCTGATGTAAGTGGGGATTTGTGTGGGGGGTCTCTGATGTAAGGGGAGCTCTGTGGGGGGTCTCTGATGTAAGGGGAGCTCTGTGGGGGGTCTCTGATGTAAGGGGGGCTTTGTGGAGGGGCTCTGGTGTAAGTTGGTCCTGTGTGGGGGTCTCTGATGTAAGGGGGGCTTTGTGGGGGGGGTCTCTGATGTAAGGGGAGCTCTGTGGGGGGTCTCTGATGTAAGGGGGCTCTGTGGGGGGGCTCTGATGTGGGGGGCTCT